>NC_143182.1:8762500-10012500 GCF_047325235.1 Durio zibethinus | reverse complement strand
GCATGATGAGAGAAATGACATACTGAAAGTTGGAGAAGATTTAACGGTGGCAGAGGTTGGAATGAAGAAGGAACACCCGAGACTTGAACTTCAGATCTACGCCTTTAGGAAGAGATATATTAAAAAAAAAAAGAGCCCATATTCGAGACAAGGAAAGTCAAAAGCAACGACAGTGAAATTTTGACTTGCCCAATCGACAGACGGTGGCGGAGTACGATAGTGCCGATTTCAGAGTACAGTCGCATCGACATCAAAATCTGAAAACCTTTAAAGTTTCGACCCAGGTTCTTCTATTCCTAGAGAGAGAGATAAAAAACTAAGGTAGAGAGAGTGAGGGTAGCGGTGAGGTCTGAAGAAAAAGGCCTGATTTATGGTTTATATAGCCACATAAATGACATCATTTTAGATATTAGAGAAGAGTAGGATCCGTT
The DNA here is from genome assembly GCF_047325235.1 of Durio zibethinus. Lineage (NCBI taxonomy): Eukaryota > Viridiplantae > Streptophyta > Magnoliopsida > Malvales > Malvaceae > Durio > Durio zibethinus. The sequence goes on along the minus strand of NC_143182.1, from coordinate 10,012,069 downwards.
CGTTTTTAACTGAGTAACCTGACTTGTTGTGTGACTTGAACCGACAATTTGTCTAATTGTCCTTGTGGCTGAGTCGAGCCAAATCGATCTATTAGCTGCTTCAACCAGTTCCTGTGCCTGTAGCCGAGCCGCAACACCGGTTAAGCTGAGTCAATTTTTTTTTTTGGTATTTTTTTTCATTTTTATTAATTAATTAATTAATTTTTGAAATAGCTTGCATATTTGGATTTTATGAGAAAATTAGAAGAAATAAGTATAAATATAAAAAAAATAAAAATTTTTTTTTGGAAAAGTACAAATTACCTAAGGATGAGATTCTTAAAAATTTCAAATCGTAAATTTCTAAGAAATTTTAGGTGAGAAATTTTCTCTAAAATTATCCCAAATAGTGGAATAATTTAGATGAAATTTCAATAAAAGTAATTGTATTCTTTTTCAAATAAAATTTTGGTTGAAAATATGTGATAATTATCGAATGATGAGATTCTTAGAATTTTCAAATGGTAAATTCTTAAGAAATCTCTAGGTAAGAAATTTCTTTAAATTTGTCTTAAATAGTGAAAGAATTTAAATGAAATTTCAATAAAAAATAATTGTCATATTATTTTCTTTCCAAAAACACCAAAAAAAAAAATTCTAAATAGACCAAAATGGTGAAAATTTTAGGAATTTTGAAAAAAGAAAATATTTCTAAATTGACCAAAATGGTGAAAAATTTAGAAATCCAACAAAAAAAAAAGAAAGAATTTTCAAATAGGCCCAAATGGTGAAAAATTTAAAAATTCAAAAAGAGAAAATATTTTTAATTTGGCCCAAATGGTGAAATAATTAAATATATTTTTGACAAAAAAAAGAATAATAAATAAATCTTTTTTTGATAACGGAGCCTCTTTAAGAAAATAAATTGGATTTCTGAATACTCTTGAGGTGAAAAAATATTTTTAAGAATTCTATCAGATTGATGAAAAAAACTTGTGAATTATTTTCAAGATTTTAACATAAAATTTGAAACTATTAGAATCAAGACCTTAGAATGAATTTAAAATAAAATAGTACCATCCTTTGGATGGGCATGTGGGGGTGCTATAACCTTCCCCACATGTAACCGAACTTTCGAATCTTGTTTTAGTTTATAGACCCAAACCTATTCTTTTAGAGACCATTAGTCAAGCTTATGAGCTTCTTAAAATGATAGATTCTTTAGATGGCCAATCATACCTAGTTAAAAAAGATTGGTGGTAACTCCATCCATTTGTTAAGTCTAGCTATAGATTTTTGGATCTATATATTATGATAGTTTGGTAACTCCACTAGGGAAAGCCATAGAGAGTCAAGCTATAAACTTTTAAATTTATCCTATTCTTTGGTAATGGTTTTAAATTTTAATGATTTGTGTTATCTGTTTACTAATATTTTTATCTTTTATTTTTAAGGCATGAAACCTATAATTCTTCACACACACTATCACATGTATTTACATTACATTAGCTTTATACCTGGGCTCCGTCCCTCTTAAGAGGGAGTAAAGTACTTATGTTCTTGTAAGATGATAATTTCTACAATAACTAGCGAAATACTCTCACTCAAATTGAAACCTTTCTATTGGTAGCCTGCGATGGGCGAGGATTAGAATGCAATACTAGTCTGTGATGGACTATGATGTAAGAAACAATTTGAGAACCTTTAGTGGTCAAAGTCACCTAACCCTACATATAATTAACACCTAAGAGGATCGGTCTTAAGATAGAGCCCTTCATACCCATTGATAGATGTACCCCGAAACTAGGACGCAATAAGGAACAATTTGTGTGATATATTACTTATCTAACCATTTTGATTGTTTGACTTTATGCGTTTGCATTATCATGTCATGCATCATTACCATATGTAACATTGCGCATTTGCATCATTTTCATATTAGATTTCATCCATGAAAATACACATTCCACTTATGCATCAACATACCAAATATAAGCATAACATATCATTTTTAATCATAATTATGGTATTCAAGGTTCAAAGATAGCTACACCAACCAAGAATCTTACACAATGAACTCACCAATACAACAAAAGAACTTAAGCCAGACAAATGGAATAAGAAATTTTTAATTGTCTCGAAAGGATAGAAAAAGCTCAAGAGAAGCTAGAAAGGGAGTTGAATAAGATTTTAGAGGCTTTGAACAAGTTAAACAAGAGAAAAGGTATAGAAGAAAGTACTAGCTAACAAGACCATCCATCACAAAAAGTAGATAACCTACTGTACCCTCCTGGTTTTGGGCCACATTAAGCCTAACTTGTACAAGGTCCACCACCACAGTAGTTCACCTATCCTGTAGGGTACACATACCTTAAAATGCCATCAATTTTAAATCCATGATAGTATCAGAGTTATGTAAATATTATATTTATCGAGAAGGTAGTAAAACTAATATCAATCCCTAATTTGGATGATCCAGAAGAGAAAAAAAAGCTGAAGCCCAAAGAGAATAAGACTTTAGAAGCCTCAAAAGTTGAACAAAAAAATAAACTTATTAGAGGAAAGGTTATGGGCCGTAGAGGGCTTTGATTTTTATAGTTCAGTGGATGCTGCTAGGCTCTGTTTAGTCTCAGATGTGGTTATTCCTCTGAAGTTCAAGGCAACAAAGTTTGAGAAATATGATGGTATAAAGTGTCCAAAGATCCATATCACTATATACTGTTGAAAGATAGTTGCCCATCTAATAATGAAAAACTGTTAATGCATGTATTTCAAGATAGCATTAGGGGCTTTACTGTTAGGTGGTATGTCTAACTGGATAGAACTTGTATTTGTTCTTAGAGTGATATGGCCTATGACTTTATTAATCAGTATCGACATATCATAAACTTAAGCCTTGATCGTCTTTCTTTACAAAATATGAAAAAAATGACTGAATCATTCAAGGAATACACTTATAGGTGGAGGAACATAACTACTTAAGTATAACTTTCTTTAACTGAGAAAAAAATCATAGTGTTGTTTGTCAGCATTTTAAAATCTTCCTATTATAAAAAGATGATAGATAATGCAATAAAAAATTTTACTGACATGATAATCTCAAGCAAAATCATTAAGAATGCCATTAAAAATGATAAATTGAAAGGAAAAAACTCAAAAAAGTGTAAAAAAAAAAGCTGAAGCCCAATCTGTGAACTTTGATGGGCAATAATACAAAAGCTATGTTTCATATCCACCGTTAATTCATCATATTTACTATCCCATAATTAATGGCATTGCACAAGTCCTTTACTAACTATATCCATAATCAGCTTACCCTTTAACCTACCAATTTCTATCAGCTTTAAAGCCTAACAACCAAGCAAGTGGTTTAAGGAGATTTCGAGATAACCAAGAAAGTGCGCACATCGACCCTATCCCATGACCTATATTGAATTATTTCTAGAACTGGTCAAGAACAACTTGATAAGTCCAGTTATTCTAGAGCCATTGAAGCCACCCTATCCAAAGTGGTATGATGCTAATGCAATGTGCGATTATCATAATGTGAATGTAGGTCATTCTATTGAAACCTATCATGCTTTCAAACATAAAGTGCAAGGTTTGATCTAGAAAGTTTAGTGAGCTTCAACGAATCAAGGGGGCAAAATGTCAGTAAAAATCCTTCACCTGATTGCATAGGGGCATAATTTTGAAAATGATGTTAAGGCTAGTAAGAAGTTGCTTGCCATTTTAGGATTTCTTTTAGAGTAATGTTAGGATTTCTTTTATGTAGTAGGATTTCATTTGTTATCATTTCAATAAAAGACAAGTTGATGCATTCATTATATATATTTTTTCATCTAAGTCATTATTCCATGCTTTGCTATTTGCCACATCTTTTTATTCCCATTTTTAAATTCCAAATGATGAATATTTAAACAATGAAACAATAATTTTAGGGTTTAATTTTGAGAACTCATGCACTCTGAGGAGACTATTTGAGTAAAGAAAGCAAGTTACTAGCATATGTGAAATTTATATGTCTTGAAGATGTGCAGTCATTTATAAAGATTTATGAGCTTATTTTGTTTAATAGATGATCTTTAAAGAAAGCATTCACATTTAAGATGAAAAATGACCAATTTTCTTTTATCATTTGAAAAACTATTCATTGCTACCCCTTTGAGCCTATTATGATTTTTTTTCTAAAAACCTCAACCAAAAATCACCCTTCACACTAAAGGATAATTTTTGAAAAAGAAAAAGAGATAAAAGATTGTAAAAAGTCTCAAAGATAGAGAAAAAAGTAAAACAAAAGAAAAAAAGAAAAATGAATGTCACACATAATTTTAGGCAAAGTAATGAGAGTCTTTTTATGAGAAATGAGATAAAAAAAAGAAAAAAAATAATGAAATGAAGTGGAATAGGGTAAATGCCAAGTTGTATCAAATGATAAGAAATGATCATTTGGTGTTGAACTTTTTAAACACATGTTTAAGCCTATTTTATCCATTTTTTATGACCCCTCACTATGGCCTACATTACAACCTTTAAAAGTTTATTTGAATCAAATGTGAGTGCTCGAATTGAATGATCATATGTTGGGCTAATGCATACTCATGATGGAACAACGGAATCATGCTATATTACTTTAGAGATTGATGTGTGAGAAATATCACTAATGGATGAAAAAATAAAAAAAAAAAAAGAAAAAATGAAAGAATGGGAAAATGTAAAAGGAGAGAAAAGAAAGACTCAAATTGAAAACTTGAAAGGGTGATTTGGAGTAGAAAAACGTCTGAGCTAAAAGTTGGATAAATAGTTCACACGGAATAAGGTTAAAGATCTCTGAAGATACCTCAAAGCTGGGGTAAAGTTCAATGAGCTAAAAAATGATCTCAAAAGTCAATGGAATGAGTTTTTGAAAAATAATTCTAGATTAATGTTAAAACTTATCTAAGTATTCATTATTTGGATATTGTTACTCCATTTGTTCAATACCATTCATAAGGACATGTTCTGAATTTATTCCTTTGCCCATTTATTTTTGCACCAAACTCGTTCCTCATTGATTATCTTTCTCTAATTTCACCTTGTGTTTTTTTATTATTACATCCCTAAAATGAATTGAGAAATGCGTGAATGCATTATATTTGTCATGATTTGAAATAATGATGAATGAATGACAATGTGCATAAAAGATCCTTGCATTCTTTTGAAAAATTATCCAAGATGATAGGGAGCAAAAAATGAAGAGTGCAAAAATTGAAAAGATGATTTGAAAGGACACATGGTATGATCAAATGATGAATATGGTGATGGATTGGTCGACATAATTTGTGAGTTGTGGTTAAATGATGAAAATAATATAGATAAGAGGATATAATTTATTTTGAAATGGCTAGTGCTGAGAAGCCTGTAAATTATGGCAAAAATAATATATATTAATGGATGAAATCTATGGTGAAATTGCTAGAGCGGAAAATTTTATGAGATGTGATCAAATGATGAGGATCAGTGGACGAAATTCATTCTGGAATGGCTAGTGCTGAGAAGCCTGTGAATGGTAATTGAGTGATGAACATCATGTGGATCAATTGACATAATTTATTCTAATATTACTAGTATTGAAAAGCCTATGAATGATGATCAAGTGATGAAAATAATGAGAATCAATTGACGAAACTTGTTCTAAAATGCTGATGAGCTATAAAAGGAAAATGTGAGATTGTGGAGTCTTGAGAACCATATTACCATAATTAATTAGAAGTTTATAACATGGGCATCCGCATTACATGCATTACGTTTGCATTGTTGTTTGAAGAATATTTAAAACTTTGGTTTGGCTATGCATTTGCATTATGCAATAAACATTTGAATCATGATTGAGAATTGGCATTTATAGTATTGTGAGGATCTAGATTATTGCATTTGCATCATTGATTATTACATTCATTACATACAAAATTTTGACTTTGGTAAAAGTTTGAAAGTCCTCTGAAAAGAAAATTTTGAATATTTTTATGAAATCTTTTAAGACAAGATTATGAATCCGCAAATGAGAATCTTTGAATCTTAAATGAAAATCTTTAAGAAATTCTCAAATGATAATCTTTGAGTCTTAAATGAGAATCTTTAAGAAATCTTCAAATGAGAATTTTTGAGTCTTAAATGAGAATCTTTAAGAAATCCTCAAATGAGAATCTTTGAGTCTTAAATAAAAATCTTTAAGAAATCTTCAAATGAGATTATTTCAAATGAGAATCTTTAAATTTTTGAGTTCTCAAATGAGAGTCTTCGAATTTCAAATGAGAATCTTTGGGATGAGGACCTCGAATTTATCAAATGTGAACCTTTGAACTCGAATGAGAAACTTTAAACTTTTGGATGTGAATCTCCAAAAATCAAATGAGAATTTTTAAATGTTGGATGTGAGCTTTGCAATCCCTGAATTAAAACTTTGGGTAAGAATATCACAAATGTGGATCTTGAAATCTTGCATATATGAAATTTTATGAATCAAATTCTTGTGAAATTAAAATTTTGATAATCAAATTTTAGTGAATTTTTGTGAATCTGAACCTTTGAATTTCGAACTGAAATTGTGAATCTTTGAGTTTCTATTAGACCTAATATGACTCATTTGGACATGATTGTTGATGAGCCTTTTATTTTTCAAAGTTATTGTGCCTTTGATTAGATGAGCCTTTTATTTTTCAAAGTTATTGTGCCTCTGTTTAAAGGAGTTTTTATTTTCCAAAGTTATTATGCTTCTGTTTAGAGGAACTTTTTATTTATTTTTTCAAAGTAAGCCTCTATTTAGATGAGCTTTATATGTTTTTTCAAAAGTTATAAGCCTTTGCTTAGGGGAGTTTTGTGTTATTCAATTGGTTTGAGTGTCTGGTTATTTTTAAAAAAATAAAAAAAATAAAAAAAGATGAATGTTTTGGGATGATCATATGCATGGTGTCTATGTTTTTACACAATTTATATTGTACAGGAAATGCATAAAGAACGGTAGCTAAAGATACCCTAATTGGTCTAAACCCAAGCTCGTTGGGCCTGATTTAACAAGGCCAGATTATCTAGCCAAATTATCTTTTTTTATATTATTTATATTATATTATATTATATTTTAGGTTTTATTTATTTTTTATTTTATATAATTTTTTTTATTTTATCTTATGCTGATTATTCATTCATTTATTTGTTTATCTTTGATTTTTTTTACTTGAGTTATTTATAATTTTTATGTTAAGGGTTCAAATAATAATAATGATGATAAAAAAATAAAAATAAAAATATAAAAACAGAAATTTGGTCGTGCAGGGATGTTGGTGGAGTTAGGAATGGATTGAATTTGTAAATTTTTATGATAAACAGAATTCCTATTGATCTGGACTTAGAGTCAGTCAAAAATGCTTCTGATTACACTCTATAAATGGGTAAATGATCAAAAAAGAAGGGAAAAAATTACATCCAATTCTTAGCCTAATTTCCAAAAAATTCGTTCTGAGCAAAAATCACAATTCAGCATTCAAGCTCGACTTTTCAGCTAGTAACAATACATGGTTAGAAACAAAATTTTAGCATCAATATAGAGGGCCAACATAGAATCAGAAGGATCAGAAGGAAGGTTCGATAGTAAGGCTCTGGAATTCTCAGAGGTCCTAAATTGCAAGGTTGTCAAGCCTAACTTTGAAAGGAGATCGAAGAGGCTCGAAATGACCACAGAGTACTACGATGGCCAGTGGTGATGGCACCATTAGTTTCCACCAAGCCAATTCTGCTACCATCTTCCATAGCCAGACCTAATCCCCTACATCGCACCAACAATCATAGAGCAACACAACCCATTTCCAACAAATATCCAACAGGGCAGCAAGATATCGCAAGCTCAAAAACATAAAGACAAATAAAAATGATAAGTTAGAAACCAAATGAGATCAAAAATAAAAGAGAAAAAATGAGTAAAAAGGGAAACTCGAAACCTTTCTGGTAGTGGTGGTGACAAGCGAGGATTGGTGTGACTTCTGAGAAATTTGAATGATGAAGGCATTGAGCTTGACGAGAGAAATGACATACTGAAAGTTGGAGAAGATCCAACGGTGGGAGAGGTTGGAACAAAGAAAGAACACTCAAGGTTTGAACTTTAGATCTACGCCTTTAGAAAGGGATTTAAAAAAAAAAAGCCTATATTCGAGATGAGGAGAGTGAGAAGCAGCAACAGAAAAATTTTGACTTGACCGATTGTCGGACGACGACGGAGTATGACGACACTGGTGGTAGAATACGATGGCATTGATGCTAGAATTTGGAAACATTTTAAGTTTCCAACTCAGGTTCTTCTGTTCCTAGAGAGAGAGAGAGAAAAACTAAGGTAGAGAGAGGGTAAAGGTGATGTCTGAAGAAAAAGGCCTAATTTGTAGCTTATATAGCCACATAAAATGATGTCGTTTTGGATATTAGATAAGAGTAAGATTCGCGCATTTTTAACTGAGTAACCCAACTCGTTGCGTGACCCAAACTGACAATCTGTCTCATTGTCCTTGTGGCTGAGCGGAGCCGATCCATTAGCAGCTTCAGCTAGGTCCTGTGCCTGCAGCCTAGCTGCAACACCGACTAAGCCTAATCGATTTTTCTTTTTTTGGTATTTTCTTTCCATTTTCATTTTTATTAATTAATTAATTTATTTATTTATTTTTGAAATTGCTTGCATATTTGGATTTTAGGAGAAAATTATAATAAATAAGTATAAATATAAAAAAAAAACAAAATTAAAAAAATTAAAAAATTAAAAAAGTACAAATTATCAAAGGATGAGATTCTTAGAAATTTTAAATAGTAAATTTCTAAGAAATCTCTAGGTGAGAAATTTTCTCTAAATTTATCCCAAATAGTGAAATAATTTAGATGAAATTTCAATAAAAGTAATTGTATTCTTTTTCAAATAAAATTTTGGTTGAAAACATGTGATAATTATCTAATGATGAGATTCTTAAAAATTTCAAATGGTAAATTCCTAGGCAATCTCTAGGTGAGAAATTTCTTTAAATTTGTCCTAAATTGTGAAAGAATTTAAATGAAATTTCAATAAAAAATAATTGTCATATTATTTTCTTTTCGAAAACACAAAAAAAATTTCTAAATAGGCCTAAATGGTGAAAAATTTTGGAATTCTGAAAAAAAAAATTTTAAATTGACTCAAATAGTGAAAAATTTATAAATCCAACAAAAAAAAAGAAAGAAAGAATTTCTAAATAGGCCCAAATTGTGAAAAATTTAGAAATTCAAAAAGAGAAAATATTTCTAATTTGATCCAAATGGTGGAATAATTAGATATATTTTCGACAAAAAAAAAGAATAATAAATAAACTTTTTTTCGACGACGGAGCCTCTTCAAAAAAACAAATGAGATTCTTGAATACTCTTGAGGTAATAAAATATTTTTAAGAATTCTACCAGATTGATGAAAGAATCTTATAAATTATTTTCAATATTTTAAAATAAAATTTGAAACCATTAGAATCAAGAGCCTAGGATAAATTTAAAATAAAATGGTACCATCTTTTGGATGGGCATATGGGGATGCTATAATCTTTTTCATATGTAACCGAACTCCTAAACCTTATTCTGATTTGTAGACTCGAACTTATTCTTTTAGAGACCCTTAATCAAGCTTAGGAATTTCTTAAAATGATAGATTTTTTAGGTGACCAATCACACCTAATTAAAAAAGATTTGTGGTGATTTCATCCATTTGTTGAGTCTAGTTATAGATTTTTAAATCTATATATTGTGACAATAGTGATATATAGTATATCAAATACTAATTTTAAAAGAGTTTTAAATTTCAACCTATAATGACTATAAAGAGATGAAAAAAAAATAGGTGCATGTAGTTTCTAATTCAGGGAAAAGTTAAGATCTTTCTCCGAACAAAGGAACTTGCATTGGCTATAAATAGAATAAAACTTATATAGAGTTATTTAGGTAAAGTTTGTGAAGATTTAAAAAAAATGATTAAATAAAAACTTTATTAAAAAAATTTAAACCAATAAATTAAAAGAGTTCAATGTGAAGATCAATAATATATAAAAAATTATTAAAATTTTTATTTATAATTAAAATTTAATCGATACTTATTTAATGGTAAAAATTTTATCAATATTTTTATTAAAAATGCTTATTTAAAAAAATATATAAAAATTTATTAAAATTTTTTTTCAAAATTTATATATTTGATTTATGTAACAAGATCTTTAATCGATTGGTTTAGATTTTTTATTTTTATTTTTATTTAATCATTTTAAATTAAAAAATTCATGAATTTCACATAAAAAATTTCATATAGGTCTTTTCATAAAGAGATAGAAAATTACTATATCTTCACTGTATATATTATGAAAGAAAAATAATAAGAATAATAATGAGACTTTATGCCTATTGGGAAATGGTATATGGGGAAAACAATTTTATGCCTTCATATTATTAAGAAAACAACTATATGTTCGGAAAATAATTTGAGAAGCTTGGATTGGATTTAGTTTGGCATTAAGATTGTGATCAAAAGTTGCATTTAAAAGTAAAATTTGTGATTAATGTATCAAAAAAAAAAAAAAAAGAGACACAAAAATTTACTGTAACTCCAATTGCAAGTACTTACTTTTGTCATTGAAAACAAATTCATCTTATGATTGAGATTTTTATCACAAACCTTATCCTATTTAACTAAGGGCTACTCTAGGGGCTCGGTACCTTTAATATAAAACTCCGCTTCTTTTTGTAATTTAATTTACTATTTCGACCTTCTTTCATAATTTTGTTGGTTTAGCCCTAGTGTTTAACGTTGCAATAAATTTTATTGCTTTTAAGAGCAATGTCAAAAAATGAAGCTTTAATAGAATTCCATTTTTCTCCAATTTAGTTAGTAATTTAATAATATTCATTCGGAACACGTTCTTCATCCTATGGCCTACTATATGAGTCCATGATATTCCGTATTTTCCCAGTTTCTTCATTACTCGTTGTTTTTGGTCTAAATTATTTGATTACAATGTGTATGACCCAAAACAATTTAACTTTATATCTCTAAAAGTAAACAGAAAATCTTCGTTTTTCAAGATACAGTCTAAACAAGAAATGAATCATTTATATATCCGAGATTCCACTTTCCATTTATTTGGCCCCAGAAGCCAAAAAAAAAAAAGGTTCTTTATAAAAGTATGGAAAAAAAATGTGGAGCTCTACTTGGATTTAAAGCTGATATTAGAAAGAAGCAGCACTTCTTTGGACCTGGCCATGAACGGGGAGAAAGCAAAAGGTTTGGCATACGTGTTGGGTGAGAGAGAGTCAAGCAAAAGAGCGAGGCTAAACCGCGTAGCCAAACCTAACGCCCGTATTCTACAAATCTGTGGTAGACTTGGAAGTGCCCTAGCTAATTTATTTTCTTGGTGGAGACTTTTCCGCCAGTTGGCTAAGCCTTTGAATTCCTCGATCACCTTACAGTAAAGTCAAGATCTTATTTTACGGGGCATGAAGAAAATTCTTGTTTTATGGGGCATGAAGAAAATTCTTGTGAGTGGGCTTCACGTATCAATTTCAGCACAATGTTGCACATACACTCACAACTAACAAATTTTTACTTATCTCATCTTATTTAATAAAAAAGTTATTTTTCTTTTTTTTTATTTTTAAATTATGCTTACGTTTTGAACTGCAGAATCTTCATCGTAGAATCGATTTTAAAACTATAGAATTATCAATTCATTAAATTTTTTGCACAAAAGATACCATAATTAAAAAAATTACAAGTATTTAAATTTAAAATTCAAATCAATAAAATGACATCATTAAAAAATGATTATATAATTCAACTAAATTAAACTCATTTATATATATTTCATTTATTTCAGTAATATATATTTTTCATTTATTTCATTATACCTATTTATTAAGCAGAACCAATCCAAAAAGAACAACTAAAATTTAGTCAATAAAACCTTGTTTCAATATAGAAAAAGGACCTATAGCCTTTAGGTCACAGGTCACATAGCTCCATTAATTATGAAACTCCTTAATCAAAATGATTAAATGAAGATTAAATTAAATATAAATAAAAACTTGTGGATTGTTAGAGTTTGTTGAATTTATTTTCTTTAAATAATATGCTCTACCAAAGATTATGATAATATTTTTAATTGTGATATCATTTTCAATTATTTTTAATATTATTTGTCGAATCATGAAATTCTACTAATATATTCTCTTTTCGATTTTTTTTTATTTTACTTTTCATTTAATAAAAATTTATGAACTTAGTTTGCCTAAAAACCTCAACTAATTATAGTTTTACCCTTAAATAAATATCTTTCTAAACTCATGTCAGGTTTCAATTTTAATGACTTAAAATTATTTTTTTTAACACTTAAATTTTTTTATATTCCAAAATCATTTTTTAAGTTTTTTTTTCTTATTTTTCGATATTAAAAATTATGTCACATCAAATTTAGAAAAAAATAAAAATTTAATATAATGTACACTAAAATTAATTTTTTATTAAACTATGGGAAAGTCGATAAAAATTAATAATACGTGACAGTATATTATTTAATTAATTTTTAGAACGAACAAAAATTCAATGAAAGGAGGAGAAAGGTCACGCCCTCCACCTTGCCAATGACTAGTCTAAAGCAATTCTAATAAATCTATTCCAGAGGAAAGAAAAAATTAAGGTTACTTCAACTTTTTTCCATCAAACCTTTCTTTTGGCTTATTGTTGTTTATATGATTACTTTTTCATCTAAAATATTAAATATGATACTAATATTTAATTGAGTGTCATAATATATTTGCTCAGAGACTTAATCGTTAGAAGTAAAAAGTCAAGAGTCATTATCAATATTTTTTGTAAAAATAAGATTAGCCACCGATTTTATCTTTTGATTTACAAATTTAAGGTTAGATTCAAGAGTATAAATTACACATAAAAAATGTTATAGCATCCCTACAACACTTGTTCGAAGATGATACTAATTAATCTTATATAATCCTAAATTGATCTCATTCAAATAGTTTTTTAATTAATATTTTATGTTATTTATTATATTTTTATTAGTAAAATTTTTTTAAGTTATTTCGATACTTTCGATATAACTTAATAAATCTTCTCACCTTAAAAATATTAAAAGAAACCACTTATTTTCTTAAAAGGTTTCGTTCTCGGATTTGTTTTATTACTTTCAAAGCAAAATATGTCATAATTCTCTTTTATACCCACATGTATGATTTTAAAAATTTAAAGGAAAAATCACTAGTAATTTTTTCTTAATTTTATTATCGATAAGAGTTTTAATCTATTTTGAAATGTTTTTATTGTTTATTTATTAAAAAAAATGAGAATTTTATTGGTCAAATTCTAAAAATATTTTCAACACTTTTAGAATATTATGAGAAAATTACTTGCCTAGAAAATTTTAATAAAATCATTATGCATGACTTTTATTCATGTAAAATTTTACTTAATTACGTTGACAATTTAAATATTTTATATTTTATTATTTTTTATTGAAAAGATTCTTCAAAAATCTTACCAACAATTTTTTGGTTAAATTTTGAAAGATGCTTTTCTAAAAATCACCACATTATTATATTTATTATTCTTTTTTATGTATTTATTTAATTTTTCCTATTTATTGGAAGTGAATATTATTATTATTTTATGAAAATTTCTAAAATATTTTCAACACTTTTGAAATATTTTAGAAATTTTCTTTGTATGAAAATCACCACTTGTCATTTTATTTTTTATTAATAATGTTTTTTTACTTGAAAATTTTTAAAATATTTTTAACACTTTTAGAATAATTAAAAAAATTTCTTTATGTAAATATTTTTAATAAAATCACCACTTGTGGCTTTATTTTTTTATTAATGATATTTTATTTTTTTTTCTGCTTGAAAAATTCTAAAATATTTCTGACAATTTTAGAATATTTTAGAAAATTTTTTTGTATAAATATTTTTAATAAAATCACCACTTGTGACTTTATTTTTTATTAATAATGTTTTTTTATGCTTGAAAATTTTTAAATATTTCTAACATTTTTGGAAAATTTTTAAAAAAAATTTTACGTAAATATTTTTAATAAAATCACCACTTGTGATTTTTTTTATTAATAATATTTTTTATGCTTAAAAGATTTTAAAATAATTTTAACACTTTTAGAATATTTTAGAAAATTTCTTTGTGTGAATATTTTTCATAAAACCACCACTTGTGACTTTGTAGTTATTTTATCATATTTTATTTTTTTTATTCACTTTTATTCATTCATTATTTTATTTTTTATTATGTATTTTAATATATCCTAAATTGTAAATTAAAAATACTCAAAAGATACAAAAAAATAAAAAAGAGAATAAATAATAAAAAAGAGAATGAAACAAATAAATAAAAATACCAAAATTTTCACCAATTAATGACGAATCAACACCGAAGTCAATGTTGGTCAATAGCAACCAATGGTTCAATAGCGGTCTACCCTCGTCTGGTTCAGTTCTGGGGTGGTTTAAAGGTTTAAATTGGTTTTCTGGCTATTTATGATGGTTTGGTCCGGTTTGTGATGGTTCAAAGATGGTTTAGCTGTAATTCAACATCGATTTGGATGGATCAATCAAAGTCAAAGAAAAGTGCAGGTTAGATATGCGAACCTCGAGTCGGACCATAAGTCATGCGTTGATCCTAGGCTCTAAACGGCATTGTTTTGTCCTCTTTTTTTTTTGCTACATAAATTTTTTTTTTGATTTCATTTCAACCTTTTCTTTTTAAAAAAACTTTTAGACCAAAAAAATTTTCTTCTAATTTTCTTTCCCAAAGATGCCGATTGTTGATTGTTCCACCATCAAGCCTCCGTTGTCACTGACCACCATCGTTGGTGACAAAAAAATCCCAAAAAATTCTGGTGACTCCCCCATAAACATGAATTCAGCCTTCTTTTTATGAGAAATGGCCTTAAACGGTATAGATCGAGGCCTAAAATTTTGATTAAACAACATTTTCTTTTTATTTTTCTTTTTTTTTGTGGCATTGTGGTTCCCTGCTACTAGGGGCTGTGGTTTCTTATTTATTTATTTATTTATTGTTTTGGCAGAATAGATTTTGATGTTGTTAATTGGTATCTTGGATGGGTAGTCTCGATGCGCACAAGGGTGGCTCACGCAGGGTCGATTTTGGGTTGGTACGAGGCTTGTGCTGATGAGAAGTTTGGTGTGCAAGGGTGGTGCATAGGGTGTGTGTGTGTGTTTGTTGGATTCTGTGATAGGGGTGTTTGAATTGATTTTGGCAGTGTCTATATTTTCTAAGTTTTTGTGTCTCTTCTCCCTTTGTAACCTTGTGTGGCCCTATTTATAGAGCCACTGGAAGATCAAATTTTAGATTTTTTGGGATTTGAAGAAGAAAAAAAATAATACTTGAAGAGGAAAAAATGGTGGCCATCGACGACTTCTTCCTCAAAAATTTAGCTTTTGAAAATTTTACTACATAGTGTAATAGTACATTTAATGCACTAAAGATTAGACCCAATAATCTGTGTCTACGCATCATGTTTAACATGTGTAATAATATAAATTATTAAAACACGAACACGACACAAATTATAAAATGTTTAAATTCTAAACACGAACACAACACGTTTAATATACGTGTTACATGCGACACGACACGATTAACATGTATATAATTAATTCATTTGAACATGATACAAATAAATATGAATAATATGAATATACATGAATAGACATAACTAACATGAATATAAATGAATAGACATGAATAGACATTATTAACACGAATATATAAAAAGGTTACTAAAATAATAAATAATTATAAACTATCCATCATTTACAACTTAATAAATTTGACATATTAATAATATAAAAAAGTACTTACAAATTACATAATTAAAAAAATTTAATACTCATTTAATATGTATTTAATATATATTTAAATTTAAATTTATATTATATATTATATAACTATATTAATTTTTAGTATCAAATTCAAAAATGATAAACTATTAAAGATTAAAGAATTAAATAATAATGTATAGGACTAATATTAATATTAATATTATATTTATATTTATATTATTAATATAAAAATAATTTTATAATAATTATTAAATGAATATCATAATTAAATGTTTAAAATAATTTTTATAAGATATTAAATAGCTAATTAAGTATCATAATTAAAAAATTAAAAATTAAAATAATTTTTATATGTTAAACATATTAAACATAAACATAAAAGTTTTTAAACATGTTAAAATGTATTTAATAATTTTTTAAATTAAAATAAACATAAAAAATGTGTTAAACATATTAAACATATTAAATGTATTAAACATGTATTCAGATGACAAGATTAAATTAAACTATTATTTATGTCGCGTCACATGTTTAGACAAGTCAACATATATACGATACGAATTGTGTCATGTTGAAATTCGTGTTGACACTAATAAACAGGAAACATATTTTTTTAAAGTACATATATAATTTTTTTCATGTCGTATCACCATGTCATGTTTGAAATTGCTAGGTCTATTAAAGACTCTGGGACCAAATCAGAAAAGAAAGAAAGAAAAGATAATAGGGAAAGAAAAGAAAAGAAATAATAATAATAATAAAACTAAAATTAAAGTTAAATAAACAAAAAGAATCAAAATTGAATTTGGGCTGAAATCTAATTGGGCCCAATAAAAAATTAGAAATCGGATTAGAGTAAAATTGAGAAATTCAATTTTATCTGAATAAAATGGTAGTTACAATTATCTTTCTTTATATATTACTGAGAATCATGAATAAAGCAAAGACCAAAAGATAATAATTTTGTTCGAGTGGTCAGATATGAAAAGTTAAATGTTGGACATAAAGGTTTTTTATTCTTTTCTTTTTTAAAAAAATTTGAAAGGCTACTTTAAGTAGATATTCGATAATTTTTTAAAATTTAAAAAGCACATCTAAGTAGAGACTTAATAATTTTTGAAAATTTTAAAAGACTCATTTAAACAGAGTCTTGATAACTTTTAAAAATTAAAAGGCTTCTCCAAGTAGAGGCTTTATAAATTTTGAAAAATTAAAAAGGCTCATCTAAGAAGAGGCTCAATAATTTTAAAAGATTTAAAAAGCTTCCCTAAATAAAGGCTCAACAACTTTAAAAATTTTAAAAATTCTTCTAAGCAGAAGCTTCATAACTTTAAAATTTTCATCTTTTATTGAAACTGAAATCTTATTTTTAAAAAAACAAATTTCTTTCTTTTGAGAATTGAAATTTTATCTTTGATTGTTATCCTTTTACAAAGGCTAAAAATCTATTTTTCATTAAAGAATGAAAAATCTTTGTCTTTATTACAACTTGTGATCTTAACCTTTCATAGATGCACTTACCAAATGCTTTAAATGCAATGCATTTAATGACCTCACAAGCAAAATATATCTTTGATTTTTTATAATTATTTTTACAAAGTAAATAATAGTTTAAAAATAATGAAAAAAATTATAAGTGTTAAATTTTAAATTATATATTTATTAAATATTATTTAAAAAAAAATAATTATATGAATCAATTATCTTGATTTTATGATAATGCTTATTTCTTCGTCAATGACTATTACAAGATTGGAATTTAAAATTATAATAAGAGTCACATATATTAGTTGTTTATATTTTTATGTATTTTATTAGAAGAAAAAGATTTAAAACCGACTTTGTAAAAAAAAAAAAAAAAATTCTTTATTTGGACTGAGTCTGAATATTCAAGTGCGACAAAAGTACCGAAAAGTAACGGAGCTGACCAAGTAAACTTGGTCGGTACACCGTATAATGAAGGTCAAAGAGCCGACGAGTTAACTTGATATGTTCACCTTATAACGAAGATCAACGGTTCCTGGAAGTTGCAAAGAAATATGCATGCAGCTCAGGTCCTAGCAAATTCTCAATCCCGAACGGTGTATAAAATAGCAACAAAATGGTTATGGCTCGGCCAAAACAAAACAAGTAAGCAGTTACTTCCTCTCTAGCTTCTTCCTCCAAACATCTTTCCCTTGCCATCGCCATCATTTTCCTACTCTCTTTGAGTCTATCTTAACAGATAAACGACACCATGAAGGTATGAAAATGAATCATGAAATTAAAAGTTTCTTTGATTGATGAATTTTATGTTGAACTGAAATTTTCCTTTTTGCAGCAAAAGATTGTAGTTAAGGTAACTATGAATGGAGAGAAGTCCCGCTCCAAGGCCTTGCAAATTGTAGTCGGTCTCTCAGGTAGTAAAAACAAGCTGAAACCCACTTTGATTTCATTCATTCTGATAATAAAATATTGGGAAAATTTTTATTCTGATTGCTGATTTTTTTTTTTTGTGTCTCAAGGAGTGGAGTCTGCTTCATTGAAAGGCGATGACAGGAGCCAAATAGAAGTAACAGGAGACGGGTTTGATCCAGTTAAGCTAACAAATAAGCTCAGAAAGAGTGTGGGGCATACAGAGCTGGTAAGCGTGAGTGCCGTGGGTGGTGAAAAGAAGGATGAGAAGAGAGATGAGGTAAAGCCAGCGGAGTATGTGTGGCCATATAATCAACCTTTATATATATATCAAGAGGTGCCATCATATGGATATGCCCAGCATCATGACCCTTGCTCCATCATGTAAGAGCTCTAATCTCTACGTCTCATATCGTGGAGGAAATGTAAAATTTAAACAGACAATAGTGTCCATGTGAGAGAGACTTGTTGCCCTTTTTTTTTTTTTTTCAGTTTTGAATTTTATCATATATTGTAGTGGGAAAACAAGAAGGGTTGGTGGAGGAATGAGAAGGGCTATATTTCTGATAGTGAAAGTGTGATAGAGGTTTTGGTTGATGTCTCCTATCTGTTGTATGATAAAATTGTTAATTCTTTTGATGTTGTCATCTCTGTTTTATTCTCTGTTTTCTCCCTTCAATTAACCCAATATTTTGAGTCATATAAGGGGATCAGTGAAGAACGATGTTGGGAAAAGAGAAAAGACTTTCAGTTTTCCTTTTTTCCCTTTAAAAAACATAAGGAAACATGGTCAATCTTTCTATCAAGCAAGTATAGGATGTTTGCTCTTTTTATAATTACTCAAACTAACTTTTTTCTACAACTATAAGCCAATGATTAAGCAATAGTTCATTAATTACTCCTATAATTTTTGTTTCATGCAAATGGTTTTTAATTGATTGAGTGGTTTAAAGTAGTAGAAATAATTGAATGCAAAATTTAAATGATTCATATAATCATTTTAAAAATATGATATATAATAAATTTAAATTTAAAATTTTTTAATTATCGTGTTGCATTGAAGCTTATTTTGTGTCTAAAAAAGTCCAAAAAAAAAAAACATCGTGGAAGGGGTCAAATGCCAAACTTTTAACAGTGCATTTAAGATTGAAAGCTTAGTCAATGTTTTGACTTGTCATTGTGCTGCTGCTGATGCTCCCATCTCCATCTCGGATCCTGTTGCTTCATTCGTTTTAGACTACAAACGTTGACCCCCTAAAATGGTAAAAGGGAAAAGTTTCGTAGAAGAGTACATTTTTTTTCTATTAAAAAACAGGAGAAAGGATCAAAATGCTAAATGCGAGTTTGGATTCCTTCAACCACTTAACTAATATGGATTATTTTTTAGGAAAAAATAATTATATTAATTATTTTTAAAATTTCACTGCATGGTTTCCTGAATTAATTATGTATAGATATGTATATATATTTTTGTGAATATAACTTTTTCATGCATAAATATTATTTTAATTTTTGTAAATAAATAAATAAAAACTTTTAAATTTATTTTATCTTTGGGTTTCATTATCTAACTAAATAAGCAAGTCAAGGTTTCAAAAAAAAAAAAAAAAACGAGTTAAATTTTATCTAGCATTGACAATCAAGTAGTGGCAAATACATTTTTCGCATTAGGGTATTTAAGGATAATCCTAAAAGGTTTAAAAAAATCTATTTAAAGATTTTTTTTAAATACTCTAAAATTTCCTTTTGACATTCTTCCTATCAACAAAATTAATAAATTTTTTATAATTATATTTATATATATATATATTATAAATGAACACTTTCAAAAAAATTTTGAATCTATTATTATAATCAAATTCAAGTATTATCTATGTATAAATTTTTAATCCTATTGGACATTAATATTATATATTTTTAGGTTTAAGTGCCTACTCGAATTAGTATGTACTTTACATTTTAAACTAAATTTATCTTTAATTTTTAAAAATTTCGAACAAACAAAAGTAATACTAAATAAAAAAAAGTCAAAGTTATGGACTATTTTTACATACAAAGCTGCAGTGAAAAAGTCGTAGGAAGACTTGATGACTGAATAAAGCTACAAATTTGATAGTTACATCAATGTGAGAAGGCGACAGCCTTCTTCGCGGCTCCACCGTGTCTGAATAATGACTAAACTCTGAAAACGAACCTCTGTTTATATGACGGAAGTCAAGAACGGAAGGGTCGCTCTCGTTTTCTATTTTTTTTTTGTTTTTGGCCATCAAGGGTCACTCTCACTTGTCATTCTTATTTTAATGTCTTCTTTTAATATTATTCTTAAAATTTTAAATTTTTAAATTTTAAATAAAATAGTTAAAAATTTAAAATTTTTATTAAAAAGCATAAATGAAATATAGAAAAAGAATAGTGAATATATTGTTTGAGATAGACATCAAGGACGGGAACATTAATTTGACAAAAAGTCACATAGGATTGTTATTTACTGTGTTTGTTTTGTTGAAAGTCCCTAAAAGACTCGACGCTTGCCTTTGTTTTATGCAAGTGTCTGAGGGCTGTATTTGAGCTTCTTCACTTCTTGCCTTCTTGATTTCATTTCTTGTTTTTCTGTGTAAGATGATGTTGATGCTAAAATCATTGTGAGTAGTTTATCAACAACCTGTAGTCAGAAAATACATAACCTGCTGGCATTTAACAAATTAAAGAATTGTATTTATTGTTGCAAGTTTAAATTACCCTTAATTAGTGTTTTTTGTGATATTGATTAAACGTTGCATGTAATGATGTTTTATTAGAGACTAATCAGGAAGCTAGGGAGAATACACCAGTAGCAACTTCAACAGTAAGTATTCAAGTTACATCTTCTATTTTTGTTGAAACCTGTCCTTATGAAAAAATTTTAACTTGTTTTTCTTTTTTGGGTTAATGCTCAATAATTTTTTTTATTAAAGAAATGTATTTATTGTTTGTTGTGTATTAGTGACTCAGGTGACACCCTTCAAATATCATCAGCATCATGTATAGTCATTTTTCATATGTAGGGTCACTGTCAAATTAACGAAGTGATGAATGGATAAATTGACAAGGCAGCTCTTGGAAATAGAAAAGGGCAACTCCACTGTATCTTTCTGTGTTTATCACCCATGTGTCGTTTTCATTCTAAAACTTTTAAATGATAAAAAAAATAAAAATTATCAAATACATTAATAATAAAATTTTTAAATTTAAAAAATAAGATTAAAAGGTGACATGTATCTTTGAAAATTATTTTAAAAAATAAAATATAAATTAAATATTTTTCAATATTTTAATTTACTTGTCAAATTAAAAATTTCACTAATAATATATCAAATACTAATTCTAAAAAAATTTCAAATTTCAACCTATAATTACTATAAAAAGATGAAAAAAGTCGGTTGATGTATTTTCGAACTCAGGGAAGAGTTAAAATCTCCCTCCAAAACATAAAACTTGCGTTGACAATAAAGAGATGGGAAATGACTATTTCTTTACTGTATACATTATGAAAGAATAATAATAATAATAATAATAATAGTAGGACTTTATGCTTATTGAGAAAACAATTTTATGCCTTCATATTATGAAGAAAACAACTATATATATGTTTGGAAAAAAAAATGAGAAAATTTGATTGGATTTAGTTTGGCATTAAGATTGTGATCAAAAGTTGCATTTAAAAGTAAAATGTGTGATAAATGTATTAAAAAAAGAGAGACAGAAGTACTTACTTTAGTCGGTGAAAACAAATTCATCTTATAATTGAAATTTTTATCACAAATCTTATCCTATTTAACTAAGGGCTATTCTAGTGGCTTGGTACCTTTAATATAAAACTCGGCTTCTTTTTCTAATTTAATTTACTATTTCGACCTTCTTTCATAATTTTGTTGGTTTTGCCCTTGTATTTAACGTTGCAAGAAATTTTATTATTGCTTTAAGAGCAATGTCAAATTAAGCCTTAATACAATTCTTTTTTTTTCTTTTGAATAAGCAGTAATTTAATCATATATTCATTTAAAACACGTTTTCATCTTAGGGTCTACTATATGAGTCTATGATGTTGAACAAAATAAAGATAAATTTTTAATTTAAATTATTAAATTATAATGTACATGACCCAAAAAAAAATAATTTTATATCTCTAAAGTAAACAGAAAACCTTCATTTTTCAAGATACAGTCTAAACAAGAAATGAATCATGTATCTATCCGAGATTCCACTTTCCATTTATTTGGCCCCAAAAGCCAAAAAAAAAAAAAAAAGGTTCTTTCTAAAAGTATGCAAAAAAAAAAAAAAAAAAGTGGAGCTTTACTTGGATTTAATGGCGATATTCTTGGGAACAGGCCATGAACAAGGGAGAAAGCAAAAGACTTGGCGTATGTGTTGACTGACAGAGTCAAGCAAAAGGCCGAGGCTAAACCGCGTAGCCTAACGTCCGCATCCTACAAATATGTGGTAGACAAGGAAGGGCCCTAGCTAATATAGTTTTTTGGTGGAGACTCTTTCGCCAATTGGTAAAGCCTTTGAATTCCTTGATCAGCTCTACAGCTAGGGATTGCGATGGATAATAAATAAGCAGATATTATTATTATTTAATTTATTTATATTAAATTTAAATAATTATAAATAGATATTTATTATTATTTAATTTATTTGGATTAGATTTAGATAATTATAAATAGATAATTAATAAATTTAAATAAAAATTTTATTACTTATCATAGATTTAAAATAAATACGAATAATATTCTTTAAATATCTTATATTTAAAATTGTTTAATTTTTAGTTAATAATAATAGATATTTAAATTCATATTTAATCCGATACATATCTATATATGTAAATTATATAAAATTTCATAGTTATAAAATTTTTCAAATATTAAAAATGTAATTTTTATTTATTATTAATTAATAGTAAACTTGAATTTTAAATTAAAATTTTATTTATTTTATATTTTGACAAAAATTAAATAAATAAATATTCTGATTGATTAAGATATTTAAACGAATTTAGATTTGGATAATAATATTACACTTAAACAAACATTTAAACAAATTTGGATATTATAAATATTAAATAGATTTAGACACAAATATTCCAAAAATAGCATATATCCACTCTGTTGTTATTTCTACTATTGTAACGATTTGAAATTGTCCGATGAATTTGGAAAACAAAAAAAAAAAGTCGCTACTAATTTTTTTTATTAAGTGTGATTAGTCATCTATTAAAATATATAATTTTAATAAAATTTTAAAATTAATTAAAATTTATTAAAAAAATAATTTTAAGGTATGTAAAACAGTTTTTATTCGGGAATCAGTTATATGTAGGAATGATTAGTATCCCATAACGCCCATTTAAAACGATACTAATTAATTATGTGTTATCTTTTAATCTTGACAAAAAAGATATTGTTTTTTATATTTAAAAATAATTTTTTTGACTTCTTTTATTTATTAAAGTTTTAGTTTTTATTTTATTTTATTATTTTTTCATTGTTATTCTATTTTATTCAAGAAAAATAAATTGAAATTATTTTATTGAAATAATCCATAAAATGTTTCAGTATGTCGGTAACATTAAAAAAAAAAATTTTTATTTAAAGATTTTTTAATTATCGCTTCTCAGAATACCTTAGAATCTCATCCTCAGAGGTTTGTATTTATTTTTCATAAAAATTATATCATGTATGCAATACAAATGATGATATATTGATGCACACATTTTTTTAAAGTTTTTTGTTTTTGTTTTTTTATTAATTTTATTATTATTTTTTGAAAAAAAAATAAAATTTTTTCATATTGAAAAATTTTTATAAATACTTCAGTATACTAGTAATATTTAAGAAAATCTTCTCACAAAGAGATTTTCAATACTTAAAATCTTATCATCTGATAAAATTTTCTTTTCCATCATTTTTAGTATTTTTATTCTTATTTTAGTTATTTTTATCTTTATTAAGACTTTTTAGTTAATTTTTATTTTATTAATAAAAAAGAAAATTTTTATTATATTAAAATTTTTTTATAAATACTCCAATATATTAATAGTATTAAAAAAATCTTTTCACTTAGAGATTTCGTAAGAATTGTTATTAAGAATACCTAAGAATTTTGTCATTGGATAAAAATTTCCTTTTTATCATTTTTTACTATATTTATTTATTTTTTGGTTATTTTTTATTTTACTACTTTATAAAGTTTATTTTAGTTTTTAATGGTGAACCATAAAAAAATTAAAAAAAAAATACTTGAACCAATTGATTCAATGATTTAGGTCGATTTGTAGAGTTTAGACTGATTTAGGGGGTGGTTTAATACCAGTCCAGTTGGACCAATTTGAGGCTTGGGGTTAAACGGGTTAAAGGGTTGGGAGCACGGATCTCGAATCAGGTCTTCAGGTCAACGAGTGGATCTTAGACTGTCAAAACGACATTGTTTTGACCCTTTATCTACTTATATTAATACTCTCTTTTTAAGCTCATTTCTCTCCCTTTCTCAAAAAAAAAAAAAAAAAAAAAATTTTAAAAACCTCTTAACAAAAAAACCCTAAAGAGCCAGCTAGTTTCCAAAAATTAGCCGTTGTTCATCACGTTGATCACCTCCTGGTTCACCGTTTGTAGTCTTTGATCGTGTTATCGGTGATTGAAAAAGCCTAAAATTTCACCCAAAAGCTTTTCTCAACCCTTTTTTTTTTCACGATTTAGCCATGCACAGCACCCACTGTCACTCTTGATTTTTATTTTTTTCTTTCCTTTTTTTTTTGTTTACTAATTAATTAAGTTTTATTTAATATTTAATTATAAACTATAAAAATAATAAAATAAAAGCAAGAATGAAAATAAGAAAGTAGGCTTAGGCTAAAAAATAAAATTGGGCCTCGACCCAAAAACATATTAAACCTGAGTGAAATTAAAAATGAGTTTTTAAAGAACCTAGGTAAATTTGGTGTTTACACCAACTTACAACTAATAGCCAAGATCTTATTTTATGGGACATGGAGAAAATTATTGTGAGTGAGTTTCACATATAAAATTCGGCACAATGCTATATATACACTCACAAGTCCCAATCGTCACTTCTTTCATCTTAATTTAATAAAAAAGTCTTTTTTAAAAAAAATTACCATTGTGTTTCGCACTCAAAATTTTTTATCTTAAAATCGATTCTAACACTATGAAATTATTAATTCAATAATAAGTTTTTATATAAAAAATATCATAACTTGAAAATAAAAAAATTTACAAGTATTAAAATTTGAAATTTAGAGTTATTAAATATCAGCATTTTAAAATGATTACATAATTCATACGAACTAAATTAAGCTCATTGATAGTTTTTTTCATTTATTTCGTTATACCTATTTATTAAGCAGAATCAATTCGAAAAGAACATATCTAAAAGTTATCCAATAAAACCTTGTTTCAATAAAGAACAAGGACGTACAACCTTCAGCTCATAGGTCACATAGCTCCATTAACTGTGAAACTCTTTGGTCAAAATGATTACCTGAAGATTAAATTATATATATATATATATTTATATATATATATATATATATATATATATATATAAAGAACTTGTGGATGGTTAGAGTTTGTTGAATTGATTTTTTTTAAATAATGTGCTCTATGATTATTTTTTTAATTGTGATACCACAATCAATTATTCTTAATATTATGTGTCAAATCATGAAATTTTATTAGTATATTCTCTTTTCAAATTTTTATTTTAATTTTTATTTAATCGAAGTTTATGAACTTAAATTGCCTCGAAAAACCTTCAGCTAATTATAGTTTTACCCTTCAATAAATATATTTCTAAACTCATGCAATGTTTCATCCAATTTTGATTAGCTGAATTATGAAGCACGTGGCTATTTGATCAAATTATATATCACTAATTTAAGAGTAAATGACTGAGTCAAGTTGACGTAGGAGTCAATGAAACCAATCAACTATGCTAAAATTGTCTCTATGAAAAAGAAAAGGCTTGGTTAGCTGAATTATGAAGCACGTGGCTATTTGTTCAAATTATGTATCACTAATTTAAAAGTAAATGACTGAGTCAAGTTGACGTAAACCAATCAATTATGCTAAAATTGTCACTATGCAAAGAAAAGGCTTACTAATTTAATTATATAGTCATTCTTTATTCATTTTTGGAATGACTTAGAATAATGTTTTTTAACACTTAAATCTTTTTTTTTAATATTCTAAAATAATTTTTTAAGTTTTTTTAATTTTTGATATTAAAATTTATGGCACATGAAATTTATAAAAAATTAAAATTAAAATTTTTTTCTTAAATTACATGAAAATTAATAGATTAATAATATGTGAGGGAGGGAGTATATTATTTAAATAATTTCTAGAATGAAGAAAAACCCAACGGCTGGAGCAGAAAGGCCACGGCCTCCACCTGGCCAATGACTATTCTAAAGTAACCAAAACCATCTAATTCTAATAAATCTATTCTAGAACAAAGAAAGAAAGTTGCTTCAACTTTTTTCCATCAAATCATTCTTTTGCGTTATTGTTGTTTAGATGATTACTTTTTCATCTAAAATATTAAATATGATACTAATATTTAACTCAGGTTCGCATTCAACAGCCCCTTGTTTCACATTCTCCATTGTATAAATTATTTCACTAAATTAATTACATAAATTTGGGTTTGTTTAGTCTAATTTGTTGTTTACCAGTGGGAGTCTTTGTCAATGGGAAAGGAATTAGTTACTATTAATATATATTAGAATTAGACCCACATTTTAACGTGGGATTAACTTATATTTTTAAATTATGTACCATAATGATTTTGGAGTCACCCAATAATTTTGGAAACAAAAATAAAAAAAATAAAATTATCACTATTTTTTTTTTAGGTGTAATTAGTCATCTATTAAAATTTATCATTTTAATAAATTTTTAAAATTAATTAAAATTTATTAAAAAGATAATTTTAAGATTTGTGAAACAGTTTAGGTATGAAAGTTGGTTATGTGTGAAATTATTAGCACCTTTACAGCGTCTATTTAAAATGATACTAATTAATTACATGTTTTCTATTAATCTTGACAAAAACAATTTTAATTTTGGTGTTTAAAAAGTAATTTCATTAACTTCCTTTATTTATTGAAATTTTATTTTTTTAATATCATTATTATTGTTGTTTTGTTTTATTCGAAAAAAAAAATTGAATATTTTTATTAAAATAATTCTTAAAATGTTTTGGTACATTAATAACATTAAAAAAACTCTTTCTTACATTGAGATTTTTTATGCATCACTTCTTATAATATTTTAGAATCTCATTATTAAAAGCTTGGATTTACTTTTTGCGAAAAACTATATTGTGTATGTAATGCAAATGATAATAAGTTGATGCACACATTTTATTCTTTCTTTAAAAATTTTATTAATTTTTTTATTTCAATTTTTGAAGAAAAGAATAAATTTTATCATATTAAAGATTTTCTATGAATACTCTAATATACTTGTAATATTTAAAAAAAAAAATTTCTCCCCTAGAGATTTTGTAAAATATCACTTCTCAAAATACTTTTAGAATCACATCATTGGATAAAATTTTATTTTTTCTTATTTTTAACAAATTATTTATTTTTATTTACTATTTTATAGCAAAAAATTTTTTTTATTGTATTGAAAATTTTTTATAAATACTCCAATACCTTGGTAGTATTTTAAAAAAATTTTTCATATAAAGATTTCGTAAGCATTGATACTCGGAGTACCTTTGAATCTCATCGTTGGATAAAATTTTTTTCTTACATTTTTACTAATTTTTTATTATTTATATTAATTATTTTTTTGGTTATTTTTACGATTTTTTATTTTTAATTTTAAAAAATTATCAAAGGTTAGAAACTATTTTTTTATTATTATAGTCATTAATTATTAATTATTATTTTTATCATTATTTTATAAGATTTATTCCAAAATTTAACAAAATTATAAAAAATTTAACTATGTATTTTATTATTTATTTATTTTATTTTTATTTTTTTACTAATTATCATCATAAACACAATAAAATTTATTATAGCAAATTTAAACATTTTAATATGCATAAATACTAATAATAAATTTTAAAATAATAAAAATAATACTTAAAAAATTCAAAAAATTAAATTTTTTTTTACTTGAACTTAAACCGATCAATGGTTCAGTCAATGCTAATTTGGGCAGGTTGGTTAGCAACGGTTTGGTCTAGACCTGTTAATGGTTCAACTGGACCGGTCAATGGTTAAAGAGGTACGAATCGAAGGTTGGTTGCACAGACCCTAGGTCGGATTGTCGGGTTAACACGCATATCCTGGGTCTGTGAAATAGTGTCATTTTGCTTCTTTTTTTTCAACTATATAAAAGCCAAAATTTTTTTTACTTTATTTTATTTCTTCCTCTTTCTCTCTCTTTCCCAAACTCCCCCTTTCTAGTCCTCAACCAGCCGTCGCTGCTCTCAGAAGTGGATGTCAATGACTGTGCTGTTCTTCAATTGCCGTCATCGTTTGTCGATCGTCAATTGCCAAAAAACCCTGAAGCTTAAAAAAAAAACATTTCCCTCAACCCCTAAACACGAATCTAGGCCTGATTTTGTAAAATAAGGCTCCAAATGGCATAAATCAAGCTTGAAAGATTCAACCAAAAGGATCTTTTTTTTTTGCTTGGTTTTTTTTTTGTAGTGTTGGTTCCCATTCTAGGGACTGTGATTTTTTGTGTGTTTGTTTTTGTTTTTAATTTTTTTTACAAAACGACTCTTTTTTTAATCTAGTAGAGCTTTTTTTTTCTAGGTGTTTTTTTTTTCAAGGTTTTCTTTTTTTTTTTGTTTTTTTTTGCAAAGTTTTTCTTTTCTGGATCCTTCCTCTCTTTTCTTGCAGGAAGGTAGCTCTATTTATAGAGTTTTTTGGGATTTAAATCTTAAATTTTTTTAGATTCAAATATCATATTTTCAACGAGTTTGGTAGATTTTTGGTGGCTGAAATCCACATTGCCAAGTTATGCAAAGGTGTCAGGTGGTTGTCGACAGTTGGTGGCGACTAATATTTTAAACTTTAGGGAAGGTGCATTTAATGCACCAAGATTTTTGTCAAATAGACCAAAAAAGAAAATAAAAAGGAAGAAAATAAAAGAAAAAAGGAAAAATATAATAATAATAATAATAATAATAATAATAATAATAATAATAATAATTGATATCGAAAAAAATGGGTATCTACATTATGTTTTAAAAAAAGAGAAATAAAATTTTTATATCAAATTTAATGGATGAAAACGTATAATCAAATTTAAATGTATTCATTTTTTAATATAAATTATAATTGAATTATATATAAATGTAATTTTTTTATTAAATTAAAGTATTAAATAATATTTTAATTAATATAATACATATATAGATATAAATTAAATAAATAATTAAATATATTTTTTTATATATCCGAGGAAGGTAGGGTAAAATATCCCAAATTTAATCTTGATTTGACCTAAATTATTCAAAAAGATAAATCTAACTCAATTTTTTTTTTTAAAAAATCACATCTATTGAATTGTGATAAATCAAAATTAAT
Source organism: Durio zibethinus (assembly GCF_047325235.1). NCBI lineage: Eukaryota > Viridiplantae > Streptophyta > Magnoliopsida > Malvales > Malvaceae > Durio > Durio zibethinus. The sequence goes on along the minus strand of NC_143182.1, from coordinate 9,982,167 downwards.
TGGACATAATATGTTTTGTCATCTGTACATCTATTTTTGTTTTTAGAAAATTTATCTAATAAATAAAATTTTAAAAAATAAAGATAATGATAGAAAAGTCAAATGAGATGACACAAAAATTTATTAGATTAAGATATTAAATAATATTTTTTAAAATATATATACATATAAAATTAAATAAATAATGAAAAAATATTTTTATATATAAAATTAAATAAATAAAAAAATAAAAATTGGAGAAAGGATGAGGTACCAATAAACATTCCCTCTTTCCTTATTCTCTACAAAATTAATTATATGATAAACCAATGTCATTGCTAATTGAGCAAATCGTATAAGAGATTTGGGCATAAATGTTTGAATTATATATAGGATTTAATGGTCAGAAAGTATTGTTGAAGTTGTTTTTCTTTTTTTTTTTTAAATTAATTGTATTAGCAAACCTTCAACCTTATCAAGATTCATGACCTCACAAGCGAAATATATCTTTGATTTTTTTTACATCATTTTTACAAATAATAGTTTGAAAATAGTGAAAGGAGTTATAAGTATTAAAATTTGAATAATAAATTTATTTAATATATTTTTTTAAAATAATTATATAAATTAATTAAATTAAATTATTAATTTTACTAAAATGCTTCTCTTTCATCAATGACTATTACAAAATTGGAATTTAAAATTATAATAACAGCTACATACATGTGATGTTTATATTTTTATGTATTTTATTATAATAAAAAGATTCAAACCGCCTTTGTAAAAAAAAAATATTCTTTGTTTGAACTGAGTCCGAGAATGTTCGAGTGCGACAAAGTACGGAACTAAAGTGGAAGAGCTGACCATGTAAACTTGGTGGTTCACCTTACAATGAAGATCAACGGTTCCTGGAAGTTGCAAAGAAATATGCATACAGCTCAGGTCCTAGCAAATTCTCAATCCCGAACGGTGTATAAATGCCAACAAAATGTTTCTGCCTGCGCCAAAACAAAACAAGTAAGCAGTTACTTCCTCTCTAGCCGCTTCCTCCAAACATCTTTCCCTCGCCATCGCCATCGCCATCGCCAGCATTTTCCTACTCTCTTTTAATCTATCTTAACAGATAAACGACACCATGAAGGTATGAAAATGAATCATGAAATTAGAAGTTTCTTTGATTGATGGATTTTATGTTGAACTGAGATTTTCCTTTTTGCAGCAAAAGATTGTGGTTAAGGTAACTATGAATGGAGAGAAGTCCCGCTCCAAGGCCTTGCAAATTGTGGTCGGTCTCTCAGGTAGTAAAAACAAGCTGAAACTCACTTTGATTTCATTCATTCTGATAATAAAATATTGGGAAAATTTTTATGCTGATTGCTGATTTTTTTTTTTTTTGTGTGTCAAGGAGTGGAGTCTGCTTCATTGAAAGGTGATGACTGTTAGCAAAATGAGGTTCAGCCACATGTAAGTGGTTTTGGATCAAGTAAAGATCATAGGCCTTAATCTTTCATTTTACACATAGCCCTAGCTATTTAATAAAAAAAAGGTGGGGTTGTTTTAAGGGTGTGTTGAAAACCAAGTAGAGAAAGAAGAAAAGTCAAAAAAAGCAGAGAGAAAAAAGAGAATGGAGAGTTGGTTGAATAGAAGTCAATCCATAGTCCGATTGAGTTGGAACCTTGTCAGGAGGTTTATGATTCAGAGTTCTACATTCTGAACGGTGAAGATCGGGTTTGAAGCTCTCTAGGAGTCAGATTTGGTGAGATTTTTGTAATTGTTTCTCTAGTTGTTGATTAGCTCTAGTTTTAGCTAGAGAAGAACTTTGTATACCTATTATTTGATAGTGAAGATTTTTCTTGTGGTCCGTGATTTTTTTCCTCTACACTGAAGGGTTTTTCACGTAAATTTTGGTGTGCTTTATTTTTTCTGTGTTTTTTATTATTGATTATTGTCTATTGCTTCTGTATTGTTGTGATTATTACTTCAGGCGCAACAAGTGGTATAAGAGCTAAGGTTATTTTGAGACATCGATACAGAAGTAACCCAGGATAGAAGTAAATTCTATTTGAGATCATGGAGGGTGATACAGGTTCCATGATAAAATTGACAGCATAAATTATTCAATTTGGAAGCCTATGATGAAGGAACATCTATACTGCAAAGATTTGTATGAGCTAGTATTGGGTGATTCGACTAAACCAGCAGATATGAAAGATGAAAATTGGAAGAAGCTAGGTAGAAAGACGTTGGCTACAATCAGAAAATGGATTGATATCAGCATGTCTCATCATATAACACAGAAGTCAGATGCTCACATTGTTTGAAAAAAATTGACAGCATTGTATGAGAGAAAAACATGTATGAATAAAATTATGCTTGTTAAAAAGCTTGCAACTTTACAGTACAGGGATGAACGATCTGTTACAGAGCACTTGAGTGATTTTCAAGATATATTTAATCGGATAACTACTATAGAGCTTAAGATGGATGATGAAATGAAGGCGTTATTTCTTTTGGGTTCATTGTCAGACAGCTGGAATACTCTAGTTGTGATTGTTCTTAATTCAACTCCTGATTATAAGGTGACATTGGAGATGGTAAAAGACAGTATGCTTAATGAAGAAGCAAGACGAAAAGATATAGACATTGAGAATCAAGCTTTGGTCACAGAGAATAGGGGTAAAAACATCGACAGAGATCAGGACTCAAAAGGTCGTGGTAAGTCTAAACATAGATCCAAGTCTAGAGGTAAAGTGAAGTGTTTCTATTGTGATAAGGCAGGTCATATAAAATGAAATTGTAAAATCTTAAAGCAAGAGTGAAAATATGAGAAAGGCAAGAGTTCAGATGATAGCAATGTTGTAGCAGTGAATTCAGATAGTGATTCAATTACTTTGATTTGTACACATGGTAATTGTAATCATGTTAGTGATCCTGACATTGAGTGGATAGTTGGCACATGAGCGACATATCATTGTGTTTCTAAGAGCGAGTTGTTTATAACTTACAAAGTATGAGACTTTGGTTGTACCAAGATGAGAAACAAGAGTGTGTTGCAGATTTTTTGGATTGGTGATATTATTGTACAAACTAGTACAGGCTGCATGTTGGCTTTAAGGGATGTCAGACACATTTCAGATATGAGAATGAACTTGCTTGCTATTAATGTCCTTGATAAAGAGGGATATGAAAGTCGATAAAAGAATGAACAGTAGAAGCTTCTCAAAGGATCTATGATAGTTGCAAGGGAAAAACTATGCTACACAATGTATAAGACATGGATGCAATTAAACGGTAACCAAGTAAATGCCGTTGAAAATGATGCTTCAGCAAACTTGTGGCACATGAGGTTGGCACACATAAGTGAAAAGGGGTTATAAGTTTTGGCAAGGCAGTCTCTTATTCCCTTGACTAAAGGTATATTTCTCGATTCACGTGATTATTATTTGTTTGGTAAGAATCATAGAGTTTCTTTTCATAAAAATTCTCAGAGAAAAGAAAATAGATTGAAATTAATTTATTCTAACGTATGTGATCCCATTGAGGTTGAGTCATTAAGTGGTAACAAATATTTTGTTACTTTTATTGATGATGCTTAATGTAAGACTTGGGTGTATATGTTGAAATACAAAAGTTAGGTACTACAGTATTTTCAAAAATTTTATGTCATGGTTGAAAGGATGATAGGGTTACCCTTAAAGTGTAATCTTGAGCTTGAACAACTTGATGTTAAAACTATATTTTTGCATGTTAATTTGTAGGAAAACATTTATATGAATCAGCCTGAGGGTTTTGAAGTGAAAAGGAAAGAGCACTTAATTTGCAAATTGAAGAAAAACTTGTATGGCTTGAAACAAGCTCCGCGAGAGTGGTACAAGAAGTTTGATTCTTTTATGGTGAGTCATAGCTATAAAAGAACAGCAGCGGATTCTTGTGTGTATGTTAAACAATTTCCTAATGGAAACTTCATTATCCTATTATTATATGTTGATGATATGTTGATTGTAGGACAAGATGCTAGTATGGTTTGCAGGTTGAAAGAATAATTGTCTAAGTCCTTTGTTATGAAAGATTTAGGTCCAACAAAGTAGATTCTTAGTATGGACATTATCCGAGATAAAAGAGCTGGAAAGTTATGGTTGTCACAGGAAACGTATGTTGAACGAGTGCTTAGTAGATTCAACATTCAACATACTAAATCAGTTAGCAGTCCATTTACCAACCATTTTCATCTAAGTAAGAAATCTTGTCCAGTGTCTAAGGAAAAACAACTAGCTATGTCTAGTATTCTTTATTCTTTTGCAGTCGATTTTTTAATGTATCTTATGGTTTGTACAAGGCCTGACATTGCTCATGCAGTTGGTGTAGTGAGCATATTTCTTTCTAATCTGAGAAAGGTTCACTGGGAAGCAGTGAAATGAGTTTTTAGATATTTGAAGGGTACCTAAAAAATGTGCTTGACTTATAAAGTTTCACAACCAGTTCTAGAAGGATTTACTGATGTTGACATGACAGGCGATCTTGATGGTAAAAAATCTACTTCAGGGTATTTGTTCACTTTTACAGGAGGAGCTATATCTTGGCAATCTAAGTTGCAGAAGTGTGTTGTTTTGTCAACTACAAAAGTTGAGTATATTGCAGCAACCGAAGCACGTAAAAAAATGCTTTGGATGAAACATTTTTTTTTGAATTGGGGTTGAATAAAAAAGAGTATGTGATATTTTATGATAGTCAGAGTGCTTTAGATTTGAGTAAGAATGCCATGTACTATGCTAGAATAAAGCACATTGATGTTAGATATCATTGGTTATGTTTAGTGATTAAAGAACATTAGATGCTGTTGAAGAAAGTCCATACTGATAAGAATATAGTAGATATGTTGACTAAGATACTTTCCAGAGAAAAGCTTGAGCTCTGCAGTAACTTGAACGGAATGAGTTTCCTGGCCAAGGTAAGTTTCAAATGAAACTGCTATGGTGATGAATCTCTTCCTAATGGGGTTGGAGGGGGAGATTGTTAGGAAAATGGGATCCAGCCCCATGTAAGTGATTTTGGACCAAGTAAAGGCCATGAGTCTTGATCTTTCATTTTACACATAGCCCTAGCTACTTAATAAAAAAGAGGTGGGGTTGTTTTAAGGGTGTGTCAAAAACCAAGTAGAGAAAAAAGAAAAGCCAGAAAAATCATAGAGAAAAAGAAAAAGGGAGAGTTGGTTGAACGAAAGCCGATTCATGGTCCGATTGAGTTGGAACCTTGTTAGGAGATTTATGATTCAGAGTTTTACATTCTGAACGGTGAAGATCGGGTTTGAAGCTCTCTAGGAACAAATCCAAGGTGTATTTGTTAAGTCACTTATTTGATGAGATTTCTTCAATTGTTTCTCTAGTTGTTGATTAGCTCTTGTTTTAGCTAGAGAAGAACTTTGTATACCTATTATTTGATAGTAACGATTTTTCTGGTGGTCCGTGATTTTTTTCCTCTACACTGGAGGGTTTTTCACGTAAATCTTGGTGTGCTTTATTTTTCTTGCGTTTTTTATTATTGATTGTTGTCTATTGCTTCTGTATTGTTGTGATTATTGCTTCAGGCGCAACAATGACAAGAGCCAAATAGAAGTAACAAGAGACGGGTTTGATCCAGTTAAGCTAACAAATAAGCTAAGAAAGAGCGTGGGGCATACAGAGCTGGTAAGCATGAGTGCCGTGGGTAGTAAAAAGAAGGATGAGAAGAAAGATGAGGTAAAGCGAGCGGAGTACGTGTGGCCATATAATCATGCTTTATATGTGTATCAAGAGGTGCCATCATATGGATATGCCCAGCACCATGACATCTTCTCCATCATGTAAGAGACAGGGATTTTACAGGGGGCAACAAAAGAGACAGGTGCAGCTGAGCTTGAGAAATTTAATACTATATCTTGCAGTTCACGAACAACATGTCAACAGAGCTCTAATCTCTACGTCTCATATCATGAAGGGAATGTAAAATTTAAAGAGACAATAGTGTCCATGTGAGATAGACTTGTTGCCCTTTTTTTTATTTCTTTTTTTATTTCAGTTTTGAATTTTATCATATATTGTGGTAAGAAAACAACAAGGGGTGGTGGAGGAATGAGAAGCGCTAGATTTCTTATATTGAAAGTGTGATAAAGGTTTAAGTACCTACTCAAATTAGTGTGTACCTTACATTTTTAATAAAATTTACCTTTTATTTCTAAAAATTTTGAAAAAAAAAGTAATACTAAATAAAATAAGTCTAAGTTGTGGGCTATTCTTGCATACAAAGCTGCAAATAAGAAAGTCGGAAGGCGGACTGGATTAGTGGATAAAGCTACAATTTGATAGTATCATCAATGCGAGAAAGCGACAGCCTTCTCCGCGGTTCCACCGTGTCTGAATAATAACTACACTCTAAAAACGAACACAAGAAGGGTGTTAGAGATAAGCGTCAATTTGGATGGAAAATATTAATTTGACAAAAAGTCATACAAGATTGTTATTACTGTGTTTGTTTTATTGAAAATCCCTAAAAGACTCGATGCATGCCTTTGTTTTGTATAAGTGTTTGAGGGCTTTATTCGAGCTTCTTCACATCTTGCCTTCTTGATTTCATTTCTTGTTTTTCTGTGTAAGATGATGTTGATGTTAAAATCATTGTGAGTAGTTTATCAACAACCTGTAGTCAGAAAATACATAACCAGCTGGCATGTACCAACTTAAAGAATTGTATTTATTGTCGCAAGTTTAAATTACCCTTAATTAGTGTTTTTTTGTGATATTGATTAATTTAACGTTGCATGTAATGATGTTACTAGAGACTAATCAGGAAGCTAGGGAGAATCCAGCAGTAGTAACTTCAACAGTAAGTATTTAAGTTACATCTTCTATTTTGTTGAAACCTGTCGTTACAAAAAAATATCAACATGTTTTTTTTTTTTGGTCGATTTTTATTTTATCAAAGAAATGTATTTATTGTTTGTTGTGTGTTATTTTTACTTTTTTGCAACTTGCTATGCATTTTTGGTGGTGAGAGAGAAAGCATTCATTGTCCAATACTTGCCTCCGAGGTAAGTAAGAGTGAGTTGTAGTATGGTGAAGTTTGTGGGTGGACTCAACAGAGAATCCATCATGGATGCAATTGGTGTGGTATCTGTCCATAGGAATCCTATCTTATAATATAATTTATACTTATAGAGGAAAATGCATATATAATTTATGAAACACAATAAAAAAAATATAATACTCACAATACCGATCAAAAAGTGATATTGTATCATATATTATGATTTGTTCTTTTCACTTTGCTCCATAAATACTTAAATTTTTATTCTTTAGAGAATAATTTACATATTCTTTGACACATCCAATGAATAATTTAGTGATTAAGGTGGCACCCTTTAAATATCATCGTCATCATGTGCAGTCATTTTTGTCATCCATGTGTCTTTTTCATTCTAAAACTTTAAATACATTAGTAATAAAGTTTTTAAATTTCAGAAATAAGGTTTAAAAGGTGTCATGCATTTTTTTTAGATTATTTAAAAAAATTAAAAATAAAATATTTATCAATCTCTTAATATTACTTGTCAAATTAAAAGTTTACACTAACAATATATCAAATACTAATTCTAAAAAAATTTCAAATTTCATCATATAATATCTATCAAGTGATGAAAAAAGTCAGTGCATGTATTTTCTAACTCAGGAAAGAGTTAAAATCTCCCTCCGAAACATAAGAACTTGCGTTGACTATAACGAAATGGGAAATGACTATATCTTCACTGTATATATAATAATAATAATAATAATAATAATAATAATAATAATAATAATAATAATAATAATAATAATAGGACTTTATGCTTATTGCGAAAACAATTTTATGCCTTCCTATTATTAAGAAAATAACTATATATATGTTCGGAAAATAAAATGAGAAAATTTGATTGGATTTAGTTAGGTATCAGGATTGTGATCAAATTGCATTTAAAAGTAAAGCTTGTAATTAATATATCAAAAAAAAAAAAAAAAAGAGACAGAAAATTTACATTAACTCCAATGCAAGTACTTACTTTACTCATTGGAAACAAATTCATCTTATAATTGAAATTTTTATCACAAATCTTATCGTATTTAACTAAGGGCTATTCTAGTGGCTCGGTACCTTTAATATAAAACTCCGCTCCTTTTTCTAACTTAATTTACTATTTCGACCTTCTTTCATAATTTTGTTGGTTTTGCCCTTGTATTTAACGTTGCAAGAAATTTTATTGCTTTAAGAGCAATGTCAAAAAATGAAGCTTTAATAAAATTCCTTTTTTCTTCAATTTAATAAGTAGTAATTTAATCATATTCATTCAGAACACGTTTTTCATCCTATGGCCTACTATGATATTGCGTATTTGCCTTGTTTCTTCATTAGTCATTGTTTTTGGTCTAAATTATTTGATTACAACGTGTATGACCCAAAGCAATTTAACTTTATATCTCTAAAGTAAACAGAAAATCTTCGTTTTTCAAGATGCAGTCTAGACAAGAAATGAGTCATTTACACATCCAAGATTCCACTTTCCATTTATTTGGCCCCAAAAGTTAAAAAAAAAAAAGGTTCTTTCTAAAAGTGGAGATTTATTTGGATTTAATGGCGATATTAAAAAGAAGCGGGACTTCCTTGGGCCAGGCCATGGACGGGGGAGAAAGCGAAAGGCTTGGCGTATGTGTTGACTGAGAGAGTCAAGCAAAAGTAGGAGGCTAAACCGCGTAGCCAAACGCTGTCCTGCAAATCCGTGGTAGACATGGAAGGGCCCTAGCTAATATTTTTCTTGGTGGAGACTCTTTCGCCAATTGGCAAAGCCTTTGAATTCCTTGATCACCTTAAAGCTGGGGATGGGAATGGATAATAAATAGATGGATATTCTTTGATTCGTTTATATTGGATTAAAATAATTATAAGTGGATAATTAATAGATTCAAACAAAAAATTTATTATTTTGTGATAAATTTAGAATGAATATGAATAATATTGATTAGATATCTAATATTTAAATTTGTTTAAGTTTTAGTAAATAATAATAAATATTTGAATTTGTAACCGAATTTATTATCCATTACGTACATAAATTATATAAAATTTTATGCTTGTAAAAGGTTTGTCCTTTTGAATATTAAAAAATAACTTTTATTTATTATTAATTAAGAGTAAATTTAAATTTTAAATTAAATTCTTATTTATTTTATATTTTGACAAAAAAATTTAATTAAATAGATATTTTAACGAATTAAAAATTTAAATGGATAATACTTATTTAAACAGATTCGGATTTGAATAAAAATATTAAACTTAAACAAATATTTAAATGAATTTGAATATTATAAATATTAAATAAATTCAGAATTGAATATTTTAAAAATAACGTATATCTATTCTATTACTATTTCTACTTACACCTAGTAGCTAATATCCTATTTTATGAGGTGTGGAGGAAATTCTTATGAGTGGTTTTCACGTATCAATTTCAGCAGAATGTTATATATGTTAGAAAAAATAAATAAGAGAAGGGAAATAATAAAAAAAAATTTTGGTTTTGAGGTATAAAGAACATTTTTTTAAAGGTAATTATGTTTTTAGGATAAAAAAAACCTTAAACTCTCCAATCAGAAGTAGTGAAAATGGTTATATTGAAAGATTTATTTATAATGAACGAACAATCATAAACTTCTATTCAGACAATTATAACCTTTTGTATAATCATAACCTTTATTAATAATAATTTATTTACATTCAAATAGTTGTGATCATTTGTCATATGATAATTATTTGTGTTAAAACAAAATTATTTAAAATATGAATAAAATTAATATAAAAAATTAATTTTATTCATTAATAATTAAATCCTTCTATCCAATATAGGATGCATTACATTCTAAACTACCAACAATCTTCTACTAGTTTGGAATGTTGGTGTTTAATTTTTACCTTTCATACAAATAAATATTATGAGTACAAAAAAATATCTCTTGATTTAAACATTTAATTAGTATATATATCTTAAAATTTTAACGAAGTTGATGGTGTCCGCAAATTAAACCCCAACTCCTAATATTAGAAATGAAGATATAATACACATAATACTTATTTATTCTTCTGTAAGAGATTTATAACCGCTTTTATCACTATTATATGCTGTAGACATTGTTGTCTCATTCTTATCATTTTAAAAAATAATTGGTTTTGGTTGTGGCCATAACTCTATATTCATTAATTTCAACCATTCTATTTCCATACTTTTATACATTTTTAATACAATTATACTTCTAGTATAATTGGATAAACTGAATAAATAAACCAAATGATTTTAGTCTTTTTAAGATTTTTAAAGACCTTTTTTATGATTTTACTTTAATAAATATCTAAACTTATTAGTTTGTATAATTTGCTCATAAAATTATACTAAAATCTTACACACTATACTGGTAATTTTTATTTATTTTTATTCTTATCACCCTTACCTTATGCAAGTATGCATTCTTTTATTAAAGAATGTCTCATTCAATTATTTAAGATATTATATATACTTAATCAAATTGCCATTTTATTTATCTTTTCACTAATTGGTGATATTTTTGTTTTTAAGTATGAGGCTTCCAAATCCACCCTTAGTGAAAAATAACTAGCAAATATCTTAATATTTCTATAAAAGTTCTAAACCTTTTATATTTAAACTCAATATAAGAGTTTACATTAATAAGTAGATTTCAAATATAATCATGCATCTATAGTCTCCTTTTAAGACTTTTATGTCAATTCATAAATACTTATATAAATATATTTCATCGCGGACACTATTAATAATTTTTTATTACCATGAACAAAACCATTTCCATCACCCAAATGGATCAAATAGCATTCCTTTTGCTATTTCATATTCATAAGATTTTGAATCACTCATGGCTTCTAAAGTAAATATACATTGAAAATTTCATTATATAAAACCATAAATTATAAATTATTGGTACAATCCATGAATTAGACCATATGATAATAAAAAATTATCACAACATGATCAAGATTGTGGCATCAATTTTGACTTATGGCTATTCTAAGCCAACTATAATAATCCACATCATACCTACAAATCATGTAGATTTGGCTATTGAAGTTATTTCATTTATAATGATGGCTTTTTGTAAAAACCAACTATCTCAAATGTTATCATGAGTTTCAAGTGCATATATTAATTGTCCAATAGCCAATTCCAAGTTCATGACTAATGAAACCTCTAAATTTGATTTCAAAAATTTTTTTATGAGAACTTTTTTTATCCATCATTGTGCAACTTATATATCTCTATTATTTACGACTTTAATTGGTCATAACATTTTTGGATATATAATAAATTAAAACTTTACTCATAGGATCAATATGCCTATATAAAATAAGAGTTCATAGTATATTTAACTCTAATTTTAAATACTTTCACAATCATTTTGTGATCAATATGTTCATATCTAGATCCCCATATCAGTACGAGTCATGAAACATAAATCCAAAGAATCATTTTCATAAAATAAAATAAACAATAATTATAATATCAGTTCTACTCATATTTCATACAAAAATTTGTGATGTATTTGCATTGGTTAAATCATTGATTGACTAACTCTAAGGCTTGCGGCTTTCACAAATCAATATTATTATCTAAGCTCATATGTTAATATAATGTATAACCAGTCACATCCTTACCATTGTCATGAAACTATTGAAAATCTCAAGAACTTTTTCACTTTTCATTTTAATAGCCTGCAAAAGGCCATTTTTTTTGTACAAAATGTAAAAATATCTTCATTGTCTTTAACCAATAATGTATTAATTGGATGATGGCATTCTATCTCCATAGTCCATATCTTTCTTATATGTATAACAAAGAAAATTTCATCTCATTCTGTTCATTTTTGTAATATATAACAAACTGTACCAATGTTCTCTATGCTATCACAAAATAAAATTCAACACATGCATGTATTGGTGCATTTGGAACATTGAATTTGCATGTTCTTTTCTCATTTATAAACATGCCTAATTACACATTGATAAGCATCCTTCAAAATGCTACTAACCGACAAATGCTTCAATATTTTTTAATGACATGCCCTTTCGTTTAATCAATGTCCCATATGCGAAAAGCAACAATGCTTTTTTGTAACGATTGATTAACTCTTTGATGGCTATTTATGATTTTAACTTTGTGATTGTTCACAATAAAATTTATTTTCTAAAATCACTTCTAGTGTAATACACCTAGTAGGTAAAAATACTTGACACATTGTCCATGTTTTTTATAATAATAATAATTATTTGGTTTATTATCCACCAATTAATCCATAAAACACCATATCTTAATAATAATTATTCACATATATCAACCATACAAATAGCTTGACTCAACTTATTATCTCAATTTTGGTGCCATGATTTAAAAATAAAACTAATCTTACAGTCAAATCTTATTTTTCGAATATATTCTTCACTTATATCTAATTTTTCATGGCAATTACCTTTACCTATTTTCGTTTGTTTTCATAGAAATCATGGGACAATTTACCTATTCTGTATATAACCAAGACATGACAATTAAATAATTAGCTATTCCATTAGAACCCAATTTAATTCATTACTTTATAATAAGTGATAATTTTTTTGATCATAGATCAATTCATATCTTTCTTTTTTTATGTTTTCAGACTATTTCCCATCCTAGTCTTTATAAATATCGATTTTTCAAATAGATATAATATAATTCATTAAACCCAATTGTGAAGTCAATTTCAGTATATGCATAAACTTATATAATGTAATTAATATTTTACATATTGTGTTTTAACTTTATACACTAATAAAATAAATTGTTAATATATTTATCTTATTCAGTCAATCTTTTTACCAAAAATTATGCGAAAAATAAAATACTTACCTCTAATAAAGATTTTTATGAAAATTAATATTTTGGTCCGTAAAAACATTAATCCTTTAACACCTTGAGCCTTTTTTAATACTGATCTCCAAATCATGCCAATTTCTTTTCCTTGTATCTTCCTTATATAAAATATAACTGTTTTATAATTGCTTTTAAATTGTTAGAAAACATAAATAAGAGAAGAGAAATAATAAAAAAGAAATTTGGCTTTGAGACGGAAAAATATTTTCTTAAAGGTAATTATAACTTTAAGATATAATAAAGCCTCAAACTCTCTAATCAAAAGCAGTCGAAATGGTTATGACCTTTTATATAGTCATGACCTTTATAAACAATAATCTATTTATATTCAAATAGTTATGACTATTTTTCATATGATAATTATTTGTGTTCAAATATAATTATTTAAAATATGAATAAAATTAATACAAAAATTATTTTATTCATCAATAATTAAAATTTTCTATCCAATGTAGGGATGCATCACATTCTAAACTACCAATTGTTAAAAAAAATAAATAAGAGAAGAGAAATAATAGAAAAGAATTTTGGTTTTAAGATGTGAAGAAAACTTTCTTAAAAGCAATTATACATTTAAGATACAACAAAGTTCAAACTTTTTAATCAGAAGTAGTGAAAATGGTTATACTGAAAGATTTATTTATAATAAATGAACAAAATAAACTTTTATTTAGATGGTTATGATATTTTTTATAATCATAACCTTTATGAATAATAATCTATTTATATTCAAATAGTTATGACAATTTGTCATATAATAATTATTTGTGTTCAAACATAATTATTTAAAATATGAATAAAATTAATACAAAAATTAATTTTATTTATCAATAATTAAATCTTTCTATTCAATGTTAGACACACTACATTTTAAACTACCAACAATCAAATATAAATAAAATTAACAAGTCACAATTTTCACTTATCTTAATTTAATCAAAAAAGTATTTTTTTCTTAAATTACGGTTGTGGTTCGAACTCAAAATTATTCATTCTAAATTCGATTCTAACACCACGAAATTATCAATTCATTGATAATTTTTTATACAAAAGATACCGAAGCTTGAAGATAAAAAAAAAAATTTTAAGCTAAGAAAGAGTGTGGGGCATGCAGAGCTTGTGAGCGTAAGTGCCATGGGTGGTGAAAAGAAAGATGAGAAGAAAGACGATGTAAAGCCAGTGACCTATGTGTGGCCATATAATCAACCTTTATATGTGTATCAAGAGGTGCCACCATATGGATATGCCCAGCACCACGACCTTGCTCCATCATGTAAGGGACAGGGATTTTACAGGGGACAAGAAAAGAGACAGATGCAGCTGAGTTTGAGAAATTTAATACTATATCTTGCAGTTCACGAACAACATGTCAACAGAGCACTAATTTCTACGTCTCATATCATGAAGGAAATGTAAAATTTAAGCAGGCAATAGTGTCCATGTGAGATAGACTTGTTGCCCTTTTTTTATTTCTTTTTTTTTTTTTTCAGTTTTGAATTTTATCGTATATTGTGTTAGGAAAACAGCAAGGGGTGGTGGAGGAATGAGAAGGGCCAGATTTCTGATAGTGAAAGTGTGATAAAGGTTTTGTTTGATGTCTCCTATCTGTTGTATAATAAAATTGTTAATTCTTGACTGAATTTTGGTGTTGTCAGCTCTGTTTTATTCTATGTTTTCTCCCTTCATTAACCCAATATTTTAACTCATATAAGGGGGATCAGTGAAGTACGATGTTGGGAAAAGAGAAAAGACTTTCACTTTTCCTTTTTGCCCTTTTTCATTTGTTTCCCTTTAAAAAACATAAGGAAATATCGTCAATCTTTCAATCATGCAAAAATATAGGATGTTTGGTCTTTTTATAATTACTCAAACTAACTTATTACTACAACTATAAGCAAATGATTAAGCAATAGTTCATTAATTACTCCTATAATTTTTGTTTCGTGCAAATGGTTTTTAATTGGTTGTGTGATTCAAAGTGATAAAAATAATTAAATACAAAATTTAAATTAATCATATAATTATTTTTAAAATATGATACATAATAAATTTAAAATTCAAATTTTAATGTCTAAAACTTTTTCTTTTCTTCTTGTGTTGCATCGTAGCTTACAAGTAAACGAAAAAATCGCTTAGGCCAAAATAAAGTGGAAGGGGTCAAATGTCAAACTTTTAGCAGTGCATTTAAGATCGAAAGCTGTGTAAATGTTTTGACTTCTAACCGTGCTGCCACTGATCCTTCGGTTTGGGTGTAATTGAATTGAGTCAATATAGTAAAAAATTTGAATTTAATTTAAAATTTATAATTTAAAATTTGATTCAAATTTAATTAAGATTTAATTTTTAAATTTAAGTTTAACTCGAAATAAAAATTAAGTTATTTAAGCTTAATCAATTAGATTTATTTAATAAAATATAAACTTGATTTTTATACTCAATTTTAAGCTTAATTATATGTTCAAACTCGAGTTTGGATTTAAATTGATATATAAGAATAAAATAATAATTTTTTAATTAAAAAATATATTAAAATTTATGGTGGTGAGCGTAGGTTTTGGTTTTTGGGTTGATTCAATTGTTGAGAGAGGTCTTGGCATAGGTGGTTTTCGTGGGTAAAGTGGGGTTGTGATGATGGATGGGGATGATTAATTGGTTCATTTGTTGTTGATTTCATGAAGGCACCAACTTCGATTTTACAAGGTAGCAGTTTCAAATTCATAAGCTTTGGTTTTGCTAAAATTTCATAGTTTGTCCAATTTGGGGTGGACGGTGGTATGAGTATTGAATTTGAAGTGTACAGTTTAAGGGAGAATTATTTTCTTTTACTAATTTAATTTTTTTAAAAATATATTAGTGATAACAATGGATTAGGTCAAAGCGGATTTTTACTCATTCCGAACTTAACCCGATTTTATATATACAAAACCCGAATTCAACCCTACCTAATAATTTTCTTATTTTTTTTATCCAAATTGACCTGATTCGACATTATATAAAACCATACCTAATCCGATCCAAAATTAATAAAATATTATTTTTTAAATATAAAATTTTTTAATATAAATATAAAATTAAATATATATAAAAATATAAAATTAAATAAATAATTAAAAAATAATTTATATATATATCAAGTCAGGTAGGGTCAGATTTGCCTAAAACCCGACCTTGATCCGACTCCGAATTTTTTCTTATATTATCCAACCCGATCTAACCCGATACCTGATTTAAAAAAAAAAAATCTTAAAAGGTCGAATCGGATCGAAATCCCTCGATTTTGAGTTACATTGCCTTCTCTAGAATATATAGTCACATAAGCATGACATGTAAGCAACAACTTAAATTGACATTTAATTTTGTGTCCAAAGGATGACTTTTTATTGACTAAAATAGCTAAGTCAATAACTTTTCTAATGGAATTAACTCATGAATCAAATAGAAATATAATTTGAGAGTTTAGGTACCTATTTAGTAACTTTTTTAGTTTAGATATCAAAACTAACAAACTACAATATTTCAGGAGTTAAATAAGACATTATCTTTTTTTTTTTAATGATAGTTTGTTAGGACAAAACTTATGTAAAGTTGTTTAGGTGGACTTTGTAAATTTTTTTTTAAAAAATGATTTAATAAAAATTTTAATAAAATATACAAAACGATAAATTGATAAAATTTAATATGAAAATCAATAATATTAAAAAACTATTAAAAATGTTGTTTATAATTCAAATTTGATCGATACTTATTCATCGTTAAAAATTCTATTAATGTTACTAAAAATATCTATATAAAAAATATATTAAAATTTTTTAAAAATTTATACACTTAATCTATTTAATAAAATCTTTTAATTTATCATTTTTTATTTTCAATTTTAATTATTATTTAATTGTTTATAATAAAGAATTTCACAAATTTCACAAAAAAACTTCATTTAAAATTTTGCCAGTTTGTTAATATTAGGATCAACAATTTCCGCATTTTTATTGATAAGCACATTAGGGAGTTAGGGTTTTATTTTTCCTTATTCCAGTTTTAAATTTGGAGTATAAGAAATTTTTTCTTATTAATAATTTCTCTTTATAATTGTGCTGTTGTGATTGAAACGAGAGCAGTTTCTTTTTTTTTTTTTTCCTTCACTATAAAATATTTCTTATTAATTGATGTATTATTCATCTTATATAAATTAATAAAAGCTAAAACTTTTGATAAAAAAAGAAAATTTTCAATGTGGATGACCTATATTATTGACATGTGAATGATCTTGAAAATCGTCATGCGTCATGTATTTTATTTTATTTGAGTTATTTTTAAAAAATTAAATTAATTATAATTATTTTTATTAATTTTTTACCTTGAATCACTCTCAATTAAATTCATATTAAAGTAATAAAGCTTTAACTGTCATCGTAATATAATAATTTTATGTTCTCTTTTTCCAATTGTAATATTAAACTCTTAAATTACATCTTATTTAATCTTATATAAATATATATAAGCTAAAAACTTTGGGCAAAAAAGAAAAATGTTTAATGTGGATGATGTGGACAACCTTTATCAATAGCCACATGTCTTGTATTAAATATATTTATTTGTATTTATTTCTTTTCAAATTGATATAAATTGATTTGATTTCATAAAAATTTTAAAATATTTTAATGCATTAATTATATTTATTTTCTTTTCAATTTTTTATAAATTAATCTTACATTATAATATTAGATTTTATGTATACAGGTTGTAATCAATAAGTTGTGCATCCCATTTTATATAAATATATAAAAACCAAAATTTTTGGTTAAAAAAAAAAGAAAAAATCTAATGTGGATAATCTTTTTTTTTTTTATATATGTGAATTGTTTTAAACAATAGTCACGTATCTTACACTTAGTTATTTCAATTTGATTTCATATACGTTTTATTAATTTAAAATATAATTATTTGGCTAAATTAGGTTATTTATTTTCTTATAAATTTTCAATATTTTCGCCTTTTATAAATGTGTTACAATTAAATTATTTTAAATAATTTTCAACTAAATTCAATTCTTAATTTTAAATATCAACACATATACTATAAATAAGAAATATGCTTTGAAAGCATTGACTATTTAATGACCATGATTTTTTTATTTAATTAAGAAATAATTTATTAAACATCAAACACGTATATTATAAATAAGAAATATGCTTTGAAAGCATTGACCATTTAATGACTATGATTTTTGTATTTAATTAAGAAATAATTTATGTATTTATTAATCTAAATGAATATATAAGGCATATAATGCTAAAAATTCAAACCTAAAATAAAAGTCTAATTAGATGGAAACATATTTTCATATTTATTTCTATATAAGTATTAATTACAATTGGTATAATTTATTGTCTTACAAAAAATTTTCAAAATATTAAGTGTGGACCTTTCAAAATAAAAGATATATTACATAAATAATTAATAACCCATTATAATTTTTGCATAAATTACTCAGAATTTATAAAAATCTCTCAAACTCTTCTTATAAATACAGAATTATGTATGCTGAAAGTACTAGGAGGTTATTCTTCAAAACCCTCCAAATGTTTTGATTTTTTTTTATCAAGAAAATTTTGATCACCAAGTTACATGTTTTTTTATGTTTATAAACTTTTTTCTTTATCATGCTTGTTGGGTGATTTTATTTCTCTTTTATTCACTTTTTTATGCTTGTTCATACTCTATTTATTTATTTATTCATTTTCAATATTAGTTTTTTTAAAAAAAAACTTTTGAATTGAATAATTTCATATGTTTTATCTCTTTTTAGTTTTTAGTCCTTGAATATTTTGTCAGATTTTTGTTTCATGATTAATAATGGATGTAAACAAGGTGAGATTTTTTAGTTAAGTTTAGAGTTTGTTAGAATTTGGCACAAGTCTTTGCTCTCCTATTTACCTTTCATTTACAATTTTATTCATGTTTAATATGTAATATATGATTTCAATCTCTTTCGCCAAATAATGCAAATTCAATTTGAATTACTTTGACCTTTATGAATACAATGCAAGAATGAACACCACCTAGCCGAGGATTTGTTGTTGTTATTGGGAGTTTTAGATGTCTTGCACCAAAGCAAGGGGCAGCACCAAATAAAAGTCTCTACAAAAAATTGATTTTAAATGGAATAAATTTCTATGGTTGGAAATCAAATAGTATTTAAATTTATATAAATATCACTATTAGATGAGATATGATTCAATATATTTTTCTTTATATTATATAGGTACATATTGATCTACAATATTTTTATTTTTCTATTATTTTACATTGAAATTTTTTATTTTTTATATAAAATTATTAATTATATTATATATATAATTGCATATCCGTATATTGCACAGCTTAAAACTAATTTAAAACTAATAGTAACTCCCTAATTACATAAATATAGATGACAATCAGTACCTAATTACTCAATTTTGCTTTTAATTGGAGATAAATAAAAAATATATTAATGGATTATGGAAAGGAAGATGTCAAATATGCTTAAGCATGTTAATGTTTTAAACGTTGCATGTAAATGATGTTATCAGGGAGAATCCACCTGCAGCAAATTCAACAGTAAGTATTCAAGTTACATCTTCTATTTTTGATGAAACCTGTCCTTACAAAAAAATTTCAACATGTTTTTTTTTTATTATTATTAAAGAAATGTATTTATTGTTTGTTGTGTGTTAGTTTGTATTTTTTTTAGCAAATTGCTATGCATTCTTGGTGGTGAGAGAGAAAGGATTCAGTGCCCAGTGCTTGCCCCAAGGTAAGTAGGAGTGAGTTGTAAGATGGTGAAGTTTGTGGCTGGACTCAACGGGGAACCCATTATTGATTCAATTGGTGTGGTATCTGTCCATAGAAATCCTATCTTATCATATAATTTATGCTTACAGAAAAAAATGCATGTATAATTTATAAAATAAAATATTAAAAAATATATATATAAACCCGCAGTAATGCGCGGAAAGTGACCTTGTATCATATAATATGACTTGTTCTTTTCACCTTGCTTCATAAATACTTACATTTTTATTCTCTAGAAAATAATTTACATTTTCTTTGACACATGCAAAGAATAATTTAGTGATTAAGGTTACACCCTTCAAATATCGTCAGCATCATCAACATCATGTATAGTCACTCTCAAATTAACAAAGTGAAGAAAGGATAAATAGACATGGTGTAGAAATTAAGAGTGGCTCTCGGAAACAGAAAAGGACAACTCCACTCTCGAAATTAACATCAACTGACAACGAGACTACTTCTCTTCTTCTCTACTTACATGTTGGATATTATTTGAGTATAAAATTTTAAGTAAATAATCTACATCATGACCTGAGAGTTGAAGTAGCAAATCTCCCACCATATTTTATGTTAAAAAAAGAGAGTCACGTTTAAATCTAAACATTATTTTATGACCTCAAGAGATTAGGAGTCCTATCTTCTGATCCAAAATTTTGGTCTCTTTCAAATTTATGAATAGTAAAATTTAAAGGTATTTGTCAAATGATCTTTGCAAATTTTGTCTCTAATTTAATGGTTAGTTTACAGCACCCTGCTAATGGCAACGATCAAAATCAGACATCATATGGATATATTCATGCAAGTCTCCCTACGTGGTCTGAAATTCATTTTAAACTATTGGCTGATCATAGATTCCTTTAGTTTATTAATGATACTTATAAATTTTTTTTTTAATTTTATAAAATTCATAGTTGAGATTTGGGAGGTTATTTTTTGTCGGTAATGATGTGGATTCATAAGAGAATCAAAACTTAGAAGTAATCATTTCTTTTTTTTTTTTCATCCATGCTTCATTTTCATTCTAAAACTTTTAAATGATAAAAAAATTAAAAATTATCGAAAACACTTATAAATAAAATTTTAATTTCATAAATAAAATTTCAACCTATAATGATTATAAAGAGATGAAAAAATAGATGCATGTATTTTTCTAACTCAGGGAAGAGTTAAAATCTCACTCCGAAACAAAAGAACTTGCGCTGCCCACAAAGAGATGGGAATTGACTTTATCTTCACTGTATATATAATGAAATAATAATAATAATAATAATAATAATAATAATAATAAGACTTTACGCCTATTGGGAAAACAATTTATGCCTTAATACTATTAAGAAAACAATTATATGTTCGGAAAATAGATGAGAAACTTGGATTGGATTTAAATTTGTCATTAAGATTGTGATAAAAAGTTGCATTTAAAAGTGAAAATTGTGATTAATGTATTATTAAAAAAAAAAAAAGAGACAAAATTTGCAGTAACTCCAAATGAAGTTATTGCTTTAATTTACTATTTGGGCTTTCTTTCATAATTTTGTTGGTTTAGCCCTAGTATTTAACGTTGCAACAAACTTTATAGCTTTAAGAGCAATGACAAATGAAGCTTTAATAGATTTCTTTTTTTTTTCTTCAATTTAATAAGTAATAATTTCGTCATATTTATTCAAAACACGTTTTTCATGCTATGGCCTACTATATGAATCGATGATATTGAACAAAACTGAGAAAACAATTTTCCCTGTTTCTTCATTAGTCATTGTTTTTTGTCTAAATGATTTGGCCTAAACAATTTAACTTTATATCTCTAAAGTAAACAGAAAATCTTGGTTTTTCAAGATACACTCTAAAAAGAAATGAATCATGTATATTTCCGAGCTTCCACTTTCCTTTTTTTTGGCTTTTGGCCCCAAGAGCCAAAAAAGAAAAAGGTTCTTTCTAAAAGTATGAAAAAAGAAAAAGTGGAGCTTTATTTGGATTTAATGGTGATATTAGAAAGAAGCAGTACTTCTTTGGAACGGGCCATGAATAGGGGTGAAAGCAAAAGCCTTGGCATATGTGTTGACTGAGAAAGTCAAGCAAAAGAGCGAGGCTAAACCGCGTAGCCTGACGCCCTTATCCTACAAATCTGTGGTAGACTTGGAAGGGCCCTATAGCTAAAATATTTTCTTGGTGGGGACTCTTTCGCCAGTTGGCTTTTAATTCCTCCATCACCTTGCAGCTAGTAGCCAAGATCTCACTTCATGGGCCATGAAGAAATTCTTGTGACTGGGTTTCACATGTCCATTTCATCATAATGCTATATATACATTCACAAGTAATAATTTTTACTTATCTCTTATTAATTTAATTAGAGAAGTCATTCGTTCATTCTTTTTTTTTTTTCAATTTTAATTGTAATTCAAATTCGAGATTCTTCATTGTGGAGTCAAACCTAAAATCAATGAAGCATTAATTCATTAATATTTTTTTATACAAAAACAGTTGCAACTTGAGAATAAAAAAATATTATTATAAGTATTGAAATTTAAAATTCAAATTTGTTATGTGATCCAATTAAACTAAACTCATTGATATTTTTTTCATTTTTTTCGTTATATTTATTTATTAAGTGGAACCAAACAGAGAAGAACATAACTAAAAGTTAGCCAATGAAACCCTGTTAAAAGGACTTACAACCTTTAGGTCATTGGTAACATAGCTCCATTAATTGTGAAACTCTTTAATCAAAATGATTAAATGAAGATTAAATTAAATCTAAATAAAAACTTGTGGATTGTTAGAGTTTTGTTGAATTGATTTTATTTAAATAATGTTCTCTATGAATGATTATGATAATCTTTTTAATTGTGATATCATTTTCACTTATTCTTAATATTATTTGTCAAATCATGAAATTCTACTGCTATATTCTCTTTTCAATTTTTTACTTTAATTTTCATTTAATCAAAGTTTGTGAACTTAATTTGCCTCAAAACGTTCATGTAACTATTGTTTTACCCTTAAGTAAATATATTTCTAAACTCATGTCATGTTTCATCCAATTTTGACCAGCTTAATTATGAAGCACATGGCTATTTTGATCAAATTATATATCACTAATTTAAGAGCAAATGACTGGGTCAAGTTGACGTAGGAAGTCAATGAAACCAATCAACTATGCTAAAATTCCCTATGCAAAGAAAAGACTTACTAATTTAATTGTATACTCATTCTTTGTTCATTTTTTTAATGACTTAAGGTAATGTTTTTTAACACTTAAATCTTATTTTTAATATTCCAAAATGATTTTTTAACTTTTTTTTAAAATTTTTTATATTAAAATTTATGGCACATCAAATTTATAAAACCATTAAAATTAAAATTTTTTTCTTAAATTGCACGAAAATTAATAGATTAAAATATGTGATGGAAGGGAGTATATTATTAATTAATTTCTAGAATGAGGAAAAATCCAACGAACGGAGAAGAAAGGTCACGCCCTCCAACTGGCCAATGACCATTCTAAAGTAACCAAAACCATCTAATTCTAATAAATCTATTCTACAGGAAAGAAAGAAAGTTGCTTCAACATTTTTCCATCAAATCATTCTTTTGCGTTATTGTTGTTTATATGATTACTTTTTCATCTAAAATATTAAATATAATACTAATATTTAACTCAGGTTCACATTTAACAACTCCTTTGTTTCACTTTCTCCATTGTATAAATTATTTCACTAAATTAATTACATTAATTTGGGTTTGTTTAGTCTAATTCGTTGTTTATCAGTGGGAGTCATTGTCAATGGGAAAGGAATTAGTTACTGTTAATATATATTAGAATTAGACCCACATTGTAACGTGAGATTAATTTTTTATTTTTAAATTATATTTTAAAAATGACAAAAGTAAAATTTTTATATCAAATTTTAATGGGTGACAACATATAAACAAATATAAGTATATTTATTTTTAATATAAATTATAACTTAATTATTTATAAATATAATTTTTATTAAATTAAAGTATTAAATTATATTTTTAATAAAAAAAAAATAAAAATAGAATTAAATAAATAATAAAAAATAATTTTTATATATTAAGATTGAGGCGTAATACTCAAAATCTTATTTTATTTGAATTCGATTTAAAAGAACTCAACCCAAATTATCTGAAATTAAAAAAAAAAAAAAAAGCACACCAATTAGATCGAGTTGAATCTAAACCTATCGGATATAGATTATTTAGTTATCTCTATCTCAATGGATTTTTTATTATAAAATTTATCTAATAAAAAATAAAAGTATAAATAATTTTTTAAAAAAAGAAAAAAATGTAAAAATTAAAAAACAAATAAAATGATAAAAACAAAAAGAATGAGGTGTCTCATGGACACTCAAGTTGGAATGGGATATTTTAAATCCATTTTTAACCTAATCACATTTAAAAGAAAAGAAAAAAACCTCGACTAGATTTTAATTTAAAAAAAAAAAACACATTTATGTTGAATTATTGCAAATAAAAATTAATTAGAAAAAGATTTTTCTATCATCTCTTAACTCCATTAATCATCTAATAAAAAATAAAGTTAAAAAACTAAATATAAAAGTTAAATATAAAAAAATAAAAATAAAATGAAAGAAGGATGAGATGTTACTTAAACATCCTTCTTTCCTTTTTCTTTATAAAATTAAGTATATGATATGTCTGTGTCATTGCTAATCGAGCAAATCGTATAAGAGATTTGGACAATGAAAGTTTATCTTTTTTAATTTTGTAAAATCTTTGAATTATATATAGGATTTAATGGTGAAGACCTTTATGTGAAAGTATTGCCGAAGTTTTAAAAAAAATTTAAATTGTATCAGGAAACCTTTGTCTTTATTAATATTCATGACCTCATAAGTAAAATATATCTTTGTTTTTCTTTTTTTTTTTTTTACATATTTTTACAAAATAGGTTGTAACTTGAAAATAATAAAAGAAATTGTAGGTATTAAATTTTAAATTATATATTTATTAAATGTTATTTTTAAAAATATTATAAAAATCAATTAAATTAAATTTTAAATTTTATGAATATGCTTCTTTTACCGCTAAAGATGATTACACGATTGGAATTTAAAATTATATATAATTTTATATTTTTTACAAAATAAGTTGTAATTTGAAAATAATAAAAAAGATTATAAGTATTTAAATTTAAATTTTAAATTTATTGAATATAATTTTTTAAAAATAATTATATAAATCAATTAAATTAAATTTTAAAATTTGAGTATACTTCTTTCTTCGTCAAGATGATTACAAGACTGGTATTTAAAATTATAATGAGAGTTACATATATGCGTCGTTTATATTTTTATGCATTTTATCAGAAGAAGAAGATTCAAAACGGACTTTGTAAACAAAAAAAAAAACAAAATGTTTTGTTTGAGCTGACTCCGATGGTCCAGTGCATGGAGCTAAAGTGAAAGAGCTGACTTAAGTAAACTTGGTGGGGTCAGCTTGTAATAAAGGTCATCAATGGTTCCTGGAAGTTCCAAAGAAATATCCATACAGCTCGGGTCGTAACAAATTCTCAATCCCGAACGGTCTATAAATACCGACAACATGTTCTGCCTCGTTCAAAACAAAACAAGTAAGCAGTTAGTTCCTTTCTAGCTTCTTCCTCCAAACATCTTTCCCTCGCCATCGCCATCATTTTCCTACTCTCTCTAAGTCTATCTTAACAGATAAACGACACCATGAAGGTATGAAAATGAATTATGAAATTAAAAGTTTCTTTGATTGATGAATTTTATGTTGAATTGAAATTTTCCTTTTTGCAGCAAACGATTGTAGTCAAGGTAACCATGAATGGAGACAAGTCCCGCTCCAAGGCCTTGAAAATTATAGTCGGTCTCTCAGGTAGTAAAAACAAGCTGAAACCCACTTTGATTTCATTCATTCTGATAATAAAATATTGAGAACATTTTTATGCTGATTGCTGATTTTTTTTTCTTTATTGTGTGTGTCAAGGAGTGGAGTCTGCTTCATTGAAAGGCGATGACAAGAGCCAAATAGAGGTAACAGGAGATGGGTTTGATCCAGTTAAGCTAACAAGTAAGCTAAGAAAGAGTGTGGGTTATACAGAGCTGGTAAGCGTGAGTGCCGTGGGTGGTGAAAAGAAGGATGAGAAGAAAGCTGAGAACAAAGACGAGGTAAAGCCAGCGGCGTATGTGTGGCCATATAATCAACCTTTATATGTGTATCAAGAGTTGCCATCATATGGATACGCCCAGCACCATGACCCTTGCTCCATCATGTAAGAGACAGGGATTTTACAGGGGACAACAAAAGAGACAGATGCAGCTGAGCTTGAGAAATTTAATACTATATCTTGCAGTTCACGAACAACATGTCAACAGAGCTCTGATCTCTACGTTTCATATTATGAAGGAAAATTAAAATTTAAACAGACAATAGTGTCCATGTAAGAAAGACTTGTTGCCCTTTTCTTTTCTTTTCTTTTTTTTTCAGGTTTGAATTTTATCATATATGGTGGTGGGAAAACAAAAAAGGGGTGGTGGAGGAATGAGAAGGACTAGATTTCTTATAGCGAAAGAGTGATAAAGTTTTTGTTTGATGTCCCCTATCTGTTGCATAATAAAATTGTTAATTCTTGATTGAATTTTTATGTGTTCATCTCTGTTTTATTCTCTGTTTTCTCCCTTCAATTAACCAGATATTTTGACTCATATAAGGGGAATCAGTGAAGTACCATGTTGGGAAAAGAGAGAAGACTTTCAATTTCTCTTTTTCATTTGTTTCCTTTTACAAAAAATAAGGAAACATCGTCAATCTTTCAATCATGCAAATATAGGATGTTTACTCTTTTTATAATTACTCAAACTAACTTATTTCTACAGCTATAAGCCAATGATTAAGCAATAGTTCATTAATTACTCCTATAATTTTTGTTTCATGCAAATGGTTTTTAATTGGTTGTGTGGATCAAAGTAATAGAAATAATTGAATGCAAAATTTAAATGATTCGTATAATTATTTTAAAAATATGATATATAATAAATTTAAAATTTAAATTATAAAATCTGCTTTTTTTTTATATCATATTGCATTGTAGTTTACTTTGTGTACAAAAAAAAAAAAAAAAAATCACTTGGACCAAAATAAGGTGGAGGTGGTGAAATGTCAAACTTTTAACAGTGCATTTAAGATTGAAAGCTAAGTACTTGTTTTGACATAAAATTGTGCTGCTGCTGATGTTGTATCTCTATCTTAGATCCTGTTTCACCATTCATTTTAAACTACAAAGTTGATCTTTTGTAAGAGGAAAAGGGTGAACTTTGGTAAAACAGTCACTTTCCATAAAAATCAGGGGTAAGGATCAAAATGCTAAATGTGAGTTTGGATTCCTTCGACCACTTAATTAATATGGATTATTTTTCAGGGAAAAAATCTTTTATATTAATTATTTTTTTAATTTAACGGCAAGGGTTCCTGAATCAATTATGTATAGATAGGTATATATATTTTTGTGTATATAATTTTTTCATGCATAAATATTATTGTAATTTTTATAAATAAATATAGAAGAACAATTCTAAATTTGTTTTTATCTTTGAGTTTCATTATCTTTTTAATTTAATAAGCAAGATTTCAAAAAAAAAAAGTTAAATTTTCTCTAACATTGACAACCATGCAATGGCAGATCCATTTTTGGATTAGGATATTTATGGATATTAAAAAAATAAAATATATATTTTAATTTTTTTTTTGAATATCTTAAATTTTTAAAATAATTTTTATTAATAAAATTGGTAAATTCGTTAATAATTATCTACAAATTATAAGTGAAAATTATGAAAGAACATTTTGAATCCATCGCTACAATCAAGTTCAAATATTATCGATGTATAAAATTGTAATATTATTAAACATTAATGATATACATTTTTAATGAAATTGATCTTTTATTTTAAAAAATTTCGAAAAAAAAAGTAATACTAAACAAAACGGTTCCAAGTTGCGGACTATTCTAGCATACAAAGCTGCAAATGAGAAAGTCAGAGGAAGACGTGATGAATGAGTAAAGCTTCAATCTGACAGTTCCATCAATGCGAGAAAGCGACAGCCTTCATCGCGGCTTCACCGTGTGTGAATAATGACGACACCCTAAAATCGACCTCTCTTTATACGACGGAATTGAAGAGGGGAAGGGTCGCTCTCACGTGTCAATGTTATTCTTATTTTAATGTCTTTTTTATGTTATTCTTAAATTTTTTAACAATTTTTAAATAAAATTGTTAAAAAAATTTAAGTTTTTATTAAAAAAAATAAATGAAATATAGAAAAAGAATAATGAATATATTTTTTGAGATAAACATCAAATTGGAAGGATGTATTAATATTTTATGATTTTATAAATATAGCATTAAAAAACTTTAAACCCCAATAAAAAAAATCGATCTACAACAAAATGAAAAAAATTAATTATCACACATTATTAAAAATGATGAACTGCTCTTACAAAATTTATATAATTAATTTTTAAAAACTAAAAAGGCTGAAAAAAAATTCAGATCATGTAGATGCCTTTATTAATATTATTTTTTTACAAATTTATTTTATTTAAAAATTTATTAAAAAATATGTTTTTAATCAATAATATTAAATGAGTATCTAAAAATTAAAATATATTTATTAAATATAAAAAAGAGATAAATGAAAAAGAAAAAGAAATATAAATATAAAAAAGAAAAAGAAAATAAAATAAAATAAATTGATACATAATATCAAATGAACTGTACAAAATAATTTAAAATATAAAAATATAAAATATAAATAAATAAATAAAAATTTGACACATGTCATCTCAACGAGACCAACACATAAAAAATATAAAATATAAAATTTATTTATTAAATATAAATAAAAAACAAATTAAAAAAAAAAAGGTTTGAGAAGTGTAATTCAATTGAGCCCATCTTTTGTCAAAAAGAACTTTGGGAGATTAGGTAATCTCCGAATCAAAACAAAATTTGCAGTGCCTCATAAAATTATGCACTCACGATTAAAACGAGCTCCGTGGAATTTTAAGCTGGAGGTTTTTTCTTTTTTTTTTCCCCAATTATTTTAAACTGGAGTTTCGTCTAGATTAAATTATTTTATTAATAAATTAATATAATATATTATTAGTTATTACTAATTCTTAAATATATTTAAAATATTATATATCAATATAATAAATTTTTTTTATATTTTAATGGTAAAATAATAATTAAATAAATGAAACAAAGGAAGCTCGAATTTGACTAGAAGAGAGATTCCGTTTATAAACACTTCTATTTTAGCAATATCACAGTGAATAATTATGACAAATTTCGATCTCATCAATTCTAAGTTCTAACAACTTATTTATTTTTTAATCAATTTTATATTTCATTTCTAACAATTTAGGGAAAAAACCAATAATGCTCCTAAATAAAATAAGTCTTAACTTAAGGACTATTCTTACATGCAAAACATATGAGAAAGACTTGACGAGTCAATAAAGCTAATTTCTTTTAATTAATAAATGTGTGAAAGCTACAGCTACCGTGTACGGGGACTGGAATGTGAATGACTACTGACGATAACATTCACTCCCATTCGTCATTCTTATTGTATATTTTTTATAGTATTTTTAAATAATTTTAATAAAATGTTGAAGTATAAGTTTTTCAACATCAATAAAGTAAAAAACCATTTTATTAAAAAATGAAATACAGATAAAAGTAAGAGTAATAAACATAGTTTGAGTAACCCAAAAAGGTAGACATTCAACTTGGACGAGATATATATTTTATGATTTTTTAAATTTTAATATTAAAAATCATTAAATTTAAGTATTAAAAATTAAATTTTAATAAAAATATCAATTCAAGCATTGAATTTTTAAACTTGAGCTTAGTTGGATTAAATTATTTTATTAACAAATAATATATCTTTATTTATCATTAATTATTAAATATATTTAAAATGTTATGATATTAATATAATCTAATATTTTATATTGTAATAATAAAATAAAAAGTAAATAGGAGAACCGAGTTTTGATTAAAAGAGAGACTTAACGCCTCTAGTTTGGCTATCATATACAACAATATAATATTGGATACGTATAACAAAGAAAATTTTATCTCATTCTGTTCATTTTTGTAATATATGGCAAATTGTACTAATATTTTTCATGCTATCACAAAATGAAATTCAACACATGCATGTATTGATGCATTTAGAATATTGAATTTGCATGTTCTTTTCTAATTTATAAACATGCCTAATTATATATTGATAAGCACCCTTCAAAATGCTACTAATCGACAAATGCTTCAATATTTTTTAATGACATGCCCTTTTGTTTAATCAATGTCCCATATGCGAAAAGCAACAACGCTTTTTTGTAACGATTGATTAACTCTTTGATGGCTATTTATGATTTTAATTTTGTGATTGTTCACAATAAAATTTATTTTCTAAAATCACTTCTAGTGTAATACACCTAGCAAGTAAAAATACTTGTCACATTGTCCATATTTTTTATAATAACAATTATTTGGTTTATTATCCACTAATTAATCCATGAAACACTATATCTTAATAATAATTATTCACATATATCAATTTAATTTTAATTGGTTTTTTGAAAATTGAACACAAGTTAAAATTTAAACCAATAATAAATTTAAAAAAATATATATCAACATTTGATTTATAAATGACCAACAAAGATAGAACTATATAAATAGCTTGACTCAACTTATTATCTCAATTTTGGTGTCATGATTTAAAAATAAAATTAATCTTACAGCCAAATCTTATTTTTCGCATATATTCTTCACTTATATCTAATTTTTCATGGCAATTACCTTTACCTATTTTCATTTGTTTTCATAGAAATCATGGGGCAATTTACCTGTTCTATATATAACCAAGACATGATAATTAAATAATTGGCTATTCCATTAGAACCCAATTTAATTCATTACTTTATAATAAGTGATAATTTTTTTGGTTGTAGATCAATTCATATCTTTCTTTTTTATGTTTTCAGACTATTTCCCATCCTAGTCTTTATAAATATCAATTTTTCAAATAGATATAATATAATTCATTAAACTCAATTGTGAAGTCAATTTCAGTAAATACATAAACTTATACAATGTAATTAATATTTTACATATTGTGTTTTAACTTTATACACTAATAAAATAAATTGTTAATATATTTATCTTATTTAGTCAATCTTTTTACCAACAATTATGCGAAAAATAAAATACTTACCTCTAATAAAGATTTTTATGAAAATTAATATTTTTGGTCCATAAAAACATTAATCCTTTAACACCTTGAGCCTTTTCTAATACTGATCTCCAAATCGTGCCAATATTTTTTCCTTGTATCTTCCTTATATAAAATATAACTGTCTTATAATTGCTTTTAAATTGTTAAAAAAAATAAATAATAGAAAAGAATTTTAACTTTGAGACGTGAAAAATACTTTCTTAAAGGGAATTATAACTTTGGAATACAATAAAGCTTCAAACTTTCCAATCAAAAACAGTTGAAATGGTTATGACATTTTGTATAGTCATGAACTTTATAAATAATTTATTTATATTCAAATAGTTATGACAATTTTTCATATGATAATTATTTGGTTTCAAATATAACTATTTAAAATATGAATAAAATTAATACAAAAGTTATTTTACTCATCAATAATTAAAATTTTCTATCCAATGTAGGATGCATCACATTCTAAACTACCAATTGTTAAAAAAAATAAATAAGAGAAGCGAAATAATAGAAAAAAATTTTAGTTTTAAGGCGTGAAGAAAACTTTCTTAAAGGCAATTATGATTTTAGGATACAACAAAGTTCAAACTTCCTAATCAGAAGCAGTGAAAATAGTTATACTGAAAGATTTATTTATAATGAATAAACAAAATAAACTTTTATTTAGATGGTTATGATATTTTGTATAATAATAACTTTTATAAATAATAATTTATTTATATTCAAATAGTTATGACGATTTATCATATGATAATTATTTGTGTTCAAACATAATTATTTAAAATATTAATAAAATTAATACAAAAATTAATTTTATTTATCAATAATTAAATATTTCTATTCAATGTGAGACGCACTACATTTTAAACTACCAACAATCAAATATAAAGAAAATTAACAAGTCCCAATTTTCACTTAATTTAATCAAAAAAGTCTTTTTTCTTAAATTACGGTTGTGGTTCGAACTCAAAATTATTCATTCTAAATTCGATTCTAACACCACGAAATTATCAATTCATTGATAATTTTTTATACAAAAGATACCGAAGCTTGAAGATAAAAAAAAATTTACAAGCTAAGAAAGAGTGTGGGGCATACAGAGCTTGTGAGCGTGAGTGCCATGGGTGGTGAAAAGAAAGATGAGAAGAAAGACGAGGTAAAGCCAGCGGCGTATGTGTGGCCATATAATCAACCTTTATATGTGTATCAAGAGGTGCCACCATATGGATATGCCCAGCACCACGACCCTTGCTCCATCATGTAGGGGACAGGGATTTTACAGGGGACAAGAAAAGAGACAGATGCAGCTGAGTTTGAGAAATTTAATACTATATCTTGCAGTTCACGAACAACATGTCAACAGAGCTCTAATTTCTACGTCTCATATCATGAAGGAAATGTAAAATTTAAGCAGGCAATAGTGTCCATGTGAGATAGACTTGTTGCCCTTTTTTTATTTCTTTTTTTTTTTTTCAGTTTTGAATTTTATCGTATATTGTGTTAGGAAAACAGCAAGGGGTGGTGGAGGAATGAGAAGGGCTAGATTTCTGATAGTGAAAGTGTGATAAAGGTTTTGTTTGATGTCTCCTATCTGTTGTATAATAAAATTGTTAATTCTTGACTGAATTTTGATGTTGTCATCTCTGTTTTATTCTATGTTTTCTCCCTTCAATTAACCCAATATTTTAACTCATATAAGGGGGATCAGTGAAGTACGATGTTGGGAAAAGAGAAAAGACTTTCACTTTTCCTTTTTTCCCTTTTTCATTTGTTTCCCTTTAAAAAACATAAGGAAATATCGTCAATCTTTCAATCATGCAAAAATATAGGATGTTTGGTCTTTTTATAATTACTCAAACTAACTTATTACTACAACTATAAGCAAATGATTAAGCAATAGTTCATTAATTACTCCTATAATTTTTGTTTCATGCAAATGGTTTTTAATTGGTTGTGTGATTCAAAGTGATAAAAATAATTAAATACAAAATTTAAATTAATCATATAATTATTTTTAAAATATGATACATAATAAATTTAAAATTCAAATTTTAATGTCTAAAACTTTTTCTTTTCTTCTTGTGTTGCATCGTAGCTTAAAACGAAAAAATCCCTTAGGCCAAAATAAAGTGGAAGGGGTCAAATGTCAAACTTTTAGCAGTGCATTTAAGATCGAAAGCTGTGTAAATGTTTTGACTTCTAACCGTGCATCCACCTGCGGGTGTAATTGAATTGAGTCAATATAGTAAAAAGTTTAAATTTGATTTAAAATTTATAGTTTAAAATTTGATTCGAATTTGATCAAAATTTAATTTTTAAATTTAAGTTCGACTTGAGATAAAAATTAAGTTATTCAAGCTCAATCAATTAGATTTATTTAATAAAATATAAATTTGATTATTATATTCAAATTTAAACTTGACCATATGTTCAAACTCGAGTTTAGATTTAAATTGATATATAAAGATAAAATAATAATTTTTTAATTAAAAAATATATTAAAATTTATGGTGGTGAGCATAGGTTTCGGTTTTTGGGTTGTTGGGTTGATTCGATTGTTGAGAGGGGTCTGGCATGGGTGGTTTTCGTGGGTTAAATGGGGTTGTGATGATGGATGGGGATGATTAATTGGTTCATTTGTCGTTGAATTCGTGAAGGCACCAACTTCGATTTTACAAGGTAGCAGTTTCGAATTCATAAGCTTTGGTTTTGCTAAAATTTCATAGTTATTCCAATTTGGGGTGGATGGTGGTATGAGTATTGAATTTGAGGTGTACGGTTTAAGAGAGAATTATTTTTTTTATTGATTTAATTTTTTTAAAAATATATTAGTGATAACAATGGGTCGAGTTAGAGCAGATTTTTGCTCACCTCAAACTTGACCTGACTTTATATATGTGAAACCCAAACTCGACCCTACATGGTAATTTTCTTATTTTTTATACCCAAATCAACCCGATTCAACATTATATAAAACCATATTCGATCCGACCCAAAATTAATAAAATATTATTTTTTAAATATAAAATATATTTTTTAA
Source organism: Durio zibethinus (assembly GCF_047325235.1). Lineage (NCBI taxonomy): Eukaryota > Viridiplantae > Streptophyta > Magnoliopsida > Malvales > Malvaceae > Durio > Durio zibethinus. The sequence goes on along the minus strand of NC_143182.1, from coordinate 9,948,001 downwards.
TATAAATATAAAATTAAATATATATAAAAATATAAAATTAAATAAATAATTAAAAAATAATTTTTATACATATCAAGTCGGGTAGGGTCAGGTTTGCCTAAAACCCGACTTCGACCTGACTTTAAATTTTTTCTTATATTATCCAACCCGACCTAACCCGATACCCAATTTAAAAAAAAAAATCTTAAAAAGTCGGGTCGGGTCGAAACCCCTCGATTTCGAGTTAGATTACCTTTTCTAGAATATATGGCCACATAAGCATGATATGTAAGCAATAACTTAAATTGACATATCATTTTGTGTCCAAATGACGACTTTTCATTGACTAAAATAGCTAAGTCAATAACTCTTCTAAAGGAGTTGATTCATGAATCAAATAGATATACAATTTGAGAGTTTAGGTACCTATTTAGTAACTTTTTTAGTTTAAATATCAAAACTAACAAACTACAATATTTCAGGAGTTAAATAGGACATTATCTTTTTTTTTAATGATAGTTTGTTAGGACAAAACTTACATGAAGTTATTTAGGTGGACTTTATAAAATTTTTTCTTAAAAATGATTTAATAAAAATTTTAATAAAATATCCAAAATGATAAATTGATAGAGTTTAATATGAAAATCAATAATATTAAAAAATATTAAAAATATTGTTTATAATTCAAATTTGATCGATATTTATTCATCGTTAAAAATTCTATTAATATTACTAAAAATATCTATATAAAAAAATATATATTAAAATTTTTTAAAAATTTATACACTTAATCTTTATAATAAAATCTTTTAATTTATCATTTTTTATTTTCAATTTTAATTATTATTTAATTGTTTATAATAAAGAATTTCACAAATTTCACAAAAAAACTTCATTTAAAATTTTGCCAGTTTGTTAATATTAGGATCAACAATTTCCGCTTTTTTATTGATAAGCACATTAGGGAGTTAGGGTTTTATTTTTGCTTATTCCATTTTTAAATTTGGAGTATAAGAAATTTTTTCTTATTAATAATTTCTCTTTATAATTGTGCTGTTGTGATTGAAACGAAAGCAGTTTCTTTTTTCTTTTTGCTTCAGTATAAAATATTTCTTATTCATTGATGTATTATTCATCTTATATAAATTAATAAAAGCTAAAACTTTTGATAAAAAAAGAAAATTTTCAAGGTGGATGACCTATATTATTGACATGGGAACGATTTTGAAAATCGTCATGCGTCATGTATTTTATTTTATTTGAGTTATTTTTAAAAAATTAAATTAATTACAATTATTTTTATTAATTTTTTTACCTTAAATCACTATCAATTAAATTTATATTAAAGTAATAAAACTTTAACCGTCATCGTAATATAATAATTTTATGTTCTCTTTTTCCAATTATAATATTAAACTCTTAAATTACATCTTATTTAATCTTATATAAATATATAAAAGCTAAAAACTTTGGGCAGAAAAGGAAAATGTTTAATGTGGATGATGTGGACAACCTTTATCAATAGCCACATGTCTTGTATTAAATATATTTATTTGTATTTACTTCTTTTCAAATTGATATAAATTAATTTGATTTCATAAAAATTTTAAAATATTTCAATGCATTAATTATATTTATTTTCTTTTCAATTTTGTATAAATTATTCTTACATTATAATGTTAGATTTTATGTATACAGGTTGTAATCAATAAGTTGTGCATCCCATTTTATATAAATATATAAAAACCAAAATTTTTGGTAAAAAAAAAAGAAAAAATCCAATGTGGATAATCTTTTTTTTTATATGTGAATTGTTTTAAACAATCGTCACGTATCTTACACTTAGTTATTTTGATTTGATTTCATATACATTTTATTAATTTAAAAGATATTTATTTGGCTAAATTAGGTTATTTATTTTCTTATAAATTTTCAATATTCTTGCCTTGTATAAATGTGTTACAATTAAATTATTTTAAATAATTTTCAACCAAATTCAATTCTTAGTTTTAAATATCAACACATATACTATAAATAAGAAATATGCTTTGAAAGCATTGACTATTTAATGACCATGATTTTTTTATTTAATTAAGAAATAATTTATTAAACATCAAATACGTATATTATAAATAAGAAATATGCTTTGAAAGCATTGACTATTTAATGACTATGATTTTTGTATTTAATTAAGAAATAATTTATGTATTTATTAATCTAAATGAATATATAAGGCATATAATGCTAAAAATTCAAACCTAAAATAAAAGTCTAATTAGATGGAAACATATTTTCATATTTATTTCTATATAAGTGTTAATTACAATTGGTATAATTTATTGTCTTACAAAAAATTTTCAAAATATTAAGTGTGGAACTTTCAAAATAAAAGATATATTACATAAATAATTAATAACCCATCATAATTTTTGCATAAATTACTCAGAATTTATAAAAATCTCTCAAACTCTTATTATAAATACAGAATTATGTATGCTAAAAGTATTAGGAGGTTATTCTTCAAAACCCTCCAAATGTTTTGATTTTTTTTTTTATCAAGAAAATTTTGATCACCAAGTTACATGTTTTTTTATGTTTATAAACTTTTTTCTTTATCATGCTTGTTGGGTGATTTTATTTCTCTTTTATTCACTTTTTTATGCTTGTTCATACTCTATTTATTTATTTATTCATTTTCAATATTAGTTTTTTTTAAAAAAAACTTTTGAATTGAATAATTTCATATGTTTTATCTCTTTTTAGTTTTTAGTCCTTGAATATTTTGTCAGATTTTTTTTTCATGATTAATAATGGATGTAAACAAGGTGAGATTTTTTAGTTAAGTTTAGAGTTTGTTAGAATTTGGCACAAGTCTTTGCTCTTCTATTTACCTTTCATTTACAATTTTATTCATGTTTAATATGTAATATATGATTTCAATCTCTTTCGCCAAATAATGCAAATTCAATTTGAATTACTTTGACCTTTATGAATACAATGCAAGAATGAACAGCACCTAGCCGAGGATTTGTTGTTGTTATTGGGAGTTTTAGATGTCTTGCACCAAAGCAAGGGGCAGCACCAAATAAAAGTCTCTACAAAAAATTGATTTTAAGTGGAATAAATTTCTATGGCTGGAAATCAAATATTATTTAAATTTATATAAATATCACTATTAGATGAGATATGATTCAATATATATTTTTTATATTATATAGGTACATATTGATCTACAATATTTTTATTTTTCAATTATTTTACATTGAAATTTTTTATTTTTTATATAAAATTTATTAATTATATTATATATATAATTGCATATCCGTATATTGCACAGCTTAAAACTAATTTAAAACTAGTAGTAACTCCCTAATTACGTAAATATAGATGACAATCAGCACCTAATTACTCAATTTTGCTTTTAATTGGAAATAAATAAAAAATATATTAATGGATTATGGAAAGGAAGATGTCAAATATGCTTAAGCATGTTAATGTTTTAAACGTTGCATGTAAATGATGTTATTAGGGAGAATCCGCCTGCAGCAAATTCAACAGTAAGTATTCAAGTTACATCTTCTATTTTTGATGAAACCTGTCCTTACAAAAAAATTTCAACATGTTTTTTTTTTTTTTTATTAAAGAAATGTATTTATTGTTTGTTGTGTGTTAGTTTGTATTTTTTTTAAAAAATTGCTATGCATTCTTGGTGGTGAGAGAGAACGGATTCATTGCCCAGTGCTTGCCCCAAGGTAAGTAGGAGTGAGTTGTAAGATGGTGAAGTTTGTGGCTGGACTCAACGGGGAATCCATTATTGATTCAATTGGTGTGGTATCTGTCCATAGAAATCCTATCTTATCATATAATTTATGCTTACAGAAAAAAATGCATGTATAATTTATAAAATACAATATTAAAAATATATATATAAACCCGCAGTAATGCGCGGAAAGTGACCTTGTATCATATAAAATGACTTGTTCTTTTCACCTTGCTTCATAAATACTTACATTTTTATTCTCTAGAAAATAATTTACATTTTCTTTGACACATGCAAAGAATAATTTAGTGATTAAGGTGACACCCTTCAAATATCGTCAGCATCATCAACATCATGTATAGTCACTCTCAAATTAACAAAGTGAAGAAAGGATAAATAGACATGGTGTAGAAATTAACAGTGGCTCTCGGAAACAGAAAGGGACAACTCCACTCTCGAAATTAACATCAACTGATAACAAGACTACTTCTCTTCTTCTCTACTTACATGTTGGATATTATTTGAGTAGAAAATTTTAAGTAAATCATCTACATCATGACCTGAGAGTTGAAGTAGCAAATCTCCCACCATATTTTATGTTAAAAAAAAGAGCGTCACGTTTTAATCTAAACATTATTTTATGACCTCAAGAGATTAGGAGTCCTATCTTTTGATCCAAAATTTTGGTCTCTTTCAAATTTATGAATAGTAAAATTTAAAGGTATTTTTCAAATGATCTTTGCAAAATTTGTCTCTAATTTAATGGTTAGTTTACAGCACCCTGCTAATGGCAACGATCAAAATCAGACATCATATGGATATATTCATGCAAGTCTCCCGACGTGGTCTGAAATTCATTTTAAACTATTGGCTGATCATAGATTCCTTTAGTTTATTAATGATACTTATAATTTTTTTTTAATTTTATAAAATTCATAGTTGAGATTTGGGAGGTTATTTTTTATCGGTAATGATGTGGATTCATAAGAGAATCAAAACTTAGAAGTAATCATTTCACTTTTTTTTTTTTCATCCATGCTTCATTTTCATTCTAAAACTTTTAAATGATAAAAAAATTAAAAATTATCGAAAACACTTATAAATAAAATTTTAATTTCATAAATAAAATTTCAACCTATAATGATTATAAAGAGATGAAAAAATAGATGCATGTATTTTTCTAACTCAGGGAAGAGTTAAAATCTCACTCCGAAACAAAAGAACTTGCGCTGCCCACAAAGAGATGGGAATTGACTTTATCTTCACTGTATATATTATGAAATAATAATAATAATAATAATAATAATAAGACTTTACGCCTTTTGTTAAAACAATTTATGCCTTAATACTATTAAGAAAACAATTATATGTTCGGAAAATAGATGAGAAACTTGGATTGGATTTAAATTTGTCATTAAGATTGTGATAAAAAGTTGCATTTAAAAGTGAAAATTGTGATTAATGTATTATTAAAAAAAAAAAAGAGAAAATTTGCAGTAACTCCAAATGAAGTTATTGCTTTAATTTACTATTTGGGCTTTCTTTCATAATTTTGTTGGTTTAGCCCTAGTATTTAACGTTGCAACAAACTTTATAGCTTTAAGAGCAATGACAAATGAAGCTTTAATAGATTTCTTTTTTTTTTCTTCAATTTAATAAGTAATAATTTCATCATATTTATTCAAAACACGTTTTTCATGCTATGGCCTACTATATGAATCGATGATATTGAACAAAACTGAGAAAACAATTTTCCCTGTTTCTTCATTAGTCATTGTTTTTGGTCTAAATTATTTGGCCTAAACAATTTAACTTTATATCTCTAAAGTAAACAGAAAATCTTGGTTTTTCAAGATACACTCTAAAAAGAAATGAATCATGTATATTTCCGAGCTTCCACTTTCCTTTTTTTTTGGCTTTTGGCCCCAAAAGCCAAAAAAAAAAAAAGGTTCTTTCTAAAAGTATGAAAAAAAAAGTGGAGCATTATTTGGATTTAACGGTGATATTAGAAAGAAGCAGTACTTCTTTGGAACGGGCCATGAATAGGGGTGAAAGCAAAAGCCTTGGCATATGTGTTGACTGAGAAAGTCAAGCAAACGAGCGTGGCTAAACCGCGTAGCCTGACGCCCTTATCCTACAAATCTGTGGTAGACTTGGAAGGGCCCTATAGCTAAAATATTTTCTTGGTGGGGACTCTTTCGCCAGTTGGCTTTTAATTCCTCGATCACCTTGCAGCTAGTAGCCAAGATCTCACTTCATGGGCCATGAAGAAATTCTTGTGACTGGGTTTCACATGTCCATTTCAGCATAATGCTATATATACATTCACAAGTCATAATTTTTACTAATCTCTTATTAATTTAATTAGAGAAGTCATTCGTTCATTCTTTTTTTTTTTTCAATTTTAATTGTAATTCAAATTCGAGATTCTTCATTGTGGAGTCAAACCTAAAATCAATGAAGCATTAATTCATTAATATTTTTTATACAAAAACAGTTGCAACTTGAGAATAAAAAAATATTATTATAAGTATTGAAATTTAAAATTCAAATTTGTTATGTGATCCAATTAAACTAAACTCATTGATATTTTTTTCATTTTTTTCGTTATATTTATTTATTAAGTGGAACCAAACAGAGAAGAACATAACTAAAAGTTAGCCAATGAAACCCTGTTAAAAGGACTTACAACCTTTAGGTCATTGGTAACATAGCTCCATTAATTGTGAAACTCTTTAATCAAAATGATTAAATGAAGATTAAATTAAATCTAAATAAAAACTTGTGGATTGTTAGAGTTTTGTTGAATTGATTTTATTTAAATAATGTTCTCTATGAATGATTATGATAATCTTTTTAATTGTGATATCATTTTCACTTATTCTTAATATTATTTGTCAAATCATGAAATTCTACTGCTATATTCTCTTTTCAATTTTTTACTTTAATTTTCATTTAATCAAAGTTTGTGAACTTAATTTGCCTCAAAACCTTCATGTAACTATTGTTTTACTCTTAAGTAAATATATTTCTAAACTCATGTCATGTTTCATCCAATTTTGACCAGCTTAATTATGAAGCACATGGCTATTTTGATCAAATTATATATCACTAATTTAAGAGCAAATGACTGGGTCAAGTTGACGTAGGAAGTCAATGAAACCAATCAACTATGCTAAAATTCCCTATGCAAAGAAAAGACTTACTAATTTAATTGTATACTCATTCTTTGTTCATTTTTTTAATGACTTAAGGTAATGTTTTTTAACACTTAAATCTTATTTTTAATATTCCAAAATAATTTTTTAACTTTTTTTTTAAAATTTTTTTATATTAAAATTTATGGCACATCAAATTTAAAAAAACATTAAAATTAAAATTTTTTTCTTAAATTGCACGAAAATTAATAGATTAAAATATGTGATGGAAGGGAGTATATTATTAATTAATTTCTAGAATGAGGAAAAATCCAACGAACGGAGAAGAAAGGTCACGCCCTCCAACTGGCCAATGACCATTCTAAAGGAACCAAAACCATCTAATTCTAATAAATCTATTCTACAGGAAAGAAAGAAAGTTGCTTCAACTTTTTTCCATCAAATCATTCTTTTGCGTTATTGTTGTTTATATGATTACTTTTTCATCTAAAATATTAAATATGATACTAATATTTAACTCAGGTTCACATTTAACAACTCCTTTGTTTCACTTTCTCCATTGTATAAATTATTGCACTAAATTAATTACATTAATTTGGGTTTGTTTAGTCTAATTTGTTGTTTATCAGTGGGGGTCATTGTCAATGGGAAAGGAATTAGTTACTGTTAATATATATTAGAATTAGAAATTATTATTATTATTTATTTCTAAATTTTTCATCATTTGGGTCAATTAAAAAATATTTTTTTTTAAAATTTCTAAATTTTTCACCATTTAGACCTATTTAGAATTTATTTATTTATTATTTTTTTAGAAAGAAAATAAAATGACAATTATTTTTATTAAAATTTCACTTAAAATTTTCCACCATTTAAATTTAAAGAAAATTTCTCATCTAGAGATTTCTTAAAATTTTATCATTTGAAATTTCTAAGAATCTCATCTAAATTTCTATGAATTTCATCATTGAATAATTATCAAATATTTTCAACCCAAAATTTTATTTTTTATTATTTTTTTTTGGATTGAAAATAAATATTAATTATTGTTATTAAAATTTTATTTAAATTATTCCACCATTTGGGACAAATTTAGACAAAATTTCTTACCTAAAAGTTTCATAAAAATTTACCATTTGAAAATTTACCATTTGAAAATTCTATAAATTTCATCATTGGATAATTAATATTTATTCACAAAATTTATTTTATTATTTTATTATTTATTATTAAATTAAATCATGCAAAAATATTATGAAAGAAAACAAACACATAACAATAAATAGAAAGAAAAAACCAAAAAAATAGCTCAGCTTGAGGCACAAAAGCGACTAGAAGGTGTGGCTCAGGCGGTTCGGCTCGGCTAAAGGTTTGGCTAGAACGCGGGTTGGCCAAAATTAGGTGTCATAACGATAGATCCGGAGATCTATCGCTAGACATTGACTTAAAGAGTCGCCACCAATTTTTTTTATCTATGTGCGATTGGCCACCTAAGGAATCTATCATTTTAAAGAGCACCTAAACTTAAGAGTCCCTAAAAGAATAGATTCAGGTATACTAACCAGAATAGGGTTCGAGAGTTTGGTTACGTGTGAGGAAGGTTATAGCACCCTCACAACGCCCATTGAAAGATGGTACCAGCTTAATTTTGTATTATCCAATAAGCCTTAAAAATTTATCAAGTAATTAACTACTGAAAATTATTCTCAATTAACTCTAATACTTTTAGTAGAAAATTAAAAAAATTTTCTCACCTTAAGAGTATGCAAAGAGACTATTGTTTCACTTACAGAGGCTTTATCGTTGGATTATTTTACATCAAAAAAAATTCAAGAAAACAAAAAGGAAAAGAAGTAAAACGAAAAAAAAAGAAAAAAATGATTCAGCTTTAGGTATAAATCTTTTTCTCTTAAAAAAAAAACTCATTGCTTTCGTACAAGAAAAATTGATACTTTCAACTTTTCCTCAAAAATATTTTTTAGAAAACTTATTTGTAAGAAAAATTGATACTTTCAACTTTCCTCAAAAATATTTTTTAGAAAAACTTATTTTTAAGAAAAATTGATACTTTCAACATTTTCTTAAGAATATTTTTTTTGGAATTTTATTTAAAGAAAATAAAAATAAAGATAAAAATAAAATAAAATAAGAAATACTAAATAATTCTAACCTAATAAATAAATAAATAATAATAATAATAAATAAATAAATAATATAAATGAAAAAAAAACCTTCGAACGGCTCGGCTTAGTGGCTCGACTCGACTCGGCTCGACTTAAGGAAGAAAACGGCTAGGAGATACGGCTCGGGTCGGCTTGGCTGGGCTTCAAAAATGGCTCGTACTCAGGTTACACACGGGTCAAACGCGGGTCGATGCTCGGGTTGGGTCGCTCGATTTCAAAACGGGTGAATCCTCTGAAAATAGTAACCCCAAAACAACGTCGTTTTCAATAGGTATAAAAGGCTATAACCTCTGTTTTTCAGCAGATCTCTCATTTCCTCTCTCACTTTTCCCTTTTTTTCCTCATTTTTTTCTCTACCCGGATGAAGAACTCCGATTAAATCTCACTGGATTATGAAAAATATCATCAAAATCTGAGTTTTTTACCGAAAGTTCATTGAAAAATTGGTCAGTTTCTGAAAATAGTTATCGAAAACTGGGTAGTTGGCCGAAAAATTCAACCGGTGCCAAAAAATTCATCAAAAAATTCAAACTTTATGTCATAACGTCTAGATCCGGGGATCTATCGCTAGACATTAACCGAAGGGAGTCGCCACCAATCTTTTTTATCCAGGTGTGATTGGCCACCTAAGGAATCTGCCCTTTTAGGGAACACCTAAGCTTAAGGGTCCCTAAAAGAATAGGTTCGGGTCTGCTTAACCAGAACAGAGTTCGGGAGTTCGGTTACGTGTGAGGAAGGTTATAGCACCCTCACAACGCCCATCAAAAGATGGTACCAGCTTGAATTTGTGTTATCCAAAAGCCTTAAAATTTTACCAAGTAATTAGTTGTTGGAAATGATTCTCAATTGACTCTAATACTTTTAGCAGAAAATTGAGAAAATTCCCTCACCTCAGGAGTATGCAAGAAAAACTACTGTTTCACTTGCAGGGGCTCCGTCGTCGGATTTATTAAAGAAAAAACAAAATCATCCAATTAATTATTGGAAATTATTCTCAATTAACTCTAATACTTTTAGCAGAAAATTGAGAAAATTCCCTCACCTCAAGAGTATGCAAGAAAAACTACTGTTTTTACTTGTAGAGGCTCCGTCGTCGGATTAATTAAAGAAAAAAAAAATCAAAATCAGCCCAGTAATTAATTATCGGAAATTATTCTCAATTAACTCTAATACTTTTAGCAGAAAATTGAGAAAATTCCCTCACCTCAAGAGTATGCAAGAAAAACTACTGTTTCACTTGCAGAGGCTCCGTCGTCGGATTAATTAAAGAAAAAAAAATCAAAATCAGCCAAGTAATTAATTATCGGAAATTATTCTCAATTGACTCTAATACTTTTAGCAGAAAATTGAGAAAATTCCCTCACCTCAGGAGTATGCAAGAAAAACTACTGTTTTTACTTGTAGAGGCTCCGTCGTCGGATTAATTAAAGAAAAAAGAAAAAAAAAATCAAGATCAAAATCAAAGTCAAATAAAAAAAAATTCAAAAAAAAATTCAAAAAAAAAAAAAAAACCTGGAGCGGCTCGGATCGCGGCTCGGCTTGGCTCGGCTCGGCTCGGCTCGGCTCGGAGGGACTGAAACGCGCGGGTCAGAAAGCGGGTCGACGCTTCGGGTCGGGTCGGGTTCGGCAAAACGCGCGGATCCTCTTATTAACTTAAAGCCAAAACGACGTCGTTTTGGGAAGGTATAAAAGGCACTTTCCTCCGTTTTTCAGCAGACCGTTCCTCCCCTCTCTCTCTCTTCTTCCCTTCTTCTCTGCCTTCTCTCTAGAATTTGAAGAACGCCGGTGCCGGATTCTGGAAATTTCGCCGGAATCTGGGAATTTCGCCGGAATCTGGCCGGAAGTTGGCCGGATGGTCGCCGGTTTCTGGGATTCTCCGCCGGAAACTGGGTCTGTCGCCGGAAACTTCAAAGTTCGCCGGAATTGTCGTCGGAAAATTCAAAAGTCGCCGGAATTTTCGCCGGAATCTGGAAATTTCCCAGAAATTTCCAGAAAATTTTTTCGCCAAATTTTTCTAAAAAATTTTTCTCACTGCCAGAACACTCCTAAACTTTTCCTTAGCTCTCTAAACACCCCTATTCTCTCAATCAGTAGCTTTTGCTTCTGTTTTCTGTGTGTTTTTGACTGTTCCAGGGGGGTCCCTTTTATAGGGATTGATCAGGAGTTTCTGATCAATCCCAATTCCTCTTTGGACGGGAATTCAGTCTTTGAATCCAATTGGACTCTTCTGATTGAATTCCCCTCCAGAGTGGGAGTCTTCAACTTTGAATCCTAGCCCTCCAAAATAAAAATTAAAATAAAATTAAAAAAAAAAATCTAGATAATTGGAAAGATAAATCAAAAGATAAAAAAAAATTTCAAATAATATCTGAAACTCAGAAAAAATCAGAACAGATAATTAAAAAAAAGATAAGAATAATAATATAATAATAATAAATATATAACTATATACATATAAATCTATTCTAATGGAAAAAAAAAGAATATATATATATACATATATTAATACATAATAATAATAAATAATAAAATACACAAGAGGAAAAAAAAATATAAATAAATAAAAATAAAAAATACGGGGTAAAAATTCAATTGGGCCTTGCCCATTTGGGCCAGGCCCAAATGATCTGGGTCAGGCCCAATTGATCCGGGCCCGGACCTGATTGGGTGTCTACAGCTGCCCCTCTTTGCGTATTCTCTGTGAAACAGAAATTGCGCAAAGACGTAGACACCCAGTCAAGACCCGACTCGACATTTTCATTTTTTTGTTTTTTTGTTTTTTTTTTTTTTTTTTTTAGCTCCTCTTGACAGAGGCTCTACGACTTTGAAAAATAAATTGCTCCTCTAAACAGAGGCACCACGACTTTGGAAAAGTAAAATGCTCCTCTCAACAGAGGCACCACGACTTTAGAAAAGTAAATTGCTCCTCTCAACAGAGGTACCACGACTTTGAAAAGTAAATTGCTCTTCTCAACAGAGGCACCACGACTTTGGAAAGATAAATTGCTCCTCTCAACAGAGGCACCACGACTTTGAAAAGTAAATTGCTCCTCTAAACAGAGGCACCACGACTTTGAAAAATAAATTGCTCCTCTAAACAGAGGCACCACGACTTTGGAAAGTAAATTGCTCCTCTCAACAGAGGCCACGGACTTTGGAAAGTAAATTACTCCTCTAAACAGAGGCAACGAAACTTTGAGAAAGTAAATTGCTCCTTGACAACCATGTCCAAAGGAGTTGAAAGTTGTGTTTGAAGGGATTTCAGGTGATTATGCCCAAAGGTCTTATAAATCAACCCTGATACCAAAAGACATCCTATTTCAAGGATTAGGAACTTACCTGACAGGCTTTCTCTTTTTCAGTTTTGCAAAATATCTTCATATTTATCTTCTCCATATGGGATGTTGGAACACCCCTGCTTCTTGAGTTTATACACTATATTCTCCTGAAAGTAGTGTATGCTGTGCAAATGCATGAATTTCAATGCATGTTATGCAAATGTTGACCAATTAATTCCTATTCAATGTATGGTACTCAAGTTTGTCAAGCTCTTTTTTTCTTGGGTGTCAAGCCCTTTGATTCCTCAAAGATCCAATTGCACTGCTCTTCTAAGATCGAACCAGTGTAGCTCTCAATTGTCTCTTTCACCCACATTCTTCTTGTAAGAAATCTCTTCCTAGATTCAATTTCCTAATTAGGAACTGAACATGTCGATTCTGCCTTTTTCACTCTTGACTCATTCAATGTAATGTAAAAATCTTTCCTGTTGTTATTCATTCATCAATCATTATTTCAAATTCAAAAAGTAAGAATGCATTTGCACATTTCTTCAATGGTGGGGTATTAAGAAGAAAAGAATCTGAATGTTGAGAAACAGTCATAAGAAAAAAAAGACACAAAGAATGGAATAGAATGTCTCTTATTAGCAAAATGATGGCAAACTTTGGTCAAGAAAGAAGTACAAGGATAGGTATGGGGACAAAGCCCAAAATGAACAATCAGATAATCATGATAACACATCTCAAAGTCTTTTCTGAAAACCCGACCCTCTGATGTATTTAACAACTTGGAACTCTTCCGAACTTGTTGGCCCCCATATCAGCAGACTTTTAAATTCGATGCTGTATCCTCCTTATCTAAGCTGCCTTTTCAGGTTTTCAACTTAGACAAACCCCCTATGACTCAAACCGCCCTTTTTGGGTTTTCGCCTTGAGTCCTCCTTTTTCATTCACTTTTTCATTTTTCCATTTTTTCATTTTTTCATCATTTTTCATTTTTTCATTTTTTCCATTTTTTTCATTTTTTCATTTTTATTTTTTTATTTTTTTTTCAAGCATAGTATTTCTTCACAGCATCAGAATTTACAGGATGGGGTAAATCATTTCCATCCATCTCAGTCAGTATCAATGCTCCACCCGAAAAAGCCCGTTTTACCACATACGGCCCTTCCCAATTCGGAGTCCATTTTCCTCTACCATCGTGCTGGATTGGGAGAATTCTTTTCAAAACCAACTCTCCTTCTCGAAAGCAACGGGGCCAAATCTTCTTATCATGAGCCCTCATCATTCTTCTTTGATATAGCTGACCATGGCACAACGCAGTCAATCTCTTTTCTTCTATGAAATTTAACTGCTCATAACGTTCTCGAATCCATTCAGCCTCTTCCAACTCAACTTCTTTTAAGACTCTCAAAGAGGGGATCTCTACTTCCACTGGTAGTACAGCTTCCATCCCATAAACCAAAGAAAATGGGGTTGCCCCAGTAGAGGTGCGAACTGACGTTCGATATGCAAGCAAGGCAAATGGTAACTTCTCATGCCAATCTTTGTAAGTCTCGGTCATCTTCTCCAGAATCCTCTTTATGTTCTTATTGGCTGCCTCAACTGCCCCATTCATTTTCGGACGATAAGGTGCCGAGTTATGATGCTTGATCTTGTATTGAGCACATATTTCTTGCATCATCTTACTATTTAGATTCTTGGCATTGTCTGAAATAATTCTCTCCGGAAGTCCATATCTACAAATGATCACTTTCTTTATGAACTTGCAAACCACGGAGCGTGTCACATTTGCATATGATGCTGCTTCCACCCATTTTGTGAAGTAATCTATCATCACAAAAATGAATCTGTGCCGGTTAGAAGCTTTTGGAGTGATTGGACCAATGACATCCATGCCCCACATTGAAAATGGCCATGGTGGTGCCATAACATGTAAAGCAGATGGTAGAGCAAGGATCTTATCAGCATATATCTGGCATTTATGACATTTACGAGCATAGTCGATGCAATCATTCTCCATCGTCAACCAGTAATATCCCGCTCTCATGATCTGTCTTGCCATCATATGTCCACTAGCATGTGCCCCACATATTCCCTCATGCACCTCTTTAATGATTTTCTTCGCTTCAGTCTCATCTACACACCTCAATAATACTTGATCTTTACTTCTTTTGTACAGGACATCCCCATCCAGGAAAAAGCTCATAGCCAATCTTCGGATGACCCTTTTATCATTTTCTGTTGCATGAACTGGATACTGCTGATCCTTGACATACTGTAAGATGTCATAATACCAGGGTTTTCCATCTCCTTCCCCCTCTACATTAGAACAATACGCTGGTATATCCTTAACATCTAACTTGATGGGCTGAATGTCCGTATTATGATTAATTCGAATCATCGCAGCCAGAGTAGCCAATGCATCAGCAATCACATTCTCTTCCCGGGGTAAGTGATCAAACTGGACATCTTCAAATTGTTTCGTCAGCTCTAGAATATACTTATGATACGGAACGAGTTTTGAATCTCTCGTCTCCCATTCTCCTTTCAACTGGTATATGACTAGAGCTGAGTCTCCAAATACTTTCAGTACTTTCACTCTTCTTTCTATAGCAGCTTGCAGGCCCATGACACATGCCTCATACTCAGCGATGTTATTTGTGCAATTAAAATTTAACCTCGCTGTTACGGGATAGTATGGTTCTTCTGGAGAAATCAAAATCGCCCCAATTCCATGCCCCAAGGCGTTAGCAGCTCCATCAAAGTACATTCTCCAACATCTTTCCATATGCTCCCTTTCCTCCAGTCGGGAAATAGTCATTAAGTCTTCGTCAGGGAATTCCAGCTTCATCGGCTCATACTCTTCAGTAGCACGATCTGCAAGAAATTCTGCTATAGCGCCTCCTTTTATTGCTTTTTGGCTCACATATATAATGTCATATTCTGAGAGCATTACTTGCCATCTAGCGACTCTTCCAGACAAAGAAGGCTTCTCGAAGATGTACTTGATGGGATCCAGTTTTGCTATGAGCCACGTAGTGTGATAAAGCATATACTGTCTGAGTCTTTTGGCAGTCCACGCTAATGCACAACACATTTTCTCCAATGAAGAATACTTGGATTCATATTCCGTGAACTTTTTACTCAGATAGTAAATAGCTCTCTCCTTTCGGCTAGCTTCATCTTGCTGCCCCAGCACACATCCCATTGAATTTTCATTTACAGTTAGGTACAAAATTAAAGGTCTTCCTGGAACAGGCGGCACCAATATTGGAGGGTTCGATAAATACTGCTTAATTTTATCAAAGGCCTCTCGACATTCTTCGTTCCATTTCCCAGGATTATTCTTACGGAGAAGCTTAAATATGGGATCACATTTGTAAGTAAGCTGAGAGATAAACCGAGAAATATAGTTCAATCTCCCCAGAAATCCTCGAACTTCTTTTGGCGTGCTAGGAGGTGACAAATTTTGGATGGCCCGTATCTTATCGGGATCGACTTCGATTCCTCTTTCACTGACCACAAAGCCTAGCAACTTCCCTGACCTTACCCCAAAGGTGCACTTGGCTGGGTTTAATTTGAGCTGAAATTTCCTTAACCTCTCAAATAACTTTCTGAGGCTAGTAACATGATCTTCACCCTCACAAGACTTTGCAATCATATCGTCTACATACACCTCAATCTCTTTATGCATCATGTCATGGAAGAGCGTTACCATAGCCCTTTGATATGTTGCCCCAGTATTCTTTAACCCAAAAGGCATGACTTTGTAGCAGAAAGTTCCCCACATGGTCACAAAAGTAGTCTTTTCCATATCATCTGCAGCCATTTTTATCTGATTATACCCCGAGAAACCATCCATAAAGGAGAAAATCGAATGCTTAGCTGTGTTATCTACCAGTGTGTCGATATGAGGTAAAGGAAAGTTATCCTTTGGGCTAGCCTTATTCAAATCCCGATAGTCTACACACATTCGTACTTTTCCATCTTTCTTAGGAACTGGGACTATATTGGCTACCCATTCTGGATACTTGGCCACTTGTAAAAAACCTGCATCAAATTGTTTCTTCACCTCCTCTTTAATCTTTAGCAGCATTTCGGGCTTCATCCGTCTCAGTTTCTGCTGAACTGGCTTACATTCTGGCTTTAAGGGCAATCTGTGCTCCACTATCTCTGTGCTCAGTCCTGGCATATCCTGGTAAGACCAAGCGAATATATCTATAAATTCTCGAAGTAGGTCTGCCAACCTTTGCCTATCTCCAGATGGAAGTGAAGTGCCCATTCTAACCTCTTTCTTATTTTCTTCATTTCCCAGATTCACTAAGTCCACTACCTCCTGATGAGGCTCAATTGGCTTATTCTCTTGTTCAATCATCCTCATTAGGTCTGGAGGCATAACATATTCTTCAGAATTCTCTTCATTATCAAGTTCATCAGTATTGATTGAATTCTCAAAGTTAACCTCTTGATGGTTATCATGATTATCTTCTTGTTCATTTAAAGACCTGAAATTGAATGAAATGGGATATGTTGGCAAGATGTGCTTGAAAGGTGAAAATAATGAAGGCATGAGAAGAAATGAATGTAAATGCATCCTCCCTATTTTTTATTAAAAATAATAAATGATGAATGGCCCAAACAAAAAAAATCACCCCATAGCCTTGGGCAAAAGCTATTGAGATGTTACAATTACATTGAATCAAAATCAAAAGTTAGAGGCATTTCAATGGCACTCCAATTGTTCAGCTCATAGTCTTGTGGACAAAGGCGAACCCATTCTTCTTTGTTGAGCCCCACTTCATCTTCAACAGCATTAATGGCTAACTGGGCAAAGTCCTCTTCCACACTTTTCTTTGCATCTGGGTTCATAAATCCTCCAGGTCTGAAGGTTTCGTACAAGTGTGGGATAAACATCAGTCTTGCTGTCTTTCTTGATGGCCTTCTTTTGACTTCCCACTCTACCATCTCATATCCTAAGCCTGCCCTGTCGCTATTGTCCGCTATTGTCGGAGGTTCTTTAATTCCCTGCAGATTTTCGCCTAGCCCAAGTCCTGGACGCCAGCCTTTGTTGATGACTTGGCTCACCACTATGTTTGAAAAAGGCTGACTTTGAAATCCTTCGCCTACAGTATTGACCAATTCAAAAGATCGATAGGAGCATTCCAAAGCTTCTTCAGCAGCCTTTACATATGGAGTGTTCAGTGGTTGGGTTACTAGCATATCTTTTTCTCCAACTACCACTACTAATTGACCTTCCACATTGAACTTGATCTTCTGATGCAAAGTAGAGGGAACAGCTCCTGCCATGTGAATCCATGGCCTTCCTAACAAACAGCTGTAGGACGGAGATATATCCATCACTTGAAATTTTACATTAAAAGTGCATGGCCCAATTTGTAAGGGCATCTCAATATCCCCCAGGACTTCTTTTCTGGTCCCATCAAAGGCTCTCACAATCATTTGACTGTCCTTCATATGAGAGTAATCAATGGGTAATCTTGCCAAAGTTGACATAGGCATGACATTGATGGCAGAACCATTATCGACAAGGACTTTGGCTATGATATGGCTCTTGCACTTGACTGTGATATGCAGAGCCTTGGCACTTCTCTTTCCCTCCAAAGAAATCTCATCATTACTGAATGAAATGTGATTTGGCATAACTAGATTTCCAGCTAAGTGGTTCACATATTCAACAGACACGTTATGTGCCACGTATGCCTGATTCAACACTTTCAGCAAGGCATTTCAGTGTGGCTCTGAGTTCAGCAGCAATGATAATAATGAGATTCGAGCTGGCATTTTGTTCAACTGTTCCACAACTGAATACTCACTATGTTTTATCAGCTTCAGGAATTCACAAACCTCCTTTTCTGATACTGGCTTTGGCTGATCTTCTTCAGGCTCTATCTCCGGATTATTTCACTTTTCTCCTTCTTTAACCTTCTCTCTTCTGGCTCTCTCTAGCATTTCTGGAGTGTAACATCTCCCACTTCGAGTAATGCCTCCTACACCAGTTATATTGGAAGCATCAGCTTTGGAGACCTCTTCTTTTTGCCCCTGAATTACAGTGTCACAGCCATATTTCCAGGGTACAGCTTTATCATCTTTATATGGAAAAGGAGTTGGGACTCTAAAAGTTACCGGTCTGGGAAGGAGTTTATCTATGACTGACTTTGGTTTGTTTCCACACTGAATTGTCACTGGTTTTGGAAACAACTTTACAGGCTTATCAGTCATGTATACCTCAGCATTCTTTAGGCCTTCTTTTTCTTCATAGACTTCCATTTGGTGTGAATCCAAGAGTCTTTGCACCTCCTGGTGAAACTGCTCACAGGTTTCAAGGGAATGGCCCATTCCCCCACTATGATACTTACAACTGGTACCAGCTATATATACTCCATGATAGCTGTGTGGACTTACCAGTTGTATCATGTCTGCTTTTCGTAAAACGTTGAACAGTTGGTCGAGAGGTGTCTTGATATCTGCCACTTCTTTCTTCACATGGCGCTCCTGTTCTTCTCCTATAGCATTCACATTATGATTCGGTAGAGGATTTCCACTAACATTTGGCGCAGCCGTCCCTCCAGTGTCAAAGCAGATCATCCCATCTTTGATCAACCGTTGCACTTTGTGTTTCAGGGTAGTGCAATTCTCGGTAGAATGACCGGCGATCCCATAATGGTAGTCACAGTGGGCAGTGGGATCATACCACTTAGGGTAAGGTGGCTTAAGGGGTTCCAATTTACTTGGAGCAATCAAGTGACTGTTGTAGAGCTCCTTGTATAACTCCGTATATGTCATTGGAATTGGGTCAAAAGTAGGTTTTTCACGAGTGGTTCGTTGCTCCCGCGAACCACCAACAGGGTTAGTTGGGCGAATTTGTGGTCTTGAGGTAGGTTGGATGTTAGTACTGTACATGGTGTTTTGGGGTCTATGAGAGGCTTGATAGGTTTGGGGGTGTGGTGGTTGTGTAAATGGTTGGTATGGGTGAAAAGAAGTGTTATTTATAGCGGGGTGATATGGCAAGTATTCTGGTGGTGGGTAGGGTGAATAACCTCTAACCTGTTGTCTATCAAAGCTCACAGCCTGAGCTTCAGTTTCTTTTTTCTTCGGAACTCTTTTGCTAGATGCTTCACTTCCTTCTAGCTTGCCATTTTTGATGGCAATCTCAATGATCTCTCCCGAGATTACCATATCAGCGAAATTTTTTGTTGCATTCCCTATCATCTTTTCATAATAGGGAGGTTTTAAAGTGCTAACAAATAGCACTGTAGTTTCTTTCTCAGTCAAAGGAGGCTGTACCTGAGAAGCAACATCCCTCCACCTTTGGGCATACTCTTTAAAAGATTCGTTTGACTTTTTTTCCAGATTCTGCAAAGACAAACGATCGGGGGCCAAATCGATGATATGTCGATATTGACTGATAAAGTCATGTGCCATATCGCTCCAAGAGCGAATGCGAGTTCTGTCCAGTTGAACATACCATCTGGCCGCAGAGCCAGTAAGACTGTCTTGGAAAACATGCATCAATAGCTTTTCATCATGCGCATGAGCTGCCATTTTCCTACAGTACATGGTGATGTGGGTTTTGGGACACTTTGTACCGTCATATTTTTCAAATTTCGGTACTTTGAACTTATGGGGGATAACCACATCAGGAACCAGGCAGAGCCCAGCAGCATCAACTGACCCATAAAAGCTAAATCCTTCCACAGCTCTTAGCCTTTGCTCTAGCATGTTAATCTTGGAACTTTCTTCAGCTTCCGCCTTCATTTTTTCCTTCTCCTTCTCTTTTAAGTCATCTAGATCAGGAATTGGATCTGCTACCTTTTCAGTGAAGACAGGATTTACATAGCTGTTATACTGCCCTGGGTTGAAAGCTGATGGCATTCCAGGATATGTTGGATATGCGAAGTGTTGTGGCGGGACCTCTTGGGCAGACTGAGCTTGAGGTAGGCCAAAACCTGGAGGGTACAAAAGGTCAGCCACTTCTTGCTGGCTTGTACTTTCTTCCACTCCTTTCCCCTTATTCATGTTATTTAGAGCCTCCAGAATCTTGCTTAGCTCACTTTCAATCTTTTCCTGAGCTTTTTCTAGCTTTTCGAATCTATGAGAATTTTCCTGCTCCATTTGCCTTGCTCTGGATCTTGTGTTGAAACGATGGGCAGGGTTTTCGCTAGATGGAGCTATCCTTGGAACCTTGAGTACCATACCTCAGAATTAGTAACTTTGCATGATTATCACATGGTTAAAGTGTAATGAATGAGAATGCAATGAATGAAAAATGCATGTATGCAGAGAACATTTGCCTTAAAACGGTATTCAACTAAAAAAATTTCATTTATTCTAAAAAAACTTTGATCTACATTGAGTTTATCCCTCTAGAATTATAGCCATAAAATTGTTTGATCTGTTCATACTGAGCTTTGGCTTCTTCTATGAAGTTCAACAGACGCTGTCCATGTTCTCCTACTGGGGCCACCACTTGTCTTAATGCTTCTGCCTCTTCCACCATCTCTTTTGCCTTACATACCCCTTTATGGATCTGGGTTGTTAAGTGCTCAATGTATTTTTGCCTTCCTAGGTTCTCTCTTTTACCACACCAGACTTGGTATGATAATTCTCTATGTTCTCCGACCAGTGCAGCGATGCGATCTCCTTGTTCTTCCAACCTGTAGACACCCAATTGGGTCCGGGCCCAGATCAATTGGGCCTGGCCCAAATGGGTAAGGCCCATTTCAATCCTGTATATTTTTTTTCTTTTGTATTTTATGTATTCTATATCTTTATTCATTTATTTATTTTTATTCAGATTAGATTTATATGTATATTATTTATATAGTTATATATTTATTATTATTATTATTATTATTATTTTTGTAAGATATTTTTGGATTTATCTTATTTTATTATTATTTTTTTTAAATTATCTGTTCTGATTTTTTCCTGATTATCAGATATTTTTTTTACTATAATATCTTTTTATTTATCTGTTCTAATTATCTATTATTTTTTATATTTATTTGATTTTTTTTTTTTTTGGAAGGTTGAGATTGAAGCTGAAGAATCCTACTGGGAGTGGGGATTCAATCTAAAGAGTCCAATTGGATTCAAAGACTGAATCCCCGTCCAAGAAGGAGTTGGGATTAATCAGAAACTCCTGATCAACCCCTATATAAAGGACCCTTTGGAACAGTTCAAGAACACACAGAAAACAGTCAGCTAGAGCTACTGATTTGAGAAGCAAAGGCGTAGGGAAGAGTATAGAAGGCTAGGAAAAGGTTTAGGAGAGTTCCAGAAATTATCAGAAATTTTTTTGGGGATTTTTCGAAAATTTTTTTTTTTTTTTTTCTGGGAGTTTCTGGAAAATTCCAGTTTCCGGTTGAATTTTCCGGCCAACCTTGAAGTTTCCGACTAAAATTCCGGCCAACATTGAAGTTTCCGGCGAACTGCCCAGTTTCCGGCGAAGAATCCCAGAAACCGGCAAAGAATCCCAGAAACCGGTGAATTTCCGGCCAACTTCCGGCGAAAAAACCCAGATTCCGGCGAAAATTTCCAGAATCCGGTGAATCTTCCACCGGAGTTCTTCGGTTTTTTAGAGAGAAGGGAGAGAAAAGGGAAGGAAGAGAGAGAGGGGAGAGGAGCGTTCTGCCGAAAAACGGAGGAAGGTGCCTTTTATACCCTCCCAAAACGACATCGTTTTGGCTTTAAGTTAATCAGAGGATCCGCGCGTTTTGCCGAACCCGACCCGACCCGAGCGTCGACCCGATTCTGACCCGCGCGTGCCCAGCCCCCCTCCGAGCCGAGCCGAGCCGAGCCGTTCTTCCCGAGCCGCTTCTCCGAGCCGTTTTCTCTTCCTTGAGCCGAGCCGAGCCGAGCCGCAACCCGAGCCGCTCCAGGTTTTTTTTTTTTTTTTTTTTTTTTTTTGAAATTTTTTTTTTTTTTTGAAATTTTTTTATTTGACTTTGATTTTGATCTTGATTTTTTTTTCTTTTTTCTTTAATTAATCCGACGACGGAGCCTCTACAAGTGAAACAGTAGTTTTTCTTGCATACTCTTGAGGTGAGGGAATTTTCTCAATTTTCTGCTAAAAGTATTAGAGCCAATTGAGAATAATTTCCAATAATTAATTGGATGATTTTGTATTTTTTTTATTTTTTTTTAATAAATCCGACGACGGAGCCTCTGCAAGTGAAACAGTAGTTTTTCTTGCATACTCCTGAGGTGAGGGAATTTTCTCAATTTTCTGCTAAAAGTATTAGAGTCAATTGAGAATAATTTTCGATAATTAATTACTTGGCTGATTTTGATTTTTTTTTCTTTAATTAATCCGACGACGGAGCCTCTGCAAGTGAAACAGTAGTTTTTCTTGCATACTCCTGAGGTGAGGGAATTTTCTCAATTTTCTGCTAAAAGTATTAGAGTCAATTGAGAATAATTTTCGATAATTAATTAATTGGTTGATCTTGATTTTTCTTTAAATAATCCGACGACGGAGCCTCTGCAAGTGAAACAGTAGTTTTTCTTGCATACTCTTGAGGTGAGGGAATTTTCTCAATTTTCTGCTAAAAGTATTAGAGTCAATTGAGAATAATTTTCAACAACTAACTACTTGGTAAAATTTTAAGGCTTTTGGATAACACAAATTCAAGCTGGTACCATCTTTTGATGGGCGTTGTGAGGGTGCTATAACCTTCCTCACACGTAACCGAACTCCCGAACTCTGTTCTGGTTAAGCAGACCCGAACCTATTCTTTTAGGGACCCTTAAGCTTAGGTGTTCCCTAAAAGGGCAGATTCCTTAGGTGGCCAATCACACCTGGATAAAAAAAGATTGGTGGCGACTCCCTAAAGTCAATGTCTGGCGATAGATCCCCGGATCTAGACGTTACGACAGCTTGGCGACTCCGCTGGGGACTTTGAGAGTCAGGCCAGCAAATAATTTGTGTTATCCAAAAGCCTAATAAAATTGAACCATTTTTGTATATGTGTGTTATTATTCATTCATGTTTATTTACCTTGTTAATTATGTCATTCATGTGCATGTGCATAACATGAGCTCTATACCCGAGCTCCGTCCCTCTAGGAGGGAGTAAAGTACCTATTGCTTTCGTGAGGTCTAATGCCTCCGTAGTGGCTAGCGAAATACTCCCACTCAAATTGAACCTTTTCCGCTTGTAGCCTGTAATGGGTGAGGATTAGGGTGCCTTACTAGTCTGTGATGGACAAGGATGTAAGGAACAATTTGAGGACCTTTAGACTCTGACTTTAAAACCACATGTAGTGAACCTTAAGAGTGCCTAACCCTAGGATAGAGTCCTTTCTACCCAATGATAGATATACCCTGAAATTAGGACACAAAAAAGGTGTTTATCTAATCATTTTGATTGCTTAACTTTGTGTATTATTTTTTGTAATGTTATGCATCAGCATTACTTTCATTTCATTCATGAAACTAACTATGTTGTTTGTCTGATTGTATGCATCTGTATTCTTTTCATGATCATGTTTCAACACAATCATTTGCATTCATTTCATGCTAGATTTCATTCAAAAAAATGTACATTTCATTTGTGTATCAAAGCATCATACATAAGGCACAGCATAACATTTCTAATCATGAGTATGGTACTCAAGGTCCGAGGATAGCTCCATCTAGCGAAAACCTTGCTCATCCATACAACACAAGATCCAGAGCAAGGCAAATGGAGGAGGAAAGTTCTCATAGATTTGAAAAGCTAGAAAAAGCTCAGGAGAAGATTGAAAATGAACTTAGCAAAATTCTGGAGGCCCTCAATAACATGAATAAGGGGAAAGGGGTTGAAGGAAATACAAGCCAACAAGTTCCCCATTTACAAGAAGTAGCTGACCCTTTGTACCCTCCAGGTTTTGGCCCATCTCAAGCCCAATCTGCCCAAGAGGTCCCGCCACAACATTTCGCCTATCCTGGAATGCCATCAGCTTTCAACCCAGGGCAGTATAATAGCTATATAAATCCTGTCTTCACTGAAAAGGCAGCAGAACCAATTCCTGATCTAGATGATTTAAAAGAGAAGGAGAAGGAAAAGATGAGAGTAGAGGCTGAGGAAAGTTCCAAGATTAGCATGTTAGAGCAGAGGCTACGGGCTGTAGAAGGATTTAGCTTTTATGGGTCAGTTGATGCTGCTGGGCTCTGCCTAGTTCCTGATGTGGTTATCCCTTATAAATTCAAAGTACCGAAATTTGAAAAATATGACGGTACAAAGTGCCCTAAAATCCACATCACCATGTATTGTAGGAAGATGGCAGCTCATGCACATGATGAAAAACTCTTGATGCATGTCTTTCAGGATAGTCTTACTGGCTCTGCGGCCAGATGGTATGTTCAGCTGGATAGGACTCGTATTCGCTCTTGGAGTGATATGGCACATGACTTCATCAGTCAATATCGACACATTATCGATTTGGCTCCTGATCGTTTGTCTTTGCAGAATCTGGAGAAAAAGTCAAACGAGTCTTTTAAAGAGTACGCCCAAAGATGGAGAGATATAGCTTCACAGGTACAACCTCCACTGACAGAGAAAGAGACCACAGTGCTGTTTGTTAGCACTTTAAAGCCTCCCTATTATGAAAAGATGATAGGGAATGCAACAAAAAATTTTGCTGACATGGTAATCTCTGGAGAAATTATTGAAAGTGCCATAAAAAATGGCAAGTTGAGAGGAGGAGAAACCAAGAAGACATCAGAAAAGAAAGAAGCTGAAGCTCAAGCTGTGAGCTCTGATAGACAACAATTCGGCGGTTATCAACCCTATCCATCTCAAGGTTACTCTCCATACTATCCCGCTGTGAATAATGCCTCATCCTACCCATACCAGCTAGCTCCCCAACCATCTTATTCATCCACTTATCGCCTTAACATTCAAGCTCCTGTAAGAACCCAAATCCGCCCTACTAACCCAGCCAGTGGCTCGCGAGAACAACGGACTACTCGAGAAAAACCTGTATTTGATCCAATCCCTATGACTTATACAGAGTTATATCGAGAGCTTTATAATAGCAATTTGATTGCCCCCAGCCATGTGGAACCACTTAAACCACCCTATCCAAAGTGGTATGATCCTACAGCCCGTTGTGACTATCATTATGGAATTACTGGCCATTCTACTGAAAATTGCACTGCTTTAAAGTATAAGGTGCAACGGTTGATCAATGATGGAATGGTAAGTTTTGACCAGAGAAAAACAACAGCACCTAATGTTAGTGTACTGAGTGAAAGTCAAGAACAGAAAGGATCTGGAGAGTCACAATGAATTGAGGGGCAAGATGTCAATGGGGATTTCTTCACCTGATCATATAGGGAGCTAATTTTTAATGGAGATAAGGCGGGTTGAAGGTTTTTTGTCATTTTAAGATTTCTTTTCGAGTGATTGTTGGATTTTTTTTTAATATGACTTCACTTGTTATCATTTTTAATAAAGGCAAGTCAATGCATTTCATTACATTTTTCTCTTTCACTTGACCATTATTCCATGCCTTGTTACCTTTCATAACTTTACACTCCCATTCTTAAATTTCAGATGATGAATATTTAGACAATGATAACAATAATTCTGGAATTTAATTTTGAGAACTCATTCACAGAGGAGATGATTTGAGCGAAAATAAAGAGGGTAAGCCATCACCAGAGATGAAAGAGATATATCTTGAAGGGGTGCAATATTTTATACAAGTTCATGAGCTCTGTTCAATAGATGATGTTCAAGAAAGGTATTCACAATTGAGATGAAAAATGGCCATCTTTTCTTTTACCATTTGAAAAACCATTTATTGTTACCCCCTTGAGCTTATCATTTTTTTTTTAAGAACCCCAACCAAGGATCACCCTCTACACTGGAGGGTAATTTTTGAAAAAAAAAAAAAAAAAAAAAAAAAAAAAAAAAAAACCACAAAAGGTCTCAAAGATGAAAAGAGAAAGAAAAGCAAAAGAAAAAAATAAATGCCACACATGACTTGGGGCAAAGTAATGAGAATCCTTTGTGTGAGGAAAGAAAAAACAGTGAAACGATGTGGGGCAAAATGCCAAGCTGCATCAAATGATCCTTCGGTCTTGAACCTTTTTAATACATGTTTTAAGCCTATTATATCCATTTTTTTTATGACCCTTCACCTTAGCCTACATTACAACCTTGGAAAGTCCATTTGGATCAAGTGTGAATACCCAACTTGAATGATCATATGTTGAGCGAAGGCATGCTCATGATGAAGCAATGGAATCATGCTACATTACCTTAAAAGTTTGATGTATGAAGGATGTCAATAATAGGTGAAGAATGAAAAAAAGATGATGAAAAAAAAAAAAAAAGAAGAAAAAATGAGAAAATGAAAAAATGAAAAAATGAAAAAAGAGATCCGAATTGAAAACCTGAAAGGGTGATTTTGGTACCCAAAAAAAAAAAAAAAAAAAAAAAAGATTCAGGTCAAATGGCTCACATGAATGAAAGATCAAAGACATCTGAAGATCCCTTAAAGACTGGGGCAGAGTTCGCCAAGCCCAAGATGACTTCAACAGTAAATGAATGAGCTTTTGAAAAAGAATTCTAGATTAATGTTGAAAATTGTCTAAATATTCATCATTTGGACATACCATTTACCTCAATGACATCCAATTTATTTCCTTTCCCATTTATTTTCTACCAAAATAGATCTCTATTGATTATCTTTACCATAATTCACTTTCTGTCCTCTTATTGTTACACCCTTAGAATGAATTGAGAAAATGCTTGATTGCATTGTATTTGTCAAAATTTGAAATGATAATGAATGAATGAACATGTACTTAAAAGAATCTTACATTCATTTGAAAAGAAATCTAAGATGATGAAGAAATGGTAGAAACCTAAAAGAGATGATAGGGCAAATCTGGAAAAGTGATGAATTGATCGATATGACTTGCAAGTTATGATTGAATGATGAAGACAATCAGTGGACAGAGTTTGTTTTTGAATGGTTAATGCTGAGACAGAGTAATGACCCAATGATGGTGGATGAAACTTGTTTTGAAAATTTGTTATTGCTGAGAAATTCATTGAATGATGGTCAAGTGATGATCGATTGATGAAGCTTATTCCAAAGTATTGAAAAACAGAACAAGGAAGAATCTAAGTGGAAGAGACAATTAAGAGCTACACTGGTTCGATCTTAGAAGAGCAGTGCAATTGGATCCTTGAGGAATCAAAGGGCTTGACACCCAAGAAAAAAAGAGCTTGAGAAACTTGAGTACCATACATTGAACAGGAATTAATTGGCCAACATTTGCATAGCATGCATTGAAAATCATGCACATTGCATAGCATACACTACTTTCAGGAAAGTATAGTGTACAAATTCAAAAAGCAGGGGTGTTCCAACATCCCACATGGAAAAGACAGATATGAAAAAAACTTTGCAAGTTTGAGAAGAAACTTGTCAGGTAAGTTCCTAATACTTGAAATAGGATGTCTTTTGGTATCAGGGTTGATTTATAAGACCTTTGGGCATAATCTCCTGAAATCCCTTCAAACACAACTTTCAACTCCTTCGGACATGATTGACTAGGAGCAATTTATTTTTTTAAAGTCGTGGTGCCTCTGTTGAGAGGAGCAATTTACTTTCCAAAGTCGTGGTGCCTCTGTTGAGAGGAGCAATTTACTTTTCAAAGTCGTGGTGCCTCTGTTGAGAGGAGCAATTTAATTTCCAAAGTTCCGTTGCCTCTGTTTAGAGGAGCAATTTACTTTTCAAAGTCGTGGTGCCTCTGTTGAGAGGAGCAATTTAATTTCCAAAGTTTCGTTGCCTCTGTTTAGAGGAGCAATTTATTTTTCCAAAGTCGTGGTGCCTCTGTTGAGAGGAGCAATTTATTTTTTCAAAGTCGTGGTGCCTCTGTTGAGAGGAGCAATTTACTTTTCAAAGTCGTGGTGCCTCTGTTGAGAGGAGCAATTTATTTTTTTAAAGTCGTGGTGCCTCTGTTGAGAGGAGCAATTTACTTTCCAAAGTCGTGGTGCCTCTGTTGAGAGGAGCAATTTAATTTCCAAAGTTCCGTTGCCTCTGTTTAGAGGAGCAATTTACTTTTCAAAGTCGTGGTGCCTCTGTTGAGAGGAGCAATTTAATTTCCAAAGTTCCGTTGCCTCTATTTAGAGGAGCAATTTATTTTTCCAAAGTCGTGGTACCTCTGTTGAGAGGAGCAATTTACTTTTCAAAGTCGTGGTGCCTCTGTTGAAGAGGAGCAATTTACTTTCCAAAGTCGTGGTGCCTCTGTTGAGAGGAGCAATTTACTTTTCAAAGTCGTGGTACCTCTGTTGAGAGGAGCAATTTACTTTCAAAAGTCGTTGAGTCTCTGTTTAGAGGAGCTTCGGCAAAAAAAACAAAAAAAAAAAAAACAAAAAAAAAACAAAAAAAAAACAAAAAAAAAAAATCAAAAAAAAAAATCAGAAAAAAAATCAAAAAAATAAAAAACAAAAATAAAAAAAATCAAAAAATAAAAATGTTGAGTTGAGTCTTGATTGGGTGTCTACGTCTTTGCGCAATTTCTGTTTCACAGAAAATGTGCAAAGAGGGGCAGCTGTAGACACCCAATTGGGTCCGGGCCCAGATCAATTGGGCCTGGCCCAAATGGGTAAGGCCCATTTCAATCCTGTATATTTTTTTTCTTTTGTATTTTATGTATTCTATATCTTTATTCATTTATTTATTTTTATTCAGATTAGATTTATATGTATATTATTTATATAGTTATATATTTATTATTATTATTATTATTATTATTATTTTTGTAAGATATTTTTGGATTTATCTTATTTTATTATTATTTTTTTTAAATTATCTGTTCTGATTTTTTCCTGATTATCAGATATTTTTTTTACTATAATATCTTTTTATTTATCTGTTCTAATTATCTATTATTTTTTATATTTATTTGATTTTTTTTTTTTTTGGAAGGTTGAGATTGAAGCTGAAGAATCCTACTGGGAGTGGGGATTCAATCTAAAGAGTCCAATTGGATTCAAAGACTGAATCCCCGTCCAAGAAGGAGTTGGGATTAATCAGAAACTCCTGATCAACCCCTATATAAAGGACCCTTTGGAACAGTTCAAGAACACATAGAAAACAGTCAGCTAGAGCTACTGATTTGAGAAGCAAAGGCGTAGGGAAGAGTATAGAAGGCTAGGAAAAGGTTTAGGAGAGTTCCAGAAATTATCAGAAATTTTTTTGGGGATTTTTCGAAAATTTTTTTTTTTTTCTGGGAGTTTCTGGAAAATTCCAGTTTCCGGTTGAATTTTCCGGCCAACCTTGAAGTTTCCGACTAAAATTCCGGCCAACATTGAAGTTTCCGGCGAACTGCCCAGTTTCCGACGAAGAATCCCAGAAACCGGCAAAGAATCCCAGAAACCGGTGAATTTCCGGCCAACTTCCGGCGAAAAAACCCAGATTCCGGCGAAAATTTCCAGAATCCGGTGAATCTTCCACCGGAGTTCTTCGGTTTTTTAGAGAGAAGGGAGAGAAAAGGGAAGGAAGAGAGAGAGGGGAGAGGAGCGTTCTGCCGAAAAACGGAGGAAGGTGCCTTTTATACCCTCCCAAAACGACGTCGTTTTGGCTTTAAGTTAATCAGAGGATCCGCGCGTTTTGCCGAACCCGACCCGAGCGTCGACCCGATTCTGACCCGCGCGTGCCCAGCCCCCCTCCGAGCCGAGCCGAGCCGTTCTTCCCGAGCCGCTTCTCCGAGCCGTTTTCTCTTCCTTGAGCCGAGCCGAGCCGAGCCGCAACCCGAGCCGCTCCAGGTTTTTTTTTTTTTTTTTTTTTTTTTTTTGAAATTTTTTTTTTTTTTGAAATTTTTTTATTTGACTTTGATTTTGATCTTGATTTTTTTTTCTTTTTTCTTTAATTAATCCGACGACGGAGCCTCTACAAGTGAAACAGTAGTTTTTCTTGCATACTCTTGAGGTGAGGGAATTTTCTCAATTTTCTGCTAAAAGTATTAGAGCCAATTGAGAATAATTTCCAATAATTAATTGGATGATTTTGTATTTTTTTTTTTTTTTAATAAATCCGACGACGGAGCCTCTGCAAGTGAAACAGTAGTTTTTCTTGCATACTCCTGAAGTGAGGGAATTTTCTCAATTTTCTGCTAAAAGTATTAGAGTCAATTGAGAATAATTTTCGATAATTAATTACTTGGCTGATTTTGATTTTTTTTTCTTTAATTAATCCGACGACGGAGCCTCTGCAAGTGAAACAGTAGTTTTTCTTGCATACTCCTGAGGTGAGGGAATTTTCTCAATTTTCTGCTAAAAGTATTAGAGTCAATTGAGAATAATTTTCGATAATTAATTAATTGGTTGATCTTGATTTTTCTTTAAATAATCCGACGACGGAGCCTCTGCAAGTGAAACAGTAGTTTTTCTTGCATACTCTTGAGGTGAGGGAATTTTCTCAATTTTCTGCTAAAAGTATTAGAGTCAATTGAGAATAATTTTCAACAACTAACTACTTGGTAAAATTTTAAGGCTTTTGGATAACACAAATTCAAGCTGGTACCATCTTTTGATGGGCGTTGTGAGGGTGCTATAACCTTCCTCACACGTAACCGAACTCCCGAACTCTGTTCTGGTTAAGCAGACCCGAACCTATTCTTTTAGGGACCCTTAAGCTTAGGTGTTCCCTAAAAGGGCAGATTCCTTAGGTGGCCAATCACACCTGGATAAAAAAAGATTGGTGGCGACTCCCTAAAGTCAATGTCTGGCGATAGATCCCCGGATCTAGACGTTACGACACAACCTTTGACTTAGCCCGCTCAAATAACTGTTCAGCATGTTAAGTTCTGCCTGTGCTTCGGTACTTTCTTCTTCCAATTCGGTATACTCTTGCTTCAATCTTGTATTTTCCTCAGTCAGCTCGGTAATGGTTATCCCTTTAGCTCTTTCCCTCACACATAGCCTCTTATGCTCCTGGTGTAACTTTGCTAGATCTTCAGTAGCTGTATCACGTTCTCTAGCGATCTTGTGAACTTCAACTTCATATCTTTCGGCTCTACCTTTCCACTGGGCTTTTTCTTCTTGAAGTTTCTGAATCTCTTGCTTTAACTGGCTCTTTTCAGACT
The DNA here is from genome assembly GCF_047325235.1 of Durio zibethinus. Classification (NCBI taxonomy): domain Eukaryota; kingdom Viridiplantae; phylum Streptophyta; class Magnoliopsida; order Malvales; family Malvaceae; genus Durio; species Durio zibethinus. Next base: position 9,916,527 of record NC_143182.1, on the reverse strand, counting down.
CAAATTCTTTTGTTGTCAGTTCTAACTCTGATGGTGTCTCTTCAAGTCTTTCTTCTGTTGGTGGTTGAGAGATTTCATAAGTGAATACCATTTCTTGTCTTCTCTTTGCTCTCCAAACCAAGTAACCTGGGGTGACTTTTTCAGTGAATGGTCCAGGACTCACTCTTTGGGGATTTTTCCATGCTTTGATCATCTCATTCATCCTCTGAAATGCTTTAGGCTCACTGTAAGAGAAATCTAACTGATGAAGCCCATAAGTCACAGGAATGAACTGTTCTCCCCCCAATTGCCTCCTTACTAGGAGCGGTGCATAATTCGTCACTCCCCATAAACCCAGAAGTGGAACCTCTGTACTATCCCCACATTGGTATAACATAGGCTCACGATTCATCCATGGGGCTAACCATCTCACCCTGGCACTTTTTAATTTTTGTAAGAAAGTTATCCATTCTTGTTTAGACCTCCGCTTTGACCAACCACTTTCGCAGAATTCCTTGATCGGAAAGCGATTACGGATATAAATCTTCGAGAAAGCACCATTTCCATGTTCGAAATGGCTTTTCATCCACACATACAATAACTGTATGCATCCTATGAAGCGTCCTCCATTCCGACGACAATAACTCAAGGATCTGATAGTCTCTGCTAATATCACCGTTGAGGGATTACAGCCATTGATCACACTCTCGAAGAAATCAACTACCTCTATCTCAATATGTCCCAAAACCTTTGGAAAGATTACCAGTCCGTATATAGCCAAGGCAAATATGTCCAACCCCCGTTCTTCATTGGCATGTTGCATCAGAAACTCATGAAAGAACTTCCAAGGTAGGCAGACCTGTTCCTGTTTCTTCTTTGTATGAGAATCCACAACTTCCTTGTTTATCCCCATGAGTTGAGCCAGACTTTTACGAAATCCTGACTTACGCTTTTTGACATATATCTTGTCAGGAGTCTTGAGATACAAACCCAACAAGACCGAATATTCTTCTATGGTGGGAGTCATATCAACTTCATTAAAGATGAAACACCTGTATGTAGGATCCCAGAATTGTGTTGCAGCTCTAATTAGTTGATCATCAACAGCCACTGCTAGAAGGTGTGCTATATGCCCATGTTTCTGACAAAACTGCTCTTGTCTTGACGGACTCATCTTCTTCCAGATGTCAACCAAATCTTCTAAATTATTCTGTTTGAGGAGGATAGATGTTTCTTGAGACAGAGTAGACTCATACCCAATTGGCAAGCAATCTCCCATCTTCAGTTGGGTCTTTTCTGACAGGGCCCTTACTTCATTAGGTGTCCCACATGGTGCTAATACTGATGAAGAACAAACTAGGCATTCATTGGTGTCCATGAAAAAAATTTGTTGAAGATCGTTTTTCAGGCAAATGTTCTTTATGCAACTTTATGATATGCACATGAACCAATGCAAAAGAAAAACAAAAAAAAGGTTAGTATACCCAGAAAAAGAATAAATAACTAAATAAATTTAAACATCACACAAAGTAAAAAGGATGAATCCTATGCTTTTGGTCAATTCTAACAGGGAAGGGTGATGGCTCTATCTATGGGTTAGGCACTCTTAAAGTTCACTATATGCGGTTTTAGGGTCAAAGTCTAAAGGTCCTCAAATTGTTCCTTACATCCTTGTCCATCACAGACTAGTAAGGCACCCTAATCCTCACCCATTACAGGCTACAAGCGGAAAAGGTTCAATTTGAGTGAGAGTATTTCGCTAGCCACTGCGGAGGCATTAGACCTCACGAAAGCAATAGGTACTTTACTCCCTCCTAGAGGGACGGAGCTCGGGTATAGAGCTCATGTTATGCACATGCACATGAATGACATAATTAACATAAACATGAATAATAACACATATATACAAACAGGTTCAATTTTATTAGGCTTTTGGATAACACAAATTATTTGCTGGCCTGACTCTCAAATTCCCCAGTGGAGTCGCCAAGCTGTCATAACGTCTAGATCCGGGGATCTATCGCTAGACATTAACCGAAGGGAGTCGCCACCAATCTTTTTTATCCAGGTGTGATTGGCCACCTAAGGAATCTGCCCTTTTAGGGAACACCTAAGCTTAAGGGTCCCTAAAAGAATAGGTTCGGGTCTGCTTAACCAGAACAGAGTTCGGGAGTTCGGTTACGTGTGAGGAAGGTTATAGCACCCTCACAACGCCCATCAAAAGATGGTACCAGCTTGAATTTGTGTTATCCAAAAGCCTTAAAATTTTACCAAGTAATTAGTTGTTGGAAATGATTCTCAATTGACTCTAATACTTTTAGCAGAAAATTGAGAAAATTCCCTCACCTCAGGAGTATGCAAGAAAAACTACTGTTTCACTTGCAGGGGCTCCGTCGTCGGATTTATTAAAGAAAAAACAAAATCATCCAATTAATTATTGGAAATTATTCTCAATTAACTCTAATACTTTTAGCAGAAAATTGAGAAAATTCCCTCACCTCAAGAGTATGCAAGAAAAACTACTGTTTTTACTTGTAGAGGCTCCGTCGTCGGATTAATTAAAGAAAAAAAAAATCAAAATCAGCCCAGTAATTAATTATCGGAAATTATTCTCAATTAACTCTAATACTTTTAGCAGAAAATTGAGAAAATTCCCTCACCTCAAGAGTATGCAAGAAAAACTACTGTTTCACTTGCAGAGGCTCCGTCGTCGGATTAATTAAAGAAAAAAAAATCAAAATCAGCCAAGTAATTAATTATCGGAAATTTTTCTCAATTGACTCTAATACTTTTAGCAGAAAATTGAGAAAATTCCCTCACCTCAAGAGTATGCAAGAAAAACTACTGTTTTTACTTGTAGAGGCTCCGTTGTCGGATTAATTAAAGAAAAAAGAAAAAAAAAATCAAGATCAAAATCAAAGTCAAATAAAAAAAAATTCAAAAAAAAATTCAAAAAAAAAAAAAAAAACCTGGAGCGGCTCGGATCGCGGCTCGGCTTGGCTCGGCTCGGCTCGGCTCGGCTCGGCTCGGAGGGACTGAAACGCGCGGGTCAAAAAGCGGGTCGACGCTTCGGGTCGGGTCGGGTTCGGCAAAACGCGCGGATCCTCTTATTAACTTAAAGCCAAAACGACGTCGTTTTGGGAGGGTATAAAAGGCACTTTCCTCCGTTTTTCAGCAGACCGTTCCTCCCCTCTCTCTCTCTTCTTCCCTTCTTCTCTGCCTTCTCTCTAGAATTTGAAGAACGCCGGTGCCGGATTCTGGAAATTTCGCCGGAATCTGGGAATTTCGCCGGAATCTGGCCGGAAGTTGGCCGGATGGTCGCCGGTTTCTGGGATTCTCCGCCGGAAACTGGGTCTGTCGCCGGAAACTTCAAAGTTCGCCGGAATTGTCTCCGGAAAATTCAAAAGTCGCCGGAATTTTCGCCGGAATCTGGAAATTTCCCAGAAATTTCCAGAAAATTTTTTCGCCAAATTTTTCTAAAAAATTTTTCTCACTGCCAGAACACTCCTAAACTTTTCCTTAGCTCTCTAAACACCCCTATTCTCTCAATCAGTAGCTTTTGCTTCTGTTTTCTGTGTGTTTTTGACTGTTCCAGGGGGGTCCCTTTTATAGGGATTGATCAGGAGTTTCTGATCAATCCCAATTCCTCTTTGGACGGGAATTCAGTCTTTGAATCCAATTGGACTCTTCTGATTGAATTCCCCTCCAGAGTGGGAGTCTTCAACTTTGAATCCTAGCCCTCCAAAATAAAAATTAAAATAAAATTAAAAAAAAAAAATCTAGATAATTGGAAAGATAAATCAAAAGATAAAAAAAAATTTCAAATAATATCTGAAACTCAGAAAAAATCAGAACAGATAATTAAAAAAAAGATAAGAATAATAATATAATAATAATAAATATATAACTATATACATATAAATCTATTCTAATGGAAAAAAAAAGAATATATATATATATATACATATATTAATACATAATAATAATAAATAATAAAATACACAAGAGGAAAAAAAAATATAAATAAATAAAAATAAAAAATACGGGGTAAAAATTCAATTGGGCCTTGCCCATTTGGGCCAGGCCCAAATGATCTGGGTCAGGCCCAATTGATCCGGGCCCGGACCTGATTGGGTGTCTACACTTTATCGAAAAATTCAATCGAAATCTGAAAATTTTCCAAAAATTTTTAGAAAAAAATCGCCTAAAATTCTCTCAAATTTTCTAAAAAATTCTTGAAATTGTTTCTGACTTTTTTGAATGCCTTTTTTCTTCTCTTCTGCTCTCCCTCTCTCCCAATATTTATTTTCTCTATCAGTGTCTATTTTTTTGTTCTATTCCAGCATCTATTTGTAGGGATTGATCAGAAGAGTTTCTGATCAATCCCAATTCCCTTTGGGATTTGGATTCAATCTTTGAATCCAATCCCAACTCTGTCAGCCCCAAATTCATGCTAGATTTCAGTTGCTCCAAATCCCAATTCCAATAGGGTAAGCAGAAAAAGAAAGAAAGAAAAAAATAAATAAAATAAAGATAATATATTAATAGATAATAATAATAATAGATAAATAATAATAAAGTATATATATTAACAGATAAATAATAAATATATATTAATAAATAGTAATAATAAATAAATAATAAATAAATAAAATAAAATAGAATGAAATGCGCTACCCATTTGGACTAGGCCCAATTGATCCAGGCCTGGACCAATTGAGTGTCTACAGCTGCCATTCTTTATACATTTTTTGTGAAACAAAAATTGTGCAAAGACATACACCCATTCAAGACTCAACTTGACACCTTTTTTTTTTACTTTTTGTTTAAATTTTGATCAAAGCTCTTCTAAGTTGAGGCTCAATGACAGATACTCAACAACTTTGAAAGAATAAACGAAGGCTCCTCTAAGCAGAGGCTTAATGACTTTGAAAAAATAAATAAAGCTCCTCTAAATAGAGGCTCAACGACTTTTGAAAAGATAAGTAAAGCTCCTCTAAACAGAGGCTTAATAACTTTTAAAAATAAAAGGCTCATCTAATCAAAGGCTCAAATAATTATTTCACCATTTAGACCAAATTAGAAATATTCTCTTTTTTTAAAATTTCTAAATTTTTCACCATTTCAGCTTATTTAAAAAAATTTTATTTATTATTTTTTTTGGAAAGAAAATAATATGACAATTATTTTTATTGAAATTTTACTTAAATTCTTTCACCATTTGGGACAAATTTAAAGAAAATTTCTCACCTACAGATTTCTTAAAAATTTACCATTTGAAATTTTTAAGAATCTCCTTGGATAATTATCAAATATTTTCAACCCAAATTTTTATTTTTTTTATTTTTTTTGGATTAAAAATAAATATTAATTATTGTTATTGAATCTTTATTTAAATTATTCCACCATTTTGGATAAATTTAGACAAAAATTTTCACCTAAAAATTTTATAAAAATTTAACATTTAAAATTTCTATAAAATTCATCATTGGATAATTAATATTTATTCCTAAAATTTATTTTTTTATTTTTTTTATTTTTTTATTAAATTAAATCATGCAAAAATATTAAAAAACAAAACAAACACATAAAAATAAATAGAAAAAGAAAAAAATAAAGAAAATACCAAAAAAATGGCTCAATTTGCAACTGAAATAACTTAGCTTGAGGCACAAAAACGGTTAGAAGGCGTGGCTCAGGTGGTTTGGCTCGACTGAAGGTTTGGCTGGAACGTGGGTCGACCAAAAGTAGGTTGTGCTCAGGTCGGGTTGGACCAAATAGAAATGCGCGGATCCTTGGAGGTCTCTTAGCGCCCAAAATGACGTCGTTTTACGATAGTATAAAAGGCTAATTTTGACCTTTTTCATCAGATTTCCCATCTTCCCTCTTTCTCTTCTCTCCTTTTCTGTCCCTCTCTCTCTAGATTTTCCTAAGAACACCGGTTGAATTTCATCGAATTTTGAAAAAATTTAACGAAATCTAGTTTTTTGTCAGAAGTTCACCAAAAAATTCAACGATTTCTAGAGATATGATGCTAGAAACTGGAGAACTGGTCAAAAACTAAGGAGTTTACTGGAATCTCGCCAGAAAATTTAAACAGCGTTGAAAAATTGACTTGAATATGAAAAATTCCCAAAAAATTTTCAAAAAAAAAAGCTAAAAATTCAAAAAAAATCTTAAAAATTCTAGAACTGCCTTTGCTCTTCTAAACACTTTTTTTTGCTTTTGTTTTCTCTTTGTTTGTTTTTTGTGTGTCTCTTTGCATTTGATCAATAGGTATTATAGGGATTAATCACAAAATTTCTAATTAATCAGGATTCCTTCTTTGATTAAGTTTCTGGATTATCAGATTAATTATTAAACTTATTCTATGCAAGTTAAATCCACCTATAACTCTCTACTAGCCTTATTCACGACAGGATTCATTTTTTTTTATTATTTTTAATTATTTTGATTTTTATCACTATCTCCTGATATCAAACAAAAATTAATCAGAAATAGATAAAATCTAAAAAACAAATAAATAAATAAATAAATAGATAAATAAATAAATAACTATTTAATTAAACCCAATCCTGAACTTAACTAATTTCATTAGATCAGGTCCAATTGATCCAAGTCTGGATCAAATTGGATGTCTATAATGCCTTTAAAAGGTTTCGAAGAACATAATTTAGACAATTGGACAAGTCAGGGTTGTATTTTATGGTAGGCATATTTCTAGCTAGCACTTCAATCGGACGAGTCAGTGGAGTATTTCATTTCACGTTGTGTGTGAGATGATGTTGATGCTGAAATCATTGTGAGTAGTTTATGAACAACTAGTAGTCAGAAAATACATAACCGGCTGGTATGTAACAACTTAAAGAATTGTATTTATTTTTGTAAGTCTAAATTACCATTAATTAGTGGTTTTTTTTCTTTTTTGGTGATATTGATTAAACGTTGCATGTAATGATGTTATTAGAGAGTAATCAGGAAGCTAGGGAGAATCCACCTGCAGCAACTTCAACAGTAAATCTAGTTACATCTTCTGTTTTTGTTGAAACCTTTTCTTGCAAAAAAGTTTCAACATGATTTTTCTTTAATTAAAGAAATGAATTTATGGTTTGTTGTGTATTAGTTTGCCTCTTTTTTTTTTTTGGCAAATTGCTATGCATTTTTGGTGGCGAGATAGAAAGATTACTGTCCAGTGCTTGCCTCCAGGGTAAGTAGGAGTGAGTCGTAAGATGGTGAAGTTTCTGGCTGGACTCAACAGAGAATCAATTATTGATGCAATTGGTATTACATCAGTCCATAGGAATCCAATCTTATCATAGAATTTATACTTTGAGAAAAAAATGTATGTATAATTTATTAAATACAATAAAAAAAATATAATATGCGCCGCAACGCAAGCGGAAAGTGACGTTGTATCATATATTATAATCTGTTCTTTTCACCTTAATTCATAAATACTTAACATTTTTATTCTCTAGAGAATAATTTACATTTTCTTTGACACATGCAATGAATAATTTAGTGATTAAGGTGACGCCCTTCAAATATCATCACCATCATCAACATCATGTATAGGCATTTTTCACATGTATAGGGTCACTCTCAAATTAACAAAGTGAAGAAAGAAATTAAAGATTGGCTCTCGGAAACAGAAAAGGACAACTCCACTTTGGAAATTAACATCAGCTGATAACGAGATTACTTCTCTTCTTCTCTACTTACATGTTGGATACTTTTTGAATCGAAAATTTTAAGTAAATAATCTACATCATGACCTGAGAGTTGAAGTAGCAAATCTCCCACCATATTTTATGTTTAAAAAAAGAGCGTCACGTTTTAATCTAAACATTATTTTATGACCTCAAGAGATTAGGAGTCCTATCTTCTGATCCAAAATTTTGGTCTATTTCAAATTTATAAATAGTAAAATTTAAAGGTATTTGTCAAATGATCTTTGGAAAGTTTGTTACTAATTTGATGGTTAGTTTACGGCAGCCTGCTAAAGGCAACAATAAAAATCAGACATCATTTGGATATATTCATGCAAGTCTCCCGACGTGGCCTGAAATTCATTTTAAACTATTCGCTGATTGTGGACATCAAATTTGTACGATAAAAAAAAATTATTATTATTATTAAATATAAAATATTAAAAAAATACTAAAGTACAAGATATAAAAAAAAATAGAACAGAAAAATGAGGAATGACAGTGGTGCCTTTTTCGACATCACTGTCACCATATCCTACCACTCATCCCCCTTATCCTACATCCACACCTTATCCACTACCTTCATTATCAAATAAAATAAAAATAAATAAAGGCAGCATGGGGCTCGTGCTTGCACCCCATGCCTAGCCTTGTGCCATTCACTACTGGAGCTCTATAAATAGAGCTCTTGGCCGAACAAGAAAAGGGGGAGAGGAAACAAGAAGAAGGAAGGGAACCCTGCAAAAAAAAAAAAAAAACAACACAATCATCGCCGTTCGACGAGGAACCCCAGCGCCTAGAGCTTTCTTGTAACAAAAAAAGAGAGCGGTCAGTGCGGGTTTTCAAAAATAAAAAAGGAAAATAGAAAAATCAAAATACTTCAAACCCCGATCTATGTTGATCGGAGCTTTTTTTTCCCAAAAAGGACAATGGATCTGAACTTAGGAGATCGAGAGGAGTATTTCGGAGAATTTCGATAATTTTTTATCACCGACGATCATCGGTGATCACCGGCGACCCGACGGCCGCCGACGTGGCGGTCCGCGACCGGATGGCGAGGAAGCTCTGGAGCTCTCCCCAGAACTCTCCCCTTTTTTTTTTCTAAAACGGAAAAACAATGAACAAAAATTTTTTTTTTCAGTTATATATAGAGGCCTAAAGGCCAAAACGACGTCATTTTGAACCCTAAGGATCTGCACGTCAACCCGTGACTCGACTCGAGGTCCGCGCACTCGACCCGGGACCCATTTTCTTCGTCAGCCTCTGATCAATCTGATTGAACCAGAATCGAACCACCCAGACCGAACCGAACTGGTACGAACCGTTGAACCAATCGAACCGCCCAGATCAAACCGAACCCCACCCGAACTGTCAGACCGAACTGCGCATTGACCGGACCTTTGACCGGTCCGGTTTAGGTAAAAAAAAATTTTTTGAATTTTTTCTTATTTTTTATATAGTATTTTATTAAAATTTATGCATATTAAAATATTCATATTTGTTAGATTAAATGATAAAATTGTAATTAAAATTTTTATAATTTTGTTAATTTTTTTAAAAAATAAACTTTAAAAACAAAATAAAATAAATTTAATAATAATACAGAACTAATAAAAAATGTAAGAAAAAGAAATTTTTATCCGACAATGAGATTCAAATATTCTGAGTAGTGATACTTACGAAATCTCTAGGTGAAAAATTTTTTAAGTACTACCAGCGTATTGGAGTATTTTATAAAAAATTTTCAATAAAATAAAAATTTTCCTTTTTTATTATAAAATAATAATAAATAAAAACTAATTAATAAATTAAGAATAAGTAATAAAAAATGAGACAAAAAGGGAATTCTATCCAATAACGAGATTCTAAAAATATTTCGAGTAAAGGTGCTTTAAAAAATCTCTAGGTGAGAGGATTTTTTTAAAAATATTACCGGTGTATTGAAATATTTATATAAAATCTTCAATATAACAAAAGTTCTCCTAATAAAATAATTAATAAAATTTCTATAAAAAAAAGAATAAAATGTGTGCATCAACATGATAACATTCTGCATTGCATACATGACATAATTTTTATGAAAAGTAAATTCAGACCTCCTAAGATGAGATTCTAAAGTATTCCAAGAAGCGATGCCTAAAAAATCTCTACGTGAGAAAAAATTCTTGTAATGTTACCAACGTACTGAAATATTTTAAGAATTATTTCAATAAAAAGGTTCTAATTTATTTTTCTCGAATAAAATTTGAATAATAATTTTTTAAAAATAAAACAAAACAAACCAATTTCCAATAAATAAAAAAATCAAAAAAATTATTTTTTCAAACACTCAGGAATGAGACTGTTTTTAATTAAAATCAAAGGATAACACGTAGTTAAGTGATACCGTTTTTAAAACGGGCGTCGTGGGGGTACTAATCATTTCTCATCGTAACTGACTCCCGAACATAGATTGTTTCATAGACCATAAAATTATCTTTTTAATAAATTTTAATTAATTTTAAAATTACTTTAAGCCTATTGGGAAATGGTATATTGGGAATACAATTTTATGCCTTCATATTATTAAGAAAACAACTATATGTTCGGAAAATAAAATGAGAAACTAGGATTGGATTTAAGCTTGGCATTAAGATTGTGATCAAGAGTTGCATTTAAAAGTAAAAATTGTGATTAATGTATCAAAAAGAGAGAGAGAGAGAGAGAGAGATAGAAAATTTACAGTAACTCCAAATGCAAGTAATTACTTTTGTAATTAAAAAAAATTCATCTTATAATTGAGATTTTTATCAGAAATCTTATCTTATTTAACTAAGGGCTATTCTAGGGGCTCGGTCCCTTTAATATAAAACTCCGCCTCTTTTTCTAATTTAATTTACTATTTTGGCTTTCTTTCATTATTTTGTTGGTTTAGCCCTAGTATTTAACGTTGCAAGAAATTTTACAGCTTTAAGAGCAATGTCAAATGAAGATTTAATACAATTCCTTTTTTTATTCAATTTAATAAGTAGTAATTTAATCTTATTCATTCAAAACATGTTTTTCATCCAATGGCCTATTATACGAGTCCATGATGATGAACAAAACAAAGAAAATTATTTTCTTTGTTCCTTCATTAATTATTTTTTTAATAAATTTAATGATTTATGTACTCGTATAATATAAAATATTAAAATTCATATATTTATATTATATTTTATATAAAAATTATGTATAATAATTCATGTTGATATGAAAATATAAAAATTTTTATTTTATTTTATTAAATACATATATAAATATCACTATAATTTTAAATATATTACTTTTATATCTTATTTTTATGTTATATTTATATCGTATTATTGTATCATATTTTAAATTATTAAATTTAATTTTTGATTTAAATTATTTGATCTAAACAATTTAACTTTATATCTTTAAAGTATACAGAAAATCTTCCTTTTTCAAGATACAATCTAAACAAGAAATGAGTCATGTATATACCCGAGATTCCACTTTCCATTTATTTGGCCCCAAAAGCCAAAAAAAAAAAAAAAAAGAGGTCTTTCTAAAAGTGTGGTAAAAAAAAAAAAAAAGTGGAGCTTTATTTGGATATAACTGTGATACTAGAAAGAAGCGACGCTTCTTTGGACCAGGCCATGAACAGGGGAGAAAGCAAAAGGGTTGGCGTATCCGTTGGCTGAGAGAGTCAAGCAAAAGAGCGAGGCTAAACCGCGTAGCCTAACCTAACGCCTGTATCCGACAAATCTGGGGTAGACTTGGAAGGGCTCTAGCTAATTTATTTTATTGGTGGAGACTTTTACGCCAGTTGGCAAAGCCTTTGAATTCCTCGATCACCTTACGGCTAGTCGCGAGTTCTTACTTTACGGGGCATGAAGAAAATTCCAATGAGTAGGCTGTGGGTATTGAATTTTAAAATTTAAAATTATTAAGTATTATCATATAAAAATAATTGTATAATTTAATTTAATTAAGTTTATTGATAATTTTTTTATTTATTTGGTTCTATCTATTTATTAATTGGTACCAAACCGAAAATTCTAATGAGTAGGCTGTGGGTATTGAAATTTAAAATTTAAAATTATTAAATATTATTATTTAAAAGTAATTATATAATTTAATTAAATTAAGTTTATTGATAATTTTTTTATTTATTTCGTTATATCTATTTATTAATTGGTACCAAACCGAAAGGAATATAACTAAAATTTAAGCCAATGAAACCTTGTTAAAAGGATTTATAACCTTTAGGTCATAGGTTACATAGCTCCATTAATTGTGAAAGTCTTTAATCAAAATGATTAAATGAAGATTAAATTAAATCTAAATAAAAACTTGTGGATTGTTAGAGTTTGTTAAATTTATTTTATTTAAATAATGTTCTCTACGAAAGATTATGGTAATATTTTTAATTGTGGTTTTATTTTCAATTATTTTTAATATTATTTGTCAAATCATGAAATTCTACTAATATATTCTTTTTTCAAATTTTTTATTTTAATTTTCATTTAATAAAAGTTTATGATCTTAATTTGCCTCAAAACCTTCAACTAATTATAGTTTTACCCTTAAATAAATATATTTCTAAACTCATGTCATGTCACGTTTCATCCAATTTTGACCAGCCGATGAATTACGAAGCGATTGGCTATTTGATCAAATTATATATCATTAATTTAACACTAAATGACTGAGTCAAGTTGACTTAAAGTCAATGAAACCAATCAACTATGCAAAAATTGTCTCTATGCAAAGAAAAGGCTTACTAATTTATATGCTCATTATTTGTTTGTCTTTCTATTTTTAAAGACTTAAAATTATGTTTTTTTAACACTTAAATTTGTTTATATTCCAAAATCATTTTTTAAATTTTTTAAATTTTTTAAATTTTTTATATTAAAAATTATATCACATAAAATTTATTAAAAAATTAAAATTTTAATATAATATACACTAAAATTAAATTTTTTATTATGTAAAAATCAATAAAAATTAATAATACGAGACCAATAAGAGAGTATATTATTTAATTAATTTTTAGAACGAACAAAAATTCAATGAATGGGGAAGAAAGGTCACGCCCTCCACCTTGCCAATGACTAATCTAAAATAATGCTAATAAATCTATTATAGAGAAAAGAAAGAATTAAGGTTTGCTTCAACTTTTTTCCATCTAACCTTTCTTTTGGCTTATTGTTGTTTATATGATTACTTTTTCATCTAAAATATTAAATATGATACTAATATTTAACTTAGGTCCACATTCAACAACTCCTTTGTTTCACATTCTCCATTGTATAAATTATTTCACTAAATTAATTGAATGAATTTGGGTTTGTTTAGTTTAATTTGTTGTTTATAAGTGGGAGTCATTGTCAATGGGAAAGGAATTTGTTACTATTAACATATATCAGAATTAGGCCCACACTTTATTGTGGGATTAATTTCATTTTTTTAAATTATGTTTTAAAAGTCAGAGAAGTAAAATTTTTATATTAAATTTTAATGAATGATGATATATAGAGAAATGTAAATATAAATTAGAACTTAATTATATATGAATATAGTTTTTTTATTTAATTAAAAATATTAAATTATATTTTTATTAATATAATATATATTAAATAATTAAATAATTATATTATTTTATATATCTCAAAAAGAGTTGGGCAGAACACTCAAAATCTAATCCTGAGGACTTCAATTATTTAAAAAAAATAAAATTTATTCAAATCATTATTTAAAAAAATTTGCATCAATTAAATTGTAGCGAGTGGATATAAATTATTTTGTCATCTATACATCTAATTAATTTTTCTTTACAAAATTTATCTAATAAATAAAATTAAAAAAATGACAAAAAATTAAATGAGATAACACGTGAATTTATTAAATTAAAATATTAAATAATATTTTTTAATAAAAATATATATAAATGTAAAATTAAATAAATAATAAAAAAATTTATGTATACCCAAGTCGAAGTGTAATACCCAAAATCTTACTCTTACCTAAGTTTGATTTAAAAAAAAAAAAAACCTCAATCCAAATTATCCTAAATTAAAAGAAAGCACACTAATTAGATTAGGGCAAATTAAAATATATCGGATATGGATTATTTTATCATATTTATCTTAATTAATTTTTTGTTATAAAATTTTATTTAATAAAAAATAAAAAAACCCAAAAAACAAAAAATTTAAAAAGTACCAAAAAAAAAAAAAAAAAAGAGAGAGAGAGGTGACCCGTGGATACTCGAGACAAATTGAAACACTTTAAATTCATCTTTCACCTTATATCTCATTTAAAAAAAAAAAAAGATCTATTTTGATTTTTTAAGAAAATACATCTATATTAGATTCTTGCAAATCAAAACTAATCAAATATGGATTATTTTATCATTTTTTAATTTTATTGATCATCTAATAAAAATAAAATATAAAAACTAAATATAAAAGTTAATTATAAAAAATAAAAAAAAAATGAAGGAAGAATGAGATGCTACGTAAACATCCTCTCTTTCCTTATTCTCTTTAAAACTAAGTATATGGTAAGTCAATCACATTGCTAATTGAACAAATCCTGCAAGAGATTTAAACAATGAAAGTTTATCTTTTTTTAATTTCGTAAAATCTTTGAATTATATTTAGGATTTAATGGTGAAGATCTCTATGTGAAAGTATTGTTGAAGTTTAAAAAAATAAATAAATTGTATCAGCAAACCTGTGTCTTTATCAAGATTCATGATCTCACAAACAACATGTCTTTATTTTTTATTTTTTTAATAAAATAAGTTATAATTTGAAAATAATAAAAAAATTATAAATGATGCAATTTAAATTTTAAGTTTATACAATTTAATTTTTATAAATAGTTGTAAAAATCAATTAAATTAAACTTTAATTTTTGAGTATGCTTCTTTCTTCATCAAGGGTGATTACAAGATTGGAATTTAAAATTTTGATGAGAGTTATATGTACGAGTTGCTTTAATTTTTATGTATTTTATTAGAAGAAGAAGATTCAAAGCCGACTTTGTAAAAAAAAAAAAATCTTTATTTGAACTGACTCTAAATGGTAAAGTTCGACGAAGTACGGAGCAAAAGTGAAAGAGCTGACTTAGTAAGCTGGGTGGCGTCAGCTTATTATGAAGATCAACGGTTCCTAGAAGTTTCAAAGATATCATACAGCTAAGTTCCTAGCAAATCTCAATCCCCAAAGGTCTATAAATACCAACAAAACGTTTCTGCCTCCGCCAAAACAAAACAAGTAAGAAGTTAGTACCTATCTAGCTTCTTCCTCCAAAAATCTTTCCCTAGCCATTGCCATCGTTTTCCTACTCTCTTTGAGTCTATCTTAACAGATAAACGACACCATGACGGTATGAAAATTAATCATGAAAATGAAAGTTTCTTTGATTGATGAATTTTATGTTGAATTTAAATTTTCCTTTTTGCAGCAAAAGATTGTAGTCAAGGTAACCATGAATGGAGAGAAGTCCCGCTCCAAGGCCTTGCAAATTGTAGTTGGTCTCTCAGGTAGTAAAAACCAGCTTAAACCCACTTTGATTTCATTCATTCTGATGATAACATTTTGGGAAAATTTTTATGCTGATTGCTGATTTTTTTTTTTTTTTTGTGTGTGTGTCAAGGAGTGGAGTCTGCTTCATTGAAAGGTGATGACAAGAGCCAAATAGAGGTAACAGGAGATGGGTTTGATCCAGTTAAGCTAACAAGTAAGCTAAGAAAGAGTGTGGGGCATACAGAGCTGGTAAGCGTGAGTGCCGTGGGTGGTGAAAAGAAGGATGAGAAGAAAGCTGAGAACAAAGACGAGGTAAAGCCAGCGGCGTATGTGTGGCCATATAATCAACCTTTATATGTGTATCAAGAGTTGCCATCAAGTGGATACGCCCAGCACAATGACCCTTGCTCCATCATGTAAGAGACAGGGATTTTACAGGGGACAACAAAAGAGACAGATGCAGCTGAGCTTGAGAAATTTAATACTATATCTTGCAGTTCACGAACAACATGTCAACAGAGCTCTGATCTCTACGTTTCATATTATGAAGGAAAATTAAAATTTAAACAGACAATAGTGTCCATGTAAGAAAGACTTGTTGCCCTTTTCTTTTCTTTTCTTTTTTTTTCAGGTTTGAATTTTATCATATATGGTGGTCGGAAAACAAAAAAGGGGTGGTGGAGGAATGAGAAGGACTAGATTTCTTATAGCGAAAGAGTGATAAAGTTTTTGTTTGATGTCCCCTATCTGTTGCATAATAAAATTGTTAATTCTTGATTGAATTTTTATGTGTTCATCTCTGTTTTATTCTCTGTTTTCTCCCTTCAATTAACCAGATATTTTGACTCATATAAGGGGAATCAGTGAAGTACCATGTTGGGAAAAGAGAGAAGACTTTCAATTTCTCTTTTTCATTTGTTTCCTTTTACAAAAAATAAGGAAACATCGTCAATCTTTCAATCATGCAAATATAGGATGTTTACTCTTTTTATAATTACTCAAACTAACTTATTTCTACAGCTATAAGCCAATGATTAAGCAATAGTTCATTAATTACTCCTATAATTTTTGTTTCATGCAAATGGTTTTTAATTGGTTGTGTGGATCAAAGTAATAGAAATAATTGAATGCAAAATTTAAATGATTCGTATAATTATTTTAAAAATATGATATATAATAAATTTAAAATTTAAATTATAAAATCTGTTTTTTTTTTTTTTTATATCATATTGCATTGTAGTTTACTTTGTGTCCAAAAAAAAAAAATCACTTGGACCAAAATAAGGTGGAGGTGGTGAAATGTCAAACTTTTAACAGTGCATTTAAGATTGAAAGCTAAGTACTTGTTTTGACATAAAATTGTGCTGCTGCTGATGTTGTATCTCTATCTTAGATCCTGTTTCACCATTCATTTTAAACTACAAAGTTGATCTTTTGTAAGAGGAAGAGGGTGAAGTTTGGTAAAACAGTCATTTTCCATAAAAAATCAGGGGTAAGGATCAAAATGCTAAATGTGAGTTTGGATTCCTTGGACCACTTAATTAATATGGATTATTTTTCAGGGAAAAAATCTTTTATATTAATTATTTTTTTTAATTTAACGGCAAGGGTTCCTGAATCAATTATGTATAGATAGGTATATATATTTTTGTGTATATAATTTTTTCATGCATAAATATTATTGTAATTTTTATAAATAAATATAGAAGAACAATTTTAAATTTGTTTTTATCTTTCAGTTTCATTATCTTTCTAATTTAATAAGCAAGATTTCAAAAAAAAAAAAAAGGTGAAATTTTCTCTAACATTGACAACCATGCAATGGCAGATCCGTTTTTGGATTAGGATATTTATGGATATTAAAAAAATAAAATATATATTTTAATTTTTTTTGAATATCTTAGAATTTTTAAAATAGTTTTTATTAATAAAATTGGTAAATTCGTTAATAATTATCTACAAATTATAAGTGAAAATTATGAATGAACATTTTGAATCCATCGCTACAATCAAGTTCAAATATTATCGATGTATGAAATTGTAATATTATTAAACATTAATGATATACATTTTTAATGAAATTGATCTTTTATTTTTAAAAATTTCGTAAAAAAAAGTAATACTAAACAAAACGGGTCTACGTTGCCGACTATACTAGCATACAAAGCCGCAAATGAGAAAGTCAGAGGAAGACCTGATGAATGAGTAAAGCTACAATTTGACAGTTCCATCAATGCGAGAAAGCGACAGCCTTCACCGCGGCTTCACCGTGTGTGAATAATGACGACACTCTAAAATCGACCTCTGTTTATACGACGGAATTGAAGATGGGAAGGGCGGCTCTTCTTTTCCATTCTTTTTTTTTGGCCATCTAAGGGTCGCTCTCACGTGTCAATGTTATTCTTATTTTAATATCTTTTTTATGTTATTCTTAAATTTTTTAACAATTTTTAAATAAAATTGTTAAAAAAATTTAAGTTTTTATTAAAAAGAATAAATGAAATATAGAAAAAAAATAATGAATATACTTTTTGAGATAAACATCAATTTGGAAGGGTGCATTAATATTTTATGATTTTATAAATATAGTATTAAAAAACTTTAAACCCCAATAAAAAAAAATCTATCTACAACAAAATGAAAAAAATAAAAAAAACGATGAAAAAAATTAATTATCACACATTATTAAAAATGATGAACTGTTCTTACAAAATTTATATAATTAATTTTTAAAAACTAAAAAGACTGAAAAAAAATTCAGATCATGTAGATACCTTTATTAATATTATTTTTTTACAAATTTATTTTATTTAAAAATTTATTAAAAAATATATTTTTAATCAATAATATTAAATGAGTTTCTAAAAATTAAAATATATTTATTAAATATAAAAAAGAGATAAATGAAAAAGAAAAAGAAAATAAAATAAAATAAAAGGATACATAATATCAAATGAACTGTACAAAATAATTTAAAATATAAAAATATTAAATATAAATAAATAAATAAATATTTGACACATGTCATCTCAACGAGACCAACACATAAAAAATTTAAAATATAAAAATTATTTATTAAATATAAATAAAAAATAAAAAAATAAAAAGGTTTGAGAAGTGTAATTCAATTGAGCCCATCTTTTGTCAAAAGAACTTTGAGAGATTAGGTAATCTCCGAATCAAAACAAAATTTGCAGTGCCTCGTAAAATTATGCACTCACGATTAAAACGAGCTCCATGGAATTTTAAGCTGGAGGTTTTTTCTTTTTTTTTTCCCAATTATTTTAAACTGGAGTTTCGTCTAGATTAAATTATTTTGTTAATAAATTAATATAATATATTATTAGTTATTACTAATTCTTAAATATATTTAAAATATTATATATCAATATAATAGAATATTTTTATATTTTAATGATAAAATAATAATTAAATAAATGAAACAAAGGAAGCTCGAATTTGACTAGAAGAGAGATTCCGTTTATAAACACTTCTATTTTAGCAATATCACAGTGAATAATTATGACAAATTTCGATCTCATCAATTCTAAGTTCTAACAACTTATTTATTTTTTAATCAATTTTATATTTCATTTCTAACAATTTAGGGAAAAAACCAATAATGCTCCTAAATAAAATAAGTCTTAACTTAAGGACTATTCTTACATGCAAAACATATGAGAAAGACTTGACGAGTCAATAAAGCTAATTTCTTTTAATTAATAAATGTGTGAAAGCTACAGCTACCGTGTACGGGGACTGGAATGTGAATGACTACTGACGATAACATTCACTCCCATTCGTCATTCTTATTGTATATTTTTTATAGTATTTTTAAATAATTTTAATAAAATGTTGAAGTATAAGTTTTTCAACATCAATAAAGTAAAAAACCATTTTATTAAAAAATGAAATACAGATAAAAGTAAGAGTAATAAACATAGTTTGAGTAACCCAAAAAGGTCGACATTCAACTTGGACGAGATATATATTTTATGATTTTTTAAATTTTAATAGTAAAAATCATTAAATTTAAGTATTAAAAATTAAATTTTAATTTAAAATATCAATTCAAGCATGGAATTTTTAAACTTGAGCTTAGTTGGATTAAATTATTTTATTAACAAATAATATACCTTTATTTATCATTAATGTAGACACCCAATTGGGTTCAGGCCCAGATCAATTGGGCCTGGCCCGAATGGGTAAGGTCCAATTGAATTTTTATCTTGTATTTTTTTTATATATCTGTATTTATTTATTTTTATTTAGAATAGATTTATATGTATATAGTTATATATTTATTATTATATTATTATTATTATTATTATTTTTTGTAATATATTTTTGGGTTTATCTTATTTTATTTTTTAAATTATCTGTTAATTTTATCTGATTCTTTTTTATTATCTGATTATTATTATTTTTTTCTTTTTATCCTATCTTTTCTAATTATCTATTATTTTTATTTTTTTTATTTGATTTTGGAGGGCTGGGATTGAAAGTTGAAGAATCCCATTGTGAATGGAAATTCAATCAGAAGAGTCCAGATTGGACTCAAAGATTGAATTCCCGTTCAAGGAGGAATAGGGATTGATCAGGAACTCCTGATCAATCTCTATAAAAGGGACCTCCTGAAACAGATGCTAAACACACAAAAAAACAATAAGCAAAAGCTACTGATTGAGAGAATAGGGGCGTATAGAGAGCTCAGAAAAGGTTTAGGAATGTTTTGTGAGTGAAAAATTTTTTTTTGAAGCTTTTGGCGATTTTTTTTTCTGGGAATTTCTGGAAATTCCAGATTCCGGTGAAGTTTCCGGCAAAGTTTGAATTTTTCGACGAAAATTCCGACCAACCTTGAAGTTTTCGGTGACCTGCCCAGTTTTCGACGAAGAATCTCAGAAACCGGTGATCTTCCGGCCAACTTCCGACGAACTTTCGATGAAATTTCCAGATTCCGACGACTTTTCCTAGAATCCGGTGAAAATTCCACCGGTGTTCTTTAGCCTTTTTAGAGAGAAGGGAGAGAAAAAGGGAAGAAGAGAGAGAGAGGAGAGGAGCGTTCTGCCGAAAAACAGAGAGAAGTGCCTTTGATACCATCTCAAAACGACGTCGTTTTGGCCTTAAGTAACCCAGAAGATCCGCGCGTTTTGCCGTGACCCGACCCGACCTGAGCGTCGACCCGCTTCTTGACCCGCGCGTGTCAGCCCCCCTCCAAGCTGAGCCGAGCTCCAAGCCACCCCCCGAGCCGTTTCTCTTCCTTGAGCCGAGCCGAGCCGAGCTGCCATCCGAGCCGCTCCAGGTTTTTTTTTTATTTCTTTGTTTATTTGTTTTTTATTATTATTTAGATTAGGTTTATTTAATATTCTTTTTATCTTTATTTTTTTATTTTTGTTTTACTTTTTTTATTTTTTTATTTTTATTTTTTTTATTATTCTATTTTTTTTTAATAAAAATCAAAACTTCCAAAAAAAATATTTTTAGGAAAAAGTTGAAAGTATCAATTTTCCTTAGAAATAAATTTTCAAAAAAAGGATTTTTGAGGAAAAGTTGAAAGTATCAATTTTCCTTGGAAATCAAAGTTTCAAAAAAAAAATATTTTTGAGGAAAAGTTGAAAGTATCAATTTTCCTTAAAAATAAATTTTCAAAAAAATATTTTTGAGGAAAGGTTGAAAGTATCAATTTTTCTTAAAAATAAATTTCCAAAAAATATTTTTAGGAAAAAGTTGAAAGTATCAATTTTTCTTAAAAATAAATTTTCACAAAATATTTTTAGGGAAAAGTTGAAAGTATCAATTTTTCTTAGAGATAAATTTCCAAAAAATATTTTTGGGGAAAAATTGAAAGTATCAATTTTTCCCACACAAGAACAATCATTCTCTCCTTCCTTTCTATTTTGATTTTGATTTTGCTTTTTTTCTTTAACCAATCCAACGACGGAGCCTCTGCAAGTGAAACAATAGTTTTTCTTGCATACTCTTGAGGTGAGGGGATTTTCTCAATTTTCTGCTAAAAGTATTAGAGTCAATTGAGAATAGTTTCCAATAGTTAATTACTTGGTAAAATTTTAAGGCTTTTGGATAACACAAATTTAAGTTGGTACCATCTTTTGATAGGCGTTGTGAGGGTGCTATAACCTTCTTCACACGTAACCGAACTCTCAAACTCTGTTTTGGTTAACAGACCTGAACCTATTCTTTTAGGGACCCTTAAACTTAGGTGTTCCCTGAAAGGACAGATTCTTTAGGTGGCCAATTGCACATAGATAAAAAAGATTGGTGGCGACTCTCTTAAGTCAATGTCTAAAGATAGATCCCCGGATCTAGACGTTATGACAGCTTGACGACTCCACTGGGGACCTTGAGAGTCAGGCCAGCAAATAATTTGTGTTATCCAAAAGCCTAATAAAATTGAACCTTGTTGTGTATATATGTAATTATTCATTCATGTTTATTTGCTTTGTTAATTATGTCATTCATGTGCATGTGCATAACATGAGCTCTACACCCGAGCTTGTCCCTCTAGGAGGGAGTAAAGTACCTATTGCTTTCGTGAGGTCTAATGCCTCCGCAGTGGCTAGCAAAATACTCCCACTCAAATTGAACCTTTTCTGTTTGTAGCCTGTAATGGGTGAAGATTAGGGTGCCTTACTAGTCTGTGATGGATAGGGATGTAAGGAGCAATTTGAGGACCTTTAGACTCTGACCTTAAAACCGCATGTAGTAAACCTTAAGAGTGCCTACACCTAGGATAAAGCCTTTTCTACCCAATAATAGACATACCCTGAAATTAGGGCACAGAAAGGGTGTTTGTCTAATCATTTTGATTGTTTAACTTTGTGTATTATTTTTATCATATGTAACATTATGCATCAACATCACTTTCATTTCATCCATGGAACTAACTATGTTGTTTGTCTGATTGTATGCATCTGCATTATTTTTTTGATCATGTTTTAACACAATCATTTGCATCTATTTCATACTAGATTTCATTCAGAAAAATGTACATTTCATTTGTGTATCAAAGCATCATACATAAGGCACAACATAACATTTCTAATTATAAGTATGGTACTCAAGGTTCCAGGATAGCTTCATCTAGAGAAAACCCTGCCCATCGATTCAACACAAGATCCAGAGCAAGGCAAATGGAGCAAAAAAATTCTCATAGATTTGAAAAGATAGAGAAAGCACAAGAGAAGATTGAAAGTGAGCTAAGCAAGATTTTGGAAGCCCTTAATAACATGAATAAAAGAAAATGAGTTGAAAGAAGTACAAGCCAACAAGAAGTGGCTGACCCTTTGTACCCTCCAGGTTTTGGCCCACCTCAAGCCCAGTCTGCCCAAGAGGTCCCACCATAATATTTTACATATCCAACATGTCTTGGAATGCCATCAGCTTTCAACCCAGGACAGTATAATAGCTATATAAATCCTGTCTTCACTGAAAAGGCAGCAGAACCAATTCTTGATCTAGATGATTTAAAAGAGAAGGAGAAGGAAAAGATAAGGGTGGAAGCTGAGGAAAGCTCCAAAATTAGCATGCTAGAGCAGAGGCTACGGGCTGTGGAAGGATTTAGCTTTTATGGGTCAGTTGATGTTGCTGGGCTCTGCCTAGTTCCTGATGTGGTTATCCCCTATAAGTTCAAAGTATCGAAATTTGAAAAATATGATGGTACAAAGTGCCCCAAAACCACATCACCATATATTACAGAAAGATGGTAGCTCATGCACATGATGAAAAACTCTTGATGCATGTTTTCTAGGATAGCCTTACTGGTTCTGCTGCCAGGTGGTATGTTCAGTTGGATAGGATCCACATTCGTTCCTGGAGTGATATGGCACATAACTTCATCAGTCAATATCGACATGTTATCGATTTAGTCCCTGATCGTTTGTCTTTACAGAATCTAGAGAAAAAAGTAAACGAAACTTTTAAAGAATACGCCCAGAGATGGAGAGATATAGCTTCACAAGTACAACCTCCACTAACAGAGAAAGAGACCACAGTGCTGTTTGTTAGCACTTTAAAACCTTCATATTATGAAAAGATGATATGGAATGCAACAAAAAATTTTACTGACATGGTAATCTCTGGAGAAATTATTGAAAGTACCATAAAAAATGGTAAGTTGAAAGGAGGAGAAACCAAGAAGGCATCAGAAAAGAAGGAAGCTGAAGCTCAAGCTGTGAGCTTTGATAAACAATAATTCAGGGGTTATCAACCCTATCCATCCCAAGGTTACTCTCCATACTATCCTACTGTGAATAATGTTTCATCCTACCCATACCAGCTGGCTCTACAACCACCTTATTCATCCACATATCGATCAATATATAGCCCTCAAGATCTCACATACAGCCTCAACATTCAAGCTCCTGCAAGAACCCAAATTCGCCCTATTAACCCAGCAAGTGGTTCACGAGAACAACGAACTACTCGAGAAAAACTTTTATTTGATCCAATTCCAATGACTTATACAGAGTTATATCGAGAACTCTATAATAGCCATTTGATTGCCCCCAGTCATGTGGAGCCGCTTAAACCACCCTACCTAAAGTGGTATGATCCTACAGCCCACTGCGACTATCACTATGAAATTACTGGCCATTCTACTGAAAATTACACTGCTTTAAAGTATAAGGTGCAACGGTTGATCAATGATGGAATGGTAAGTTTTGGTCAGGGAAAAGCAACAACATCTAATGTTAGTGCTCTGAGTGAAAGTCAAGAACAGAAATGGTCCGGAGAGTCACAATGAATTGAGGGGCAAGATGTCAATAGAGATTCTTCACCTGATCGCATAGGGAGACAATTTTAAAATAGAGATAAGGCTGGTTGAAGGTTTCTTTTGTCATGTTAGGATTTCTTTTCGAGTGATTGTTGGATTTCTTTTTGCAATGTGACTTCACTTGTTATCATTTTAATAAAGGCAAGTCAATGCATTTCATTACATTTTTCTCTTTCACTTGACCATTACTCCATGCTCCATTACCTTTCATAACTTTACATTTCCATTCTTAAATTTCGGATGATGAATATTTAGACAATGATAACAGTAATTTTGAGATTTAATTTTAAGAACTCATCCATATTAATATGAGAAGATGATTTGAGCAAAAATAGGCTGTTACCGGAGGTGAAATAGATATGTCTTGAAGATGTCTAATCTTTTATACAGATTCATGAGCTTTGTTCAATAGATGATGTTCAAGAAAGGTATTCACAATTGAGATGAAAAATGGCCATCTTTCTTTTACCATTCGAAAAACCATTTATTGCTACCCCTTTGAGCCTGTTATGATTTTTTTTTCTGAAGAACCCTAACCAAGGATCACCCTCTACACTGGGGGGTAATTTTTGAAAAAAATTTCACAAAAGATCTCAAAAACAAAAAAAAAAAGAAAAATGCCACACATGACTTGGGGCAAAGTAATGAGAATCTTTTGAGGAAAGAAAAAAGTAATGAAATGATGTGGGGCAAAATGTCAAGTTGTATCAAATGATCCTTTGGTTTTGAACCTTTTTAATACGTGTTTTAAGCCTATTATATCCATTTTTTTTATGACCCTTCACCTTGGCCTACATTACAACCTTGAAAAGTCCATTTGGATCAAATGTGAATACTCAACTTGAATGATCATATGTTGAGCAAAAGACATGCTCGTGATGAAGCAATGGAATCATGCTACATGAAAGATATCAACAATGGATGATGAAAAAAAAAAAAAAAAGAAATGAGAAAATGAAAAAAAGATATTCAAATTGAAAACCTGAAAGGTTGATAGAAAAAGATCCAGATCAAGATCAAAGACATCTGAAGATCCCTCAGAGACTGGGGCAAAGTTCGCTAAGCTCAAGTTGACTTCAACAGTAAATGGAATGAGTTTTTGAAAAAGAATCCTAGATTAATGTTGAGAGTTGTTTGAATATTCATCATTTGGACATACCATCCATCCCAATGACATGTATTCAATTTATTTCCTTTCCCATTTATTTTATACCAAAACAGATCTTCATCCACCTTGTGTTCTCTTATTGTTTCACCCCTACAATGAATTGAGAAAATGCTTGATTACATTGTATTTGTCAAGAATTGAGATGATAATGAATGAATGAATATATGCTTAAAAGAGTCTTGCATTCATTTGAAAAGAAATCTAAGATGATGGTGGTAACAAAATGAAGAAATGGTAGAAACCTAAAAGAGATGATTTGGAAGGATATATGATGTGACCAAATGGAGAATATAATGGGGTAAATCTTGAAAAATGATATAACCAAGTGATGAGTACAAGGATGAATTGGTCGATATGACTTACAAGTTATGATTGAATGATGAGAACAATCAGTGGACAGAGTTTGTTTTGGAATGGTTAATGCTGAGACATCCATGAGTAATGACCCAGTAATGGTGGATGAAACTTGTTTTGAAATTTGTTAGTGCTGAAAAATTCATTGAATGATGGTCGAGTGATGATCGATTGATGAAGCTTATTCCAAAGTATTGAAAAATTGAACAAAGAAAAATGTGAGTGGAAAAGAAAATTGAGAGCTACACTGGTTCGATCTTAGAAGAGCAGTGTAATTGGATCTCTAAGAAAAGAGCTTGAGAAACTTGAGTACCATACATTGAACAGGAATTAATTGGCCAACATTTGCATAGCATGCATTGAAATTCATATGCATTTGCATAGCATACACTACTTTCAAGAAAGTATAGTGTATAAATCCAAGAAGCAAGGGTGTTCCAACATCCCACATGGAGAAGACAGATATAAAGATATTTTACAAGTTTGAGAAGAAACTTGTCAGGTAAGTTCCTAATCCTTGAAATAGGATGTCTTTTGGCATCAGGGTTGATTTATAAGACCTTTGGGCATAATCCCCTGAAATTCCTTCAAACATAACTTTCAACTCCTTTGGACATGATTGTCAATGAGTAATTTACTTTCCAAAGTCGTGGTGCCTCTGTTTAGAGGAGCAATTTACCTTTCCAAAGTCGTGGTGCCTCTATTTAGAGGAGCAATTTACTTTCCAAAGTTGTGGTGCCTCTGTTTAGAGGAGCAATTTACTTTTCAAAGTCGTGGTGCCTCTGTTTAGAGGAGCAATTTATGTTTCTCAAAGTTGTTGAGCCTCTGTTTAGAGGAGCTTTGGTTAAAAAAAAAGCAAAAAAATAAAAAAAACAAAAAAATGATGTTGAGTTGAGTCTGGATTGGGTGTCTACGTTTTTGCGCAATTTCTATTTCACAGAAAATGTGCAAAGAGGGGCAGTTGTAGACACCCAATTGAGTCCGGGCCCAGATCAATTGGGCTTGGCCCGAATGGGTAAGGCCCAATTGAATTTTTATCCTGTATTTTTTTTTGTATATCTGTATTTATTTATTTTTATTTAGAATAGATTTATATGTATATAGTTATATATTTATTATTATTATATTATTATTATTATTTTTTGTAATATATTTTTGGGTTTATCTTATTTTATTTTTTAAATTATCTGTTGATTTTATCTGATTCTTTTTTATTATCTGATTATTATTTTTTTTTCTTTTTATCCTATATTTTCTAATTATCTATTATTTTTATTTTTTTATTTGATTTTGGAGGGCTGGGATTGAAAGTTGAAGAATCCCATTGTGAATGGGAATTCAATCAGAAGAGTCCAGATTGGACTCAAAGATTGAATTCCCGTCCAAGGAGAAATTGGGATTGATCAGGAACTCCCGATCAATCCCTATAAAAGGGACCTCCTGGAACAGATGCTAAACACACAGAAAACAGTAAGCAAAAGCTACTGATTGAGAGAATATGGGCGTATAGAGAGCTCAGAAAAGGTTTAGGAGTGTTCTAGGAGTGAAAATTTTTTTTTTGAAGCTTTTGGCGATTTTTTTTCTGGGAATTTCTGGAAACTCTAGATTCCGGTGAAGTTTCCGGTAAAGTTTGAATTTTTCGACGAAAATTTCGGCCAACCTTGAAGTTTCTGGTGACCTGCCCAATTTTCAGGGAAGAATCCCAGAAACTGGTGATCTTCCGACGAACTTCCGACGAAATTTCCAGATTTCGGTGACTTTTCCCAGAATTCGGTGAAAATTCCACCGGTGTTCTTCAGCCTTTTTAGAGAGAAGGGAGAGGAAAAAAGAAGAAGAGAGAGAGAGGAGAGGAGAGTTCTGCCGAAAAACAGAGGAAAATGCCTTTTATACCTTCTCAAAACGACGTCGTTTTGGCCTTAATAACCCAGAGGATCCATGCGTTTTGCCGTGACCCGACCCGACCCAGCGTCGACCCGCTTCCTGACCTGCGCGTGCCAGCCCCCCTCCAAGCCTAGCCGAGCCGAGCTCCAAGCCGCCCCCCGAGCCGTTTCTCTTCCTTGAGCCGAGCCGAGCCGAGCTACTATCCGAGCCGCTCCAGGTTTTTTTTTTTTTCATTTCTTTGTTTATTTGTTTTTTTTATTTTTTTATTATTTAGATTAGGTTTATTTAATATTCTTTTTATCTTTATTTTTTTTATTTTTGTTTTACTTTTTTTATTTTTTTTTTATTTTTTTTATTATTATTATTTTTTTAATAAAAATCAAAACTTCCAAAAAAAATATTTTTAGGGAAAAGTTAAAAGTATCAATTTTTCCCACACAAGAACAATCATTCTCTCCTTCCTTTCTATTTTGATTTTGATTTTGCTTTTTTTCTTTAACCAATCCGACGACGGAGCCTCTGCAAGTGAAACAGTAATTTTTCTTGCATACTCTTGAGGTGAGGGGCTTTTCTCAATTTTCTGCTAAAAGTATTAAAGTCAATTGAGAATAATTTTCAATAGTTAATTACTTGGTAAAATTTTAAGGCTTTTGGATAACACAAATTTAAGCTGGTACCATCTTTTGATAGGCGTTGTGAGGGTGCTATAACCTTCCTCACACGTAACCGAACTCCCGAACTCTGTTCTGGTTAACAGACCTGAACCTATTCTTTTAGGGACCCTTAAACTTAGGTGTTCCCTGAAAGGACAGATTCTTTAGGTGGCCAATCGCACCTAGATAAAAAAGATTGGTGGCGACTCCCTTAAGTCAATGTCTAGCGATAGATCCCCGGATCTAGATGTTATGACAATTAATTGTTAAATATATTTAAAATGTTAAGATATTAATATAATATAATATTTTATATTTTAATAATAAAATAAAAATTAAATAGGAGAACCGAGTTTGATTAAAAGAGAGACTTAACGCCTCTAGTTTGGCTATCATATACAACATATATAATATTGGATATGTATAACAAAGAAAATTTTATCTCATTCTGTTCATTTTTGTAATATATGGCAAATTGTACTAATATTTTTCATGCTATCACAAAATGAAATTCAACACATGCATGTATTGATGCATTTAGAATATTGAATTTGCATGTTCTTTTCTCATTTATAAACATGCCTAATTATATATTGATAAGCATCCTTCAAAATGCTACTAATTGACAAATGCTTCAATATTTTTTAATGACATGCCCTTTCGTTTAATCAATGTCCCATATGCGAAAACAACAATCCTTTTTTGTAAGATTGATTAACTCTTTGATGGCTATTTATGATTTTAACTTTGTGATGTTCACAATAAAATTTATTTTCTAAAATCACTTCTAGTATAATACACCTAGCAGGTAAAAATACTTGTCACATTGTCCATATTTTTTATAATAATAATTATTTGGTTTATTATCCACTAATTAATCCATGAAACACTATATCTTAATAATAATTATTCACATATATCAATTTAATTTTAATTGGTTTTTTGAAAATTGAACACAAGTTAAAATTTAAACCAATAATAAATTTAAAAAAATATATATCAACATTTGATTTATAAATAACCAACAAAGATAGAACTATACAAATAGCTTGACTCAACTTATTATCTCAATTTTGGTGCCATGATTTAAAAATAAAACTAATCTTACAGCCAAATCTTATTTTTCGCGTATATTCTTCACTTATATCTAATTTTTCATGGCAATTACCTTTACCTATTTTCATAGAAATCATGGGATAATTTACCTGTTCTATATATAACCAAGACATGATAATTAAATAATTGGCTATTCCATTAGAACCCAATTTAATTCATTACTTTATAATAAGTGATAATTTTTTTGGTTGTAGATCAATTCATATCTTTCTTTTTTATGTTTTCAGACTATTTCCCATCCTAGTCTTTATAAATATCGATTTTTCAAATAGATATTGTAGACACCCAATTGGGTCCGGCCCAGATCAATTGGGCCTGGCCCAAATGGGTAAGCCCAATTCAATTTTATCTTGTATTTTTTTTCTCTTTTCTTCTTCTTTTGTATTTTATGTATTGTATTATTTATTATTATTATTATGTATTAATATATGTATATATTTATTTATTTATTTTTTGTTAATATTTATATGTATTTTATTATTTATGTATTATTACTAATATGTATATATATTTTATTCATTTTCGTATTTTTATTTATCTAATTATATATCTGATATATATATATATATATATATATATTTTATCCTATGATATTTTTTATTTATCTTTTCTAATTATCTAGTATTTTTTTTATTTTTTTTATTTGATTTTTGGATGGCTAAGATTGAAAGATGAAGAATCCCACTGTGGAGGGGAACTCAATCAGAAGAGTCCAATTGGATTCAAAGATTGAATCCCCGTCCAAGAAGGAATTGGGATTGATCAGGAACTCCTGATCAACCCCTATAAAAGGCACCCCCTGGAACAGAATGAACACACAGAAAACAGTAAGCAAAGCTACTGATTTGAGAGAAAAGGAGGCGTATAGGAAGCTAGAAAAAGTTTAGAAGTGTTCTGGGAGTGAGAAAAATTTTTTAGAAATTTTTGAAGAAAATTTTTTCTGGAAATTTCTGGGAAATTTTCAGATTCCGGCGAAAATTCCGGCGAAGTTTGAATTTTTCGACGAAAATTCCGGCCAACCTTGAAGTTTCCGGCGACCTGCCCAGTTTTCGGCGAAGAATCCCAGAAATCGGCGATCTTCCGGCCAACTTCCGACGAAATTTCCAGATTCCGGTGATATTTTCCAGAAATCGGCACCGGTGTTCTTCAGTTTCTAGAGAGAAGGGAGAGAAAAAGGAAGAAGAGAGAGAGGGGGGGAGGAGCGTTCTGCCGAAAAATGGAGGAAGGTGCCTTTTATACCCTCCCAAAACGACGTCGTTTTGGCTTTAAGTTAACCAGGGGATCCGCGCGTTTTGCCGAACCCGACCCGACCCGAGCGTCGACCCGCTTTCCTGACCCGCGCGTGCTGCCCCTCCTCCGAGCCGAGCCGAGCCGCGCCAAGCCACCAAGCCGCTCCCCCCGAGCCGTTTTCTCTTCCTTGAGCCGAGCCGAGCCGAGCCGCGATCCGAGCCGCTCCAGGTTTTTTTTTTTTTTTTTTCTTTCTTTGAATTTTTTTTATTTCTTTTTTTATTTTATTTTTTATTTATTAGATTAGGTTTATGTAATATTCTTTTTATTTATTTTTTTATTATTTTATTCTCTTTAAATAAAAATAAAAAATTTCAAAAAAAATATTTTTAGGGAAAAGTTGAAAGTATCAATTTTCCTTAGGAATAAATTTCCAAAAAATATTTTTGGGGAAAAGTTGAAAGTATCAATTTTATTCAGAAATAAATTTCGAAAAAAAATATTTTTAGGGAAAAGTTGAAAGTATCAATTTTCCTTAAGAATAAATTTCCAAAAAAATATTTTTAAGGAAAAGTTGAAAGTATCAATTTTCCTTGAAAATAAATTTCCAAAAAAAATATTTTTAGGGAAAAGTTGAAAGTATCAATTTTCCTTAGAAATAAATTTTCAAAAAAAGGGTTTTTGAGGAAAAGTTGAAAGTATCAATTTTCTTTGAAAATCGAAATTTCCAAAAAATATTTTTAGGGAAAAGTTTAAAGTATCAATTTTCCCTACGAAAAAAAATCATTCTTTCCTTCCTTTCTATCTTAATTTTGATTTTGTTTTTTTCTTTAAATAATCCGACGACGGAGCCTCTGCAAGTGAAACAGTAGTTTTTCTTCCATACTCTTGAGGTGAGGGAATTTTCTCAATTTTCTGCTAAAAGTATTAGAGTCAATTGAGAATAATTTTCAACAACTAACTACTTGGTAAAATTTTAAGGCTTTTGGATAACACAAATTCAAGCTGGTACCATCTTTTGATGGGCGTTGTGAGGGTGCTATAACCTTCCTCACACGTAACCGAACTCCCGAACCCTGTTCTGGTTAGCAGACCTGAACCTATTCTTCTAGGGACCCTTAAACTTAGGTGTTCCCTGGAAGGACAGATTCTTTAGGTGGCCAATCGCACCTAGATAAAAAAAGATTGGTGGCGACTCCCTAAAAGTCAATGCCTAACGATAGATCCCCGGATCTAGACGTTATGACAGCTTGGCGACTCCGCTGGGGACTTTGAGAGTCAGGCCAGCAAATAATTTGTGTTATCCAAAAGCCTAATAAAATTGAACCCTTTTTGTATATAGGTGTTATTATTCATTCATGTTTATTCACTTTGTTGATTATGTCATTCATATGCATGTGCATAACATGAGCTCTACACCCGAGCTCCGTCCCTCTAGGAGGGAGTAAAGTACCTATTGCTTTCGTGAGGTCTAATACCTCCGCAGTGGCTAGCGAAATACTCCCACTCAAATTGAACCTTTTTCGCTTGTAGCCTGTAATGGGTGAGGATTATGGTGCCTTACTAGTCTGTGATGAACATAGATGTAAGGAACAATTTGAGGACCTTTAGACTCTGACCTTAAAACCGCATGTAGTGAACCTTAAGAGTGCCTACACCTAAGATAGAGCCCTTTCTACCCAATGATAGATATACCATGAAATTAGGACACAAAAAGAGTGTTTATCTAATCATTTTGATTGTTTAACTTTGTGTATCATTTTCATTACCATATGTAACATTATGCATCAACATCACTTACGTTTCATCCACGGAACTAACTATGTTGTTTGTCTGATTGTATGCATCTATATTCTTTTCATGATCATGTTTCAACACAATCATTTACATTCATTTCATACTAGATTTCATTCAAAAAAAATGTACATTTCATTTGTGTATCAAAGCATCATACATAAGATACAGCATAACATTTCTAATCATAAGTATGGTACTCAAGGTTCGAGGATAGCTCCATCTAGCGACAACCTTGCTCATCCATACAACACAAGATCCAGAGCAAGGCAAATGGAGGAGGAAAGTTCTCATAGATTTGAAAAGCTAGAAAAAGCTCAGGAGAAGATTGAAAATGAACTTAGCAAAATTCTGGAGGCTCTCAATAATATGAATAAAAGAAAAGGAGTTGAAGGAAGTACAAGCCAGCAAGAAGTGGCTGACCCATTGTACCCTCCAGGTTTTGGCCCACCTCAAGCCCAGTTTGCCCAAGAGGTCCCACCACAACATTTTGCATATCCAACATGTCCTGGAATGCCATCAGCTTTCAACCCAGGGTAGTATAATAGCTATATAAATCCTGTCTTCACCAATTCCTGATCTAGATGATGTAAAAGAGAAGGAGAAGGAAAAGATGAGAGTAGAGGCTGAGGAAAGTTCCAAGATTAGCATGCTAGAGCAGAGGCTAAGGGCTGTGGAAGGATTTAGCTGTTATGGGTCAGTTGATGCTGCTGGGCTCTACCTAGTTCCTGATGTGGTTATCTCCCATAAGTTTAAAGTACCGAAATTTGAAAAATATGATGGTACAAAGTGCCTCAAAACCCACATCACCATGTATTGCAGGAAGATGGCAGCTCATGCCCATGATGAAAAACTCTTGATGCATGTCTTTCAGGATAGTCTTACTGGTTCTGCTGCCAGGTGGTATGTTCAGTTGGATAGGACCCACATTCGCTCTTGGAGTGATATGGCTCATGACTTCATCAGCCAATATCGACACATCATCGATTTGGCCCCTGATCGATTATCTTTGCAAAATCTGGAAAAAAAGTCAAATGAGTCTTTTAAAGAGTATGCCCAGAGGTGGAGGGATATTGCTTTACAGGTACAACCTCCTCTGACAGAGAAAGAAACTACAGTGTTATTTGTCAGCACTTTGAAGCCTCCTTATTATGAAAAGATGATAGGAAATGCAATAAAGAATTTTGTCGACATGGTGATCTCTGGAGAAATTATTGAAAGTGCCATAAAAAATGGCAAGTTGAGAGGAGGAGAAACCAAGAAGACATCAGAAAAGAAAGAAGCTGAAGCTCAAGCTGTGAGCTTTGATAGACAACAATTCGGGGGTTATCAACCCTATCCATCCCAAGGTTACTCTCCATACTATCCTGCTGTGAATAATGCCTCATCCTACCCCTACCAGCTAGCCCCACAACCATCTTATTCATCCACTTACCGCCTTAACATTCAAGCTCCTGTAAGAACCCAAATTCGTCCTACTCACCCAGCAAATGGCTCACGAGAACAACGGACCACTCGAGAAAAACCTGTATTTGATCCAATCCCTATGACTTATACAGAGTTATATCGAGAACTCTATAATAGCCACTTGATTGTCCCCAGCCATGTGGAACCACTTAAACCACCATATCCAAAGTGGTATGACCCTACAGCCCGTTGTGACTATCATTATGGAATTACTGGCCATTCTACTGAAAATTGCACTGCTTTAAAGTATAAGGTGCAACGGTTGATCAATAATGGAATGGTAAGTTTTGATCAAGGAAAAGCAACAGCACCTAATGTTAGTATACTGAGCGAAAGTCAAGAACAGAAAGGATCCGGAGATTCACAATGAATTGAGGGGCAAGATGTCAATGGAGATAAGGCTGGTTGAAGGTTTCTTCTGTCATTTTGGGATTTCTTTTCAAACAATGTTAGATTTTTTTGTAATATGACTTCACTTGTTATCATTTTAATAAAGGCAAGTCAATGCATTTCATTACATTTTTCTCTTTCACTCAACCATTATTCCATGCCCTGTTACCTTTCATGACTTTACATTCCCATTTTCAAATTTCAGATGATGAATATTTAGACAATGGTAACAATAATTCTGGAATTTAATTTTGAGAACTCATTCACAGAGGAGATGATTTGAGCAAAAAGTAAGCTATTACTGAAGGTGAAATAGATATGTCTTGAAGGTGTGTAATCTTTTATACAAGTTCATGAACTTTGTTCAATAGATGATGTTCAAGAAATGTATTCACAATTGAGATGAAAAATGGCCATTTTTCTTTTACCATTTGAAAAACCATTTATTGTTACCCCTTTGAGCTTATCATTTTTTTGAAGAACCCCAACCAAGGATCACCCTCTACACTGGAGGGTAATTTTTGAAAAAAAAAAAAAAAAAAACCACTAAAGGTCTCAAAGATGAAAAGAGAAAGAAAAGCAAAAGAAAAAAATAAATGCCACACATGACTTAGGGCAAAGTAATGAGAATCCTTTGTGTGAGGAAAGAAAAAATAGTGAAACGATGTGGGGCAAAATGCCAAGCTGCATCAAATGATCCTTCGGTCTTGAACCTTTTTAATACATGCTTTGAGCCTATTATATCCATTTTTTATGACCCTTCACCTTGACCTACATTACAACCTTGAAAAGTCCATTTGGATCAAGTGTGAATACTCAACTTGAATGATCATATGTTGAGCGAAGGCATGCTCATGATGAAGCGATGGAATCATGCTACATTACCTTAAAAGTTTGATGTATGAAAGATGTCAATAATAGGTGAAGAATGAGAAAAAAAAAGATGATGAAAAAAAAAAAAAAGAAAAAGAAAAAGAAAGAAAGAAGAAAAAATGAAAAAATGAAAAAATGAAAAAAGAGATCCAAATTGAAAACCTGAAAGGGTGATTTTGGTACCCAAAAAAAAAAAAAAAGATCTAGGTCAAATGGCTCACATGAATGAAAGATCAAAGACATTTGAAGATCCCTCAAAGACTGGGGCAAAGTTTGCCAAACTCCATATGACTTCAATTGTAAATGGAATGAGTTTTTGAAAAAGAATCCTAGATTAATGTTGAGAATTGTTTGACTATTCATCATTTGGACATACCATCCATCCCAATGACATGTATCCAATTCATTTCCTTTCCCATTTGCTTTGTACCAAAACAGATCTTCATTGATTATCTTTACCATAATTCACCTTGCATTCTCTTATTGTTTCACCCCTAGAATGAATTGAGAAAATGCTTGATTGCATTATATTTGTCAAGAATTGAAATGATAATGAATGAATGAATATGTGCTTAAAAGAATCTTACATTCATTTGAAAAAAAATATAAGATGATGAAAAAACCTAGAGGAGATGATTTAGAAGGATATATGATGTGATCAAATGAAGAAATGGGGCAGTGATACAATCAAGTGATGAGTACAAGGATGAATTGGTCGAATGGTGGGAACAATCAGTGGACAGAGTTTGTTTTGGAATGGTTGATGCTGAGACAAGGACCCAGTGATGGTGGATGAAATTTGTTTTGAAATTTGCTAGTGCTGAAAAATTCATTGAATGATGGTCAAGGGATGATCGATTGATGAAGCTTATTCCAAAGTATTGAGAAACTGAACAAGGAAAGAATGTGAGCGAAAAAGACAATTGAGGGCTACACTGGTTCGATCTTAGAAGAGCAGTGCAATTGGATCCTTGAGGAATCAAAGGGCTTGACACCCAAGAAAGAAAAAAAGAGCTTGAGTACCATACATTGAACAGGAATTAATTGGCCAACATTTGCATAGCATGCATTAAAAATCATGCATTTGCATAGCATACACTACTTTCAGGAAAGTATAGTGTACAAATTCAAGAAGCAGGGGTGTCCAACATCCCACATGGAAAAGACAGATATGAAAAGATTTTACAAGATGGAGAAGAAACTTGTCAGGTAAGTTCCTAATCCTTGAAATAGGATGTCTTTTGGTATCAGGGTTGATTTATAAGACCTTTGGGCATAATCTCCTGAAATTCCTTCAAACACAACTTTCAACTCCTTCGGACATAATTGTCTAGGAGTATTTACTTTTCAAAGTTCGTTGCCTCTGTTTAGAGGAGCAATTTACTTTTCAAAGTCGTGGTGCCTCTGTTTAGAGGAGCAATTTACTTTCCAAAGTCGTAGTGCCTCTGTTTAGAGGAGCAATTTACTTTTCCAAAGTCGTGGTACCTCTGTTTAGAGGAGCAATTTACTTTTCAAAGTTCGTTGCCTCTGTTTAGAGGAGCAATTTACTTTTCTAAGTTCGTTGCCTCTGTTTAGAGGAGCAATTTACTTTCCAAAGTCGTGGTACCTCTGTTTAGAGGAGCAATTTACTTTCCAAAAGTCGTGGTGCCTCTGTTTAGAGGAGCTTTGGTAAAAAAAAAAAAAAACAAAAAAAACAAAAAACAAAAAAAACAAAAAAAACAAAAAAACCAAAAAATGTTGAGTTGAGTCTTGATTGGGTGTCTACGTCTTTGCGCAATTTCTGTTTCACAGAAAATGTGCAAAGAGGGGCAGCTGTAGACACCCAATTGGGTCCGGCCCAGATCAATTGGGCCTGGCCCAAATGGGTAAGCCCAATTCAATTTTATCTTGTATTTTTTTTTCTCTTTTCTTCTTCTTTTGTATTTTATGTATTTTATGTATTGTATTATTTATTATTATTATTATGTATTAATATATGTATATATTTATTTATTTATTTTTTGTTAATATTTATATGTATTTTATTATTTATGTATTATTACTAATATGTATATATATTTTATTCATTTTCGTATTTTTATTTATCTAATTATATCTGATATATATATATTTTATCCTATGATATTTTTTATTTATCTTTTCTAATTATCTAGTATTTTTTTTTATTTTTTTTATTTGATTTTTGGATGGCTAAGATTGAAAGATGAAGAATCCCACTGTGGAGGGGAACTCAATCAGAAGAGTCCAATTGGATTCAAAGATTGAATCCCCGTCCAAGGAGGAATTGGGATTGATCAGGAACTCCTGATCAACCCCTATAAAAGGCACCCCCTGGAACAGAATGAACACACAGAAAACAGTAAGCAAAGCTACTGATTTGAGAGAAAAGGAGGCGTATAGGAAGCTAGAAAAAGTTTAGAAGTGTTCTGGGAGTGAGAAAAATTTTTTAGAAATTTTTGAAGAAAATTTTTTCTGGAAATTTCTGGGAAATTTTCAGATTCCGACGAAAATTCCGGCGAAGTTTGAATTTTCCGACGAAAATTCCGGCCAACCTTGAAGTTTCCGGCGACCTGCCCAGTTTTCGGCGAAGAATCCCAGAAATCGGCGATCTTCCGGCCAACTTCCGACGAAATTTCCAGATTCCGGTGATATTTTCCAGAAATCGGCACCGGTGTTCTTCAGTTTCTAGAGAGAAGGGAGAGAAAAAGGAAGAAGAGAGAGAGGGGGGGAGGAGCGTTCTGCCGAAAAATGGAGGAAGGTGCCTTTTATACCCTCCCAAAACGACGTCGTTTTGGCTTTAAGTTAACCAGGGGATCCGCGCGTTTTGCCGAACCCGACCCGACCCGAGCGTCGACCCGCTTTCCTGACCCGCGCGTGCTGCCCCTCCTCCGAGCCGAGCCGAGCCGCGCCAAGCCGCCAAGCCGCTCCCCCCGAGCCGTTTTCTCTTCCTTGAGCCGAGCCGAGCCGAGCCGCGATCCGAGCCGCTCCAGGTTTTTTTTTTTTTTTTTTCTTTCTTTGAATTTTTTTTCTTTCTTTTTTTATTTTATTTTTTATTTATTAGATTAGGTTTATGTAATATTCTTTTTATTTATTTTTTTATTATTTTATTCTCTTTAAATAAAAATAAAAAATTTCAAAAAAAATATTTTTAGGGAAAAGTTGAAAGTATCAATTTTCCTTAGGAATAAATTTCCAAAAAATATTTTTGGGGAAAAGTTGAAAGTATCAATTTTATTCAGAAATAAATTTCGAAAAAAAATATTTTTAGGGAAAAGTTGAAAGTATCAATTTTCCTTAAGAATAAATTTCCAAAAAAATATTTTTAAGGAAAAGTTGAAAGTATCAATTTTCCTTGAAAATAAATTTCCAAAAAAAATATTTTTAGGGAAAAGTTGAAAGTATCAATTTTCCTTAGAAATAAATTTTCAAAAAAAGGGTTTTTGAGGAAAAGTTGAAAGTATCAATTTTCTTTGAAAATCGAAATTTCCAAAAAATATTTTTAGGGAAAAGTTTAAAGTATCAATTTTCCCTACGAAAAAAAATCATTCTTTCCTTCCTTTCTATCTTAATTTTGATTTTGTTTTTTTCTTTAAATAATCCGACGACGGAGCCTCTGCAAGTGAAACAGTAGTTTTTCTTCCATACTCTTGAGGTGAGGGAATTTTCTCAATTTTCTGCTAAAAGTATTAGAGTCAATTGAGAATAATTTTCAACAACTAACTACTTGGTAAAATTTTAAGGCTTTTGGATAACACAAATTCAAGCTGGTACCATCTTTTGATGGGCGTTGTGAGGGTGCTATAACCTTCCTCACACGTAACCGAACTCCCGAACCCTGTTCTGGTTAGCAGACCTGAACCTATTCTTCTAGGGACCCTTAAACTTAGGTGTTCCCTGGAAGGACAGATTCTTTAGGTGGCCAATCGCACCTAGATAAAAAAAGATTGGTGGCGACTCCCTAAAAGTCAATGCCTAACGATAGATCCCCGGATCTAGACGTTATGACAGCTTGGC
Organism: Durio zibethinus; assembly: GCF_047325235.1. Lineage (NCBI taxonomy): Eukaryota > Viridiplantae > Streptophyta > Magnoliopsida > Malvales > Malvaceae > Durio > Durio zibethinus. The sequence goes on along the minus strand of NC_143182.1, from coordinate 9,877,585 downwards.
GACTCCGCTGGGGACTTTGAGAGTCAGGCCAGCAAATAATTTGTGTTATCCAAAAGCCTAATAAAATTGAACCCTTTTTGTATATAGGTGTTATTATTCATTCATGTTTATTCACTTTGTTGATTATGTCATTCATATGCATGTGCATAACATGAGCTCTACACCCGAGCTCCGTCCCTCTAGGAGGGAGTAAAGTACCTATTGCTTTCGTGAGGTCTAATACCTCCGCAGTGGCTAGCGAAATACTCCCACTCAAATTGAACCTTTTTCGCTTGTAGCCTGTAATGGGTGAGGATTATGGTGCCTTACTAGTCTGTGATGAACATAGATGTAAGGAACAATTTGAGGACCTTTAGACTCTGACCTTAAAACCGCATGTAGTGAACCTTAAGAGTGCCTACACCTAAGATAGAGCCCTTTCTACCCAATGATAGATATACCATGAAATTAGGACACAAAAAGAGTGTTTATCTAATCATTTTGATTGTTTAACTTTGTGTATCATTTTCATTACCATATGTAACATTATGCATCAACATCACTTACGTTTCATCCACGGAACTAACTATGTTGTTTGTCTGATTGTATGCATCTATATTCTTTTCATGATCATGTTTCAACACAATCATTTACATTCATTTCATACTAGATTTCATTCAAAAAAAATGTACATTTCATTTGTGTATCAAAGCATCATACATAAGATACAGCATAACATTTCTAATCATAAGTATGGTACTCAAGGTTCGAGGATAGCTCCATCTAGCGACAACCTTGCTCATCCATACAACACAAGATCCAGAGCAAGGCAAATGGAGGAGGAAAGTTCTCATAGATTTGAAAAGCTAGAAAAAGCTCAGGAGAAGATTGAAAATGAACTTAGCAAAATTCTGGAGGCTCTCAATAATATGAATAAAAGAAAAGGAGTTGAAGGAAGTACAAGCCAGCAAGAAGTGGCTGACCCATTGTACCCTCCAGGTTTTGGCCCACCTCAAGCCCAGTTTGCCCAAGAGGTCCCACCACAACATTTTGCATATCCAACATGTCCTGGAATGCCATCAGCTTTCAACCCAGGGTAGTATAATAGCTATATAAATCCTGTCTTCACCAATTCCTGATCTAGATGATGTAAAAGAGAAGGAGAAGGAAAAGATGAGAGTAGAGGCTGAGGAAAGTTCCAAGATTAGCATGCTAGAGCAGAGGCTAAGGGCTGTGGAAGGATTTAGCTGTTATGGGTCAGTTGATGCTGCTGGGCTCTACCTAGTTCCTGATGTGGTTATCTCCCATAAGTTTAAAGTACCGAAATTTGAAAAATATGATGGTACAAAGTGCCTCAAAACCCACATCACCATGTATTGCAGGAAGATGGCAGCTCATGCCCATGATGAAAAACTCTTGATGCATGTCTTTCAGGATAGTCTTACTGGTTCTGCTGCCAGGTGGTATGTTCAGTTGGATAGGACCCACATTCGCTCTTGGAGTGATATGGCTCATGACTTCATCAGCCAATATCGACACATCATCGATTTGGCCCCTGATCGTTTATCTTTGCAAAATCTGGAAAAAAAGTCAAATGAGTCTTTTAAAGAGTATGCCCAGAGGTGGAGGGATATTGCTTTACAGGTACAACCTCCTCTGACAGAGAAAGAAACTACAGTGTTATTTGTCAGCACTTTGAAGCCTCCTTATTATGAAAAGATGATAGGAAATGCAATAAAGAATTTTGTCGACATGGTGATCTCTGGAGAAATTATTGAAAGTGCCATAAAAAATGGCAAGTTGAGAGGAGGAGAAACCAAGAAGACATCAGAAAAGAAAGAAGCTGAAGCTCAAGCTGTGAGCTTTGATAGACAACAATTCGGGGGTTATCAACCCTATCCATCCCAAGGTTACTCTCCATACTATCCTGCTGTGAATAATGCCTCATCCTACCCCTACCAGCTAGCCCCACAACCATCTTATTCATCCACTTACCGCCTTAACATTCAAGCTCCTGTAAGAACCCAAATTCGTCCTACTCACCCAGTAAATGGCTCACGAGAACAACGGACCACTCGAGAAAAACCTGTATTTGATCCAATCCCTATGACTTATACAGAGTTATATCGAGAACTCTATAATAGCCACTTGATTGTCCCCAGCCATGTGGAACCACTTAAACCACCATATCTAAAGTGGTATGACCCTACAGCCCGTTGTGACTATCATTATGGAATTACTGGCCATTCTACTGAAAATTGCACTGCTTTAAAGTATAAGGTGCAACGGTTGATCAATGATGGAATGGTAAGTTTTGATCAAGGAAAAGCAACAGCACCTAATGTTAGTATACTGAGCGAAAGTCAAGAACAGAAAGGATCCGGAGATTCACAATGAATTGAGGGGCAAGATGTCAATGGAGATAAGGCTGGTTGAAGGTTTCTTCTGTCATTTTGGGATTTCTTTTCAAACAATGTTAGATTTTTTTGTAATATGACTTCACTTGTTATCATTTTAATAAAGGCAAGTCAATGCATTTCATTACATTTTTCTCTTTCACTCAACCATTATTCCATGCCCTGTTACCTTTCATGACTTTACATTCCCATTTTCAAATTTCAGATGATGAATATTTAGACAATGGTAACAATAATTCTGGAATTTAATTTTGAGAACTCATTCACAGAGGAGATGATTTGAGCAAAAAGTAAGCTATTACTGAAGGTGAAATAGATATGTCTTGAAGGTGTGTAATCTTTTATACAAGTTCATGAACTTTGTTCAATAGATGATGTTCAAGAAATGTATTCACAATTGAGATGAAAAATGGCCATTTTTCTTTTACCATTTGAAAAACCATTTATTGTTACCCCTTTGAGCTTATCATTTTTTTGAAGAACCCCAACCAAGGATCACCCTCTACACTGGAGGGTAATTTTTGAAAAAAAAAAAAAAAAAAACCACTAAAGGTCTCAAAGATGAAAAGAGAAAGAAAAGCAAAAGAAAAAAATAAATGCCACACATGACTTAGGGCAAAGTAATGAGAATCCTTTGTGTGAGGAAAGAAAAAATAGTGAAACGATGTGGGGCAAAATGCCAAGCTGCATCAAATGATCCTTCGGTCTTGAACCTTTTTAATACATGCTTTGAGCCTATTATATCCATTTTTTATGACCCTTCACCTTGACCTACATTACAACCTTGAAAAGTCCATTTGGATCAAGTGTGAATACTCAACTTGAATGATCATATGTTGAGCGAAGGCATGCTCATGATGAAGCGATGGAATCATGCTACATTACCTTAAAAGTTTGATGTATGAAAGATGTCAATAATAGGTGAAGAATGAGAAAAAAAAAGATGATGAAAAAAAAAAAAGAAAAAGAAAAAGAAAGAAAGAAGAAAAAATGAAAAAATGAAAAAATGAAAAAAGAGATCCAAATTGAAAACCTGAAAGGGTGATTTTGGTACCCAAAAAAAAAAAAAAAGATCTAGGTCAAATGGCTCACATGAATGAAAGATCAAAGACATTTGAAGATCCCTCAAAGACTGGGGCAAAGTTTGCCAAACTCCATATGACTTCAATTGTAAATGGAATGAGTTTTTGAAAAAGAATCCTAGATTAATGTTGAGAATTGTTTGACTATTCATCATTTGGACATACCATCCATCCCAATGACATGTATCCAATTCATTTCCTTTCCCATTTGCTTTGTACCAAAACAGATCTTCATTGATTATCTTTACCATAATTCACCTTGCATTCTCTTATTGTTTCACCCCTAGAATGAATTGAGAAAATGCTTGATTGCATTATATTTGTCAAGAATTGAAATGATAATGAATGAATGAATATGTGCTTAAAAGAATCTTACATTCATTTGAAAAAAAATATAAGATGATGAAAAAACCTAGAGGAGATGATTTAGAAGGATATATGATGTGATCAAATGAAGAAATGGGGCAGTGATACAATCAAGTGATGAGTACAAGGATGAATTGGTCGAATGGTGGGAACAATCAGTGGACAGAGTTTGTTTTGGAATGGTTGATGCTGAGACAAGGACCCAGTGATGGTGGATGAAATTTGTTTTGAAATTTGCTAGTGCTGAAAAATTCATTGAATGATGGTCAAGGGATGATCGATTGATGAAGCTTATTCCAAAGTATTGAGAAACTGAACAAGGAAAGAATGTGAGCGAAAAAGACAATTGAGGGCTACATTGGTTCGATCTTAGAAGAGCAGTGCAATTGGATCCTTGAGGAATCAAAGGGCTTGACACCCAAGAAAGAAAAAAAGAGCTTGAGTACCATACATTGAACAGGAATTAATTGGCCAACATTTGCATAGCATGCATTAAAAATCATGCATTTGCATAGCATACACTACTTTCAGGAAAGTATAGTGTACAAATTCAAGAAGCAGGGGTGTCCAACATCCCACATGGAAAAGACAGATATGAAAAGATTTTACAAGATGGAGAAGAAACTTGTCAGGTAAGTTCCTAATCCTTGAAATAGGATGTCTTTTGGTATCAGGGTTGATTTATAAGACCTTTGGGCATAATCTCCTGAAATTCCTTCAAACACAACTTTCAACTCCTTCGGACATAATTGTCTAGGAGTATTTACTTTTCAAAGTTCGTTGCCTCTGTTTAGAGGAGCAATTTACTTTCCAAGTTCGTTGCCTCTGTTTAGAGGAGCAATTTACTTTTCAAAGTCGTGGTGCCTCTGTTTAGAGGAGCAATTTACTTTCCAAAGTCATGGTGCCTCTGTTTAGAGGAGCAATTTACTTTTCCAAAGTCGTGGTACCTCTGTTTAGAGGAGCAATTTACTTTTCAAAGTTCGTTGCCTCTGTTTAGAGGAGCAATTTACTTTTCTAAGTTCGTTGCCTCTGTTTAGAGGAGCAATTTACTTTCCAAAGTCGTGGTACCTCTGTTTAGAGGAGCACTTTACTTTCCAAAAGTCGTGGTGCCTCTGTTTAGAGGAGTTTTGGTAAAAAAAAAAAAACAAAAAAAACAAAAAACAAAAAAAACAAAAAAAACAAAAAAACCAAAAAATGTTGAGTTGAGTCTTGATTGGGTGTCTACGTCTTTGCGCAATTTCTGTTTCACAGAAAATGTGCAAAGAGGGGCAGCTGTAGACACCCAATTGGGTCCGGCCCAGATCAATTGGGCCTGGCCCAAATGGGTAAGCCCAATTCAATTTTATCTTGTATTTTTTTTTCTCTTTTCTTCTTCTTTTGTATTTTATGTATTTTATGTATTGTATTATTTATTATTATTATTATGTATTAATATATGTATATATTTATTTATTTATTTTTTGTTAATATTTATATGTATTTTATTATTTATGTATTATTACTAATATGTATATATATTTTATTCATTTTCGTATTTTTATTTATCTAATTATATCTGATATATATATATTTTATCCTATGATATTTTTTATTTATCTTTTCTAATTATCTAGTATTTTTTTTATTTTTTTTATTTTTTTTATTTGATTTTTGGATGGCTAAGATTGAAAGATGAAGAATCCCACTGTGGAGGGGAACTCAATCAGAAGAGTCCAATTGGATTCAAAGATTGAATCCCCGTCCAAGGAGGAATTGGGATTGATCAGGAACTCTTGATCAACCCCTATAAAAGGCACCCCCTGGAACAGAATGAACACACAGAAAACAGTAAGCAAAGCTACTGATTTGAGAGAAAAGGAGGCGTATAGGAAGCTAGAAAAAGTTTAGGAGTGTTCTGGGAGTGAGAAAAATTTTTTAGAAATTTTTGGCGAAAATTTTTTCTGGAAATTTCTGGGAAATTTTCAGATTCCGACGAAAATTCCGGCGAAGTTTGAATTTTCCGACGAAAATTCCGGCCAATCTTGAAGTTTCCGGTGACCTGCCCAGTTTTCGACGAAGAATCCCAGAAATCGGCGATCTTCCGGCCAACTTCCGGCGAAATTTCCAGATTCCGGTGACATTTTCCAGAATCCGACACCGGTGTTCTTCAGTTTCTAGAGAGAAGGGAGAGAAAAAGGAAGAAGAGAGAGAGAGAGGGAGGAGCGTTCTACCGAAAAACGGAGGAAGGTGCCTTTTATACCCTCCCAAAACGACGTCGTTTTGGCTTTAAGTTAACCAGGGTATCCGCGCGTTTTGCCGAACCCGACCCGACCCGAGCGTCGACCCGCTTTCCTGACCCGCGCGTGCTGCCCCTCCTCCGAGCCGAGCCGAGCCGCGCCAAGCCTCCAAGCCGCTCCCCCCGAGCCGTTTTCTCTTCCTTGAGCCGAGCCGAGCCGCGATCCGAGCCGCTACAGGTTTTTTTTTTTTTTTTTCTTTCTTTGAATTTTTTTTATTTCTTTTTTTATTTTATTTTTTATTTATTAGATTAGGTTTATGTAATATTCTTTTTATTTATTTTTTTATTATTTTATTCTCTTTAAATAAAAATAAAAAATTTCAAAAAAAATATTTTTAGGGAAAAGTTGAAAGTATCAATTTTCCTTAGGAATAAATTTCCAAAAAATATTTTTGGGGAAAAGTTGAAAGTATCAATTTTCTTCAGAAATAAATTTCGAAAAAAAATATTTTTAGGGAAAAGTTGAAAGTATCAATTTTCCTTAAGAATAAATTTCCAAAAAAATATTTTTAAGGAAAAGTTGAAAGTATCAATTTTCCTTGAAAATAAATTTCCAAAAAAAATATTTTTAGGGAAAAGTTGAAAGTATCAATTTTCCTTAGAAATAAATTTTCAAAAAAAGGGTTTTTGAGGAAAAGTTGAAAGTATCAATTTTCTTTGAAAATCGAAATTTCCAAAAAATATTTTTAGGGAAAAGTTTAAAGTATCAATTTTCCCTACGAAAAAAAATCATTCTTTCCTTCCTTTCTATCTTAATTTTGATTTTATTTTTTTCTTTAAATAATCCGACGACGGAGCCTCTGCAAGTGAAACAGTAGTTTTTCTTCCATACTCTTGAGGTGAGGGAATTTTCTCAATTTTCTGCTAAAAGTATTAGAGTCAATTGAGAATAATTTTCAACAACTAACTACTTGGTAAAATTTTAAGGCTTTTGGATAACACAAATTCAAGCTGGTACCATCTTTTGATGGGCGTTGTGAGGGTGCTATAACCTTCCTCACACGTAACCGAACTCCCGAACCCTGTTCTGGTTAGCAGACCTGAACCTATTCTTCTAGGGACCCTTAAACTTAGGTGTTCCCTGGAAGGACAGATTCTTTAGGTGGCCAATCGCACCTAGATAAAAAAAGATTGGTGGCGACTCCCTAAAAGTCAATGCCTAACGATAGATCCCCGGATCTAGACGTTATGACAGATATAATATAATTCATTAAACTCAATTGTGAAGTTAATTTCAGTATATGCATAAACTTATACAATGTAATTAATATTTTACATATTGTGTTTTAACTTTATACACTAATAAAATAAATTGTTAATATATTTATCTTATTTAGTCAATCTTTTTACCAACAATTATGCGAAAAATAAAATACTTACCTCTAATAAAGATTTTTATGAAAATTAATATTTTGGTCCATAAAAACATTAATCCTTTAACACCTTGAGCCTTTTCTAATATTGATCTCCAAATCGTGCCAATATTTTTTCCATGTATCTTCCTTATATAAAATATAACTGTCTTATAATTGCTTTTAAATTGTTAAAAAAAATAAATAATAGAAAAAAATTTTAACTTTGAGACGTGAAAAATATTTTCTTAAAGGTAATTATAACTTTAGAATACAATAAAGCCTCAAACTTTCCAATCAAAAGCAGTTGAAATGGTTATGACATTTTGTATAGTCATGACCTTTATAAATAATAATCTATTTATATTCAAATAGTTATGACAAATTTTCATATGATAATTATTTGGTTTCAAATATAACTATTTAAAATATGAATAAAATTAATACAAAAGTTATTTTATTCATCAATAATTAAAATTTTCTATCCAATGTAGGATGCATCACATTCTAAACTACTAATTGTTAAAAAAAATAAATAAGAGAAGCGAAATAATAGAAAAAAATTTTGGTTTTAAGGCGTGAAGAAAACTTTCTTAAAGGCAATTATGCTTTTAGGATACAACAAAGTTCAAACTTCCTAATCAGAAGCAGTGAAAATAGTTATACTGAAAGATTTATTTATAATGAATAAACAAAATAAACTTTTATTTAGATGGTTATGACATTTTGTATAATCATAACTTTTATGAATAATAATCTATTTATATTCAAATAGTTATGACGATTTGTCATATGATAATTATTTGTGTTCAAATATAATTATTTAAAATATGAATAAAATTAATACAAAAATTAATTTTATTTATCAATAATTAAATATTTCTATTCAATGTGAGACGCACTACATTTTAAACTACCAACAATCAAATATAAAGAAAATTAACAAGTCACAATTTTCACTTATCTTAATTTAATCAAAAAAGTCTTTTTTCTTAAATTACGGTTGTGGTTCGAACTCAAAATTATTCATTCTAAATTCGATTCTAACACCACGAAATTATCAATTCATTGATAATTTTTTATACAAAAGATACCGAAGCTTGAAGATAAAAAAAAATTTACAAGCTAAGAAAGAGTGTGGGGCATACAGAGCTTGTGAGCGTGAGTGCCATGGGTGGTGAAAAGAAAGATGAGAAGAAAGACGAGGTAAAGCCAGCGGCGTATGTGTGGCCATATAATCAACCATTATATGTGTATCAAGAGGTGCCACCATATGGATATGCCCGGCACCACGACCCTTGCTCCATCATGTAGGGGACAGGGATTTTACAGGGGACAAGAAAAGAGACAGATGCAGCTGAGTTTGAGAAATTTAATACTATATCTTGCAGTTCACGAACAACATGTCAACAGAGCTCTAATTTCTACGTCTCATATCATGAAGGAAATGTAAAATTTAAGCAGGCAATAGTGTCCATGTGAGATAGACTTGTTGCCCTTTATTTATTTCTTTTTTTTTTTTCAGTTTTGAATTTTATCGTATATTGTGTTAGGAAAACAGCAAGGGGTGGTGGAGGAATGAGAAGGGCTAGATTTCTGATAGTGAAAGTGTGATAAAGGTTTTGTTTGATGTCTCCTATCTGTTGTATAATAAAATTGTTAATTCTTGACTGAATTTTGATGTTGTTATCTCTGTTTTATTCTATGTTTTCTCCCTTCAATTAACCCAATATTTTAACTCATATAAGGGGGATCAGTGAAGTGCGATGTTGGGAAAAGAGAAAAGACTTTCACTTTTCCTTTTTTCCCTTTTTCATTTGTTTCCCTTTAAAAAACATAAGGAAATATCGTCAATCTTTCAATCATGCAAAAATATAGGATGTTTGGTCTTTTTATAATTACTCAAACTAACTTATTACTACAACTATAAGCAAATGATTAAGCAATAGTTCATTAATTACTCCTATAATTTTTGTTTCATGCAAATGGTTTTTAATTGGTTGTGTGATTCAAAGTGATAAAAATAATTAAATACAAAATTTAAATTAATCGTATAATTATTTTTAAAATATGATACATAATAAATTTAAAATTCAAATTTTAATGTCTAAAACTTTTTCTTTTCTTCTTGTGTTGCATCGTAGCTTACAAGTAAACGAAAAAATCGCTTAGGCCAAAATAAAGTGGAAGGGGTCAAATGTCAAACTTTTAGCAGTGCATTTAAGATCGAAAGCTGTGTAAAAGTTTTGACTTCTAACCGTGCTGCCACTGATCCTCCTGCGGGTGTAATTAAATTGAGTCGGTATAGTAAAAAGTTTGAATTTGATTTAAAATTTATAGTTTAAAATTTGATTTGAATTTGATTAAAATTTAATTTTTAAATTTAAGTTCGATTTGAAATAAAAATCAAGTTATTTAAGTTCGATCAATTAGATTTATTTAATAAAATATAAACTTGATTCTTATAGTCAAATTTGAGCTTGACCATATGTTCAAACTCGAGTTCAGATTTAAATTGATATATAAAGATAAAATAATAATTTTTAAATTAAAAAATATATTAAAATTTATGGTGGTGAGCAAAGGTTTCGGTTTTTAGGTTGTTGGGTTGATTCGATTGTTGAGAGGGGTTTGGCATGGGTGGTTTTTGTGGGTTAAATGGGGTTGTGATGATGGATGGGGATGATTAATTGGTTCATTTGTCGTTGATTTCATGAAGGCACCAACTTCGATTTTACAAGGTAGCAGTTTCGAATTCATAAGCTTTGGTTTTGCTAAAATTTCATAGTTATTCCAATTTGGGTTGGATGGTAGTATGAGTATTGAATTTGAGGTGTACGGTTTAAGAGAGAATTATTTTTTTTACTGATTTAATTTTTTTTAGAATATATTAGTGACAACAACGGATCGAGTTAGAGCGAATTTTTGCTCACCTCAAACTTGACCCGACTTTATATATGCAAAACCCAAACTCGACCCTACATGGTAATTTTCTTATTTTTTATACCCAAATCAACTTGATTTAACATTATATAAAATCATACTCGATCCGACCCAAAATTAATAAAATATTATTTTTTAAATATAAAATATATTTTTTAATATAAATATAAAATTAAATATATATAAATATAAAATTAAATAAATAATTAAAAAATAATTTTTATACATTTCAAGTCGGGTAGGGTCAGGTTTGCCTAAAACATGACCTCGACCTGACTTTGAATTTTTTCTTATATTATCCAACCCGACCTAACCTGATACCCAATTTAAAAAAAAAAATCCTAAAAGATCGGGTTGGGTCGAAACCCTTAGTTTTGAGTTAGATTGCCTTCTTTAGAATATATGACCACATAAGCATGATATGTAAGTAATAATTTAAATTGACATATCATTTTGTGTCCAAATGACCACTTTTCATTGACTAAAATAGCTAAGTCAATAACTCTTCTAAAGGAGTTGACTCATGAATCAAATAGATATACAATTTGAGAGTTTAGGTATCTATTTAGTAACTTTTTTAGTTTGGATATCAAAACTAACAAACTACAATATTTCAAGAGTTAAATAGGACATTATCTTTTTTTTTAATGATAGTTTGTTAGGACAAAACTTACATGAAGTTATTTAGGTGGATTTTATAAAATTTTTTCTTAAAAATGATTTAATAAAAATTTTAATAAAATATCCAAAATGATAAATTGATAGAGTTTAATATGAAAATCAATAATATTAAAAAATATATTAAAAATATTATTTATAATTCAAATTTGATTGATACTTATTCATCGTTAAAAATTCTATTAATATTACTAAAAATATCTATATAAAAAAATATATATTAAATTTTTTTAAAATTTTATACACTTAATCTTTATAATAAAATCTTTTAATTTATCATTTTTTATTTTCAATTTTAATTATTATTTAATTGTTTATAATAAAGAATTTCACAAATTTCACAAAAAAACTTCATTTAAAATTTTGCCAGTTTGTTAATATTAGGATCAACAATTTCCGCTTTTTTATTGATAAGCACATTAGGGAGTTAGGGTTTTATTTTTGCTTATTCCATTTTTAAATTTGGAGTATAAGAAATTTTTTCTTATTAATAATTTCTCTTTATAATTGTGCTGTTGTGATTGAAACGAAAGCAGTTTCTTTTTTTTTTTTTTGCTTCAGTATAAAATATTTCTTATTCATTGATGTATTATTCATCTTATATAAATTAATAAAAGCTAAAACTTTTGATAAAAAAAGAAAATTTTCAAGGTGGATGACCTATATTATTGACATGGGAACGATTTTGAAAATCGTCATGCGTCATGTATTTTATTTTATTTGAGTTATTTTTAAAAAATTAAATTAATTACAATTATTTTTATTAATTTTTTTACCTTAAATCACTATCAATTAAATTTATATTAAAGTAATAAAACTTTAACTGTCATCGTAATATAATAATTTTATGTTCTCTTTTTCCAATTATAATATTAAACTCTTAAATTACATCTTATTTAATCTTATATAAATATATAAAAGCTAAAAACTTTGGGCAAAAAAAGAAAATGTTTAATGTGGATGATGTGGACAACCTTTATCAATAGCCACATGTCTTGTATTAAATATATTTATTTGTATTTACTTCTTTTCAAATTGATATAAATTAATTTGATTTCATAAAAATTTTAAAATATTTCAATGCATTAATTATATTTATTTTCTTTTCAATTTTGTATAAATTATTCTTATATTATAATGTTAGATTTTATGTATACAGGTTGTAATCAATAAGTTTTGCATCCCATTTTATATAAATATATAAAAACCAAAATTTTTGGTAAAAAAAAAGAAAAAATCCAATGTGGATAATCCTTTTTTTATATGTGAATTGTTTTAAACAATCGTCACGTATCTTACACTTAGTTATTTCGATTTGATTTCATATACATTTTATTAATTTAAAAGATATTTATTTGGCTAAATTAGGTTATTTATTTTCTTATAAATTTCCAATATTCTTGTCTTTTATAAATGTGTTACAATTAAATTATTTTAAATAATTTTCAACCAAATTCAATTCTTAGTTTTAGATATCAACATGTATACTATAAATAAGAAATATGCTTTGAAAGCATTGACTATTTAATGACCATGATTTTTTTATTTAATTAAGAAATAATTTATTAAACATCAAACACGTACATTATAAATAAGAAATGTGCTTTGAAAGCATTGACCATTTAATGACTATGATTTTTGTATTTAATTAAGAAATAATTTATGTATTTATTAATCTAAATGAATATATAAGGCATATAATGCTAAAAATTCAAACCTAAAATAAAAGTGTAATTAGATGGAAACATATTTTCATATTTATTTCTATATAAGTATTAATTACAATTGGTATAATTTATTGTCTTACAAAAAATTTTCAAAATATTAACTGTGGACCTTTCAAAATAAAAGATATATTACATAAATAATTAATAACCCATTATAATTTTTGCATAAATTACTCAGAATTTATAAAAATCTCTCAAACTCTTATTATAAATACAGAATTATGTATGCTGAAAGTACTAGGAGGTTATTCTTCAAAACCTTCCAAATGTTTTGATTTTTTTTTATCAAGAAAATTTTGATCACCAAGTTACATGTTTTTTTATGTTTATAAACTTTTTTCCTTATCATGCTTGTTGGGTGATTTTATTTTTCTTTTATTCACTTTTTTATGCTTGTTCATACTCTATTTATTTATTTATTCATTTTCAATATTAGTTTTTTTTTAAAAAAAACTTTTGAATTGAATAATTTCATATGTTTTATCTCTTTTTAGTTTTTAATCCTTAAATATTTTGTCAGATTTTTTTTTCATGATTAATAATGGATGTAAACAAGGTGAGATTTTTTAGTTAAGTTTAGAGTTTGTTAGAATTTGGCACAAGTCTTTGCTCTCCTATTTACCTTTCATTTACAATTTTATTCATGTTTAATATGTAATATATGATTTCAATCTCTTTCGCCAAATAATGCAAATTCAATTTGAATTACTTTGACCTTTATGAATACAATGCAAGAATGAACACCACCTAGCCGAGGATTTGTTGTTGTTATTGAGAGTTTTAGATGTCTTGCACCAAAGCAAGGGGCAGCACCAAATAAAAGTCTCTACAAAAAATTGATTTTAAGTGGAATAAATTTCTATGGTTGGAAATCAAATATTATTTAAATTTATATAAATATCACTATTAGATGAGATATGATTCAATATATTTTTCTTTATATTATATAGGTACATATTGATCTACAATATTTTTATTTTTCTATTATTTTACATTGAAATTTTTTATTTTTTATATAAAATTTATTAATTATATTATATATATAATTGCATATCCGTATATTGCACAGCTTAAAACTAATTTAAAACTAATAGTAACTCCCTAATTACGTAAATATAGATGACAATCAGTACCTAATTACTCAATTTTGCTTTTAATTGGAAATAAATAAAAAATATATTAATGGATTATGGAAAGGAAGATGTCAAATATGCTTAAGCATGTTAATGTTTTAAACGTTGCATGTAAATGATGTTATTAGGGAGAATCCGCCTGCAGCAAATTCAACAGTAAGTATTCAAGTTACATCTTCTATTTTTGATGAAACCTGTCCTTACAAAAAAATTTCAACATGTTTTTTTTTTTTTTATTAAAGAAATGTATTTATTGTTTGTTGTGTGTTAGTTTGTATTTTTTTTAGCAAATTGCTATGCATTCTTGGTGGTGAGAGAGAAAGGATTCATTGCCCAGTGCTTGCCCCAAGGTAAGTAGGAGTGAGTTGTAAGATGGTGAAGTTTGTGGCTGGACTCAACGGGGAATCCATTATTGATTCAATTGGTGTGGTATCTGTCCATAGAAATCCTATCTTATCATATAATTTATGCTTACAGAAAAAAATGCATGTATAATTTATAAAATACAATATTAAAAAAATATATATAAACCCGCAATAATGCCCGGAAAGTGACCTTGTATCATATAAAATGACTTGTTCTTTTCACCTTGCTTCATAAATACTTACATTTTTATTCTCTAGAAAATAATTTACATTTTCTTTAACACATGCAAAGAATAATTTAGTGATTAAGGTGACACCCTTCAAATATCGTCAGCATCATCAACATCATGTATAGTCACTCTCAAATTAACAAAGTGAAGAAAGGATAAATAGACATGGTGTAGAAATTAAGAGTGGCTCTCGGAAACAGAAAGGGACAACTCCACTCTCGAAATTAACATCAACTGATAACAAGACTACTTCTCTTCTTCTCTACTTACATGTTGGATATTATTTTAAGTAAATCATCTACATCATGACCTGAGAGTTGAAGTAGCAAATCTCCCACCATATTTTATGTTAAAAAAAAGAGCGTCACGTTTTAATCTAAACATTATTTTATGACCTCAAGAGATTAGGAGTCCTATCTTCAGATCCAAAATTTTGGTCTCTTTCAAATTTATGAATAGTAAAATTTAAAGGTATTTGTCAAATGATCTTTGCAAAATTTGTCTCTAATTTAATGGTTAGTTTACAGCACCCTGCTAATGGCAACGATCAAAATCAGACATCATATGGATATATTCATGCAAGTCTCCCGACGTGGTCTGAAATTCATTTTAAACTATTGGCTGATCATAGATTCCTTTAGTTTATTAATGATACTTATAATTTTTTTTTTTAATTTTATAAAATTCATAGTTGAGATTTGGGAGGTTATTTTTTATCGGTAATGATGTGGATTCATAAGAGAATCAAAACTTGAAGTAATCATTTCACTTTTTTTTTTTTCATCCATGCTTCATTTTCATTCTAAAACTTTTAAATGATAAAAAAATTAAAAATTATCGAAAACACTTATAAATAAAATTTTAATTTCATAAATAAAATTTCAACCAATAATGATTATAAAGAGATGAAAAAATAGATGCATGTATTTTTCTAACTCAGGGAAGAGTTAAAATCTTACTCCGAAACAAAAGAACTTGCGCTGCCCACAAAGAGATGGGAATTAACTTTATCTTCACTGTATATATTATGAAATAATAATAATAATAATAATAATAATAATAATAATAATAATAAGACTTTACGCCTATTGGGAAAACAATTTATGCCTTAATACTATTAAGAAAACAATTATATGTTCGGAAAATAGATGAGAAACTTGGATTGGATTTAAATTTGTCATTAAGATTGTGATAAAAAGTTGCATTTAAAAGTGAAAATTGTGATTAATGTATTATTAAGAAAAAAAAAAAAGAGACAATTTGCAGTAACTCCAAATGAAGTTATTGCTTTAATTTACTATTTGGGCTTTCTTTCATAATTTTGTTGGTTTAGCCCTAGTATTTAACGTTGCAACAAACTTTATAGCTTTAAGAGCAATGACAAATGAAGCTTTAATAGATTTCTTTTTTTTTTTCTTCAATTTAATAAGTAATAATTTCATCATATTTATTCAAAACACGTTTTTCATGCTATGGCCTACTATATGAATCGATGATATTGAACAAAACTGAGAAAACTATTTTCCCTGTTTCTTCATTAGTCATTGTTTTTGGTCTAAATTATTTGGCCTAAACAATTTAACTTTATATCTCTAAAGTAAACAGAAAATCTTGGTTTTTCAAGATACACTCTAAAAAGAAATGAGTCATGTATATTTCCGAGCTTCCACTTTCCTTTTTTTTGGCTTTTGGCCCCAAAAGCCAAAAAAAAAAAAAAGGTTCTTTCTAAAAGTATGAAAAAAAAAGTGGAGCTTTATTTGGATTTAACGGTGATATTAGAAAGAAGCAGTACTTCTTTGGAACCGGCCATGAATAGGGGTGAAAGCAAAAGCCTTGGCATATGTGTTGACTGAGAAAGTCAAGCAAAAGAGCGAGGCTAAACCGCGTAGCCTGACGCCCTTATCCTACAAATCTGTGGTAGACTTGGAAGGGCCCTATAGCTAAAATATTTTCTTGGTGGGGACTCTTTCGCCAGTTGGCTTTTAATTCCTCGATCACCTTGCAGCTAGTAGCCAAGATCTCACTTCATGGGCCATGAAGAAATTCTTGTGACTGGGTTTCACATGTCCATTTCAGCATAATGCTATATATACGTTCACAAGTCATAATTTTTACTTATCTCTTATTAATTTAATTAGAGAAGTCATTCGTTCATTCTTTTTTTTTTTTCAATTTTAATTGTAATTCAAATTCGAGATTCTTCATTGTGGAGTCAAACCTAAAATCAATGAAGCATTAATTCATTAATATTTTTTATACAAAAACAGTTGCAACTTGAGAATAAAAAAATATTATTATAAGTATTGAAATTTAAAATTCAAATTTGTTATGTGATCCAATTAAACTAAACTCATTGATATTTTTTTCATTTTTTTCGTTATATTTATTTATTAAGTGGAACCAAACAGAGAAGAACATAACTAAAAGTTAGCCAATGAAACCCTGTTAAAAGGACTTACAACCTTTAGGTCATTGGTAACATAGCTCCATTAATTGTGAAACTCTTTAATCAAAATGATTAAATGAAGATTAAATTAAATCTAAATAAAAACTTGTGGATTGTTAGAGTTTTGTTGAATTGATTTTATTTAAATAATGTTCTCTATGAATGATTATGATAATCTTTTTAATTGTGATATCATTTTCACTTATTCTTAATATTATTTGTCAAATCATGAAATTCTACTGCTATATTCTCTTTTCAATTTTTTACTTTAATTTTCATTTAATCAAAGTTTGTGAACTTAATTTGCCTCAAAACCTCCATGTAACTATTGTTTTACCCTTAAGTAAATATATTTCTAAACTCATGTCATGTTTCATCCAATTTTGACCAGCTTAATTATGAAGCACATGGCTATTTTGATCAAATTATATATCACTAATTTAAGAGCAAATGACTGGGTCAAGTTGACGTAGGAAGTCAATGAAACCAATCAACTATGCTAAAATTCCCTATGCAAAGAAAGGACTTACTAATTTAATTGTATACTCATTCTTTGTTCATTTTTTTAATGACTTAAGGTAATGTTTTTTAACACTTAAATCTTATTTTTAATATTCCAAAATAATTTTTTAACTTTTTTTAAAAATTTTTTATATTAAAATTTATGGCACATCAAATTTAAAAAAACATTAAAATTAAAATTTTTTTCTTAAATTGCACGAAAATTAATAGATTAAAATATGTGATGGAAGGGAGTATATTATTAATTAATTTCTAGAATGAGGAAAAATCCAACGAACGGAGAAGAAAGGTCACGCCCTCCAACTGGCCAATGACCATTCTAAAGTAACCAAAACCATCTAATTCTAATAAATCTATTCTACAGGAAAGAAAGAAAGTTGCTTCAACTTTTTTCCATCAAATCATTCTTTTGCGTTACTGTTGTTTATATGATTACTTTTTCATCTAAAATATTAAATATGATACTAATATTTAACTCAGGTTCACATTTAACAACTCCTTTGTTTCACTTTCTCCATTGTATAAATTATTGCACTAAATTAATTACATTAATTTGGGTTTGTTTAGTCTAATTTGTTGTTTATCAGTGGGACTCATTATCAATGGGAAAGGAATTAGTTACTGTTAATATATATTAGAATTAGACGCACATTGTAACGTGAGATTAATTTTTTATTTTTAAATTATATTTTAAAAATGAGAAAAGTAAAATTTTTATATCAAATTTTAATGGGTGACAACTATAAACAAATATAAGTATATTTATTTTTAATATAAATTATAACTTAATTATTTATAAATATAATTTTTATTAAATTAAAGTATTAAATTATATTTTTAATAAAAAATATATAAAAACAGAAATAAATAAATAATAAAAAATAATTTTTATATATTAAGATTGAGGCATAATACTCAAAATCTTATTTTATTTGAATTCGATTTAAAAGAACTCAACCCAAATTATCTCAAATTAAAAAAAAAAAGCACACCAATTAGATCGAGTTGAATCTAAATCTATCGGATATAGATTATTTAGTTATCTCTATCTCAATGGATTTTTTATTATAAAATTTATCTAATAAAAAATAAAAATAATTTTAAAAAAAATGTAAAAATTAAAAAACAAATAAAATGATAAAAACAAAAAGAATGAGGTGTCTCATGGACACTCAAGTTGGAATGGGATATTTTAAATCCATTTTTAACCTAATCACATTTAAAAGAAAAAAAAAAAACCTCGACTAGATTTTAATTTAAAAAAAAAAACGCATTTATGTTGAATTATTGCAAATAAAAATTAATTAGAAACAGATTGTTCTATCATCTCTTAACTCCATTAATCATCTAATAAAAAATAAAGTTAAAAAATCTAAATATAAAAGTTAAATATAAAAAATTAAAAAAATAAAAATAAAATGAAAGAAGGATGAGATGTTACGTAAACATCCTTCTTTCCTTTTTCTTTATAAAATTAAGTATATGATATGTCTGTGTCATTGCTAATCGAGCAAATCGTATAAGAGATTTGGACAATGAAAGTTTATCTTTTTTAATTTTGTAAAATCTTTGAATTATATATAGGATTTAATGGTGAAGACCTTTAAGTGAAAGTATTGCTGAAGTTTTAAAAAAAAATTTAAATTGTATCAGGAAACCTTTGTCTTTATTAATATTCATGACCTCATACGTAAAATATATCTTTGTTTTTCTTCTTTTTTTTTTTACATATTTTTACAAAATAGGTTGTAACTTGAAAATAATAAAAGAAATTGTAGGTATTAAATTTTGAATTATATATTTATTAAATGTTATTTTTAAAAATAATTATAAAAATCAATTAAATTAAATTTTAAATTTTATGAATATGCTTCTTTTAGCGCTAAAGATGATTACACGATTGGAATTTAAAATTATATATATTTTTATATTTTTTACAAAATGAGTTGTAATTTGAAAATAATAAAAAAGATTATAAGTATTGAAATTTAAATTTTAAATTTATTGAATATAATTTTTTAAAAATAATTATTGTAGACACCCAATTGGGTCCGGGCCCAGATCAATTGGGCCTGACCCAAATGAGTAAGGCCCATTTCAATCCTGTATATTTTTTTCTTCTTTTGTATTTTATGTATTCTATTATTATTATTATTATTATTATGTATATCTTTATTTATTTATTTATTTTATTCAGATTAGATTTATATGTATTTTATTTATACAGTTATATATTATTATTATTATTATTTTTTTTTTGTGTAATATATTTTTGGGTTTATCTTATTTTATTTGTTATTATTTTTTTTTTAATCATCTGTTAATTCTATCTTCTTTTTCCCGAATTATCTGATATTATTTTTAATTTTTAATTTTTGATTTTCTTTTCTAATTATCTAGTTTTTTTTTTTTATTTTGATTTTGGAGGGCTGAGATTGAAGGCTGAAGAATCCCATTGGAAGTGGGAATTCAATCAGAAGAGTCCAGTGGGATTCAAAGATTGAATTCCCGTCCAAGGAGGAATTGGGATTGATCAGAAACTCCTGATCAATCCCTATATAAAGCACCTCCTGGAACAGTTCAAAAACACACAGAAAACAATAAGCAAAGCTACTGATTTGAGAGAAAAGGAGGCGTATAGGAAGCTAGAAAAAGTTTAGGAGTGTTCTGGGAGTGAGAAAAATTTTTTAGAAATTTTTGGCGAAAATTTTTTCTGGAAATTTCTGGGAAATTTCCAGATTCCGACGAAAATTCCGGCGAAACTTGAATTTTTCGGCTACAATTCCGACCAACTTTGAAGTTTCCGGCGACCTACCCAGTTTCCGGCGAAGAATCCCAGAAACCGGCGATATTTCGGCCAACTTCCGGCGAAATTTCCAGAATCCGGCACCGGTGTTCTTCAGTTTCTAGAGAGAAGGGAGAGAAAAAGGAAGAAGAGAGAGAGAGGGGGGAGCGTTCTGCCGAAAAACGGAGGAAGGTGCCTTTTATACCCTCCCAAAACGACGTCGTTTTGGCCTTAAGTAACCCAGAGGATCCGCGCGTTTTGCCGAACCCGACCCGACCCGGGCGTCGACCCGCTTTCTGACCCGCGCGTGCCAGCCCCCCTCCGAGCCGAGCCGAGCCGATCCAAGCCGCCAAGCCGCTCCCCCGAGCTGTTTTCTCTTCCTTGAGCCGAGCCAAGCCGAGCCGCTTCAGGTTTTTTTTTTTTTTTTTTTTTTGAATTTTTTTTTTCTTTGTTTATTTGTTTATTTTATTTTTTATTTATTAGATTAGGTTTATGTAATATTCTTTTTTATTTTTTATTATTTTATTTTCTTTAAATAAAAATAAAAAAATTTCAAAAAATGTTTTTAGGGAAAAGTTGAAAGTATCAATTTTCCTTGAAAATCAAAATTTCAAAAAAAAAAAATATTTTTAGGGAAAAGTTGAAAGTATCAATTTTCCTTGAAAATCAAAATTTCAAAAAAAATATTTTTGGGGAAAAGTTGAAAGTATCAATTTTCCCTAAAAAAAAAAAAAATCATTCTTTCCTTCCTTTCTATCTTAATTTCGATTTTGTTTTTTTAAATAATCCGACGACGGAGCCTCTGTAAGTGAAACAGTAGTTTTTCTTGCATACTCTTGAGGTGAGGAAATTTTCTCAATTTTCTGCTAAAAGTATTAGAGTTAATTGAGAAAAGTTTCCAATAATTAATTACTTGGTAAAATTTTAAGGCTTTTGGATAACACAAATTCAAGCTGGTACCATCTTTTGATGGGCGTTGTGAGGGTGCTATAACCTTCCTCACACGTAACCGAACTCCCGAACCTTGTTCTGGTTAGCAGACCTGAACCTATTCTTCTAGGGACCCTTAAACTTAGGTGTTCCCTAAAAGGACAGATTCCTTAGGTGACCAATCGCACCTAGATAAAAAAGATTGGTGGCGACTCCCTAAAAGTCAATGTCTAGCGATAGATCCCCGGATCTAGACGTTATGACAATTATATAAATCAATTAAATTAAAATTTAAAATTTGAGTATACTTCTTTCTTCGTCAAGATGATTACAAGACTGGAATTTAAAATTATAATGAGAGTTACATATATGCGTCGTTTATATTTTTATGCATTTTATCAGAAGAAGAAGATTCAAAACGGACTTTGTAAACAAAAAAAAAAATGTTTTGTTTGAGTTGACTCCGATGGTCCAGTGCATGGAGCTAAAGTGAAAGAGCTGACTTAAGTAAACTTGGTGGGGTCAGCTTGTAATAAAGGTCATCAATGGTTCCTGGAAGTTCCAAAGAAATATCCATACAGCTTGGGTCGTAACAAATTCTCAATCCCGAACGGTCTATAAATACCGACAACATGTTCTGCCTCGTTCAAAACAAAACAAGTAAGCAGTTAGTTCCTTTCTAGCTTCTTCCTCCAAACATCTTTCCCTCGCCATCGCCATCATTTTCCTACTCTCTCTAAGTCTATCTTAACAGATAAACGACACCATGAAGGTATGAAAATGAATCATGAAATTAAAAGTTTCTTTGATTGATGAATTTTATGTTGAATTGAAATTTTCCTTTTTGCAGCAAACGATTGTAGTCAAGGTAACTATGAATGGAGACAAGTCCCGCTCCAAGGCCTTGAAAATTATAGTCGGTCTCTCAGGTAGTAAAAACAAGCTGAAACCCACTTTGATTTCATTCATTCTGATAATAAAATATTGGGAAAATTTTTATGCTGATTGCTGATTTTTTTTTCTTTATTGTGTGTGTCAAGGAGTGGAGTCTGCTTCATTGAAAGGCGATGACAAGAGTCAAATAGAGGTAACAGGAGATGGGTTTGATCCAGTTAAGTTAACAAGTAAGCTAAGAAAGAGTGTGGGGCATACAGAGCTTGTGAGCGTAAGTGCCGTGGGTGGTGAAAAGAAGGATGAGAAGAAAGATGAGGAAAAGCCAGCGGCGTATGTGTGGCCATATAATCAACCTTTATATGTGTATCAAGAGGTGCCACCATATGGATATGCCCAGCACCACGACCCTTGCTCCATCATGTAGGGGACAGGGATTTTACAGGGGACAAGAAAAGAGACAGATGCAGCTGAGTTTGAGAAATTTAATACTATATCTTGCAGTTCACGAACAACATGTCAACAGAGCTCTAATTTCTACGTCTCATATCATGAAGGAAATGTAAAATTTAAGCAGGCAATAGTGTCCATGTGAGATAGACTTGTTGCCCTTTATTTATTTCTTTTTTTTTTTTCAGTTTTGAATTTTATCGTATATTGTGTTAGGAAAACAGCAAGGGGTGGTGGAGGAATGAGAAGGGCTAGATTTCTGATAGTGAAAGTGTGATAAAGGTTTTGTTTGATGTCACCTAATTGTTGATTGAATTTTGCTGTTGTCATCTCTGTTTTATTCTTTGTTTTCTCCCTTCAATTAACCCAATATTTTAACTCATATAAGGGGATCAGTGAAGTACGATGTTGGGAAAAGAGAAAAGACTTTCAGTTTTCCTTTTTTCCTTTTAAAAAACATAAGGAAACATGGTCAATCTTTCAATCATGCAAATATAGGATGTCTTCTCTTGTTATAATTACTCAAACTAACTTTATTTCTACAACTATAAGCCAATGGTTAAGCAATAGTTCATTAATTACTCCTTTAATTTTTGTTTCATGCAAATGGTTTTTAATTGGTTGTGTGGTTCAAAGTAGTAGAAATAACTGAATGTAAAATTTAAATGATTCATATATAATCACTTTTAAAATATGATATATAATAAATTTAAAATTTAAATTATAAAATCTATTTTTTTTATTATCGTGTAGCATTGTAATTTACTTTGTGTCAAAAAAAAAATACTTAACCAAAATAAGGTGGAAGGGGTCAAATGTCAAACTTTTATAGTGCATTTAAGATTGTTAGGGGAAAAGGGTAAACTTTGGCAAAATAGAGGTGTTTTTTATATAATAAAAAAATTACAAAAGTGTGATTAAATTAAGTTTAATAAAATTATATTTAATTTACATATATATAAAATAAAAATAAAAATTATATATGTAAAAATTAAAAATTAAAATTATATAAAAATAAAATTTTAATTTAATAAAACATATAATTTTTATTTTTAATTTATATATAATTCACATATATGTAAATAAATAATAAAAATTATATATGTGAAATTGAGCTGGGTTTGGTTGGGCTCGGATTTTAAATTTTTTGTCTAAGACTTTATTCAAAATTTAAACAGATCTAAAAATTATATTCAATTCTATTTAATAGGTTTTAGTTTTTTGTTTAAATCCTTTTAAAATTTAGATGGACATTCAAATTTGAACAAATAACTTGATCCTTGAACAGCACTAGATCAAAATGCTAGATGTAAATTTAGATTCCTTCAACCACTTAACTAATATGAATTATCTTTTAGGGAAAAAATCTATTATATATATATATATATATTTTAAATTTGACGGCAAGGGTTCTTGAATCAATTATATATAAATGTATGTATATATATTTTTGTGTATATAATTTTTTCCATACATAAAGATTATTTTAATTTTTATAAATATAAAAACAATTTTAAATTTATTTTTCTCTTTGAGTTTCATTATCTTTCTAATTTAAAAAGCAAGGTTTTAAAAAAAAAAAAGCAAGTTAAATTTTCTCTAATAAGCAATGTTGCTTTTAATTGGAAATAAATGTGTACTTAAAAAATATATATTAATGGATTATGGACCGGAAGATGTCAAATATGCTTAAGGATGTATAGTGTTTTACTTTTCTTCTTGCAAATTAATGTATACGATTTGTTAACCATGAGTAAATTATAGATTGGTAATTACAATCTGTTATTCTTTTATGAGTTTACGTCAGTCATGTTGCAAAATTAAATTACCAGTAATTCGATAGATCAATTGAATGAAGGATGCCATCAATGGTGGCAATAGCTTTGCCTTTCTATGCCATGATATTAATGAACTTGAGCACCCTAATTAGGTCAATCTACCAAGAGGTTGTGAATTGTGATGCCTTTAAAAGGTTTTGAATAACATAATTTAGACAATTGGACGAGTCAGGGTTGTATTTTATGGTAGGCATATTTCTAGCTAGCACTTCAATCGGACGAGTCATTAGAGTATTTTATTTCATGTTTTCTGTGTGAGATGATGTTGATGCTGAAATCATTGTGAGTAGTTTATCAACAACCTGTAGTCAGAAAATACAAAACCAGCTGGTATGTAACAACATAAAGAATTGTATTTATTTTTGTAAGTTTAAATTACCATTAATTAGTGCTTTTTTTTTTCTTTTTTGGTGATATTGATTAAACGTTGCATGTAATGATGTTATTAAAGACTAATCAGGAAGCAATGGAGAATCCACCTGCAGCAACTTCAACAGTAAATCTAGTTACATCTTCTATTTTTGTTGAAACCTTTCCTTGTAAAAAAATTTCAACATGATTTTTCTTTAATTAAAGAAATGTATTGATGGTTTGTTATGTATTAGTTTCCCTTTTTTTTTTTTTTTTTTTTTGCAAATTGCTATGCATTTTTGGTGGTGAGATAGAAAGGATACTGTCCAGTGCTTGCCTCCAGGGTAAGTAGGAGTGAGTCGTAAGATGGTGAAATTTTTGGCTGGACTGAACAGAGAATCAATTATTGATGCAATTGGTATGGCATCTGTCCATAGGAATCCTATCTTATCATAGAATTTATACTTTGAGAAAAAAATGTATGTATAGTTTATTAAAGACAATAAAAAAATTATAATACCCGCTGCAACGCAAGCGGAGAGTGACCTTGTATCATATATTATAATCTGTTCTTTTCACCTTATTTCATAAATACTTAACATTTTTATTCTCTAGAGAATAATTTACATTTTCTTTGACACATGCAATGAGTAATTTAGTGATTAAGGTGACACCCTTCAAATATCATCGGCATCATCAACATCATGTATAGTCATTTTCCATATATATAGGGTCACTCTCAAATTAACAAAGAGAAGAAAGGATAAACAGACAAGGTGTAGAAATTAAAGAGTGGCTCTCGGAAACAGAAAAGGACAACTCCACTCTCGAAATTAACATCAGCTGATAGCGAGATTACTTCTCTTCTTCTCTACTTACATGTTGGATATTATTTGAATCGAAAATTTTAAGTAAATAATCTACATCATGACCTGAGAGTTGAAGTAGCAAATCTCCCACCATATTTTATGTTAAGAAAAAAAAAAAAGGACGTCATGTTTTAATCTAAACATTATTTTATGATCTCATGAGACCAGGAGTCCTATCTTCTGATCCAAAATTTTGGTCTCTTTCATATTTATGAATAGTAAAATTTAAAGGTATTTGTCAAATGATCTTCGGAAAGTTTGTCTCTAATTTAATGGTTTACGACAGCCTGCTAATGGCAACGATAAAAATCAGACATCATTTGGGTATATTCATGCCAGTCTCCCGACGTGGCCTGAAATTCATTTTAAACTATTCGCTGATCATAGCTTCCTTTAGTTTATTAATGATACTTAGAATTTTTTTAATTTTATAAAAGTCGTAGTTGAGATTTGAGAGGTTATTATTTATTAGTAATGTTGTGGATTCATAAGAGAATCAAAACTTAGAAGTAATCATTTCTTTCTTCCTTTTTTTTTTTTTTTCATCCATGTGTTATCTTCATTCTAAAACTTTTAAATGATAAAAAATAAATAAAAATCATTAAATACACTTACAGTCAAATTTTTAAATTTCACCAATAAGATTTAAAAGATATCACATATCCCTTAAGATATATTTAAAAAATAAAAAATAATTAAAAATAAAAATAAAACATTTGTCAATATCTTAATACTGTTTGTCAAATTAAAAATTTATACTTATAGTATATCAAATATTAACTCTAAAAAAATTTCAACCTATAATGATTATAAAGATATGAAAAATATAGGTGCATATATTTTTAACTCAGGAAGAGTTAAAATCTCCCTCCCAAACAAAAGAACTTGCGTTGCCCATAAAGTGATGGAAAATGACTATATCTTTACTGTAAGTATTATGAAATAATAATAATAATAATAATAATAATAATAATAATAATAATAATAATAATAATAATAATAGTAATTTAAGCCTATTGGGAAATGGTATAATGGGAAAGCAATTTTATGCCTTTATATTATTAAGAAAACAACTATATGTTCGGAAAATAAAATGAGAAACTAGGATTGGATTTAAGCTTGGCATTAAGATTGTGATCAAGAGTTGCATTTAAAGTAAAAATTGTGATTAATGTATCAAAAAGAGAGAGAGAGAGAGAGATAGAAAATTTACAGTAACTCCAAATGCAAGTAATTACTTTTGTAATTAAAAAAAAATTCATCTTATAATTGAGATTTTTATCATAAATCTTATCCTATTTAACTAAGGGCTATTCTAGGGGCTCGGTCCCTTTAATATAAAACTCCGCCTCTTTTTCTAATTTAATTTACTATTTTGGCTTTCTTTCATTATTTTGTTGGTTTAGCCCTAGTATTTAACGTTGCAAGAAATTTTATAGCTTTAAGAGCAATGTCAAATGAAGATTTAATACAATTCCTTTTTTTATTCAATTTAATAAGTAGTAATTTAATCTTATTCATTCAAAACATGTTTTTCATCCAATGGCCTATTATACGAGTCCATGATGATGAACAAAACAAAGAAAATTATTTTCTTTGTTCCTTCATTAATTATTTTTTTAATAAATTTAATGATTTATGTATTCGTATAATATAAAATATTAAAATTCATATATTTATATTATATTTTATATAAAAATTACATATAATAATTTATGTTGATATGAAAATATAAAATATAATTTTTTTATTTTATTAAATACATATATAAATATCACTATAATTTTAAATATATTACTTTTATATCTTATTTTTATATTATATTTATATCGTATTATTGTATCATATTTTAAATTATTAAACTTAATTTTTGATTTAAGTTATTTGATCTAAACAATTTAACTTTATATCTTTAAAGTATACAGAAAATCTTCCTTTTTCAAGATACAATCTAAACAAGAAATGAGTCATGTATATACCCGAGATTCCACTTTCCATTTATTTGGCCCCAAAAGCCAAAAAAAAAAAAAAGGTCTTTCTAAAAGTGTGGTAAAAAAAAAAAAAGTGGAGCTTTATTTGGATTTAACTGTGATACTAGAAAGAAGCAACACTTCTTTGGACCAGGCCATGAACACGGGAGAAAGCAAAAGGCTTGGCGTATATCTTGGCTGAGAGAGTCAAGCAAAAGAGCGAGGCTAAACCGCGTAGCCTAACCTAACGCCCGTATTCGACAAATCTGGGGTAGACTTGGAAGGACCCTAGCTAATTTATTTTATTGGTGGAGACTCTTCCGCCAGTTGGCAAAGCCTTTGAATTCCTCGATCACCTTGCGGCTAGTCGCCGAGTTCTTACTGTACGGGGCATGAAGAAAATTCCAATGTGTAGGCTGTGGGTATTGAATTTTAAAATTTAAAATTATTAAATATTATCATTTAAAAGTAATTATACAATTTAGTTAAATTAAGTTTATTGATATTTTTTTATTTATTTCGTTCTATCTATTTATTAATTGGTACCAAACCGAAAATTCTAATGAGTAGGCTGTGGGTATTGAAATTTAAAATTTAAAATTATTAAATATTATTTAAAAGTAATTATATAATTTAATTAAATTAAGTTTATTGATCATTTTTTTATTTATTTCGTTATATCTATTTATTAATTCGTACCAAACCGAAAGGAATATAACTAAAATTTAAGCCAATGAAACCTTGTTAAAAGGATTTACAACCTTTAGGTCATAGGTTACATAGCTCCATTAATTGTGAAAGTCTTTAATCAAAATGATTAAATGAAGATTAAATTAAATCTAAATAAAAACTTGTGGATTGTTAGAGTTTGTTAAATTGATTTTATTTAAATAATGTTCTCTACGAAAGATTATGGTAATATTTTTAATTGTGGTTTCATTTTCAATTATTCTTAATATTATTTGTCAAATCATGAAATTCTACTAATATATTCTTTTTTCAAAATTTTTATTTTAATTTTCATTTAATAAAAGTTTATGATCTTAATTTGCCTCAAAACCTTCAACTAACTATAGTTTTACCCTTAAATAAATATATTTCTAAACTCATGTCATGTTATGTTTCATCCAATTTTGACCAGCCGATGAATTACGAAGCGATTGGCTATTTGATCAAATTATGTATCAGTAATTTAACACTAAATGACCGAGTCAAGTTGACTTAAAGTCAATGAAACCAATCAACTATGCAAAAATTGTCTCTATGCAAAGAAAAGGCTTACTAATTTATATGCTCATTATTTGTTTGTCTTTCTATTTTTAAAGACTTAAAATTATGTTTTTTTAACACTTAAATTTTTTATATTCCAAAATCATTTTTTTTATATTAAAAATTATATCACATAAAGTTTATTAAAAAATTAAAATTTTAATATAATATACACTAAAATTAAATTTTTTATTAAATTATGTAAAAATCAATAAAAATTAATAATACGAGACCAATAAGAGAGTATATTATTTAATTAATTTTTAGAACGAACAAAAATTCAATGAATGGGGAAGAAAGGTCACGCCCTCCACCTTGCCAATGACTAATCTAAAATAATGCTAATAAATCTATTATAGAGAAAAGAAAGAATTAAGGTTTGCTTCAACTTTTTTCCATCTAACCTTTCTTTTGGCTTATTGTTGTTTATATGATTACTTTTTCATCTAAAATATTAAATATGATACTAATATTTAACTTAGGTCCACATTCAACAACTCCTTTGTTTCACATTCTCCATTGTATAAATTATTTCACTAAATTAATTGAATGAATTTGGGTTTGTTTAGTTTAATTTGTTGTTTATAAGTGGGAGTCATTGTCAATGGGAAAGGAATTTGTTACTATTAACATATATCAGAATTAGGCCCACACTTTATTGTGGGATTAATTTCATTTTTTTAAATTATGTTTTAAAAGTCAGAGAAGTAAAATTTTTATATTAAATTTTAATGAATGATGATATATAGAGAAATGTAAATATAAATTAGAACTTAATTATATATGAATATAGTTTTTTTATTTAATTAAAAATATTAAATTATATTTTTATTAATATAATATATATTAAATAATTAAATAATTATATTATTTTATATATCTCAAAAAGAGTTGGGCAGAACACTCAAAATCTAATCCTGAGGACTTCAATTATTTAAAAAAAATAAAACTTATTCAAATCATTATTTAAAAAAATTTGCATCAATTAAATTGTAGCGAATGGATATAAATTATTTTGTCATCTATACATCTAATTAATTTTTCTTTACAAAATTTATCTAATAAATAAAATTAAAAAAATGACAAAAAATTAAATGAGATAACACGTGAATTTATTAAATTAAAATATTAAATAATATTTTTTAATAAAAATATATATAAATGTAAAATTAAATAAATAATAAAAAAATTTATGTATACCCAAGTCGAAGTGTAATACCCAAAATCTTACTCTTACCTAAGTTTGATTTTAAAAAAAAAAAAACCTCAATCCAAATTATCCTAAATTAAAAGAAAGCACACTAATTAGATTAGGGCAAATTAAAATATATCGGATATGGATTATTTTATCATATTTATCTTAATTAATTTTTTGTTATAAAATTTTATTTAATAAAAAATAAAAAAACCCAAAAAACAAAAAATTTAAAAAGTACCAAAAAAAAAAAAAAAAAAAAGAGAGAGAGAGGTGACCCGTGGATACTCGAGACAAATTGAAACACTTTAAATTCATCTTTCACCTTATATCTCATTTAAAAAAAAAAAAAGATCTATTTTGATTTTTTAAGAAAATACATCTATATTAGATTCTTGCAAATCAAAACTAATCAAATATGGATTATTTTATCATTTTTTAATTTTATTGATCATCTAATAAAAATAAAATATAAAAACTAAATATAAAAGTTAATTATAAAAAATAAAAAAAAAATGAAGGAAGAATGAGATGCTACGTAAACATCCTCTCTTTCCTTATTCTCTTTAAAACTAAGTATATGGTAAGTCAATCACATTGCTAATTGAACAAATCCTGCAAGAGATTTAAACAATGAAAGTTTATCTTTTTTTAATTTCGTAAAATCTTTGAATTGTATTTAGGATTTAATGGTGAAGATCTCTATGTGAAAGTATTGTTGAAGTTTAAAAAAATAAATAAATTGTATCAGCAAACCTGTGTCTTTATCAAGATTCATGATCTCACAAACAACATGTCTTTATTTTTTATTTTTTTAATAAAATAAGTTATAATTTGAAAATAATAAAAAAATTATAAATGATGCAATTTAAATTTTAAGTTTATACAATTTAATTTTTATAAATAGTTGTAAAAATCAATTAAATTAAACTTTAATTTTTGAGTATGCTTCTTTCTTCATCAAGGGTGATTACAAGATTGGAATTTAAAATTTTGATGAGAGTTATATGTACGAGTTGCTTTAATTTTTATGTATTTTATTAGAAGAAGAAGATTCAAAGCCGACTTTGTAAAAAAAAAAAAATCTTTATTTGAACTGACTCTAAATGGTAAAGTTCGACGAAGTACGGAGCAAAAGTGAAAGAGCTGACTTAGTAAGCTGGGTGGCGTCAGCTTATTATGAAGATCAACGGTTCCTAGAAGTTTCAAAGATATCATACAGCTAAGTTCCTAGCAAATCTCAATCCCCAAAGGTCTATAAATACCAACAAAACGTTTCTGCCTCCGCCAAAACAAAACAAGTAAGAAGTTAGTACCTATCTAGCTTCTTCCTCCAAAAATCTTTCCCTAGCCATTGCCATCGTTTTCCTACTCTCTTTGAGTCTATCTTAACAGATAAACGACACCATGACGGTATGAAAATTAATCATGAAAATGAAAGTTTCTTTGATTGATGAATTTTATGTTGAATTTAAATTTTCCTTTTTGCAGCAAAAGATTGTAGTCAAGGTAACCATGAATGGAGAGAAGTCCCGCTCCAAGGCCTTGCAAATTGTAGTTGGTCTCTCAGGTAGTAAAAACCAGCTTAAACCCACTTTGATTTCATTCATTCTGATGATAACATTTTGGGAAAATTTTTATGCTGATTGCTGATTTTTTTTTTTTTTTTGTGTGTGTGTCAAGGAGTGGAGTCTGCTTCATTGAAAGGTGATGACAAGAGCCAAATAGAGGTAACAGGAGATGGGTTTGATCCAGTTAAGCTAACAAGTAAGCTAAGAAAGAGTGTGGGGCATACAGAGCTGGTAAGCGTGAGTGCCGTGGGTGGTGAAAAGAAGGATGAGAAGAAAGCTGAGAACAAAGACGAGGTAAAGCCAGCGGCGTATGTGTGGCCATATAATCAACCTTTATATGTGTATCAAGAGTTGCCATCAAGTGGATACGCCCAGCACAATGACCCTTGCTCCATCATGTAAGAGACAGGGATTTTACAGGGGACAACAAAAGAGACAGATGCAGCTGAGCTTGAGAAATTTAATACTATATCTTGCAGTTCACGAACAACATGTCAACAGAGCTCTGATCTCTACGTTTCATATTATGAAGGAAAATTAAAATTTAAACAGACAATAGTGTCCATGTAAGAAAGACTTGTTGCCCTTTTCTTTTCTTTTCTTTTTTTTTCAGGTTTGAATTTTATCATATATGGTGGTCGGAAAACAAAAAAGGGGTGGTGGAGGAATGAGAAGGACTAGATTTCTTATAGCGAAAGAGTGATAAAGTTTTTGTTTGATGTCCCCTATCTGTTGCATAATAAAATTGTTAATTCTTGATTGAATTTTTATGTGTTCATCTCTGTTTTATTCTCTGTTTTCTCCCTTCAATTAACCAGATATTTTGACTCATATAAGGGGAATCAGTGAAGTACCATGTTGGGAAAAGAGAGAAGACTTTCAATTTCTCTTTTTCATTTGTTTCCTTTTACAAAAAATAAGGAAACATCGTCAATCTTTCAATCATGCAAATATAGGATGTTTACTCTTTTTATAATTACTCAAACTAACTTATTTCTACAGCTATAAGCCAATGATTAAGCAATAGTTCATTAATTACTCCTATAATTTTTGTTTCATGCAAATGGTTTTTAATTGGTTGTGTGGATCAAAGTAATAGAAATAATTGAATGCAAAATTTAAATGATTCGTATAATTATTTTAAAAATATGATATATAATAAATTTAAAATTTAAATTATAAAATCTGTTTTTTTTTTTTTTTATATCATATTGCATTGTAGTTTACTTTGTGTCCAAAAAAAAAAAATCACTTGGACCAAAATAAGGTGGAGGTGGTGAAATGTCAAACTTTTAACAGTGCATTTAAGATTGAAAGCTAAGTACTTGTTTTGACATAAAATTGTGCTGCTGCTGATGTTGTATCTCTATCTTAGATCCTGTTTCACCATTCATTTTAAACTACAAAGTTGATCTTTTGTAAGAGGAAGAGGGTGAAGTTTGGTAAAACAGTCATTTTCCATAAAAAATCAGGGGTAAGGATCAAAATGCTAAATGTGAGTTTGGATTCCTTGGACCACTTAATTAATATGGATTATTTTTCAGGGAAAAAATCTTTTATATTAATTATTTTTTTTAATTTAACGGCAAGGGTTCCTGAATCAATTATGTATAGATAGGTATATATATTTTTGTGTATATAATTTTTTCATGCATAAATATTATTGTAATTTTTATAAATAAATATAGAAGAACAATTTTAAATTTGTTTTTATCTTTCAGTTTCATTATCTTTCTAATTTAATAAGCAAGATTTCAAAAAAAAAAAAAAGGTGAAATTTTCTCTAACATTGACAACCATGCAATGGCAGATCCGTTTTTGGATTAGGATATTTATGGATATTAAAAAAATAAAATATATATTTTAATTTTTTTTGAATATCTTAGAATTTTTAAAATAGTTTTTATTAATAAAATTGGTAAATTCGTTAATAATTATCTACAAATTATAAGTGAAAATTATGAATGAACATTTTGAATCCATCGCTACAATCAAGTTCAAATATTATCGATGTATGAAATTGTAATATTATTAAACATTAATGATATACATTTTTAATGAAATTGATCTTTTATTTTTAAAAATTTCGTAAAAAAAAGTAATACTAAACAAAACGGGTCTACGTTGCCGACTATACTAGCATACAAAGCCGCAAATGAGAAAGTCAGAGGAAGACCTGATGAATGAGTAAAGCTACAATTTGACAGTTCCATCAATGCGAGAAAGCGACAGCCTTCACCGCGGCTTCACCGTGTGTGAATAATGACGACACTCTAAAATCGACCTCTGTTTATACGACGGAATTGAAGATGGGAAGGGCGGCTCTTCTTTTCCATTCTTTTTTTTTGGCCATCTAAGGGTCGCTCTCACGTGTCAATGTTATTCTTATTTTAATATCTTTTTTATGTTATTCTTAAATTTTTTAACAATTTTTAAATAAAATTGTTAAAAAAATTTAAGTTTTTATTAAAAAGAATAAATGAAATATAGAAAAAAAATAATGAATATACTTTTTGAGATAAACATCAATTTGGAAGGGTGCATTAATATTTTATGATTTTATAAATATAGTATTAAAAAACTTTAAACCCCAATAAAAAAAAATCTATCTACAACAAAATGAAAAAAATAAAAAAAACGATGAAAAAAATTAATTATCACACATTATTAAAAATGATGAACTGTTCTTACAAAATTTATATAATTAATTTTTAAAAACTAAAAAGACTGAAAAAAAATTCAGATCATGTAGATACCTTTATTAATATTATTTTTTTACAAATTTATTTTATTTAAAAATTTATTAAAAAATATATTTTTAATCAATAATATTAAATGAGTTTCTAAAAATTAAAATATATTTATTAAATATAAAAAAGAGATAAATGAAAAAGAAAAAGAAAATAAAATAAAATAAAAGGATACATAATATCAAATGAACTGTACAAAATAATTTAAAATATAAAAATATTAAATATAAATAAATAAATAAATATTTGACACATGTCATCTCAACGAGACCAACACATAAAAAATTTAAAATATAAAAATTATTTATTAAATATAAATAAAAAATAAAAAAATAAAAAGGTTTGAGAAGTGTAATTCAATTGAGCCCATCTTTTGTCAAAAGAACTTTGAGAGATTAGGTAATCTCCGAATCAAAACAAAATTTGCAGTGCCTCGTAAAATTATGCACTCACGATTAAAACGAGCTCCATGGAATTTTAAGCTGGAGGTTTTTTCTTTTTTTTTTCCCAATTATTTTAAACTGGAGTTTCGTCTAGATTAAATTATTTTGTTAATAAATTAATATAATATATTATTAGTTATTACTAATTCTTAAATATATTTAAAATATTATATATCAATATAATAGAATATTTTTATATTTTAATGATAAAATAATAATTAAATAAATGAAACAAAGGAAGCTCGAATTTGACTAGAAGAGAGATTCCGTTTATAAACACTTCTATTTTAGCAATATCACAGTGAATAATTATGACAAATTTCGATCTCATCAATTCTAAGTTCTAACAACTTATTTATTTTTTAATCAATTTTATATTTCATTTCTAACAATTTAGGGAAAAAACCAATAATGCTCCTAAATAAAATAAGTCTTAACTTAAGGACTATTCTTACATGCAAAACATATGAGAAAGACTTGACGAGTCAATAAAGCTAATTTCTTTTAATTAATAAATGTGTGAAAGCTACAGCTACCGTGTACGGGGACTGGAATGTGAATGACTGCTGACGATAACATTCACTCCCATTCGTCATTCTTATTGTATATTTTTTATAGTATTTTTAAATAATTTTAATAAAATGTTGAAATATAAGTTTTTCAACATCAATAAAGTAAAAAACCATTTTATTAAAAAATGAAATACAGATAAAAGTAAGAGTAATAAACATAGTTTGAGTAACCCAAAAAGGTCGACATTCAACTTGGACGAGATATATATTTTATGATTTTTTAAATTTTAATAGTAAAAATCATTAAATTTAAGTATTAAAAATTAAATTTTAATTTAAAATATCAATTCAAGCATGGAATTTTTAAACTTGAGCTTAGTTGGATTAAATTATTTTATTAACAAATAATATACCTTTATTTATCATTAATGTAGACACCCAATTGGGTTCAGGCCCAGATCAATTGGGCCTGGCCCGAATGGGTAAGGTCCAATTGAATTTTTATCCTGTATTTTTTTTATATATCTATATTTATTTATTTTTATTTAGAATAGATTTATATGTATATAGTTATATATTTATTATTATATTATTATTATTATTATTATTATTATTTTTTGTAATATATTTTTGGGTTTATCTTATTTTATTTTTTAAATTATCTGTTAATTTTATCTGATTCTTTTTTATTATCTGATTATTATTATTTTTTTCTTTTTATCCTATCTTTTCTAATTATCTATTATTTTTATTTTTTTTTATTTGATTTTGGAGGGCTGGGATTGAAAGTTGAAGAATCCCATTGTGAATGGAAATTCAATCAGAAGAGTCCAGATTGGACTCAAAGATTGAATTCCCGTTCAAGGAGGAATAGGGATTGATCAGGAACTCCTGATCAATCTCTATAAAAGGGACCTCCTGAAACAGATGCTAAACACACAAAAAAACAATAAGCAAAAGCTACTGATTGAGAGAATAGGGGCGTATAGAGAGCTCAGAAAAGGTTTAGGAATGTTCTGTGAGTGAAAAAAATTTTTTTGAAGCTTTTGGCGATTTTTTTTTCTGGGAATTTCTGGAAATTCCAGATTCCGGTGAAGTTTCCGGCAAAGTTTGAATTTTTCGACGAAAATTCCGGCCAACCTTGAAGTTTTCGGTGACCTGCCCAGTTTCCGACGAAGAATCTCAGAAACCGGTGATCTTCCGGCCAACTTCCGACGAACTTTCGATGAAATTTCCAGATTCCTCCGACGACTTTTCCTAGAATCCGGTGAAAATTCCACCGGTGTTCTTTAGCCTTTTTAGAGAGAAGGAAGAGAAAAAGGGAAGAAGAGAGAGAGAGGAGAGGAGCGTTCTGCCGAAAAACAGAGAGAAGTGCCTTTGATACCCTCTCAAAACGACGTCGTTTTGGCCTTAAGTAACCCAGAAGATCCGCGCGTTTTGCCGTGACCCGACCCGACCTGAGCGTCGACCCGCTTCCTGACCCGCGCGTGTCAGCCCCCCTCCAAGCTGAGCCGAGCTCCAAGCCACCCCCCGAGCCGTTTCTCTTCCTTGAGCCGAGCCGAGCCGAGCTGCCATCCGAGCCGCTCCAGGTTTTTTTTTTATTTCTTTGTTTATTTGTTTTTTATTATTATTTAGATTAGGTTTATTTAATATTCTTTTTATCTTTATTTTTTTATTTTTGTTTTACTTTTTTTATTTTTTTATTTTTATTTTTTTTATTATTCTATTTTTTTTTAATAAAAATCAAAACTTCCAAAAAAAATATTTTTAGGAAAAAGTTGAAAGTATCAATTTTCCTTAGAAATAAATTTTCAAAAAAAGGATTTTTGAGGAAAAGTTGAAAGTATCAATTTTCCTTGGAAATCAAAGTTTCAAAAAAAAAATATTTTTGAGGAAAAGTTGAAAGTATCAATTTTCCTTAAAAATAAATTTTCAAAAAAATATTTTTGAGGAAAGGTTGAAAGTATCAATTTTTCTTAAAAATAAATTTCCAAAAAATATTTTTAGGAAAAAGTTGAAAGTATCAATTTTTCTTAAAAATAAATTTTCACAAAATATTTTTAGGGAAAAGTTGAAAGTATCAATTTTTCTTAGAGATAAATTTCCAAAAAATATTTTTGGGGAAAAATTGAAAGTATCAATTTTTCCCACACAAGAACAATCATTCTCTCCTTCTTTTCTATTTTGATTTTGATTTTGCTTTTTTTCTTTAACCAATCCAACGACGGAGCCTCTGCAAGTGAAACAATAGTTTTTCTTGCATACTCTTGAGGTGAGGGGATTTTCTCAATTTTCTGCTAAAAGTATTAGAGTCAATTGAGAATAGTTTCCAATAGTTAATTACTTGGTAAAATTTTAAGGCTTTTGGATAACACAAATTTAAGTTGGTACCATCTTTTGATAGGCGTTGTGAGGGTGCTATAACCTTCTTCACACGTAACCGAACTCTCAAACTCTGTTTTGGTTAACAGACCTGAACCTATTCTTTTAGGGACCCTTAAACTTAGGTGTTCCCTGAAAGGACAGATTCTTTAGGTGGCCAATTGCACATAGATAAAAAAGATTGGTGGCGACTCTCTTAAGTCAATGTCTAGCGATAGATCCCCGGATCTAGACGTTATGACAGCTTGACGACTCCACTGGGGACCTTGAGAGTCAGGCCAGCAAATAATTTGTGTTATCCAAAAGCCTAATAAAATTGAACCTTGTTGTGTATATATGTAATTATTCATTCATGTTTATTTGCTTTGTTAATTATGTCATTCATGTGCATGTGCATAACATGAGCTCTACACCCGAGCTTGTCCCTCTAGGAGGGAGTAAAGTACCTATTGCTTTAGTGAGGTCTAATGCCTCCGCAGTGGCTAGCAAAATACTCCCACTCAAATTGAACCTTTTCTGTTTGTAGCCTGTAATGGGTGAAGATTAGGGTGCCTTACTAGTCTGTGATGGATAGGGATGTAAGGAGCAATTTGAGGACCTTTAGACTCTGACCTTAAAACCGCATGTAGTAAACCTTAAGAGTGCCTACACCTAGGATAAAGCCTTTTCTACCCAATAATAGACATACCCTGAAATTAGGGCACAGAAAGGGTGTTTGTCTAATCATTTTGATTGTTTAACTTTGTGTATTATTTTTATCATATGTAACATTATGCATCAACATCACTTTCATTTCATCCATGGAACTAACTATGTTGTTTGTCTGATTGTATGCATCTGCATTATTTTTTTGATCATGTTTTAACACAATCATTTGCATCTATTTCATACTAGATTTCATTCAGAAAAATGTACATTTCATTTGTGTATCAAAGCATCATACATAAGGCACAACATAACATTTCTAATTATAAGTATGGTACTCAAGGTTCCAGGATAGCTTCATCTAGAGAAAACCCTGCCCATCGATTCAACACAAGATCCAGAGCAAGGCAAATGGAGCAAAAAAATTCTCATAGATTTGAAAAGATAGAGAAAGCACAAGAGAAGATTGAAAGTGAGCTAAGCAAGATTTTGGAAGCCCTTAATAACATGAATAAAAGAAAAGGAGTTGAAAGAAGTACAAGCCAACAAGAAGTGGCTGACCCTTTGTACCCTCCAGGTTTTGGCCCACCTCAAGCCCAGTCTGCCCAAGAGGTCCCACCATAATATTTTACATATCCAACATGTCTTGGAATGCCATCAGCTTTCAACCCAGGACAGTATAATAGCTATATAAATCCTGTCTTCACTGAAAAGACAGCAGAACCAATTCTTGATCTAGATGATTTAAAAGAGAAGGAGAAGGAAAAGATAAGGGTGGAAGCTGAGGAAAGCTCCAAAATTAGCATGCTAGAGCAGAGGCTACGGGCTGTGGAAGGATTTAGCTTTTATGGGTCAGTTGATGTTGCTGGGCTCTGCCTAGTTCCTGATGTGGTTATCCCCTATAAGTTCAAAGTATCGAAATTTGAAAAATATGATGGTACAAAGTGCCCCAAAACCACATCACCATATATTACAGAAAGATGGTAGCTCATGCACATGATGAAAAACTCTTGATGCATGTTTTCTAGGATAGCCTTACTGGTTCTGCTGCCAGGTGGTATGTTCAGTTGGATAGGATCCACATTCGTTCCTGGAGTGATATGGCACATAACTTCATCAGTCAATATCGACATGTTATCGATTTAGTCCCTGATCGTTTGTCTTTACAGAATCTAGAGAAAAAAGTAAACGAAACTTTTAAAGAATACGCCCAGAGATGGAGAGATATAGCTTCACAAGTACAACCTCCACTAACAGAGAAAGAGACCACAGTGCTGTTTGTTAGCACTTTAAAACCTTCATATTATGAAAAGATGATATGGAATGCAACAAAAAATTTTACTGACATGGTAATCTCTGGAGAAATTATTGAAAGTACCATAAAAAATGGTAAGTTGAAAGGAGGAGAAACCAAGAAGGCATCAGAAAAGAAGGAAGCTGAAGCTCAAGCTGTGAGCTTTGATAAACAATAATTCAGGGGTTATCAACCCTATCCATCCCAAGGTTACTCTCCATACTATCCTACTGTGAATAATGTTTCATCCTACCCATACCAGCTGGCTCTACAACCACCTTATTCATCCACATATCGATCAATATATAGCCCTCAAGATCTCACATACAGCCTCAACATTCAAGCTCCTGCAAGAACCCAAATTCGCCCTATTAACCCAGCAAGTGGTTCACGAGAACAACGAACTACTCGAGAAAAACTTTTATTTGATCCAATTCCAATGACTTATACAGAGTTATATCGAGAACTCTATAATAGCCATTTGATTGCCCCCAGTCATGTGGAGCCGCTTAAACCACCCTACCTAAAGTGGTATGATCCTACAGCCCACTGCGACTATCACTATGGAATTACTGGCCATTCTACTGAAAATTACACTGCTTTAAAGTATAAGGTGCAACGGTTGATCAATGATGGAATGGTAAGTTTTGGTCAGGGAAAAGCAACAACATCTAATGTTAGTGCTCTGAGTGAAAGTCAAGAACAGAAATGGTCCGGAGAGTCACAATGAATTGAGGGGCAAGATGTCAATAGAGATTCTTCACCTGATCGCATAGGGAGACAATTTTAAAATAGAGATAAGGCTGGTTGAAGGTTTCTTTTGTCATGTTAGGATTTCTTTTCGAGTGATTGTTGGATTTCTTTTTGCAATGTGACTTCACTTGTTATCATTTTAATAAAGGCAAGTCAATGCATTTCATTACATTTTTCTCTTTCACTTGACCATTACTCCATGCTCCATTACCTTTCATAACTTTACATTTCCATTCTTAAATTTCGGATGATGAATATTTAGACAATGATAACAGTAATTTTGAGATTTAATTTTAAGAACTCATCCATATTAATATGAGAAGATGATTTGAGCCAAAATAGGCTGTTACCAGAGGTGAAATAGATATGTCTTGAAGATGTCTAATCTTTTATACAGATTCATGAGCTTTGTTCAATAGATGATGTTCAAGAAAGGTATTCACAATTGAGATGAAAAATGGCCATCTTTCTTTTACCATTCGAAAAACCATTTATTGCTACCCCTTTGAGCCTGTTATGATTTTTTTTTCTGAAGAACCCTAACCAAGGATCACCCTCTACACTGGGGGGTAATTTTTGAAAAAAATTTCACAAAAGATCTCAAAAACAAAAAAAAAAAAGAAAAATGCCACACATGACTTGGGGCAAAGTAATGAGAATCTTTTGAGGAAAGAAAAAAGTAATGAAATGATGTGGGGCAAAATGTCAAGTTGTATCAAATGATCCTTTGGTTTTGAACCTTTTTAATACGTGTTTTAAGCCTATTATATCCATTTTTTTTATGACCCTTCACCTTGGCCTACATTACAACCTTGAAAAGTCCATTTGGATCAAATGTGAATACTCAACTTGAATGATCATATGTTGAGCAAAAGACATGCTCGTGATGAAGCAATGGAATCATGCTACATGAAAGATATCAACAATGGATGATGAAAAAAAAAGAAAAAAAAAGAAATGAGAAAATGAAAAAAAGATATTCAAATTGAAAACCTGAAAGGTTGATAGAAAAAGATCCAGATCAAGATCAAAGACATCTGAAGATCCCTCAAAGACTGGGGCAAAGTTCGCTAAGCTCAAGTTGACTTCAACAGTAAATGGAATGAGTTTTTGAAAAAGAATCCTAGATTAATGTTGAGAGTTGTTTGAATATTCATCATTTGGACATACCATCCATCCCAATGACATGTATTCAATTTATTTCCTTTCCCATTTATTTTATACCAAAACAGATCTTCATCCACCTTGTGTTCTCTTATTGTTTCACCCCTACAATGAATTGAGAAAATGCTTGATTACATTGTATTTGTCAAGAATTGAGATGATAATGAATGAATGAATATATGCTTAAAAGAGTCTTGCATTCATTTGAAAAGAAATCTAAGATGATGGTGGTAACAAAATGAAGAAATGGTAGAAACCTAAAAAAGATGATTTGGAAGGATATATGATGTGACCAAATGGAGAATATAATGGGGTAAATCTTGAAAAGTGATATAACCAAGTGATGAGTACAATGATGAATTGATCGATATGACTTACAAGTTATGATTGAATGATGAGAACAATCAGTGGACAGAGTTTGTTTTGGAATGGTTAATGCTGAGACATCCATGAGTAATGACCCAGTAATGGTGGATGAAACTTGTTTTGAAATTTGTTAGTGCTGAAAAATTCATTGAATGATGGTCGAGTGATGATCGATTGATGAAGCTTATTCCAAAGTATTGAAAAATTGAACAAAGAAAAATGTGAGTGGAAAAGAAAATTGAGAGCTACACTGGTTCGATCTTAGAAGAGCAGTGTAATTGGATCTCTAAGAAAAGAGCTTGAGAAACTTGAGTACCATACATTGAACAGGAATTAATTGGCCAACATTTGCATAGCATGCATTGAAATTCATATGCATTTGCATAGCATACACTACTTTCAAGAAAGTATAGTGTATAAATCCAAGAAGCAAGGGTGTTCCAACATCCCACATGGAGAAGACAGATATAAAGA
This sequence comes from Durio zibethinus, assembly GCF_047325235.1. Taxonomy (NCBI): domain Eukaryota; kingdom Viridiplantae; phylum Streptophyta; class Magnoliopsida; order Malvales; family Malvaceae; genus Durio; species Durio zibethinus. The sequence continues at coordinate 9,835,168 of NC_143182.1, read as the reverse complement.
TATTTTACAAGTTTGAGAAGAAACTTGTCAGGTAAGTTCCTAATCCTTGAAATAGGATGTCTTTTGGCATCAGGGTTGATTTATAAGACCTTTGGGCATAATCCCCTGAAATTCCTTCAAACATAACTTTCAACTCCTTTGGACATGATTGTCAATGAGTAATTTACTTTCCAAAGTCGTGGTGCCTCTGTTTAGAGGAGCAATTTACCTTTCCAAAGTCGTGGTGCCTCTATTTAGAGGAGCAATTTACTTTCCAAAGTTGTGGTGCCTCTGTTTAGAGGAGCAATTTACTTTTCAAAGTCGTGGTGCCTCTGTTTAGAGGAGCAATTTATGTTTCTCAAAGTTGTTGAGCCTCTGTTTAGAGGAGCTTTGGTTAAAAAAAAAGCAAAAAAATAAAAAAAACAAAAAAATGATGTTGAGTTGAGTCTGGATTGGGTGTCTACGTTTTTGCGCAATTTCTATTTCACAGAAAATGTGCAAAGAGGGGCAGTTGTAGACACCCAATTGAGTCCGGGCCCAGATCAATTGGGCCTGGCCCGAATGGGTAAGGCCCAATTGAATTTTTATCCTGTATTTTTTTTTGTATATCTGTATTTATTTATTTTTATTTAGAATAGATTTATATGTATATAGTTATATATTTATTATTATTATATCATTATTATTATTTTTTGTAATATATTTTTGGGTTTATCTTATTTTATTTTTTAAATTATCTGTTGATTTTATCTGATTCTTTTTGATTATCTGATTATTATTTTTTTTCTTTTTATCCTATCTTTTCTAATTATCTATTATTTTTATTATTTTTATTTGATTTTGGAGGGCTGGGATTGAAAGTTGAAGAATCCCATTGTGAATGGGAATTCAATCAGAAGAGTCCAGATTGGACTCAAAGATTGAATTCCCGTCCAAGGAGAAATTGGGATTGATCAGGAACTCCCGATCAATCCCTATAAAAGGGACCTCCTGGAACAGATGCTAAACACACAGAAAACAGCAAGCAAAAGCTATTGATTGAGAGAATATGGGCGTATAGAGATCTCAGAAAAGGTTTAGGAGTGTTCTAGGAGTGAAAAAAATTTTTTTGAAGCTTTTGGCGATTTTTTTTCTGGGAATTTCTGGAAACTCCAGATTCCGGTGAAGTTTCCGGTAAAGTTTGAATTTTTCGACGAAAATTTCGGCCAACCTTGAAGTTTCTGGTGACCTGCCCAATTTTCAGGGAAGAATCCCAGAAACTGGTGATCTTCCGACGAACTTCCGACGAAATTTCCAGATTTCGGTGACTTTTCCCAGAATTAGGTGAAAATTCCACCGGTGTTCTTCAGCCTTTTTAGAGAGAAGGGAGAGGAAAAAAGAAGAAGAGAGAGAGAGAAGAGGAGAGTTCTGCCGAAAAACAGAGGGAAGTGCCTTTTATACCTTCTCAAAACGACGTCGTTTTGGCCTTAATAACCCAGAGGATCCATGCGTTTTGCCGTGACCCGACCCGACCCAGCGTCGACCCGCTTCCTGACCTGCGCGTGCTAGCCCCCCTCCAAGCCGAGCCGAGCCGAGCTCCAAGCCGCCCCCGAGCCGTTTCTCTTCCTTGAGCCGAGCCGAGCCGAGCTACTATCCGAGCCGCTCCAGGTTTTTTTTTTTTTTCATTTCTTTGTTTATTTGTTTTTTTTTATTATTATTTAGATTAGGTTTATTTAATATTCTTTTTATCTTTATTTTTTTTATTTTTGTTTTACTTTTTTTATTTTTTTATTTTTATTTTTTTTATTATTATTATTTTTTTAATAAAAATCAAAACTTCCAAAAAAAATATTTTTAGGGAAAAGTTAAAAGTATCAATTTTTCCCACACAAGAACAATCATTCTCTCCTTCCTTTCTATTTTGATTTTGATTTTGCTTTTTTTCTTTAACCAATCCGACGACGGAGCCTCTGCAAGTGAAACAGTAATTTTTCTTGCATAGTCTTGAGGTGAGGGGCTTTTCTCAATTTTCTGCTAAAAGTATTAAAGTCAATTGAGAATAATTTTCAATAGTTAATTACTTGGTAAAATTTTAAGGCTTTTGGATAACACAAATTTAAGCTGGTACCATCTTTTGATAGACGTTGTGAGGGTGCTATAACCTTCCTCACACGTAACCGAACTCCCGAACTCTGTTCTGGTTAACAGACCTGAACCTATTCTTTTAGGGACCCTTAAACTTAGGTGTTCCCTGAAAGGACAGATTCTTTAGATGGCCAATCGCACCTAGATAAAAAAGATTAGTGGCGACTCCCTTAAGTCAATGTCTAGCGATAGATCCCCGGATCTAGATGTTATGATAATTAATTGTTAAATATATTTAAAATGTTAAGATATTAATATAATATAATATTTTATATTTTAATAATAAAATAAAAATTAAATAGGAGAACCGAGTTTGATTAAAAGAGAGACTTAACGCCTCTAGTTTGGCTATCATATACAACATATATAATATTGGATATGTATAACAAAGAAAATTTTATCTCATTCTGTTCATTTTTGTAATATATGGCAAATTGTACTAATATTTTTCATGCTATCACAAAATGAAATTCAACACATGCATGTATTGATGCATTTAGAATATTGAATTTGCATGTTCTTTTCTCATTTATAAACATGCCTAATTATATATTGATAAGCATCCTTCAAAATGCTACTAATTGACAAATGCTTCAATATTTTTTAATGACATGCCCTTTCGTTTAATCAATGTCCCATATGCGAAAAGCAACAATCCTTTTTTGTAAGATTGATTAACTCTTTGATGGCTATTTATGATTTTAACTTTGTGATGTTCACAATAAAATTTATTTTCCAAAATCACTTCTAGTATAATACACCTAGCAGGTAAAAATACTTGTCACATTGTCCATATTTTTTATAATAATAATTATTTGGTTTATTATCCACTAATTAATCCATGAAACACTATATCTTAATAATAATTATTCACATATATCAATTTAATTTTAATTGGTTTTTTGAAAATTGAACACAAGTTAAAATTTAAACCAATAATAAATTTTAAAAAATATATATCAACATTTGATTTATAAATAACCAACAAAGATAGAACTATACAAATAGCTTGACTCAACTTATTATCTCAATTTTGGTGCCATGATTTAAAAATAAAACTAATCTTACAGCCAAATCTTATTTTTCGCGTATATTCTTCACTTATATCTAATTTTTCATGGCAATTACCTTTACCTATTTTCATAGAAATCATGGGATAATTTACCTGTTCTATATATAACCAAGACATGATAATTAAATAATTGGCTATTCCATTAGAACCCAATTTAATTCATTACTTTATAATAAGTGATAATTTTTTTGGTTGTAGATCAATTCATATCTTTCTTTTTTATGTTTTCAGACTATTTCCCATCCTAGTCTTTATAAATATCGATTTTTCAAATAGATATTGTAGACACCCAATTGGGTCCGGCCCAGATCAATTGGGCCTGGCCCAAATGGGTAAGCCCAATTCAATTTTATCTTGTATTTTTTTCTCTTTTCTTCTTCTTTTGTATTTTATGTATTTTATGTATTGTATTATTTATTATTATTATTATGTATTAATATATGTATATATTTATTTATTTATTTTTTGTTAATATTTATATGTATTTTATTATTTATGTATTATTACTAATATGTATATATATTTTATTCATTTTCGTATTTTTATTTATCTAATTATATATCTGATATATATATATATTTTATCCTATGATATTTTTTATTTATCTTTTCTAATTATCTAGTATTTTTTTTATTTTTTTTATTTGATTTTTGGATGGCTAAGATTGAAAGATGAAGAATCCCACTGTGGAGGGGAACTCAATCAGAAGAGTCCAATTGGATTCAAAGATTGAATCCCCGTCCAAGGAGGAATTGGGATTGATCAGGAACTCCTGATCAACCCCTATAAAAGGCACCCCCTGGAACAGAATGAACACACAGAAAACAGTAAGCAAAGCTACTGATTTGAGAGAAAATGAGGCGTATAGGAAGCTAGAAAAAGTTTAGAAGTGTTCTGGGAGTGAGAAAAATTTTTTAGAAATTTTTGAAGAAAATTTTTTCTGGAAATTTCTGGGAAATTTTCAGATTCCGGAGAAAATTCCGGCGAAGTTTGAATTTTCCGACGAAAATTCCGGCCAACCTTGAAGTTTCCGGCGACCTGCCCAGTTTTCGACGAAGAATCCCAGAAATCGGCGATCTTCCGGCCAACTTCCGGCGAAATTTCCAGATTCCGGTGATATTTTCCAGAAATCGGCACCGGTGTTCTTCAGTTTCTAGAGAGAAGGGAGAGAAAAAGGAAGAAGAGAGAGAGAGGGGGAGGAGCGTTCTGCCGAAAAATGGAGGAAGGTGCCTTTTATACCCTCCCAAAACGACGTCGTTTTGGCTTTAAGTTAACCAGGGGATCCGCGCGTTTTGCCGAACCCGACCCGACCCGAGCGTCGACCCGCTTTCCTGACCCGCGCGTGCTGCCCCTCCTCCGAGCCGAGCCGAGCCGCGCCAAGCCGCCAAGCCGCTCCCCCCGAGCCGTTTTCTCTTCCTTGAGCCGAGCCGAGCCGAGCCGCGATCCGAGCCGCTCCAGGTTTTTTTTTTTTTTTTTTTCTTTCTTTGAATTTTTTTTATTTCTTTTTTTATTTTATTTTTTATTTATTAGATTAGGTTTATGTAATATTCTTTTTATTTATTTTTTTATTATTTTATTCTCTTTAAATAAAAATAAAAAATTTCAAAAAAAATATTTTTAGGGAAAAGTTGAAAGTATCAATTTTCCTTAGGAATAAATTTTCAAAAAATATTTTTGGGGAAAAGTTGAAAGTATCAATTTTCTTCAGAAATAAATTTCGAAAAAAAATATTTTTAGGGAAAAGTTGAAAGTATCAATTTTCCTTAAGAATAAATTTCCAAAAAAATATTTTTAAGGAAAAGTTGAAAGTATCAATTTTCCTTGAAAATAAATTTCCAAAAAAAATATTTTTAGGGAAAAGTTGAAAGTATCAATTTTCCTTAGAAATAAATTTTCAAAAAAAGGGTTTTTGAGGAAAAGTTGAAAGTATCAATTTTCTTTGAAAATCGAAATTTCTAAAAAATATTTTTAGGGAAAAGTTTAAAGTATCAATTTTCCCTACGAAAAAAAATCATTCTTTCCTTCCTTTCTATCTTAATTTTGATTTTGTTTTTTTCTTTAAATAATCCGACGACGGAGCCTCTACAAGTGAAACAGTAGTTTTTCTTGCATACTCTTGAGGTGAGGGAATTTTCTCAATTTTCTGCTAAAAGTATTAGAGTCAATTGAGAATAATTTTCAACAACTAACTACTTGGTAAAATTTTAAGGCTTTTGGATAACACAAATTCAAGCTGGTACCATCTTTTGATGGGCGTTGTGAGGGTGCTATAACCTTCCTCACACGTAACCGAACTCCCGAACCCTGTTCTGGTTAGCAGACCTGAACCTATTCTTCTAGGGACCCTTAAACTTAGGTGTTCCCTGGAAGGACAGATTCTTTAGGTGGCCAATCGCACCTAGATAAAAAAAGATTGGTGGCGACTCCCTAAAAGTCAATGCCTAACGATAGATCCCCGCATCTAGACGTTATGACAGCTTGGCGACTCCGCTGGGGACTTTGAGAGTCAGGCCAGCAAATAATTTGTGTTATCCAAAAGCCTAATAAAATTGAACCCTTTTTGTATATAGGTGTTATTATTCATTCATGTTTATTCACTTTGTTGATTATGTCATTCATATGCATGTGCATAACATGAGCTCTACACCCGAGCTCCGTCCCTCTAGGAGGGAGTAAAGTACCTATTGCTTTCGTGAGGTCTAATACCTCCGCAGTGGCTAGCGAAATACTCCCACTCAAATTGAACCTTTTTCGCTTGTAGCCTGTAATGGGTGAGGATTATGGTGCCTTACTAGTCTGTGATGAACATGGATGTAAGGAACAATTTGAGGACCTTTAGACTCTGACCTTAAAACCGCATGTAGTGAACCTTAAGAGTGCCTACACCTAAGATAGAGCCCTTTCTACCCAATGATAGATATACCCTGAAATTAGGACACAAAAAGAGTGTTTATCTAATCATTTTGATTGTTTAACTTTGTGTATCATTTTCATTACCATATGTAACATTATGCATCAACATCACTTACGTTTCATCCACGGAACTAACTATGTTGTTTGTCTGATTGTATGCATCTATATTCTTTTCATGATCATGTTTCAACACAATCATTTACATTCATTTCATACTAGATTTCATTCAAAAAAAATGTACATTTCATTTGTGTATCAAAGCATCATACATAAGATACAGCATAACATTTCTAATCATAAGTATGGTACTCAAGGTTCGAGGATAGCTCCATCTAGCGACAACCTTGCTCATCCATACAACACAAGATCCAGAGCAAGGCAAATGGAGGAGGAAAGTTCTCATAGATTTGAAAAGCTAGAAAAAGCTCAGGAGAAGATTGAAAATGAACTTAGCAAAATTTTGGAGGCTCTCAATAATATGAATAAAAGAAAAGGAGTTGAAGGAAGTACAAGCCAGCAAGAAGTGGCTGGCCCATTGTACCCTCCAGGTTTTGGCCCACCTCAAGCCCAGTTTGCCCAAGAGGTCCCACCACAACATTTTGCATATCCAACATGTCCTGGAATGCCATCAGCTTTCAACCCAGGGTAGTATAATAGCTATATAAATCCTGTCTTCACCAATTCCTGATCTAGATGATGTAAAAGAGAAGGAGAAGGAAAAGATGAGAGTAGAGGCTGAGGAAAGTTCCAAGATTAGCATGCTAGAGCAGAGGCTAAGGGCTGTGGAAGGATTTAGCTGTTATGGGTCAGTTGATGCTGCTGGGCTCTACCTAGTTCCTGATGTGGTTATCTCCCATAAGTTTAAAGTACCGAAATTTGAAAAATATGATGGTACAAAGTGCCTCAAAACCCACATCACCATGTATTGCAGGAAGATGGCAGCTCATGCCCATGATGAAAAACTCTTGATGCATGTCTTTCAGGATAGTCTTACTGGTTCTGCTGCCAGGTGGTATGTTCAGTTGGATAGGACCCACATTCGCTCTTAGAGTGATATGGCTCATGACTTCATCAGCCAATATCGACACATCATCAATTTGGCCCCTGATCGTTTATCTTTGCAAAATCTGGAAAAAAAGTCAAATGAGTCTTTTAAAGAGTATGCCCAGAGGTGGAGGGATATTGCTTTACAGGTACAACCTCTTCTGACAGAGAAAGAAACTACAGTGTTATTTGTCAGCACTTTGAAGCCTCCTTATTATGAAAAGATGATAGGAAATGCAATAAAGAATTTTGTCGACATGGTGATCTCTGGAGAAATTATTGAAAGTGCCATAAAAAATGGCAAGTTGAGAGGAGGAGAAACCAAGAAGACATCAGAAAAGAAAGAAGCTGAAGCTCAAGCTGTGAGCTTTGATAGACAACAATTCGGGGGTTATCAACCCTATCCATCCCAAGGTTACTCTCCATACTATCCTGCTGTGAATAATGCCTCATCCTACCCCTACCAGCTAGCCCCACAACCATCTTATTCATCCACTTACCGCCTTAACATTCAAGCTCCTGTAAGAACCCAAATTCGTCCTACTCACCCAGCAAATGGCTCACGAGAACAACGGACCACTCGAGAAAAACCTGTATTTGATCCAATCCCTATGACTTATACAGAGTTATATCGAGAACTCTATAATAGCCACTTGATTGTCCCCAGCCATGTGGAACCACTTAAACCACCCTATCCAAAGTGGTATGACCCTACAGCCCGTTGTGACTATCATTATGGAATTACTGGCCATTCTACTGAAAATTGCACTGCTTTAAAGTATAAGGTGCAACGGTTGATCAATGATGGAATGGTAAGTTTTGATCAAGGAAAAGCAACAGCACCTAATGTTAGTATACTGAGTGAAAGTCAAGAACAGAAAGGATCCGGAGATTCACAATGAATTGAGGGGCAAGATGTCAATGGAGATAAGGCTGGTTGAAGGTTTCTTCTGTCATTTTGGGATTTCTTTTCAAACAATGTTAGATTTTTTTGTAATATGACTTCACTTGTTATCATTTTAATAAAGGCAAGTCAATGCATTTCATTACATTTTTCTCTTTCACTCAACCATTATTCCATGCCCTGTTACCTTTCATGACTTTACATTCCCATTTTCAAATTTCAGATGATGAATATTTAGACAATGGTAACAATAATTCTGGAATTTAATTTTGAGAACTCATTCACAGAGGAGATGATTTGAGCAAAAAGTAAGCTATTACTGAAGGTGAAATAGATATGTCTTGAAGGTGTGTAATCTTTTATACAAGTTCATGAACTTTGTTCAATAGATGATGTTCAAGAAATGTATTCACAATTGAGATGAAAAATGGCCATTTTTCTTTTACCATTTGAAAAACCATTTATTGTTACCCCTTTGAGCTTATCATTTTTTTGAAAAACCCCAACCAAGGATCACCCTCTACACTGGAGGGTAATTTTTGAAAAAAAAAAAAAAAAAAAAAAAACCACTAAAGGTCTCAAAGATGAAAAGAGAAAGAAAAGCAAAAGAAAAAAATAAATGCCACACATGACTTAGGGCAAAGTAATGAGAATCCTTTGTGTGAGGAAAGAAAAAATAGTGAAACGATGTGGGGCAAAATGCCAAGCTGCATCAAATGATCCTTCGGTCTTGAACCTTTTTAATACATGCTTTGAGCCTATTATATCCATTTTTTTATGACCCTTCACCTTGACCTACATTACAACCTTGAAAAGTCCATTTGGATCAAGTGTGAATACTCAACTTGAATGATCATATGTTGAGCGAAGGCATGCTCATGATGAAGCGATGGAATCATGCTACATTACCTTAAAAGTTTGATGTATGAAAGATGTCAATAATAGGTGAAGAATGAGAAAAAAAAGATGATGAAAAAAAAAAAAAAAAAAAAAAAGAAAGAAGAAAAAATGAGAAAATGAAAAAATGAAAAAAGAGATCCAAATTGAAAACCTGAAAGGGTGATTTTGGTACCCCAAAAAAAAAAAAAAGATCTAGGTCAAATGGCTCACATGAATGAAAGATCAAAGACATTTGAAGATCCCTCAAAGACTGGGGCAAAGTTTGCCAAACTCCATATGACTTCAATTGTAAATGGAATGAGTTTTTGAAAAAGAATCCTAGATTAATGTTGAGAATTGTTTGACTATTCATCATTTGGACATACCATCCATCCCAATGACATGTATCCAATTCATTTCCTTTCCCATTTGCTTTGTACCAAAACAGATCTTCATTGATTATCTTTACCATAATTCACCTTGCATTCTCTTATTGTTTCACCCCTAGAATGAATTGAGAAAATGCTTGATTGCATTATATTTGTCAAGAATTGAAATGATAATGAATGAATGAATATGTGCTTAAAAGAATCTTACATTCATTTGAAAAAAAATATAAGATGATGAAAAAACCTAGAGGAGATGATTTAGAAGGATATATGATGTGATCAAATGAAGAAATGGGGCAGTGATACAATCAAGTGATGAGTACAAGGATGAATTGGTCGAATGGTGGGAACAATCAGTGGACAGAGTTTGTTTTGGAATGGTTGATGCTGAGACAAGGACCCAGTGATGGTGGATGAAATTTGTTTTGAAATTTGCTAGTGCTGAAAAATTCATTGAATGATGGTCAAGGGATGATCGATTGATGAAGCTTATTCCAAAGTATTGAGAAACTGAACAAGGAAAGAATGTGAGCGAAAAGGACAATTGAGGGCTACACTGGTTCGATCTTAGAAGAGCAGTGCAATTGGATCCTTGAGGAATCAAAGGGCTTGACACCCAAGAAAGAAAAAAAGAGCTTGAGTACCATACATTGAACAGGAATTAATTGGCCAACATTTGCATAGCATGCATTAAAAATCATGCATTTGCATAGCATACACTACTTTCAGGAAAGTATAGCGTACAAATTCAAGAAGTAGGGGTGTCCAACATCCCACATGGAAAAGACAGATATGAAAAGATTTTACAAGATGGAGAAGAAACTTGTCAGGTAAGTTCCTAATCCTTGAAATAGGATGTCTTTTGGTATCAGGGTTGATTTATAAGACCTTTGGGCATAATCTCCTGAAATTCCTTCAAACACAACTTTCAACTCCTTCGGACATAATTGTCTAGGAGTATTTACTTTTCAAAGTTCGTTGCCTCTGTTTAGAGGAGCAATTTACTTTCCAAGTTCGTTGCCTCTGTTTAGAGGAGCAATTTACTTTTCAAAGTCGTGGTGCCTCTGTTTAGAGGAGCAATTTACTTTCCAAAGTCGTGGTGCCTCTGTTTAGAGGAGCAATTTACTTTTCCAAAGTCGTGGTACCTCTGTTTAGAGGAGCAATTTACTTTTCAAAGTTCGTTGCCTCTGTTTAGAGGAGCAATTTACTTTCCAAAGTCGTGGTACCTCTGTTTAGAGGAGCAATTTACTTTCCAAAAGTCGTGGTGCCTCTGTTTAGAGGAGCTTTGGTAAAAAAATAAAAAATAAAAAAAACAAAAAACAAAAAAAACAAAAAAAACAAAAAAACCAAAAAATGTTGAGTTGAGTCTTGATTGGGTGTCTACGTCTTTGCGCAATTTCTGTTTCACAGAAAATGTGCAAAGAGGGGCAGCTGTAGACACCCAATTGGGTCCGGCCCAGATCAATTGGGCCTGGCCCAAATGGGTAAGCCCAATTCAATTTTATCTTGTATTTTTTTTTCTCTTTTCTTCTTCTTTTGTATTTTATGTATTTTATGTATTGTATTATTTATTATTATTATTATGTATTAATATATGTATATATTTATTTATTTATTTTTTGTTAATATTTATATGTATTTTATTATTTATGTATTATTACTAATATGTATATATATTTTATTCATTTTCATATTTTTATTTATCTAATTATATCTGATATATTTTTTTTTTTATCCTATGATATTTTTTATTTATCTTTTCTAATTATCTAGTATTTTTTTTATTTTTTTTATTTGATTTTTGGATGGCTAAGATTGAAAGATGAAGAATCCCACTGTGGAGGGGAACTCAATCAGAAGAGTCCAGTTGGATTCAAAGATTGAATCCCCGTCCAAGGAGGAATTGGGATTGATCAGGAACTCTTGATCAACCCCTATAAAAGGCACCCCCTGGAACAGAATGAACACACAGAAAACAGTAAGCAAAGCTACTGATTTGAGAGAAAAGGAGGCGTATAGGAAGCTAGAAAAAGTTTAGGAGTGTTCTGGGAGTGAGAAAAATTTTTTAGAAATTTTTGGCGAAAATTTTTTCTGGAAATTTTTGGGAAATTTTCAGATTCCGACGAAAATTCCGGCGAAGTTTGAATTTTACGACGAAAATTCCGGCCAATCTTGAAGTTTCCGGTGACCTGCCCAGTTTTCGGCGAAGAATCCCAGAAATCGGCGATCTTCCGGCCAACTTCCGACGAAATTTCCAGATTCCGGTGACATTTTCCAGAATCCGGCACCGGTGTTCTTCAGTTTCTAGAGAGAAGGGAGAGAAAAAGGAAGAAGAGAGAGAGAGGGGGAGGAGCGTTCTGCCGAAAAATGGAGGAAGGTGCCTTTTATACCCTCCCAAAACGACGTCGTTTTGGCTTTAAGTTAACCAGGGGATCCGCGCGTTTTGCCGAACCCGACCCGACCCGAGCGTCGACCCGCTTTCCTGACCCGCGCGTGCTGCCCCTCCTCCGAGCCGAGCCGAGCCGCGCCAAGCCGCCAAGCCGCTCCCCCCGAGCCGTTTTCTCTTCCTTGAGCCGAGCCGAGCCGCGATCCGAGCCGCTCCAGGTTTTTTTTTTTTTTTTTTTTCTTTCTTTGAATTTTTTTTATTTCTTTTTTTATTTTATTTTTTATTTATTAGATTAGGTTTATGTAATATTCTTTTTATTTATTTTTTTATTATTTTATTCTCTTTAAATAAAAATAAAAAATTTCAAAAAAAATATTTTTAGGGAAAAGTTGAAAGTATCAATTTTCCTTAGGAATAAATTTCCAAAAAATATTTTTGGGGAAAAGTTGAAAGTATCAATTTTCTTCAGAAATAAATTTCGAAAAAAAATATTTTTAGGGAAAAGTTGAAAGTATCAATTTTCCTTAAGAATAAATTTCCAAAAAAATATTTTTAAGGAAAAGTTGAAAGTATCAATTTTCCTTGAAAATAAATTTCCAAAAAAAATATTTTTAGGGAAAAGTTGAAAGTATCAATTTTCCTTAGAAATAAATTTTCAAAAAAAGGGTTTTTGAGGAAAAGTTGAAAGTATCAATTTTCTTTGAAAATCGAAATTTCCAAAAAATATTTTTAGGGAAAAGTTTAAAGTATCAATTTTCCCTACGAAAAAAAATCATTCTTTCCTTCCTTTCTATCTTAATTTTGATTTTGTTTTTTTCTTTAAATAATCCGACGACGGAGCCTCTGCAAGTGAAACAGTAGTTTTTCTTGCATACTCTTGAGGTGAGGGAATTTTCTCAATTTTCTGCTAAAAGTATTAGAGTCAATTGAGAATAATTTTCAACAACTAACTACTTGGTAAAATTTTAAGGCTTTTGGATAACACAAATTCAAGCTGGTACCATCTTTTGATGGGCGTTGTGAGGGTGCTATAACCTTCCTCACACGTAACCGAACTCCCGAACCCTGTTCTGGTTAGCAGACCTGAACCTATTCTTCTAGGGACCCTTAAACTTAGGTGTTCCCTGGAAGGACAGATTCTTTAGGTGGCCAATCGCACCTAGATAAAAAAAGATTGGTGGCGACTCCCTAAAAGTCAATGCCTAACGATAGATCCCCGCATCTAGACGTTATGACAGATATAATATTATTCATTAAACTCAATTGTGAAGTTAATTTCAGTATATGCATAAACTTATACAATGTAATTAATATTTTACATATTGTGTTTTAACTTTATACACTAATAAAATAAATTGTTAATATATTTATCTTATTTAGTCAATCTTTTTACCAACAATTATGCGAAAAATAAAATACTTACCTCTAATAAAGATTTTTATGAAAATTAATATTTTGGTCCATAAAAACATTAATCCTTTAACACCTTGAGCCTTTTCTAATATTGATCTCCAAATCGTGCCAATATTTTTTCCATGTATCTTCCTTATATAAAATATAACTGTCTTATAATTGCTTTTAAATTGTTAAAAAAAATAAATAATAGAAAAAAATTTTAACTTTGAGACGTGAAAAATATTTTCTTAAAGGTAATTATAACTTTAGAATACAATAAAGCCTCAAACTTTCCAATCAAAAGCAGTTGAAATGGTTATGACATTTTGTATAGTCATGACCTTTATAAATAATAATCTATTTATATTCAAATAGTTATGACAAATTTTCATATGATAATTATTTGGTTTCAAATATAACTATTTAAAATATGAATAAAATTAATACAAAAGTTATTTTATTCATCAATAATTAAAATTTTCTATCCAATGTAGGATGCATCACATTCTAAACTACTAATTGTTAAAAAAAATAAATAAGAGAAGCGAAATAATAGAAAAAAATTTTGGTTTTAAGGCGTGAAGAAAACTTTCTTAAAGGCAATTATGCTTTTAGGATACAACAAAGTTCAAACTTCCTAATCAGAAGCAGTGAAAATAGTTATACTGAAAGATTTATTTATAATGAATAAACAAAATAAACTTTTATTTAGATGGTTATGACATTTTGTATAATCATAACTTTTATGAATAATAATCTATTTATATTCAAATAGTTATGACGATTTGTCATATGATAATTATTTGTGTTCAAATATAATTATTTAAAATATGAATAAAATTAATACAAAAATTAATTTTATTTATCAATAATTAAATATTTCTATTCAATGTGAGACGCACTACATTTTAAACTACCAACAATCAAATATAAAGAAAATTAACAAGTCACAATTTTCACTTATCTTAATTTAATCAAAAAAGTCTTTTTTCTTAAATTACGGTTGTGGTTCGAACTCAAAATTATTCATTCTAAATTCGATTCTAACACCACGAAATTATCAATTCATTGATAATTTTTTATACAAAAGATACCGAAGCTTGAAGATAAAAAAAAATTTACAAGCTAAGAAAGAGTGTGGGGCATACAGAGCTTGTGAGCGTGAGTGCCATGGGTGGTGAAAAGAAAGATGAGAAGAAAGACGAGGTAAAGCCAGCGGCGTATGTGTGGCCATATAATCAACCATTATATGTGTATCAAGAGGTGCCACCATATGGATATGCCCGGCACCACGACCCTTGCTCCATCATGTAGGGGACAGGGATTTTACAGGGGACAAGAAAAGAGACAGATGCAGCTGAGTTTGAGAAATTTAATACTATATCTTGCAGTTCACGAACAACATGTCAACAGAGCTCTAATTTCTACGTCTCATATCATGAAGGAAATGTAAAATTTAAGCAGGCAATAGTGTCCATGTGAGATAGACTTGTTGCCCTTTATTTATTTCTTTTTTTTTTTTTCAGTTTTGAATTTTATCGTATATTGTGTTAGGAAAACAGCAAGGGGTGGTGGAGGAATGAGAAGGGCTAGATTTCTGATAGTGAAAGTGTGATAAAGGTTTTGTTTGATGTCTCCTATCTGTTGTATAATAAAATTGTTAATTCTTGACTGAATTTTGATGTTGTTATCTCTGTTTTATTCTATGTTTTCTCCCTTCAATTAACCCAATATTTTAACTCATATAAGGGGGATCAGTGAAGTGCGATGTTGGGAAAAGAGAAAAGACTTTCACTTTTCCTTTTTTCCCTTTTTCATTTGTTTCCCTTTAAAAAACATAAGGAAATATCGTCAATCTTTCAATCATGCAAAAATATAGGATGTTTGGTCTTTTTATAATTACTCAAACTAACTTATTACTACAACTATAAGCAAATGATTAAGCAATAGTTCATTAATTACTCCTATAATTTTTGTTTCATGCAAATGGTTTTTAATTGGTTGTGTGATTCAAAGTGATAAAAATAATTAAATACAAAATTTAAATTAATCGTATAATTATTTTTAAAATATGATACATAATAAATTTAAAATTCAAATTTTAATGTCTAAAACTTTTTCTTTTCTTCTTGTGTTGCATCGTAGCTTACAAGTAAACGAAAAAATCGCTTAGGCCAAAATAAAGTGGAAGGGGTCAAATGTCAAACTTTTAGCAGTGCATTTAAGATCGAAAGCTGTGTAAAAGTTTTGACTTCTAACCGTGCTGCCACTGATCCTCCTGCGGGTGTAATTAAATTGAGTCGGTATAGTAAAAAGTTTGAATTTGATTTAAAATTTATAGTTTAAAATTTGATTTGAATTTGATTAAAATTTAATTTTTAAATTTAAGTTCGATTTGAAATAAAAATCAAGTTATTTAAGTTCGAATCAATTAGATTTATTTAATAAAATATAAACTTGATTCTTATAGTCAAATTTGAACTTGACCATATGTTCAAACTCGAGTTCAGATTTAAATTGATATATAAAGATAAAATAATAATTTTTAAATTAAAAAATATATTAAAATTTATGGTGGTGAGCAAAGGTTTCGGTTTTTAGGTTGTTGGGTTGATTCGATTGTTGAGAGGGGTTTGGCATGGGTGGTTTTTGTGGGTTAAATGGGGTTGTGATGATGGATGGGGATGATTAATTGGTTCATTTGTCGTTGATTTCATGAAGGCACCAACTTCGATTTTACAAGGTAGCAGTTTCGAATTCATAAGCTTTGGTTTTGCTAAAATTTCATAGTTATTCCAATTTGGGTTGGATGGTAGTATGAGTATTGAATTTGAGGTGTACGGTTTAAGAGAGAATTATTTTTTTTACTGATTTAATTTTTTTTAGAATATATTAGTGACAACAACGGATCGAGTTAGAGCGAATTTTTGCTCACCTCAAACTTGACCCGACTTTATATATGCAAAACCCAAACTCGACCCTACATGGTAATTTTCTTATTTTTTATACCCAAATCAACTTGATTTAACATTATATAAAATCATACTCGATCCGACCCAAAATTAATAAAATATTATTTTTTAAATATAAAATATATTTTTTAATATAAATATAAAATTAAATATATATAAATATAAAATTAAATAAATAATTAAAAAATAATTTTTATACATTTCAAATCGGGTAGGGTCAGGTTTGCCTAAAACATGACCTCGACCTGACTTTGAATTTTTTCTTATATTATCCAACCCGACCTAACCTGATACCCAATTTAAAAAAAAAAATCCTAAAAGATCGGGTTGGATCGAAACCCTCAGTTTTGAGTTAGATTGCCTTCTTTAGAATATATGACCACATAAGCATGATATGTAAGTAATAATTTAAATTGACATATCATTTTGTGTCCAAATGACCACTTTTCATTGACTAAAATAGCTAAGTCAATAACTCTTCTAAAGGAGTTGACTCATGAATCAAATAGATATACAATTTGAGAGTTTAGGTATCTATTTAGTAACTTTTTTAGTTTGGATATCAAAACTAACAAACTACAATATTTCAAGAGTTAAATAGGACATTATCTTTTTTTTTAATGATAGTTTGTTAGGACAAAACTTACATGAAGTTATTTAGGTGAATTTTATAAAATTTTTTCTTAAAAATGATTTAATAAAAATTTTAATAAAATATCCAAAATGATAAATTGATAGAGTTTAATATGAAAATCAATAATATTAAAAAAAATATTAAAAATATTATTTATAATTCAAATTTGATTGATACTTATTCATCGTTAAAAATTCTATTAATATTACTAAAAATATCTATATAAAAAAATATATATTAAATTTTTTTAAAATTTTATACACTTAATCTTTATAATAAAATCTTTTAATTTATCATTTTTTATTTTCAATTTTAATTATTATTTAATTGTTTATAATAAAGAATTTCACAAATTTCACAAAAAAACTTCATTTAAAATTTTGCCAGTTTGTTAATATTAGGATCAACAATTTCCGCTTTTTTATTGATAAGCACATTAGGGAGTTAGGGTTTTATTTTTGCTTATTCCATTTTTAAATTTGGAGTATAAGAAATTTTTTCTTATTAATAATTTCTCTTTATAATTGTGCTGTTGTGATTGAAACGAAAGCAGTTTCTTTTTTTTTTTTTTTGCTTCAGTATAAAATATTTCTTATTCATTGATGTATTATTCATCTTATATAAATTAATAAAAGCTAAAACTTTTGATAAAAAAAGAAAATTTTCAAGGTGGATGACCTATATTATTGACATGGGAACGATTTTGAAAATCGTCATGCGTCATGTATTTTATTTTATTTGAGTTATTTTTAAAAAATTAAATTAATTACAATTATTTTTATTAATTTTTTTACCTTAAATCACTATCAATTAAATTTATATTAAAGTAATAAAACTTTAACTGTCATCGTAATATAATAATTTTATGTTCTCTTTTTCCAATTATAATATTAAACTCTTAAATTACATCTTATTTAATCTTATATAAATATATAAAAGCTAAAAACTTTGGGCAAAAAAAGAAAATGTTTAATGTGGATGATGTGGACAACCTTTATCAATAGCCACATGTCTTGTATTAAATATATTTATTTGTATTTACTTCTTTTCAAATTGATATAAATTAATTTGATTTCATAAAAATTTTAAAATATTTCAATGCATTAATTATATTTATTTTCTTTTAAATTTTGTATAAATTATTCTTATATTATAATGTTAGATTTTATGTATACAGGTTGTAATCAATAAGTTTTGCATCCCATTTTATATAAATATATAAAAACCAAAATTTTTGGTAAAAAAAAAGAAAAAATCCAATGTGGATAATCCTTTTTTTATATGTGAATTGTTTTAAACAATCGTCACGTATCTTACACTTAGTTATTTCGATTTGATTTCATATACATTTTATTAATTTAAAAGATATTTATTTGGCTAAATTAGGTTATTTATTTTCTTATAAATTTCCAATATTCTTGTCTTTTATAAATGTGTTACAATTAAATTATTTTAAATAATTTTCAACCAAATTCAATTCTTAGTTTTAGATATCAACATGTATACTATAAATAAGAAATATGCTTTGAAAGCATTGACTATTTAATGACCATGATTTTTTTATTTAATTAAGAAATAATTTATTAAACATCAAACACGTACATTATAAATAAGAAATATGCTTTGAAAGCATTGACCATTTAATGACTATGATTTTTGTATTTAATTAAGAAATAATTTATGTATTTATTAATCTAAATGAATATATAAGGCATATAATGCTAAAAATTCAAACCTAAAATAAAAGTGTAATTAGATGGAAACATATTTTCATATTTATTTCTATATAAGTATTAATTACAATTGGTATAATTTATTGTCTTACAAAAAATTTTCAAAATATTAACTGTGGACCTTTCAAAATAAAAGATATATTACATAAATAATTAATAACCCATTATAATTTTTGCATAAATTACTCAGAATTTATAAAAATCTCTCAAACTCTTATTATAAATACAGAATTATGTATGCTGAAAGTACTAGGAGGTTATTCTTCAAAACCTTCCAAATGTTTTGATTTTTTTTTATCAAGAAAATTTTGATCACCAAGTTACATGTTTTTTTATGTTTATAAACTTTTTTCCTTATCATGCTTGTTGGGTGATTTTATTTTTCTTTTATTCACTTTTTTATGCTTGTTCATACTCTATTTATTTATTTATTCATTTTCAATATTAGTTTTTTTTTAAAAAAAACTTTTGAATTGAATAATTTCATATGTTTTATCTCTTTTTAGTTTTTAATCCTTAAATATTTTGTCAGATTTTTTTTTCATGATTAATAATGGATGTAAACAAGGTGAGATTTTTTAGTTAAGTTTAGAGTTTGTTAGAATTTGGCACAAGTCTTTGCTCTCCTATTTACCTTTCATTTACAATTTTATTCATGTTTAATATGTAATATATGATTTCAATCTCTTTCGCCAAATAATGCAAATTCAATTTGAATTACTTTGACCTTTATGAATACAATGCAAGAATGAACACCACCTAGCCGAGGATTTGTTGTTGTTATTGAGAGTTTTAGATGTCTTGCACCAAAGCAAGGGGCAGCACCAAATAAAAGTCTCTACAAAAAATTGATTTTAAGTGGAATAAATTTCTATGGTTGGAAATCAAATATTATTTAAATTTATATAAATATCACTATTAGATGAGATATGATTCAATATATTTTTCTTTATATTATATAGGTACATATTGATCTACAATATTTTTATTTTTCTATTATTTTACATTGAAATTTTTTATTTTTTATATAAAATTTATTAATTATATTATATATATAATTGCATATCCGTATATTGCACAGCTTAAAACTAATTTAAAACTAATAGTAACTCCCTAATTACGTAAATATAGATGACAATCAGTACCTAATTACTCAATTTTGCTTTTAATTGGAAATAAATAAAAAATATATTAATGGATTATGGAAAGGAAGATGTCAAATATGCTTAAGCATGTTAATGTTTTAAACGTTGCATGTAAATGATGTTATTAGGGAGAATCCGCCTGCAGCAAATTCAACAGTAAGTATTCAAGTTACATCTTCTATTTTTGATGAAACCTGTCCTTACAAAAAAATTTCAACATGTTTTTTTTTTTTTTTATTAAAGAAATGTATTTATTGTTTGTTGTGTGTTAGTTTGTATTTTTTTTAGCAAATTGCTATGCATTCTTGGTGGTGAGAGAGAAAGGATTCATTGCCCAGTGCTTGCCCCAAGGTAAGTAGGAGTGAGTTGTAAGATGGTGAAGTTTGTGGCTGGACTCAACGGGGAATCCATTATTGATTCAATTGGTGTGGTATCTGTCCATAGAAATCCTATCTTATCATATAATTTATGCTTACAGAAAAAAATGCATGTATAATTTATAAAATACAATATTAAAAAAATATATATAAACCCGCAATAATGCCCGGAAAGTGACCTTGTATCATATAAAATGACTTGTTCTTTTCACCTTGCTTCATAAATACTTACATTTTTATTCTCTAGAAAATAATTTACATTTTCTTTAACACATGCAAAGAATAATTTAGTGATTAAGGTGACACCCTTCAAATATCGTCAGCATCATCAACATCATGTATAGTCACTCTCAAATTAACAAAGTGAAGAAAGGATAAATAGACATGGTGTAGAAATTAAGAGTGGCTCTCGGAAACAGAAAGGGACAACTCCACTCTCGAAATTAACATCAACTGATAACAAGACTACTTCTCTTCTTCTCTACTTACATGTTGGATATTATTTTAAGTAAATCATCTACATCATGACCTGAGAGTTGAAGTAGCAAATCTCCCACCATATTTTATGTTAAAAAAAAGAGCGTCACGTTTTAATCTAAACATTATTTTATGACCTCAAGAGATTAGGAGTCCTATCTTCAGATCCAAAATTTTGGTCTCTTTCAAATTTATGAATAGTAAAATTTAAAGGTATTTGTCAAATGATCTTTGCAAAATTTGTCTCTAATTTAATGGTTAGTTTACAGCACCCTGCTAATGGCAACGATCAAAATCAGACATCATATGGATATATTCATGCAAGTCTCCCGACGTGGTCTGAAATTCATTTTAAACTATTGGCTGATCATAGATTCCTTTAGTTTATTAATGATACTTATAATTTTTTTTTTTAATTTTATAAAATTCATAGTTGAGATTTGGGAGGTTATTTTTTATCCGTAATGATGTGGATTCATAAGAGAATCAAAACTTGAAGTAATCATTTCACTTTTTTTTTTTTCATCCATGCTTCATTTTCATTCTAAAACTTTTAAATGATAAAAAAATTAAAAATTATCGAAAACACTTATAAATAAAATTTTAATTTCATAAATAAAATTTCAACCAATAATGATTATAAAGAGATGAAAAAATAGATGCATGTATTTTTCTAACTCAGGGAAGAGTTAAAATCTTACTCCGAAACAAAAGAACTTGCGCTGCCCACAAAGAGATGGGAATTAACTTTATCTTCACTGTATATATTATGAAATAATAATAATAATAATAATAATAATAATAATAATAATAATAATAATAATAAGACTTTACGCCTATTGGGAAAACAATTTATGCCTTAATACTATTAAGAAAACAATTATATGTTCGGAAAATAGATGAGAAACTTGGATTGGATTTAAATTTGTCATTAAGATTGTGATAAAAAGTTGCATTTAAAAGTGAAAATTGTGATTAATGTATTATTAAGAAAAAAAAAAAAGAGACAATTTGCAGTAACTCCAAATGAAGTTATTGCTTTAATTTACTATTTGGGCTTTCTTTCATAATTTTGTTGGTTTAGCCCTAGTATTTAACGTTGCAACAAACTTTATAGCTTTAAGAGCAATGACAAATGAAGCTTTAATAGATTTCTTTTTTTTTTTCTTCAATTTAATAAGTAATAATTTCATCATATTTATTCAAAACACGTTTTTCATGCTATGGCCTACTATATGAATCGATGATATTGAACAAAACTGAGAAAACTATTTTCCCTGTTTCTTCATTAGTCATTGTTTTTGGTCTAAATTATTTGGCCTAAACAATTTAACTTTATATCTCTAAAGTAAACAGAAAATCTTGGTTTTTCAAGATACACTCTAAAAAGAAATGAGTCATGTATATTTCCGAGCTTCCACTTTCCTTTTTTTTGGCTTTTGGCCCCAAAAGCCAAAAAAAAAAAAAAGGTTCTTTCTAAAAGTATGAAAAAAAAAGTGGAGCTTTATTTGGATTTAACGGTGATATTAGAAAGAAGCAGTACTTCTTTGGAACCGGCCATGAATAGGGGTGAAAGCAAAAGCCTTGGCATATGTGTTGACTGAGAAAGTCAAGCAAAAGAGCGAGGCTAAACCGCGTAGCCTGACGCCCTTATCCTACAAATCTGTGGTAGACTTGGAAGGGCCCTATAGCTAAAATATTTTCTTGGTGGGGACTCTTTCGCCAGTTGGCTTTTAATTCCTCGATCACCTTGCAGCTAGTAGCCAAGATCTCACTTCATGGGCCATGAAGAAATTCTTGTGACTGGGTTTCACATGTCCATTTCAGCATAATGCTATATATACGTTCACAAGTCATAATTTTTACTTATCTCTTATTAATTTAATTAGAGAAGTCATTCGTTCATTCTTTTTTTTTTTTCAATTTTAATTGTAATTCAAATTCGAGATTCTTCATTGTGGAGTCAAACCTAAAATCAATGAAGCATTAATTCATTAATATTTTTTATACAAAAACAGTTGCAACTTGAGAATAAAAAAATATTATTATAAGTATTGAAATTTAAAATTCAAATTTGTTATGTGATCCAATTAAACTAAACTCATTGATATTTTTTTCATTTTTTTCGTTATATTTATTTATTAAGTGGAACCAAACAGAGAAGAACATAACTAAAAGTTAGCCAATGAAACCCTGTTAAAAGGACTTACAACCTTTAGCTCATTGGTAACATAGCTCCATTAATTGTGAAACTCTTTAATCAAAATGATTAAATGAAGATTAAATTAAATCTAAATAAAAACTTGTGGATTGTTAGAGTTTTGTTGAATTGATTTTATTTAAATAATGTTCTCTATGAATGATTATGATAATCTTTTTAATTGTGATATCATTTTCACTTATTCTTAATATTATTTGTCAAATCATGAAATTCTACTGCTATATTCTCTTTTCAATTTTTTACTTTAATTTTCATTTAATCAAAGTTTGTGAACTTAATTTGCCTCAAAACCTCCATGTAACTATTGTTTTACCCTTAAGTAAATATATTTCTAAACTCATGTCATGTTTCATCCAATTTTGACCAGCTTAATTATGAAGCACATGGCTATTTTGATCAAATTATATATCACTAATTTAAGAGCAAATGACTGGGTCAAGTTGACGTAGGAAGTCAATGAAACCAATCAACTATGCTAAAATTCCCTATGCAAAGAAAGGACTTACTAATTTAATTGTATACTCATTCTTTGTTCATTTTTTTAATGACTTAAGGTAATGTTTTTTAACACTTAAATCTTATTTTTAATATTCCAAAATAATTTTTTAACTTTTTTTAAAAATTTTTTATATTAAAATTTATGGCACATCAAATTTAAAAAAACATTAAAATTAAAATTTTTTTCTTAAATTGCACGAAAATTAATAGATTAAAATATGTGATGGAAGGGAGTATATTATTAATTAATTTCTAGAATGAGGAAAAATCCAACGAACGGAGAAGAAAGGTCACGCCCTCCAACTGGCCAATGACCATTCTAAAGTAACCAAAACCATCTAATTCTAATAAATCTATTCTACAGGAAAGAAAGAAAGTTGCTTCAACTTTTTTCCATCAAATCATTCTTTTGCGTTATTGTTGTTTATATGATTACTTTTTCATCTAAAATATTAAATATGATACTAATATTTAACTCAGGTTCACATTTAACAACTCCTTTGTTTCACTTTCTCCATTGTATAAATTATTGCACTAAATTAATTACATTAATTTGGGTTTGTTTAGTCTAATTTGTTGTTTATCAGTGGGACTCATTATCAATGGGAAAGGAATTAGTTACTGTTAATATATATTAGAATTAGACGCACATTGTAACGTGAGATTAATTTTTTATTTTTAAATTATATTTTAAAAATGAGAAAAGTAAAATTTTTATATCAAATTTTAATGGGTGACAACTATAAACAAATATAAGTATATTTATTTTTAATATAAATTATAACTTAATTATTTATAAATATAATTTTTATTAAATTAAAGTATTAAATTATATTTTTAATAAAAAATATATAAAAACAGAAATAAATAAATAATAAAAAATAATTTTTATATATTAAGATTGAGGCATAATACTCAAAATCTTATTTTATTTGAATTCGATTTAAAAGAACTCAACCCAAATTATCTCAAATTAAAAAAAAAAAGCACACCAATTAGATCGAGTTGAATCTAAACCTATCGGATATAGATTATTTAGTTATCTCTATCTCAATGGATTTTTTATTATAAAATTTATCTAATAAAAAATAAAAATAATTTTAAAAAAAATGTAAAAATTAAAAAACAAATAAAATGATAAAAACAAAAAGAATGAGGTGTCTCATGGACACTCAAGTTGGAATGGGATATTTTAAATCCATTTTTAACCTAATCACATTTAAAAGAAAAAAAAAAAAACCTCGACTAGATTTTAATTTAAAAAAAAAAACGCATTTATGTTGAATTATTGCAAATAAAAATTAATTAGAAACAGATTGTTCTATCATCTCTTAACTCCATTAATCATCTAATAAAAAATAAAGTTAAAAAATCTAAATATAAAAGTTAAATATAAAAAATTAAAAAAATAAAAATAAAATGAAAGAAGGATGAGATGTTACGTAAACATCCTTCTTTCCTTTTTCTTTATAAAATTAAGTATATGATATGTCTGTGTCATTGCTAATCGAGCAAATCGTATAAGAGATTTGGACAATGAAAGTTTATCTTTTTTAATTTTGTAAAATCTTTGAATTATATATAGGATTTAATGGTGAAGACCTTTAAGTGAAAGTATTGCTGAAGTTTTAAAAAAAAATTTAAATTGTATCAGGAAACCTTTGTCTTTATTAATATTCATGACCTCATACGTAAAATATATCTTTGTTTTTCTTCTTTTTTTTTTTACATATTTTTACAAAATAGGTTGTAACTTGAAAATAATAAAAGAAATTGTAGGTATTAAATTTTGAATTATATATTTATTAAATGTTATTTTTAAAAATAATTATAAAAATCAATTAAATTAAATTTTAAATTTTATGAATATGCTTCTTTTAGCGCTAAAGATGATTACACGATTGGAATTTAAAATTATATATATTTTTATATTTTTTACAAAATGAGTTGTAATTTGAAAATAATAAAAAAGATTATAAGTATTGAAATTTAAATTTTAAATTTATTGAATATAATTTTTTAAAAATAATTATTGTAGACACCCAATTGGGTCCGGGCCCAGATCAATTGGGCCTGACCCAAATGGGTAAGGCCCATTTCAATCCTGTATATTTTTTTCTTCTTTTGTATTTTATGTATTCTATTATTATTATTATTATTATTATGTATATCTTTATTTATTTATTTATTTTTATTCAGATTAGATTTATATGTATTTTATTTATACAGTTATATATTATTATTATTTTTTTTTTGTGTAATATATTTTTGGGTTTATCTTATTTTATTTGTTATTATTATTTTTTTTTAATCATCTGTTAATTCTATCTTCTTTTTCCCGAATTATCTGATATTATTTTTAATTTTTAATTTTTGATTTTCTTTTCTAATTATCTAGTTTTTTTTTTTTATTTTGATTTTGGAGGGCTGAGATTGAAGGCTGAAGAATCCCATTGGAAGTGGGAATTCAATCAGAAGAGTCCAGTGGGATTCAAAGATTGAATTCCCGTCCAAGGAGGAATTGGGATTGATCAGAAACTCCTGATCAATCCCTATATAAAGCACCTCCTGGAACAGTTCAAAAACACACAGAAAACAATAAGCAAAGCTACTGATTTGAGAGAAAAGGAGGCGTATAGGAAGCTAGAAAAAGTTTAGGAGTGTTCTGGGAGTGAGAAAAATTTTTTAGAAATTTTTGGCGAAAATTTTTTCTGGAAATTTCTGGGAAATTTCCAGATTCCGGCAAAAATTCCGACGAAACTTGAATTTTCCGGCAACAATTCCGGCCAACTTTGAAGTTTCCGGCGACCTACCCAGTTTCCGACGAAGAATCCCAGAAACCGGCGATATTCCGGCCAACTTCCGACGAAATTTCCAGATTCCGGCGAAAATTTTCAGAATCCGGCACCGGTGTTTTTCAGTTTCTAGAGAGAAGGGAGAGAAAAAGGAAGAAGAGAGAGAGAGGGGGGAGCGTTCTGCCGAAAAACGGAGGAAGGTGCCTTTTATACCCTCCCAAAACGACGTCGTTTTGGCCTTAAGTAACCCAGAGGATCCGCGGGTTTTGCCGAACCCGACCCGACCCGGGCGTCGACCCGCTTTCTGACCCGCGCGTGCCAGCCCCCCTCCGAGCCGAGCCGAGCCGATCCAAGCCGCCAAGCCGCTCCCCCGAGCCATTTTCTCTTCCTTGAGCCGAGCCAAGCCGAGCCGCGATCTGAGCCGCTCCAGGTTTTTTTTTTTTTTTTTTTTGTTTGAATTTTTTTTTCTTTGTTTATTTGTTTATTTTATTTTTTATTTATTAGATTAGGTTTATGTAATATTCTTTTTTATTTTTTATTATTTTATTTTCTTTAAATAAAAATAAAAAAATTTCAAAAAATGTTTTTAGGGAAAAGTTGAAAGTATCAATTTTCCTTAGAAAGAAATTTTCAAAAAAAGGGTTTTTGAGGAAAAGTTGAAAGTATCAATTTTCCTTGAAAATCAAAATTTCAAAAAAAATATTTTTGGGGAAAAGTTGAAAGTATCAATTTTCCCTAAAAAAAAAAAAAAAATCATTCTTTCCTTCCTTTCTATCTTAATTTCGATTTTGTTTTTTTAAATAATCCGACGACGGAGCCTCTGTAAGTGAAACAGTAGTTTTTCTTGCATACTCTTGAGGTGAGAAAATTTTCTCAATTTTCTGCTAAAAGTATTAGAGTTAATTGAGAAAAGTTTCCAATAATTAATTACTTGGTAAAATTTTAAGGCTTTTGGATAACACAAATTCAAGCTGGTACCATCTTTTGATGGGCGTTGTGAGGGTGCTATAACCTTCCTCACACGTAACCGAACTCCCGAACCTTGTTCTGGTTAGCAGACCTGAACCTATTCTTCTAGGGACCCTTAAACTTAGGTGTTCTCTAAAAGGACAGATTCCTTAGGTGACCAATCGCACCTAGATAAAAAAGATTGGTGGCGACTCCCTAAAAGTCAATGTCTAGCGATAGATCCCCGGATCTAGACGTTATGACAATTATATAAATCAATTAAATTAAAATTTAAAATTTGAGTATACTTCTTTCTTCGTCAAGATGATTACAAGACTGGAATTTAAAATTATAATGAGAGTTACATATATGCGTCGTTTATATTTTTATGCATTTTATCAGAAGAAGAAGATTCAAAACGGACTTTGTAAACAAAAAAAAAAATGTTTTGTTTGAGTTGACTCCGATGGTCCAGTGCATGGAGCTAAAGTGAAAGAGCTGACTTAAGTAAACTTGGTGGGGTCAGCTTGTAATAAAGGTCATCAATGGTTCCTGGAAGTTCCAAAGAAATATCCATACAGCTTGGGTCGTAACAAATTCTCAATCCCGAACGGTCTATAAATACCGACAACATGTTCTGCCTCGTTCAAAACAAAACAAGTAAGCAGTTAGTTCCTTTCTAGCTTCTTCCTCCAAACATCTTTCCCTCGCCATCGCCATCATTTTCCTACTCTCTCTAAGTCTATCTTAACAGATAAACGACACCATGAAGGTATGAAAATGAATCATGAAATTAAAAGTTTCTTTGATTGATGAATTTTATGTTGAATTGAAATTTTCCTTTTTGCAGCAAACGATTGTAGTCAAGGTAACTATGAATGGAGACAAGTCCCGCTCCAAGGCCTTGAAAATTATAGTCGGTCTCTCAGGTAGTAAAAACAAGCTGAAACCCACTTTGATTTCATTCATTCTGATAATAAAATATTGGGAAAATTTTTATGCTGATTGCTGATTTTTTTTTCTTTATTGTGTGTGTCAAGGAGTGGAGTCTGCTTCATTGAAAGGCGATGACAAGAGTCAAATAGAGGTAACAGGAGATGGGTTTGATCCAGTTAAGTTAACAAGTAAGCTAAGAAAGAGTGTGGGGCATACAGAGCTTGTGAGCGTAAGTGCCGTGGGTGGTGAAAAGAAGGATGAGAAGAAAGATGAGGAAAAGCCAGCGGCGTATGTGTGGCCATATAATCAACCTTTATATGTGTATCAAGAGGTGCCACCATATGGATATGCCCAGCACCACGACCCTTGCTCCATCATGTAGGGGACAGGGATTTTACAGGGGACAAGAAAAGAGACAGATGCAGCTGAGTTTGAGAAATTTAATACTATATCTTGCAGTTCACGAACAACATGTCAACAGAGCTCTAATTTCTACGTCTCATATCATGAAGGAAATGTAAAATTTAAGCAGGCAATAGTGTCCATGTGAGATAGACTTGTTGCCCTTTATTTATTTCTTTTTTTTTTTTCAGTTTTGAATTTTATCGTATATTGTGTTAGGAAAACAGCAAGGGGTGGTGGAGGAATGAGAAGGGCTAGATTTCTGATAGTGAAAGTGTGATAAAGGTTTTGTTTGATGTCACCTAATTGTTGATTGAATTTTGCTGTTGTCATCTCTGTTTTATTCTTTGTTTTCTCCCTTCAATTAACCC
Organism: Durio zibethinus; assembly: GCF_047325235.1. Classification (NCBI taxonomy): domain Eukaryota; kingdom Viridiplantae; phylum Streptophyta; class Magnoliopsida; order Malvales; family Malvaceae; genus Durio; species Durio zibethinus. The sequence goes on along the minus strand of NC_143182.1, from coordinate 9,806,574 downwards.
AATATTTTAACTCATATAAGGGGATCAGTGAAGTACGATGTTGGGAAAAGAGAAAAGACTTTCAGTTTTCCTTTTTTCCTTTTAAAAAACATAAGGAAACATGGTCAATCTTTCAATCATGCAAATATAGGATGTCTTCTCTTGTTATAATTACTCAAACTAACTTTATTTCTACAACTATAAGCCAATGGTTAAGCAATAGTTCATTAATTACTCCTTTAATTTTTGTTTCATGCAAATGGTTTTTAATTGGTTGTGTGGTTCAAAGTAGTAGAAATAACTGAATGTAAAATTTAAATGATTCATATATAATCACTTTTAAAATATGATATATAATAAATTTAAATTTTAAATTATAAAATCTATTTTTTTTATTATCGTGTAGCATTGTAATTTACTTTGTGTCAAAAAAAAAATACTTAACCAAAATAAGGTGGAAGGGGTCAAATGTCAAACTTTTATAGTGCATTTAAGATTGTTAGGGGAAAAGGGTAAACTTTGGCAAAATAGAGGTGTTTTTTATATAATAAAAAAATTACAAAAGTGTGATTAAATTAAGTTTAATAAAATTATATTTAATTTACATATATATAAAATAAAAATAAAAATTATATATGTAAAAATTAAAAATTAAAATTATATAAAAATAAAATTTTAATTTAATAAAACATATAATTTTTATTTTTAATTTATATATAATTCACATATATGTAAATAAATAATAAAAATTATATATGTGAAATTGAGCTGGGTTTGGTTGGGCTCGGATTTTAAATTTTTTGTCTAAGACTTTATTCAAAATTTAAACAGATCTAAAAATTATATCCAATTCTATTTAATAGGTTTTAGTTTTTTGTTTAAATCCTTTTAAAATTTAGATGGACATTCAAATTTGAACAAATAACTTGATCCTTGAACAGCACTAGATCAAAATGCTAGATGTAAATTTAGATTCCTTCAACCACTTAACTAATATGAATTATCTTTTAGGGAAAAAATCTATTATATATATATATATATATTTTAAATTTGACGGCAAGGGTTCTTGAATCAATTATATATAAATGTATGTATATATATTTTTGTGTATATAATTTTTTCCATACATAAAGATTATTTTAATTTTTATAAATATAAAAACAATTTTAAATTTATTTTTCTCTTTGAGTTTCATTATCTTTCTAATTTAAAAAGCAAGGTTTTAAAAAAAAAAAAGCAAGTTAAATTTTCTCTAATAAGCAATGTTGCTTTTAATTGGAAATAAATGTGTACTTAAAAAATATATATTAATGGATTATGGACCGGAAGATGTCAAATATGCTTAAGGATGTATAGTGTTTTACTTTTCTTCTTGCAAATTAATGTATACGATTTGTTAACCATGAGTAAATTATAGATTGGTAATTACAATCTGTTATTCTTTTATGAGTTTACGTCAGTCATGTTGCAAAATTAAATTACCAGTAATTCGATAGATCAATTGAATGAAGGATGCCATCAATGGTGGCAATAGCTTTGCCTTTCTATGCCATGATATTAATGAACTTGAGCACCCTAATTAGGTCAATCTACCAAGAGGTTGTGAATTGTGATGCCTTTAAAAGGTTTTGAATAACATAATTTAGACAATTGGACGAGTCAGGGTTGTATTTTATGGTAGGCATATTTCTAGCTAGCACTTCAATCGGACGAGTCATTAGAGTATTTTATTTCATGTTTTCTGTGTGAGATGATGTTGATGCTGAAATCATTGTGAGTAGTTTATCAACAACCTGTAGTCAGAAAATACAAAACCAGCTGGTATGTAACAACATAAAGAATTGTATTTATTTTTGTAAGTTTAAATTACCATTAATTAGTGCTTTTTTTTTTCTTTTTTGGTGATATTGATTAAACGTTGCATGTAATGATGTTATTAAAGACTAATCAGGAAGCAATGGAGAATCCACCTGCAGCAACTTCAACAGTAAATCTAGTTACATCTTCTATTTTTGTTGAAACCTTTCCTTGTAAAAAAATTTCAACATGATTTTTCTTTAATTAAAGAAATGTATTGATGGTTTGTTATGTATTAGTTTCCCTTTTTTTTTTTTTTTTTTTTTGCAAATTGCTATGCATTTTTGGTGGTGAGATAGAAAGGATACTGTCCAGTGCTTGCCTCCAGGGTAAGTAGGAGTGAGCCGTAAGATGGTGAAATTTTTGGCTGGACTGAACAGAGAATCAATTATTGATGCAATTGGTATGGCATCTGTCCATAGGAATCCTATCTTATCATAGAATTTATACTTTGAGAAAAAAATGTATGTATAGTTTATTAAAGACAATAAAAAAATTATAATACCCGCAGCAACGCAAGCGGAGAGTGACCTTGTATCATATATTATAATCTGTTCTTTTCACCTTATTTCATAAATACTTAACATTTTTATTCTCTAGAGAATAATTTACATTTTCTTTGACACATGCAATGAGTAATTTAGTGATTAAGGTGACACCCTTCAAATATCATCGGCATCATCAACATCATGTATAGTCATTTTCCATATATATAGGGTCACTCTCAAATTAACAAAGAGAAGAAAGGATAAACAGACAAGGTGTAGAAATTAAAGAGTGGCTCTCGGAAACAGAAAAGGACAACTCCACTCTCGAAATTAACATCAGCTGATAGCGAGATTACTTCTCTTCTTCTCTACTTACATGTTGGATATTATTTGAATCGAAAATTTTAAGTAAATAATCTACATCATGACCTGAGAGTTGAAGTAGCAAATCTCCCACCATATTTTATGTTAAGAAAAAAAAAAAAGGACGTCATGTTTTAATCTAAACATTATTTTATGACCTCATGAGACCAGGAGTCCTATCTTCTGATCCAAAATTTTGGTCTCTTTCATATTTATGAATAGTAAAATTTAAAGGTATTTGTCAAATGATCTTCGGAAAGTTTGTCTCTAATTTAATGGTTTACGACAGCCTGCTAATGGCAACGATAAAAATCAGACATCATTTGGGTATATTCATGCCAGTCTCCCGACGTGGCCTGAAATTCATTTTAAACTATTCGCTGATCATAGCTTCCTTTAGTTTATTAATGATACTTAGAATTTTTTTAATTTTATAAAAGTCGTAGTTGAGATTTGAGAGGTTATTATTTATTAGTAATGTTGTGGATTCATAAGAGAATCAAAACTTAGAAGTAATCATTTCTTTCTTCCTTTTTTTTTTTTTTCATCCATGTGTTATCTTCATTCTAAAACTTTTAAATGATAAAAAATAAATAAAAATTATTAAATACACTTACAGTCAAATTTTTAAATTTCACCAATAAGATTTAAAAGATATCACATATCCCTTAAGATATATTTAAAAAATAAAAAATAATTAAAAATAAAAATAAAACATTTGTCAATATCTTAATACTGTTTGTCAAATTAAAAATTTATACTTATAGTATATCAAATATTAACTCTAAAAAAATTTCAACCTATAATGATTATAAAGATATGAAAAATATAGGTGCATATATTTTTAACTCAGGAAGAGTTAAAATCTCCCTCCCAAACAAAAGAACTTGCGTTGCCCATAAAGTGATGGAAAATGACTATATCTTTACTGTAAGTATTATGAAATAATAATAATAATAATAATAATAATAATAATAATAATAATAATAGTAATTTAAGCCTATTGGGAAATGGTATAATGGGAAAGCAATTTTATGCCTTTATATTATTAAGAAAACAACTATATGTTCGGAAAATAAAATGAGAAACTAGGATTGGATTTAAGCTTGGCATTAAGATTGTGATCAAGAGTTGCATTTAAAGTAAAAATTGTGATTAATGTATCAAAAAGAGAGAGAGAGAGAGAGATAGAAAATTTACAGTAACTCCAAATGCAAGTAATTACTTTTGTAATTAAAAAAAAATTCATCTTATAATTGAGATTTTTATCATAAATCTTATCCTATTTAACTAAGGGCTATTCTAGGGGCTCGGTCCCTTTAATATAAAACTCCGCCTCTTTTTCTAATTTAATTTACTATTTTGGCTTTCTTTCATTATTTTGTTGGTTTAGCCCTAGTATTTAACGTTGCAAGAAATTTTATAGCTTTAAGAGCAATGTCAAATGAAGATTTAATACAATTCCTTTTTTTATTCAATTTAATAAGTAGTAATTTAATCTTATTCATTCAAAACATGTTTTTCATCCAATGGCCTATTATACGAGTCCATGATGATGAACAAAACAAAGAAAATTATTTTCTTTGTTCCTTCATTAATTATTTTTTTAATAAATTTAATGATTTATGTATTCGTATAATATAAAATATTAAAATTCATATATTTATATTATATTTTATATAAAAATTACATATAATAATTTATGTTGATATGAAAATATAAAATATAATTTTTTTATTTTATTAAATACATATATAAATATCACTATAATTTTAAATATATTACTTTTATATCTTATTTTTATGTTATATTTATATCGTATTATTGTATCATATTTTAAATTATTAAACTTAATTTTTGATTTAAGTTATTTGATCTAAACAATTTAACTTTATATCTTTAAAGTATACAGAAAATCTTCCTTTTTCAAGATACAATCTAAACAAGAAATGAGTCATGTATATACCCGAGATTCCACTTTCCATTTATTTGGCCCCAAAAGCCAAAAAAAAAAAAAAGGTCTTTCTAAAAGTGTGGTAAAAAAAAAAAAAGTGGAGCTTTATTTGGATTTAACTGTGATACTAGAAAGAAGCAACACTTCTTTGGACCAGGCCATGAACACGGGAGAAAGCAAAAGGCTTGGCGTATATCTTGGCTGAGAGAGTCAAGCAAAAGAGCGAGGCTAAACCGCGTAGCCTAACCTAACGCCCGTATTCGACAAATCTGGGGTAGACTTGGAAGGACCCTAGCTAATTTATTTTATTGGTGGAGACTCTTCCGCCAGTTGGCAAAGCCTTTGAATTCCTCGATCACCTTGCGGCTAGTCGCCGAGTTCTTACTGTACGGGGCATGAAGAAAATTCCAATGTGTAGGCTGTGGGTATTGAATTTTAAAATTTAAAATTATTAAATATTATCATTTAAAAGTAATTATACAATTTAGTTAAATTAAGTTTATTGATATTTTTTTATTTATTTCGTTCTATCTATTTATTAATTGGTACCAAACCGAAAATTCTAATGAGTAGGCTGTGGGTATTGAAATTTAAAATTTAAAATTATTAAATATTATTTAAAAGTAATTATATAATTTAATTAAATTAAGTTTATTGATCATTTTTTTTATTTATTTCGTTATATCTATTTATTAATTCGTACCAAACCGAAAGGAATATAACTAAAATTTAAGCCAATGAAACCTTGTTAAAAGGATTTACAACCTTTAGGTCATAGGTTACATAGCTCCATTAATTGTGAAAGTCTTTAATCAAAATGATTAAATGAAGATTAAATTAAATCTAAATAAAAACTTGTGGATTGTTAGAGTTTGTTAAATTGATTTTATTTAAATAATGTTCTCTACGAAAGATTATGGTAATATTTTTAATTGTGGTTTCATTTTCAATTATTCTTAATATTATTTGTCAAATCATGAAATTCTACTAATATATTCTTTTTTCAAAATTTTTATTTTAATTTTCATTTAATAAAAGTTTATGATCTTAATTTGCCTCAAAACCTTCAACTAACTATAGTTTTACCCTTAAATAAATATATTTCTAAACTCATGTCATGTTATGTTTCATCCAATTTTGACCAGCCGATGAATTACGAAGCGATTGGCTATTTGATCAAATTATGTATCAGTAATTTAACACTAAATGACCGAGTCAAGTTGACTTAAAGTCAATGAAACCAATCAACTATGCAAAAATTGTCTCTATGCAAAGAAAAGGCTTACTAATTTATATGCTCATTATTTGTTTGTCTTTCTATTTTTAAAGACTTAAAATTATGTTTTTTTAACACTTAAATTTTTTATATTCCAAAATCATTTTTTTTATATTAAAAATTATATCACATAAAGTTTATTAAAAAATTAAAATTTTAATATAATATACACTAAAATTAAATTTTTTATTAAATTATGTAAAAATCAATAAAAATTAATAATACGAGACCAATAAGAGAGTATATTATTTAATTAATTTTTAGAACGAACAAAAATTCAATGAATGGGGAAGAAAGGTCACGCCCTCCACCTTGCCAATGACTAATCTAAAATAATGCTAATAAATCTATTATAGAGAAAAGAAAGAATTAAGGTTTGCTTCAACTTTTTTCCATCTAACCTTTCTTTTGGCTTATCGTTGTTTACATGATTACTTTTTCATCTAAAATATTAAAAATGATACTGATATTTAACTGAGGTCCACATTCAACAACTCCTTTGTTTCACATTCTCCATTGTATAAATTATTTCACTAAATTAATTGAATGAATTTGGGTTTGTTTAGTTTAATTTGTTGTTTATAAGTGGGAGTCATTGTCAATGGGAAAGGAATTTGTTACTATTAATATATATCAGAATTAGGCCCACACTTTATTGTGGGATTAATTTCATTTTTTTAAATTATGTTTTAAAAGTCAGAGAAGTAAAATTTTTATATTAAATTTTAATGAATGATGATATATAGAGAAATGTAAATATAAATTAGAACTTAATTATATATGAATATAGTTTTTTTATTTAATTAAAAATATTAAATAATATTTTTATTAATATAATATATATTAAATAATTAAATAATTATATTATTTTATATATCTCAAAAAGAGTTGGGCAGAACACTCAAAATCTAATCCTGACTGGACTTCAATTATTTAAAAAAAATAAAACTTATTCAAATCATTATTTAAAAAATTTGCATCAATTAAATTGTAGCGAATGGATATAAATTATTTTGTCATCTATACATCTAATTAATTTTTCTTTACAAAATTTATCTAATAAATAAAATTAAAAAAATGATAAAAAATCAAATGAGATAACACGTGAATTTATTAAATTAAAATATTAAATAATATTTTTTAATAAAAATATATATAAATGTAAAATTAAATAAATAAAAAAAAAATTTTATGTATACCCAAGTCGAAGTGTAATACCCAAAATCTTACTCTTACCTAAGTTTGATTTAAAAAAAAAAAAAAAAAAAAACCTCAATCCAAATTATCCTAAATTAAAAGAAAGCACACTAATTATTAGATTAGGACAAATTAAAATCTATCGGATATGGATTATTTTATCATATTTATCTTAATTAATTTTTTGTTATAAAATTTTATTTAATAAAAAACAAAAAAACCCAAAAAAACAAAAAATTTAAAAAGTACAAAAAAATAAAAAGAGAGAGAGAGGTGACCCGTGGATACTCGAGACAAATTGAAACACTTTAAATTCATCTTTCACCTTATATCTCATTTAAAAAAAAAAGGATCTATTTTGATTTTTTAAGAAAATACATCTATTTTAGATTCTTGCAAATTGAAATTAATCAAATATGGATTATTTTATCATTTTTTAATTTTATTGATCATCTAATAAAAATAAAATATAAAAACTAAATATAAAAGGTAATTATAAAAAATAAAAAAAAATGAAGGAAGAATGAGATGCTACGTAAACATCCTCTCTTTCCTTATTCTCTATAAAACTAAGTATATGGTAAGTCAATCACATTGCTAATTGAACAAATCCTGCAAGAGATTTAAACAATGAAAGTTTATCTTTTTTTAATTTCGTAAAATCTTTGAATTATATTTAGGATTTAATGGTGAAGATCTCTATGTGAAAGTATTGTTGAAGTTTAAAAAAATAAATAAATTGTATCAGCAAACCTGTGTCTTTATCAAGATTCATGATCTCACAAACAACATGTCTTTATTTTTTATTTTTTTAATAAAATAAGTTATAATTTGAAAATAATAAAAAATTTATAAATGATGCAATTTAAATTTTAAGTTTATACAATTTAATTTTTATAAATAATTGTAAAAATCAATTAAACTAAACTTTAATTTTTGAGTATGCTTCTTTCTTCATCAAGGGTGATTACAAGATTGGAATTTAAAATTTTGATGAGAGTTATATGTACGAGTTGCTTTAATTTTTATGTATTTTATTAGAAGAAGAAGATTCAAAACCGACTTTGTAAAAAAAAAAAAAATCTTTCTTTGAACTGACTCTAAATGGTAAAGTTCGACGAAGTACGGAGCAAAACTGAAAGAGCTGACTTAGTAAGCTGGGTGGGGTCAGCTTATAATGAAGATCAACGGTTCCTAGAAGTTTCAAAGATATCATACAGCTAAGTTCGTAGCAAATTCTCAATCCCCAAAGGTCTATAAATACCAACAAAACGTTTCTGCCTCCGCCAAAACAAAACAAGTAAGCAGTTAGTACCTATCTAGCTTCTTCCTCCAAAAATCTTTCCCTAGCCATTGCCATCGTTTTCCTACTCTCTTTGAGTCTATCTTAACAGATAAACGACACCATGACGGTATGAAAATTAATCATGAAATTAAAAGTTTCTTTGATTGATGAATTTATGTTGAATTTAAATTTTCCTTTTTGCAGCAAAAGATTGTAGTCAAGGTAACCATGAATGGAGAGAAGTCCCGCTCCAAGGCCTTGCAAATTGTAGTTGGTCTCTCAGGTAGTAAAAACCAGCTGAAGCCCACTTTGATTTCATTCATTCTGATGATAACATTTTGGGAAAATTTTTATGCTGATTGCTGATTTTTTTATTTTTTTTTTTGTGTGTGTCAAGGAGTGGAGTCTGCTTCATTGAAAGGCGATGACAAGAGCCAAATAGAGGTAACAGGAGATGGGTTTGATCCAGTTAAGCTAACAAGTAAGCTAAGAAAGAGCGTGGGGCATACAGAGCTGGTAAGCGTGAGTGCCGTGGGTGGTGAAAAGAAGGATGAGAAGAAAGCTGAGAACAAAGACGAGGTAAAGCCAGCGGCGTATGTGTGGCCATATAATCAACCTTTATATGTGTATCAAGAGTTGCCATCATATGGATACGCCCAGCACCATGACCCTTGCGCCATCATGTAAGAGACAGGGATTTTACAGGGGACAACAAAAGAGACAGATGCAGCTGAGCTTGAGAAATTTAATACTATATCTTGCAGTTCACGAACAAATGTCAACAGAGCTCTAATCTCTACGTTTCATATTATGAAGGAAAATTAAAATTTAAACAGACAATAGTGTCCATGTAAGAAAGACTTGTTGCCCTTTTCTTTTCTTTTCTTTTTTTTTTCAGTTTTGAATTTTATCATATATGGTGGTGGGAAAACAAAAAAGGGGTGGTGGAGGAATGAGAAGGACTAGATTTCTTATAGCGAAAGAGTGATAAAGGTTTTGTTTGATGTCCCCTATCTGTTGCATAATAAAATTGTTAATTCTTGACTGAATTTTTATGTGTTCATCTCTGTTTTATTCTATGTTTTCTCCCTTCAATTAACCAGATATTTTGACTCATATAAGGGGAATCAGTGAAGTACCATGTTGGGAAAAGAGAGAAGACTTTCAATTTCTCTTTTTCATTTGTTTCCTTTTAAAAAAAAAATGGAAACATCGTCAATCTTTCAGTCGTGCAAATACAGGATGTTTACTCTTTTTATAATTACTCAAACAAACTTATTTCTACAGCTATAAGCCAATGATTAAGCAATAGTTTATTAATTACTCCAATAATTTTTGTTTCATGCAAATGGTTTTTAATTGGTTGTGTGGATCAAAGTAGTAGAAATAATTGAATGCAAAATTTAAATGATTCGTATAATTATTTTAAAAATATGATATACAATAAATTTAAAATTTAAATTATAAAATCTGTTTTTTTTATATCATATTGCATTGTAGTTTACTTTGTGTCCAAAAAAAAAAAAAATCACTTGGACCAAAATAAGTTGGAGGTGGTGAAATGTCAAACTTTTAACAGTGCATTTAAGATTGAAAGCTAAGTACTTGTTTTGACATAAAATTGTGCTGCTGCTGATGTTGTATCTCTATCTTAGATCCTGTTTCACCATTCATTTTAAACTACAAAGTTGATCTTTTGTAAGAGGAAAAGGGTCAACTTTGGTAAAACAGTCATTTTCCATAAAAATCAGGGGTAAGGATCAAAATGCTAAATGTGAGTTTGGATTCCTTCGACCACTTAATTAATATGGATTATTTTTCAGGGAAAAAATCTTTTATATTAATTATTTTTTTAATTTAACGGCAAGGGTTCCTGAATCAATTATGTATAGATAGGTATATATATTTTTGTGTATATAATTTTTTCATGCATAAATATTATTGTAATTTTTATAAATAAATATAGAAGAACAATTCTAAATTTGTTTTTATCTTTGAGTTTCATTATCTTTTTAATTTAATAAGCAAGATTTCAAAAAAAAAAAGTTAAATTTTCTCTAACATTGACAACCATGCAATGGCAGATCCATTTTTGGATTAGGATATTTATGGATATTAAAAAAATAAAATATATATTTTAATTTTTTTTTGAATATCTTAAATTTTTAAAATAATTTTTATTAATAAAATTGGTAAATTCGTTAATAATTATCTACAAATTATAAGTGAAAATTATGAAAGAACATTTTGAATCCATCGCTACAATCAAGTTCAAATATTATCGATGTATAAAATTGTAATATTATTAAACATTAATGATATACATTTTTAATGAAATTGATCTTTTATTTTAAAAAATTTCGAAAAAAAAAGTAATACTAAACAAAACGGTTCTAAGTTGCCGACTATTCTAGCATACAAAGCTGCAAATGAGAAAGTCAGAGGAAGACGTGATGAATGAGTAAAGCTTCAATCTGACAGTTCCAGCAATGCGAGAAAGCGACAGCCTTCATCGCGGCTTCACCGTGTGTGAATAATGACGACACTCTAAAATCGACCTCTCTTTATACGACGGAATTTAAGAGGGGAAGGGTCGCTCTCACGTATCAATGTTATTCTTATTTTAATGTCTTTTTTATGTTATTCTTAAATTTTTTAACAATTTTTAAATAAAATTGTTAAAAAAATTTAAGTTTTTATTAAAAATAAATAAATGAAATATAGAAAAAGAATAATGAATATATTTTTTGAGATAAACATCAAATTGGAAGGGTGTATTAATATTTTATGATTTTATAAATATAGCATTAAAAAACTTTAAACCCCAATAAAAAAAATCGATCTACAACAAAATGAAAAAAATTAATTATCACACATTATTAAAAATGATGAACTGTTCTTACAAAATTTATATAATTAATTTTTAAAAACTAAAAAGGCTGAAAAAAATGTCAGATCATGTAGATGCCTTTATTAATATTATTTTTTTACAAATTTATTTTATTTAAAAATTTATTAAAAAATATGTTTTTAATCAATAATATTAAATGAGTTTCTAAAAATTAAAATATATTTATTTAATATAAAAAAGAGATAAATGAAAAAGAAAATAAAATAAAATAAATTGATACATAATATCAAATGAACTGTACAAAATAATTTAAAATATAAAAATATAAAATATAAATAAATAAATAAAAATTTGACACATGTCATCTCAACGAGACCAACACATAAAAAATATAAAATATAAAATTTATTATTAAATATAAATAAAAAACAAATTTAAAAAAAAAAGGTTTGAGAAGTGTAATTCAATTGAGCCCATCTTTTGTCAAAAAGAACTTTGGGAGATTAGGTAATCTCCGAATCAAAACAAAATTTGCAGTGCCTCATAAAATTATGCACTCACGATTAAAACGAGCTCCGTGGAATTTTAAGCTGGAGGTTTTTTCTTTTTTTTTCCCCAATTATTTTAAACTGGAGTTTCGTCTAGATTAAATTATTTTATTAATAAATTAATATAATATATTATTAGTTATTATTAATTCTTAAATATATTTAAAATATTATATATCAATATAATAAAAAAATTTTATATTTTAATGATAAAATAATAATTAAATAAATGAAACAAAGGAAGCTCGAATTTGACTAGAAGAGAGATTCCGTTTATAAACACTTCTATTTTAGCAATATCACAGTGAATAATTATGACAAATTTCGATCTCATCAATTCTAAGTTCTAACAACTTATTTATTTTTTAATCAATTTTATATTTCATTTCTAACAATTTAGGGAAAAAACCAATAATGCTCCTAAATAAAATAAGTCTTAACTTAAGGACTATTCTTACATGCAAAACATATGAGAAAGACTTGACGAGTCAATAAAGCTAATTTCTTTTAATTAATAAATGTGTGAAAGCTACAGCTACCGTGTACGGGGACTGGAATGTGAATGACTACTGACGATAACATTCACTCCCATTCGTCATTCTTATTGTATATTTTTTATAGTATTTTTAAATAATTTTAATAAAATGTTGAAGTATAAGTTTTTCAACATCAATAAAGTAAAAAACCATTTTATTAAAAAATGAAATACAGATAAAAGTAAGAGTAATAAACATAGTTTGAGTAACCCAAAAAGGTAGACATTCAACTTGGACGAGATATATATTTTATGATTTTTTAAATTTTAATATTAAAAATCATTAAATTTAAGTATTAAAAATTAAATTTTAATAAAAATATCAATTCAAGCATTGAATTTTTAAACTTGAGCTTAGTTGGATTAAATTATTTTATTAACAAATAATATATCTTTATTTATCATTAATTATTAAATATATTTAAAATGTTATGATATTAATATAATCTAATATTTTATATTGTAATAATAAAATAAAAAGTAAATAGGAGAACCGAGTTTTGATTAAAAGAGAGACTTAACGCCTCTAGTTTGGCTATCATATACAACAATATAATATTGGATATGGAGTGTTTGGGCTTTAACTAATTTGGGTACCATTGGACAGGTTTGCACCAGCCCAGATCAAAGGCTGGGTTCAACATGCACCTCAAGGAATGTAAGGCTTTCCAACACAAACAAGAGAGAGAAGCAAGTGCAATTCCGACTATAAAATTATAAATACCTGAAATGATGAGAAAATGGGTCTAAATTTGGACCCGCTTGACTCCTCTGATGCCAACTTGGAAGAGCCAATTATCCTTGTTGACAGCATCCTTAGTTGGCATCCAGGGAGCCAGGCAGATCAGAACCTGACCGTTTCATTGGTTCCCCCCCTCATGCAATCCACCTATGAAAACCAATCCAAATTCAAGTCAGAACCACGACATGTGCAGTGTTAATTTCACTACCATTCTTACACGTTTCTTTCATCAGTTCTTTTAGTTTTATCTGATCGAAATTTTGATACAATCACTATAGAATAAAACCTATGTATAAAATTACGTTTTGAATGTTGTAATAAAATGATAAAAATGATGCATATACAAAATATTTAACAACACAACACAGCTCTGATTTACTGTTAGTAAACATTTAGTTTAGTTCAATGATATATGCATGTACTGAAGAGTCGAATATGACATTTTATTTTCAAAATAAAAGAAAAAAGTACCTCATGAGTAGGCTAGGGTTACAGCAACTCATGTTTCATTTGGGAGGTTGGTGGAGGTCAGTGATAAAACTAGGTGATGAGCCGGTGAGAATTTTTTTCACCGATCATCCAAATCAAACATGAATATATAAAAACAGTCAACTGAATTGATGCCCATCAAGAACCACTCGATTTAATTAGTAAATTAAAAAAAAGTTTTGTGCTGAAGGGAATGCCCTTCAATTGAGGGCCAAATAACGTATATTTATAGAGGCTAAAGCAAACAATTTAAGTGCGCAGAAGAGGAGTGGAATATTAAGGAAAGAAAATATACACATTCAGCCTATCATGCATATCATAAAGAGAGTAAATAAATATATATATTTTTTACATACTATAAAATCGTCGATTCTGGTATCAGATTTAGGAAGGTGAATTAGTCAAGGTAATATTAATGGGAAGAAAAATCAGAAAAATGAATGCATAATAGTCAAAGTTTTAAATCTTTGCCCCTTGTAAGCAAATGTAAATTGCAGTTTTATCGCCTGGTTTTCTACTTTGATCTTATTAAACTTATGAACTGAATTATCACTGGCAGAACAGTTGAGTATTCATTTGTTCAAAGAGCTGAGTTTGAATCTTCATTTTTCAAATAAAAAAAAATCACTAATAGTGATCACTTACAGTTCAATCATGGGTGCATACTGCAGAGACACGTTGTAAAGAAGTTCAGCTCAGCAGCTACCATCTCGTTCCCTGATCAGTTTAGTACTGCTCTCCCTATCAACCCATATATAGTAATTCATTTTCAATTCATTTTAGACTTGGAAGTGCTTATGGGATTTAAAAGCCAGGTGAGGCTAAGGAAAGAGACAACAAGACCATCAGGGAAACAGACGAGAGAGGACTATAAACCAGTCGACAAGCAAGCTTATTTTTCTTAACTAGATGGAAATAATTAAAAGGAAAAATAATATACTATTCATAAATGCCCAAAAATTAATCAAATTTAAAATTTAATTAAATCGATTAATATAATTACTTTTAAAAGTGATATTTAACAAGTATGACTTCGAATTGCAAGATTTATAATTTTTTTCTATTATTAAATTGTAACCTCCTTTATATATATATATATATATATATATATATATATATATATATATATATATAAAAAGAAGGCCTGTTGGTTTTGCAACTTCTCAAATCTTGGCTTTTCTTTCACATATGTAAGAGTTGACGAAAGAAGCCAAACCAATATTTTCACTTTTTATTTTAAGCAAACGATGATATGGCAGTGGTGTCCATAACGGCTATTGACAGGAGTGCATGGTGGCAAGGCCAAAGCACGAGACAAACTGACAGCCTTGGCATGGGTGGTTTGACAGATTATTTGACGGTCGTTTTATTCACAAATTCCAGCGGTTGCTGCATTGCATACAATAAAAATTGAAACCAAAGATGGGGAGGAGTAGGGACCAAATGTTGCATGTGGGATCCCATTATTAGACTAGTTTTAGCCTGAATTGGGCCGTGATGAGCTCTAATTTTAGCTTTTTAGACAGTTTAACTGATTTTGATATATCAACCCTTTTGTTAGTTTCAACTCACCTAACCATAATTTCAATGTTGAGTTGGAATTTGGTACAGATAAAATAAGATTTTAAGTTTAAATCTTGTTAGCATCAATATCTTTTAATGAGTGATATATAAATTCACTGTAAATTTTTGCTAAAATTTGTCATATATCTTAAACTTGAAATAAATAATCTCCCCTTATCTAATTTTTTTTCAAAGAAATTTGTTGTTCTAGAATATGTATATATATAGGTAGTCAATATTTCAATGTGTCGTTTTCGTCGACAGGCTTGTTAATATCACCGGCTTGAAAATTTGTTTAACAATCCACTATTCAAACTTATGGGTCAACGGTTTTTGTTTTCTCATAAAAAAGTAAATGTCAAAGTCCAAAAATTTCATTCATTTCTCACACTAACGCATGAAAATTAACTATCGCAATCTCGGTTTATTAGTTTGGTTTATTTCTTTTTGAAGACTAAAGTATAAATGCTTAATATATAAAAGTCATGAGTAAATTATAGAAATTCTTGCATATATCCAAAGCATTAATCATTTAGAATTGGGTATATGCTATTAATTCCAACGGATTAAGATACCATCTTTAATTTGTTAATTTATTTTTTAATATATTAGGTCATATGTGCAAAATGCAATAGTGAAAATCACATATATGAAAAATTAAATATTGATGAAAAATGTGATGGCAAACCAATAGATTAAAAGTAAAAGAGAGGGCCCAACCTATATTTTGACAGGCCTGGACAATGTACCATACGGCAGCAGGATGGCATTGACAGCTTTTCCTGAAATAAATGATTCAATTCTTGTAAGATATTATTTGGTTGGAAGCAAATTTGTGAATGAATTATATTAATGTGAAAAAGTATGTATCTAAAAGCGTCGGGGAAAGGGATTTGGATTAGGCAAAGCTTTAAGGTATCTTAACACTATTTTAAAAAAAAAAAGTCATAATTATACCAAAATTGTTTGAATCTGGTAGTCCAATATTTTGCAGTCGGCCAAATTGGGTTGAAATCTAATGCATGCATGCATTTTTTTTCCAGTATATATAAAAGATTCAAGTTCTGAATTCTCTCACTTGGAACTTCACCCCTTGGCTCATTTGACTGGGAAATTTCTAGGAAACCACTTGATGATGTTGCCTTAAAAATCTCTTTCAACGGAATGCAGCAAATATATGACGGTGTGCCCTAGCTAGTGGTCCTGACAGCAACATCAAACTGAATCTTTATTACTTCATTGATATTCTTGTGGGGGGAGGGGGGGGGGGGGGGAGGGGACCTTCACCGATTCTTTTGCAGATTAGTAGTGATTCTCAAGCAAAAATTAGTGCAGTGGATTTATTTTTTTTGTATGGTAATACGATCAGATATAACTTCAGATTTTGCCAAAGTTTAATCTCTTCTAAAAAATTTCAAGAATGCACATTTTTACATTATCATAAAACATTCGGAATGCTTGTACAAAGATCCAATTTTGATTGACAAAAATATAAAACTCTTTTCCTTATGAAGTAATCCTAATGGAGTCAGTTTGGTATTGTTATATCACACATTATAACTATACTTAATGATTTTTTTTCTTAAATTCATTACTTAGAAATAATTTTACAATGCAAGATTAAATGACGAGCCTAATTCAATGGAATTGATTTCTGTCAGTACGTACAAAGGCAACATCATTTGTAGACCACTATATGCTGACTGTTTATCATATTGTCCACCAGAAAAGTCGGAAACAGATAGAGAATTATTGAGTTAGTTTTAGACAGTGGCATGTCAGACTTCAAAGAGGGAACATGCTACCTTCTTTTTATAGTACTCGTTTGTTAAGTACAGCAGAAGTAAGAGTACCATAATTTCAGAACTTCGCTCAGAAACAAACATGCCCTTGCTCAAAAATCATGAAAACAACCTTTAAAGGGACATAATCTTGCATTATTTTTTTTCTTTTAAGTTTTATTAATTTTACAATTAATAAGAAGAAAAGTTTTATTAATTTTAAAGGGGCTAATTGATAAAAAAGAAGAAAAGGATAGCGTTCTTAACCAATTATAGGAAAATTATACAATATAGCGATGTTTTTATAATGAAAAATTTTAAGATTAGTTTAACATTGTTATTGCGGTGGAAAAAACTTTTTAATTTAAAAAAAATACGTTTAAAAAGTGTAATAAAAATTTATGATTAAAAATTTTAATTATTTGATATTATTGTAAAAAAAATTCTGCAAGTAAATGAAACATTAAAAAATGTATAAAATAATATAATATAAAAATAATATAATAATTTTTTATCTCAATTTTTTTTTACGTAAAATTATGTATTGATAAGCTTTTTTTGTTTGAAATAAAAAGCAAGCTTTTAAATTAAAAAATAAAAGATTTTTGTTGTTTAAGTTGGGTCAAAAGTAATTTTTAAATGCAAAAATAATTTTCAATGGTAATACTAATTAGAGAAATCATTCTCTCCAAACCCCCTAATTTTATAAGGTTTAGGCAAATGAAGGTTGAACTTATTGGCCACTAAATTTTTGCATGTTCATTAAAATATTTTTTCTAAAAAAAAAAAGAAAGGGTGCTGGTTGAAAAAAAAATAAATGATGAAAATTTAATTGTAATGACTTATATTTTACAATAACGCTTAAAGTCTATTTATACAAAGGTAAAATATTATAAAATAAAAAATATAATAAATAAAAATAATGACTAAATCAATTCTTATAATTATTTCAATCAATATATAATATTTTTTAAATCAATATCAAATCACTATCTAATATTTTTTTAAATTAATATTAAATGAATTTAAGATATTACTAAAATAAGATCATCAATTTAGAATATTACCATAATACTACTAGAATATCATTGATACTTTTTGCAAACTCAAGATGGTAATGTAGAACTCAACTTAATTTTGAAAACTTGGACAAAAAATTGACCAGGTGGATGTGATTTAGTGAAGATATTTACTTTTTGATCAGTACTGGTAATAGGAACAAATCAAAAAGTTTGACCAAGCAAATAGCAACGAATGCAGTGACAATCAATTTTAATATGTTTGATATGCTCATGAAAAAACATTATTATGAGCTATCTGAATGGCATTTTGATTATCACAAAACATAGGAGTACTATAGTGATAAGAAACATCCATATCCTAAAATAGCCATTATAACCATAGAAGTTTTGATGTGACATTTATAAAAGCTCGATACTCAACTTCAGTGTTAAAGCGAGACGCCACAATTTGTTTTTTACTTTGTCAAGAAATAAGAAAAAAACCAAAAAAGAAATAGTAGCCTATGGTAAAATGACGATCAGTAGGATTTCCTACCCAATTAGCATCACAATAACAATACAAGTCCAAAGAGGAACTAGAGAAAAAATGCAAACAATGGAATATAGTACCCTTAACATATCATAGGATCTAGAAGATAGCAACAAAATGAGTAAATCGATAAGCAAACAGAAATTGACTAACCAAATGAATAACATAGGCAATGTCTGGATGAGTAACTGTCAAATATATGAGATTACTTACCAGAGTTCGATACAAAAAAGGGTCTGAAAGTGGTGTAACATCAGAAGAAGAAAGCTTCAAATTCTATTCAAGTGGTGATGATGCGATCTTACTATCAGTTAAACCGACTCAAGCAATAAGATTAGAAACATATTTTGTTTGAAACAAATGTAAGTCAATAGAATCATTAGTGACTGTAAGGCTAAAAAATAATTTAAAGGACAAGATCTTTCATCTTAAATTTAAAATGAAGAAAAATCTTCAGATCTTGGATATCATTTGCATCATTACCCGTAATGATCATGTCATCCACATAAAGTATGAGAAAAGTAATACAATTTTTAGTAGTACAAGTAAAAAGAGCAAAATTATGATTATTATATGTAAAATCAAGTTGTGCAACAGTGGTACTAAACTTCAAGAACCAAGCTCTAGAGGCTTGCTTAAGATCATATAGTGCACGTCGAAGAAGATAAACTATGTTAGAAGGTATAGATGAACCATGAGGTGGCTTCATATAAACTTTCTCAGTAAGATCACTATTCGAGAAGGTATTTTTAATATCCATTTGAAAGATTGGCCATTTTTTAGCTGTGGCAACAATTAATAGTGAACAAACAAATGTAGGACATACAACTGGGGCAAAAGTCTTTTCGTAGTCAATGCTATATTATTGTGTAAATCCTCGAACAATAAGATGAACATTGTAATGTTCCACTAACCCATCAGATCGAATCTTGAACTTGTAGATCCATTTATGATCAATCACTGACTTATCAAAATGTAGTTCAAAAATATTCTAAGTATGAGTTTTCTTAAGAGCTAAAAGCTCTTTTGCTATTGCTTATTGCTACATAAGAGGAAGCGATATGTATAATGAAGGAACAATTGTATCAATAAAAGCTTCAGTCATATTAGACATAGTAAAAGTGAAAAAAGATGAATTACTATTTAAGTTAGAAGTACCTATAATAGTCTCCTCATTTAAAAATAAATCAAAAGATGAATCTGTAAAAATATATGAAAAAGAACGTGGTAAATGTAATGAGAACACACTAGTGAACTTTTTATGTTCCCAAAAAACTACATTTCTTGAGATGCGAAGACATTTGGACACTGGATCATAACGTCTATATCCCTTATATTCTATACCATAACCCAAAAAATATCATAATCTAGCTCTAGGTTTAAGTTTAGTCCTTTCATGAGTAGAAAGTAGAACAACGCAAGCACATCCAAAAATTTTGAGAGAAAGGTAATCAGGTACTTTATTGTATAGACATTCATAAGGAGATTGTGTGTCTAATACTGGTGTGGGAACACGATTAATAGTGTATACAACAGTGAGAGCCACTTCACCCTAAAAATATTTAGGAAGGGAAGAGAAAATGAAAAAGGTAGGAACTGTCTCAAGAATATGACAATATTTTCTTTTAACTCGACCATTTTGTTATGAAGTATATGGGCAAGACCTATGAGGAAGAGTCCCATCATACTTTAACAAGTTACAAAACTCAATTTATGTATATGTAATGGCATTATTAGACCTAGAATTTTTATTTCTCTAGAAAATTGAGTTTGCATCATGTTATTGAATTCATGAAAAATTGATAAAAGTTTAGTTTTTTGTTTGAATAAATATATCTAAGTATAACAAGAAAAATCATCAATAAATATAACAAAGTAACATAAACCTCTTTAAGTTGGTGTGAGAATTGGACCCCAAATATCATAATGGACTAAATCAAAAAGAGTATATGAGATATAATCACTTTTATTAAATGGTAAAGCACTTTACTTTCCAAGTTGATAAGACAAACAATCAAAAATATTATGAGAAACATTACCTAAGACACCAGTAGAAGCAAGTGACTTTATTCGAGAAATAAATGCATGTCCTAGCCTAGAATGCCATAAATCTAAAGAAACCAAAGAATTGATTGTTTAAGATGTAGCAGCAGTAATCAAATGTTGTGAAATTTTCAAAGTTTTAAGCTTAAACAGTGTTCTAACCTTATGCATGTCCCAACTTTTTGACTTATTTAAGGATCCTAAACAATACAACCATATCATAGTGAAAAATACAAATTAAGATCAAGGTCACAAAGTTGGTCAACAGAAAGCAAATTCAAGGCAAGATTAAGAACAAGTGTCAGATATACACATTTTTTAGATTTCAATATTACCAATGTGGCTAGCTTTTAAGATAGATCCATTTGCTGTTTTAATAATTGGACCATTAGGTATGGGTATCTTGTTTTTGAACAAAAATTGATCAACACTCATATAATTTCCATAGCTAGTATCAAACAACCAAATATTACCTAATGTGGCAGCAGATATGACAGGAACATGAGATCAAGATAATAGTTAATTGAACAAAGATTAAAGATCAGTGGTGGAGATTGTAATGGTATTAAAAGAAGACTCAAAAGTATTTGGTTCAGTGGTTGTTACTGCAGCCTTGTTAGTGTGAGGATCATGAATTAGATTACTGTTACAATGATATTTAGCTCTATATTTATGAACGGGATGATTAGTCCTGCCACATCGTGAATAAAACTTGTGAAAAGTAAAGCTAGTACTTTTCTAAAGAGCAGTAACAATAATTATATCAGCACTATAAGTATGACTTATACCTAACTGAGTTTTCTCATATATCAATTCCATAATAACATTATCCATAGTTAGTAAAGGACATCGACCCAAAAGTGAATATCTGGTATTCTCAAATTCATCTTGAAGTGCCATTAGAAATTGAATAAGACAAATTTGATTTTTATAAGTAATAAAATTATCAGCATCATTTTCATCCTTGAATTTTGGCTTAGAATTTTCAAGCATGTCCCATAAATATTGCATTTTAGAATGAAAATCATCAATCGACTGACTTGATTTTTTATGAAAGCGAGATAAAGTGATCAAAATATGATATTGATAAGTAAAGGTAGTAGAGCTGTATTGTGTGACAAAATTCTCAAGCATTTTTAGCAAATTCAAATCATCCAAAATGTACATTGATAGAAGAAACTATGGTGTTAGTGAACCATGTAAGAATTCAATGATTTAACTTTTCCATTCCTCCAGCTGATCTGTAAATTTATCAATGAATTTTTCTTCTTTTCGTTCGGCAGTTTTGTGTTCTCCAGTAACAACAAGTCATAATTTTATTCCTTTTAAATAACTACGATAGCCTTTGCCCATCGATTGTAGTTATTTCCAAAATTAAGGATAATTAAAATTGGTTGTATATTTTCTCATTAAATACTTGCCATTAAGCTTTTGAAAAAAAAAATGAAATGGAGACGTGAGAAGTTAGAGTATTGATATAAAAGATGAATATTGAATATGTGAAAAAAAAACCTAAAAAAAAATTGAAGCGCAAAAACAAAAATAAAGTTAAAAATGAAAATCAACCAAGAATGAGAATGAACAAATATTAGTTATTTCAAAGTGATTCATTTTCGGAATGAATTATGAAATCGCTCTGAAATCATGAAAAAAAAGAAATGATGAAAACTTTATTATAATAACTTATGTTTTACAATGAGACTTAAAACTTATTAATATAGAGGTAAAACAAAAGTTCATTAGATGAATTCATTCTCTTATACCAGCTGAAATGGTGCGCCACAGGGTTCAAAAACCGCCACCTTGTTTTGCTACAGAAGTTTGTGATGCCATAATATTAGAATTGACTTGGCCCAATATTTCGCCTACTGTAGTCAATGGCAGAGAAAGAATGAAAATCACTCACCCACCTCAGCGCTGACTTGAAATCACCCAAAACAAAACCCAAAATGCAATGAAAAGAAGGGGAAAAAAAGTGTTACAAAAAACATAAGCCTTCATTTTCAGATTAATCTCAAAGCTAAAAGCAGATAATTGATGCTGATCTAATGTTTTTCCTACCGAGTTATGTTACTTATAAATCTCACCAATCATGTCTTTTCGTTTCTTTCTTCTCGCCCTCTAGTCTCTAAGTCTAATTCTATAGATATTTTTTCAACGAAGATCTTAATCCAAACATAAAAAAAAAAAAAAAAAATTATAAATATTGAAATTTGAATATTAAATTTATTAGATGATCATTCATAACTATGACATTGATACCCTTAATTTTTACAAATAAGTGTTTTTTTTTTCATTATTATGAAATTAGAGTTCCCTGATTCTATTGGTCTAGTGTTCCAACAATTTCAATATTGCTATCCACTAACAATTTCAATATTATCACTCATTGTGGAGTCCGCTTTCATATACATTTTCATCAACATGAAAACAAACTTGACAAATGCTTACGAGTTACTCATAGCCTAACAAGAGATGACAAAAGCATCTTATCCAAGGATGAGTGTTGAAGTGGCCCCAACGGACGGCCAACTGTCTCATACTGCCAATCTTCCCATCCATCCTTCCCATCAGGCCATCACCAATGCTCACACATAAAAAAAAAAAAAAAAAAAATCCTGTGGGCCAGTTCATTATTGGCCAATTATGTCATCTTCATCAAACATATCGGATGCAACTAAGGTTAAAACACTTGAGATTCCACCAATCTTCTCTATCTTCTTGAAGTTTATCAATTATATCCCCTTCAAGTTATAATATTTATTCATGAAAATTTCACTGTCAAGGTCCACATGGAAGCCCCCACATTTTTCTTAAGAAAGTAAGAATTAAGTTTACATTGTGCACAAGAAGTCATATCTGACATTTTTTTATCATTTCGAAGACAATGTTATATATATGACTCCCAAATTCCTGTTCAATTCTTACTATATAAAGAAACAGGGGTGAAACAGAGCTGAAACAGAACAAGCACACTGCTAAAAGAGGTAGCAGGCAAAGCAATGAGGCTTTCAAATGCTACCCTTTGTTTGGTTTCTTTCATTGTTTTCTTTCTTTTGCAGAGACCTGCATTTGCTGCCAAAAAGGTTAAGCATTTCAAACCCCTTTCTTCCATTAATATATTTCTTTATGGTAGTTCCTATAATTATTGAAAAACCATTAACTGTTCTTGTATGTTAATGCAGTCATTTGTGGTATACTTGGGAGAACACTCACATGGACTCGAATCTGCATCGGTTGATCTGGATACTGTGACGGAATCACACTACGAGTTTCTTGGATCATTCTTGGGAAGGTAGATGGATTTAGTAGATTGAGTTGACGCTTTCTCATCTGTTTTCTCGAATAACATATTTGAAGCCTTATTTGAATTCTTGAATTTGTCCCAAACAGTAGCGATGACGCGCGAGAAGCTATCTTTTACTGTTATACAAGACATATCAATGGTTTCGCTGCAAATTTAGAAGAGGAAGTAGCAGCTAAGATAGCAAGTGAGACCATATCCCTTTCTCCTCTGTTTTCTTTCCGTTCGTTTCTTTTTTTATCGTTTTCAATTTTCTCCAGAACTGCTGGTAACTGTGAAACTGTTGCAACTTTTTTCCAGGGCATCCGAAAGTAGTTTCAATTTTCGTGAACAAGGGAAGAAAACTACACACAACGCGTTCGTGGGAATTCCTTGGTTTGGAGCAGAACGGTGTGGTTTCGTCAAACTCAATCTGGAACAAGGCCAGATATGGAGAAGATACAATAATCGGAAACCTTGACACCGGTAAGTCACTTTCAGCTTCCCTCTTAATCTAAACATTTTTTTCTTTTCCTTCTCGCTCTGGACAAACAATGTTGTTTGTTTTTCAGTTAACTGCGTCCCCATATAACTCTACTTACCAATGAATGAAGATTGGATCTAGCACAGTAATAATTTTTAATGTGAATAGTTGACCATAAACATATAGTAGTTATGATAATGATGTAAATGACAAAACGGTTTAAACAAATCTTAGACACAGTTGGAATTTGATAGATTTTGAATTTTTTTCCCAACCCGCGCCCCTGCTGCATTCTTTGACATTCATGCATGACGACAGGCTCATTAAATTGATGGCCTTCAGCCTCAACCATGCATCCATATTAGAAATGTCTAATCTAGCTGTTGCATTGGCAAGAGTTCTTTGTCCTTATTTATTCATACGGCAGCTTTCGTATTCTTAATCAACTCATTCACAAGGTTATTAAAGACCGCATTAATTTTAAGTCCGAGCATTTGGTTCCTTTGATTAATGCATCATCCTTGCTTTCGAAATAGGATTCGAATTCATCTTTAATTAAAAAAAAAAAGTTACTCTTGTATTTTTTTTTTTATATATTTGAGGTTATCTATAAGAATTTGAATCGTAATTATTTTAATTAAAAATTTAATATTTTATCAATAGATGATGGTATACAAGCAGACTATCCTAGTAAGGATAGAGAAAAAAAGGGTTTCATTCGGGGAAGCTAACTACCGGCAAGTGTAATGGAGAAAAAGACTGTATTACTCATAAAGTTTGACTTTATTAATAAATTTTTATGATTGCAGTTTAATTTTGTTGGCGAATACGCTTCGTGTTGCCTGCAATTACCTTCATTTTGCAAGCTACTCTCATAAGTCATAAGGTGATAGTGATAGGAAGAGCCACGGGAAAGCTATGACATTTGAACTACAATAGAGGAAAATGACACAATTTATAGAGAAAATGTGATGTATAGAAAAACCCTTAAACAATATGGATAAGGATTAAAATTGCAACAAAGCAAGAAACCATATTTTTAATTGTATTTTACAATCAAGGGTTTTGACTTTCTTAACCCAACGCATGTTCAATGGGATGATGCTAGGTGTCTGGCCTGAATCAAAAAGCTTCAGCGATGATGGGTATGGACCGATTCCATCGAAGTGGAAGGGAATTTGTCAAAATGACCAAGATGCTGGATTTCACTGCAATAGGTCTGTCATTTCCCCTAACCCCACCTTTCAACCCACACCCATGGTTTACTTTTTGATGATGATGTTGATTTTGTTGTCTTACCTTGAACATTAATATCGACTATGCCAAGGTTACTGCCTCTTATTACTTTTGTGTAGTAAATGTCTTAAGAAAACGCTTGTCTAAACCCTTAATTTCTGCGTAATTTATCACAATCTAGGCCTTAATTGTCCAAATATCTTCATCGTTGTCAACCCATAAAGAATCTGTGCTGGGGTAATTTTTGGTACTGTATAATATTCAGTTCCAATTGGACGGTGGAGGAGGACCAGTATCAGAAAAAAAAAGCACATTCATTTGGAGTTTCGTGGTAGAGCTGGCGTTACCCACTTTATCTGAGAGTTAGTGAGTGAAAAGGATATAAACCACATTAGCTATTACCTGAATGATTTCAATATAATTCATCTCTTGGTGGCATCAGGAATAATGTTATGTACAAACTGATTATATTCTGAAAATTTTTGTTTATTGTTTATTACAACCTGTTTGAAAATTTTCAAACAATGAAGCAATTTGCATTACGCTTCCATCTTAGGCACCACTTACATAATATTTAATCTGATATTCTTATGGTTAATACTCGGTAAGACATTGTAGCCTAAAAGCAAGACAGCAAAGAATTGTTTATGTTACCATAAAAAGTTATCAGATATAATTTAATTTGATAGCCATGGAATTGCTTAAGATTCAAGGTTCATGTTCTTGGACAAATCCACAAAACTTTGAGATACACAAGAGCCAGCCAGCATATTAGGTCCCCTACAGTCTGCATTAATATGGTTCATTTTTCCAAGTCACTCTACCAGCAGAGCTTCTGGCTGCTTGTGTGGCATGTGCGTTTGTGCACAGGCACAGTTGCATATGCATAAAAAAAATTCAGACGAAAACACTTCTTTGGCATCTTTCTCTGATTCTGATATTCCCTTTCTGTCATTGTTCTGATTTGTTTTCCGCCTTTATCTTCTGGGTGGGAATGTTTTTTTTTATCCAGCCACTGTCTTATAATGGTGTCTTTTCGATCCTGGAACAGCTACTGTCCCTTTTCCTGGAGGTAGTTTAGGTTTGTAAAGTCTGTATCTAAACCATATTAGTACCTAAATTGCTGTGTTCACGTTAAAGGAAGCTAATTGGAGCAAGGTACTTCAACAAAGGGTATGCTGCTATTGTTGGCAAACTCAACTCTTCCTTTGATACACCACGTGACAAAGAAGGTCATGGAACGCATACCTTATCAACTGCTGGGGGTAACTTGGTAGCCAACGCAAGTGTTTTTGGCTTTGGCAAAGGAACAGCGAAAGGAGGATCACCGAGAGCCAGAGTAGCAGCATACAAGATTTGCTGGCCACCAGTTGGAGGAAATGAATGCTTTGATGCAGATATATTGGCAGCTTTTGATGTGGCCATTCAAGATGGAGTTGATGTGCTGTCTGTGTCAATTGGGGGAGATCCCACTCCCTTTTTCAATGACAGCGTTGCAATTGGCTCTTTTCATGCTATCAAGCATGGAATTGTTGTGGTCTGCTCAGCTGGCAATTCAGGACCTGCTGATGGTACCGTCTCCAACATTGCACCATGGCAGATCACGGTTGGAGCCAGTACCATGGATAGGGAATTCCCTAGTATTGTTGTCCTCGGCAACAATATGCACTACAAGGTTACTTTCCCCTCCCTTCAGCTCTAGTAACTGAAAATGAGGAGGAAGTTTGAAGAAAAAAGGAAAATGATGCCAATGCTAAGGTAACTTAAGAAAGGAACTTATCAATACTTATTTCCTTTCTGCAGGGACAAAGTTTATCGGTTAAAGTTTTGCCAAACAAGTTATTCCCACTTATAAGTGCAGCGGATACCAAGGCAGCTAATGCATCAATTCAAAATGCGTAAGGATCAAACACTTCTAAATAGTGGTACCTTGGTTTCAGTTACACCAACTGTTTTAACACTTCAGTCGGTAATATATGTATCTCCACCTCACATCTTCTGCAAATACATGCTAATTTGTAAAAATAATGCAGATCGTTATGTCAGGCTGGAGCCATTGATCCTAAAAAGGCAACAGGAAAGATCTTGGTATGTCTTCGAGGCCAGAATGCAAGAGTGGACAAGGGTCAGCAAGCAGCTCTGGCTGGAGCTGTTGGCATGGTTCTTGCTAATGACATTCTCACAGGGAATGAAATTCTTGCCGATGCTCATGTCCTTCCTGCTTCCCATATCAATTACACTGATGGTCTTGCTGTTTTCACTTATATTAATTTAACATTGTACGATTACTAACCAATAAATTTGTTATTTTTACCAAGGCATCCAGTGAGCTTATATGATAATAGTGTTACAAGTCCACTGACTATTTGTGGATATCTGGAACAGGAATCCCACTGCATATATTTCTCCTGCAACCACACAAATTGGCACAAAGCCAGCCCCTTTCATGGCAGCATTTTCATCAAAGGGACCCAACACCATCACACCTGATATCCTCAAGGTACTTACTACAAGTAGCTACATATTTTTCCAACACTTCTGCTAATTTAAATCAGGTACTTAGCATTTAGTTTCCCATTTTCAGCCTGATATCACTGCACCAGGTGTCAGTGTGATAGCTGCGTATACGGAAGCAGAAGGGCCAACAAATGAAGATTTTGACAAGCGCCGAGTTCAATTTAACTCTGTATCAGGCACTTCAATGTCATGTCCTCATGTTTCAGGCATTGTTGGCCTTCTTAAAACCCTTTATCCAAAGTGGAGTCCTGCAGCAATTAAATCAGCTATTATGACCACTGGTAAGAAACTTGTTCCTTAAGGAAGAAATAGTTGGCTTGAAGTTCTTTAACCTTCTTTCAGAGTAAGATTGCAGAATAATCCTCATCTTTTTGTCCCCTATGATGCAGCAACCACGTTTGATAACTTGAAGGAGCCAATTATAAATGCATCAAATATGAAAGCAGGGCCATTCAGCTATGGAGCAGGGCACATACAACCAAACCTTGCTATGGATCCTGGACTTGTTTATGACTTAGCAGCTACTGATTACCTAAACTTTCTATGCACTTTGGGGTACAATGAAACACTAATTTCAACTTTCTCACAGAACTCCTACAAATGCCCCAAGCCAATTAGTCTTGCCAACTTCAACTACCCTTCAATCACAATCCCTAACCTTGTTGGATCCATTACACTGACTAGGATTGTTAAAAATGTTGGTTCCCCAGGTACTTACAGAGCTCAAGTGCAGAGACCCATCGGAATTTCGGTTTGTGTTGAGCCCAAAAAATTGCAGTTCAAAAAGGTTGGTGAAGAGAAGACATTCAGTGTTACCCTGAAGGTCAAGAAAGCTCATGCAGTTAAGGAATATGTATATGGGCAGCTGATATGGTCAGACCATGTACACCATGTGAGGAGTCCTATAGTAGTAAAGGCAGTCTAAACACTGTCAAAGATTGCTTGGCTAGCTTTTAAGTTTGAATCTTTGGATTAACCCTTTGATTGCTACCTAGCTACTTTGGCACGGCCTTCAATGTATTCTATATTATTCTTCAAGGCCCTCCTGTTATATTTGACTAAATAATTATTGGGAAAAAAAAGAAATCCAACTAGATGGGCCTCTCTCTCTCTCTTATTCTTATATTGAACTCCATATCCAGGGGTTCCATGCTGCAATAGCAACAGTTCTCTAGTAAAAATATCAACAATAACAATAGCAACAAAACTAAATAAAGTTTATACATAATATGATCATTATTCATTATATACGAAAACCTGACAAAGAGAGGAAAACACTACATATATAACATATGTTACAACATGGAAAAGAGAGCCTTCAAAGGATTTCAAGAAAGGAGCTCTTTTGCCCACAAAAAAGTCGCTAAAAGGAGAGGAGAGGATTAAAAACATGAGCATTATGAATCTCAGCCTTCATCCTCAACCCAGAAGGAAGCCAAGCCCTACATGGTAGTTTCAGAACAAGGATCCACATTTAGAACTAATCCTCTTTGAAATTCTACAAATGGATATGCTATGGGTTTATCCTCTTCTTCTGTTTTCCACCTACAAATTTTGGACCAAACACTTTCATGTTAAGTACAAAAATATACCATGCACCTAAAGTTAATTGGGAGTTTACCTTCTTTTATTTGAAAGTTGAAACAGTTAGCTTTTTTACTGGATATGAAAGAAATTACCTGAAGTTTTGAACAAGGTGGTGGAGGAAGAAAGAAACCTCAACCTTTGCTAGGTCAGATCCAGGGCAGCATCTTGACCCACCTCCAAAGGGTGTAAACTTCTTGCATTTGGGATCCTGGCTCTGTGTCACACATTGATAAACATGTCACATTTTTTTCATTTTATCAGTTTTTTTAAACAACAAACAGATTACAAATCATATGATACCGCCAACAGTTATATAATCTTTTGATAGAGTGTTAGTCCCTAAATCACAGTAATCAAAGATCAAATCCTGAAAACTTAAAAACAAAAAATCATATGATCTGTTCATTTCAAGTCAAACCACGAGAAATTCAATAAGGAATCAGTTCTAGATATTTATCAAACATTGATTTCGAAAAGCTCTCTAAATCAACAAGTTTGAGCATTTTTTAATATGCCAATGTATATTCAATCATTGTTGGTCAATCTGGAGAAGCTGAACTTTAATCCACTGTAAGTTATGTTAGGTCTAGTGTACCCTTTTCTTTCATGGCCAGAACGTACAATGAAAAGACCATTTCATAACCTAACAAATGCTGCATATCTCCCAACTTGAGATGAAAAGCCATCATCCTTGTCCAAAAATATATAAGGTCCCTCACCTCCAATTTCAACAAAATAATGCTATTCGAAAGTACAAAAAGATTAAAATTTCCAAGAGGGATAATTGCAGAATCAGAACTTCATTTTCAGAATTAAAGAAATAGAAGAAAGAAGAATTTTTTTACCATTATAAATATTATTTTTCTATATGGGAATGATTATAAATGATCACTTTTGCATTTGCGCTAAAGATTTTAGAGTCCAATTGTTTAATTTGCTTTTTCCAAATGAACATGAAAGTTCAAATTATATAACTTAAAATAGAGGCTAGGATAATTTTTGAGTGAAAGTTGGGGAAATGGACACCTTCAGCCATATAACTTAGATCAGGCCATGGATGCTCCATTTTATTAGGACACGAGTCCTAGAAGATTTTTGAGGTTGATGATGAATGATTACCTCCCATCTCCATGGATGGAACTGGGAAGCTTTCGCATGGTGAGATGGGTCTAAATGAACTGCAGTGAAAACAGGCAGGACCTTCCAGCCAGATGGAATTAGATAACCTGATCAAAGCAAAAATTAATACAAACAAAAATTGGGTCTTATGTCTCATACAGATAATAAACTAATGTACAAAAGCTCATTCACTGCATGATTATATTGGAACATAATCAATCATTTGTGTGTGTGTGTATGTATATTTATACACTTATTTCAGAACTAATAACATTATTATATATATTTTAAATAAAAACCTTTAAATTTGATATCTTTGAGAGCCTTTCGGTGAACGAATTTGACAATGTTACCGTATCTCAGAGCTTCATTGATGACCTACAAACAGGAAAAAGAAAAAAAAAAGAATATGCATAGAGAAAAAAAAAGTTATGAAATCACATCATTATTGCAAACATGCTAGAAAAAGGGTGTCAGAAGAAATTTTTTTTTTTTTTTGTTTTGATGGGGTATTAGATGAAAAGTTGTGTTATAAATTAAAGTAATGAAAAGAAAATATTATATAAGAAAGAAATTTCTATTACATTTTGAGTGAAACCCATTTTCTTATAATCTTCCCAATCCAAATGATCCTCATGTTTCTGCTTCATGCTTCTTATTTTCTGATGTTCTTGCTATATATAGTTCAGAAGAAAAGAGTTAATAATTTTTATAAGAGTTCATGAAATTAATGCGGGGCATGGTATTGGAAAATTAAAGGGTGCGTTACCTTCAACTGTTGTAATGCAGTTGGAGAAATGCTTAGGAAATGAACCACCATGGACATTAAAAGGGAAGTAGTTTCATAGCCACCCAAAAGAGAATCCAAAACAAAACTCACTTTTTCATCTTCAGATAAGGTATCAACTGATAGAAGGATTTCAAGGAAATCACTTCTTTTCTTAGAGTTCCCATCAGGATTTCTTCTTCTTTCCTCTATAATTGCTTTGACAGTAGAAGATATTCTGCTTCTAGCCTGTAAAGATAGTCAAAGTTAAAGGTTATCACATGCTTTCTTTTTGCAGCAAAAGAAAAGGAGATAGAGCTATAACTCTCTAAAATGATTAAATCACAATAAATATTATATATTTTTCATTAATTATTTAGTAAACAAAGCTATCAAAAACATTTCTTTTTTCTTTTGAGCATATATACATATATATATATATATATATAGTTAAAGAGAGAACATAATCAAGCTTTTGAGTACCTGAACAGCTCTTGCATATGGGGTTCCAGGAATATAGAGTGGGAGAGAGATAAGTCCTCTCATAAAAGTGAGAAAATCTTCTAGAATTTTTGAAGTATCTGGCTCCTCTGGTGTCAACCCTAGCACTTGCTTTACTATTACATTGAATGTGAACTGTGGAACGAAAAGTCGACAAAGGAAAGGAATAGAAACAAACTTTACATTAGAATATATGAATGGATTCTTTAATATTACTTTTTTGCAAGAATGTTTTTCCTTTTATTAAAATCAATGGTATTACCTTTCTAGCCTCTTCACAGAAGATAACTTTTGGTTTATTTTTCCACGAGTCAAGTATGTGAATGGCTATCCTTTCAATGTCATTGAGAAACTCAGGCTTTGATTTGGTAATGGTGACCAGAGACAGGGCCACATTTCTGAGCCTCTTGTGAGTTTCACCTACTGCCACCAGCATGGAAACCTTGCCAAGAATGCCATGGATAGGCTTTGGATAACTGCACTGAAACAGCTTGCCTTCATTTTGTTGTATGAAATAGTTCAGCTCTGGGTCACAGGACACAACGGTGGGGGAGAAGAACAAATGGGATTTGAACACTTTCCCATATCTGAAAATTTCATAACAAAATTCTCTTTTTCATTAGTTGACCACATATAATCATTCTTACTAATTCTTCTTCTTCTCTCTCTTTCTGTTTTTTTCTTTTAATGATACTCATCCCCAAGTAACTGACAAATAACAAATAAATAAAAGAAAATGCATATGCTTACAGGAAACTGAATGATCATCACAGCTGGAAGAGTGAAACCAACGTCAGGAAATATATACAAAAGCATGTATATTATATTTATGTATATACTTACCTAGAACAATGGTCTTGAAGAAATGCCCCCACAGAATTGGAAGAGTGAGGCTTTAAGAAACTAAATGTTTCGCCAAGTAAAGGCCATCCAAAAGTCCCCTTTGGGACAAGGCCACCCTTGAGGAGCAAAGGCAAGAAATGGTTCAAGACAAGACTTAACGAAAAACCTAAAACCCCTCCAATTACCAAAACAACGAGCCAACAAGAACCTACAGCCATAGACAAAAAGAGGCAATGTTCTCAAAATTTTACTCTCTTAAGCTCAAGGTCATCAACAATATTTTCAGACAGTTGTGGAACCAAATGTTCAGCCTACTATCCTTATATATACAGCTAGAGAGAGGAGAGTAATGCCCCTTGGCCTTGTTGTTGTAGTCAATATTTTATTTAAAATTAAGACTGGGGGAAAAAGCAAAGGGCCTTTCCACAGATTGTTACTGTGGGTGAATTTACCTTTTTCAGACGTAAGGCATAGGAAATCGAATCCTTCTATCTAGTCGAGGATCTAGACTCTGTAGCACTATTCCTAGGGGTACAGAAAAGATAGAGATGAATAGTGAATAAATGAATTATATTTTTCTTTTTAATTATTTGGAAAAAAGTTTGGTTTAGAAAATATTCTTTACCCAAAAAGAAATCTGTTGTCTGTGATAAAGATATGCAAATGAAAAGAATAGAGGGAGCTTCTTTGAATTTGGTTATTGGATTGCCATGGAGTTTACAATTTCCAAGAAACAATTCAATTTCATATCTCGAGTCTAAATATATTTTAGATGTAATATATCACTTTTTTGATGTATATAAAATACCTCATTAAATTAAAAATAGCTTTTTCTTTATTTCATGAATCTGTGCATACTTGTCTCAATTTTTGAATAGAAAACCTCCCTAGATTGAAAATCTTTAAATCATCGAATTGTTAGGGTGTTTTATTCACAATGCTTTGTCCTAACTTATCACTTCTATATATTATTCCATCAGTCTCATTTTTTTTGTTCATTTTTTTATATTCCAAAATTACATTTTTTTAACAAATAAAATTTTTATTTTTTATATTTTAAAATTATATGTTAACATCTTTTTTATTTTTTGGTATCAAAAATCATGAAATTTAAATATATAAAAATTTTAACTTTTAATATTAAATATATTAAAGTTAAATTTTATTCTTAAACTCCATGAAAGCCAATCATAATACTCAAACAATTTAAGACAAAAAGAGTATTACATTTTAATTATAATTAAGATTAAATAGTATTTAAGATTAAGATCGCTTTTTTTTTTTGTTGAAAAAAGTTTACATGAGGGGAGATACTTTATTTTAGGGTCAAGGTATATACCATAGACGATGAGTTACTTGAATTTATAGATTCTTCATCAAAAGGTATTATTGATGATAAAAATCGAATATAAATCATACAAGTGAAATATTTTATCTTTATCAACTAAACTAATTTTATTTGACAAAATTAGAATTGCATTTAAAATTATTGAATTCGAATTTCGGGTGAAAGAAGAATGATTACTTTATATGAAAGGAAAAGACGGCCTCATGAAGTCAAAATCATATATATATATATATATATATATATTTATATATATATATATATATATATGTAAGTGGAAATCAGATCTAATACGTCTTTGAGTCAATCTCAATGGTAATTGTCGCATTGACTTGAGTTTCAATATATAAAAAAATACAACATTGTTCGATTTAAAACCAAAATTCACGTAATGAGGTGAATCAAGACAAGTTTCTAATGATTCTTTGAATCCGGAACGAAAAAATATATCCATTGTATCGGCTAGACTTAATTCCATAACACTGGTCACAGGTAATTAGTCTTTTGAGTTACACAAAGGTTTAAAGCTTATGATAATCATACATTTTTAGTTTACAAGAAACATTTCTGATAGAGTTCTTCAATTCAAGATTTCAATTAGAAAACTTTGACTAAAAATATAAGATTGAAAGCCAAAATTAATGCATTATTAAAACTCAACGGTTATGAAACGATCAGTAATATGTAAGATAAAAAAAAAAAAGGTT
Source organism: Durio zibethinus (assembly GCF_047325235.1). Lineage (NCBI taxonomy): Eukaryota > Viridiplantae > Streptophyta > Magnoliopsida > Malvales > Malvaceae > Durio > Durio zibethinus. Next base: position 9,771,684 of record NC_143182.1, on the reverse strand, counting down.
AATTGAAAGTAATATCTATAAAGAAAATTTAATCAATACAGTTAATGAATTGAGAAATTAATTTCATGCAACACCGTACTACACTATATATGTTTATGACCAAATAATATATATTATCATCAAAAATATATTGGTGGAGTCGTCAATTAAATCATGTTGTAATTAATGTTACACACAAGAGCTACGCTCAACTCTGTTGGTTGAGTGTACCACTAATTGTTTCTCATGTTCATGTATCAAGAAAAATATATTTTTTTGGGCCAAAAATGTATAAAGAAAATAATTAACAACAAAAGAAGCAATTCCTTACACGAATGGATATTGTTTTTGGTTCAAGCAATATGCAAAAGATTAAAATGCTTTTGATATTACATGTACCAAAAAAAGTTAAACTTTCAAAATGTTCCATAATGTTTTTATATGATTTCAAAACTTTATTTTTTTTTTTCTAAGGAAAAAATGATTTTCAAATTCTTTCTAAATCGCAATCAATCATATGTATGTTTGATTGATTCATGCCAACAATAAAATGACAAATTAATTGTTAAAATCTTGAGTTCCTTCGTTATCATAATTAAATTTCAGCATGAGATGTGCTAGTATATGTTTTTATAAATTGACAAGAAAAGGACAGATTCATTGTATAGACTAAGGGATAAATGAAACAGAGACATCAACAATTTAATCCATGTCTAAAGGAGGGTACGTATTTTCTTCATCTCATTAATATTATATCCAACACTTTTCCAATCTGCAATGCAATCACTAGCTCATGATAGCGTCTTCAAAATCATTCCCTCCACAAAGAACACAAAGAACATACATATATACATGATATCTTTACTTTGCAATTTATATTCTTCGCCTCAATTTTTTTTTTTTTACAATTAAGATTGAAGTGTTATTTAATTTTCTTTAATAATTAAAAATTTTTTAATGCACCATATGGATGTAAAAAAATTCTCTATTAAGATCGAGAGTATTAGGCCAAAATAAAACTTGAAATACCCTTAATTGTATTAAAAAGAGTGTATTTTTTTTTCTACATAAAGAAGATGCAATCTAACAATAAGTAAAGAAATTAAAGTGTTGAGATTTAAATTTCAAATCATTGGATAATCATCTCTTAATAGTGATTGTATGAATTAAATAAATTAAATTTTAAATTAAAAAAATACATATATTTAACAAGGAGTAAAAGTTGAGATTATAAGGTAATTATTAATTTCATTATTACACCTTTTTTAATCAATTGGATCAAAACTTTGTTTTTAATTAAGGATACAACTAGTATTTTCCGTATAATTTTTTAAAAATATCCCCTTTCTTCTCTCGGCAAATCATTTCAATTGGGACAATAGTAAAAAAGTGGATTCAAGTATATTTTGGAAGGATTATGGACATATAATTGTAATGTCAACCTTTCCTCTTAAAAAAACAATCCCCAGTTAGGACATGGTTTAAATATTACAATTGGTTGAATATAATCTTTAATTTAACTGATAAATGCATGTTTTTCATTTTTTTTTTATTTGCAATATGTAACTCTCATTTCTATCTCATAAATTTCACATTTTTTTAATCAAAACATAAAATTTATATCTTTGATTTTAGGTTTGGCATCCTAAATCTCTAAATAAAAATTTTATTTATTAAATATATATAAAATATGAATATAAGTATAAATATAAGATGAATACTATATTATCTATTTTTATATTTTTATATTTGATAAAAAATTTAATTTAATTTTTATTTTTATTTTTTTCTCAAAATTTAATATTAATTTTCATAAAATAAAAATTAAATTTTCTATCAAATTGAGGTAAAGTTAACATCCCTATCTTCGATTCCATAACCTTTGCTTTTCAAGCACAAACCCCACGTCTTTGACTCCCAAATTTACCCTTGTTTTTTTTTTTATCGCACGCACGGTTAATGCCTTAATGGCTTCGGTGTGCCCACCGGCAATAATTCTTCTTCTTCTCTCTCTGGGCACCAATCGGTTGCAGTCGCAGTCACCACTCGGATTGCCCTCTACCACGCCCTCTCGTTTCATTTTTTTCCTCAACATAGAATAGATAGCCTACTTGCCTATTCGCACATTTTTATCTTTCTCTTTTGTCACCGCCGCTCAGGCTCTTACCACTCAAATATTCTATATTCTACTACTGCTTTTTTTATCTTATATTGAGCATTTCCCTTTTGCTTTCCTATCTACAAATTTTCCATCATGAAATCACAGTGATTCAATCTCTAATGATTCTATATATGTAATTAACCATCATTAATATTAATTGCCATTACTCGAATATATAGCAAATCTTTTTAATGTAGTTGTGTGAAAACATTTTGAGTCAATCTTGTCCATCATTATCAAAGATTAGAGCATTTGAGCTCATAAAAATGGAGAAAAGGGACAAAGAGTTGGAATGGCAAAGGGTGCTAAAGCCCAAGGTGATGTCTTAACAATTATTAGAATATGATTTGAGCCTATAAAAATAGATAAAAGTGTACTTGATCAGATCTGGTTGCTGCAGGCTTTACGTGAGTAATTGTCCAATATGTATAATTTGACTTTGCGTTACACGACAATATAAGCAGTAGTTATAAATAGATAGCTATATTTTTTTTTAAGTGATAAAAAGTTTTTAAATTTTATTCTGTATTTTTTTTAGTTAATTTAAATAGATTTATCTATATCAAAATTAATAAATTAAAAATTATTTTTTTACATTCTTTCAACAGATTCAAACCAAATAAAAAAAATTAGCACACCGTCTTTGCAATTTAAATTGGCAATCGGTAAAACTTATTGTTTTGGTATCTTGTAAACATACCAAAAAAATGTTCCATTATTGTTCCACTCCCGGGAGAGAGCACAAGCCAGTGGACAGGAGAAACACAAACAGACAGAGCTGAACATATCTGGGTGAAGTATATAGGCATGGTTCAAGCTGGACCTAGATAAAGGTCCTGGTCAACTGAGTTAATGGAAAATTTCTCCGGCTGATTTGCATTGTCAAAATCGCAAATTTATTGTATGGAGTAATTATCTCTTCAGAGATATTCGAATGCCAATCAAGCCAAAAACCTAATGACCTTTTCAAAATTGGAATTGAAATTATAATTAAGAAAAGCTACAATAGAGTTAATATAAACCATAAAATTGCTGCAAATATTTTTTTGTAACGTGACAATTTGCAATACTCCGCAAAACTACATAAATATTTTTTGGTAATTTTCAAGCTTTTTGTAATGGCCATTTAATCTCGAAATTAAATCTTGGAAAAATATAAATTTTGATGAAATTGTATATTTTTAGGAACAAACCAATCAAAATATTCAAATTATTCTATAGCATATAGTTGATCAATATAATACAACGACCACTAATCAATAAATAAAATTCATGACTGCAGATATCATGGGTAGGGTTTGTTTGTGTTGAAATATACCGCCATTCATGGGTTGGGTAAACTTCCAACAAATGTAAATTGCTTTGGGCAAATTTTTGCTTATTGGTTTTGAATCAAAATTGCCTTGTACAGTTAAATGGTGTGGTTCAATCATGTACGTCGCAAGCGCTCCTTTCCCAACTCAAATGAATGGCATTTCGGCCATAGCAAAATAAGAAGAAAAAAAAATGGCATTCAGCCACTGCATGAAAATGATGAAAAGGTTTTTAATGTGTCTCTTTCTGTTTCAATATTTAGCATGGAATTCAGTCACGACAAAGAAGACGAATATGTTAATCCAGAAAAAAATTTTAGATAAGTCTCATTGTGGGATTATGTGATGAGTCGTATAAAGAACAAGAAAGAGAAAAAAAAGAAATTAACATAAAATAGCTCTTTGAGAAATATTATACTTTGATGTTTAAGGATTTACGTTGTAAATAGTAAATAATTTTTTGAATACGTGATCTTATCCCGAACCAATAAATAAGTCAGAATTGTTTCTGCAACACTCCCACAAAAATGTTTTCGTAATACTTTCGTAAATCAAGTAAGTCTTTCGTATTATTTTCGATATATAATTTTATTTATATATTATTAGATATCCTTCAATTTGTTAATAATGTGTCTAGCTTCTAAATTCATGTCTTGCTGTATATATGCAACATTTTCCATTGCCAACCTGTATAGCTATTTGTATCTTCCATGCAAACATTCATAAATTTGTTTTGTCTAAAAAATTTAAAGATAAATAAGTTATTTTAACCTTAGATTAAGATAAAACATACGCTTTTAAATTGTTATGAAAAATGGTGTCCTACAACTAAATTCAAGATAGAAATAAGAAGAGTTCATTGATGAAACTCAAACTCAAACATTTTGTTACAAGAAAAGTGAGCTTTATTAGTTGATTCAACTAATATTTTAATAGCATTTATAAATATTTATATTTTTTTCAGAATATATACTTGTTTGAAAATATAATATTTCTAACCATAGTTAATATATGATCTTCACTTTTTTTTTTTCACTTCATGATCTAAACAAAAACGAATCATGTACACAATTTAGGATCCTTAAAGCAGGGAGAAGCCATATATATAAATATATATATATATATATGTTAACTTCATAAATATATCATGTGGTGAAGACCAAAATGAAAGTACCTCATGAGATTTAACATATAACAATTAACTACCTTATGATTTATTTTATTATTTTTTTATCTAAAATCGTTACTTTTTTGTTTTTTTTTATTTTTTTATTTTTCTCCTTATTCTTTATATGAATTTATATTCTCTGTCTAAAAATTTATTCTCTCTCTTTAAAACCAAGTCAATTCTCTCTCTAACTTCTCTGCAACTTCTCTTCTTAACCAAACCAAACCTCTTGAGCATTCTCCAACTTTTCTTTACCAATTTTAAACTCAAAAACAAAACTAAAAAATTAGTTAAAAAGCCACTATTGCTCTTTTATGGATCATCTGGGTTTTTTTTTTTTTCCTTTTGTGTGGTATTGTTTCTCTCTTTTCTTATTTGCCCAACACCCAACAAAAACTCAATATCTAATAAAAGTTGTCACTACCTTAGTCTTTATTTGAACACTCGAAAACAAAGACCAAAACCCAAAATTTTTCAAATTGTCCCTATCACTGTTCACCACTTAAGAACCCTAAAATAATTTTTTATTTTATTTCAAAACCTTAAAGAAAAGATTCCCACAATAAAAAAAATCAAAAACTCGTATAATGAAACTTTTTATTTTGTTTTTGATTTTTTTATGAGTGTTTTGCTACTAATTTGTGAGTATATGATTGCTTGTCGATGGGTGATTGTTAATTTTGGTCATCAAATAGGTCTTTTCTAAGTTTGATTAATTAGAGATTCTTGATTTACTGATTGCTGATATGTGTTGAAGTTTTATTGGTGAATTATTTACTGTTTATTTTGTGGATTTTAGCTTTGAATTGCTTGGTGGTTATTGTTTTTGGGTTGTTGAATTCATATGAATAATTGTTGCTAAATTACTTAAAAATTACTCACTACTTAAATTTCTTTTCTTTTGGTTCTATGCTTGTCTACATGTTGCCTTTGTTTGCTCAATTGCCTAGATTTTGCTAAATCAAAAATATTATTTGTTGGAAATGACTTGACTGAATTTTTGGATTGATAAATTCATTCTCTGTTTAAAATTAAATTAATTCTTTAAACTAAACCAAATTAAATTGTTACAAAGAAAATTAGTTTGATTTTTGATAAAGAGTAAATTTTTGAAGAAAATATAAATTAAGATGAAAAAAAGAAAACAAAATTGAGTAAAAAATAATAAAATAATACATTTTAAAATTCAATAACATTTTTATTTCGACTTTTATCACATAATATATTTGTAAAGATTACCTATTATATATATATATATATAATTTCACCACCTGGCGTGTGAGCTGATCAGAGCAGAGCTGAGCATTGACAATTGCACAAAATCTGTTTTGCCAGTATGTCACGACATAAAATGACGCCAAGAACGTAGCCCTGCAAGAATGCGGGGCTCAGGTATATATGGCGACAAATGCAAATTGGTGAAAGCATGAAACAGACAAAAGCTTTGTACTCAACTACTCAAAGCCTTTGACGGTAAAAGTTTAATATAGTTTGATTGATTGATTGATAGATAATAGAGGCCGATGGGATGGGAGTAGTTGCTCTATAGATACACAGAGTCTCGTAAGATTCCAAGAAAAAAATGGGATTTATCTGCGCATATATATATATATATATATGCGCTTCACAAACCAACAAATGAAAATCTATAATGCAAATGAAGCTTTTGACTAAAAATACCATAGAGTTTGAATTGAAATATTAATTAATACCAAAGTGATGAGAGAGGATTAGCTGAAAATATGGGATATGTTGTAATTGTAAAGGGGTTTTAGGCTTTGAACTTTCAAGCTTTCAACATCCAAATCTAATAATATTGAAAAAAAAAAAAGAAGAAAATGGGGGGAAAAAGACGTGGAGCAGAATGGGAGTCAAAGGTATTAAAGATGAAAAAGAAGAGTTTGGTCCAACTGACATCTCCACGTGCTATCTCGAGCAATGTGATGTGAAAAAAGCCGGAGAGATCTTAATTGCCTGCCTGATCATGAAGGAAACTACACAATTATAAAACTAATCCTCGAATAATGCAAAATATTTTATTTTAGCCTTACTCTGTTTTGAAGGTCGATTGCACCCTTCATCTTTAATATTTCGTCAAATTAATCACGTTTTTAAAGGAAATTAATCACTTGACTAACGATTTCATTAACAGCTAATTTCCAATATGATAAACCATGTAACTGACGACTTGGTTTGACAAATGTAATCGAACAAGACATAATTTCTTTTTTTTTGAAAAATTTAAGAAGGAAAAATTATTTTATTTTTAAGGAGTGGGTAAGCCATTAACTTACAAAAAAAATTATGAATTTTTTTATTTTTTAAAAAATTTTCAGATTTCCAAATTATTTATCAATAAAAAACTATAAAAATTTAAAATTAAATATTTTACATCTAAATCTTATAATTTAGCCATTTATGTCTATTCTATCTATGATAAGGCATAAAATTACTGATGATGGTAACATCATCCACGGCCATTGAAGAAAAAGTATGCATATAAAAGGAAATCATTTATTTATGGATTATTGTTTGCTTTTTGGGCACCCCCCACGATTGAAATGATTTAAACTTTAAAAAAATGGTCCCTAGGACTAATAATTTTGAGGAATCCAATAATATATTGCCAAATGTGCTTTTCATCATCTCAAAATTTTTTAAAAACTAAAAAAAAAAAACCTTATTTGAGATATATTAATTTTTATAGAGTTTAAGAAAAAAATTTTGATTTTAATGTCTTTAATATTAAAATTAAATTGTTTTATAAAATTAAAGTTTTATAATTTGTAATATTAAAAAATAAAATTTTTTAAAAACTAATTTTAAAATATAAAAAATTTAAATATTAAAAAAATAATAATTTTGAGGCATCCAAACTAAAAGATGGTCAAAAAGATGGGACAAAAGGAGTAAGAAAGAAATCTACTTGTTTAGTTTTTAAGGAGCACAAAAGAAAGGATAAAAGGGGAGGGGTTGATTGATAAAAATAATGTAAACAAATTTACAATATATGATCTATTTATATCTAATGTATCAACTTCTAATATTGGAAATAAAAAAGTGAAAGATTTTATTTTGAAATACTTTGATATATGAGATGAATCCATTATTTTGATTTCTTGCTTGTTTTATTACTAAATTAAGTTGAGTAGTTTTACATTTACAAACACATAAAAAACATTTTCCGTAAAAAGAAAAAAATACACACTACTATTGCTTTTAAAGAACTACTCTTATAACTATCATCTTATTTATTTTTTAAAAAATAATTATCCTAGTTTGATTTATCATTAACATAGAATATATTATTCCATAATATTTTAATTAATATTTTAAACATTTTTTTCATTAAGTAAAATTTTAAATTTTAATTTAATATTAATTTTAAATTGAAATATAAATTTAAAACTTAACTTAGTTATACAATTATCTTAAGGTAGTATTTGATTTGGGGTAGTCATTCCAAAAATCATAATGATTTACAAATAATGCTTCAATCATTGTATTTGACAAATATTTAATGATCATATATGACAATAATTTTGGATTATTTAGAGTGATCAGATCACTATCTTGAAAGGTAATTTAGTTTTCATCTAACAAAGTAGAAAATTTTTATTATCAAAGTGAAGTAATATGTAAAATTAATAATAACTAATATTATTCATTTAATATGTAAATTAAAATTTTGATTCATCTTACATTTGAAATTATATATTATAAATTTTTATATTTTCAAATTAATATTCATTGTAATAAGTTCAATTTTTTTTTTTTGTATTTTTTGTATTTTTTTAATATTTTACATATAATAAAATTTATTTTTGTTATGATTTTAATAAATTAATTTTATTTTTTAATTAAATATTTTTTACATAATTTATATTATAAAATCATTTTATTTAATAAATAAATATATTTAATAAATTAATAATATTTATTACAAAATAAATAAAAATATTACTGTATTTTATAAATTATTTTCTTTAAACAACATTTAAATCAATCACTTGTGTAATTATTATAATAAGGATGATTATTTTCATACTTTTAAATAAAATAATATTTGATTTAGCAATATCAAGTACAATAGTATTTAATTCTTATAAATTAATAATTATTAACCAAATAAAATGATTTCAAATCACAAGCAATAAAATCACCTTAATAATTAATTCACTTAAGTGATTATATTAATTATGATAATCTTAAAAATAATATCATATATTATTTAAGATGTGACATATAACAAATTTAAAATTCAAAATTTAACACCAACAATACTATTAATTATACACAAAATATATATTTAATTTTTCATAAAATTATATGTAAATATAGAATTACAACCAAATTGAAGATTAATTAATTGGTTAAAAAAATAAATATTATTTAACATATATGATACAATTATTATATTAAAAAAATTATTAATGATATCATCATTTTGCATATGAAGAAACTCATGTTAAATCGAAAGCCATATTCAAGTTAGGGATATAATCAATTGAGTTCGAATTGATACTGTATTAAGTTTGAGCTTGAATTTGATTCGAAATTCGATATGCGAAACTTAATTTAAACTCGATTGAATTTTTTTTTTTTTTTTAACTCAAACTCAACTCGAAATAAAAATCAAACTATTCGAACATGCTCGATTAGACTCAATTAATATGTAAAAATAAACTTAATTTTTATATTCGATAAAAATTTGATTATTTATATTCGAAGTCAAATTTGTGTTTGAGATATTTTATTAATTAAAATAATTAAAATATATTAAAATATAAAAGCTTAATTAAGCTCACGAATTATTCATGTTGAGTATAAAAATACTAAAACTCGATTCAATTGATAAGTTGAGTTACTCAAGCTCAAGCTCAATTCGATAATAATCAAACTAAATTAAAATTTTATTCAAATTAAATTCGAATAATTTGTGAGTATTAATATTTAAATATCAATTATGGAGTGACCTTTTTCAAGTTTGATTTGTGATAGAAGATGATGCGTCTCTTTTTGCTTCCTTCATTGTATCCATTTGTTTATGGCAAAATGCAATTAAAATTGCAAATTGGTATTCCCTTGTCCTTGTTTAAAATTTATTTGTAAAAATGATGTTAATTTAATGATTTCTATTATTAAAAATTAAAAAAAACTTAAAAGATATATTTAGAATATAAACATATAAGAATATTAAATGTATAAAAATCGATATAAAATTTTAAAAATTACTTAAAATAGGGGGATGAATAATATTTCAAAATATTAGATACAACTTTATAAGATTACATGTAAATTGAAACATATACACCATGATATTATAGACTTTCTCTTTCATAATTCTTTTTGAAAATTTTAATTTATTTTGAAATATCACTAACTTATTATTTATTTGATTAAAAAATATTAAACATATAAATTTTCTCCAACTTTTTTAAATGTTAATTTTAATGATATATTAACTATTCAAAACCTAATAGACAACTTTCTCCTTTGTTATTACTATGATGGATTTTTTTTTTTTTTTGTTGAGGCATGGATTTTCCGGTCAAAGAGCTAAGCCTCTTTTACTCTTTTCCTCAGTCCTCACTTGACAAGAGGATGGTAAATTCTTATGTTAAAAACCCCCAATTCAATGAAAAACTAAAAGTTTGAATCTATACTGTTTAATTAATAATGTTCTTGGGATATTAATTCTATTAGTAAAATAATAAAAAAAAGAACCATAATAAATATATATAAATAAAACATATAAATATTATTCAATATTCCTATAAATGATTATATAAATATTTTTATTTAATTTAGTTTTAAACTTTTTCACACATACAATTTTAAAAAAAGTACTCATTTCTGTAATAAAAAAAAACTTCTTTCTGTATTTTTTATTTGAAAATAAAAGATTCAAATAATAAAATCATGTATTAACCAATTGAGCTAATTATTCGGATGCATTATATAACTGATTTCAAATTTCCACCTAATTTTGTCCCCTTTGTTTCTTTATCCTATATATTTCCTCTGAGTATGTAAAATCTTAGTTTAAAATACTAGAGTAGAAGTCGGATAGAAATTGATTAACCGATTGAAATTAGAAATGTAGCAAAATTTGGAAAACGTTTCGAAGGTCAAAGAGTTCTTATTTGGGCTTTCACTCTTGAAAAAATTGGGCCTTTCACCATGTGTTGGTTTGATTTTTTTTTATAATTCTTAGCACGTTAAGATAACCGACAAACAGCTTGTTGGTTGCTATATATAAAACAAGGCCCTTACGTTTCGTTTGTTTCAATTATTATTTTTTTATTGAAGGTGTTCGAAGGAATGAACGCAAGCGGGGTAGAATTAGATCATTGATTCCTCTCGTTTACTTCTTTTGATTTGATTTAAAACTCTTTTCACATGCGTTTAACGCAGTTAAAACCATTTGTTTTAAAGGAAAAAAGAAACCTTTTTTTTCTTGTTTAATTTCTTTCTTTTTTGGTAATACACAATCGAATTCTTTTGTTCATAAGATCCGACCATTCATTTACAAAACGAAAGTATAGAATTTGCGATTTTAGGTATTTGGGGTGTACGTTTAGGAGCAGAACCAATGTCGTACGCTTACCTTTTCAAGTACATTATCATTGGAGATACTGGTAAGATTTCTTTCGTGTTTTCCTCAGGTTTTTTTTTTTTTTTTTTTAAATTTGAGATCTGGGTCGTTGCTCATATGTTTTTGGCCCATTTTTTGGTTCCTTCTCATTAATGGGCCTTTTTTAAAAATTTCTGTTAGCAACATCATCTGAATTTGCTAGGAATTTAAAGATTTACCGAAGGTTCTTTTGTTGTCACTGTCAATTTCTTTTCTTGTCATTGCCAATTACAGAATTAAATGGTGCATTGTCACCATTGTATAATTTAATGAGGCCCTCGATTCCTATGTCTTTTCTTAAGATAAACACTTCTAACAGAATCGAACATGGCATAATGCTTTATTAAGCATGGTAATGTGCTAGCATTTGAAATTCTGAGACAATGAAGATTGAAATTGCATTGCAATGAAGCTTGCTACTTTAAGCATTTTTGCATATGATAGTGAATTTGGCCATTTTTGCAATATTGTTTTCACAAGGATATTATGTTAGTGCTGTCCCCTGTGTTGAAGTCTCAGAATGGGTGTCCTATGCGCTACTAGCATAAATATGTTCTTTTTGTTTTTGCAGGAGTTGGAAAGTCATGTCTTCTCTTGCAATTTACTGATAAACGATTTCAGCCTGTTCATGATTTAACCATTGGTGTTGAATTTGGAGCCAGAATGATCACCATTGAAAACAAGCCAATCAAGCTTCAAATATGGGACACGGTTGGGTTTCCTTGTTTGTAGGTTTTAAATATTTTAGTTTAAAGTTACATCCGTGCAATGTGTCTGTATGTGTTTTTGGACTCTTATTTCTCAATTTAAGCCGTTATTTGCACAATGATTCTCTAATGAAGTATCAAAATGGTATGTCAAATGTTAATGTGTGAAACCAAGCTTTCAGGCTAGCACCAGAAGGGGTGTATTAAGATAAGTGGATCTGAGTTGTACCCTTAACATCAGAGTATCAGTCCTACTCAAATCTTTTTGAGGAACACAAGTTTACAGTTGATGCCATTGTTTATAGGACGGGTTAATGTTGTCATGGAAAAAAGATAGGCATTATAATGCGCTAAAGTTGGATAATTTAAGCTAGCTGCGCTAGAATTTTATATGCTCTAGCTATACCCCCTTGGTGATACCAAAGTTATTTGTGGGCTGTGGCATTTGACCTCAGTGGATGTTATGTCCATCACAATTGTATTCTCACTTAATCCTAGTTTAAGGCATATAAAATCTAAAGCATGCATGTCGTTTCTTATCAGTTGTGGATGCTGAATTTTCTTTGTTTTGTCAGGCGGGCCAAGAGTCATTCAGATCCATTACAAGGTCTTACTACCGAGGAGCTGCGGGTGCACTTCTAGTTTACGATATTACTAGGTATTTATTCTTTCTTTTAGAACTTTTGAGTTATGCCAATGGAGTTACTTGATCTTTAGAAAACCAATCTTTTCTCTTCTTCATTCTTCTACATGCATATATTATTCATAGAAACAATTTTGCATGTGCTGTTGGCTACAATAATAACGCTTCTACATGCATTTGTGATTAATAATCAGGAGGGAGACTTTCAATCACTTGGCTAGCTGGTTGGAGGAAGCAAGGCAGCATGCAAATGCAAACATGACAGTTATGCTTATTGGTAACAAGTGTGACTTGGCTCATAGAAGGGCTGTGAGCACAGAGGAAGGTGAGCGGTTTGCCAAGGAACATGGACTGATATTCATGGAGGCCTCAGCGAAAACGTCTCAAAATGTTGAAGAGGTGATAATAATACTCTTGTTATGCTTAGGACTACTTGAGAATGCTCTATAGCATTTGTATAAATAAGCTTTTCTTCACATGTCCTACTTGATATTCATTCTCCGAAATTTATAGCAAAAAATTATTACAGGCATTTATAAGCACAGCTGCGAAAATCTACAAGAAAATTCAGGATGGAGTTATTGACATATCTAATGAGGTTAGCATTTGTCTGCTTATATTTTCCTTACAATTTCTGCCATCTCTTTGTTCAAATTATTGAGTTCAACTTGCCCACATCTGTCCCTTCATTCCTCCCTTCCTTGTTCCCTTTCTTTCTGTGTTCTATTTAACATGGCAAAAGTTACATCAAATTTGGCATCTTGTTATATGGTTTGTCTTTATTCTCAACACCTTTTTCTCTCTTTAAGCAAACGAAACATGAAAAGTTGCAATTTCAATTCTCCTCTTAATTTTTCTCTCTTTTCTCACATGATATCTGTGTAAACGATTGCCTGCATCCCTCCGCATTTATAATTTCTTGGAAATTTGCTTGCATTTCTTGTGATTAGTTACAAGATCGGTAAAAATAATAAGAATTAGATCGACCACATGCTTTTTAAGTTTTAGGATAGTACGTCAATTCCAGCTTTATAAGAAACTGTTGGGTCTTGGAGAACATTAGTTGTTTTTAAGGCAGCAGTATGGAATGGTTGAATACTTGAATCATTAACCTTCATTTCTTGTTGTGTTTTTGCAGTCTTATGGCATAAAACTTGGACATGAAACCCACGCAGCCTCATCTGTAGGTAGAGATGGTAAAGCTTCTCAGACAGGCGTCTGCTGCAGCTGAAAATTTGGATTTGTTTTGGCCAAAATAATAAAATAACCTTGAACTTTATAACTTAGATAATCCTTTCTTCTTTAATTTACTTAAATATAAATCGTTAATTTTTAATTTATATTCAAATAAACTGATAAATTTTAGTTTGTATCTCAATAAACTCATACATAAATAATTCTTTCTTTTAAAAATAAATATTTATTTAGATACAAATAAAAGTATAAATCTTATTGGAATACAATAAAAATATAAAAATTTATTTTTAAAAAATAGTTCAAGAATAGTTTTAGTATTTTAAATATTTTTTTCCAAGTTGAGAGGTTTGATTGTGGATTTAGGTTTCTTATACATTTTTGCTGTTGCACACCGATCATATCGTTTCTGCAATAATCATCTACAAGTTACCAATAGATGTAATTGTTTTTTCACATAAGGCTCTTTTTCATTTTTCCCCTTTTTCCGAGAGAGATCCCGGCCCCTCTTCCCTCTTCCATTTCCACGTGCAAGTGTGGTGTTGAGAAGGATTGGGGACTATAATGATAGCATTCAATTGATAATCGCTCAATTCAATGTCTACAGCATATGTTAGACTCATCTGCCCAGATTTTCCCTCTCTTGGAAAAATTGGAGTAAGAAGCGCCACTTTGTTAACTGATTGTTTAACTAGAATCTCCTCTAAAAGTTTCTAGCAATGGAACTTAGTTACCTTTATAGAACAGGCAACTAGGGCAAGTAATAAACTAGAGGGATTCTTCCTATGCTTCAAACTGGCCGTTCCCTTCAACTCTCTTCTAGCGCACTCCAACAGTAAATTACATGATGCCGCAAAAGCTGAAACAGGATATTTTCAGGAAGGTGATTATCGACCTCGGCCATGGCCACGTCCACGCCCCCTGCCACGACCACGTCCCAAAAGTCTCCCTGAAAAGATGATGGATAAATAAAAGTAGAAATGAGTAAACGATACACAGAAAATATAGATTGTAGGGAACAAAAAAATAGACGAGTTGAGTGAAATATATAAATACCAGCAGCTGGCTTCTTAGGCTTAACCCTTGGTGTCTCCTCAACAAGCAAAGTTTCCAGATTCAAGCTGTCAGGGAGAATATAATAGCGAATGTTGTTCCCCCTCACACTCAGATGGTCAAGAGTAACTGCGTTTTTTCCCTTTAACGTTAGTTTCACTGTCTTCAAATGTGTATCCATGCTAACATCAACCCCTATATGATTTAAGCAAAGCAACTTTTTAGACAGTCCATTTAACAGAGATAGTGGGCAGGAAAATTAACATTCTTACAGTATGGAGGATGGGCAGTAAAATATGCCTGGAGCAGTATCTCTATGTCATGTTGAAAATTTCAGTCATCTTGTTCAAACTTCGATCTTAACCAGAAGAATTGAAACAAACAAGAACAACTAACGACAAAAAACATTCCAAAAAAAAAAAAAAATGGCATATGTAACATTCTATGCAACTACTATAAAAAAGTGCTCTTAATGTTGACTATTAGATCCAATAAGCAGAAATGAAGTTTCCACTCTTAGAAAAAAAAAACCCCGATTTATTCCAATTTAATGAAGAGAACTGAGCTAATAAGAATCAAAACAACGAAAACTGCAAAAAGGGGAAAAAAAATAAAAAAAAAAAGCATTAAGTTTATTTAGTTATATAACCTTGGGGTTTAGGGAGAAGCCCAAAGGACAATAACGAATATCAGAACTGTAAATTAAAAAATCAAGAATAAAAAATGTATAGATAGAGAGGAACCTATGATAGTGCCATGGACGAAGGTTCCGTTCTTGAGCTCGATGGAGACAGTCCCGTTGTTTAACTTCATTAAAAACCAAAATTTTCAAATCATTTATTGACATTAATCGAAAAATTAAAGAAAAAAAGAATGTGCTTGTTATTTGAAATTAAAAATGAAGAACTTATTCAAAAAATAGAAAGAGAAGGAAGGAAGGAAAGAAGGAGGATTACCGTATGGGCTTCATGTTGAAATAATTTGAGCAGAGAAAGAGAGTACAGCTCCAGAGTCTAGTGACAGTATTAGTGATTCAAATGTAAAGCCCTTTCCCCCTTTCTAAGTAAATAATTTTGAATCGGCGGTGGATCCGAGTTGAGGCTGGATTCTATTTGGTAGCAAGTAAATTCAGGCCAAAATACCATATTTATTCCAAGAATGTTTTAATTTCTTTTTTTTTATCTTTTTTTTTCATCACCACTTTCTTAAAAAAAAAAAAAGAAGCAAATATAATAAAAATGTCAAATATTTAAAATTATAGACTAAGAAAAATAAAGTTGGTGTGAGAATCATGTTACTATGTTACTATTAAGAATTTTGGACATTTCATTAGTTCAATAATAAATGGGTATATATATATATATATATTTAAAAATACTTTAAACATTTATTTAATAATTCAAGCATATTTTTGCAGAAGAGAAGAATCTCCCTCCCTCGGATAAATGCATATATATCTTATTTAATTACGTCCGAATCTCTCTTTCTTAAATAAATAAATAAATAAAATAAATGTTAGTGCTAGTTTTCAAAACCTAATCACAATATCAAACAAAGTCTTACTATTAGCTTCTCTAAAAGCAACGGTTGGTATAAATTTATTATAAATACTTACATTTGCAACTCTCAATCAAAGATTTGAAAGGCTCCGGACTGTGCATAACATCAGTAACGTTTATTCAAAGGGAATAGCTAGCTATCACAACATCAACTTGAATGGCAAAAAACCCCACGGCTCAGCACATTGTTCGTCGCCTATTACTATTGCGACGAAAACAACATTCTGATGGATGATCCCACATGTCACGAGACCACTTCATTTAGCCTGGCAATGGTCTATGGCCGTTGCCGTTCCATCCCAATTCAAGCTTTTGCTTGACGGTTTGAAATAATTATATGAAACAAAAAATGGGCTTATTTTATTTATCAATTGAAACTAAAAAAAAAAAGTGATTGCTCAATTTTATAGTGGAGTTAGATAACGTGTTTTATGCAATAATATGACATCGTACATAAAAAAATTTTTTATCCAAAAAAATTAATTAAAATAGTGTAATTTTTATAGTATATTAATCCTACTTAAATATGAATGGAATTCTTACTCTTATTTCATCTAAAAAATTGATTATCTTAGCATTTTATAAATGTCTGTGTTAGGACAAATCCGGTCAATATTCATAAAGTTACATCAATAGATGAGAGAAAAAGTTATAAATCAGTAAAAAATTACCATAACATTAACACTTCATTCAAATATTCAATTCATACAATCCAATCTCGTACGTATATAATTATTCTCAACTTATAAACACAACTAAAATAAAAATATCAAACATTCAAAATTCATATGTATTTATAGGTATTCTTACTCGATCTCTAAGAATTGACCAAATATCCATACTTATAGACAGTTTCTCTTAGTTTTATGGAATGATCATACACTCAAATCTCATAAAATCAACACCCAATCTTATAAAATTTTAGAACTTTCCTTCCATCTTTATTTCATATCTCACCTAATTGAATTTTTGTTATTTATAAACGTAACTACTTACAAAATTTTTTTTCTCATTAAAATTCTAATCTAATAATTTGTTTTCATCAACAAATATTTTTAGCTATACCAAAAATTTTCAAAAAATATGTCACTAAATATTTTTTTTCATAATTATTAAAATAAAAAATTTAACACTTTATCAATAAATTAAATTATTATAAATTAATCTTTACTAAAAAAATTAAATACTTTATCAATAAAATATTTCCTTTGTCCCATTTTTTTGTCTATATTTTTTATAAAGATATCTCAAAATTATTTATATTTTTTTAAATATTTACAAATTTTACTTATTAATATTTTAAAATTATATTTAAATTTTTTTATTTTTTGATATTAAAAATCATGAAACTTTAATTTTATAAAAAAATTTTAAATTTAATATTAAATACATCAAAATCAAAATTTTTATTAACTTCTGTAAAAATTAATATATAATAAATATTTTGATGCAAATAAAATATGTGATTATTGTTTGACATAATATTTCATTTTTTCATCACCATTATCATCATCAAATCTAATAAAGTCACATGTCTAATGGTGACAGATTAAAAAAAAAAAATTATCAACGTACATGATTCATGCTCCTTCCCCATAACTTTACGTTAATAGTATAAACAAATCATTCTTTTTTATTTTATATAAATATATATCTTGCTTTTGTTTTTTGTTCTCTTATTTTTTATTTTATTACCTCAAACTTAAAAAAAAAAAGTCATAAAAATGACGGTGCCAAAGGGCTGTGGTCTATGCTTATAGCCATGTGACCGTTGTTTGCTTGTGCAATGACAGCCACCCAACTATTCTTCACTAATCCCAGATCTTTTCCCCAGTTTAATCGTTACGAAATCCCCAAAACACCCTTTTCTCCTTTCCAGATCTGGAAACAGACCAAACACCCGTCAAATCGCAACGAATCCCCCCGAGGTCCGGCTCGTAGTTTTACCAAAATAATAATGGCAAATTAGCAAATCCGTGCCCCGAGGTCCCATCAATTTCAGACGTTTCCCCCTTAAAATGCCACTTCTCATATGGTATGTCCTTCACTTATCAGACGAACATGGCTGCGATCGGTGCTTTGCGATTGCCTTCTGCGACGTCGTCCTCCAATGCTTCTTCCATTTCTTCTAGCCGTAAATCCCTGGCTACTCGGAGCTTGTCGTTCTCGGCTTCCACTCTTTCCGGTGAGAAGCTTGTTTCCACAACGGCTACCGTTTCCCGCCAAACGAAACGAACTCCGTTGATCGTTTCGCCGAAAGCCGTTTCGGATTCCAAGAACTCGCAGACATGTCTTGACCCCGACGCTAGTCGAGTAAGTTTCCGTTTATCTTTCTGTCTATAATTCGTCGAGATCTTTTGTCTGATCCACTAAACGATGCGATTTGATTACTCGTACAACTGAAATATGCTCCAAGGCTAAAGCTTTTTCTAACTTGTGATGAAAATTTTGGGAATTCGATTGTGTTTGGCAGAGTGTTCTGGGTATTATTTTGGGAGGTGGAGCAGGGACAAGGCTTTACCCACTAACAAAGAAGAGAGCAAAGCCGGCTGTTCCATTAGGAGCAAATTATAGGCTAATTGATATTCCTGTTAGCAATTGCTTGAACAGTAACATATCCAAAATCTACGTTCTCACACAATTCAATTCTGCTTCTCTCAATCGCCACCTTTCCCGCGCATATGCCAGTAACATGGGTGGTTATAAGAACGAAGGGTTCGTCGAAGTTCTTGCTGCTCAGCAGAGTCCTGAGAACCCAAATTGGTTCCAGGTTAGTTACTAGTAAAATAGGTTTTGAATTGTTTATGGTTTTTTGGGTTTTGATTTGAAAAAGTTTTATTTTGAATGTACAGGGGACAGCGGATGCAGTGAGGCAGTATTTGTGGTTGTTTGAGGAGCATAATGTTTTGGAATTCTTGGTTCTTGCTGGGGACCATTTATATAGAATGGATTATGAAAAGTTTATTCAGGCGCACAGAGAAACTGATGCTGATATTACTGTAGCTGCATTGCCGATGGATGAAAAACGGGCTACTGCGTTTGGTCTGATGAAGATTGATGAAGAAGGGCGTATAATTGAATTCGCTGAGAAACCAAAAGGGGATCAATTAAAAGCCATGCGGGTAGAATCTTCCTTCAGATGAGATTTTCTTAGAAGCTGTTATTATTTTTCTGGTTCTAATTTTGGTGGCGTTGTTTAGGTTGATACTACAATTTTAGGTCTTGACGATGAGAGAGCAAAAGAGATGCCTTACATTGCTAGTATGGGCATATATGTTGTCAGTAAAGATGTGATGTTGAATCTTCTTCGAGAAAAGTTTCCAGGTGCCAATGATTTTGGAAGTGAAGTCATTCCAGGTGCTACTTCCATTGGGATGAGGGTGAGTATTCTTTCCATACATCAGTCCCTTTGAATAGCTGTTACCATTATCAAGTTGACTAGTGTTCGTTGTATATGGAATAGAGGAGCTTATCTGAAAAATAAAGTAGCGTTTGTTTGCTTTTCAATTTATATGGCAGCCATCTTGTTTAAATATGATGTTTGGCTTCTCATATGGTACTTCTTTATTCATCAAGCTACTTCTGCAGCTTTAGCATATGTAATAAGAAGTTAAACAATCTGAAGATTGGATCATGTCTTATCTTGTTTCTAGCAACGAATAGTTTTAAACAATAATATTTCCAAGATATACATTTGTTGTGAGCAGTTTGAGTGAAATTGTACTTTCATCCATGAAGCATCTCTTAGACTCTTATAAAAAGTTTGTTATGCTTCCTGGATTGAATTTCTAGTGTTAGAATTTTATGCATGATGGTGTGGGTTTATTTGCCACATTGATATTTTCTCCACATCACTGAGAATTACTAATACCGGAGGTCTAATTGCATGTGAACCTATTTAGGTGCAAGCTTACTTGTATGATGGCTACTGGGAGGACATTGGTACCATTGAGGCTTTTTATAATGCAAATCTAGGAATTACGAAAAAGCCAGTGCCAGATTTCAGGTAGTTCTAGTTCATCAATGCATTATTGTTTGATCAGCGTGATGATAAATTTAATTACCTTTATGATTTTGAACTTTCTTCCCAGCTTCTATGACCGTTCCTCTCCAATCTACACCCAGCCTCGGTATTTACCTCCATCCAAAATGCTTGATGCTGATGTTACTGATAGTGTTATTGGTGAGGGTTGTGTTATTAAGGTGAGTTCCTTGGGGCTAGGTTGATACTCTGCTTAGTTTTTCTGGTTGGCGATGGTTTCTAATGTTCACAGGCTAAATGGAAATTAGACAACTCATGAGTGTTAACCTCTGGGTATTTTGGTTGATTGCAGAACTGTAAAATTCACCATTCTGTTGTTGGTCTTCGATCTTGCATTTCTGAGGGTGCAATCATAGAAGATACCTTACTGATGGGAGCAGACTATTATGAGGTACTATACCCTGAAACTTGTTAGCTTTCTTTTCTATTGTTTTTGTGACATTTGTCATTTGCTTCCTTGATAATCTGTTTTCCTCATTGTCTTCCTCCAGACTGATGCTGACAGGAGGTTTCTGGCTGCAAAGGGCAGCGTTCCAATTGGTATTGGAAGGAATTCACATATCAAGAGAGCTATTATTGACAAGAATGCTCGAATTGGTGACAATGTGAAGGTTGGTATTTATTTTATCTATTGATTTACTATGGTTTCTTTTATGGTCTCAGCATGGTAATTAAACCCTTTCCTTGTAAAGAGATATGAGTTTCACTGATCATTCACTAAAATGTTACCTTGCTGCTGCTTCTTCTGCATGGAACTTCAGCTAGAATAAAACTTCTTCTCCTTGACCCTTTCCCTAGTTTTGGCATTGCTTGTTACCTTTCTGTTGAAATTGTTAGTGGTTGAATCTGGAGGCAATAGTATAAAGTTCTTAATTGAATGACTACTAAAAACACAAGTTTTAATGGAATAATCTATGACTTGCAAAATTGGAACTATTTATCTCATATAATAGATCCATGTTTATTAAATTCTCATTTCTCAAGGTTAAATGTTGACAATGAGTGTTTGCTTTTTTCAGATCATTAATGGTGACGATGTGCAAGAAGCTGCAAGGGAAACGGATGGATATTTCATTAAAAGTGGGATTGTCACAGTAATCAAGGATGCCTTGATTCCTAGTGGAACTGTAATCTGAGGAAGTTACATTGCTACTGCTAAGTAGAGGTACTGTTCCATTAGTTATTCTTGAGAAAAGTAATGCAATAGCATATTACTGCAACCTCTTCCTCCTATTTTTGATGTCTTTTCCCAAGGTGATGTATATTTTGAGGTAGTATATAATATATTAAATAGAGAGAGGACCCCTGAAACAATGCTGTAAAGGTCGTGTTCAACTTAAATAAAAACTTTTGTCTATAATTGTCTACAATTTTTATGTTTACCTGTGTAACTTTAAGGATTTTGGTTTCTTAGATAAGCCAAATTTTAAATGCAGGATTGGCATGGAGAAACATTCCAAAGATTGTCTTCGGTCATTTAGCCCCTAATTCAAGAAAACAATAAGTGATATGGACATTGTGAAATTAGCATTTTGTAACTGATGGACTACAATGTAAAAGCCATTTTAACAGAGATGAAGCATCAGCAGATGTAAAATGCCCCTGGAGGTATATTTTCATCAGATATCCTTTCCTAATAATATCTTCAGCTCTTTGCCTTTGATATCTTCAGATAAAGATATGAATCCTCAAGTCTATCCTTTCTCTGTCTACACCAGGTATTTTTGGGTCCATCAGGAAAAAAAAAAGGTCTTTATCCATCAAATTTACGATCATATCCGTTAGTACTACATCAATAAAATGACCGTCATCCTTCAAACATTTCAATTCAAATGGTAAAGCAATTTGGTAGAAAACAAGTGTAGGCTAGGCTGCTTTAATTTGTAGGTTTGCCAGTTCTTGGGAGTTGACCACATCTTCCATTTGGGTATGGGGAATTCCTACCGGCTGGAGGAAGTGGCTTCAGACTTCGACGGTGTATGCTAGTCTTCAAACTTCCCGTTATATTCAGAGTCAACATGACCAAATCCTGAGTAGAAAGAAACATAGGTACCACACTGGTCTCGTTGGGAAAATTGTAGATTAGCAGAACATGAACATGCATTAAATGGTTATAAAGTTTAGTGATGGGATATTGGCAACAAATTACAACACCAATGATATGGGAATTACTTTTCTGACGATTGTTTTTGTTCGAAAAAATCCGAGTCCAGACATATTAGGTACAACCCTGATCACCACAGGTTTATAAAGTGTTTATAATTCAATTTTAATCAAATTGATTAATTGAATTGATTTAATTTTATTAATCGATAGATTATTGAATTAATTTTAACTAATTAAAAATGACTCTAAAAAAATTTTGATTTTTAGTTAATTTGATTTAAAAATTGAATTAAAAGAATTAATTAAAATTTTCATTAAAATATAACATAATCCAAATATAGAATAAAAAACATATTAAATGGATTATTTTATTTCATAAGTTGTTAGAGTTTTTAGCATAATTTTTTATATTTGAATATTTTTTAAGATAATTTTATTCAATTTATTTAAAATACGAGAAATTATGAGTTTAAATATAATTAAATTTAAATATATTTATTATTCGTTAACAAAAAATTAATAAAATCGGTTAAATTAAATTAAGTTGATTAATTTTTGAAATCAATAAATTTAATTTAATTAATAAAAATAAAATAAAATAATTTAAATAATTTAATTA
Source organism: Durio zibethinus (assembly GCF_047325235.1). Classification (NCBI taxonomy): domain Eukaryota; kingdom Viridiplantae; phylum Streptophyta; class Magnoliopsida; order Malvales; family Malvaceae; genus Durio; species Durio zibethinus. The sequence goes on along the minus strand of NC_143182.1, from coordinate 9,748,503 downwards.
ATTTAATTTTAAATAATTTGATTCAAAATTAATTAAATTGACCGAATAAACACATTTATAAATCCAGACCTTAGAGTCTTTCCATTAATTTTATGTCAATTACTTTTCAATACAACTTTAATCATGACTCATATGACATCCACAATTAATGAATGTGTCCTGATAGCATCAAGCAGGGGCATATAATTAGTAGTTCATTTGATCTATTGAAATTTAAAACTATTTTATAATAAGTCTATTACTTTAGGATAAATTATAAATTGATCCCATTGAAATTTTAAAATTTTTTTGGTGATAAATGTATTGATTCAAGATAAATTTGAAATTGACCAATTTCAAAAGAAATTTGAGTGTTACTGTATAATTAAGAAAAAGAAGAAATCATATATTTGACTTTTGTTCTTAAAGAACTAGTCAAAAAAATTAATGAAGATAAAGAAAGATTTTATTTAATCCATTATTTTTTTAGATTAATTAGATTGAAATTTGCCACCAAACTATAATTTAATATTGAATTTATCCATTAATTGTACTTTAAGTTTACTGAAGTTTGCTGCTATACTTTCAATTTTGTTATTTTTGGACAAATAAACGGCGGAATTGTCCAGTTTAATGTAGAATATAGATGCGGTTTGTGAGTCATAAAGGTATGTTGGAAGTTTCAATGCTGCAGTAATCCCAAGCGTTGGCTGCTGAAAATAAAACATGGCTATGCAGTCCATGAGAGTGGAGAGGATCTAATTCAAACGCCACCTTAATTAGTTTTACAAACAGAGATCCTGAACTCGCCATTGATAAAACTATACGGGCCATAAGCATAGAAAAGACAACCGCATTATTTTTGGAAGACGTGTTCATTGTTCAGTACTTTGTTACAATAATTCATGGCTTGATCAAAGCCAAGACGAGTATATAAAGAGAGAAACCTCCCATCTGTTCAATATTGTCAAAGAATTTCGAACCCTCGTCGAATTTTTAGATCAGTGTTCACCATTAGCGTGTGATGAGTGTTGACTGATTGAAAACAGAGGGAAAAAAAATGCAAAAGAGACTGACTGATCATCAGTGTGCTGATTTCTCCCTTTGATAGTTACCGGCCAGAATTTTCCTATAGGGGTTTTAATAATTATCCTAGCTCTTATTCAATTACTATAGGAGATACTTGTGATTGTGCCAATTTTCATGAGGTATGCATGCATATCATATATATATATATATGAAACATGACTTTTAGTATGATCAAAAGAGTTAATTGGCATATTCAAAAGGGATAATGATCAAAACAGTAATTATTTTTACTCAGTAATAAATTATTAACAAAAAAAATGAATTCTAAATAAATTATTAATTGCAAATGTAACTTTCAAGATTGAGTAATGTAAATTCCAAGACAGATTTTCAGATAGTGCTTATGAGTTATAGATAAAAATGATACATATATATTTTAGCAGAAGGAACATGGGGAATTTTGACTTTTTCTTTTATTGGTGTGTGGGGGATTCCATTCGTAAGGAAGAGACGGCCTCAGACTTCGACGGTGTAGAGTACCTGTGCGAAGACTTCCTGTTATATAAAGAGCCAAAAATAGAGTGACATAAATCAGAAGATCAGAAAGAATTATAGGTAATTAGAACTAAAAATTTAATTCACTAAGTTCATTAAGCTATTTATTTAATAGGTTTAGGGTTGGAATCTCAACACAAACAACTCTTTTTCCATTCTCAACAGCGGATTATTTTTTGTAAAAAAAAAAAAAGAATTATAAGTAATTATGCCTCTCATTAGCATCTTCCCATGAATTTGACACAGATCTGTAAACTCTTTTACTTTATAATTTTTTTATAATTAAGTCGTTTTACATTTGAATTTGAGTTCAATTGCATGTAAGAGTATGTAATTTTTAGTAGATTATTTTACAAAATTAGAAAGGTTTAAGGACTAACAGCTTTTTCTATGCAATAATAATGAATAAAAAATGGAGCCGATGACAAAACGAATTTGAGATACAAGGCTGGTAGTTGGTACCTTGGCTAGCCGAGAAATGAGCAATTCTGGCTTCAACTAACAAAGACCCAGAACTCATCATCGACATAGCTAAACAGGCCCGAAGCAGAGTAAACACATGTTTATTATTCTTGGACGACCTCTTCATTTTTTTTTTTAAGTTCCATTAATGTTATAATCAAAGCCATCCTCAGTATACATATATATGGAGATAAACCTCTCCTATATTCCACGGCAACGAATTTAAACCTCTCATGCAATTTTCTGGTAAACTTTTAGCATGAATTAGCACGTCTTGACTGACTGAAATTAGGGGGAAAAATGCTAAACATCATACTCTGGTTGTGATCTTTCCATCTTTCGAGGTCAAGGTAACAACTTGGTAATATTCTATGTTCAAGGTCATTATATTTTATGTATTATCAATATATATATATATATTATAATTAATGAATTATAGAGTGTCATCTTATCAGTGAGTAAAGTTAAAAAATATAAGATTCTTAATAGTAAATATTTATCAATTTAATATATTAAAAAATAATTACGGTTTTCAACTCTCTCTTCGAATTTTACAGTAACAAGAAATTAAAAAGAAAAATAAGTCACTCTCAATAGGTGTTATGAAGTCTTTTCACCTTGCGGAGCTCGTTAAACAATTTTTTCAAGTCCGCTTTACCCTTTCTAATGATGTTGGTAGTTGCCAAACTTTTTCAGCTTTGAAATATATATATGTACACACAGACGTCCAATTTATCAGTCCTCTTTCTAAGAAAAAGAAAATTCCAAGTCACGAGTCCTGTCTATGTAATGCATGTTTTTCTTTTATAATATATTTGACTGATTCATGCATGTAATTCTACTTTTTTAATAATAATGAAGGCAACTAGTTTAGAGAGAGAACATATATGTTTTTTTTTTTTTTTTTTCTTTTTACTTAATGGAGGGATAGAATATGTGCATTGATGCTTGTAACTTGTGAAAGGGTTACCACACTTGGATAACTAGTAAAATATCACAATATTTATGGCATTTTTGACTTAATAACTGATAGAATATGTTCCAAATATTTACATCACCAGGGTCTTAAGGGTCAAATTTGCAGGTTTCTCAATGCACAGAATTTAATAAAAAAATTAAAAATCAAAATCGGTAGAGTTTAATAAAAAAAAATTAACAAGATGGGAAGAAAAAGGTAAAAACAATATCTATACATAACTCTGATCAATAGTTATTCAATTGTGTAAAATTTTCCATAATTGATATGGAGATGTTTATCCAGTTAAATTAGTAACATTCTTTAAAAATATTTAAAATTTTGTATGTTATTATAACAGGATTTATCATTTTGCTGGACATACTCTTATCACTTGAGCCAAGGCTATAGTACATTCTTTTTTAAAGATGATTTAGCCCTCACTAGAATAATTTGAGATAATAATATACGTGCAATACGTAATAATAGAAAAATGAATTGATTAATTATTTATTTATTTATTTATAAACTTATAAATATAAGAGAAATTATTATCATTATCATAACATATAGATCCGAAGATCTATAGTTAGATTTAACAAATGGAGTTGTCACTAATCTTTTTTAATTAGATATGATTGGTTACCTAATAAATTTTTCCTTTTAAGGAACTCATAAGCTTGATTAAAAGTACCTAAAAAAATGATTTTGTTCTATTAATCAAAATAAAGTTTGAAAGTTCGATTACATATAGAGAAGATTATAGCACCCTATATGCTCATATAAAGGATGGTACCATTTTATTTTAAATTATCTTAAATTCTTGATTATAATGATTTTAAGGTTTCATATTGAATATTAGAAATAACTTTTAAAATTCTCCATCAATCTGGTAGAACTTTTAAAATGTTTTCTCACTTTAAGAGTATTTAAGAATTCTATTTGTTTTCTTGAAAAGGTTCTATCGTCGAAAAAAATTTAGTCATTTTTTATTTTTTATTTTTTATTTTTATTAAAAATATATCTAATTATTTTATCATTTGGGCCAAATTAGAAATATATTCTCTTTTTAATTTCTAAAATTTTCATCATTTGGGCCTATTTAGAATTTTTTTTCTTTGAAAGGAAAATAATATGATAATTATTTTTATTGCAATTTCATTTAAATTATTCTACCATTTGGGACAAATTTAAAGAAATTTCTCATCTAGAGATTTTTTAAAAAATTTACCATTTGAAATTTCTAATAATCTCATCATTGGATAATTGTCAAATATTTTTAACCAAAAAATTTTTTTATTTGGAAAAGAAAACAATTATTTTTATTGAAATTTTATCTAAATTATTCCACCATTTGGAACAAATTTAGAGAAATTTCTCACCTAAAGATTTCTTAAAAAATTTACCATTTAAAATTTTTAAGAATTTCATTATTAGGTAATTAGCATTTATTTTCAAAATTTTTATATTTTTTTATTGAAAATAAATATTATTTATTATTGTTGAAACTTTATCTAAATTATTTCACTATTTAGGATAAATTCAGATAAAATTTCTCACCTAAGAAATTTATAAAAAATTTACCATTTTAAATTTTTAAAAAATTTCATCATTGGATAATTATTATTTATTTTTTAAAATATTTTATTTTATTTTATTTTTTATTTTTCTTAAAATTTAATCATGTAAAATGTCATAACATATAGATCTGTGAACCTACCACTAGACATGGATTAGAGGAGTCGCTACCAATCTTTTTTATTTAAGCATGATTGTCCACTTGATTGAATTTATCCTATTTAAAGAAGAATTTTAATATTGACTTAGGTATATTTAAATAGTAGATTTTAATCTATGAAACCAGAGTTTATGTTCGGGAGTACGGTTATATGTGGGGAAGGGTGTAGCACCCCCATAGTGCCCATCAAAAGATGGTACCAGTTTGATTCCAAAATTTTCAAGCCTTAAAAATGTTTATACTTTTACTAAAATATTAAATATTAAAAATTAGTCTTAAAATTATCCTAATAGTTTGGTAGCAATTTAAGATAATTCTCTCACCTCAGGAGAATTCATGGAGACTAGTGTCCCACTTTGAAAGGGCTCCGTCGTCAGATTTATTAATGTATTTTTATTCAAAAAAATTAGTAAAATCTCTCAATAGTTTGATATAACTCACTTTGAAACAATATTCTAATAGTTTAGAGGATAAAAAATTATTTATTTATTTATTATTATTTTTTTGAAAACTGATTCATAGAATTTTTCAATAGTTTGGTTGATTCCATGAATTTATTTAAAAAGATTTTTTTTATTTGAAATGATTTTTTTTGTTTTTACAAATATTTTTTAAAAACTTATTTGAAAAGCTTTTTTTTGTATATAATTTTTTTTAACATAAATAATTTTTACATAATAATAAAATTCCTCAAAAATAAAACCAAAAAAATAATAAAAATTAATAAAAATAAAATGAACAAAAAAAATGAAATGAAATATAAATAAAAAAGAAAAAAAAACCTTGCAATTCGAATCGGGTTGAAATGGGTCGACGTGAGGATCTAATTTGGGTTCACACGGATCTTAAGTTACCCAAAATGACGTCATACAAAGGTAGTATAAAAGTCAGGTTCAGTGTTTTCTGCTCATAAGTCTTCTCCTTTTTCTTTCTCTAGTTGGACTCTTTTTACCTTCTCTTTAAAACTTAGTTAAGAACACCATTGAAAACTTTAACCGAAAATTTGAAAACTTGTCAGTTTCTAGAAAAGTTGCTAGAAAATTCAATCAAAAACTAAAAAACCCACTGATTTTTGAAAAACTCGTCAGAAATTAATTGAAAAATTCAACCCTTGTAAAATAATTTCATTGAAAAATTTAAATGTTCATCCTAAACCTAGAAAAACTTAAAATAATCTAGAAAAAACCCAAAAAATCTTTAAATTTTCCTAGAAAGCTCCAAAAATTCACTATAACCTACCTATAACTCCAAAAATCTAAATGCTAACCTAAATTTCCCAAAACCTATTAGAATCGAAATCAAACCCTATTGCCAGAAATTTCTAGCAAGTATTACCACCAACAATTTCTTCCTTTTTTTCTAAATGTCCTGTCCTGTTGATTGTGAATTCAATTTATAGGTAATCTTAAAATAGATTTTAGGAAATGGATAGAATCAATCTCAAGCTTGATTCTTGGGATTGGATTATGCCCAAACATGATTTTTGTTAACTGATTTGATCACCGTTGAATTCAATCATTATCCAAACATAATTTTGCATTAAAACCTTTGACTGGTTGAGTCAATTTCGGGTTTCATAATCTGTTCAGTCTCGATCAGGAAAAAGGAAAGAAAATCTAAAAATAATAAAAATAGAAACAATAATATCGAATATAATAATATTAATAAAAAAAACCTAATATAATATAATATACTAATACAATATAATAAATATATAATACCATAATAACAGTATAATAATATCTTAATAATATACTATAATACTACTATAATAATAGTATAATAATATCCTAATATAATATAATAATAGTAACATAGTATTAATATACTGACATAATACTATAATAATAATATAATAAGAGTATAGTGGTAATATAATAGTATAGTAATGTAATAGTAGGGGCAAAAATAAAAATTGATGCGATAGACCTCGAATAGACCTCGGACACAGATAGGTATCTATAAAAAAATACTTCTAAAAATAAATAAACACATAAATAAATAATTACATAAAATAAAAAATAAAAAAATACCAAAAAAATAGAATGGCTCGATTGGAGTGGCTTGACGCGACTTGGCTTCAGGTATAGAAAGTGGCTCAGAGACTCAGCTTAGAGGCTTGGCTTGGCTCAACTGAAGGGTTTGATTGGGATGCGGGTTGCACTTGGGTCGGGTTGGTTCGAATATAAATGCACAGATCCTGGGAGGCTTCTTAAGGCGAAAATGACGTTGTTTCTAGAATGTATAAAATACCAAATTCAGCTGTTTTCCTCATATTTCCTTTGTTCATTCTCTCTTTTCTCCCTATTTTCTCTCATTCTTTCTCTAAAATCCCCAAGAACATCGATTGAATATTTATTGGATTTTGAGATTTTTTGCCAGAATTTAGGTTAGTTCACCAAAATCTGGTTGGAAGTTCATCGATTTTCTGAAAAATGGACACTAAAAACTAGGAACCTTGTCGAAAATTAAGGATCTCGCTGGAAAATCGTAGAAAAATTCAAACCACATAGAAAAATTTTGCCAAAATCTAAAAATTTTTCAAAAAATAAAAAAAAAACTACTTTTTGACCTAAAAAATTCCCAAAATTTCCTAATTGCCTTCTAGCTTCCTTAGCATGATTTTTTTTTATACTTATTTGTGTTTTTGTATTTCTTTTTATTTTGTTGTGTTCTATTGCTTGGTATAGGACTATATTTATAGACTTAAATCCAAGAACCCTACCCTTAAAAAGAATTCCAATTCCTTTTAAATTCTCCTTTCAAACTTTAACCCTACTCAAACTTTACAATTCCTCTCAATCTCTTCAAGCCTAGTTTTACATCAACTCCACCATCGATTTTTCTTTTTTTTATTTTTTATTTTCATTAACAAAATCAATTAGACTCCCATAGAGATTGGGGTGTCTACAATCATAATTAATTATTATATCTATTTATAGTATATTATTGAATAATTTATTAACAAATTAAAATGTAATTAAATAAGACTTAAATCTAAAACTTCAAAATTTTAAGAGCCCTCTTTACCACTAAATCAATTTTTTATTGTCTTTTAATTATTTATTTATTGTATCCACCGATGTGCAATGATTATTATTAATTGTTCCCTTTTATCTCACATCGGCAAATTCTGATTAAGTAGTTGTAAATATAAAATCTTGATATATAACAAACTTTCCTTTCTCAATTAAAAGAAAATTTTTTTATTGTGGTTCCATTTTTTTTCTTTTGCAAAAAAAAAAAAGGATGAATAAAAACTAAAGACAAATAACAAAAAATTAGTTATCAAATAAAGCCTAAATAACCACAAGGTTTACAAATATCAAATTAGCTCATAGACTAGAATAATAAAAAAAGCCAATATTTAATATATAAGATGATCGATAATATAGGATTATAATTTTTTTATTTCATATTTGATTTATATCTAAAAAATTGATAATATTAAAAGGAGGATTAATTATTTTTTTGACATAAGATATTCAATCATTTCAAAGTAAAAAGGATTATTTTTAATTTATAGGATTGAACTTACATATCTTATCATACTTTAACAAATTACATCAATAATTTAAATTATATAAATTTTAAGAAAAAATACTATTGATCAATAAATAAAATTATTCTATTATAATCTTTTCACATATCAAACATAAATTAAAATGATATTATTTAATATAACTTTATTCATAATATCATATTATTTTATCTTAACATAATTTTGTGGATCAAATCCACAAAAAATTACATGTACTAAAAGTATATATAAACAACTTGATTACAATAGGGAAAACACTTTAATGAGAAAAGAAAACAAATACTTAATTATTAAAATTTAGTTAGAAGGATGATGCATTTCCTATGCTCGTTTTGGTGGATTTGGACTACTGGACCATCCACTAATGGGTGAATTTGGTGTTGGATTGGAGCTTGACTTGGACTTTTCACGTTCAATGGGGGATTTTCTTTTGCACTTCAACGGGCTAAACTTAAACGAACCAAATTTTTTGTCATTGGGAACACCAAGCAAAACACTTTAGCATTTATGTAATATATATATTTATATATTTATATATAAAAAGAAAAACGTAACATTAGACATATAAAATGGATAGCCTATTATTAGAAATTGGTTTCCTACTCATATTTGGAGTTGATAAAGGCCTAAAGATGTTAACCCTTATTTGTTTGATTAAGAGGATGAAAAAAAAAAGAGAAAGGTCTTTATCCATCAAATTTACGATCATATTTGTTAGTACTACATCAATAAAATGACAAACTGTCATCCTTCAAACATTTCAATTCAAATGGTAAAGCAATTTGGTAGAAAACAATTGTAGGCTAGGTTGCTTTAATTTATAGGTTTGTTAGTTCTTGAGAGTTAACCAAATCTTCTATTGGGGTTTGGGGAATTCTTACCGATTGAAAGAAATGGTTGTTGGGAATAATAACTCAAATCTTATAATAGATTAATTTGAGATTGATTAGATATTATTTGATGGATAAAAAAAACTTGCAAAATAAGAATTCTAAAAGGAAAAAAAATTTTAATAGGCAAATTTGACTTGCAAAATAAGAGTTTTAAGAGGAAAGAGATTCTTAATAGACAAGTTTGTATAATTATAAATAAGTGAAGTCTCTATAAGGTTAGGTATGAGAAAAAGATATAAGAGAATTGTAGGGTTTTATGGAATAGACACCTCATAAGACTACTAGAGATTTATGTCTTATGGGTATGTATGTTTGTATGTTTATGAATAGAATAGGGGAGATTGAGAAGGTTCACATAGGTATAGTACATGAGAGTGGACTAGAGAAAATTGAGATAGTCCACATAGGTATGATGAATGGGTACATATAGGTATGTGTTTGTTTGTGTTGAGAATACTTCATAGGACTAGAGGAGATTGAGACGGTCTTATGAGTATTGATTGTTGAGTGAGGTTGATGATTTGATTGTATGTTTGTAATTCTCTACAATTAGTAGATCTTATTTTTTCATTCATTGATGTAGATCAGTTAGACCAAACCATGTTAAATTATTATCTCTTGTATGTGTGATTGATTGGTTATTTGATTTTGCTTTCGTTAGTGTGATTAGATTATGGTCATTTACCCTAACAAGTGATATTAAAGCTGAAGGTTTAAGACATAAGAAGAGCTAGAGGTTCAAGACGTGAGAAGGGGTAAGCCTATATAAGCTCGATTTAATAGAAGAGTTCAAGTTCATGTTTTGAAGATCAGTTTGTGTGAAGCGTAAAGATACATAAGAGAAGATGATTGTGAGATTTCTATTGCAGGTGGAGCCAAGCATTTCTAGTATAAAGATAGACGATTTAATGAAATTTAAGTCAAGGTAGAGATTGTTGGGAATAATGACTCAAATCCCATAACAAATTTATTTGGGATTGGCTAGATATTGCTTGATGGATAAAAAAATTTGCAAAAGAAGAATTTTAAAAGGAAATGGATTCTTAATAGGAAAGGGATTCTTAATAGGTAAGTTTGACTTACAGAAAAAGAATTTTAAAAGGAAAGAGATTCTTAATAGGCAAGTTTGTATGATAATAAATAGGTAAAGTCTCTACAGGGTTAGATATGAGAAAAAAAATGTAAGAGAGTTGTATGATTTTATGGGATAGACACCCCATAAGACTACTGAATATTTATGTCTTATGGGTGTTTAAGTTTGTATGTTTATGAGTGAACTAAAGGAGATTGAGAAGATCCACATAGGTATGGTACATAAGAGTGAATTAGAGAAGATTAAAAGGGTCTACATAGGTATGATGAAAGGATACATATGAGTATGTATTTGTTTGGATTAAGAATACTCCATAGGACTAGAGGAGATTAAGAAGGTCTTATGAGTATTGATTATTGAATGAGGTTGATGATTTGATTGTATGTTTGTAATTTTTTACAATTAGTGAATCTTGTTTTCTCATTCGAAGAAATATGTCAATCAAATCAAACCACGTTAAATTATTATTTTTTGTATATGTGATTAATTGATTGATTATTTAATTTTACTTTTGCTGATACGATTATATTGAGATCATTTGACCCAACAATGGCTTCAGCTTCGACGGTGTATGCTAATCTTCAAACTTCCCTTTATATTTGAGTCAAAATTAAGACATGACCAAATCCAGAGTAGAAAGAAATATACGTACCACACTCGTATCGTTGGGAAAATTGTAGATTAGCAGAACATGAACAAGCATTAATTGGTTATATACTTTAGTGATGGGATATTGGCAAGAAATTACAACATCAATGATATGGGAATTACTTTTCTGACAATTGTTTTTGTTCGATAAAATCCGAGACCAGATATATTAGATCCAACCTCTAGTCACCATGGGTTTATAAAATGTTCATAATTCGATTTTAATTAAATTAATTAATTAAATTGATTAATTTGATTAATCGATCATCTATTAATTTAATTTTGATTAATTAATTAAAATGACTTTAGAAGAATTTTGATTTTTAGTTAATTTGATTTGAAAATCAAATTAAATGAATTAATTGAAATTTTAATTAAAATATAACATAATCTTAATAAAAAATAAAAAATATATTATATGGATCATTTTATCTTATAAGTTGTTAGTTTTTAGCATAATATTTTTATATTTGAATATTTTGTAGGATAATTTTATTTAATTTATTTAAAATACGAAAAATTATGAGTTTAAATATAATTTAACTTGAATATATTTATTTTTCATTTAACAAAAAATTAATTGAATAAGTTAAATTAACTTAGCCCTGTTAATTTTTGAAATCAATAAATTCAATTTGATTAACAAAAATAAAATAATCTAATATAATTAATTTAATTTTAAATAATTCAGTTAAAAAATAATCAAACCGATTAAATAAATACACCTACAAATTCAATTCAGACTTCAAGTCTCTCCATTATTTTTATTTGAATTACTTTTCAATGCAACTTTAATCATCATTCATATGACATCCTCAATTAATGAATGTGTCCTGATAGCATCAAACAGGGTTATATCTAGATTCTAGAGTATAATTAGTAGTTCGCTTGATTCATTGAAATTTAAACTGTTTTATAATAAGTCTATTAGTTTAAGATAAATTATTCATTGATCCCACCGAAATGTTAAAATTTTTTTGGTGACATATGTATTAATTCAAGATAATTTGAAATTGACCAATCTCAAAAGAAATTTGAGTGTTTCTTTATAATTAAGAAAAAGTAGAAATCATATATTTGACTTTTGTTCTTAAAGAACTAGTCAAACAATTAATGAAGATAACGAAAGATTTTATTTAATCCATTATTTTTTTAGATTAATTAGATTGAAATTTGCCACTAAACTATAATTTAATATTGAATTTATCCATTAATTGTACTTTAAGTTTATTGAAGTTTTCTGCTATACTTTCAATTTTGTTGTTTTTGGACAAATAAATAACCCAATTGTGGAGTTTAATGTATACAATATAGATGCGGTTTGTGAGTCATAAAGGTATGTTGGAAGTTTCAATGCTGCTGCAATTCCAAGCGTTGGATGCTAAAAATAAAATGTGGCTATCCAGTCCATGAGAGTGGATAGGATCAAACGCCAACTTAATTAGTTTTACAAGCAGAGACCCATAACTCGCCATTGATAAAGCTATACAGGCCATTAAGCATAGAAAATACAACTGCATTATTTTTGGAAGACTTGTTCATTGTTTAGTACTTTAGTTACCATAGTTCATGGCTTGATCAAAGCCAAGATGAATATATAAAGAGAGAAACCTCTCATCTGTTCAATATTGTCAAAGAATTTTAAACCCTCATCGAATTTTGAGATTAGAGATCACCATTAGCGTGTGCTGAGTGTAGACACCTTAATCTATTTGAGGTCTATTGGACTTTGGTTTTGTTAATAAAATAAATAAAAAATAAAAAATAGAAAAAATGAAAAAAATATGTGTTAAGTTTGTGTGAAATTGTTTGAAGAGTTTAAATTGAATTAAAATTGGGAGTTAAAATTCAAAAGGGATTGAAATCCTTTCTAGTTTAGGGTTCTCGGATTAAAACCCTATCAATAGATGCCTACTTAGATCATGTAAGACAACAAAAAATAAAGAGAAATATATATTGCATAGAAAAGTAGAAAATAGTAAAAAAAAAAAGTTTAGAATTCTTTTCGGGTTTTGAAAAAAAAAATTTTTTTTCCAAAAATTTTTTGAAAAATTTATAGATTTCGAAGAAATTTGAATTTTTTAACGACTTTTTGGCGACATCACCAGATTTTGCAAAGTTCCCAGTTTTCGGCGTCCACTTTTCCAAAATTGATGAACTTTCGATCAGATTCTGATGAATTTACCAGATTTTGACAACAATTTTAGAATCCGGTGAAGGATTCAATTAGTGATCTTGGGGGTTTAGAGAGAAAGAGAGAGAAAAGGAAAGAAGAAAAAGAAGGGGAAAGAGAAATCTGAGAGAAAAGACTAGATTCTTGCTATTTATACCCTATCAAACGACGTTGTTTTGGCATTAAGAAACCCCTAGGATCTACATGTTTTTATTAAGGCCAACCCGACCCGAGCACTACTTATTTCGTTGACTTGTGTCCCAACCAGACCCTATAGCCAAGCCAAGCCAAGCCAATTTCTTGAGTCGCGTCTCCCGAGCCTTTTTCTATGTTTAAAGTTGAGCCATGCCGAGTCGCTTCGACCGAGCCATCTCGTTTTTTTTTTTTTTAACATTTTTTTATGTTTTTTTTTGCATGATTAAATTTAGAAAAAGAATAAAAAATCAACTTTAAAATATTTTTTTGAGAATAAATAATAATTATCCAATAATGAAATTTTTAGAAATTTCAAATGGTAAATTTTTATAAAATTTTTAGGTGAGAAATTTTATCTAAATTTGTCTCAAATGGTAGAATAATTTAGATAAAGTTTCAATAACAATAATTAATATTTATTTTCAATCAAAAAATAAAAAATAAAAATTTTGAAATTAAATACTAATTACCCAATGATGAGATTCTTAAAAATTTCAAATGATAAATTTCTAAGAAATCTCTAAGTGAAATTTTAAAAAAAATTTATCTCAAATGGTAGAATAATTTACATGAAATTTCAATAAAAATAATTTTATTCTTTTCCAAATTTGGTTGAAAATATTTTATAATTATCCGATGATGAGATTCTTAGAAATTTCAATTGGTAAATTTCTTAAAAAATCTCTAGGTAAAAAATTTCTTTAAATTTGTTTCAAATGGTGAAAGAATTTAAATAAAATTTCAAGAAAAATAATTGTCATATTATTTTCTTTCCAACAAAAAGAAAAGAAATAAAAAAATTTCTAAATAGGCCATAAATGATGAAAAAAATTAGAAATTTAAAAAGAGAAAATATTTTTAATTTGACCCAAATGGTGGAATAATTAGATATATTTTCGATATAAACCAAACAAAAAAAATCTTTTCGATGTCAGAGCCTCTTCAAAAAAATAAATGGGATTCTTGAATACTTTTAATGTGAGAAAATATTTTTAAGAACTCTACCAGATTGATGGAAGAATCTTATGAATTATTTCCAATATTTGAACATAAAAATTAGAAACCATTAGACTTAAGACCGTATGATAAATTTAAAATAAAATGGTATCATTTTTTGGATGATCATGTGGGGGTGCTATAACCTTCCATACATGTAATCGAACTCTCAAACCCTATTTTAGTTAGTAATCCCGAACTTATTCTTTTAGAGACTCTTAGTCAAGCTTAGGAGCTTCTTAAGATGATAGATTCCTTAGGTGACCAATCACACCTAGTAAAAAAAATTAGTGACGACTCCGTTTGTTAAGTCTAGTTATAGATTTATTGATCTATATGTTATGATAGTTTGGCAACTCCACTAGGGACGCTATAGAGAGTCAGGCCATAACATTTTAAATATATCTTATCCTTTGATTTAATGGTTTTAAATTGAAATTGTTTGTTCACTAACATATTTCTTTTTTTGTTTTTCATTTGATTTATGGAGCATAAAACCTATATGTTCCATCACTATGTTCCATCACACACACTATCACATGCATTTGCATTACATGAGCATAATACCCGAGCTCCATCCTTCTTATGAGAGAGTAAAGTACCTATGCTCTCGTGAAATGATAATCTCCATAATGGCTAGCGAAGTACTTCTATTTAAATTGAATCTTTTTCGTTGGTAATCTGTGATAGGTGATTATTGGACTGCCTTACTAGTCTGTGATTGACAATGATGTAAGGAATAATTTGATAACTTTTAGTGGTCAAAATCACCTAACCCTGCATATAGTTCACTTTTAAGAGGCCACCCTAGCCATTGATAAATATAACTCAAAATTAGGATACAAGAATGAATAACTTGTATATTGCTTATCTAACCATTTTGTTTGTTCGATTTTATGCATTTGCGTCATTTTCATATCATTTCATTCTATGCATCATTTTCATGCTCATATTTTAACATTGTCATATGCATCATTCTCATATAGGAAATATTTACCACATATCAGTTATTGATAAATCAGATCTCATACTTATATCCATGGAAAGCCAAATGCAATCAAAGTTTACATCAATTCATTATGAATCTGCTTATCAATTGAAAATCAAGTCAGAAGAATGTAAAAAAAAAAATAGAATGATTGCTTGTTTAGGGATTTTATCTCATCATTACCCGAGAGCGTTTATTTCGATCTCTAACAAAATGACCTGGTTGACTTAAGCAATGTTTGAAAGATGTATAAGTAGAGCAAGGCAAGAGGCATTTGAGAATAAGTATGGAGACATAGCTTCACTGCTTCGGTGGATGTGGACAATAACCTGATTAAAGTAATTTTTCAATTTTTGGATCCTTCTTATAGGTGTTTTATCTTCAATGAAGCAGACATAGGGCCCACAATTAAAGAATATATGGTCATACTACATTTTGATTTGTCAAACCCAAATAAAATCTATTAGTCAAATAAGGTGGGCTATCGTAAAAAACTGGTGCAAATGCTTGAATTTAGCTTGCCTCAAGTTGATGCATATGTCAAGACAAAATGTGAAAGTAAGACTATCCTATGGAGTTTTTTATGAGACTTTATCTAGAGGCATTTGGATGATGATTAGGGGTTAATGGTAATGGTTATAGCTCTATATGGACTAGTGATCTTCTTAAAAGTCATCAAGTATGTTGATTTCATAGTGATAGACTTTGTTGATCAATTAGCATACCAAGTCAATGCAGCACCAACCATTTTGATAGAAACCATTCACTCCTTAAACTTTTGTCATAGAAATGATAAAAGTCGGTTTAATAGGTGCTTACAATTGTTTTATGTATGGATGAAGAGTCACATTAAGTGTAAAAAAAGCCAATTTCGTAAACCATACCTACATTCTAATGTCCCAATCAAAGAGTTTTATTGTAGCACATGACCTAAAGCAAAGTCAAAAGAATAATGGGTTTCCTACTTTCGGGCCCTTAATAGTTAATGGATAGTTTGGATATCTCCTTGGATGCATCATGACATAGTGTTGTATAGTTGTGGAAATCACCTTGGGTGCTCCTATTGGGCCTATGGGGTGCTGTTACTTATGCCAAACTTTGGTAACAAGACAATCCGGATGCGAGCAATTTATTTCAAAAACCTATAGACTTAACCAGTGGGAATTCTTTTCACTAAGAAAAGGGCATATGGAATGATTGAAAGTATAAAAAAGGCATGAAAGCAAACCATTAAGGTTAACCAATGGAGGTTTACTTACAACATTACCCTAGAATATAATGTGTGGCATGCAAAGAGGGGTAAAGACATTGTGCTTCCTAAAGAACAATTAGTTAGCCACTCTCCAAAGTCGATTCTTCAAGATCCTTTACTCAAAGTGGAAACAACTAAAAGGATACTCCAAACAGAGAAAGATGAGCTAAAATAAGAAAATAAGTGATTGAAGTTAGAAATGAAAGAAAGTTTAAGGCTTCAAGAACTAAAAATCCAAAGCCTTATGGAGCAAAAAAATCAGTAGAAAGTCTTATTCAATGATCTAGACATGACACATTCGTCAATTATACCTGAGCTTGCCTGACTTTTAAAAGAAAATGAATTACTAAAAGCAAAGATGGAAGAAAGATAAAAAGCTATTGTTAGGGCACACAGACATAGTCAAATGCTACAAGAGATAGTAGATCGATATACAGCACAAGTAGAAACCTTGTTTAATGAATAAAAGAGACAAGGTAAATAGAGTGAGCTATGAAAATATATGTCCACAAAAAAACAAAAACATCTAAGGCATTTGTTTGATTAGCTATGCATTGCTGCAAATAAAGCATCAAAAATGAAAGAAAAAGTGGAAAATTTAAATGCTATGGTGCAACCAGTGGGAGCTAAAGGGTGACGATTGCTTAATTTCCTAAACAAGACACAAAATCATTACCAGCAAGATAAAAAATTTATAAAGAGGCATTAGAAATAAATGAAGATGCTTAGGACTTTAGAATATTACTTTCACTTTATTATGATGTAATTTTGAAATTTTATTAAATAAAGTTTCAAATTGAGATTTCTTTTATCAATAATGGTGATATGGCAAATATTAGTACATTTCATATATACATTTACATATCAAACATAGAGCATATAATTTCTAATAATAACATAATTGTGATACTCAAGGTTTAATGATAGCTTTACCTAATAGAAACCCCACTCATCGATACAACACAAGAGCCCAAGGTAGACAAATGGAGCAAAAAAACTCTCATCATCTTGAAAAGATAGAAAAAGCCTAAAAAAAGCTTGAAAGTGAGTTGAGTAAAATTTTTGATGCTCTAAATAAGTTAAACAAGGGGAAAAGAATAGAGGAGAATACCATGTAATAAGACCATCCATCACAAAAAATGGTTGACCCCTTATATCCACTTGGTTTTGGTCTACCTCAAATCCAGTTTATACAAGAGGTACCACCACAACAATTCATATACCTTACATACCCTGAAATAACCTCAGCTTCGAACCCAAGGCATTACCATATCTATGTAAATCCTATCTTTACTGAAAAGATAATAAAACCAATTGTAGACACCCAATTGGGTCCGGGCCCAGATCAATTGGGCCTGACCCAAATGGGTAAGGCCCATTTCAATCCTGTATTTTTTTTTCTTCTTTTGTATTTTATGTATTCTATTATTATTATTATTATTATGTATATCTTTATTTATTTATTTATTTTTATTCAGATTAGATTTATATGTATTTTATTTATACAGTTATATATTATTATTATTTTTTTTTGTGTAATATATTTTTGGGTTTATCTTATTTTATTTGTTATTATTATTTTTTTTTAATCATCTGTTAATTCTATCTTCTTTTTCCCGAATTATCTGATATTATTTTTAATTTTTAATTTTTGATTTTCTTTTCTAATTATCTAGTTTTTTTTTATTTTGATTTTGGAGGGCTGAGATTGAAGGCTGAAGAATCCCATTGGAAGTGGGAATTCAATCAAAAGAGTCCAGTGGGATTCAAAGATTGAATTCCCATCCAAGGAGGAATTGGGATTGATCAGAAACTCCTGATCAATCCCTATATAAAGCACCTCCTGGAACAATTCAGAAACAGAGAAAACAGTGAAAAAGCTACTGATTTGAGAGTAAAGGAGGCGTATAGGAGGCTAAAAAAGGTTTAGGAGTGTTCTGGGAGCTAAAAGAAATTTTTTGAAGATTTTTCGATTTTTTTTTTCTGGGAATTTCTGGAAATTCCAGTTTCCGGTTGAATTTTCCGGCGAAACTTGAATTTTCCGGCCAAATCTCCGGCCAACCTTGAAGTTTCCGGCGACCTGCCCAGTTTCCGACGAAGAATCCCAGAAACCGACGACTAATCCCAAAAATCGGCGAACTTCCGGTGAACTTCCGGCTAAATTTCCAGATTTCGACGAATTTTTCAAGAATCCGGCACCGGTGTTCTTCATTTTCTAGAGAGAAGGGAGAGAAAAAGGGAAGAAGAGAGAGAGAGGGGGGAGCGTTCTGCCGAAAAATAGAGGAAGGTGCCTTTTATACCCTCCCAAAACGACGTCGTTTTGGCCTTAAGTAACCCAGAGGATCCGCGCGTTTTGCCGTAACCCGACCCGACCCGAGCGTCGACCCGATTCTGACCCGCGCGTGCCAGCCCCCCTCCGAGCCGAGCCGAGCAGATCCAAGCCGCTCCCCCGAGCCGTTTTTCTTCCTTGAGCCGAGCCGAGCCGCGCCGATAGTCGAGCCGCTCCAGGTTTTTTTTTTTTTTTTTGAATTTTTTTTTGTTTTATTTGTTTATTTATTATTTTTATTTATTAGATTAGGTTTATTTAATATTCTTTTTATCTTTATTTTATTTTTAGTTTTGTTTTACTTTTCTTTTTTTATTTTTTTTTATTTTTCTATTTTTCTTTAAATAAAAAAAATCAAAAGTTCCAAAAAAAAAATATTTTTAGGGAAAAGTTGAAAGTATCAATTTTCCTTAGAAATAAATTTCCAAAAAATACTTTTGGGGAAAAGTTGAAAGTATCAATTTTCCTCAGAAATAAATTTCAAAAAAAAATATTTTTAGGGAAAAGTTGAAAGTATCAATTTTCCTCAAAAATAAATTTCAAAAAAAAATATTTTTAGGGAAAAGTTGAAAGTATCAATTTTCCCTAAAAAAAAAAAAAATCATTCTTTCCTTCCTTTCTATCTTAATTTTGATTTTGTTTTTTTAAATAATCCGACGACGGAGCCTCTGCAAGTGAAACAATAGTTTTTCTTGCATACTCCTGAGGTGAGGAAATTTTCTCAATTTTCTGCTAAAAGTATTAGAGTCAATTGAGAATAATTTCCAATAATTAATTACTTGGTAAAATTTTAAGGCTTTTGGATAACACAAATTTAAGCTGGTACCATCTTTTGATGGGCGTTGTGAGGGTGCTATAACCTTCCTCACACGTAACCGAACTCCCGAATCCTGTTTTGGTTAGCAGACCTGAACCTATTCTTTTAGGGACCCTTAAGCTTAGGTGTTCCCTGAAAGGATAGATTCCTTAGGTGACCAATCGCACCTAAATAAAAAAGATTGGTGGCGACTCCCTAAAGTCAATGTCTAGCGATAGATCCCTGGATCTAGACGTTACGACAGTTTGGCGACTCCGCTGGGGACTTTGAGAGTCAGGCCAGCAAATAATTTGTGTTATCCAAAAGCCTAATAAAATTGAACCCTTTTTGTATATATGTGTTATTATTCATTTATGTTTATTCACTTTGTTGATTATGTCATTCATGTGCATGTGCATAACATGAGCTCTATACCCGAGCTCCGTCCCTCTAGGAGGGAGTAAAGTACCTATTGCTTTCGTGAGGTCTAATGCCTCCGCAGTGGCTAGCGAAATACTCCCACTCAAATTGAACCTTTTCCGCTTATAGCCTATAATGGGTGAGGATTAGGGTGCCTTACTAGTCTGTGATGGACAAGGATGTAAGGAACAATTTGAGGACCTTTAGACTTTGACCGTAAAACCGCATGTAGTGAACTTTAAGAGTGCCTACACCTAGGATAGAGCTCTTTCTACCCAATGATAGATATGCCCTAAAATTAGGACACAAAAAATGGTGGTTATCTAATCATTTTGATTGTTTAACTTTGTGTATTATTTTTATCATATGTAACATTATGCATCAGCATCATTTTCATCCATGGAACTAACTATGTTGTTTGTCTGATTGTATGCATCTGTATTCTTTTCATGATCATGTTTCAACACAATCATTTGCATTCATTTCATACTAGATTTCATTCAAAAAATGTACATTTCATTTGTGTATCAAAGCATCATACATAAGGTACAGCATAACATTTCTAATCATAAATATGGTACTCAAGATCCAAGGATAGCTCCGTCTAGCGAGAACCCTGCTCATCCATACAACACAAGATCCAGAGCAAGGCAAATGGAGGAAGAAAGTTATCATAGATTTGAAAAGTTAGAAAAAGCTCAGGAGAAGATTGAAAGTGAACTAAGCAAGATTCTGGAGGCTCTTAATAACATGAACAAAGGAAAAGGAGTTGAAGGAAATACAAGCCAGCAAGATGTGGCTGACCCTTTGTACCCTTCAGGTTTTGGCCCACCTCAGGCCCAGCCTGCTCAAGAGGTCCCACCATATCCTGAAATGCCATCAGCTTTCAACTCGGGGCAGTATAATAGCTATATAAATCCTGTCTTCACTGAAAAAATAGCAGAACCAATTCCTAACCTAGATGATCTAAAAGAGAAGGAGAAGGAAAAAATGAAGGTGGAAGCTGAAGAAAGTTTCAAGATTAGTATGCTAGAGCAGAGGCTAAGGGCTGTGGAAGGATTTAGCTTTTATGGGTCAGTAGATGCTGCTGGGCTCTGCCTAGTCCCTGATGTGGTTATCCCCTATAAGTTCAAAGTACCGAAGTTTGAAAAATATGACGGTACAAAGTGTCCCAAAACCCACATCACCATGTATTGCAGAAAGATGGCAGCTCATGCACATGATGAAAAACTCTTGATGCATGTTTTTCAGGACAGTCTTACTGGCTCTGCCGCCAGATGGTATGTTCAGTTGGATAGGACTTGTATTCGCTCTTGGAGTGATATGGCACATGACTTCATCAGTCAATATCGACACATTATCGATTTGGCTCCTGATCATTTGTCTTTGCAGAATCTGGAGAAAAAGTCAAACGAGTCTTTTAAAGAGTACGCCCAAAGATGGAGAGATATAGCTTCACAGGTACAACCTCCTCTGACAGAAAAAGAGACCACAGTGCTGTTTGTTAGCACTTTGAAACCTCCTTATTATGAAAAGATGATAGGGAATGCAACAAAGAATTTTGCTGACATGGTAATCTCTGGAGAAATTATTGAAAGTGCCATAAAAAATGGCAAGTTGAGAGGAGGAGAAACCAAGAAGGCATCAGAAAAGAAAGAAACTGAAGCTCAAGCTGTGAGCTTTGATAGACAACAATTCAGGGGTTATCAACCCTATCCATCCCAAGGCTACTCTCCATACTATCCCACTGTGAATAATGCCTCATCCTACCCATACCAGCTAGCTCCACAACCATCTTATTCATCCACTTACCGCCTTAACATTCAAGCTCCTGTAAGAACCCAAATTCGTCCTACTCATCCAGCAAGTGGCTCACGAGAACAACGGACTACTCGAGAAAAACCTGTATTTGATCCAATCCCTATGACTTATACAGAGTTATATCGAGAACTCTATAATAGCCACTTGATTGCCCCCAGCCATGTGGAACCACTTAAACCACCCTATCCAAAGTGGTATGATCCTACATCCCGTTGTGACTACCATTATGGAATTACTGGCCATTCTACTGAAAATTGCACTGCTTTAAAGTATAAGGTGCAACGGTTGATCAATGATGGAATGGTAAGTTTTGATCAAGGAAAAGCAACAGCACCTAATGTTAGTGTACTGAGCGAAAGTCAAGAAGAGAAAGGATCCGGAGATTCACAATGAATTGAGGGGCAAGATATCAATGGAGATAAGGTTGGTTGAAGGTTTCTTCTGTCATTTTGGGATTTCTTTTCAAACAATGTTAGATTTTTTTTTGCAATATGACTTCACTTGTTATCATTTTAATAAAGGCAAGTCAGTGCATTTCATTACATTTTTCTCTTTCACTTGACCATTACTCCATGCTTTGTTACCTTCCATAACTTCACATTCTCATTCTTAAATTTCAGATGATGAATATTTAGACAATGATAACAATAATTTTGAGATTTAATTTTGAGAACTCATCCACGTCAATGTGAGGAGATGATTTGAGCAAAAAATAAGCTGTTACTGAAGGTGAAATAGATATGTCTTGAAGGTGTGCAATCTTTTATACAAGTTCATGAGCTTTGTTCAATAGATGATGTTCAAGAAAGGTATTCACAATTGAGATGAAAAATGGCCATCTTTCTTTTACCATTTGAAAAACCATTTATTGCTACCCCTTTGAGCTTATCATTTTTTTTTAAGAACCCCAACCAAGGATCACCCTCTACACTGGAGGGTAATTTTTGAAAAAAAAAAAAAAAAAAAAAAAAACACCACAAAAGGTCTCAAAAATGGAAAGAGAAAGAAAAGCAAAAAAAAATGCCACACATGACTTGGGGCAAAGTAATGAGAATCCTTTGTGTGAGGAAAGAGAAAAGTAGTGAAACGGTGTGGGGGCAAAATGCCAAGTTGTATCAAATGATCCTTTGGTTTTGAACCTTTTTAATACATATTTTGAGCCTATTCTATCCATTTTTTTATGACCCTTCACCTTGGCCTACGTTACAACCTTGAAAAGTCCATTTGGATCAAGTGTGAATACCCAACTTGAATGATCATAGGTTGAGCAAAGATAGGCTCATGATGAAGCAATGAAATCATGCTACATGAAAGATATCAACACTGGATGAAAAATGAGAAAAGAGAAAAAAAAAAAGAAAAAAAGGGAAAAAATAAGAAAATGAGAAAATAAAAAAATGAAAAAAGAGATCCAAATTGAAAATCTGAAAGGGTGATTTTGGTACCAAAAAAAAAAAAAAAAAAGAGATCCAGGTCAAATGGCTCACATGAATGAAAGATCAAAGATATCTGAAGATCCCTCAAAGACTGGGGCAGAGTTCGTCAAGCTCAAGATGACTTCAACAGTAAATGAATGAGTTTTTGAAAAAGAATCCTAGATTAATGTTGAAAATTGTCCGAATATTCATCATTTGGACATACCATTCACCTCAATGACATCCAATTTATTTCCTTTCCCATTTATTTTCTATCAAAACAGATCTCCATTGATTATCTTTACCATAATTCACCTTCTGTTCTCTTATTGTTTCACCCCTAGAATGAATTGAGAAAATGCTTGATTGCATTATATTTGTCAAGAATTGAAATGATAATGAATGAATGAATATGTGTTTAAAAGAATCTTACATTCATTTGAAAAGAAATCTAAGATGATGAAGAAATGGTAGAAACTTAAAAGAGATGATTTAGAAGGATGTATGATGTGACCAAATAGAGAATATGATGGGGCAAATCTTGAAAAATGATACAACCAAGTGATGAGTACAAGGATGAATTGGTCGAATGGTGGGAACAATCAGTGGACAGAGTTTGTTTTGGAATGGTTGATGTTGAGACAAGGACCCAGTGATGGTGGATGAAATTTGTTTTTAAATTTGCTAGTGCTGAGAAATTCATTGAATAATGGTCAAGGAATGATCGATTGATGAAGCTTATTCCAAAGTATTGAGAAACTGAACAGGGAAAGAATGTGAGTGGAAAGGACAATTGAGAGCTACACTGGTTCGATCTTAGAAGAGCAGGGCAATTGGATCCTTGAGGAATCAAAGGGCTTGACACCCAAGAAAGAAGAAAAGAGCTTGAGAAACTTGAGTACCATACATTGAACAGGAATTAATTGGCCAACATTTGCATGGCCTGCATTGAAATTCATATGCATTGCACAGCATACACTACTTTCAGGAGAATATAGTGTACAAATTCAAGAAGCAGGGGTGTTCCAACATCCCACATGAAAAAGACAGATATGAAAAGACTTTGCAAGTTTGAGAAGAAACTTGTCAGGTAAGTTCCTAATCCTTGAAATAGGATGTCTCTTGGTATCAGGGTTGATTTATAAGACCTTTGGGCATAATCTCCTGAAATCCCTTCAAACACAACTTTCAACTCCTTCGGACATGATTGTCTAGGAGTATTTATTTTTCAAAGTTCGTTGCCTCTGTTTAGAGGAGCAATTTACTTTTCAAAGTCGTGGTGCCTCTGTTTAGAGGAGCAATTTATTTTTTCCAAAGTCGTGATACCTCTATTGAGAGGAGCAATTTACTTTTCAAAGTCGTGGTGCCTCTGTTTAGAGGAGCAATTTACTTTTCCCAAAGTCGTGGTACCTCTGTTTAGAGGAGCAATTTACTTTTCAAAGTCGTGGTGCCTCTGTTTAGAGGAGCAATTTACTTTCCAAAATCGTGGTGCCTCTGTTTAGAGGAGCAATTTACTTTTCCAAAGTCGTGGTACCTCTGTTTAGAGGAGCAATTTACTTTTCAAAGTTCGTTGCCTCTGTTTAGAGGAGCAATTTACTTTTCAAAGTCATGGTACCTCTGTTTAGAGGAGCAATTTACTTTTCAAAGTCGTGGTGCCTCTGTTGAGAGGAGCAATTTATTTTTCAAAGTTCGTTGCCTCTGTTTAGAGGAGCAATTTACTTTTCAAAGTCATGGTGCCTCTGTTGAGAGGAGCAATTTATTTTTCAAAGTTCGTTGCCTCTGTTTAGAGGAGCAATTTACTTTTCAAAGTCGTGGTGCCTCTGTTGAGAGGAGCAATTTATTTTTCCAAAGTCGTGGTGCCTCTGTTGAGAGGAGCAATTTACTTTCCAAAGTCCGTTGCCTCTGTTTAGAGGAGCAATTTACTTTCAAAAGTCGTTGAGTCTCTGTTTAGAGGAGCTTCGGCCAAAAAAAAAATAAAAAAACAAAAAAACAAAAAAACAAAAACAAAAAAATCAAAAAAATCAAAAAAAATAAAAACAAAAATAAAAAAAAATCAAAAATAAAAATGTTGAGTTGAGTCTTGATTGGGTGTCTACGTCTTTGCGCAATTTCTGTTTCACAGAAAATGTGCAAAGATGGGCAGCTGTAGACACCCAATTGGGTCCGGGCCCAGATCAATTGGGCCTGACCCAAATGGGTAAGGCCCATTTCAATCCTGTATATTTTTTTTCTTCTTTTGTATTTTATGTATTCTATTATTATTATTATTATTATTATTATTATGTATATCTTTATTTATTTATTTATTTTTATTCAGATTAGATTTATATGTATTTTATTTATACAGTTATATATTATTATTATTTTTTTTGTGTAATATATTTTTGGGTTTATCTTATTTTATTTGTTATTATTATTTTTTTTTTAATCATCTGTTAATTCTATCTTCTTTTTTCCGAATTATCTGATATTATTTTTAATTTTTAATTTTTGATTTTCTTTTCTAATTATCTAGTTTTTTTTTATTTTGATTTTGGAGGGCTGAGATTGAAGGCTGAAGAATCCCATTGGAAGTGGGAATTCAATCAGAAGAGTCCAGTGGGATTCAAAGATTGAATTCCCGTCCAAGGAGGAATTGGGATTGATCAGAAACTCCTGATCAATCCCTATATAAAGCACCTCCTGGAACAATTCAGAAACAGAGAAAACAGTGAAAAAGCTACTGATTTGAGAGTAAAGGAGGCGTATAGGAGGCTAAAAAGGGTTTAGGAGTGTTCTGGGAGCTAAAAGAAATTTTTTGAAGATTTTTCGATTTTTTTTTTCTGGGAATTTCTGGAAATTCCAGTTTCCGGTTGAATTTTCCGGCGAAACTTGAATTTTTCGGCCAAATCTCCGGCCAACCTTGAAGTTTCCGGCGACCTGCCCAGTTTTCGACGAAGAATCCCAGAAACCGGCGAACTTCCGGCGAACTTCCGGCTAAATTTCCAGATTTCGGTGAATTTTTCCAGAATCCGGCACCGGTGTTCTTCATTTTCTAGAGAGAAGGGAGAGAAAAAGGGAAGAAGAGAGAGAGAGGGGGGAGCGTTCTGCCGAAAAATAGAGGAAGGTGCCTTTTATACCCTCCCAAAACGACGTCGTTTTGGCCTTAAGTAACCCAGAGGATCCGCGCGTTTTGCCGTAACCCGACCCGACCCGAGCGTCGACCCGATTCTGACCCGCGCGTGCCAGCCCCCCTCCGAGCCGAGCCGAGCCGATCCAAGCCGCCAAGCCGCTCCCTCGAGCCGTTTTTCTTCCTTGAGCCGAGCCGAGCCGCGCCGATAGCCGAGCAGCTCCAGGTTTTTTTTTTTTTTTGAATTTTTTTTTGTTTTTTTTGTTTATTTATTATTTTTATTTATTAGATTAGGTTTATTTAATATTCTTTTTATCTTTATTTTATTTTTAGTTTTGTTTTACTTTTCTTTTTTTATTTTTTTTTATTTTTCTATTTTTCTTTAAATAAAAAAAATCAAAAGTTCCAAAAAAAAAATATGTTTAGGGAAAAGTTGAAAGTATCAATTTTCCTTAGAAATAAATTTCCAAAAAATACTTTTGGGGAAAAGTTGAAAGTATCAATTTTCCTCAGAAATAAATTTCAAAAAAAAATATTTTTAGGGAAAAGTTGAAAGTATCAATTTTCCTCAAAAATAAATTTCAAAAAAAAATATTTTTAGGGAAAAGTTGAAAGTATCAATTTTCCCTAAAAAAAAAAAAAATCATTCTTTCCTTCCTTTTTATCTTAATTTTGATTTTGTTTTTTTAAATAATCCGACGACGGAGCCTCTGCAAGTGAAACAATAGTTTTTCTTGCATACTCCTGAGGTGAGGAAAATTTCTCAATTTTCTGCTAAAAGTATTAGAGTCAATTGAGAATAATTTCCAATAATTAATTACTTGGTAAAATTTTAAGGCTTTTGGATAACACAAATTTAAGCTGGTACCATCTTTTGATGGGCGTTGTGAGGGTGCTATAACCTTCCTCACACGTAACCGAACTCCCGAATCCTGTTTTGGTTAGCAGACCTGAACCTATTCTTTTAGGGACCCTTAAGCTTAGGTGTTCCCTGAAAGGATAGATTCCTTAGGTGACCAATCGCACCTAAATAAAAAAGATTGGTGGCGACTCCCTAAAGTCAATGTCTAGCGATAGATCCCCGGATCTAGACGTTACGACACCAATCCAAGTTTTTAATTTTGGATGATCTGAAAGAAAAAAAAAAGAGAGAAAGAAAAAGTGGTTGAATCTCTAGAAGACTCAAAGATTAGTATGTTGGAAGAGAGGTTATGGGTTGTGGAAGGAATTGGGTTTTATGGAATTGTAGATGTTGCTAGGCTTTGTCTAATCCCATATGTTGTTATTCTTCCTAAGTTTAAAGTATCAAAGTTTGAAAAATATGATGGTACAAAGTGTCCAAAAACCCATATTACCATGTACTATAAAAAAATGATTGCTTAAGCCCATAATGAAAAGCTACTAATGCACGTTTTTTAAGATAACCTTACGGGCTCTACAACTAGGTGGTATGTCCAACTGGATATAACCTGTATTTATTCTTAGAGCGATATGGTTCGTGACTTCATCAGTTAATACCAGCATATCATAGATTTGGCTCTTAATCGTTTGTTTTTGCAAACTATGAAGAAAAAGGCAAATGAGTCATTCAAGGAATATGTTCAGAGGTGGATGGATGTAGCTTCTTTGGTGCAAACTCTTATAACTAAAAAAGAAATCATAATATTATTTGTTAGCATTTTGAAATCTCCTTATTATGAAAAGATAATAGGGAATGCAACAAAAAATTTCACCGACATGGTGATCTGGGGCTAAATCATCAAAAATACCATCAAGAATGGCAAGTTAGAAGAAAGAAAATCATTCACTAAAAGAGCCCCAAAGAAAAAAGAGACCGAAACTCAAGCTATGAGCTTTGATAAACAATAGTTCAAGGGTTATCAACCTTATCTACCACATGATTACTCTCCATATTATCCCATTATGAATAATGGTTCCCCTTATCCATACCAACCAAGCCCATAGCCATCCTACCCTCTAACCTATCAACCCTCTTTCAGACTTTAGACTGTCACATATAGTCCTAATGCTCAACATTTCTTAAGACCTCAGACCCTTCTGGCTAGCCTAATGGGTGGTTCAAGAGAGTAATGAATTATTCATGAAAAACTCGTATTCGATCCAATTTTTATGACATATATAGAATTGTATCAAGAGCTCTATAATAATCACCTAATTGCTCTTAATAGATTAGAGCCACTCAAGCCACCTTACCCTAAGTGGTATGATCCTATAGCTTATTGTGACTATCACTATGAGATTGTTGGTCATTCCACTGAGAATTACACTGTCTTGAAACACAAAGTACAATGATTAATCAAAGATGAAATGATCAACTTTGATACATGAAAGGTAACTACCTCAAATGTTTGTGGTAATCTTTTGTCTAATCATAATTTGAATGCTCTAAGTGAGGAATGAGAGCATCTTATGAAAAAGAAAGTGGCAGAAATTAAGACAGCTCTTAGTTAACTATTTGATGCTTTATGAAAAGCTGACATGATACAACCAGTGAGTCTATATAGTTATCATGAAGTATTTATAGTAGGTGAAAGCTGTAAATATCATAATGAGGGAACTGGCCACTCTATTAAAACCTATGAGCAATTTTACCATAAGGTACAAAAGCTTATGAATTCATACCAGATTGAATTTTATAAAGAAAGAGAGGTTTTAAAGAGTGTTGAAGTATCTATGACTGACAGGCCATTAAAACTATTTTTAAAGTCGGTGATAATTCACTATGGAGACAAGTCAAAGTTGATCATAGACAAGCTCATTCTCAAGCCAGTAACCTTTAAAGTTTTATCTCCATTCCCATAAAAAGAGATAAAGCGGTACCTTAAAAATATGACTGTGACACAGTGGTACAAGGGTAAGAGGAGAATGTCTCAAAATTTGATGTTGCCAATATAACTAGTGTGGAGGGCATCACCCAAAGTGAAAGATGTTACACTTCAAAAATGTTGGAAAGGGCTAGAAGAGAAAAAACCTAGGCAATAAAAGAGATCTAAAAATGATACATAAAAAAAATGTCACAAGTTTATGCTAGAAAAAAAAGCTTGTGAATTCTTAAAATTGGTGAAACACAGTGAATACTCAGTGGTTGAATAGTTAAATAAGATATTGACATGAATCTCATTATTATCATTGCTATTAAATTCAAAATCACATCAAAATACCTTATTGAAGGTGTTAAACTAGGCATATACGGCATATAATATGTTTGTTGAATATGTGAACCACTTAGTTGAAAACCTGTTCATGCAAATTAAATATCATTTAGTGATGATGAGATTCTTTCAAAGGGAAAAAAAGTACCAAGGCTCTGCATATCACTATCAAGTGCAAGAGCCACATTATAGCCAAGGTCTTTATTGACAATGGCTGTACTATTAACATCATGCCTATGTCAACTTTAGCAAGGCTACCTATTGATTACTTATATATGAAGGATAGCCAAATGGTTGTCCAAGCTTTCGATGAGACCAGACGAGAAGTCCTTAGAGATATAGAGATGCTATTGCAAATTGGGTCATGCACTTTTAATGTAAAATTTTAAGTGGTGGATATTTTTTCTTCTTATAATTGCTTGTTAAGAAGGTTATAGATTCACATGGTAGGTGCTATTCTCTCTACCCTACACCAAAAGATCAAATTTAATGTAGAAGGTAGGTGGGTGGTAGTATTTAGGAAAGAAGACATGTTGGTAACCTAGCTGTTGAGCGCTTCATGTGTAGAAGTTATTGAGAAAATGATGGAATGTTTTTACCGATCTTTTGAATTAGTCAATTCTGTGGGTGAGGGGTCTAAAAACCAATATTTTTCAAAGATAGTGATGAGTTAGGTCATCAATAAAGGCTAATATCTTGGAGTAGGGTTGGGCAAAATTTTGTAAGGGATAAGGGAACCCCTAATAGTAATGGACAATAGTGACGAGTTAGGCTTAGGCTATTAGGTAGAAGAATGAAAGATAAAAAGAAGACAGACAAGTAAGACAGCAAGACTAATGATCATTCCATACTTGTATGAAACCTTTAGGCTTGGAGGGTTCATGTACCCAACTATAGAAGAAATTTTAAAACAAAATATAGAGAAGGCTTTCACTGAGTTGTCTATCCATGCGATTGGAGATGAAAATAGGTATGAGTAAGAAATGCGGGCTCGCTTTTGTCCACCAGATTATGAGCTAAACAATTGGAGCATTATTGAAATTTTTTTTACCCTTGAAACTAATTCAATGTAATTATACATCCCAATAGCTTATGCCCAAGGCATTAGGGTACTCTTTCTTATTTGGGCCATTTATTTATTATTATTTTAATAAAGATTGGGAAGAATGCATTTTCATTTATTTCTTTTAGTGCCTTCATTTTTTTTTTCATTTTCTAAACATTTCTTGCCAACATATCTCATTTCATTCAATATTAGGTCCTTAAATGAACAAAAAGATAATCATGATAATGATCAAAGAGTTAATTTTGAGAATTCAATTAACATTGATGAACTTGACAATGAAGATGATTTTGAAAGGAATGTTATCCCACCGAACCTAATGAGATTGATTAAACGAGAAAGTAAACCATTTGAGCCTCATCAAGAGATAACTAAATTGGTGAATTTAGAAGATAAGGAGAATAAGAAAGCAGTTAAAATTGACATTTCACGTTCATCATGAGGCAAGCAATGATTAGAAAATTTACTTCGAGAATTCATAGATGTGTTTGCTTGGTCTTACCAAGATATGCTTAGGCTCAGTACAAAAATAGTAAAACATAGACTGTCCTTAAAGCCATAATGTAAACCAGTCAAAAATTAAGGCGAATGAAACCTAAAATGCTGCTAAAGATTAAAGAAGACGTGAAAAAGTAGTTTGATGCAAGTTTCTTATAGGTGACCACATATCCGAAATGGGTAGCCAACATAGTATTAGTCTCTAAAAAAGATGAAAAGGTGTAAATATGCATAGATTATCATGATTTGAATAAGGCTGGCCCAAAAAATAATTTTTCTTTACCTCACATTGACACACTGATAGATAACACGACCAAGCATTCAATGTTATCCTTTACGGATGGGTTCTTATGATATAACTAGATAGAAATGACTAAAGATGACATAGAGAAAACCACTTTCGTGACCATATAAGGAACCTTTTACTACAAAGTCATGCCCTTTGGTTTAAAGAATGCTGGAGCAACATATCAAAGAGCCATGGTGATATTTTTTCATGATATAATGCACAAAGAGATTGAAGTGTATGTAGATGATATGATTGGTAAATCTTAAGAAAATGAAAATCAGGTCACTAACCTCAGAAAGCTATTTGAAAGGTTGAGGAAGTTTCAACTTAAGCTGAACCCAACAAAATGTATATTTGGGGTGAGGTCAGAAAAGTTGCTAGGATTTATGGTCAATGAAAAAAAGATTGAAGTTGATCCAAATAAAATATGAGCTATTCAAAATTTATCACCTCCAAGCACATCGAATGAAGTTCGAGGTTTTTTAGGTAGATTGAACTACATTTCTCAGTTCATTTCTTGGCTTACCTATAAGTGTGGTCTCATATTTAAGCTTTTTTGCAAGACTAACCTTAGAGAATGGAATTAGGAATGCCAAATGACTTTTGATAAAATTAAGCAATACTTATCAAATCTTTCAGTACTGGTACTATTTATTTCAAGAAGACATTTGATTTTATACTTGATGGTGTGCTAAAATTTAATAGGATGTATGCTGGGACAACAAGATGAGTCTAGCAAAAAAAAGAGAGCTATTTACTATCTGAGTAAGAAATTCATAAAATATGAGTTCAAGTATTCTTTTTTAGAGAAAATGTGTTACGTATTAGCTTAGACTATGAAAAGACTCAGATAGTATATGCTCCATCATACCACTTGGCTTATAGCAAAATTAGATCCAATTAAATACATCTTCGAAAAGCCTTCTTTGTCTGAAAAAATTACTAGATGACAAGTAATACTTTCGAATTATGATATCATATATGTAAGTCAGAAGGTAATAAAAGGGAGTGTTATAGCCAAGTTTCTCATAGATCATACTGCTGAAGATTATGAGCTAATGAGATTGGAATTTTTTAATAAAAATTTGATGATTGTTTCCCATCTAAAGAAAAAAGAGCATGAAGAGAAGTATTGGAAAATTTATTTTGATGGAGGTACCAATGCCTTAGGACATGAAATTGGGATAATCTTAATTCCTCCAAAAGAATAATATTATCCTATAATAGCGAGGTTAAATTTCAATTGCACAAATAATATCATTAAATATAAGGCATGTTTTATGGGTTTACAAGCTACTATAGATAAAAAAGTTAAAACATTAAAAGTGTTTGGAGAGTCAGCTCTAGTTATATATCAATTGAAAAAAAAATGAGAGACAGGAGATTCGAAACTCATTCCATATCATAAGTATATCCTAGAGTTAATCAAGTAGTTTGAAGATATTCAGTTTGATCATTTGCCTTGAGAAGAGAATTTGATTGTTGATGCCTTAGCTACTTTGGCAACAATTGTTTGAATTAGTGATAATACCGATATTCAGCCCATTAAGCTAGATGTCAAGGATGTGCCAGCTCATTGTTTTAATGTAGAAGAGAAAAAAGATAGGAAGCCTTGGTATTATGATATCTTGCATTATATTAAGAATCACAATATCCTGTTTAAGCAACTGAGAATGATAAGAGGATCATTTAGAGATAGCTATGAGTTTCTTCTTAGATAAAGATGTTTTATATAAAAAGAGCCATAATCAAGTATTGTTGAGATGTGTAAATAGGTTAAGGCAAAAAAAATTATTAAAGAGGTACATGATGAAATATGTAAGGCACATACAAACAGACATATGGTGGCAAGATAAATCATAAAGGTAAAGTACTATTGATTGACAATAGAGAGTGACTGTATTGACTATGCTAAAAAATATCATAAATGTCAGATCTATGTGGATAAGATTCATGCTCCGTTATTTACTTTATATATTGTGGCACCACCTTGGCCATTCTTTATGTGTGGCATGATTGTCATTGGTCTTATTACCCCAAAGGCTTCTAATGGGCATAGGTTCATTTTTGTAATGATAGATTATTTCACGAAATAGGTGAAAACAATTTCATTTAGAAATGTAACACAATCTGTGGTATGTAAGTTCATAAAGATAGAAATCATTTGTAGATATAGACTTTCAAAATAAATCATTTCAAATAATGCTAAAAATTTGAATAGTAAGATGATGTAGAAAATATATGCCCAGTATAAGATCAAGCATCATAACTCAGCGCCATACTGTTTGAAAATGAATGTGGTAGTTGAGGTAGTAAACAAGAATATAAAAAAAAAATTTGATAAGATGACTGAAACCTATAAAAATCAAAATAAGAAGTTACCATTTGCATTGCATGCTTATCGAACGTCAGCGCATACCTCTACTAGGGTAACCCTATTCTCTTTAGTTTATGGGATGGAAACTGTGCTGCCAATAAAAGTGAAAATCCTATCCTTGAGGGTTTTAAAGAAAGTTGGACTGAAAGATGTTGAATAGATTCGAGAGCACTATGAACAATTGAATTTCATCAAAGAAAAGAGATTGCCAGCACTGTGCCATGGTCAGCTATATCAAAAAAGATTGATGAGGGCTTATAATAAAAATGTTTGACCTTGTTGTTTTCAAGAAGGAGAGTTAGTCTTGAAAAAAAATTCTTCCAAACCAACATGATAATAAAGAAAAATGGACTTCGAATTGGGAAGGG
The DNA here is from genome assembly GCF_047325235.1 of Durio zibethinus. Lineage (NCBI taxonomy): Eukaryota > Viridiplantae > Streptophyta > Magnoliopsida > Malvales > Malvaceae > Durio > Durio zibethinus. The sequence goes on along the minus strand of NC_143182.1, from coordinate 9,714,351 downwards.
CCATATGTTGTGAAACGAGTTTTCTCAAGTGAAGCATTGATATTAGCTGAAATGGATGGAAATGATTTGCCCAATCCTATAAATTTTGATGCTGTGAAGAAGTACTATGCTTAAAAAAAAGAAAAAAAGAAAAAAAGAGAAAAAAAGTAAAAATAAAGAAAAATAAAAAATGAGAACTCAAGTCGAAAATCTCAAAATGACGGTTTGAGTCAAAAGGGGTTTATCTAAGTTGAAAACCTGAAAAGATGACTTAGATAAAGAAGTTACAGCATCAAATTTGAAAATTTACTAGCATAAAGGTTAGCATGTTCTAATGAGCTCTAAGTTGTTAAAGGCATCAAGTAGTTGAGTTTTTTTGAAAAAGACTTCAAGATATGTTATCATGATTGTCTAATTGTTTATTTTGGGCATTATCTCCTCATACCCATCATTGTAATTTTTTTCTTCTCACATTGGCCAAAGTTGTGCTATCATTTTTGCTAATAAGAAATATTTCACTTCATTCTTAGTGTTTCTCTTTTGTTAATTATTCCCCAGCCATTCCTACTCTTTACTCTTTAATACCTTACAATGGGAGAAATTTGTGATTGCATTCTTACTTTTTGATATTGAAATAATGATTAATAAATGAATAATAACATGAAAGATTTTTACATTACTTTGGAAAAGTTGAGAGTGATAAAGGCATGTTCAGTTCCTGGTAAGGGTAGAGAAAAGAGGAAAAAAAGAAAAAAAGATTTCTTAAAATAGAAAAATGGAAGTTAAATGAGAAGAATGAGAAATAAGAACATTGATTAGGTCTTAATATTTGAAGATTGACAGGTTCAGAACTCAAGGAAAAAGCTTGAAAAACTTGAGTACCATAATTGAAAAAAGTTAATTGACATTTCCATAATATGCATTGCATGTTTAGTGTGTAATATGCTTTGCATGTCCAATGTAGAAAGTAAGAATATTTTAGAATTACCCATAGAGAGGATAAATATGAAAACTTTCCAATGAAAGGATTTCAACTTCTTATTTGAAAAAAAAAAAAAGCCTATGAGGTAAGATTTTGATCCTTGAAAAAGGACATTTCTCAATATTATGAATAATTTATAAGACCTTCGAGCATAATCTCTTAAAATTCCTTCAAACACGATTATGACTCCTTTAGACATGATTGTCAATAAGCCTTGTTTATTTTTTAAAAATTGTTGAGTCTCTACTCAGAGGAGCCTTTATCTTTCAAAGTTATTGAGCTTCTGCTTAAAGGAGCTTTATTTTTCAAAAGTTGCTGAGCTTCTGCTTAGAAGAGCCTTATTTATTTTTTTAAAAGTTGTTGAACCTCTGTTTAGATGAGCCTATTTATTTTTCCAAAAGTTGTTGAGCCTCTAATTAGAGGAGCCTTATTTATTTTTCAAAAGTTATTGACCATATGCTTAAAGGAGCCTTTATCTTTCAAAGTTGTTGAGTCTCTGATTAGAGAAGCTTTATCTTTTAAAAGTTGTTAAACTTCTGCTTAAAAGAACCTTATTTATTTTTTTAAAGTTGTTAAGGCTCTGTTTAGATAGCCTTTTATTTTTCAAAGTCGTTAAGCTTCTATTTAGAGGAGCCTTTTATTTTTCAAAGTCATTGAGCTTCTATTTAGATGAGTATTTTATTTTTCAAAATTATTGAGCCTTTGTTTAGAGGAGCCTTAGTTTATTTTTTGAAGTTGTTGAGCATCTGTTTAGAGAAGCCTAATTTTATTTTTTGAAGTTATTGAGCCCTGATTTAGAGGAAGTCTGAGTATGTTAAAAAAAATGTGTCAAGTTGATTGGGTTGTCTATGTCTTTACGTAATTCCTGTTTCACAGAAAATATGCAAAGAGTGGTAGCTGTAGATGTCCTAATCTATCTGGGGTTTAATGGACTTTAGTTTTGTTAATAAAAAAAAATAAAAAATAGTTGTTAAGTTTATGCAAAATTGTATGAAGAGTTTAAATTAAATTAAAATTAACAGTTAAAATTCAGAAGTCCTTTCAGGTTTAGGGTTCTCGAATCAAAACCCTATAAATAGGTGCCCACACAGATCATACAGGACACACAAAAAACAGAGAGAAATATAGATCGCATAGAAAAGTAGAAAGTAGTAAAAAAAAGAGTTTGGAAGATTTTTTGGGTTTTGAAAAAAAAGATTTTTTTTTTGGAAAAATTTCATATTCCAGTGAAATTTGAATTTTTTAGTGACTTTCCAACGACATCCCTAGATTCCAACGAATTTTCCAATTTCTGGCATCCATTTTCCAAAAAATCGATGAACTTTCAGTTAGATTCCAGCAAATTTATCCAAATTCCAATGATAATTCTAGAATCCAGTAAAGGATTAAACCGATGTTCTTGGGGGTTTAGAGAGAGAGGGAGAGAAAGAGGAAGAAGAGAAAAAAGGGGAAGGAGAAATTTAAAGGAAAAGATCGGATTCTTGCTATTTATACCCCATCAAAATAGCATTGTTTTGGCGTTAAGAAACCCCCAAGATTTACGTGTTTTTATTCGAGCCAACCCGACCTGAATGCAATTCATTTCGTTGACCTGCATCCTAATCAGACCTTATAGTTGAGTCGAGCCGCTCCAACTGAGCCGTCTCTTTTTTTTTGTATTTTTTTATATTTTTACATATTTTTTATTTATGTGTTTGTTTTTTTAGTATTTTTGCATGATTAAATTTTAAAAAAAAATTTAAATATTTTTTTGAGAATAAATAATAATTATTCAATAATGAAATTTTAAAAAATTTCAAATGGTAAATTTTTATAAAATTTTTAGATAAAGAATTTTATCTAAATTTGTTCTAAATGGTAAAATAATTTAGATAAAATTTTAATAACAATAATTAATATTTATTTTTAATAAAAAAAAATTGGAATGATCAAGGGGGATAATTGGCATATTCAAAAGGCATAATGATCAAAACAGTAATTATTTTTATTCAGTAATAAATTATTAACAAAAAATATGAATTCTAAATAAATTATTAATAGCAAATGTAACTTTCAAGATTGACAAATGTAAATTCCAAGATAGATTTTCAGATAGTGCTTTTGAGTTATGGATAAAAATGATACATACATATTTTAGCGGCCGATATCTGGGGAAGTTTGACTATACCTTCCATTGGGGTTTGGGGAATCCCGACCGGAAAAAGTAAGCGGCTTCAGACTTCGACGGTGTAGAGTACCTGTGTAAAGACTTCCTGTTATATGCAGTGCCAAAAATAAAGTGATAAAAATCAGAAGATCAGAAAGAATTATTGGTAATTAGAAGTATAAATTTAATTCAATTAGTTCATTCAACTATTTATTTAATAGGTTTTGAGTTGGAATTTCAATACAAACAATTCTTTTTCCTTTCTCAGTCAACGGATTATTTCTTGTAAAAAAAAATTATAAGTAATTATGCCTCTCATTAGCATCTTCCCATGAATTTGACACAGATCTGTAAACTCTTTTACTTTATAATTTTTTTATAATTAAGTTCTTTTACCTTTGAATTTGAGTTCAATTGCATGTAAGAGTACGTAATTTTTAGTAGATTATTTTACAAAATTAGAAAGGTTTAAGGACTAACAGCTTTTCCTATGCAATGATAATGAATAAAAAATGGAGCCGATGACAAAACGAATTTGAAATACAAGGCTGGTTGTTGGTACCTTGGATAGCCGAGAAATGAGCAATTCTGGCTTCAACTAACAAAGACCCAGAACTCATCATCGACATAACTAAACAGGCCAGAAGCAGAGTAAACACAAGTGTATTATTCTTGGAAGACCTCTTCATTTTTTTTTTTTAGTTCCAATTAATGGTTTAATCAAAGCCATGCTTAGTATACATATATATAGAGATAAACCTCTCGTATATTCCACGGCAAAGAATTTAATCCTCTCATGCAATTTTCTGGTCAACTCTTAGCATGAATTAGCACGTCTTGACTGACTGAAATTAGGGGGGAAAATGCAAAACATCACATCATACTCTGGTTGGGATCTTTCCATCTTTCGAGGTCAAGGTGACAATTTGGTAATATTCCATGTTCAAGGTCATTATATTTTATGTATTATCAATATATATATATATATATATATTATAGTTAATGAATTATATCAGTGAGTAAAGTGAAAAATATAAGATTCTTAATAGTAAATATTTATCAATTTAATAAATTAAACAATAATTACGGTTTTCAACTCTCTCTTCGAATTTTACAGTAACAAGAAATTAAAAAGAAAAAAAAGTCCCTCTTAATAGGTGTTATGAAGTCTTTTCACCTTGCGGAGCTGGTTAAACAATTTTTTCAAGTCCGCTTTACCCTTTCTAATGATGTTGGTCGTTGCCAAACTTTTTCAGTTTTAAAATATATATATATGTACACACAGACGTCCAATTTATCAGTCCTCTTTCTAAGAAAAAGAAAATTCCAAGTCACAAGTCCTGTCTATGTAATGCATGTTTTTCTTTTATAATATATTTGACTGATTCATGCATGTAATTCTTCTTTTTTAATGGTAATGAAGGCAACTAGTTTACAGAGAGAATATATATGTTTTTTTTTTCTTTTTACTTAATGGAAAAGGATAAAATATGTGCATTGATGCTTGTAATTTGTGAAATGATTACCACACTTGGATAACTAGTAAAATATCACAATATTTATGGCATATTTTGTTGGGAAAAATAACACCAACGCGTAGTAATCATACACAAAATAACAAGCTCAAATCAAGAATAAGAATACACAAATATATTTGGTTCGGCCCAACTTAAAATGACCTAGTCCAAACTTAATCCACTATCAAATAAATCTTTATAATTGTAAGACTTTTAGAATGAGAAAAATCTCCTAAAACTCCTTACTCAAAATTTAACCCAAAACCCAATTACACCCTTTAATAGCCTACTCACTTAGCTATTCTCTTGGTGTTTAACTCTCTTGGGTTACTAAACTAAAACCAAAACATCTTATTTATAAGGGTGAAACCCTTTATACCTTTACTAAACTCCCGATGTGGGATACAAAACAAATTCAAACTTACATAACTCTCGATGTGGGATTCTGAGATTCAAGGCAAATCCCAACAAATCCTCCCTTGACTTGAATCTCCAAACACTTCAACAATATCTGCAAAGCTAACACGCTTACCTTTCTTCTTTTCTTTCATCACAAGCATCTCAGCAATTGAGCCTCCATCAAACATGTACAAGTGATTGACCCTATTCCCTTGTAAAATCACACTACCATTCTTATACACTTTCAACCAATCATTACTACCATAAAATGTGTACCCCCGAGAAGCTAACTCACCTAAAGTAATCAAATTGTAGTGACAATTTGGTACATACCTTACATGATGAAGTGTCCTAATAACACCATTGTGAGATCTAAGGCGAACACTTCCAATGCCTTGAATCTGCACCTTTTCTTTGTTAGCAACCACAATATCCTCATACTTTTCATTCTCATTCAACTCCACAAAACAACTCCTATCATTGCAAATATGAACTGTAGCAGCTGAATCTAAAACCCAACCTTTATCACTTTTCAAAGTCTGGGTCTCATCCACACAAGTTGTCAAAACAACATCATCATCATCAGACAAGACAGCAGCAGTATCACTTTTTTCTTCATCTGATTTTTTCTCATCATTCGCCCTTTTGAAAGCAGCCATATCCCTTCTCAGCTTCCTGCAGCGCACTTGAATATGTCCCTTCTCACCACAATAATAACATTCTACATCACTGTAATCTCTGTCTCTTGACTTGGATCTCCATCTTGATCCATCAATCCTCTTTTGAGTCCTCCATCGATCAAAACTCTCTACAGCTAGTGTACTCCCCACAGGTGATGAGTTCTTAGCTCCAATAAACCTTTCATTCTCATGCAATAGGGCAGTCACATCATCCAACTTCAAAGTAGACCTGCCTACCAACACAGTCTGAACTAAAGGCCTATAAGACTTGGGCAAAGATGACAGCAAAATTAAAGCCTTCTCTTCATCTTTTAACTCATCAACAGAAATCGCTAGCAATTAAGAAACCAATTTATTAAACTCATTCAGATGATTATGAAGACTCATACATTCTTCCATCTTCAGAGAATACAGATCCATCTTCAAACATAATCTATTAGTCAACGACTTCGAAGCATAAATACCTTCAAGCTTATCCCACAAACTCTTCGGAGTACTCTCAGTCAACACACTGTATTTTAACTCTGGAGCTAACGTCAATCTAATAGTACTAACAGCTTTCTTCTGAATCCTATTCCAATTAGCATCAGACATTTCCTCAGGCTTACTACTCTCTAATGCCTGATCCAACCCTTGTTGTACTAACAGATCTTGAATCGTACTTTGCCATAACATAAAATTACTCTTTCCATCAAATAACGGAATCTCAAACTTAGGCATAGACATACCAGACATACCTTCTTCAGACATCTTCAAACACTGCTTCACGATCTCTTGAACCCACGAACCTTAAAGCTCGAACTTCGAACCTCGCTCTGATACCACTTGTTGGGAAAAACAACACCCACGCGCAGCAACCATACACAAAATAGCAAGCTCAAATCAAGAATAAGAACACACAAATATATTTGGTTCGGCCCAACTCAAAATGGCCTACTCCAAACCTAATCCACTATCGAATAAATCTTTATAATTGTGAGACTTTTAGAATGAGAAAAGTCTCCTAAAACTCCTTACTCAAAACTTAACCCAAAACTCAATTACACCCTTTAATAGCCTACTCACTTAGCTATTCTCTTGGTGTTTAACTCTCTGGGGTTACTAAACTAAAACCAAAACATCTTATTTATAAGGGTGAAACCCTTTATACCTTTACTAAACTCCCGATGTGAGATACAAGATAAATTCAAACTTACTTAACACTCGATGTGAGATTCTGAGATTCAAGGTAAATTTCAACATATTTGACTTAATAACTGATAGAATATGTTCCAAATATTTAGATCACCAGGTTCTTAAAGTCAAATTTGCAAGGTTTCTCAATATACAGAATTTAATAAAAAAATTAAAAATCAAAATCGGTAGAGTTTAATAAAAAAAATTAACAAGATGGGAAGAAAAAAGTAAAAACGATATCCATGCATAACTTGATCAATAGTTATTCAATTGTGTAAAATTTTACATGATATGGAAATGTTTATCGGGTTAAATTAGTAACATTCTTTAAAAATATTTAAAATTTTGTATGTTATTATAATAGGATTTATCATTGTGCTGGACGTACTCTTGTCACTTGAGCCAAGGCAAGTGTACATTCTTTTTTAAAGATGATTTAGCCGTCACCAGAATAATTCGAGATAATAATATATGTGCAAGACGTAGTAATAGAAAAATGAATTGATTAATTATTTATTTTTTTATAAACTTATAAATATAAGAGAAATTATTATCATAATTAATTATTATATCTATTTATAATATATTATTGAATAATTTATTAATAAATTAAAATTTAATTAAATAATTAAACGCATACGATAAAACTTAAATCTAAAACTTTAAAATTTTAAGACGTCTCCATACCACTAAATCAATTTTTTATTAACTTTTAATTATTTATTTATTGCATCCACTGAAGTGCAATGATTATTATTAATTGTTCCCTTTTTATCTCACATCGGCAAATTCTTATTAAGTAGTTGTAAATAAAAAATCTAGATATATAACAAACTTTCCTTTCTCAATCAAAAGAAAAATTTTTTTTTGTTACGGTTCCTTTTTTTTTTGTTTGTTTGCAAAAAATAAAAAGAAAATTGAATAAAAACTAAAGACAAATAACAAAAAATTATTTATCAAATAAAGCCTAAATAACCACAAGGTTTACAAATATCAAATCAGGCACTGAAATAGCAAAAAAAAAAAAAAAATACCAATAGTTAATATATAAGACGATAGATAATATAGAATTATAATTATTTTATTTCATATTTGATTTATATTTAAAAATAATGATAATATTAAAAAGAAGATTAATCATTTTTTTATATAAGATTATTTAGTTCTCTCAAAATAAAAAAAATTATTTTTAATTTATAAGATTGAACTTACATATCTTATTATTTCTTAAAAAATTACATCAATAATTTAAATTATATAAATTTTAAAAAAAATAATATTGATCAATAAATAAAATTATTTTATTATAATCTTTTCACATATCAAATATAAATTAAAAAAAATATTATTTAATATAACTTTATTCATAATATCATATTATTTTATCTTTACATAATTTTGTGAATCAAATCCACAAAAAATTTCATGGACTACAGGTACCTATAAACAACTTGATTACAATAGGGAAAACATTTTAACAAGAAAAGAAAACAAATACCTAGTTATTAAAATGCAGTTAGAAGGATGATGCATTTCCCATGCTTGTCTGGGTGGATTTGGACTATTTGGACCATCCACCAATGGGTGAATTTGGTGTTGGATTGGAGCTTGACCTGGACTTTTCACGGTCGATGGGGCATTTTCTTTTGCCCTTCGACCGGCTAAACTTAAACGAACCAATTTTTTTGTCATTAGGAACACCAAACAAAACACTTTAGCATTTAGGCAATATATATAAATATATATATTTACATATATAAGGAAAAACGTAACATTAGACGCATAAAATGGATAGCCTATTTTTAGAAATTAGTTTCCTACTAATGTTTAGAGTTGACAGAGGCGTAAAGATGTTAACCCTTGTTAGCTTGATTGACAGGATGACAAAAAAAAAAGAAAAAGAAAGGCCTTTATCCATCAAATTTACGATCATATCCGTTAGTACTACATCAATAAAATGACCAACTGTCATCCTTCAAACATATCAATTCAAATGGCAAAGCAATTTGGTAGAAAACAAGTGTAGGCAAGGCTGTTTTAATTTGCAGGTTTGCCAGTTCTTGGGAGTTGACCAAATCTTCCGTTGGGATCTGGGGAATTCCTATCGGTTGGAGGAAGTGACTGTTGAGAATAATACTTCAAATTTTATAATAGATTTATTTGAGATTGATTAGATATTATTTGATAGATAATAAAATTTATAAAAGAAGAATTTAAAAAAAAAAATTTAGTAGGCAAGTTTGACTTACAAAAGAAAAATTTTAAGAGAAAATAGATTTTTAATAAGTAAGCTTGTATAGTTATAAATAAATGAAATTTATACAAAATTAGATATGAGAAAAAATGTAAGAGAATTGTAAGATTTTATGGGATAGACACTTCATAAGATTACTGAAAATTTATGTCTTATGAATGTGTATGTTTGTATATTTGTTAGTAAACTAAAAGAAACTGAGAAGGTTCATATAAGTATGGTATATAAGAGTGAACTAAAGGATATTGAGAGGGTCTATATAGGTATGATGAATGGATACATATGAGTATATATTTGTTTGGATTAAAAATACTTCATAGAACTAGAAGAGATTGAGAGGGTCTTATGAGTATTAATTGTTGAGTGAGGTTGATGATTTGATTGTATGTTTGTAATTTTCTACAACTAGTGGATCTTGTTTTCTTATCTATGGACGTAGGTCAGTTGGATCAAGCTACGTTAAATTGTTATCTCTTGTGTGTGATTGATTAATTATTTGATTTCACTTTCACTGGTATGATTATATTTGAGCCATTTGGCCCAACAAGAAGTATTAAAGCTAAAGGTTCAAGACGTAAAAATAGTTAGAGGTTCAAGAAACGGGAAGATGTAAGCCCAAATGAGCTCAATTCAAGAGAAGAGTTCGAGTTCATGTTTTAAAGATCGATTTACATTAAGTATAAAGACACACAAGAGAAGATGATTATGAGACTTCTATTACAGGTAAAACCAAGCATGTCTAGTATAAAAATAGATGATTTGATAGAATTTGAATCAACGTAGAAATTGTTGAGAATAATGACTCAAATCTTATAACAAATTTATTTAGGATTGGTTAGATATTGCGTGATAGACAAGAAAATTTACAAAAGAAGATTTTTGAAAGGAAAATGATTCTTAATAGGCAAGTTTGACTTACAGAAGAAGAATTTTAAAAAGAAAAAGATTCTTAATAGGCAAGTTTATATGGTTATAAATAGGTAAAGTCTCTACAGGATTATATATGAGAAAAAGATGTAAAAAAGTTGTAGGATTTAATGAGATAGACACCTTATAAGACTACTCGAGATTTACGTCTTATAAATGTGTATGTTTGTATATTTGTGAGTGGACTAAATGAGACTGAGAATGTCTATATGGGTATAGTATATAGGAGTAGACTAGAGGAGATTGAAAAGATTTATATGGGTATGATGAACGGGTACATATGAATATGTGTTTGTTTAGATTGAGAATACTCCATAGGACTAGAAAAAATTAAAAGGATCTTATAAATATTGATTATTGAGTGAGGTTGATAATTTGATTGTATGTTTGTAATTTTTTAAAACTAGTGGATCTTGTTTTCTCATCCATAAACATAAGTTAATTGGATCAAATCACATTAAATTATTATTTTTATATATGTGATTGATTAATTTTTAATTTTATTTTTGCTGATATGATTAGATCGAGACCATTTGACCTAACAATGGCTTCAACTTCAACGGTGTATGCTATTCTTCAAACTTCCTTTTATATTCAGAGTCAAAATTAGGACATAACGAAATCCAGAGTAGAAAGAAATATAGGTACCACACTCGTCTCGTTGGGAAAATTGTTGATTAGCAGAACATGAACAAACATTAATTGGTTATATATATATGGTAATTACTTTTCTGACAATTATTGAGACCAGATATATTAGATCCAACCTTTGGTCACCACGGGTTTATAAAGCGTTTACAATTTGATTTTAATCAAATTAATTAACTAAATTGATTTAATTTTATTAATCGATTAATTATTGAATTAATTTTGATTAATTAAAATGATTTAAGAAGAATTTTGATTTTTGGTTAATTTGATTTGAAAATCAAATTAAATGAATTAATCAAAATTTTAATTAAAATATAATATAATCTAAATATAAAATAAAAAATATGTTAAATAGATCATTTTATTTTATAAGTTATTACCTTTTAGCATAATATTTTAGTATTTGAATATTTTATAAGATAATTTTATTTAATTTATTTAAAATATGAGAAATTATAAATTTAAATATAATTTAACTTAAATATATTTATCATTCATTTAACAAAAAATTAATTGAATTAATTAAATTAAATTAGGTCTGATAATTTTTGAAATCAATAAATTTAATTTAATTAACAAAAATAAAATAAAATAATTTAATTAATTTAATTTTAAATAATTCGATTTAAAAACAATCAAACCGCGACTAAATAATCACACGTACAAATTCAGATCTCACAGTCTCTCCATTATTTTTATGTCAATTACTTTTCAATACAACTTTAATCATCATTCATATGACATCCACCATTAATGAATGTGTCCTGACAACATCAAGCAGGTGCATATCTAGATTCTAGAGTATAATTTGTAGTTCACTTGATCCATTGAAATTTAAAACTGTTTAATAATAAGTCTATTACTTTAGGATAAATTATAAATTGATCCCATTGAAATTTTAAAATTTTTTTGTGACATATGTATTAATTCAAGATAAATTTGAAATTGACCAATTTCGAAAGAAATTTGAGTGTTACTGTACAATTAAGAAAAAGTAGAAATCATATATTTGACTTTTGGTCTTAAAGAACTAGTCAAACAATTAATGAAGATAAGAAAGATTTTATTTAATCCATTATTTTTTGAGATTAATTAGATTGAAAATTGCCACTAAACTATAATTTAATATTGAATTTATCCATTAATTGTACTTTAAGTTTATTGAAGTTTGCTTCTATACTTTCAATTTTGTTATTTTTGGACAATTAAATAACGGAATTGTCGAGTTTAATGTAGAATATAGATGCGGTTTGTGAGTCATAAAGGTGTGTTGGAAGTTTCAATGCTGCTGCAATCCCAAGCGTTGGATGCTAAAAATAAAATGTGGCTCTCCAGTCCATGAGAGTGGATAGGATCAAACGCGCCAACTTAGTTAGTTTTACAAGCAGAGACCCTCAACTCGCCATTGATAAAACTATACAGGCCAATAAGCATAGAAAATGCAACTGCATTATTTTTGGAAGACTTGTTCATTGTTTAGTACTTTAGTTACAATAGTTCATGGCTTGATCAATGCCAAGATGAGTATATAAAGAAAGAAACCTCTCATCTGTTCAATATTGTCTAAGAATTTTAAACCCTCGTCGAATTTTTAGATCAGCGTTCACCATTAGCGTGTGCCGAGTGTTGACTGATTAAAAACAGAGGGACAAAAATGCAAAGGAGACCGACTCTGCTGATTTCTCCCTTTGATAGTTACTGGCTAGAATTTTCCTATAGAGGCTTTAATAATTGTCTTAGCTCTTATTCAATTACTAATTGTTATAGGAGGTGCATGTGATTGTACCCATTTTTTCATGAGGTATGCATGCATATCGTATCATATATATATATATATATATATATATATATATATATAACATGACGTTAGTATGATCAAAAGAGTTAATTTGCATATTCCACAATCTATGTCCATTTTATTGAATTAAAGGGATAATTGATATTCGTAATTTGTTTAATTTGATCCCAAAAAAGATAAATTATTAATGAAAAATGTGAATTCTAAATAAATTATTAATTGAAGATGCAACCTCAAGATTAAGTAATGTAAATTCAAGATAGATTTTCAGATAGTGCTTATGAGTTATAGATAAAAATGTACATTTTAGTTGTGAACTGATATATATATATATATATATATAAACATTTAATTTTTTAGGATATTTTATCATTTTTGTTTAAGCTCATTTTTTCAATTGAACCTCATTTTTATTTTTCAAGCCCATTAATGGTCTATTTTTAAATGCTTTAGTTTGAAGTTCAAAGTAAATCCTATAAAGAAGCCTATTGTAGAATGTTTAAATAACTTAATAAAAAATCTAGAATAAAAAATCGATAAAAGATTTGTCCTTAAAACTCATCGATGCCATGTTGGCCACTAAGAAAAAATATAACAAAAATTTTAAAATTAAAAAAAAATAAAAAATGTAAAAATGTTATAAAAATAAATAAATAATAAATTTTTAAATATTTGTAAATAAAAAGCCAAAACAACAAAAGGCTTGTCAAAAAAAAAATTTAAAGGCTCAAAACAAAAAAGAGGAGAACAAATGAAGCAGGCCCAAAATAGAACTTAGGCTAAAAAATATTGGGCTCTTGTTAAAGGCCCAAGATATAGCCACAAATAAAGGCCCATTGGGCCTTATTTCTTTGCATGTAAATGGAAGCCCACCCAATGGATGATGATGTGAAAAGAATACTGCATGGAGACCATGCATTACGTGAAAAAAAAAGGCTTGAAGAGGAAAATGGGACGTGCAAAGAAAAACAGTTAAAAAAAACTGAAGAGCTGATCGTGAGGTGATGAACAGTTACAAAATAAGATAGGTGGCTGGTTACTTAGGAGGAAGAGGGGAGCTTTTGCCGGGAAAAAGAAAAAATGGACACAGAAAATGTGAAAAAAAGAAGAAGCAGAAAACAAAAAGAGGAACCAGACTAGGAATGCCTGCAGGAGAAAAAATAAGACGAGAAGAACACAAAAAAAAAGACCAAAAGTAAAAACTGGCAGCAGGCATTCGGCAGAAAGGAGTAGCAAACAGAAAAGAGAAGAAGGAAGGAAAAGCTTTTTGCTAGAAAGAGGAAAAATCGGCAACCACAAAAAAAATCTGAAGCTCATGAGCAAGAGTAGCAAAACAAACTGAACAGGAAAAGGAAAGAACAGGATATAATGAAGAGAAAAAGGAAGAGAGGAAGCAAAATAATAATAATAATAATAATAATAATAATAATAATAATAATAACAAAGCAGCTGGCATTGAAAAACTAGAAAAGAAAAGACCAAAAAAATGGAAAGAGGCAGCAGAAAAAAGAGAAGTAGAAACGAACGAAAAGAAAAGAGAAACAATGGAGAGGAGAAGAGGGAGGCTTTCGTGAGAAGGGTGGCAGCAGGCGGAGGGGAGAAAAGAAAAGGAAGAAGCAGTAGGCAAAAAAAAAACAGAAAACAAAAACAAAAAAGGAAGCAGGCGCGCAGAAACGCACCAGGGGAGCGGGAACAAAGAAGAGAAAAAAAGAAGTGACAGAAAACCAGTAGCGAAGTTAGTAACAGAAAAAGGAAAACTGGGCGTGGAAATAAACTTAAAAAAAAAAAAAAAAACAGGACAAAGAATGGAAAAGAAACAACCAAAAGGGCAGACAGTAGCAGACAATAGTAGACGTGAGCAGCGGCTGAAATGAACCAGTAGCAGTCGAAGGAAGAAGGTTCAAATACAAAATTGGAAGAAGAAACAAGCAGAAATAAAAATAAAAATAAAAGTTAAAGAAAGAAAAGAAGACCAAAAGCGAAAGTGGAAGAGGTGAACTGTCGCGCTTGCTAATCTGTTTTCCATGCATATTGTTCTATCCTTTGCATGTGATATGTATGATATATACTGTTTTATTGGTCTATAGAAGCTTGAGGTTTCAACTCTTCATGGATGTTAGGTTTGCTTTTATTGCATGTGTGATTTTACAGAAGCAATTCGGTTCTTGCTTGTTATATCTCCTCTGCATGTTGGTTATGTTAAGGAAAACCTTGAATCTTTTCATGGTTATTGGTTATTTTTTTATAATTGTCGTACATGGGAGGGGAAAGGAAAATCGAAACTCTGCTTTAGTTTAAGATGAATCGGTCATGCTTTCATTTCCAAGTTTTGGTACTTCAAGCCAGTAGCGTTGTTTAGTTTTCTTGGCTTTTGATGGAGTAAATTAGGATGGCGGGAAGGGGCTGCTTGTTTTACTTTGGGTTTTGCTTTCTCACTTATGGAATCGAATTAGGACATAAGTTAAAAAGGGTCAAAAAGGTTTTTTTTTTTAATAGATAAAAACAATAAATAATACAAATAATAATAAAAAACTTGGATCATATGAATAAATGGCTTTTTGCATTATTGTTATTATTATTAGTTATTATTGTTGTAACCAATATATGATCATTTTAATTTATGTTTGATCTGGATTGATTAATGATGTTATATATGTATTAGTTTTTTTAATTGGCATGCTTATGTTATCTTTGATCATATTTATGCATTTTAATAGTTATTTGCATTAAAAATTCCTAAAAAATAATAATAGAAAATAATAAGAAAGATTTTGAAATCCTTACATAAATATTGGAGGGAATTAAAAATCACATTTTAAAAAATAATATTTTTGCCTAGATATTGGAGAATTATTAAATTAAAAATAAAAATAAAAAATATTAATAAATAAGAATAATAAAAATAAAAAATTTATTTTTTAGAAAAATTATGAAAAACGAGCTTATTCTGAAATTTTACTTAAATATTAAAAATTTTTAAAAAAGTTTGTAAATAAGTAGAACCTTAAAATAAAACCCCAAAATAGAATCCCAAAATGAAATCCTAAAATGAAACTAAATTTTGAGTGAAATTTGAAACTCTAAGTGAAGTCTAAATAAAATCTTGAAACCTTAAATCTATCCAAAATTCCAAAATCATTCTAAATTTTAAAACTTTAAATAGTCTATTTTCAAATGTCACATAGATGATAAGGGTATTTAAAAAATTTTATTTCATACAAAATTTTCATATAATTTCGTAATTTAAAATAATAAAAATAAAAATAAATTATAATATAAATAATCGTACATAAATTCTATTTAGATGTTAGAGAGTTTATGTGATCTTTTTATATTTAAGAATCTGATATTAAATTTGTTATCATCATCATTTATCATCATTTGCATATATATGATTTTTAGATTAATGTTTGCACTCATTATGCATATATATTTATTTTAATTATTAATGTTTATGATAATTATGTTATTCTTCATTTTTACTATATAAAAAGTTTTTTTGAAAAATTAATTTAAAAAATAATAAAATTAAGATAGTATTATGTGAAAGATAATATTTTATATTGTACCTAAATGTTAGAGAGTCAAACAATTATTATTTGTAAAGAATAATAATTTTACTCTTAAAGGAATTTTGTGATGAATCTTAAACGGAAATGATTATCTTTAGATTCTGTCTAGATATTGAAAAATTATAAGATATTTTTTTAATATAAAAATTTTCATAATATTACTAAATAATGATTTTTAATTGATTTTCTTTATTAAAAAAGAGGGGAATTATTATTAAATCTGAAATAAAAATAAATTTTTATAAAGGTTGTTGGAATGTTAATTTTTTTTCATGCATAACCAACTTCCAAATCAATCCTAATTTCATAGATCAAAAACTATCTTTTTAGTAAATTTTAAACTTGTTTTATTATTTTGTTAAAGAGATAAAATTTTTGGGTAGCAATTACATCTTAATAAAGATTGATAATAATTTTTTATTTTTTTCGGTTTTAAATTTTTATATTTAATTATTGAGTTTTCAAACCATTACGTTATAAAATCTAGAGATTGAATATATCTAGTATTGGGATTTGGGGAAGTCCAACCAGGAAGAAGTGGCTTCAGACTTCGACGGTGTAGAGTACCTGTGTAAAGACTTCCTGTTATGTAAAATGCCAAAATTAGAATGACATAAATCATAAGATCAGAAAGAATTATAGGTAATTAGAATTTAGAATTCAATTCAATTAATATATTCAGCCATTTGATTAGGTTATGACTTCGAATCTCAACATTTTTAAGTTTTTTTTTTAATTCTCAGATTACAATCTTTTAATATAAAAAAATTATAAATAATTATGCCTCTCATTAGCATCTTCCCATGAATTGGACACGGATCCGTAATTAAATTATAATTAACACTTAACAACTCTTCTCGTGGGAGGTGTAAATTTCATAATTAGTTCGTGATGCTTTCGTAAAATTAATCCGCAGCTTGAAAAATTCGATTTGTTCGTCTACAATATCATCAGATCGCTAAATTTTGGATGGAACTTGCCATGTGTATGCCTATCAAAGCATTAGTTGGCAATTTTTTTTTAATATTCCATCAAAATTCTACCCGAATAGTGATAGGTGAATGGATTTGAAAGAAATTGAAAACGTCGCGGATGAAAAATAAATAATTCTAAGTCATTGATGAAAACAAAATATTACAAAAAAATAAAGAACTAATTATGCAATTTACTGTAGATCGAGAGAATGAATTAAAACATTAATCATTTATTTAATGTAGTGATGGGATACTTGCAACAAACTCTTTTACTTTATAAATTTTTTAAAATTAAGTTGTTTTACATTTGAATTTGAGTTCAATTGCATGTAAGAGTATGTAATTTTTAGTAGATTATTTTACAAAATTAGAAAGGTTTAAGGACTAACAGCTTTTTCTATGCAATAATAATGAATAAAAAATGGAGCCGATGACAAAACGAAGTTGAAATACAAGGCTGGTTGTTGGTACCTTGCATAGCCGAGAAGTGAGGAATTCTGGCTTCAACTAACAGAGACCCAGAACTCATCATCGACATAACTAAACAGGCCAGAAGCAGAGTAAACACAAGTGTATTATTCTTGGAAGACCTCTTCATTTTTTTTAGTTCCAATTAATGGTTTAATCAAAGCCATGCTCAGAATACATATATACAGAGATAAACCTCTCGATCGTCTATCTCATGGCAAAGTGTCATAGTATATATATTCATAGACCTATAGTTAGATCTGATTTTAGGAGTCGTCACTAATCTTTTTTTTGTTAAGGTGTGATTAGTAATTTAACTAAATTTGTCTTTTTTTAAAAATAAATCTCGAGCTTAACTTAAGTATATTTAAAAGATAAATTTTATGTTTATAAAATCAAGACTAAATCCGAGAGTACGATTATTTATGAGAAAAATTATAACACTCTTACAATACCCGTAAAATGATAATACTAATTTGATTTTATATTATTTAAGCCTTAAAATGTGTTTGTAATTTACCTAATAAATTTAATATTAAAAATTGTTCTTAAAATTACTCTAATAATTTGGTAGCAATTTAAGATAATTTTTTCATCTTAAGAGTATTTATAATGACTCATCCCACTTTGAAGAAGTTCTATCGTTAGATTTATTAACATATTTTTTAAAAAATCATTCTTTTGAAGTTAAACAATAAAATCATCTAATCGTTTGATAAAATTTTATATCAGTACATATCCCCCAATCGTTTAGTGGAATTTTTTGTTGAAAATATTTTTAAGAAAAAATTTTAAAAAAATAGCAGTCATTAAATCCGTCAATAGTTTAATAAGATGTAATAAAAATCTGAATCCTCCAATTGTTTGGTAGGATTAAAAATTTATTTTATTTTTTTATTAAAATCTATTATAAAATTCTTCAATAATTTGATAGAATTCATAATTAAAAAAAAAAAGAAAGAATCCTCCAATCATTTGGTAGGATTGATAATTTATTATAAAAATTTATTTTAAATAAAGAACAAAGAGAAACAACTAAGTAACATAAATAAATATACAAATAAAAAAGGGAAAAAAAAAAGAAATTACCTTGTCTTCTATCTTGTTTCTTCGAAACTTTCAAAAATTTTGCTGCCAAAACTTTTTGTTGAATATCTCCCTTTGGTGTTTTTTCTCAACTCCTTTCTCTAACACAGAATTTTCAAAAAAAAATCTTAATAATATAAATTCAAAACACTAGAAAAGACTATATGAAAAAACTCTTAATTTTTTTGATTCTCTCTTTCTGTTTTTTGTTGTGTATATCTCTCTATTTTTTCTGTTCTCTTTTGTGCTGAATCTGATAGGGTATTTATATGGTTTAAATTATGAGATCCTTAAACCAAAAAGAGTTTCAACTTCTTTTTAGTTTAAACTTCATACGTTGATTTCAACCCTAACTTTATAATCAAAAAAAATAATAATCCCAGATAAACTTAATCACCCCAAACTTTCTTAATTTTTTTCATTTTTTAAAATTAAAAAAAAAAACAAACAGTTATAACCCCAGACAAATTGGGATGTCTACACAAAAAATTTAAACCTTTTATGCAATTTTTAGGTCAACTTTTAGCATGAATTAGCACATCTTAACTGATTAAAAATAAGGGGAAAATGCAAAAAAAATCATACTCTTGCTACACATTTCTCATCTTTCAAGGTCTCAATGTAAATTTAGGCTATTTTTGGAATATAATTTCTACATTTTTAGGTGTTTATTTGGTAGAAGACTAATTGGTCAATGAAAAATAACTTACTGATCAATCAAAAATAAGGTAATTTTTTTAGAAATTGTCTTACCCTTTTTTTTAACAAAAAAAAAACTATTTATAAATAGAACTACTTATTAATGTGTTTAGGCATAATTTTACTCAAGTTGTACCTAATACATGATTTTTTAAAGTTCAAACTTAATTTGACCTTACCCAAAATTATTATATTAATAAATAATATTTTTATTTAATTTTACTTAAAAATTAAAATATTAATATTAAAAATCTTTTAATATTTAATATTTTTATAATTTTACTCAAGTAAGACTTTGAACATAATATTTTAATATATAACTTGATTTGATTTGACTTACAATATTATTATATAAATAAATAAATAAAATTTAATTTTAATTAAAAAATTAAAAATTAACATTAAAAGTCTTTTCATATTTCAATTTTAAATATTTTTATTTTTTATGTTATTAAACATAAATATTTTAGTATTTCAATAATAAATAGTATTATTTATTTTAATAATAAATAATAACATATATAATAATTTTTATTATTTTAATAATTAATGTTAATAATATAATAATATTATTTTTTGAATATAATTATTTTAAATAATTTCTTATTATTTTTGTTTTAAAATATATAAATTTATATATTTATTTATTAAGGTATTTATATTACTATTTTAATAATAAATATAAATAAATAAAATTTGTTATGATTTAATAATAGATACTTTCAATATAAAATATAAATATTTTAATAATAAATATTTCTATTTTAATATTAATAAAAATAATATTTTAAGAATAGTCATACTATTTTTAATATTTTAAAATATTAATATAAATAATAAATGATTTTGTTTTAATTATTTTTATATTAATATAATATTTTTATATTAAATATTATTATTAAAATATAATTATTCTTGAATATTACTAATTTTAGTAATAAATAATTTTAATATTATTTAATAATAATTTTTTAATATTTTAATAGTTATATTAATATTATTTGAAAAAGAAATAGATTTTTCAAAAAAAACCAAACTATAAAAAATATTTTTTATTAACTTATCCCAATAATAAAAAATCTCTACTTTTTTAAAAAATGTAAAATATTTTTTAAAAAATAATTTTTGAAAGTCAATTTCAACAAACCAACGAAGTCTTAGGTAGTACTCTATGTTCAAGTTCATTGTATTTAATGTAGTATAGGTGTTTTATATTTTATATATCATTAATGAATTATAGAGTATCATTTTTTAATGAGTAAAGTTAAAAAATATAAGATCTTTAAAAATAAATATTTATCAATTTAATATATTAAATTTATATTTGATATATTATTAGTATATATATATATTATATATCGTTAATAAATCATATAATATTACTTCATTAATAAGTAAAGCTAACAAATATAAAATTTTAAAATAAATACTCTCTTCGTCACAAAATTATTGTCTATTATTGACATTTTTTTTATCAAACTAACTCAACCTTGATCATTATTTTTAATAAAATTATAAAAATAAGATTTGTAAACTTTAAGTTTCAAATTTTTTAAAATTTGAATTTAATATAATATTTAAAAAATATAGGTTAAAGTTGAGTTTTTTTTACTAAAAAAATTAATAGAGGATAATTATTTTGAGAGGAAAGATTATTTATCAATATAACCTATTTGTTA
The DNA here is from genome assembly GCF_047325235.1 of Durio zibethinus. Classification (NCBI taxonomy): domain Eukaryota; kingdom Viridiplantae; phylum Streptophyta; class Magnoliopsida; order Malvales; family Malvaceae; genus Durio; species Durio zibethinus. Next base: position 9,693,364 of record NC_143182.1, on the reverse strand, counting down.
AATAAAGTTAACAATAATTGCTCTTTTTATTTCAACTCATTCTTTGAGTTATGAAGTCCTTTCACCTTGCCGAGAGCGTTAAACACTTTTTTCAAGTCCGCTTTAACCCTTTCTGATGAAGTTGGCAGGTTTCAAACTTTTTCACCTTTGAAATACAAATAAATATATACACGTCCAAGTCATCGGTCCTCTTTCTAAGAAAAAGAAAATTCCAAGTCATGAGTCCTCCTGTATATGTAATGCATGTTTTTCGTCAATAATATATTTGACTGACTCATGCATGTAATTCTATTTTTTTATAATAATAAATGCAACTAGTTTAGAGAGAGAATATATGTGTTTTTGTTTTTTTCTTCTTTTAACTTAATGGAGGGATAGAATATGGGGATTGATGCTTGTAAATTGTGAAATGATTACCACACTTGGATATGTGGCAAAATATCACAATATTTATGGCAGATTTGACTCAATAACTGATAGAATATGTTTCAAAAATTTAGATCACCATATTCTTAAGTGTCAAGTTTGCAAGGTTTCTCAACATATGGAATTTAATAAAAAAATTGAAAATCAAAATCAATGGTTAGGTAGAGTTTTAATGAAAAGATTAACAAGAGGGGAAGAAAAACAAAGTAAAAACAATATTTATGCATAACTTTGATCAATAGTTATTTAATTGTGAAAAATTTTCCACAATTATGGAATTGTCTATTCAGTTAAATTAGGATTAACATTATTTAAAATTTTATATATTTTTATAACACGATTTATAAAAAAATATAAGTGTAATACCTAGTAATAGGAAAATGAATTGATTAATTAATTATTTTTTATGAAATTATAAACATAAGATAAATTATCATCATAATTAATTATTACATTCGTTTATAGTATATTACTAAATAATCAACTAACAAATTAAAACATAATTAAATAATTAAATCACACAATAAAACTTGAATTTAAAATTTTAGAATCTTAAAACTCCCTTTTTACTACTAAATTAATGTCTCATTGACTTTTAATTATCTATTTATTTTATCCACTAAAGTGCAATGGTTATTATTAATTGTTCCCTTTTGTCTTGCAAGTCCTGATTAATTGGTTGTAAATAATAATCTTGATATATAACCAACTCTTTTTTTTTTTTCCCAATCAAAAGAAAATTTGTTATTAAGGATCCTTTTTTTTTGCAAAATAAATAAATAAATAAATGAAAATTGAATAAAAACTAAAGACAAATAACAAAAATTTATTTATCAAATAAAGCCTAAATAACCACAAGGTTTACAAATAACAAAACTATTCATTAGACTAGAATGACAGAAAAAAGACAATATTTAGTACATAAGATGATATAAAAGATAGAATTATAATCATTTTACATTATATTTAGTTTATATAAATGATAAAGATTAATCATTTTATTGACATAAGATGATACAGTCTTCCCGAAGTGAAGATAATTATTTTTAATCTATTAGATTGAACTTATATATTATATTCTTAAAATTATACTAATAAATAAAATTATTTTATCATAATCTTTACATACATCAAATACAAGTTATGATGATATTATTTAATATAATTCTATTCATAATATTACTTTATCTTATTTTATTTTATCATAATTTTATGCATCAAATATACAAAAAATACAAGGACTATAAGTACATATAACCAGCTTGATTACAATGAGGAAAACACTTTAGCAAGAAAAAAAAAAAACTTAATTATTAAAATGCAGGCAGAAGGAAGATGCATTTCCTATGCCGGTCTGGGTGGATTTGGACTATTTGGATCATCCACCGATTGGGTCAAATTGGTGCTTGATTGGAGCTTGACTTGGACTTTTCACGTTCGATGGGGGAGCTTCTTTTGCACTTCGACGGGCTAAACTTAAACGAACCAAATTTTCTGTCATGGGGAACACCAGGCAAAACACTTTAGCACGCATGCAATATTAATATATATATATATATGTATACATATATTTATATAGAGAAACGTAACATTAGACATAAAATGGATAGCCTATTATTAAAAATTAGTTTCCTACTAATATTTGGAGTTGATAGAGGCCTAAAGATGTTAACCCTTGTTTGCTCGATTGAGAGGATGAAAAAAAAAGGAAAGATAAAAAAAAAAGTTTTAATTTATCATAAAAAATTAAAATTTTAGTATAAACCATATTAAAATAATTTTTTAAACTTTATGTAATTCAAAAGATAACACGTACAAAGTACAACACAGAGGGTAACAAATTTTATGTCGGTTTGGGTATTTGAAAGACTTCAGAGCTCTGCTTATAATCTTCTATGGAGATATTTTGTTATAAAATAGTGGCACTTGTTAACGTCTTATTAGCGGCGCATACTCTTAAAACGTTGTTATCATTTTCAAATAGTAAAAGCTTGCCGTGTTTCTTTAAACGCGGCAAAAAAATATATAAAGTGAAAAATCCATTTATGTGTAGTAGTATTTAGAGTTTGAAATTGCTAACAAGCCTTATAATTTGGGTTTTGGAGAAGGAATATTGGTTGACGAGTACAGGTCAGTTTATGGAACAGAACCTCTCTTTTCCCTAGAATCTTTCATTTGTATCAAAAGAAAAAGGAATCTCTATTCGATTAAATCAAGTAAGAGGTTTGCAGTACCTTGGATTGCTGAAAACTCAGGAATTCTTGCCTCTACCCACGCAGTCCATGAACTCATCCACAACATTAAAGAGGCTGCAAGCAGAGCACACACAGCAGCACTAGCGAAACTCCCCATTGTTTTGATTTTTCTCCTTTTTTTTTTTATCAAAATGTGTCGCATATATAGAGAATTTTGGTATTGATGCTGATAGTTGATAAATTCGTCAAACTTTCAGCTTCGAAATGTCCAAGTAAATAATATATATATATATATAATAGGGATTCACTTATATTAATATAATTCTTTAAAAAAATATCTTTTTGAATCTTTGGATTAAAATTAAATTTACTACTCATTAGAGTCAAAATAATATTTTTAAATTTATTAATTTTGCTCCAAAAATTAAAAAATATAAATATTACATTAATGTAAATAGATTTTTCTCATATGTATTATAGTAAGCCAATAATAATATTCGTTTACTGTGTTTATAATTAATATTTTCTTCACTGTATATACTATTTTTCTTGGGAAACTTTTTTTTTTCGGTTTTTTTTTTCTTTTGACAATAACGCTTGTAAATAGTGTATAGAGAAATGCTTTCCTTTTCAGCTCTAGTTTTTGTATTTTTGTTTTACTTTTGGTACAGAAAGAGTGTTAATGTAATTGATTATTGAAAAATTATTTGATATATTGATAGTGAAATTTTTTTTATTTTATAAATCAGATTAAAATAATAACATATATCTTACTTATTTTTTTAATAAACTTTTTTTATTATTTTAAATATATACTAAAAGATATGTATTATCGTTTTAATAATATTTTATGAAATTAAGAAACTCTATGGGTAATATATCAAATAAATTTTCTTAATTACCAAATCTTGGATAGGCGTTGGAAAATTGAAATATTGAAATCACTCATTGAAAAGGTGACGTCTTATTTCTTATCTATATCAAAACAAAGCTTTGGTTGGATCTAGTCATTATGCTGCCCACGCAGAGGAAGTCATGGATGTTACCTGTAATGGAAGGTCAAAGTATTGGCTTTGGCTGTTGTTGGATTTTTCGTGTTAATTCACATATAAAGAGATAATTCTTCGGGATTATTCACGTATAAAGAGATAATTGATTATATATATAAGATTTGAGGTTTTCATAAATTAAAACTTAATAATTAAAATTAAAATTTTAATATTTTATCAAAATATCATAACTTACATTTTTCTAGAGCCACTAAAATTAGGAAAATCACACTGTCTAAACACCATGACCCATTGACCCTTAATTTAATCCACGTTTTCCTTTCCCTTGACTTCCAACGAAACTTTATGTTTTAGAAGCCGACTGCTTGTTAGGCTGTCCTTTCTGTTGTAGTGATCAATGTTGTATTTGTAGGCACCTTCTTAGTTTTTACTAAACAATTAAGGGAATGTCACTCCAGACCAGAGATATAAACGTTAAGGAAAACTGATGGAAACTTCATTCTTCACATCGTGACTGGTAGGTATGCAAGAAAGCTAGGAGAGGGGCGGAACGAACGCGTCCTCTTTTTTTTCGTTTTTTTTCCAACTTGTTTTACGATGAAATATGGATTTGCCTTTTCTTCTTTCTATTCTCTAAAAAATTCAGTCCTTTCACAAGTGGAAAGAAAATTTTTTTGATGTTATTAAATTCAATAATTTTATAATTCATAGTTTAACCTTTTACTCATTACCTTTTCTTTCATTTTTCATTACTTGTAGTACGTAACGAATACGTGGGATGAACAAAAAAAGAAAAACTAATTTATTAATTTCTTTTCCATCCCAATTACTTTCTTCAGCTACATCGTTTTCTTTCGTTTCCTTCATTTTGATTCAACGCATGTATCAGTGGGATTACGAAAGTAAAATCCACTTTGGTTAATTTGTCAAATGCTTGGGAAAAAATATTGTCAAAATATTGTCAAAATACTTTGGTTGGATCTAGACATGGAACACGCTAAAGACTGCAAAAGTTAATACCATCTCTTTCAATGACTTGGGTTATTAATATACGTAGTCAAAAATCAAAATTCCATCCTTAATTTGACACTAACTATGCCCAAATGAGAAAAAAAAGGTCGATTTTATCAATAACGATAGAAAAAATTGTTGCGTGGAATAAACTATCGTGTAGAGAATTTAATTAACTAATACATAAAGGAAGAGCTTGATTTATTTATTTATTTATTTGTACTTAATTATTTTGGGGAAAAGTAGGACTGGACGAACTCTTGAAATTTGTTCAGATTCTACTGGAATTTTTTTGGTTAATATTTTTGAAGACTTAAGAAGTAACATCCAATAAATTAAAATATTAAATCTTAGCATGTGTAAATTTTTCTTTTATTTCTAAATTAGGACCTTCATAAAAAAAAATTATGAAATCAGTGATGAAATTAGAAATTTTGTCTTTAATTTCAAGACTATGAAAATAATCAATATATATATAGTCTAATATAATTATGAAAGTAAAATTAAAAATATATACTAGTGAAAACAAAATTACAAAATATCCCATAATAATTTGATTGTATAGAAGTATAATTCTCTCATCATAAGAATTAATATTCAAATTTCAGACGTTATAATTTGATTGTTTAAAAAGGAAAAATTTTTATAAGTTATAAAGAATTATAAAGGAGTCGTGCTGCTGATGGTATAAGGGACAACTAGGAGGCCTATAGTCGTCAGAAGATGCTAAATTGGTAGTCAAAGGTTTGCGCTGCAGACAGTCCTCACTGTTCCTCTTGGAGAGCACAAGAGCCCAATCAATCAAGGGAGATTAATCTCCTCATATTCAGTCTCAACAGCCCCATTCCTTGCTTAACATTCAATGAAACTTAAAATTTAACAATACCTAAGAAGTTCGAATGAAATTTGCTATTTGGAATTTTTGAAGTTGCAATTCCTAGTTAAACTTAAAGTACGACATATCAGTTTTTTTTTCTTTTTTGAAACAGGACTACTTCACCCCCAAATCTTTGTTTTGAACGGTGCAATGGGGACTTCTGAAGTTGCAGACCAAGTGTTTACCTTTTTATCCTTACCTATTGGTTCTATCGTTTACTCTGGTCACTTAGGTGTATTTGATCTTGTTAGGATATGTATTTTTTTTTATAGGATTGCATTATTTTGAAACAAAATCTTATTTTTATTGCCTTATTAGAAGCAAAAAGAAAAGTATCATTCCAATTTAATAGTCGCTTATTAAACAATTGAGCAATCAAATCATTAAATTAGATTTTTTTTTTCCTTCTTATCAAAAGGAGTGTAAGAAATATCATATGCTTGACCCAAAAAAATTGTGAATATCATAAGTTTAATTTTTCATTTTAATGCATCTGAATATTTGATTCAATATAAGTACGCATATCATTTATTCAACAAAGTTAGATTCAATTCTCCTTTCTCCCAGTTCAAAAAATATAAAACGTTACATATTCTAATCTAAATCAATGTTTAAATATTCAATGTAAACAACATTAATCATTTTTTTCACATCCATTATATATATCTATATTTATATATAAAAAATTATTAAATATACTGATAGTAAAATTTTTTAATTCTACAAACAGAATTAAAATTGTGACATATATCCCTTATATATTTTAAAAAAATTAATTTAAAAAAGAAGTGAAACATGTGTAACAATTTTAAATCTGTTTATGAAGTTAAAAAAAATTCACTTCAGTATATCAAATAATTTCTAAGAAAAAATAATTCCAAGTCATGAGTCTTTTGTCTATGTTTTTGTTTTTGTTTCTTCTTCTTTTTACTTAATGGAGGGATAGAATATGTGCATTCATGCTTGTAAATTGTTATATGATTACCACACTTGGATAAATAGTAAAAAATCAAAATATTTATGACATATTAGACTCGATAACTGATTCTATATTCCAAAAATTTTGATCCCGAGGTTCATAAGGGTCAAGTTTGTAAGCTTCTTTTAAAGGTTTTAATTTATCCTTAAATCATTATCTTAAAAAAGGATATTACACACAAACTCTTTTAAATTAATAATTTTTTAGCACCAACTCTAATAATTTATTAACTGATTTTAAAAGTTAATTGCAAATTGAAAATGGTTATGTATGTTGGCTTGGTTTCTTTCGTGTGGAAGTAACTTAATACCTAAACCCATTCATCAAAGATTTTTTAATCCTTTCATTCTTGGTTATAAAGTTTTCAACGCTTATATAATAACATTATATGGCTGAAAAGAGACAAGTGGTGTAGTGGCAAAATAAAAAAAGAAAAAGAAAAAGAGGGATTTGTATAATTCCATTAATCTATAGTTTGATTGAGCTGAAATTTTATCATTATATTTGTAATTAATTATTTTTCAATTTGAATGGTAAAAATCAAGTTTTAAATTTTTTACCTATTGATTTTATGAGTATTTGTTAATTCTTAAATTTAATGAGATTTCTTTAATTTTTTCTTGCAAAATTATTTCTTTACCAAGATTGTTTAATCTAAAAATATTGTGGTTATATACCTCTATTTTTAGTTAAAGAAAACTTTGTATTCTTATTATTTTGATGGTGAAAATTATTTATTACTGTCCGTAGATTTTACTCATTATTTTAGAGAAAATTTTCACGTAAAATTACTTTTATCCTTGTGCTTATAATTTGATGATTTATTTGTTAACTTTATTTGTTGAATTCTTGCTAAATTCACATAAAAAAATAATTTAATTTTTCACTGCATGACATTTTATTTTAATATTGTTTGAAGTTATTTTATCATATCAAGATAGAGCTTAATATAAGAAGATTAACAATACGAGAAGAAAAAAAAATATAAACAATATCTATGCATAAATTTGATCAATAGTTATTTATTTGTGAAAACTTTTCCATAATTATTATGGAAATGTCATCTAGTTAAATTAGTATTAACATTTTAGACACCCTGTTTTGTGGGCCTTTTAAAGTTTTTCGTATATTTTGGATTCTTAAATTTCTTTTGAGCCTTGATTGTCTTATTAGGCCTTGATTTGATTTGGGTTACAAACCCAACATTAACTTTGTCCTTTTTCACTTTGTTTCTATCTTTAATTTTTATTTTATTCCTTTTCATTTGGAGATCAGAAACTTCACAAAAAATGTAATAATAAAAAAATTTTAAAAAATTATCAGAGAGATAAATCATGCTTTTGATAGAAATTGAGATTAGATTAATCTCTTTTCCAAGATGAAGTTATGGGATTATCATCTCTAAGAGAGTTAAACTTCATCTAGTTTTCAATCAATTGGCTCAGCCTCTCTATTTAAACAGCCTCAATTAACCGGAACGGGACGGAAACAAAATACCACCATTCACAGATACATTGCCAGAACCATAAAGCCTACAATCGTCCCTATTCCCATCAGCCTAGTTTCCGCCTCAAAATCCATCAGCCAAACTTGCCAGAACCAGTCACTCACATTCCCACCTGCACTAAAACAATCTCAAAAAACACCACAATCGATCTTGATCGAAACCTACAGCACCCAACTGCCAGCAATCAGACCCCAAAGCGATATATAGAAAATAATCCCACCATCACCGTTCAACCACCTTTAATTTCCCCAAACAACCATTCAGCAATCAGAGTCCCAAATTAAATCAATTTCCAGAAAGCGAAACCCAATTCCCAGCAGGCCTCAATTATCAACAACAAACCCAACACGAGATTTTACAATTTCCAGCAAAACAACCCACAACCGAGACCCAGCCACTAACTCAACCAAGACACACGCAATCAAAACAACAAACAAACAACAATACTATCATCACTGAACCACCTTCCATGCCATTGCCGAGACCCATTCAGCCGCTCCCAACACTGTCAACGCTAATTCAAAGAAGAAATGAAGCAAAGTCAGAAACCAAAGAGATCAGAAACAAAAAAAAAAAAAGAACGGAGTTTTTTCTTCTTTGTTTTGGGGGGGGGGGGGGGGTTGGTTTAACCCACTTCCAGGAAGATTAGGGTCTCCAAAATTTGTGAGAAGGTGACTGAGGACAAGTTCAAGAATATACCTTGAAGCGGCGACCATCGGAACGGCGGGAAGAAGGGATAAAATCTTAACTTCGAACTCAGATCCACGATAATCCAAACTGTTTTGGAAAAAACTATTTAAAGCACGTGACAGAGAAAGCTAAGACGAGATCGTGTGAAATTTTGAAGCAATAATGGCGGCAGCGTGCGGTGCTCGATGGCGATGTGCAGCGGCGACCCTTGTCAGTTTCTGGGTGTTTGGTTGCCAGAGTTTAGAGAGAGAGGCAAAGAACTTTCTAATTCCTAGATAAAGAAGAAAAGATTGAGAATGAAAGAAAAACAAAGAATAAATGGGTTTTATACATAACCCAAACGGTGCCATTCTGGGGAACAGATCTCATGACATATCCGTGCGTTGCTCCATCTGAAAGACCCAACCCGGTCTTGACCCGCTCCAGCCTTCAGTTTTAAGTCGTTTTCTGCTGAGCCAGCAAGCCGAGCCGGGAGCTGATTTTTGTTTCTAGAGTCGAGCCAGATTCAGTGAGCCGCCAAGCCAAAAACTTTTTTTTGGTATACTTTCTGTCTTTTATTTTATTTAGTTATTTCTTTATTTTTTAAAAATAAATTATAAAAACCTTACTAACATATTATAAGGTTGAAATTTTAAAAATAAATTTTAGAATATAAAGACCTTACCAATAGGATTGAAATTTGAAAAACAATGTTGCAAAGAATAAATTTTGGAAAATAAAACCTTAATAATCAACTAATAAATTAAAACATAATTAAACATCAAATTCATATATAATAAAATTTGAATTTAAAACTTCAAAATTCTAAAATCTCCTCTTTATTATTAAATCAAAGCCTCATTAACTTTTAATTATCTATCTATTGTATCCACTGAAGTGCAAGGGTTATTATTAATTGTTCTCTTTTATCTCACATCATGAGTCTTGATTAATTATTTATAAAAATAAATCTTGACAGGTAACAAACTTTTTTTTCTTAATCAAAAGAAAATATTTTATTAAGGTTACATTTTTTTTTTAATTTTTACAAAAAAGAATGAACAAAAAAAAAAAGGAAATTTGAATAAATTAAAACTAGAGACAAATAACAAAATTAAAAAGTAAAAGTATTTATCAAATAAAGCTTAAATAACCACAAGGTTTGCGAATATCAAAACTGGTCATTAGACTAGAATGACAGAGAACAAAAGTACCTGGACTATAAGTACATTTAACCAACTTGATTACAACAAGAAAAAAAAAAAAAAAAACCAAACACTTAATTATTAAAATGCAGGCAGAAGGAAGATGCATTTCCTATGCTCGTCTGGGTGGATTTGGACTATTCGGACGGTATGGGTGAATTTGGTGCGAATTGCACCTGCCTTTGAGCTTGAGCTGGACTTTTCACGTTCGATGGGGATCTTCCTTTGCACTTCGACGGTCTAAACTAAGACGAACCAAATTTTCTGTCATTTGGGAACACCGAGCCAAATGTATTACTACTTATGCAATATATATAATATAATGTAAAAAATAACGTGAAACTTAAACCAATTGATTTATACAATAATCTTTAAGAGTACTGTCATATATCAAGCGAATTTAAGATTTAAAAAAAATATTTAGGTAGTTAGAGTTTGAAATTGCTAGCAAGCCTCATAAGTTGGGTTTTGGAATAGGAATATTGGTTGATGAGTACAGATCAGATCAGTTTACAGAACAGAAGAGAGTTGGCTCCATCTCTTTGCGTAATTCAAATCCCTAGACACTTTCATTTGCATCAAAAGAAAAACGACTCTATTCTCTGAAATATAATAACTGAAACCAAAATTGTGAAGAGGTTTGCAGTACCTTTGATTGCGGAAAACTCAGGAATTCTTGCGTCTACCTACGGAGGCCATGAACTCATCCACAACATTAAATAGGCTGCAAGTAGAGCACATACAGCAGCACTAGAGATAGAGGAGCTCCCCATTGTTTGGATTTTTCGTGATTTTTTTTTTTATCAAACTGTGCCACATATATATAGAGAAACTTCTTGTCGAGTAATCAAGATTTGTCAAGTTCGATTATTTTCATCAAATTTTAAAAATTTTGGTATTGATGCTAATAGTTGACAAATTTTACGTCAAACTTCCAGCTTTGACAGTTGACATGTTCAAGTCAATAACACGTTTATATATATATATATATATATAGAGAGAGAGAGAGAGAGAGAGAGAGAGAGAGAGAGTAAGCCAATAATAATATTCTTTTAACTTGTTTATAATTAATGTTTTCTTCACTGTATATACTATTTTTCTCTAGGCACTTTTTTTTTTTTGCTTTTTTCTTTTGACAATAAAGCGTGTAAATAGCGATGCTTTCCTTTTTCCTGTAGCTTTTGTCTTTTTGTTTTACTTTTGGTACATGGAAAGCGAAAGAATGCGTCATTAATGTAATGGATTACCAAATCTTGGATAAGTTTTGGAAAATTGAAATATCCAAATGATTCATTGAAAAGATGACGCCTGATTTCATATATCGATCCAGTCATTATGCTGCCCACGCATGGACGTTACCTGTAAGGGAAAGGTCAAGGTCTTGGCTTTGGCTTCGGGCTAATTCACATATAAAGAGATAATTTTTTGGGATAATTAATGTATGAAGAGATAACTGATTATATATATAATATATATTTACATATATATTTTGAGATTATAAAAAACTAAATCTTAATAATTAAAATTAAAATTTTAATATTTTATCAAAATATCATAACTTTCATTTTTCTAGAGCCACAAAAATTAAGAAAATCACACTATATAAACACCATGACCCTTAATTCAATCCACGTTTTCCTTTTCTTTGATCTCCAAGCAAAACCTTATGTTTTAGAAGCCAACTGCTCGTTAGGCTGTCCTTTCTGTTGTAGTGATTAATGCTGTATTTGTAGGCACCTTCCTAGTTTTTACTAAATAATCAAGGGGAATGTTACTCCAGACCAGAGATATAAATGTTAAGGACAACCGATAGAAACTTCATTCTTTACATCGTGTCTGGTAGGCGTGGAAGAAAGCTAGGAGCGGGGCGCAAGGAACGCGCGCTCTTTTTTTTTTTTTTTCCAATTTGTTTTGTACGAAGAAAATATGGATTTGACTTTTCTTCTTTGCATTCTCCTAAAAAATTCAGTCCTTTCACTAGTGGAAAGATTTTTTTTATTTTATTAAATTCAATAATTTTATGATTCATAGTTTTAACCTTTTATTTATTTCCTTTTCTTTCATTTTTCATCACTTATAGTACATAACAAATGCGAGGGATGAACAAAAAAAGAAAAACTCTTTCATTAATTTCTTTTCTGTCCCAATTACTTTCTTGAGCTACTTCGTTTCTTTGGTTTCCTTCATTTTGACGAAACACAAGTATGAGTGGGATCACCAAAGTAAAATCTACTTTGGTTTTATATACACACACACACTAGAACATGATCAAGTGTCTTCTATGTGAATACATAGTTTTTAAATATGTGTTATTATTATATTTTCAAATTATAATTATAAAATAAAAGTAAATAACTCTTTATTTAATAAATATTTATGAGTTGCATCATTTAATATTATACGGCAAGTTGTTGTTGTTGTTGGTTAATTTGTCAAATGCTCGGGAAAAATATTGTCAAAATTCTTTTATTAGGATCACTATAATCCACGAGACATGCTAAAGACCGTAAAAGTTAACGCCGTCTGTCCCGATGACTTGGCTTATCAAAATGCCATCCTTAATTTGACACCAAATGAATAAACTGTCGTGTAGAGAATTCAATTAACTAATACACCGAGGAAGAGCTTGATTTATTTAATTGTACTTAATTATTTTGGGGAAGAGGGGGATAGGATGAACTCTTGAAATTTGTTCAGATTCTATTGAAAATTTATTGGTTAATATTGTTGAAGCTTTAAGATATAACATCCATTAAGTTTAAAATTTAAATTTTAACGTCTATAACATTTTTTTATTTTTAAATTATGATTTATGACTAAAAAACAACTTTTGAATTTAGAGTGGGAGAGTTTTTTTCTTTTCACTTTTTACACGGGAGTTGTGAGCAAATCTTTTTCTTTTCAACATAAATATAAGAATTAATTTAAAAAAACTACATTATATATAATTGTATGTATTGGAAAGCTATTACATAATTTATCATTAATCAATTGTAAAAACATATCTAGCTTTACTATATTAAAATGTTAATCTTTTAGTTACAACTATAAACTACTTTTTTAGCCAAGTTGATTTAATAGTTATATGCACATGGAAGTTATATGTAAAGTTATAATATTACCTTTTTTTTTTCACTTGTTATAATATATAGATTTATCGTTAAACATAGACTTAGAAGTCATTAATTTTTTTTTTTATTTAAGTGTGACTGATCACCTAATTGAATCTGTTATATTTTTTAAAAAAATTCTAAATTTGATTTGGGTATATTTAAAAAGTAAATTCTAATTTACAAAATCAAAATTTAAATTCAATAATATAATTACACATGAAAAAGGTTATGGCATGATCATAACATCCATTTAAAAGACGGTATTAGTTTGATTTCAAGTTATCTAAGCCTTAAAATATTTTCATAATTTATCAAATAATTTAATTATTAAAACTTGATCTTAAAATTACTCAAATAATTTGATAGTAATTTAAGATAATTTTTTTACTTTAAAAATGTTCATGGAGGTTAACATCTCCAAATAAATATGTTGATAATCAGATAATTAAATATAGTCATACAATCATGTAAAATATATTATGCAAAAATTAAATACTAAAAATAAGAGAATAAAAAAAAATAAAATTAATAAAATCAAAATAAAATCAAAATCAAAATAAAAAATCAAAAATCAAAAAATAAAAAAAAAATCTGGATCGAGTTTAGAGTGTAAATCTTCACACGGGCTGTCAGGTCACACGCAGGTTAGGAGTCTTCAAAACGATGTATGCAATATAAAAGATGAAAAATTTTCAATTTTCTAAAAAGGCTTTGGTTTTTTCTCTCTCTAGCTTTTGATTCCTCTCCTTCCTGTCTAGAAAATGATGAACATCAAGAACAGAACCCGATTTTTTCTCATCTCGATTAAACTCCGCCATGCCGCTGTTGCACGCCATCGTCAACCTTCATTGGCCAACCATCGAAAAATTCAATCAAACTGAGAAAAACCCATAAATTCAAGCCCCAAACCCAGAAATCAAACTATAGTCCATCATCAAACTTTCAGAACCAGGAGCTATTTCCTCAAACCAAAATTCCAAAATTTAAACTAAGAAATCAAAATAAAAAATTCTTAAAGCTAAAAAAATTAAACCCAAAAAACTCTTTCCTAAAAAAAAAATAACTTCCAGAAACTTGAAAAACCTTAAAAGCTTTTATTAATTGCATGCCTATCCTCATTCTCTGATTTCTTTGTGTGATTTTCTGTGTCTTTTAGGGATTTAATCCCTCTCCAATTTGGCAACAAATCAAATCGGTAAAGGATTTTATTGTGATTCCATGATTTTGTTATAAGTTCCCCTTTTACAAGATTTGGTCTTGAATGAATCAAGCCAAAATCAATTTCCCTTTTTGTTTTAATTTTTTTTGGGACCTTTTGACTTTTTTTATTTTTTTGAAAAAAAAATAAAATTAAACCAAAAATCATATCAAATTAATTTTTTAATTGGGTCAAAGCTTCCTAATCAGACATAATTTACGGTCAATAGCCCATTTTTTATCCCTGAAAAATTTTCAGGATGTTTACATCACCATTGCAATAAAGGATTGTTTAAAAAAAAATCACTTTTGTTAATCTAGGCTATCATCTTCCGATCGAAAAGAAAAAAAACCCTAAGGCTATTATCATTTATTAATTTTCAGCTCTAGTAATTTTTTGTTTAATTCGTAAATCAATTGACTCATTGTTAAATATCATAAAATACTGATATTTGTCATTTTTTAAAATTAAATAGAACTTTAATTTGATATTATCATTTTTTCTCTTTACTAAAATTTTAGTTTATAACCAATTTAAACTAGCAGACACCCATTACAAATACCAATTCATTTGTCAATGATAAATAAACCATGTCAAATTGATCCAAAGACACATTTCTTTATTTCTATTTCAATTATAACTTAGTTGCATACAGGATACAAGCAAGTTCATAAATCAATGTTTAAATCAATAAATCATCTTGATATATGATGATCATTTAGGCTAATGATTAATGTGACCAAATCAATTTGAATTTGCCTCACAAGGTAAATCTTAAATTAGTAAATATTATTGTCATAACGTATAGTTACGTAGACCTACCACTAAACATAAATTAGAGGAGTCGTTATTAATCTTTTTTGTTTATGTATGACTAGCCACCTGATTGAATCTATCCAATTTAAGGAGGAATCCAAAGATTAACTTATGTATCTTTAAATAATAGATTCTGATCTATGAAACTAGAGTTTAAATTTAGGAGTATGGTTCCGCGTGAAAAAAATTATAGCATCCTTACAGTACCCATTCATAGGATTGTACTAGTTTAATTTCAAATTATCCAAGCCTTAAAATATTCATAATTTACTAGAATATTAAATATTGAAAATTAGTCTCAAAATTGCCTCAATAGTTTAGTAGCAATTGAAGATAATTCTCACCTTAAAAGTATTTATGGAGACTAGTATCCCACTCTGAAGAGGCTTTGTCATTAGATTTATTAATGTTTTTAATTCAAAAAAATTAGTAAGTCTCACAATAGTTTGGTAAAACTTATTTTGAAACAGATCTCCCAATAGTTTGACAAAATTTTATTGCAAAAATGTTTATAACAATTTTGAGAATTTCATTAAGTCTCCTAATAGTTTGGTAAGACTTAATTTGAAGTAATTCTCTAATAATTTAGATGATAAAAATTATTTTTTATTATTTATATATATATTTTTTTGAAAATTGATTTATGAAATTTCTCAATAGTTCTATGGATTCCATAAATTTACTTGTACAGATTTTTTTGGTCTTTTATCTTTTTTTATTTTTTATTCTTTGCTTATTTTGTTTTTTAGAAAAGATTTTCTTTTTTTTTCTAAACCAGTAAAATTAAATACAAAACTAAAAATAAAATAAAAACTTAAGAAAATAAAAATAAAATAAAATAAAATCAAAAAATAAAAAAAAAAACAAAAAAAAACTTGTGTTCAGATCAAGTCAGAGCGCGGGTCAACACGCAAGTCAACGGGTCGACAGACGAATCTATGCTGTCAAAACGGTACCATTTTGGGTCAGTATATAAGCCAAGTTTCAGTTTTTTTCTCAAAAACTCTCTGCTCTCTCTCTCTCTAGCCTCAATTCTCTCTGATTTCTCTTTAGAAACCCCAAGAACATCCATCGAAAACTTTAACCGAAAACTAAAAAATCCACTAGTTTCTGGAAAAGCTGCAAGAATCCTATCGAAAATTTCAACCTCACCAAAAAATTCATCCAAATTCAGATTTTTCCAGAAAAATCCTAAATTTTCTTATATTTGCCCAGATTTCTTCAAAAACTCTCTAGAACCCTAATCCAAACTTTAAAAACCCAAATCTAACCTAGAAACTTCAAATCAAACCTAGGATTCCTAAAATCAAAATCCCAAAAAATACCTTATTGTTAAAAATTTTTTGCAGAACTATAACAACAAAAAATTTTCCCAATTTTCACCATGTCTGGTTCCTCCTTCTGTGTTCTCTTAGAACTTAATTTATAATCACCCTTAGGATAAATTTTAAAAAATGGACAGAACCAATCTAGGCTTGAATCTTGGGATTGGGTTATGCCTGAGCATAATCTCAGGATTCTAATTTGGTCCTAATCGAATTTGTTAGTTATTCAGGCTTGATTCATCATTAAAAATGTTTGAGTATGAGATTTTGATCTGACTGATTCAGTTTTCGTTTCTACAATTCTCATCAGAAATCGAAAAAAAAAAGAAAGAAAATAAAAATAATAAAATTAAATTAAAATAATATAATATGATATGATATAATAATAATAATAGCAATACTAATATAATATACTATATAATATAATAAGATAATATAATATAATAATATACAAACTAAAGTAATACACTATGTTATGTTATAATACAATACTGGTAGTAAAAAATCGACCTTAATTGACCTTGGACACAGATAGGTGTCTACAATTATTTATCTAATCTATAATGTCATTTATAATATTTTAAATCTAATCTATAATCTATAATATTATTTATACGATTTTAAAATATTTTGATTATACCAACATTAATCCAAGTGATTCAACATTTGAATCATTGGATCTCAGATTTGAATCCTTGAAACATTAATATCTTAAAATTATGATGATTTTATGCAACAAAAAGTAAATTATAAACTTGAAACTAATGACTATTTATCGAGACAATTTTTGTATATTATCACTACTAAATTTTATCCCGTCAACATTCTTTTGATGCAAACCTTATTATTTTCTTAGTGATGATATTATAGTGATATATCATATTTCAACATTATTATTTTTTTGAAAGGCTAAGGAATTTATTCAATGAAGGGTTACGAGGGATACAATATTAAGAGTTTTAATAGAGGATTGAACACAACACAACAAAAAAGTAGTTACAACTAAGCACATTAATCTTGTGAACGAGATACCCAGCGATGGAGTTGGACTCTTGTTGGATATGTTTGAATGTTACTTCTTTGAGGTTGTTGATGAGGACATCAATATGGTTCGCAACGTGTTTCATTTACTAGGGAACCGCTGTGTGATTTTTGGATCAAAGGATTGCATTAGTAAAATCACTTCTTACAATAAAAAGGTGTGAATTTGTCCAAACAGAAAAGCAAAGAAGATAAAACCCTCTTTGATTGCCATAAATTCTGCAAAGTTAGAATCCTTGAAACTAATGAACTTGTGAAAACACACCTATAAAAGAATCCATGATGGTTGTGAAGAACACTCCAAATAGTTGATGACCCAAGTTTTCCATAAGCAAACCCATCAACATTTAATTTTAAGGTGCCAAGAGCAAGACAAGACCAAGAGGTTGGGGTCCGATATTTAAATGTATTGGAGAGGCTAATGTCTTTTAGGTTAAGGATGAAGTCATCAATTGAAACAGTAAAAGAAGGCCATTTACCTTTACACGGTGAGCTAAACAAACTTTGATGATATCGATCAACTGTATGAAATCAATATCTTTTCCTTAAAATATGATTTCATTTATATGAAGCTAGATTGACCATAGGACCATAAAGAAGAGCATTCTTCAAATTTTGATTTGATTCTTATGAAGGAGGATGTGTTGCCAAGATATAAAGAAAGAGAATGCATCATATGAGGTAGCCTAACATACTTTCCACATTTTGTAGCAAATCGACCATACTTTTCAAGAGAAATGTAGCAAAAGAAAAGGTGACCAATAGATTCTTCTTCAATTTTCCAAAAGGGGCATCAAAGAGCCCTCTTTTAAGGAACTCCAATTTAACAACTACTTTACCATTGAGAACTTTACCAGCAGAAGACCTCGATATTAGGAGGAACAAGGCCTGCCTAAGTGGCTTTCCAAATATTTTTTGGATGCATGATTTTTGTTAGGAATAATGACTCAAATCCCATAAGAGATTTGTTTGAGATTTATTAAAAATTTATTTGAGATGTGTTAGATATTGCTTGATGGATAAAAAAACTTGAAAAAGAAAAATTCTAAGAAAAAATGAGATTCTTAATAGACAAGTTTGACTTGCAGAAGAAGAATTCTAAGAGGAGAAGGATTCTTAATAGACAAGTTTGTATGATTATAAATAGGTAAAGTCTCTGCAAGGTTAGGTATGAGAAAAAGATGTAAGAGAGTTATAGGGTTTTATGAGTAGACATCCCATAAGACTATTGAAGATTTACATCTTATGGGTATGTATATTTGTTTATGAGTGGATTAGAAGAGACTGAGAGGGTTCACATAGGTATGATGTATGAGTGTATATGGGTATGTGTTTGGTTGTGTTGAAAAGGTGCACATGGGTATGTGTTTGTTTAAGTTGAGAATACTCTATAAGATTAGAGGAGATTAAGAGGATCTATGAGTATTGATTGTTGAGTGGTTGATAAATTTTGATGTATGTTTATAATTCTCTACAACTAGTGGATCTTTTCTCTCATCTTTGGGTGTAAGTCAGTTGGATCGAACCATGTTAAATTATTGTCTCTTGTGTAATTGATTGATTATTTGATTTTGCTTCTGCTGGCTTGATTAGATTGAGACTTTTGGCCTAACAGTTTTAGCATAAAAGGTGTTGTAGAAGGACTTTGGAGAATAGATTCCACTGGTTGTGTTCTTCCAAATGACTTTGTCAGGTTCATGTTGATGAGGCAGATGAGAGTTAAGCAAAGATCAAAGGTTCTCCCATTGTAAAAGCTCCCAATCAAACAAATTCCTACGAAGCTCAATATTCCAAGACCATTTGCTGGCAACCTTGTTACCAAGCTCAGCAAAAAACCCATTTTTATTGAGGGCAAGGGCATAGACATGTGGATAATGAGAAGAGAGGATCGTACCTTCAAACCATTCATTAGACCAAAAATTGATATTAGAACCATGACTGAGAGAGAAGCCAATATTAGAGGAGATAATAGAGTGAAACTGATCGTTGGATTATAATGGTTGTGCAATCTGAGACCAAATAAGAGAAGACTTCTTTAGCATGGTGGAGGGAAGTAAGATAAGAGGGTCAACATCATTTTTTGCAAAAATAATCCTTCGCCAGAGAGATTCTGGTTCATTATTATATCGCCAAATCTATTTATTCAGTAGACTTTTATTTTTCAGTTTAAGTTCGGGAATACCAAGGCCACCAAACTCTTTTCTTTTGCCGACTATGTCCTATTTGACCATGTGTATTTTGTTCTTTTCCATAACACCGAACCAAAGAAAATTCCTATGGATTTTGTCAAGTTCGTTCTTGACACTAAAAGGGGTTTGGAAAAAGGACATGAAGTATAAAGGGAGACTTGTAAGCATTGATTTTATGAGTGTGATTCTTCCGCCTATCGAAAGATACTGATTTTTCCAAGAAGCGAGTATGTTCCGAACTTTGTCACTGTCTGATGGGGACTTCCAAAATTGCAGAAGGGTGCTTTGTGCAGATGATGCCAGGTCAACCTGGAAGCTTGGGAAAATGCTAGGAATGCAAGCCAGCTGTGATGATGAGATCGTGATTAAGACATTAAAAGAGATGCAAAGACGGCCAAGCACTAAGGGTGGAAGCAGGTAAGTATATGTGCGTAGCTATTTAGTAAAGAAAAAATAGAAATAACATTATGCTAAAGGAAGCTCGAGGAACATGGAATTTGAGCAAACTGCTAGGACTATCAGCAAACTGTGAAGAGCATTTGATTATTGCTATGCTTATAAAGTCATTTGATGTGGTGCTATCTTGGTAGGAATTATTGATTCGATACCTCAGTATAATTAAGGCTGAGTTGGTTTAAAATTGATAAGTTGGCTAATTGAATCGGGTCAGTGATCTAGTCTGTTGTTTTCAAAGATTTGAATGGTAAGCCTGCTGCATTGGCTAAGGCGGGAGTGTTAGGGAAGAGTTCTCTCATGGCATGGTGGTAAATTTTGATTTCTTTAAAAGATTGAGGAACATTCTGTGGTGCCGCTCCATGATTTTTATGGTTCTTGATTTTCTTAAGAGTTCTGATAATTTTGATTTGTGTTCCTGATATTTATCATGTTGATCATTGTTGATGTAAGTTATGTGATGCCTCTGTTTCGTGGTTCGGCCGGAGTTTGAGTCCAATGTGGTTATGACTACTGTATTGGGGGTAGTTAATGGGATGGCCAACACGTTGGCCATTGAGGGAGTGGATCGCATGGAATTATTTAGTGTATGACGGAAATAGATTAGTGCACTCGAGGTATTTGATTTAGCATGTTTGGGATGTATCTGGTGTAATTAGATAAGGTGTATGTTAACTGCTATGTGATTTTCTAAATGATTAATAAAAGATGTTAACTGCTATGTGATTTTCTAAATGATTAATAAAAGCTTTATTGACTTAGCAGAAAAGATACCGAAGGAAGCTAGTAAAATATGGAATATTGGTAAGAAGATTGGATTATCTTTGGTTGGAAACTAGAGAGAGAACAATTATTGAGAAATTGATGAAGATGGAAGGTAAGGAGGTGTAGTGCTATCTTTACTGGTTGTAGTTTAAATGTGGAGAGGGATTATTTGTGACTGTGTTGTGGGATTGTTACTAACTGGTCTAATAGGTTGATACTGGATTGAATTTAAGTTGAGAGTTGATGGGTGTTTTGTGATTCTGTCTGATTGATTATTAGTTAGGTGATATTCAGATTTGGGGTGGAGTTGTATGAGGTTGTTGTCAGGGAATATTATGGAATTGTTAAGTGCTATAAAGATGAAAGAAGGGGAATAATGCAGATTCTACATTTTTTATTGCTTGTGGTGATTTCCTGGACCTCCCCTTACAAGGAAGTTTACCTAGTATGTTAGTGGAGACATAAGAAATAGAATATACAGATGGCTAGCGGATATAGGACGGTTTGGAAATGTTGGCTCTCTAATGATAATGATAATTTTAAGATGAAATCTTAAGAGGTGTGGGTTTTGCTTGAAAACGAGCTTTGGTTAACTGTAAAACTTTTCATAAGGTGTTGATTAAAAAGTGTCTGGTAATGAGGATACAAGAAATAATTGTTCTGATTCATGAAGTGATGGTGCAACTGTTTGCCATTGATGATGTAAGAGAATTGAAAAAGATGAGTAAGAGAATAAGAAATTTAACATAGAATTTTGGGAGGCTCATAAGATCGGAGTTTTATATAGAGACAATAGTATGAGATAGAAACTTTGGCCATGACAGGCGGGAATTGACATGGAGAGTCTCTCATTACATGGTGGTGAGGGATCTTGTTCAAGGAAACGTTGATTATATTTTTGTGTTACAGCAAGGACATGAATAGAAATGAACGTGTGACACTGAATATCTAGGATAGTTGATTTCGGTCTTGATTTTTTTACAGAGGTGTTCCTTCTGAATTGTATAGATAATAACTCATTTACTATTGTGAGTTTTATCTCACTCCTTTATTAATGAAATTTGACTTAGTAAAAAAAAAAGTGTCATAAGAAATTATTGTCACTAGAAACATAATAATAGTGACTAATTTATATATCACCACAAGAGTTGTCACTATACACCATAACAACAGTGACCACTTCATGTGTTGTCACTAGTATATTTCATTCCCACCAAAATTCAATATGGAGCCAATTTGTATATTTTACCAGTGACAACTTTATTGTGACCAACAATTTTTGAATATCACTAATATATTAATAGTGACGATTTAATTGTGATAAAGATTAACACGTCACAATTACTAATATAATAATGATCAAATAATAAAACATCACAATTATTTATATAAAAAATGTCACACAAAAATTTCATCACAAAAAACTTTGTATTTGTGATGGAACTACTCATGATCACAAGAAAATCATCACTAAAAAGCTTAATTATTGTAAAATGATAATTTTAATTTCTACTTATGCACTTAATTTAATAAAAAAACGGGGATCTCATTAATTTACTGGTAATAGGACAAATAACTTAAACAATGATTAAAGGATTGGATTTTTAGAAAAACTCAATTGAATAGTTAAATATATGTCAGATAAATTAATATTTGAAATTAATGTAATGGTGAAACTCTTTAAATCCTAAACAAAGGAGACTCGGCCTAACTCTTTCATGGATCATAATCTCAAAAGTTCTCTAGCAATATTTAGAATATACAGCCTTTTGTGACATGCCTTAAAAGATATCACAAACTTCTCACCATCAATTTTGAAGGGAGAATGGAGTAGAAAGGTGAGTTGATTAATTATCTATTGATTCTGTATCATTTAGGTTCATTTAATATTTCATTTTTTATTTATCAAGAAAAAAGAATCACATTGAATTGCAAGGGTTATTATTAATTACTTGTCATCTTTTGTTTGATATCTCAAAGAATGAATTTTGATTATTGAAATTAAAAACTTAATACTTTATCAATAAATCACACAATTGATAAAAATGTCAACTTAATTATTAAAAAATAGAATAGCATACTACAATGGGGAAAACACTTAAGCAAGAAAAAAAATACTTTTAATTATTAAATACACGTAGTAGAAGGAAGATGCCCATTCGTAGATCTAAAAATCTAAAATACAACACAATGATATGAATATGATACGAAAATAAAATATAAAAGTGACACAATTTAAAATTATAACAATAAATATATATGGGTTTAAAATTGTAATAATAACTATATATACATACTCTTATCACTTGAGTCAAGGTAAGTATACTTTTTTTTAAAAGATGATTTAGTTGTCACTTGCATAATTTGAGATAATAATATATGCGGAATACGCAGTAATAAAAAAATGAATTAATTAAATATTTTTTTATGAAATTATAAATATAAAACAAGTTTTCGTTATAATCAATTATTACATTCATTTATAGTATATCACTAAATAACTAATTAACAAATTAAAACATAACTAGATAATTAATCTCACACAATGAGACTTGAATATAAAACCTCATAATTGTAAGACCTCATTCTTATTACTAAACTAATGCTTTATTGGCTTTTAATTATCTATTTATTGTATCCACTAAAGTACAAGGCCTATTATTTATTGCTCCTTTTTGTATCACATTGCGAGTTTTGATTAATTAATCGTAAATAATAATTCTTGATATATAACAAACTTTTTTCTTAATCAAAAGAAAATTTTTTATTAAGATTCCATTTTTTATGGTAAAAAAATAAAAATTGAATAAAAACTAAAGACAAATAACAAATAACAAATAACAAAAAACAAAAAGTACAAATATTTATCAAAGAAACCCTAAATAACCATAATGTTTTCAAATATCAAAACTTGTCATTAGACTAGAATGATAGAGAACAAAGGAAATGTTTACTGCATAGGAGGATAATCATTTTATACCGTAATGGACTTATCTCTAAAGAAAAGAATGTGATTAGAAAGTGAATTAATTATCCTCTTAATATAAAGATGAGCCAGTCCTTTCAAAATAAAAGTGATTGTTTTTAAATCATGTTTGATACACAAGATTATGATAAGATATGATAATATGATATTATGAATAGGATTAGATTAAATAATATCATCCTATTTTGTATTTGATGTATGCAAAGATTAAGATATGATAATTTATTTATTTGTCAAAATTATCCTTCCTCAATATTTATACAATTTAAATTATTGATATAATTTTTAAAGGTATGATTGAATATATAAGTTTAATCTCGTTGATTAAAAATAATTCTCTCTACTTGGGAAAGATTGAATAATCCTATGCCAATAGGATATTAATCCTCTTTATAATTCCTATCCCTTTCTTTAAATATAAATCAAATATGATATAAGATAATTATCATCCTATCCTATCAATAATTATATGCATCAAACATGACTTAAGCTTTGCCTAGCATAGTTTTAGACAAGTGATAAAAAGTACGAGTGAAGAATTTACAGAAAGCATTTTCTTCAAGTAAAAAAAAGCAGAAGGTGGTGACGATATTTATCAATAATTTACCTTAAAAGATCAGTGTAAAAGAATAGGTTTCGTAAGATTCCCTTCAGGAGAAGAGGTAAAGAGAGCAATATGAAATTTAAATGGATTGAGGCTGATGAATAATACAATTAGAGTTAATATTGCTTAGTTTAATCCTAGAGTAACATATTGGAAAAGACAAGTAAGGAAGAGATAAGGAAAAGGGAATCAGAAACTCATAAAAGAGGAAGAGAGATATAGGGCAATGGTTGTAGAAAATAAGATTTAACAAAAGGACAAGATTTGATTGAAGCAAAAAAGATGAACACAAAAAGAACCTATCTACAAGTATTGGTAGAAGGTAAAACCAATGGAGCTGAGGAAACTAACAACAGAGAATTGAACAATGTAGTCCAACCAATAGGTGATAAGGAGGAATAAAAAATGCGCAGGCAAAGTGGACGATGAAATTTTTCATTGGTTGAAGAGGAGTGTGATAGGGTTCTGTAAGGATTATTTAGAGAAAGTAGATCTACTAGAGATAAAAAGAAAAATAGAGGTGGAAGGGACTATCATCATTAGAAGAACAACAAATTATTTTGTCCTTATTACTTTTGAAGACAGAACTATCAAATCTATGAAAGTAAAAAAATGGGAAGTGCTTGCAAAGTGGTTTGAAAGGATTGAGATATGGTCAGAAAGGATAAACCCCCGTCAAAGAGGTGCATGGGTCACGATTAAAGGGATTCCCTTTCATGCCTGGTGAATTGAGACATTTTAGAGTATAGCACACTATTACAGAGAATTTTACTAGCATGGACCAAAGATTTAAATAGAGATCAGATTGCAGTATAGCGACTGCTATTTTACAGACGCGCCATTATCCACTGTCACTATTGAAGAAAAAATATGAGAGAACTTGAATCTCGTCTATAGTGGACGAATCACGGTCACGAATTACGGCATAATGGTGAATAACGGTAATAGCGGTCCGTTATTGCTCGCTATTTCATTGTTCATTCAAAAATTCAAAAAAAAAATCATTTGATTCTATTTAAAAACTTAAAATAAAAATAGCAAAAAAAAAACCATCAATTTACAAATTCAAGAAAAAAATTTCACAAAACTTAAACTTTCAAAAATATCAATTCTCTCAAATTTATCTTCAATCAAAATCAAGTATATGCAATTTAAGATAAGCAATTAATTCAACACTCAAATTACCTTTTTTTTTTTTCTAAATTTGTTGTGATTTTGTGTGCTTGGGGTTATATTAAACTATGGTGCATTGGTAGAAAGAGGCAGGAATTGCTGGGACTTAAAATGAGAGATAAGAGATGAGAGTGAGACTTGAGGTTGACGGAGACGAGCAAATAGCACACACTAGAAAAAAAAGAGAACTGAGAGATGGGGATGAGGATGAAGATTTGGAGAAAAAAATTATTTAATGCAAGATGAAGGGATGAAAAGTTATATGAGTCTGTGCAATTTAGTTAAGAGGCAGAGAAAATAGACTTGAGGCTATTATTGTTGAAAATTACTCACAACATGGAGACTGTCAAGTTTTATTTATTGTAAGCTCATAAAAAGCAATTCTATTGGCTCATAAATAATAATGCTCTTACTTAATTTATGGATGTTTAATAACTTATTATTTGATTTATGCATAATATAGTTCGCTAATAATTTGATGAGTATGATAATTAAATAATTAAATATATCATTCGTTATGATTATTTATTTTTCACATGTTTATTTATCTTTTGTTATTTTTTAATTATCATCTAAATAATTTTTTAAATATGAATATTTTACTATAAATATTTTTTTAAATAAAAAAAATGCATGATATGATATAAATTACTTTAAAAATCATAAAATAAGAGGCTTTATGATTAATAATTAAATTATTATATTTTATAACAAGTTGAGCAAAATTTAAAAAAATTCATGATCATGATAGTCGCAATGATTACAAAAGTCTTCATTATATTCGTAACTATAACAAATGCGATGTAACCAAAACATGATCGTTATCGCAATTTAAATCCCTAGTATGAACAATGAGACATTACAATTGCAGTCATTCAGAGCAAGGATTCAAATAACGATTGGATAGCGGTGTCGCGACCACTATTTCGCGATCGCGCCACTATCCGTCACCGCTATTGGAGAAAAAACGGGAGAGAATTTGAATCTCGTCTATAGCGGATGAATCGCGATCATGAATTGTGGTATAACGATAAATAACGACAATAGCGGTCCGCTATTGTCCGCTATTACCACTATTGCCGCTATTCCTATTTTCATTCAAAAATTCAAAAAAAAAAAAATTCATTTGATTTTGTTTAAAAACTTAAAATAAAAACAACAAGAAAAAAAATAAACATCAAGAAAAAAAAAACTCACAAAACTTAAACTTTCAAAAAAATCAATTCTCTCAAGTTCAACTTCAATCAAAATCAAGTTTATGCAATTTAAAGCAAATAATTAATTCAACACTCAAATTATCTTTTTTTTTAATTTCCAAATTTACCATGATTTTATGTGTTTGGGATTAGATTGGTCTATGTTACATTGATAAAAAGAGGCAAGAGTTGCTGGAACTTAAAATAAGAGACAAGAGATGAGAGTGAAACTTGAGGTTTATAGAAGCAAGCAGATAATACACACAGAATAAAAAGAGAACTGAGAGATGGGGATAAGGATAAAGGTTTGAAGAAAAAAAATTATTGAATGCAAGGTGAAGGGATGAGAAATTGTGTGGGTCTGTGCAATTTAGTTAAGAGACAAAGGAAGTAGACTTGAGGTTATTATTGTTGAAAATCGCCCATAACATGGAGGCTGTCAAGTTTGATTTACTATAAGTTCATAAAAAATAATTCTTTTGACTTATAAATAATAATGTTCTTCCTTAATTTATGAATACCTAATCACTTTTTATTTGATTTATGCATAATATAGTTCGGTAATAATTTGATGAGTACGGTAATTAAATAATTAAATATATTATTCTTTATGATTATTTATTTTTCACATATTTATTTATCTCTTTTTATTTTTTAATTATCATATAAATAATTTTTTAAATATGAATATTTTACTATAAATATTTTTTCTTAAATAAATAAAACACATGATATGAGATAAATTACTTTAAAATTTATAAAATAAGAGGTTTTATGATTAATAATTAAAATTATTATATTTTATAGCAAGTGGAGCAAAATTTTAAAAAATTCACGATCGTAATAATCGTAATGACTGCAAAAATTTTCGTTATTTTCGTAACCGTGATAAACGCGATGCGATCGAAAACGTGACCATTATCGTAATTTAAATCCCTGATTCAGAGGGGCATATGTTAATAATCACCGAGGTAGCATCAAAGATTAAAGGAAGAATTCGGTTGAAGTTGGGCGACTTAACGTTTCCAGTTGATAAAACAGAAAGAAAAAGAAAGTACAAAGCCTTAGAGAAGTATCAGGACGAATATTTCCCAGAAACAGTGCAAAACAGGTCAAACATGGAAGAAGAAGAAGAAGAAGAAGAAGACATAGTGGAAGCTGAAGAGTCAGTTGCACGCAAAAAGAAGCCAAATAAGGAGGGAGAAACAGAACAGATGTATCTGGATGGAGAATCGGAACAGACGGGGGACAAAAACGAAAAACAATCTGGTAACTTGGAATCTGCCTCGGGAAGTAGTAGGGAGTCAGAGGAAGGTAAAGATACAAATGAGGAGAATAAAGAATGGTCAGAGAAAGTCAGTGAAACACAGTCCTCGAGCTTTGTGGAGGGATTCTTGAAAAGCAACAAAATCACAGAACAGAATGATGAGGGAGGTGTGGCAAATAATAATGAAAAGCTAAAGGAAAGGTCAGACTTAGTGGAAATGCATTGCCCGATTAGACAAGAAATTTTAAAAAGCCTGATGGGAATGGGCCTGGATAAATTAACAAACTTTTCCAATGGGCCGAACCAATACACAAATTCAAATCCAGAAACGGACAATGACATTGAAAATACATGGATGGCAGAAAGAAGAGTAGATTAGGGCCCGAGAACCACCAAATGGAAGTTCTATGAAGAAATAGAGGAAAAACTAATTGGAAAAGCACAAAGAAAAGGAAGAAAAATAGGAAAGAAGATCAGCAAAAGGAAATGACTATCAAGTAGACAGGAGACGGAAGATCGAGTGGTGAATGCATCAATTTTTTATGGAGTTATTATCAATAGAAACAGGGAGCTGATTAAAGAAACAATAGAGGATGATATACGAAAAGAAGCGGGGTCCATATGGGCAATGGGAAGACAACTTGGAATTTCAGCACAGGGAAATGAAGAGGAGGTGATCATGAAGCTGCAACAACTGGAAGTAGTTTAAAAACAGAAGGCTGAATAAGGTAAGGGGTGGGTAATATCTCAACTTTGATTGCCTTTAAATTCTGTAGCACTGGTGTTAGGATGGAGGAAACAAATATTGGAGCCAGTAGTGGGAAGAACAATGTGGGTTTCGAAAAAGACAAAAATTATGAGGGTTGATTTGCTGGTTTGAATATTCGAATCTGTTAGGTTAGATCAAAGAGAAAAGGGACGAAGATAGTATCTTGGAATGTCAGAAGTAGTTCGAGTCGGATGAAAACGCAAATAATAAGGAAATTTATAAGAAAGTTGAATGTTGAAATGCTGCTCTTACAGGAAACTAAGTTGGAATCGTGTGATAGTAGGAAAGTAGAAAGTATCTGGCCGAATGGAAATATAGAATGGGTAGATAGACCAGCTGAGGGACGATCTGGAGGACTGCTGACAGTAAGGGATAAACAATTTTTTGCCAAGGAATCAGTCCTGGTTAAGGAAAGATTCATTATGATAAAAGGAAAGTGGGTGTATCATAATTTGGAGTCTTATATTGCTAACGTCTATGCACCTTGTGCGCAAGAGGAGAAGAGGAGATTATGGAAGGAGATACTAAAGATAAAAGCATATATGGGTGGGAGTTGGTGTATTGCAGGGGATTTTAACACTATAAGGAACTTGGAGGAAATGAGGGGATGTTCATCTGTAGGGATACAAGATTTTAATAATTTTATAGATGCAGGGGAGCTAATAAACCTACCATTTAATGACACGAATTTCACCTGGTATGGTTCAGGCTTGAAAAAGAGCAGGTTAGATAGATTCTTGATCACGGTTCAGTGGATGCTTTGTTTCGAGCAGATAACCTAAAGAGCTTTGAAACGTTCTTTGTGGGATCATTGTCCAATAAGGTAGATTGGGGACCTAGGGCATTTAAGTTTCTGGACCGTTGGTAGAATAACAAAGATTTCAGAGAAGTGATCTCAGAAAATGAAACTATTTGAAAATCAGAGGCAATCCGGGATTCATACTTAGAGTGAAATTAAATAGGCTTAAAGGTTGTCTAAAACAGTGGAATAGAGAAGTATTTGGTTTTGTGGATAGTACAATAGCCAACCTGGAGTAAACATTGGACGAGCTTGATAAGGTAGGAGGCAGCAGGGAGTTGAACGAAGAAGAATTAGCCTGCAAAAAGGAAGTCACACAGCAGCTATGGGCAGCACGTCGGAATAGAGAATCAATTTGGAGACAAAAGCCCAAAGTTAAGTAGATAAAGGAGGGAGACCGAAATACAAAATTTTTCCACAATAAAGCAAAAGCCAAGGCAAGAAGAAATTATGTGGGGGGATTAAAGATCAATGGAGAATGGGTGTCGAAGCCGAGATCAGTCAAGACTGCAATTGTGGAATATTTTAAGAATTGTTATGATTCTGAAGAATGGAACAGACCAGTAGTTGATGACCTGGAGTTCCAAAAATTAAATCCTGGAGAGGCAGATTGCTTAGAAGGTCCATTTTCAAACCAGGAGATAAGAAGGGCAGGAGGTGAATGTGAGGGCTCGAAAGTGCCCCGGCCCAGATGGATTCAACATGAGCTTCTACCAGAGAATGTGGCCATTGATGAAAGGTGAGTTATTGGAATTTTTTGCTGAATTTTATAATAGTGGGAAAATTTGAAAAAGGATTAAATTTGACGTTCATTACTTTGATACCCAAAGTTCCTAACCCTACCTCATCAAAGGAATTTATCCCCATCGGTTTGGTAAACTCAGTTTATAAGATACTAGCAAAGGTGCTGACGACAGACTAAAGAAAGTGGTCGGGAAATTGATTAGTGATACGCAAAGTGCCTTCATAGGTGGTACAGATTATGAATGGGATTTTGTTAGCAAATGAAATAATTCATAGTATGAAATAGAAACTGTGCAATAATGGGGGTGTGGTTGTGAAGTTAGATTTTGAAAAAGCATACGATTGTGTGGACTGGAAATTCCTTGATTTTGTGATGAAAAAGATGGGATTTGGGCTACGGTGGTGAAATTGGATAGAAGAATGTATTCCAACAGCCAAATTTTCGGTTTTAGTTAATGGCTCTCTAACGATTGAATTTCTAATAAGAAGAGGCTTAAGACAAGGAGATCCTTTGTCTCCGTTCTTGTTTCTTTGGCGAGGGAAGTTCTACATAGAATGCTTGAAAAGGCAAAAGAATCTATTCAATGGGATAGTAGTAGCAGATACAGGATTCAGCATATCCCACTTACAGTTTGCAGATGACAGAGTGATATTTATGGGAGCAAAGGTGGAATAAGGATGAAATCTAAGATCTTTAGAATGTTTGAAATAGTATCTGGGTTGAGAATTACTTTTTCTAAATCCAGAATCTGTCCAGTTGGTGTCCAAGAGGAGATAGGACAGAGATTGACTAATATAATGCAATGTCAAAGGAGTGCAATACCTTTTCTGTATTTGGGAGTTCCATTAGGAGCAAATCCAAGAAGCATTCAGATATGGGAACTGATACTAAACAGGATGAAGGAGAGACTAGCGTTATGGCAGAAAAAGTTTTTATCATTTGGGGGGCGATTAACACGAATCAGTTCAGTGCTCAACTCACTACCCCTGGACTACCTATCTGTATTCAAGGCACCTAAAGGAGCCATACAGAAGATGGAAAAAACAAAAAGGGCTTTCCTGTGGGGTAGAGGAGAAGAAAGGAGAAATATTCCAAAGGTAAAATGGGCAATGGTGTGCACACCAAAATGCTTTGGGTGACTGGAAATATCGAGTTTAATAAACAAGAATACTGCCTTATTGTGTAAATGGTGGTGGAGATATGGGAACGAGAAGGAGGCACCATGGAGGAGGTTGATTGAGGAGAAATATGGTAGAGGTAAACTACTATGGATACCATCAGATACACAAAAAGATAATATGTCGAAGGTGTGGAAAAATGTGATAGATATGAAGAACGAGGAGGGAGTCCATAAGATGATTGGAATGGAAGGCAATAGGTGGATCATTGGGAATGGAAACAGTATACTATTTTGGTTGGACAAATGGATTCGTGAGAAGCCTTTAAAAGAAGTTTTCCCGAGACTATTCTCACTGGCAGTGGACAAGGAGTGCACTGTTGTAGATAGAATGAATAGCACAGAAGGTGTATGGTCTTTAGATTTAAGAAGATGTAGACATCTGAATCTGTCTGGGTTCTACTTGTTGCTAATTAAAAAAAATAAATAATGAAAAAACGGAAAAAACCAAATGGTTGAGTTTGTGTGAAATTATTTGATTGGACTATAAAGCTTGAATTGGATTTAAGGTTTGAAGTCGGAATTTGAAGGCAATTGGAATTCCTTTCTGGTATAGGTTTTCTTGATCGGAACCCTATAAATACATGCCCATAGCAAGCAACAAAGACCAGAGAGAAAGAGAAAAAAATACACGAAAGCAATCAGAAAGTATAAAATTTTTGGGAAAATTTTTGGTTTGAAAAGGGTTTTTTTTTTTTTTTTGGAAAATTTTCTAGAAAAATCTAGATTTTGATGAAAGTTTCTGGTGATGAATATCGTTTCTGGTGAAGAAATCTAGATTTCGACAATATTTTGGTGGGTTTTGCAAATTCCTGCTAACCAATCTAGATTTCGACATGAATTTTCAAAATTCGATGAAAATTCAATCAGAGTTTATTGGGAGTTTAAGGAGAGAATATAGGAAAAAAGAATAGGAAAGAGAGGGAGAAAGAGAAATTTGAGAAAAAAAAGGATTTTTTGTCTTTTATATCATACCGAAATAACGTCGTTTTGGCGTTTAACTTAGCCCAGGATTCGTTCATTTTACAGTCTGGAGGTTCGACCTATAGCGTTGATCTGCTTTTGACACGCATTCTACCTGAGCCAAGCTACATTGAGCCGCCAAGTTGCGTTTCTAGAGTCGCCATCTGTGTCTGCACCCGAGCCATTCCAGCCGTCGAGTCGAATGGATCTTGTTTGGTATTATTTTATTTATTTATTTATTTTAAAATTTTTTTGCATGATTAAATTTTAAGAAAAAATAAAAAATAAAAAACAAAATAAATAATTTTTTGAGAATAAATAATAATTATCTTATGATAAAATTTTTAGAAATTTCAAATGACAAATTTTTAAAAAATTCATAGATGAGAAATTTTTTTAAAATTTGTCTCAAATGATAAAATAATTTAAATAAAATTTTAATAATAATAATTAATATTTATTTTTAATTTTAAAAATAAAAATTTAATAAAAAATTTTGAAATTATATATTAATTATCCAATGATGAGATTCTTAGAAATTTCAATAAAAATAATTGTATTCTTTTACAAATAAAAATTTTTGATTAAAAATATTTGATAATTATCCAAGGATGAGAATTTTATAAATTTTAAATGTTAAATTTCTTAAGAAATCTTTAAGTGAAATATTTTTTAAAATTTATCCCAAATAGTGAAAAAATTTAAATGAAATTTCAAAAAAACTAACTATCATGTTATTTTTTTACCAAAAATTAAAAAAAAAAAAACAAAAAAAGAAATTTTAAATTGACCCAATGGTAAAAAATTTAGAAAAAAAAAGTAAAAATAAATTTTGATGATAAAATTCTTAATCGTAAATAGTTGATTACCAAAAAAAATTTTAGGTGAGAATATTTTTAATTTTGACCTAAATGGTGGATGAATTAGATATATTCTTAATAAAAATAATAATTTAAAAACAACAATAAAAAAATGATTAAACTTTTTTTTAACAACGAAACATTTTAAAAAAAATAAATGTGATTTTTAAATACTCTTGAGATGAAAAAGTATTTTTTAGAATTCTATTAGATTGATGGAGAATGTTAAAAATTATTTTCAATATTAAATTTAAGATCATTAGAATCAAGATTTTAGGATAATTTAAAATAAAATGGTATTATTTTTTGGATAGGCATGTGAGGTATTATAACCTTCTCCAGAACCTATTTTTTTAGGGATCTTTAGTCAAGCTTAGGAATTATTTAAAAAGATAGATTTATTAAGTGATCAATTACACCTGATTAAAAAAAGATTGATAGTGACTCTTCTTGTTAAGTTTAATTATAGATATTCAGATTTATATGTTATGACAAAAGAGAGATGTTCAAGTAGAAAAAAGAGCAGTTAATGAACTCGCAAGCTCTGCTTAGAGAAATGATCTTGAGACCAAATATGGAGGATAGGCTGGTGTGGGAAGCTAACATTAGGGGAAGATTCTTGGTGGAAAAACTTAATGCATACCTGGATTGCAGACACAACCATTCGAACCAGCAGGTTTGTTTTTATTCTATTTGGAAATTAAATATCCCACAGAAAGTGCAAAGTTTTATGTGGCTTACAATACATGATAGTATACCATCTAAATGCTTTCTTAGATCCAGAGGTGTAAATTTAGATGATAACCAAAGTTTGTGTCAGTGGTGCAAATGTGTTGATGAAGATTGTGCTCACATTCTAATTAATTGCCATTTCTCTTAGGTTGTACGGTGTGCTATATTTAATTGGTGGAGATTGAGCTGGGTGGTGCCGAATAAAGTGAAGGATTTGTTATGTCAGTGTGAAGCGGTGCCGATATATGGAGAAGCCAAAAAGAGATGGCTTTCGGTGTGAGGGGCTACACTTTGTGGGTTGTAGCAAGCAAAAAATGAATCAGTCTTCGAAGGTAAAAGCTGGGATAGGCAAACAATCCTATTTCTTGTCAAGATAAGGTCACTTTTCTTATCAAGAAGGTCACTTTTCTGGGTCAAGGTAAAAGAAGGAGCTGCGGTAGTGAATGAAGCAGCATGGTGGCTTAGCCCAAAAGAGATTGGGGAAATATCTCATAATCAAAATAATAGAGGAGTTAAATGGAGGTGTCCAGGTGAAAACTTAAAATTCAATGTGGATGGATCTACTAGAGATAAGCCAGGAAAAGCAAGGTGCGGTGGAGTTCTGAGAGATCATGAGGGGAACATTAGAGGATTATTTTACGGTCCTCTTGGAGAATAGGAATCCAATATGGCCGAGATATTGGCCATTAAAACTGCAATTCATTTGTTTTCTTCTTCACCATGGCTGAAAAAGGGTGTTCTAATTATGGAATCAGATTCTGAAGTACCTATTAATTGGGTTAGTAACATAAACATTGAACCTTGGAAGCAATGGCAGATTTTTGCAGAAATAGATAAACTGGTGGAGATGATTGGAGAGGTGGAATTTGTTCGTACATATAGAGAGGCCAACTGCTTTGCAGATTCCTTGGCAAGGATGCGGGTTGATAGTCTTACTTTGTTTCATGCCTGGCTATAATAAGATGAGACTTTATTAGAGAAAATGCAGATGTTGGAAATCAATGTTTAATAGGGGATTAATAGGTGTAACAACTTTCTCTAATCAATAAACTTCTTTGGCTGAGAAAAAAAAAATCAAACATGATTTTAATTTATAAGATTAAATTTACATATCTTATTATATTTTTAAAAATTAAATAAATAATTAAAATTATACAAATTTTGAAATAAAATTATTTTATTCTAATCTTTGTCTATATTAAACACATGATAAATTAATATTATTTAATTTAATTTAATTTTATTATAAATTTATACACCAAAAACATCAAAAAAATACATGGACTATAAGTACATGTCTAACCAACTTGATTACAATGAGGAAAACGCTTTAGCAAGAAAAAAAAAACTTTATTATTAAAGTGCAGGCAGAAGGAAGATGCATTTCCTATGCTCGTCTGGGTGGATTTGGACTATTTGGATCATTCACGATATTGATCCTGGTGGTGGAGTACTTGGTGCTGTTTGCATATGAAATCCATTTGGAGTTGGACTTTTAGGGTTCGAATGTTTGGGATCTTCCTTTGCACTTCGACGCGCTAAACTTAAAAGAACCAAATTTTCTGTCATTAGCACCAAACCAAACACATTAGCACTTACGCAATATATATACAAATATATAAAGGAAAAAATAAAGTTAGACATATACAGGGATAGCCTATTATTAGAAAGTAGTTTCCAACTAATATTTGGAGTTGATAGGGGCCTAAAGATGTTAACTCTGCTTGATTAAGAGGATGAAAAAGAAAAAAAAAAGACCAAAAAGGTTTTAATTTATCACAAAAAAATTAAAATCATTTAAAATTTTATGAAATTCAAAAGATAACACATACAAAATAAAACACAGAGAGTAACAAATTTTATGTATGCATTAGGTATCTAAAAGACTTCAGAACTCTACTTATTATCTTTTAGGGAGATATTTTGTTATAAAATAGTGACATTTATTAAAATAAATGTCTTATTAGAGGCGTTTACTCTTAAAACGTTGTTATCATTTTCAAAATAATAAAAGCTTGTGGTGTTTTTTTAAACGCAGCAAAAAATATATAGTGAAAAATCCATTTATGGGTAGTAGTATTTAGAGATTGAAATTACTAGCAAGCCTTATATTTTGGGTTTTGAAAAAGGAATATTGGTTGATGAGTACAGGTCAGTTTAATTACGGAACAGAATATCTCTTTTTCCTAGACTCTTTCATTTGTATCAAAAGAATATCGACTCTCTATTCGATGAAATCAAGTAACTTTACTCAAAGTTGTAAGAGGTTTGCAGTACCTTGGATTGCTGAAAACTCAGGAATTCTGGCCTCTACCGACGTAGTCCATGAACTCATCGACAACATTAAAGAGGCTGCAAGTAGAGCACATACAGCAGCACTAGAGAAACTCCCCATTGTTTGTATTTTCTCCATTTTTTCCTATCAAAATGTGTCGCATATATATATAGAAACTTGTCAAGTAATCAAGTTTTTTTTCAAGTGAAATTATTTTCATCAACTTGTAAAAATTTTGGTATTGATGCTGATAGTTGATAGATCGTCAGACTTCCAGCTTTGAAATGTACAAGTCAATAATATATATATATATATATATTAATGCTGATAGTTGATAAATCCTCAGACTTCCAGCTTTGAAATGTTCAAATCAATAATATATATATATATATATATATAAAGATTCATTTATATTAATATAATTATTATTTTTGATATTTTTAGATCAAAATTAAATTTATGATTTATTTAAATTAAAATACTATTTTTAAATTTATTAATTTCGGTTGAACAATTAAAAAAATAAAAATTACACTAATATAATTCTTACATTTTTTTTAGATTTTTAAATTAAAATTAAATTCATAATTCATTTCAATTAAAATTAATATTTTTAAATTTATTAATTTTGATAAAAAATTAAAAATATTTATAAAAATTACATTAATAAAAATGTATCTCTCTTCACACACACACATATATATTATAATAAGCCAATAATAATAATATTCTTTTAACATGTTTATAATTAATTTTTCTTCACTGTATATACTATTTTTCTCTTGGCACGTTTTTTTTTCTTTTGACAATAACGTGTGTAAATAGTGTATAAAGACATGCTTTCCTTTTTCCTGTAGTTTTTGTATTTTTGTTTTACTCTTGGTACATAGAAAGAGAAAGATGTCTTATTAATGTACGTGATTACCAAGTCTAGGGTAAGTTTTGGAAAATTGAAATATCGAAATGATTCATTGAAAAGATAGTGTCTGATTTCTTATATCTAATACCAGAACAAAGCTTTAGTTGGATCTAGTCATCGTGCTGCCTACGCATACCAAGTCATGCTCGTTACCTTTAATGGAAAGGTTCGAGGTGTTGGCTTTGGCTCCTGTTGAATTTTTTGGATTAATTCACATGTAAAGAGATAATTTTTTTAGATAATTCACGTATAAAGAGATAATTGATTATATATATTTTGAGATTGTCAAAAATTAAATCTTAAAAATTATAATTATAATTTTAATATTTTATCAAAATATCATAACTTTCATTTTTCTAGAGCCACTAAAATTAGGAAAATCACAGTGTAAACACCATGACCCTTCATTCAATCCACGTTTTCCTTTTCCTTGACTTCCAAACAAAACCTTATGTTTTAGAAGCCGACTGCTTGTTAGAATATCGTTTCTGTTGTCGTGATCAATATTGTATTTGTAGGCACCTTCCTAGTTTTAACTAAACAATGAAGGGGAATTTTACGCCAGACCACAGATATAAATGTTAAGGAAAACCGATGGAAACTTCATTCTTTACATCGTGTCTGGTAGGTGTGGAAGAAAGCTTGGAGAGGGGAGGAAGGAACGCATGCTCTTTTTTTTTCTTTCCAATTTATTTTGTACGAAGAAAATATGGATTTGCCTTTTCTTCTTTGTATTCTCTAAAAAATTCAGTCCTTTAACAAGTGTAAAGAATTTTTTTTTGATTTTATTAAATTCAATAATTTTATAATTCATAGTTTAACTTTTTACTCATTTCCTTTTCTTTCATTTTTCATCAGTCCGTAACAAATACGAGAGATGAACAAAAAAAAAAAAAACTCATTTATTAATTTCTTTTCCGTCCCAATTATTTTCTTCAGCTACTTCGTTTTCTTTCGTTTCCTTCATTTTGATTCTAACACAAATATGAGTGGCATTACGAAAGTAAAATCTACTTTGGTTTTTTATATACACACACTAGTACATGATCAAGTGCCTCGTATGTGAATACATATTTTTAAAATATGTGTTATTATTATATTTTTAAATTATAATTATAAAATGAAAGTAAATAGCTCTTTATTTAACAAATATTTATGAGTTGCATCATTTAATATTATAAGGCAAGTTGTTGTTGTTGTTAAATTTGTCAAATGCTTGGGAAAAATAGTCAAAATTCTTTTATTAGGATCACTATCATTTATAGTATTGTGTTGGGCTAAAAGCCTCCAATCCAATCACACCAGCGGAAGCGAAATCAAACAATAAATCAAACACACAAGAGACAATAATTTAACGTGGTTCGGTCCAACTGACCTACATCTACGGATGAGAAACAAGATCCACTAGTTGTAAAGAATTACAAACTTACATCAAATCATCAACCTCACTCAACAATCAATACTCATAAGACACTCTCAATCTCTTCTAGTCCTATAGAGTATTTTCAACCCAAACAAACACAAACTTAAATCCTTGTGCACCCTTTCAACATAACCAAACACATACCCATATGCTTCCATACACCATACCTATGTGGACCCTCTCAATCTCCTCTAGTCCACTCACAAACAAACATACACACCCATACAAACATACACACCCATAAGACGTAAAACCTCAATACTCCTATGGGGTGTCTATCCCATAAAACCCTACAACTCTCTTACATCTTTTTCTCATACCTAACCCTGTAGAGACTTCACCTATTTATAACCATACAAACTTGCCCATTAAGAATCCCTCTCTCTTAGAATTTTTCTCCTGTAAGTTAAACTTGCCTATTAAGAATCTCTTTCTTTTTAGAATTCTTCTCTTGCAAGTCAAACTTACCTATTAAGAATCCTCTTTCTCTTAGAATTCTTCTTTTGCAAGTCTTCTTGTCCATCAAGCAATATCTAACAAATTTCAAACAAATCTTTAACAAATCTCAAACAAATCTCTTATGGGATTTGAGTCAATATTCCCAACAATCTCTACATTGACTCAAATTCCATCAATCATCTGTCTTTATGCTAGATATGCTTTGCTCCACCTGCAATGGAAGTCTCACAATCATCTTCTCTTCTCTTGTGTCTTCACGCTTCATACAA
The DNA here is from genome assembly GCF_047325235.1 of Durio zibethinus. Lineage (NCBI taxonomy): Eukaryota > Viridiplantae > Streptophyta > Magnoliopsida > Malvales > Malvaceae > Durio > Durio zibethinus. The sequence goes on along the minus strand of NC_143182.1, from coordinate 9,653,969 downwards.
ACCAATCTTCAATCTTCAAAACTCGAACTCGAACTCTTCCTTTTCTCATATCTCAAACTGTCAACTATTCCCATGTCTCAAACTATCGGCTCTTTCCACATCTTAAATCTTTAACTCTTCTCACGTTTCGAACATTCAGCTCTGATATCACTTGTTGGGAAACATCACAGTTCTAATACCACTTATTGGGGATCACCACAGCTCTGATACCATTTGTTGGGCTAAAAGCCTCCAATCCAATCACACCAGCGGAAGCGAAATCAAACAATAAATCAAACACACAAGAGACAATAATTTAACGTGATTCGATCCAACTGACCTACATCCACGGATGAGAAACAAGATCCACTAGTTGTAGAGAATTACAAACTTACATCAAATCATCAACCTCACTCAACAATCAATACTCATAAGACACTCTCAATCTCTTATAGTCCTATGGAGTATTTTCAACCCAAACAAACACAAACTCAAATCCTTGTGCACCATTTCAACATAACCAAACACATACCCATATGCTCCCATACACCATACCTATGTGGACCCTCTCAATCTCCTCTAGTCCACTCACAAACAAATATACACACCCATACAAACATACACACCCATAAGACGTAGAACTTCAATACTCCTATGGGGTGTCTATCCCATAAAACCCTACAACTCTCTTACATCTTTTTCTCGTACCTAACCCTGTAGAGACTTCACCTATTTATAACCATACAAACTTGCCCATTAAGAATCCCTCTCTCTTAGAATTCTTCTCCTGTAAGTTAAACTTGCCTATTAAGAATCTCTTTCCTTTTAGAATTCTTCTCTTGCAAGTCAAACTTACCTATTGAGAATCCTCTTTCTCTTAGAATTCTTCTTTTGCAAGTCTTCTTGTCCATCAAGCAATATCTAACAAATTTCAAACAAATCTTTAACAAATCTCAAACAAATCTTTTATGGGATTTGAGTCAATATTCCCAACATATTGGACCTGAAGCAATAAACACAATAATACAAAAATAATATATTGCAATAAATCTACAACAATAGTTAACAATCAATAAATAAAACGCAAAAAAAAAAAACACACCAAAATTTACGTGAAAAACCCTCTAGTGTAGAGAAAAAAATCGACCAACCACCAGAAAAATCTCTACTATCAAATAATAGATATATAAAGTTCTCTTCTAGCTAAAACTAAAGCTAATCAACAACTAAAGAGACAATTGAAGAAATCTCATTAAATAAGTAACTCAACAAATGCACCATGGATTTGGTCATAGAGAGTTTCAAAATCGATCTCCACCGTTCAGATATAGAAGTCTAAATCATAAACCTGCTGATAAAATTTTAGCTTAATAGGATCACAGATCGATTTTCTTTCAACCAACTCTTCATTTTTCTTTTTTTCTTTATTTTTTTATTGTTTTTCTTGCTATTTGGTGCCTCATTTTACACCTTAAAACAACCTCTTTTTCTTTTAATATGTAGGGCTCTTTTTCTTGGTCAAAGACTAAAGGTTTGGGCCTTTTAACTAGCCAAAATCGATGGAATGGGGCTGGGGCTCACATTTCTAACAATATTTCCTTCTAGCCCCATTAAGATGAGATTCATCACCATGACAGTTTCATTTGGAACTTACCTTGGCTAAGGTACCCATTCCGATCAAGTTATTGTAGAGCTCAAATTTTTTTTTGGGAAATGTCTTAATTAACATATTTGTTACATTCTCATCAATATGGACTTTTTTCAACAGCAACTGTTGTTTCTCAATCACTAAATGTAACCGGTGATATCTAACATCAATGTGCTTTATTCTAATATAATACATGGTATTCTTACTCAAATCTAAAGCACTTCGACTATCATAAAACACCATATACTCTCTCTGATTCAACACCAATTCAATAAGAAAACATTTTATCCAAAGCATTTTTTTATATGCTTCAGTTGTTGTCATATACTCAACCTTTGTAGTTGATAAGGTAACACACTTCTATAATTTAGATTGCCAAGACATAGCTTATCTCGCAAAAGTAAACAAACATCTTAAAGTAGATTTTCTATTATCAAGATTACCTACCATGTCAGCATTAGTAAACTCTTTTAGAACTAGTTGTGAAACTCCATAATTTAAGCACATTTTTTAGTTATCTCTCAAATATCTAAAAATTTATTTCACTGCTTCCTAGTGAACCGTTCCTAGATTAGAAAGAAATTTACTCATTATACTAACTACATGAGCAATGTCAAGCTGTGTGCAAACCATAAGATACATAAAAAAATTTACTGTAGAAGAATAAAAAATACTAGACATAGTTAGTTGCTCCTCCTTAGTTACCAAACAAGATTTTTTACTCAGATAAAAATGGTTGACAAGTGAACTGCTAACTTATTTAGTAAGTTATATGTTGAATTTACTAAGCACTTGTTCAACATAACTTTTCTATGACAATCACAGTTTTTCAACTCTCTTATCCTAGATAATATTATATCAAAAATCTGCTTTATTGGACCTAAATATTTCATGTTAAAAGACTTAGACAATCGTTCTTTTAACTTATGAACCATATCGATATCTTGTCCCACAATCAATATATCATCAACATATAGTAAAAGAATAATGAAGTTACTATTAAAATTTTTTTTTACATATACATAAAGATCCGTTGCCATTCTTTTATAATTGTAGTTCATCATAAAAGAATTAAATTTTTTGTACCACTATTGCAAAACTTATTTCAAGCCACACAAACTTTTTTTCAGTTTACAAACTAAGTGTTCTTTTCCTTTCATTTCAAAATTCTCAGGCTAATCCATATAAATTATTTCAAGCCATACAAACTTTTTTTCAATTTGAAAACTAAGTGTTCTTTTCCTTTTATTTCAAAACCCTTAGGCTGATCCATATAAATATCATTCTGTAAGTCACCATGCAAGAATGCAGTCTTAACATCAAGTTACTTATGCTCAAGATTCAAACTAACTGCTAATCTTAATACCACTCGAATGAAACTCATCTTCACAACTAGAAAAAAGATTTCATCAAAATCAATGCCAGGTTTTTGAGAAAAATCTTTCACTACTAATCGAGCTTTGTAGCTAACTAGTTTATCACCATCTTTTTTCAACTTGAAGACTTATTTATTCTTTAATGGCCTCATTTATTTCATAAGTTTAACAAGATCATATGTATCATTTTTTTGTAATGACTCCATTTCTTCTTTCATTGCTTTTAATTAATGGTTTCTATCCGGAGTAATCTGAACATATTGGAAGCTCTTTAGCTCTCCCTTACTGGTAACTAAAATAAAATCTAAACTTTGATACCTTATAGATAACATGTGTTCTCTGGTAGATCTTCTAAGCTGAAACTCTACACTACCTGATTCTAAAGGTAGCTCCTTATGTTCAACACTTTCTGGTGGAGAAGATTGCTTACTCTACTTAAAAGTGATTGCATTTGACTCATCACTAACTATGACTGGTTCATTCATATCCCTAAGTTTTGTCTCTTGCTTATTTTTACCATCTGTGAGTATTTCTTATGAAATTTTCGTTGGTGTTAAAACATCATACTCAACAATAACCAATGTAGTCTTTCATTTTTTTCAAGGTTAGCTATGGTTTTTTTTCATGAAAAACTACATTTATGTTTTGACTGTCTTTCTCTTCACTAGATTTCATACCCTGTAGCCAAATTTCTCATCATTATATCCTACAAACACATACTATATGACTTTTTTTTTAAGCTTTAATCTATGCCCTTTCGGTATATGCATAAATGCTTTACACTTAAAAACTTTCAAGTGAGAGTATGAAGCATCTTTCCCTATCCGCATTCTTTCTGAAATGTCAAAGCCCAAAGAAACTAATGATGTTAAGCAAATAACAAGCTATGTTGACCGTTTCACCCTAGAATGGCTTTGGTAATTTTATCATCCTTAAAATATATTTGACTTTTCTTACAATAGTGTGATTCATCCTTTTAACTACACTATTATGCTACGGTGTTCTAGGTTCTATTATCTCATGTCTAATCTCATGCTTTGAACAGTATTCTTCAAAGTCTTTGGATGTGTATTCTCCACTATTATCAATCTGAATAAACTTTAAGGGTAGCCCTATTATCTTTTTCTACTATGGCATGGAATTTTAAAAATACTACAGTACTTGACTTTTATTTTTCAACATATATATCTAAGTCTTATATAAAACATCATCAATAAACGTAATAAAATACTTGCTACCATCCAATAACTTAACCTTAATGGGATCACATACATCAAAATGAATCAATTTCAATCTATTTTTTTCTTTGAGAACTCTTATGAAAAGAAACTCTACGATGCTTGACAAACAAATAATATCCATGTCTTGTACATTATGTAGCATAATTTTTTTTTTGTAACTACCATAGATATTTTGAGAAGCTTCCACTATCTATTCTTTTGTTAACTATCATATCCTTCTTTATCAAGAATATTAATAGCAAACAAGTTCATTCTTATATCCAAAACGTATTTGATATCCTTTAAAGTTAACACGTAGCTCGTATTAGTTTGTACAACATATCACCAATCTCAATAATCTATGACACAGTCTTATTTTTCATCTTAGTGTAACCAAAGTCTCATTCTTTGTAAGTTACAAATAGCTCCCTCTTAGGAACACAATGATATACAGCTCTTGTGTCAACTATTCACTCAATGCTAGAATCACCAATATGATTATAATCACCATGTATATAAATCAAAGTAACTGAATCTCTATCTGAATTCATTTCTGTAATAGTACCATCATTTGAATTTTTACCTTTTTCATCTTTTCATTCTTTTTTCAAGATTTTGTAGTATCACTTTATATAACCTACTTTACCACAATGAAAACATTTCACTTTATCATTGGACTTAGATCTATGTTTAAACTTACTACAACATTTCAAATTCTAACCTCTGTTGATGTTTTTATCTTGTTTTTTGTGACAAGAACTTGATTTTCAGGATTTAAATCTTTTCGCATTGCTTCTTCATTAAGCATATTATCTTTTACTATCTACAATGTCACTTTATAATCAGGAGTTGAATTAAGAATAATCACAACTAGAGTATTCCACCTATCTAGTAATGAACCTAAAAAAAATAATACCTTTATTTCATCATCCATCCTAAGGTCTATAGTAGTCATCTGATTAAATATATCTTAAAAATCAATCAAGTATTTTGTAATCGATCGTCCATCCCTATACTATAAAGTTACTAGCTTTTTAACAAGCATAACTTTATTCATGTTTATTTCCTTTTATACAATGTTGTCAATTTTTTTCAAATAGTGTAGGTATCTATCTCTTTCACTACATGATGAAATATATTGATATTAACCTATTTTATGATTATAGCTAGTGTTTTCTACCTAACTTTTTTTAGCTTTCATTTTTCGTATCATTGGCTTAGTTGAATCACCTAATATTGGCTCATATAAATCTTTGCAGTATAAATGATCTTCAATCATAAGCTTTTAAATTAAATAATTTGATACTGTCAATTTTATCATGGAACCTGTATCACCATCTATGATCTCAAATAGAATTTAATTTTATCCTAAGTTGCTTCTATATTGATGTTTCAAAATAACCCTCACTCTGATACCACTTGTTGGGCCTAAAGCAACAAACATAACAAAGCAAAAGCATAATATTGCAATAAACCCACAGTAATAAATAACAACTAATAACACAGAAAAAATAAATCACACCAAGATTTATGTAAAAAACCTTATAGTGTAGAGAGAAAAAACTTCGAACCACCAAAAAAATCTTCATTACCAAATAATGGATATACAAAATTCTCCTCTAGCTAAAACTAAAGCTAATCAACAACTAGATAGACAATTAAAGAAATCTCACTAAATAGGTGACTTAACAAATATGCTCTGGATTTGTTCGTAAAGAGTTTCAAACATGATCTCTACCGTTCAAAATATAAAACTCTGAATCATAAACCTGCTGACAAAATTTCAACTCAATCGGACCATAGATCGACTTCCATTCAACTAACTCTTCATTCTTCATTTTCTCTTTATTTTTGTGGCTTTTTTTCTTTATATTCGGTGCCTCTTTTTATGCGTTAAAATAACCCTTTTTTTCTTTTAATATGTAAGGCTCTTTTTCTTGGTCAAAGATTAAACGTTTTGGGCTTTTAACTTAGCGAAAACCAATGGAATGAAGTTAGACACCACATTCCTAACAATCTTCCCTTCCAGCCTCATTAGAAGGAAATTCATTACCATAACAGTTTCATTTGAAACTTACCTTTGCCAATGAATCCATTTCAGTCAAGTGACTGCAGAGCTTAAACTTTTCTTTAAAAAATGTCTTAGTTAACATATCTACTATATTTTCATCAGTATGAACTTTCTTCAATAGCATATACTATTCTTTAATCGTTATATATAACTAGTGATATCTAACATTAATTTACTTTGTTCTAGTATGGTACATGATGATCTTACTCAAATCTAAAGTACTATAGCTATAAAAAATTATTACATACTCTTTTTTATTCAACCTCAATTTAAGAAAAAAATTTTCATCCAAAGCATTTTTTTACTTACTTCGATTCTTACAATATACTTAGCCTTTGTAATTGATAATGTAGCACACTTTTACAACTTAGACTGCCAAGACATAGCTCTTTTCTGTAAAAGTGAACAAATACCCTGAAGTAAATTTTTTACCATCAAGATCACCTATCATGTCAACATCAATAAACCTTTCTAGAACTGGTTGTGAAACTTCATAACTCAAGTACATTTTTTAAGTGTTCTTCAAATATCTGAAAATTTATTTCACTGCTTCATAGTGAATCTTTTTCTAATTAGAAAGAAATCTACTCATTACACCAACTGCATAAGTAATGTCAGGCAGTGTATAGACTATAAGAGACATCAAAAAATCAATCGCAAAAGAATAAGGAATACTAAACATAACTAGTTGCTTTTTCTTAGTCACCAGATAAGATTTCTTATTCAGATGAAAATAGTTGGCAAGTGGACTATAAACTGATTTAGTAAGTTGCTTGTTGAATTTACTAAGCCCATGTTCAACATACTTTTTCTGTGACAATCACAACTTTTCAGCTTTCCTATCTTAGATAATATTCATACTGAGAATTTACTTTATTGGACCTAAATCTTTCATATTAAAGGATTTAAACAATTGTTCTTTCAACTTACGAACCATACTAACATCTTGTCTCTCAATCAATATATCATTAACAAATAGTAAGAGAATAATGAAGTTACCATCAGAAAATTTTTTGACATACACACAAGGATCCATTGCTTTTTTTTTTTTTTTATAGTTGTAGCTCATCATAAAATGATCAAATTTTTTGTACCACTATCGTAGAGTTTGTTTCAAGCCATACAAACTTTTTTTTTTTAGTTTGCAAATTAAGTACTTTTTTTCTTTCACTTTAAAACCCTCAGGCTTGTCCATATAAATATTCTCTTGCAAGTGACCATGTAAGAATGCAATCATAATATCAAATTGCTCAAGCTCAAGATTTAAACCAGTTATTATTTTCAGTATCAGTCGAATGGAACTTATCTTCATAATTGGAAAGAAGATGTCATCAAAATCAATGTCAGGTTTCTAAGAAAAACCTTTCACCATCAATCGAGCTTTGTACGTCACTAGTTTGTCACCATCTTTTTTCAACTTGAACATCCATTTATTCGTCAACAACCTCTTTTCTTTCGAAAGTTTAACAACATCATATGTATTATTTTTCTGTAATGACTCTATCTATTCTTTCATTACTGTTAACTAGTGCTTTCAATTCAAAACAATCTACATATCTTCAAAGCTCTATAGCTCTCATTTACTGGTAACTAAAATAAAATTTAAACTTGGATACCTAGTAAATAGCCTATACTTTCTGATAGATCTCATATGTTGAGACTCTACACTACTTAATTCCAAAGGTAGCTCTTTCTGCTCAACACTTTCTGGTAGAAAGGATTACTTATCCTACTCTAGAGAAGATTGTTCCACCTATTCAAAATTGATTATATCTATCTCATTACTAATTATGGCTGGCGTATTTATATCTTCAACTTATGTCTCTTGCTTATTCCACCATATATGGATTTTTTTATGGAACCCTTGTTGTTGTTGAAACATTACACTTAACAGTAACCCGTGTAGTCTACTCATTTTTTCAAGGTCTGTTATAGTTTTTTTTCTTGAAAAACTACATCTCTACTTTTGACTGTTTTTCTTTTTATTGGATCTATACCCTGTAGCCAAATTTTTTATCATCATATCTTACAAATATACACTATGTGACTTTATTGTCAAGCTTTGACCTCTGTTTTTTTGGTATATGCCAAAATACTTTACACTTGAAAACTTTCAAGTGAGAGTATGAAGCATCTTTCTCTGTCTATATTTTTTCTAGAATGTTAAAGCCTAAAAGAATTTATGGTGATCTGTTAAGCAAATAACAAGCTGTGTTGATCGTTTCATCCCTAAATGACTTTGGTAATTTTGGCATCCTCAATATACATTTGACTTTTTTTATAATGGTACAGTTCATCCTTTTAGCTACACCATTATAATATGGTGTTATAAGTTCTCTCATCTCACGTCTGATCCTATACTTTGAATAGTATTTTTCAAAGTCTTTAGATATGTGTTCACCATTATTATCAATCCAAATACACTTCAGAGGTAGCCCTGTTATTCTTTTTACCATGGCATGAAATTTTTAAAAGTACCGCAATACCTGACTTTTGTTTTTTTAATATATACACCTAAGTTTCAAGTGAAACATCATCAATAAAAGTAATAAAATACTTGTTACCACCTAATAACTCAACCTTAATGAGACCAGATACATCAAAATGAATCAATTTCAATCTATTTTCTTTTCTTTAAGAAGTCTTACAAAAAAAAAAAACTTTACGATGCTTGCCAAATAAATAATGATCACATGAATCGAGAACATACCTTTGGTCAAGGTAATGAAAGACTACCTTACCAAAATTATAACCCCTTCTCACTTATGTGTGCCAGCCTCTTGTGCTATAAGTTTGCTGAAGCATCATCCTTAATATCATTTATCTGGTTGTCGTTCAATTGTATCCATATCTTATACATTGTGTAGCATATATTTTTTTTACAACTACTATAGATCTTTTGAGAAGCTTTCATTGTCCATTCTTTTGTCAACTGTCGTATCCTTCCTTATCAAAGACATTAATAGCATGCAAGTTCATTCTCATATCTGAAATGTGTTTAACATCTTTCAAAGTCAACATATAACCCGTACTAGCTTGTACAACAATATCACCAATCTTAACAATCTACTACACACTCTTATTTCTCATATTGGTGTAATCAAAATCTCTTTCTTTGTAAGTTGTAAATAAATCCCTCTCATGAACACAATGATGTGCTGTTTTTGTATCAACTATTCACTCAATGTCAAGATTATCAATGTTATTATAATCACCATGTGTACAAATTAAAGTAACCGAATCACTATCTAAATTTACTGTTATAACATTGCTATCATTTGAACTCTTACTTTTTTTTTTTTTTTTTTTTGCTATTGCTTTAAGATTTTACAGTATCACTTTATATGACCTACTTTACCATAATAAAAACACTTCATTTTATCTTTGGACTTGGATCTATGTTTTAGACTTGCTATGACTTTTCGAGTTCTGACCTCTATTTTTTATAACAAGAGCTTGATTCTCAAGATCTAAATCTTTTTGTCTTGCTTTTTCATTAGGCATATTATCCTTTACCATATCCAATGTCATCTTATAATCATGAGTTGAATTAAGAACAGTCACAACTACAGTATTCTAGCTATCTAGCAATGAACCCAAAAAAATAATACCTTCATTTCATCATCTATCTTAAGCTTCATAGTAGTCATCTGATTAAATATATCTTAAAAATCACTCAAGTGTTTTGTAACCGATCGTTTATCCTTGTATTGTAAAGTTGTAAGCTTTTTAACAAGTATAAATTTATTCATACCTGTTTTCCTTTTACACAATGCTACCAATTTTTTTCAAATGTGTGGGCATCTGTCTATTGTGCTACATGATGAAATACACTAATATCAGTCCATTTTTTTATTGTAGCCAATGCTTTTTGTTTAACTTCTTTCAACTTTCATCTTTCATATATGTGGTTTAGTCGAATCACTTAATACTAGCTTATACAAATCTTTGTAACATAAATGATTTTTCATCATAAGCTTCCAGTTTTATCATGAAACCTATATCAGTCTCCATGATTTGAAACAAAATTTACTTTTGTTCTGGATTGCTTCCATAATGATGTTTCAAAATAACCCTCGCTTTGATATCACTTGTTGAGCCTAAAGCAACAAACGCAACAAACACAACAATGTAGAAGCAATATATCGCAATAAACCCATAGCAATGGACAACAATCAACAATCAACAACACAGAAAAAATGAAACATACCAAGATTTATATGAAAAACCCTCTAGTACAGAAGAAAAAAACTACAGAACATCAAAAAAATCTTCACTATTAAATAATTGTTATACAAAGTTCTTTTCTAGTTAAAATTAGAGCTAATTAACAACTAGAGAGACAATTAAAAAAATCTCACCAAATAAATGACTCAATAAATACATCATAGATTTGTTTCTTGAGAGTTTCAAACTTAGTCTCCACCATTTAGAATGTAAAACTCTTAATCATAAATCTGCTGATAAAATTTCAGTTCAATTAGATCACATATTGATTTTTGTTCAACCAACTCTTCTTTTTTCATTTTCTCTTTATTTTTTTGGCTTTTTTTCTTTCTATTCGACATCTCCTTTTATGCTTTAAAATAGCCCCCTTTTTTTTTAATATGTAGAGCTCTTTTTTTGTCATAGACTAAAGGCTTTGGGCTTTTTAATTGACCAAAACTGATAGAATGGAGCTGGATCCCACATTCCTAACACATGGAATACGCTAAGGACCGTAAAAGTTAATGCCATCTCTCCCAATGACTGGGCTTATGAAAATGCCATCCTTAATTTGAAACTAAATGCTCGAATGAGAAAAAAGATGGTCGATTTTATTTAAAAACGAAAGGAAATACTGTTGCAAGGAATAAACTGTCGTGTAGAGAATTCAATTAACTAATACACTAAGGAAGAGCTTTATTTATTTGTACTTAATTATTTTGGGGAAGAGGGGGATAGGATGAACTCTTGAAATTTGTTCAGATTCTATTGAAATTTTATTGGTTAATATTGTTGAAATGTTATATGGCTAAAAAATAACTTTTGAAATCAGTGACGAAATCAGAAATTTTGTCTTTAGTGTCAAGATCATGAAAGTAATCTATATATACAGTTAATGCAATTATGAAATTAAAATTAAAAATATATAATAATAAAAACAAAAATACAAAATGTCCCATAATAATTTGATTGTATGGAAGTATAATTCTCTTTTATGAGTGAAAATTCATGTTCAAATTTCAGACGTTATAGTTTGATTGTTTAAAAAAGAAATATTTTTATGAGTTATAAAGAATTGTTAAGGAGTCATGCTCCTGATGGCATAAGGGACAACTAGGAGGCCTATAGTCGTTAGAAGATGCTAAATTGGTCGTCAAAGGTTTGATCTGGAGACAGTCCTCACTGTTCCTCTTGGAGAGCACAAGAGCCCAATCAATCAAGGGAGATTAGTCTCCTCATATTCAGTCTCAACAGCCCCCCATTCCTTGTTTACCATTCAATGAAACTTAAAATTTAACAATACCTGAGAATTTTGAACGAAATTTGTGATTTGAAAATTTGAAGTTACAATTCCTAGTTAAACTTAAAATATGATTCATCATTTTTTTCTTTTTAATTTTTGAAACAGACTACTTCAAGCCAAATCTTTGGTTAGAACGTTGCAATGGGGAATTCTGAAGTTAGGATATATTTTTTTTCTATCGGATTGCATTATTTTTAAACAAAATCTTTTTTTTATTGCCTTATTAGAGGCAAAAAAGAAAGTAGCATTCCAATTTAATAGTCGTTTATTCAGCAATTTGGCAATTAAATCATTAAATTATATATATATATATATTTTTTTTTTTCTTTTTACTTTTTTCTTCTTATCAAACAGTGTAAGAAATAACATATGCTTGACCCCAAAAAATTTGTGAATATCATAAGTTTAATTTTTCATTTTAATGCATCTGAATATTTGATTCAATGTGGATACACGTAACATTTATTCAAAAAGTTAGATTCAATTCTCCTTTCTCCCAGTTCAAAAAATATAAAACGTTACATATTCTAATCTACATTCTATATATGAAATGGAAAAATCAATGTAAACAATATTAATAATTTTTTTCACATCCATTATAAATAAATAAATAAATAAATAAATAAATATATATATATATATATATATACACGCACACTTATACTTATGACAAGTTTCACCGCAACGAGAAACAGAGAGAAGAATTGAAGTTCAAAATGCTCGTAGTTCTTTGATCCCGAAGATCAATACACAAAATAGGTTCATCTCTCTCAACTTTCAGCCATTATGATGCAGTACTATAATTGGTGCCCGAGGGGGATTAGACGATGGCTTATCCTTCATCAGACCCCGACGGGCTAAACTTTGAAGAAGCAGTTTTTCTGTCTTTGGGAGCTTGAAAACAAATTAAATATTACGTAAACATAGTAAAAAATAAATAAATGGGACATAATTGATCAGACCTAATAATCTTAAACAAATTAATGCAGAGAAAAAAAAAAACCAGAGAACTGAATGCAAATTATACAGATGCCTGCTGAAGTAGTGAAGAATTGCACCTTGGATAGCTGAAAACTCAGGGATTCTTGCTTCTACTGAGATAGGAGATGAAGTCACTGATAACGCTAAATATGCTAATAGCAACGTATAGACAGCAAAATTCATGCCGCTCCTCCCCATCCTTTTTAGCTCTTTTGAAGAAGGGGTTTGTGTTTGTAACATCCGTTGCAAAAACTAAACCTTTTTATACAAGTTTTTATATAGCTTTGTTAGTAAAAAATTTGGTGATTGAAATAGTCATGAAAGTGAAATTTTCAGCTTTGAAAAATCTCAAAGTCTAGCTACCAATTTTATTAGCCAGAAATTATGACTATATGTGAAAGCCAATAATTTATTTATCTTAGTTATTAAGTAGCTTTCTTAGAACTTGCAAGGTTATTTTTCCATTCGTTACTTTCTAGAATTGATTTTCTATTTAGCCGGGTTTTTTTCAAGTTCAGGCAAAGATAGAAGAATTTAGGCCAAAACAACACACACACACACATATATGCACTTTATCATTTTTTCTAGATAAGTCCTTATATTTTTGTTTTAATATAAATCAATTTTTTGTTTGAAACAAGAGATTATATAAATACAAATAAAAATATATATATTTAGGTATAATAAAAATATAAAGACTTATTTTAAAAAATGTAAAATAATTCAAAAGCTTTTTTCGTATTTTAACAAAAATCTATCAAATGATAAACTCAAAAGTAATAAAATACAAAAAAAAAAAAAAATTAATATTTAATATACTGACAATGTATCACTCACATGCATTATCAATCAATAATACAATCACATCTCATTTAATAAATAAAAATTAAGCTTTCATATCTTTAAAAATAAATATTTATTTATTTATTTAAGGTTAATTAATTATTGAAATTTTGCTCTCCCCTAATATTTTTCACAGCCTCCCTCTTCAATATTTTGAAAGCCTCACACTTCTCTTCAATCGTGCTATTTTCATTTCTTCACTCAGTTATAAAGATAAAGATTATTTTTCAAAACAAAGATGAATCATCATTATTTTTCTCATACAGATTTATTGCTCACAGATTAGTCATCTTCTCATTCAAAACAGGATAAGATAAAAGGTACGAAATATTTTTCAATATAGAAGCAAAATAATTTCCAAATAAAGAATTGACAGAAACCTTAAAAGATTGAATATTAAAATTTAGATGATTAGATTTTTTTTTTCTTCTTGTCATTATCTGTAAGAGGGTTTGATTGGGCTTTTGTTAATTTGTAAAGGGAGATGAAAAGGTCAGACAGAAGCAGAATTTTGTATTAAAAATTCTTGGTTTCAAATTCCCCAATTCATTTCCAAATTATCTTTAAAATGATTAAAAAGACTTCCTTACTTTTCTAATGATAAAAAAAAAAAAAAAAGAGTTGACTCACAAAGAATAACCTACTATAAATTCTTCCCGAAGGCTTATTTAATAATATTTATTTTTAAGGATATAAAATTTTAATTTTTATTCATTAAATGAAGCATCATCTTATTATTAATTAGTAATGTATAAGAGTGATACAATGTCAATGTATCAAACATTAACTCAAAAATATAACCAAATTCGATCTATGACAAAATGTTAAGCATTCATTTATTTTTCTCAGCCAATAATTGATTTTATTAAAATAAAAGATAAAACAAGTTCATCTCTGCATAAGATAAAGTCAAGAGGAATCAAGCAAAAATACATGCACCACTTTACGTGGTCTTGAATAGTAAATTACATTTAAGCAAAACACTAAAAAGATATACTTGTCCAGTCCCATTTTGCAAGCTAATCAGCAAATTCGTAAATCCATCATTCCAACTTGATCTCCACCGTTTAAAAATCTAGACCGCACACAATCCAAGTACACTAAAGACAATTCTCATCTATCAAACAGCTCCAATTACATAAGCAATGTCCTTCATAAAAACAACCCCTTTAAAGCATCGCAAAATTATTTCAACAACTCTAAAATTCCAGGAAACCAAGTTATATTCCTGCAATATCATCCTTTCAAGTTTGAGTGATCTTATTAGCCTTCTTACTGTTTGAACTTTTAAACCTTCCATGAACTAATTTCATCATGTATTCATCCCAGATCAATTTGAGAAACAATTAAAATACCACTTACACCCAAAAATTAATAAAACAGAACATCAAGAATCCTCCACCATAAACCCGTCATAAGTTCCATCTGAAGAGATAAAAAAAATGGCTATGGAAAATTATCTGCAGCAAGTGCTTCCACTCTCTTCTATAGTAAGCCCATAACTACTACAATTTGCAGAAACCCTTTTCACTCCTCACCAGCTCAGCAGTTTCAAAAATACAACCATAATTGTCACCATAATCCTGCATGAAAATTTATCTACGCATTTGATCTCATTAGGCCTCCTAATCCCCATATTGTCTCTGTTTTACTATCTTTTAAAAAAACTTCATTCCCCACATGATTTTCTTGGGCTCTAACCATTTTTTCAATAATTTTGATGTCACCAGATGCCAAATTTGTCTCCTAGAGACGCACCATTTCAACTTATAGAGATCTAATTAGTCACCTAATTTTTCAAAAATTCATGCCACCAAATATGTCACTAATATTTCAAGGTTCAATCTGTTAGGAACAGTGACTCAAATCTTATAAGAGATTTATTTAAAATTTGTTAGATATAACTTGATGGACAAGAAGATTTGTAAAAGAAGAATTCTAAAAGGAAATGTATTCTTAATAGGCAAATTTGACTTGAAAAAAAGAATTCTAAAAAGAAAAGACTTGTTAATAGGTAAGTTTATATGCTTATAAATAGGTGAAGTTTTTACAAGGTTAGATATGAGAAAAAGATGTAAAAGAGTTATAGGGTTTTGTGGAATAGACACCTTATAGGAGTATTGAAAATTTATGTCTTATAGGTGTGTATGTTTGAATGTTTATGAGTGACTACAGAAAACTAAGAGAGTACACATATGTATGATAAATATGGGTGCATATAGGTATGTATTTGGTTATGTTAAAAGGGGGCACATATGTATGTGTTTAGGTTGAAAATATTTCATAGGACTAGAGGAAATTGAGAGTGTCTGATGAGTATTGATTGTTGAGATGTTGATGATTTGATTTGTATGTTTGTAATTCTCTACAATTAATAGATCTTATTTTTTATCCGTGGACGTAGGTCAATTGGACCGAATCAAGTTAAATTATTGTCTCTTGTGTGATTGATTGATTATTTGATTTTGCTTTCGCTGACTTGATTGATTGGAGGCTTTTTACCTAACAAGTGGTATCAGAGCATGATTCGAGACATAGGAAGTGGCAAACTTAGAGGAGTTTGATTTAAGGAAGAAATTCGAGTTCGTGTTTTGAATATTGATTTGCGTGAAGCATAAAGACACAAAAAAAAAATTATTATGAGACTTCCATTACAAATGGAGCTAAGTATGTCTAGCATGAAAATAGATGATTTGATGAAATTTATATCAAGGTGGAGATTATTAGGAACAGTGACTCAAATCGCATAAGAGATTTGTTTGAGATTTGTTAGATATGACTTGATAGACAAAAAGACTTGCAAAAAAAGAATTCTAAAAGAAAATAGATTTTTAATAGGTAAGTTTGACTTATAGAAGAAGAATTCTAAAAGGAAAAGAAATTCTTAATAGACAAGTTTATATGGTTATAAATAGGTGAAGTCTTTACAGGGTTAGGTATGAAAAAAAATGTAAGAAAGTTGTAGGGTTTTGTGATATAAACACCTTATAAGAATACTGAAGATTTACGTCTTATGGGTGTATATATTTGAATGTTTATGAGTGGACTAAAAGAGACTGAAAGGATATACATATGTATAATATATGGGTCTATATGGATATATATTTAGTTGTATTGAAAGGGTGCATATGAGTATGTGTTTGTTTGGGTTGAGAATACTTCATATTACTAAAGGAGATTAAGAATGTCTTATGAGTATTAATTGTTGAAAGGTTGATGATTTAATTTATATGTTTGTAATTCTCTACAATTAGTGAATTTTATTTTTCATCCGTAGACATAAATCGATTGAACCGAATCACGTTAAATTATTATTTATTATGTAATTGATTGATGATTTGATTTTACTTTCACTTGTTTGATTGATTAGAGGCTTTTTGCCTAACACAATCTTCCATTTTGCCACCCACAAGCCAGATAAAACTCACCAAGAAAACCAGCCACTTGAATAGAAAATCACACGTATATGAGAAACAGTCTTACTCAGACGCAGCAAAGACCTAATTAGTTACCTATATTAAATTCGCTGACCCTTCCAACAACTTTAGTCTTTCAATCACCGAACCCTTATCAGGCTTAACATTGCATCATTGAACCTTCCACCACCTGTAGCCTTTTAGTAAACTCTTCTTCATCTCCTATAGCTTTGAGCCCTAGCTACTTCCCCACCTTCCAGATGGCCACTGCTTCCTTCCGTATCTCTATTTCTTCATCTCCTTTAGATAACACCCTATTTCGATTCCCAGAATCCCCAGCGGAAATCGATTCATTTGCAACCCGTGCATCATCGATTGACCCCTTTTTAGCGATTGCACCTTTTCTACTTTTTTTTTTATGTTATTTTCTTCCCTCTCTTATTCACTCTTCCCATAATTTTTTTTTCTAATGCCATTTCTTTTCCATAGTTTGAGCCTCGCCATCTCTTTTAGCCCTTCCTATATCTTCTGTTTCAGCAACAAAAGAAGAGCATTGGTCCTTGTCAGAATTAGGCCGACCCATATCTTTTTGCATTAAAACTTGGGCCCTCTATCTTCAGTTAACTCTTCTTCAGTATCTCAATAGTTCTCTCCTCTATTGAGCCTGGATACTCTCCTTGCCTAAGCCCATCTTCGTTGCTTTTCACCAGTCCATCTGAAACACTTTCCACTGAGCCAGCACACTTAGAAGCCTGACCATTGTTTACTTTTAAAATTCCCATACCCCAGCTCGGAGTATAGAGAATCACATTCACTCATATTTGTACTCCTAACCCTCTTATTAAAAGCTTCACTTTCTTCTAAATCCTTTCTATTTCCAATGACATGATCCAAGTCACTAGGTAGCTGCTCACTATTGCCCCATTTCGTAGCATTTCTGTCTCCTTCCACCCATGTTTTATTGCTTGAAGATGCCTCTTGAGCTTCTTCTGTATCTTCTTCATCACAGCCTACTTTACTCTGGGTAGTATCTACTACATAATTTTCACTAATCGAATCCATTTCTACGATTCTAATTGGATAAAATAATTCACCCACCTTCAACTGGATTGCACCATCAATTTTGGCCAAGAATCAGTAACAATTTTGATATAACCCTTAGTAAAAGATTGTAGCTTCAGTGTGTCTTCATCCATGCAAACAAATTCCCCCTAACAACTAGCAATATTTTGAAATTGCAAGAATGGATTAGAATTCTATAGCAAGCTATCCACGTATTCCTTTTGAAATTTGGTAATTTTTCAGACC
This sequence comes from Durio zibethinus, assembly GCF_047325235.1. Lineage (NCBI taxonomy): Eukaryota > Viridiplantae > Streptophyta > Magnoliopsida > Malvales > Malvaceae > Durio > Durio zibethinus. Next base: position 9,635,618 of record NC_143182.1, on the reverse strand, counting down.
AAATCTCAAAAGTCGTAAACCATTTAGATAACCCAGCCCCGTTTTTTGCTTTCATTTCATCAAACTTACTCGTATCATCAAAAGTAACAAGAAAAGAATCTTCAGATATTTTTCTAACAGCCAAATCATCCATTCCTTCGTTCGTTAGCTGATCATGCAGAACGCCCATCTCTATCTATTCTTTGTTTATTCCTACTATGCTTCTTTCCAACCAATGTAATATCTCATCATCCACTTTTCCAGAACACTGTTTGTCACCCCTCGATACCTTTGTTAGAATAGTTGTTCAGCATCATTGGACCCTGAATCATTATCGTATTGTGAAATTGGGGCTTCACTATTATTTCTTTCCACCAGAGCCTGGAGATAAGATCATCGAGTGTTAAACCCACTACCATCTTGTCGTATAGATTGAAACTTTGGGGCAAAAGGTCTTCGTTCAATCCTGCCATGATGCTTCCGGTTCGTATTCTGGGCTCGCAACTCCTCCTCCTCTATTTCGGCTTCATCTCTTTTCATCTTTGATTTTACTCTAGGATTATATCTAGCTATATTAACTCCAATCTTCTTGTCCAAAATTTGTTCTCCATTAAGATTGCCCAGAGCCCTTCTCACTTCAACCAACGATGCAAAAGAAACTAAGCCAAATCTTCTTCCGCTACTACTCCTCTTTTGGGGCGTGAAGGTGTCCACCACCTTTTAGTACTTCCCACACTCTTACCCTCTCTAACCATCTCCAATGAACCTTTTGAGGGAGATTATTCACGAAGATAGTCACCACCATAACTTTCTTTTATTTTTCTTCTCAAATTAATCATGTAAATGCGCCGTACAGTAGCCTGGAAGACAAAATGTTGAAATAGTTGACCAAAAGAATGGTTTTCCTAGGCCTTAGTTTTCCGCCAACCTAGACTTGTAATAGGCTTAAATTTTGTCGTTGAGTAATTTTGGGTTTTTCTTTATTCATTAAAGTAATTTTATATCTTATTTATTTATATATTTATTCATTCATTTCACTTTTTTTTTATGTATATTTAAAATAAAATTTAAAGATTGTGAGTTGAAAATGATAATAAAATGTTTACAAAAAATTTATAAAATTTTACTAAACTATTGAAAAAATTAAATGTTTAATTAAGTCTTATCAAATTATTAAAAGACTTAATGAATTTTTTATAAGAAAATAATAATAAAATTTTCAACCTTACCGGATTTAAATTTCAAATTAAATACTATTAAATTATTAGAAGACTTAACGAATTTTTTAATCCTATTAAACTATTGAAAGATCTAAATTTTGAATTAAATCTTATCAAACTATTGAAAGATTAAATGAGATTTTTTTTTAAGTAAAATTTTATAAACAGTTTTCAAATAAAATCTCACCAAACTATTTGAAGATCTACATAAAAGGAAAATGTTATCAAACTATTGAAAGATTTTACTAATTATTTTCTATATTAATGAATCTGATTATAGAACCTTTTTAAAGTGAGATATTAATCTTTATGAATATTCTTGAGGTGAAAAAATTATCTTAAACTACTATCAAACTATTAGAGTAATTTTAAGATCAATTTTTAATAATTAAATTATTTGATAAAATTATAAAGATATTTTAAGGCTTGGATAACTTAAAATCAAACTGGTACCATCCTTTGGATGGGTACTTGTAGACACCCAATTGGGTCCGGGCCCAGATCAATTGGGCCTGGCCCAAATGGGTAAGGCCCATTTCAATCCTGTATATTTTTTTCTTTTGTATTTTATGTATTCTATTATTATTATTATTATGTATATCTTTATTCATTTATTTATTTTTATTCAGATTAGATTTATATGTATATTATTTATATAGTTATATATTTATTATTATTATTATTATTATTATTTTTGTAAGATATTTTTGGATTTATCTTATTTTATTATTATTTTTTTTAAATTATCTGTTCTGATTTTTTCCTGATTATCAGATATTTTTTTTACTATAATATCTTTTTATTTATCTGTTCTAATTATCTATTATTTTTTATATTTATTTGATTTTTTTTTTTTGGAAGGTTGAGATTGAAGCTGAAGAATCCTACTGGGAGTGGGGATTCAATCTAAAGAGTCCAATTGGATTCAAAGACTGAATCCCCGTCCAAGGAGGAGTTGGGATTGATCAGAAACTCCTGATCAACCCCTATATAAAGGACCCTTTGGAACAGTCAAGAACACAGACAGAAAACAGTAAGCAAAGCTACTGATTTGAAAGAAAAGGAGGCGTATAGGAAGCTAAAAAAGGTTTAGGAGTGCTCTGGGAGTGAGAAAAAAATTTCTAGAAATTTCTGGCGAAAAAATTTTCTGGAAATTTCTGGGAAATTTCCAGATTCCGGCGAAAATTCCGGCAAAGTTTGAATATTCCGGCCAGAATTCCGATCAACCTTGAAGTTTCCGGCGACCAGCCCAGTTTCCGGCGAAGAATCCCAGAAACCGGTGATCTTTCGGCAACTTCCGGCGAACTTCCGGCGAGATTTTCCAGATTCCGGCGATAATTTCCAGAATCCGGCGAAATCCCACCGGTGTTCTTCAGTCTTTAGAGAGAAGGCAGAGAAAAGAAGGAAGAAGAGAGAGAGAGGAGAGGGGCGGTCTGCCGAAAAACAGAGGTTAGTGCCTTTTATACCCTCCCAAAACGACGTCGTTTTGGCTTTAAGTTAATAAGAGGATCCGCGCGTTTTGCCGAACCCGACCCGACCCGAAGCGTCGACCCGATTCTGACCCGCGCGTGCCAGCCCCCCTCCGAGCCGAGCCGAGCCGAGCCGTTCTTCCCGAGCCGCTTCTCCGAGCCGTTTTCTCTTCCTTGAGCCGAGCTGAGCCGAGCCGCGATCCGAGCCGCTCCAGGTTTTTTTTTTGAATTTTTTTTTTTTTTTTTTTTTTGAATTTTTTTTTATTTGACTTTGATTTTGATCTTGATTTTTTTTTCTTTTTTTTTTTTCCTTTAATTAATCCGACGACGGAGCCTCTGCAAGTGAAACAGTAGTTTTTCTTGCATACTCTTGAGGTGAGGGAATTTTCTCAATTTTCTGCTAAAAGTATTAGAGTCAATTGAGAATAATTTCCAATAATTAATTGGATGATTTTGTATTTTTTTTAATTAATCCGACGACGGAGCCTCTGCAAGTGAAACAGTAGTTTTTCTTGCATACTCTTGAGGTGAGGGAATTTTCTCAATTTTCTGCTAAAAGTATTAGAGTTAATTGAGAATAATTTCCAATAATTAATTGGATGATTTTGATTTTTCTTTAATTAATCCGACGACGGAGCCTCTGCAAGTGAAACAGTAGTTTTTCTTGCATACTCCTGAGGTGAGGGAATTTTCTCAATTTTCTGCTAAAAGTATTAGAGTCAATTGAGAATCATTTCCAACAACTAATTACTTGGTAAAATTTTAAGGCTTTTGGATAACACAAATTTAAGCTGGTACCATCTTTTGATGGGCGTTGTGAGGGTGCTATAACCTTCCTCACACGTAACCGAACTCCCGAACTTTGTTCTGGTTAAGCAGACCCGAACATATTCTTTTGGGGACCCTTAAACTTAGGTGTTCCCTAAAAGGGTAGATTCTTTAGGTGGCCAATCGCACCTAGATAAAAAAGATTGGTGGCGACTCCCTTAAGTCAATGTCTAGCGATAGATCCCCGGATCTAGACGTTATGACAGCTTGGCGACTCCGCTGGGGACCTTGAGAGTCAGGCCAGCAAATAATTTGTGTTATCCAAAAGCCTAATAAAATTGAACCTCGTTGTATATATGTGTAATTTTTTAGTCATGTTTATTTACCCTGTTAATTATGTCATTCATGTGCATATGCATAACATGAGCTTTATACCCGAGCTCCGTCCCTCTAAGAGGGAGTAAAGTACCTATTGCTTTCGGGAGGTCTAATGCCTCCGCAGTGGCTAGCGAAATACTCCCACTCAAATTGAACCTTTTCCGTTTGTAGCCTGTAATGGGTGAGGATTAGGGTGCCTTACTAGTCTGTAATGGACAGGGATGTAAGGAGCAATTTGAGGACCTTTAGACTCTGACCTTAAAATCGCATGTAGTGAACTTTAAGAGAGCCTACACTTAGGATAGAGCTCTTTCTGCCCAATGATAGATATACCCTGCAATTAGGACACAAAAAATGGTGGTTATCTAATCATTTTGATTGTTTAACTTTGTGTATTATTTTTATCATATGTAATATTATGCATCAGCATCACTTTCATCTCATCCATGGAACTAACTATGTTGTTTGTCTGATTGTATGCATCTGTATTCTTTTCATGATCATGTTTCAACACAATCATTTGCATTCATTTCATACTAGATTTCATTTAGAAAAATGTACATTTCATTTGTATATCAAAGCATCATACATAAGGCACAGCATAACATTTCTAATTATAAGTATGGTACTCAATGTCCCAGGATAGCTCCATCTAGCGAAAACCCTGCTCATCCATACAACACAAGGTCCAGAGCAAGGCAAATGGAGGAAGAAAGTTCTTATAGATTTGAGAAGCTAGAAAAAGCTCAGGAGAAGATTGAAAATGAACTTAGCAAAATTCTGGAGGCCCTCAATAACATGAATAAGGGGAAAGGGGTTGAAGGAAATACAAGCCAACAAGTTCCCCATTTACAAGAAGTGGCTGACCCTTTGTACCCTCCAGGTTTTGGCCCACCTCAAGCCCAGTCTGCCCAAGAGGTCCCGCCACAACATTTCGCCTATCCTGGAATGCCATCAGCTTTCAACCCAGGGCAGTATAACAGCTATATAAATCCTGTCTTCACTGAAAAGGCAGCAGAACCAATTCCTGATCTAGAAGAGAAGGAGAAGGAAAAGATGAGAGTAGAGGCTGAGGAAAGTTCCAAGATTAGCATGCTAGAGCAGAGGCTAAGGGCTGTGGAAGGATTTAGCTGTTATGGGTCAGTTGATGCTGCTGGGCTCTGCTTAGTTCCTGATGTGGTTATCCCCTATAAATTCAAAGTACCGAAATTTGAAAAATATGACGGTACAAAGTGCCCTAAAACCCACATCACCATGTATTGCAGGAAGATGGCGGCTCATGCACATGATGAAAACTCTTGATGCATGTCTTCCAGGATAGTCTTACTGGCTCTGCCGCCAGATGGTATGTTCAGTTGGATAGGACTCGTATTCGCTCTTGGAGTGATATGGCACATGACTTCATCAGTCAATATCGACACATTATCGATTTGGCTCCTGATCGTTTGTCTTTGCAGAATCTGGAGAAAAAGTCAAACGAGTCTTTTAAAGAGTACGCCCAAAGATGGAGAGATATAGCTTCACAGGTACAACCTCCACTGACGGAGAAAGAGACCACAGTGCTGTTTGTTAGCACTTTAAAACCTCCCTATTATGAAAAGATGATAGGGAATGCAACAAAGAATTTTGCTGACATGGTAATCTCTGGAGAAATTATTGAAAGTGCCATAAAAAATGGCAAGTTGAGAGGAGGAGAAACCAAGAAGACATCAGAAAAGAAAGAAGCTGAAGCTCAAGCTGTGAGCTTTGATAGACAACAATTCGGGGGTTATCAACCCTATCCATCCCAAGGTTACTCTCCATACTATCCCGCTGTGAATAATGCCTCATCCTACCCATACCAGCTAGCTCCACAACCATCTTATTCATCCACTTACCGCCTTAACATTCAAGCTCCTGTAAGAACCCAAATTCGTCCTACTCATCCAACAAGTGGCTCACGAGAACAACGGACTACTCGAGAAAAACCTGTATTTGACCCAATCCCTATGACTTATACAGAGTTATATCGAGAGCTTTATAATAGCCATTTGATTGCCCCCAGCCATGTGGAACCACTTAAACCACCCTATCCAAAGTGGTATGATCCTACAGCCCGTTGTGACTATCATTATGGAATTACTGGCCATTCTACTGAAAATTGCACTGCTTTAAAGTATAAGGTGCAACGGTTGATCAATGATGGAATGGTAAGTTTTGATCAAGGAAAAGCAACAGCACCTAATGTTAGTGTACTGAGCGAAAGTCAAGAACAGAAAGGATCCGGAGATTCACAATGAATTGAGGGGCAAGATGTCAATGGAGATAAGGCTGGTTGAAGGTTTCTTTTGTCATTTTGGGATTTCTTTTCAAAAATGTTAGATTTTTTTTTTCAATATGACTTCACTTGTTATCATTTTAATAAAGGCAAGTCAATGCATTTCATTACATTTTTCTCTTTCACTTTACCATTATTCCATGCCTTGTTACCTTCCATAACTTCACACTCCCATTCTTAAATTTCAGATGATGAATATTTAGACAATGATAACAATAATTCTGGAATTTAATTTTGAGAACTCATTCACAGAGGAGATGATTTGAGCGAAAATAAAGAGGGTAAGCCATCACCAGAGATGAAAGAGATATATCTTGAAGGTGTGCAATATTTTATACAAGTTCATGAGCTCTGTTCAATAGATGATGTTCAAGAAAGGTATTCACAATTGAGATGAAAAATGGCCATCTTTTCTTTTACCATTTGAAAAACCATTTATTGTTACCCCCTTGAGCTTATCATTTTTTTTTTTTTTTGAAGAACCCCAACCAAGGATCACCCTCTACACTGGAGGGTAATTTTTGAAAAAAAAAAAAAAAAAAAAAAACCACAAAAGGTCTCAAAGATGAAAAGAGAAAGAAAAGCAAAAGAAAAAAATAAATGCCACACATGATTTGGGGCAAAGTAATGAGAATCCTTTGTGTGAGGAAAAAAAAAATAGTGAAACGATGTGGGGCAAAATGCCAAGCTGCATCAAATGATCTTTCGGTCTTGAACCTTTTTAATACATGTTTTGAGCCTATTATATCCTTTTTTTTTATGACCCTTCACCTTAGCCTACATTACAACCTTGGAAAGTCCATTTGGATCAAGTGTGAATACCCAACTTGAATGATCATATGTTGAGCGAAGGCATGCTCATGATGAAGCAATGGAATCATGCTACATGAAAGATATCAACACTGGATGAAAAATGATAAAAGAAAAAAAAAGAAAAGAAAAAGGGGAAAAATGAGAAAATGAAAAAATAAAAAAATAAAAAAAGAGATCCAAATTGAAAACCTGAAAGGGTGATTTTGGTACCCAAAAAAAAAAAAAAAAAAAAAAAGATCCAGGTCAAATGGCTCACATGAATGGAAGATCAAAGACATCTAAAGATCCCTCAAAGACTGGGGCAGAGTTCGTCAAGCTCAAGTTGACTTCAACAGTAAATGGAATGAGTTTTTGAAAAAAAAAATCCTAGATTAATGTTGAAAATTGTCTGAATATTCATCATTTGGACATACCATTCATCCCAATGACATGTATCCAATTCACTTCCTTTCCCATTTGCTTTGTACCAAAATAGATCTCCATTGATTATCTTTACCATAATTCACTTTCTGTCCTCTTATTGTTACACCCTTAGAATGAATTGAGAAAATGCTCGATTGCATTGTATTTGTCAAAATTTGAAATGATAATGAATGAATGAATATGTGCTTAAAAGAATCTTACATTCATTTGAAAAGAAATCTAAGATGATGAAGAAATGGTAGAAACCTAAAAGAAATGATGGGGCAAATCTTGAAAAGTGATGAATTGATCGATATGACTTGCAAGATATGATTGAATGATGAAGACAATCAGTAGACAAAGTCTGTTTTGGAATGGTTGATGCTGAGACAAGGACCCAGTGATGGTGGATGAAATTTGTTTTGAAATTTGCTAGTGTTGAGAAATTCATTGAATGATGGTCAAGGGATGATCGATTGATGAAGCTTATTCCAAAGTATTGAGAAACTGAACAGGGAAAGAATGTGAGTGGAAAGGACAATTGAGAGCTACACTGGTTCGATCTTAGAAGAGCAGGGCAATTGGATCCTTGAGGAATCAAAGGGCTTGACACCCAAGAAAGAAGAAAAGAGCTTGAGAAACTTGAGTACCATACATTGAACAAGAATTAATTGGCCAACATTTGCATGGCATGCATTGAAATTCATATGCATTGCACAGCATACACTACTTTCAGGAGAATATAGTGTACAAATTCAAGAAGCAGGGGTGTTCCAACATCCCACATGAAAAAGACAGATATGAAAAGACTTTGCAAGTTTGAGAAGAAACTTGTCAGGTAAGTTCCTAATCCTTGAAATAGGATGTCTCTTGGTATCAGGGTTGATTTATAAGACCTTTGGGCATAATCTCCTGAAATCCCTTCAAACACAACTTTCAACTCCTTCGGACATGATTGTCTAGGAGTATTTACTTTTCCAAGTTCGTTGCCTCTGTTTAGAGGAGCAATTTACTTTTCAAAAGTCGTGGTGCCTCTGTTTAGAGGAGCAATTTACTTTTCAAAAGTCGTGGTGCCTCTGTTTAGAGGAGCAATTTACTTTTTCAAAGTTCGTTACCTCTGTTTAGAGGAGCAATTTATTTTTCAAAGTTCCGTTGCCTCTGTTTAGAGGAGCAATTTACTTTTCCAAAGTCGTGGTACCTCTGTTGAGAGGAGCAATTTACTTTTCAAAGTCGTGGTACCTCTGTTTAGAGGAGCAATTTACTTTTCAAAGTTCGTTGCCTCTGTTTAGAGGAGCAATTTACTTTTCAAAGTCGTGGTACCTCTGTTTAGAGGAGCAATTTACTTTTCAAAGTTCGTTGCCTCTGTTTAGAGGAGCAATTTACTTTTCAAAGTTCGTTGCCTCTGTTTAGAGGAGCAATTTACTTTTCAAAGTCGTGGTGCCTCTGTTGAGAGGAGCAATTTATTTTTCCAAAGTCGTAGTGCCTCTGTTTAGAGGAGCAATTTACTTTTCAAAGTCGTGGTGCCTCTGTTTAGAGGAGCAATTTACTTTTTCAAAGTCGTGGTACCTCTGTTGAGAGGAGCAATTTACTTTTCAAAGTTCCGTTGCCTCTGTTTAGAGGAGCAATTTACTTTCAAAAGTCGTTGAGTCTCTGTTTAGAGGAACTTCGGCCAAAAAAAAAAAACAAAAAAAAACAAAAAAACAAAAACAAAAAAAATCAAAAAAATCAAAAAAAAAAAAATCAAAAATAAAAATGTTGAGTTGAGTCTTGATTGGGTGTCTACGTCTTTGCGCAATTTCTGTTTCACAGAAAATGTGCAAAGAGGGGCAGCTGTAGACACCCAATTGGGTCCGGGCTCAGATCAATTGGGCCTGGCCCAAATGGGTAAGGCCCATTTCAATCCTGTATATTTTTTTCTTTTGTATTTTATGTATTCTATTATTATTATTATTATGTATATCTTTATTCATTTATTTATTTTTATTCAGATTAGATTTATATGTATATTATTTATATAGTTATATATTTATTATTATTATTATTATTATTATTTTTGTAAGATATTTTTGGATTTATCTTATTTTATTATTATTTTTTTTAAATTATCTGTTCTGATTTTTTCCTGATTATCAGATATTTTTTTTACTATAATATCTTTTTATTTATCTGTTCTAATTATCTATTATTTTTTATATTTATTTGATTTTTTTTTTTTGGAAGGTTGAGATTGAAGCTGAAGAATCCTACTGGGAGTGGGGATTCAATCTAAAGAGTCCAATTGGATTCAAAGACTGAATCCCCGTCCAAGGAGGAGTTGGGATTGATCAGAAACTCCTGATCAACCCCTATATAAAGGACCCTTTGGAACAGTCAAGAACACAGACAGAAAACAGTAAGCAAAGCTACTGATTTGAAAGAAAAGGAGGCGTATAGGAAGCTAAAAAAGGTTTAGGAGTGCTCTGGGAGTGAGAAAAAAATTTCTAGAAATTTCTGGCGAAAAAATTTTCTGGAAATTTCTGGGAAATTTCCAGATTCCGGCGAAAATTCTGGCAAAGTTTGAATATTCCGGCCAGAATTCCGGTCAACCTTGAAGTTTCCGGCGACCAGCCCAGTTTCCGGCGAAGAATCCCAAAAACCGGTGATCTTTCGGCAACTTCCGGCGAACTTCCGGCGAGATTTTCCAGATTCCGGCGATAATTTCCAGAATCCGGCGAAATCCCACCGGTGTTCTTCAGTCTTTAGAGAGAAGGCAGAGAAAAGAAGGAAGAAGAGAGAGAGAGGAGAGGGGCGGTCTGCCGAAAAACAGAGGTTAGTGCCTTTTATACCCTCCCAAAACGACGTCGTTTTGGCTTTAAGTTAATAAGAGGATCCGCGCGTTTTGCCGAACCCGACCCGACCCGAAGCGTCGACCCGATTCTGACCCGCGCGTGCCAGCCCCCCTCCGAGCCGAGCCGAGCCGAGCCGTTCTTCCCGAGCCGCTTCTCCGAGCCGTTTTCTCTTCCTTGAGCCGAGCTGAGCCGAGCCGCGATCCGAGCCGCTCCAGGTTTTTTTTTTGAATTTTTTTTTTGAATTTTTTTTTTTTTTTTGAATTTTTTTTTATTTGACTTTGATTTTGATCTTGATTTTTTTTTTCTTTTTTTTTTTCCTTTAATTAATCCGACGACGGAGCCTCTGCAAGTGAAACAGTAGTTTTTCTTGCATACTCTTGAGGTGAGGGAATTTTCTCAATTTTCTGCTAAAAGTATTAGAGTCAATTGAGAATAATTTCCAATAATTAATTGGATGATTTTGTATTTTTTTTAATTAATCCGACGACGGAGCCTCTGCAAGTGAAACAGTAGTTTTTCTTGCATACTCTTGAGGTGAGGGAATTTTCTCAATTTTCTGCTAAAAGTATTAGAGTTAATTGAGAATAATTTCCAATAATTAATTGGATGATTTTGATTTTTCTTTAATTAATCCGACGACGGAGCCTCTGCAAGTGAAACAGTAGTTTTTCTTGCATACTCCTGAGGTGAGGGAATTTTCTCAATTTTCTGCTAAAAGTATTAGAGTCAATTGAGAATCATTTCCAACAACTAATTACTTGGTAAAATTTTAAGGCTTTTGGATAACACAAATTTAAGCTGGTACCATCTTTTGATGGGCGTTGTGAGGGTGCTATAACCTTCCTCACACGTAACCGAACTCCCGAACTCTGTTCTGGTTAAGCAGACCCGAACATATTCTTTTGGGGACCCTTAAACTTAGGTGTTCCCTAAAAGGGTAGATTCTTTAGGTGGCCAATCGCACCTAGATAAAAAAGATTGGTGGCGACTCCCTTAAGTCAATGTCTAGCGATAGATCCCCGGATCTAGACGTTATGACAGTACTGTGAAGGTGTTATAACATTTCTCACGTGTAATTGCACTCTTAAACTTAAATATGGTTTCATAGACTAGAATTTACCATTTAAAGGTACCTAAGTCAAGTTAGGACTTATCTTTTAAATGGGACAGATTCAGTTAGGTGGTAAATTGTACCGAAACAAAAAAAATGAAACAGATTTAATTAGGTGGCTAATTGCACCTAAACAAAAAAGATTTGTAACAACTCCTAAAGTTCCTATTTAGCGATAAGTCTACGAATCTATATGTTATAATAAGCAGGGCATGTTTTTATAGAGTGACCCACATTCTTATTATGGTAATCACATGTAGCATTAACATTGTACCATTGGGATATGATGGCTTCAATGGTTCTAAAAAAACTGTGGATACCAAATCACTTTTCACCAATTTTAAAAATAACTCAGTATAAGTCGTAGGGATAAGATCAAAGTGAACTCTCTCTTGGTTGCCCCTACATCTTCCTAAATCACTTACTTGATTGTTAGGCTTGGAAACTGATGTAGTGACAAGATTAGGCCCATATGCATATGCTTGAAAGGCTGATTGATAAGGGCTTAGGTAGATGTTATTCATGGTTGGGTAATAAAGCTGGTAAAGAAGTTGGGCAATATTATTGATTGCAAGGTAGTAAGCATGATAAATAGGTGATAGATATGGAGTACAACTTCTAAATTGTTACCCTTCAAAACTTACAGTTTGGGCTTCAATTTCTTTCTTCTTAGGCTTCCCACATTTCTTAATACTGCTAGCCTTTCAGTTTTTAAGCTTACCACTTTTAATGGAATTTTAAATAATCTCTCCTAAGATCACCATATCAAAAAAGTTTTTGTTGTGTTTCCTATCATCTTTTCATAATAATGTGCTTTTAGGGTGTTTAAAAATAAGACAATTGTTTCCTTTTCAGTCAGAAAAGGTTAAACTTGAGCAACCATATCTTTCAATCATTGGACGTATTCTTTGAAGGATTATGTTACCTTATTCTTCATGCTTTATAAAGAAAGACCTGATCAATAGTCAAGTCAATGGTGTGATGGTACTGATTAATAAATGCACAAGTAAGAACATTTCAATAATGGATGTCATAACGTCTAGATCCGGGGATCTATCGCTAGACATTGGCTTTTAGGGAGTCGCCACCAATCTTTTTTATCTAGGTGCGATTGGCCACCTATGGAATCTGTCCTTTCAGGGAACACCTAAGTTTAAGGGTCCCTAAAAGAATAGGTTCAGGTCTGCTAACCAGAACAGAGTTCGGGAGTTCGGTTACGTGTGAGGAAGGTTATAGCACCCTCACAACACCCATCAAAAGATGGTACCAGCTTAAATTTGTATTATCCAAAAGCCTTAAAATTTTACCAAGTAATTAATTATTGGAAATTATTCTCAATTGACTCTAATACTTTTAGCAAAAAATTGAGAAAATTCCCTCACCTCAAGAGTATGCAAGAAAAACTACTGTTTCACTTGCAGAGGCTCCGTCGTCGGATTATTTAAAGAAAAAAAATAAAATCAAAATTAAGATAGAAAGGAAGGAAAGAATGATTTTTTTTTTTGTAGGGAAAATTGATACTTTCAACTTTTCCCCAAAAATATTTTTTGAAAATTTCGATTTTCAAGGAAAATTGATACTTTCAACTTTTCCTCAAAAACTTTTTTTTTGAAAATTTATTTCTAAGAAAAATTGATACTTTCAACTTTTCCCCAAAAATATTTTTTTTGAAATTTTGTTTTTAAGGAAAATTGATACTTTCAACTTTTCCCCAAAAATGTTTTTTTTTTTAAATTTTGTTTTTAAGGAAAATTGATACTTTCAACTTTTCTCCAAAAATATTTTTTTGAAATTTTATTTTTAAGGAAAATTGATACTTTCAACTTTTCCCTAAAAATATTTTTTTTGGAACTTTTGATTTTTTTATTTAAAGAAAAATAGAATAATAAAAAAAATAAAAAAAAAAGTAAAACAAAAATAAAATAAAGATAAAAAGAATATTAAATAAACATAATCTAATAAAAAAAATTAAAAAAAAAAAAAAACCTGGAGCGGCTCGGCTATCGACGCGGCTCGGCTCGGCTCAAGGAAGAAAAAACGGCTCAGGGGAGCGGCTTGGAGGTTCGGCTCGACTCGGCTTGGAGGAGGGGGAGTACGCGCGGGTCAGGAAAGCGGGTCGACGCTCGGGTCGGGTCGGGTTCGGCAAAACGCGCGGATCCCCTGGTTAACTTAAAGCTAAAACGACGTCATTTTGGGAGGGTATAAAAGGCACCTTCCTCCGTTTTTCGGCAGAACGCTCCTCTCCCTCTCTCTCTTCTTCCTTTTTCTCTCTCTTCTCTCTAGAAACTGAAGAACACCGGTGCCGGATTCTAGAAAAAGTCACCAGAATCTGGAAATTTAGCCGGAAGTTGGCCGGTTTCTGGGATAATTCGCCGGTTTCTGGGATGCTTCACCGAAAACTGGGCAGGTCACCGGAAACTTCAAGGTTGGCCGGAGATTTGGCCGAAAAATTCAAGTTTCGTCGAAAAATTCAACCGAAAACTGGAATTTCCAGAAATTCCCAGAAAAAAAAAATTTGAAAAATCTTAAAAAATTTCTTTTAGCTCCCAGAAACTCCTAAAGCCTTTTTTAACTTCCTATACGCCTCATTTTCTCTCAAATCAGTAGCTTTGCTCACTGTTTTCTGTGTGTCCTCAGCATCTGTTACAGGGGTGCTTTTTATAGGGGTTGATCAGGAGTTCCTGATCAATCCCAATTCCTCCTTGGACGGAGATTCAATCTTTGAATCCAATTGGACTCTTCTGATTGAGTTCCCCTCCACAGTGGGATTCTTCATCTTTCAATCTTAGCCATCCAAAAATCAAATAAAAAAAATACTAGATAATTAGAAAAGATAAATCAACAGATATTATAGGAAAAATAAAAAAATAATAATAATAAAAAAATATATATCAGATATATAATTAGATAAGTAAAAATACAAAAATAAATAAAATAAAAAAGATAAAATATATATATATATATACATAAATAATAAAATACACATTAACAAAAAATAAATAAATAAATATATACATATATTAATACATAATAATAATAATAAATAATACAATACATAAAATACAAAAGAAGAAGAAAGAAGAGAAAAAAAGAAAAAAAAATACAAGATTAAATTGAATTGGGCTTACCCATTTGGGCCAGGCCCAATTGATCTGGGCCGGACCCAATTGGGTGTCTACAGCTGCCCCTCTTTGCACATTTTCTGTGAAACAGAAATTACGCAAAGACGTAGACACCCAATCAAGACTCAACTCAACATTTTTTGGTTTTTTTGTTTTTTTTTTGTTTTTTTGTTTTTTGTTTTTTTGTTTTTTTTTTGTTTTTTTTTTTTTTACCAAAGCTCCTCTAAACAGAGGCACCACGACTTTTGGAAAGTAAATTGCTCCTTTAAACAGAGGCAACGAACTTGGAAAAGTAAATTGCTCCTCTAAACAGAGGCACCACGACTTTGAAAAAGTAAATTGCTCCTCTAAACAGAGGCAACGAAACTTTGAAAGTAAATTGCTCCTCTAAACAGAGGTACCACGACTTTGAAAAAGTAAATTGCTCCTCTAAACAGAGGCAACGAACTTTGAAAAGTAAATTGCTCCTCTAAACAGAGGTACCACGACTTTGAAAAAGTAAATTGCTCCTCTAAACAGAGGCAACGAACTTTGAAAAGTAAATTGCTCTTCTAAACAGAGGCAACGGACTTTGAAAAGTAAATTGCTCCTCTAAACAGAGGCAACGAACTTTGAAAAGTAAATTGCTCCTCTAAACAGAGGTACCACGACTTTGAAAAGTAAATTGCTCCTCTAAACGGAGGCAACGAACTTTGAAAAGTAAATTGCTCCTCTAAACAGAGGTACCACGACTTTGGAAAAGTAAATTGCTCCTCTAAACAAAGGCAACAAACTTTGAAAAGTAAATTGCTCCTCTAAACAGAGGTACCACGACTTTGGAAAGTAAATTGCTCTTCTAAACAGAGGCAACGAACTTTGAAAAGTAAATTGCTCCTCTAAACAGAGGCACCACGACTTTGGAAAGTAAATTGCTCCTCTAAACAGAGGCACCACGACTTTGAAAAAGTAAATTGCTCCTCTAAACAGAGGCAACGAACTTTGAAAAGTAAATTGCTCTTCTAAACAGAGGCACCACGACTTTGAAAAAGTAAATTGCTCCTCTAAACAGAGGCAACGGACTTTGAAAAGTAAATTGCTCCTCTAAACAGAGGCACCACGACTTTGGAAAAGTAAATTGCTCCTCTAAACAGAGGCACCACGACTTTGGAAAGTAAATTGCTCCTCTAAACAGAGGCAACGAACTTTGAAAAGTAAATTGCTCCTCTAAACAGAGGTACCACGACTTTGGAAAAGTAAATACTCCTAGACAATCATGTCCGAAGGAGTTGAAAGTTGTGTTTGAAGGGATTTCAGGAGATTATGCCTAAAGGTCTTATAAATCAACCCTGATACCAAGAGACATCCTATTTCAAGGATTAGGAACTTACCTGACAAGTTTCTTCTAAAACTTGCAAAGTCTTTTCATATCTGTCTTTTCCATGTGGGATGTTGGAACACCCCTGCTTCTTGAATTTGTACACTATACTTTCCTGAAAGTAGTGTATGCTATGCAAATGCATATGAATTTCAATGCATGCTATGCAAATGTTGGCCAATTAATTCCTCTTCAATGTATGGTACTCAAGTTTTTCAAGCTCTTTTTTTTCTTGGGTGTCAAGCCCTTTGATTCCTCAAGGATCCCATTGCACTGCTCTTCTAAGATCGAACCAGTGTAGCTCTCAAATGTCCTTTCCACTCACATTCTTTCCTTGTTCAGTTTCTCAATACTTTGGAATAAGCTTCATCAATCGATCATCCCTTGACCATCATTCAATGAATTTCTCAGCACTAGCAAATTTTAAAACAAATTTCATCCACCATCACTGGGTCCTTGTCTCAGCATCAACCATTCCAAAACAAACTCTGTCCACTGATTGTTCTCACCATTCGACCAATTCATCCTTGTACTCATCACTTGGTTGTATCGCTTTTCAAGATTTGCCCCATCATATTCTTTATTTGGTCACATCATACATCCTTTTAAATCATCTCTTTTAGGTTTCTACCATTTCTTCATCATCTTAGATTTTTTTTCAAATGAATGTAAGATTCTTTTAAACACATATTCATTCATTCATCATCATTTCAATTCTTGACAAATATAATGCAATCAAGTATTTTCTCAATTCATTCTAGGGGTGAAACAATAAGAGAACAGAAGGTGAATTATGGTAAAGATAATCAATGGAGATCTATTTTGGTAGAAAATAAATGGGAAAGGAAATAAATTGGATGTCATTGAGGTGAATGGTATGTCCAAATGATGAATATTCAGACAATTTTCAACATTAATCTAGGATTCTTTTTCAAAAACTCATTCCATTTACTGTTGAAGTCATCTTGAGCTTGGTGAACTCTGCCCTAGTCTTTGAGGGATCTTCAGATGTCTTTGATCTTTCATTCATGTGAGCCATTTGACCTGGATCCCTTTTTTTTTTTTTTTTGGTACCAAAATCACCCTTTCAGGTTTTCAATTTGAATCTTTTTTTTATTTTTTTATTTTTTTATTTTTTCATTTTTTTCATTTTTTCTTCTTTCTTTCTTTTTCTTTTTCTTTTTTTTTTTTCATCATCTTTTTTTTTCTCATTCTTCAACTATTATTGACATCCTTCATACATCAAACTTTTAAGGTAATGTAGCATGATTCCATCGCTTCATCATGAGCATGCCTTCGCTCAACATATGATCATTCAAGTTGAGTATTCACACTTGATCCAAATGGACTTTTCAAGGTTGTAATGTAGGTCAAGGTGAAGGGTCATAAAAAAATGGATATAATAGGCTCAAAACATGTATTAAAAAGGTTCAAGACCGAAGGATCATTTGATGCAGCTTGGCATTTTGCCCCACATCGTTTCACTACCTTTTTTTTTTTTTTTTCACACAAAGGATTCTCATTATTTTGCCCCAAGTCATGTGTGGCATTTATTTTTCTTTTGCTTTTCTTTCTCTTTCCATTTTTGAGACCTTTTATGAAATTTTTTTCCAAAAATTGCCCCCCGGTGTAGAGGGTGATCCTTGGTTAAAGTTCAAAAAAAGAAATCATAACAGGCTCAAAAGGGTAGCAATAAATGGTTTTTCAAATGGTAAAAGAAAGATGGCCATTTTTCATCTCAATCGTGAATACCTTTCTTGAACATCATCTATTGAACAAAGCTCATGAACTTGTATAAAAGATTGCACACCTTCAAGACATATCTATTTCACCTTCAGTAATAGCTTACTTTTTACTCAAATCATCTCCTCACATTAACGTGGATGAGTTCTCAAAATTAAATCTCAGAATTATTGTTATCATTGTCTAAATATTCATCATCTGAAATTTAAGAATGGGAATGTGAAGTTATGGAAGGTAACAAAGCATGGAGTAATGGTCAAGTGAAAAAGAAAAATGTAATGAAATGCATTGACTTGCCTTTATTAAAATGATAACAAGTGAAGTCATATTGCAAAAAAAAAAATCTAACATTGTTTGAAAAGAAATCCCAAAATGACAGAAGAAACCTTCAACCAGCCTTATCTCCATTGACATCTTGCCCCTCAATTCATTGTGAATCTCCGGATCCTTCCTATTCTTGACTTTCGCTCAGTACACTAACATTAGGTGCTGCCGCTTTTTCTTGATCAAAACTTACCATTCCATCATTGATCAACCGTTGCACCTTATACTTTAAAGCAGTGCAATTTTCAGTAGAATGGCCAGTAATTCCATAATGATAGTCACAACGGGCTGTAGGATCATACCACTTTGGATAGGGTGGTTTAAGTGGTTCCGCATGGCTGGGGGCAATCAAGTGGCTATTATAGAGTTCTCGATATAACTCTGTATAAGTCATAGGGATTGGATCAAATACAGGTTTTTCTCGAGTAGTCCGTTGTTCTCGTGAGCCACTTGCTGGGTTAGTAGGACGAATTTGGGTTCTTACAGGAGCTTGAATGTTAAGGCGGTAAGTGGATAAATAAGATGGTTGTGGGGCTAGCTGGTATGGGTAGGATGAGGCATTATTCACAGCAGGATAGTATGGAGAGTAACCTTGGAATGGATAGGGTTGATAACCCCCGAATTGTTGTCTATCAAAGCTCATAGCTTGAGCTTCAGCTTCTTTTTTTTTTTTATGTCTTCTTGGTTTCTCCTCCTCTTAACTTGCCATTTTTTATGGCACTTTCAATAATTTCTCCAGAGATTACCATGTCAGTAAAATTCTTTGTTGCATTTTCTATCATCTTTTCATAATAGAGAGGCTTCAAAGTACTGACAAATAACACTGTAGTTTCTTTTTCAGTCAAAGGAGGTTGTACTTGAGAAGCAATATCCCTCCACCTCTAGGCATACTTTTTAAAAGACTCATTTGACTTTTTCTCTAGATTTTGTAAAGATAAACGATCAGGGGCCAAATCGATGATGTGTCGATATTGACTGATGAAGTCATGAGCCATATCACTCCAAGAGCGAATGTGGGTCCTATCCAACTGAACATACCACCTGACCGCAGAGCCAGTAAGACTGTCTTGGAAAATATGCATCAATAGCTTTTCATCATGTGCATGAGCTGCCATCTTCCTACAATACATGGTGATGTGGGTTTTAGGGCACTTTGTACCATCATATTTTTCAAATTTCGGTACCTTGAATTTATAGGGGATAACCACATCAAGAACTAGGCAGAGCCTAGCAGCATCAACTGACCCATAAAAGCTAAATCCTTCTACAGCCCGTAGCCTCTGCTTTAGCATGCTAATTTTGAAGCTTTCCTCAGCTTCCACCCTTACCTTTTCCTTGTCCTTCTCTTTTACAGCATCTAGATCAGGAATTGGTTCTGCTGCCTTTTCAGTGAAGATATGATTTATATAGCTATTATACTGCCCTGGGTTAAAAGCTGATGGCATTCCAGGACATGTTGGATATGCAAAATGTTATGGTGGGACCTCTTGGGCAGACTGGGCTTGAGGTGGGCCAAAACCTGGAGGGTACAATGGGTCAGCCACTTCTTGCTGGCTTGTACTTTCTTCAATTCCTTTTCCTTTATTCATATTATTGAGAGCCTCCAGAATTTTGCTAAGTTCATTTTCAATCTTCTCTTGAGCTTTTTCTAGCTTTTCAAATCTATGAGAACTTTCTTCTTCTATTTGCCTTGCTCTGGATCTTGTGTTGTATGGATGAGCAGGGTTTTCGCTAGATGGAGCTATCCTCGGACCTTGAGTACCATACTTATGATTAGAAATGTTATGCTGTGCCTTATGTATGATGCTTTGATACACAAATGAAATGTACATTTTTTGAATGAAATCTAGTATGAAATGAATGCAAATGATTGTGTTGAAACATGATCATGAAAAGAATACAGATGCATACAATCAGACAAACAACATAGTTAGTTCCGTAGATGAAAGTGATGCTGATGCATAATGTTACAAAGTCAGACAATCAAAATGATTAGATAAACACCCTTTTTGTGTCCTAATTTCAGGGTATATCTATCATTGGGTAGAAAGGGGTCTATCCTAGGTGTAGGCACTCTTTAAGGTTCACTACATGCGGTTTTAAGGTCAGAGTCTAAAGGTCTTCAAATTATTCCTTACATCATTGTCCATCATAGACTAATAAGGCACCCTAATCCTCACCCATTACAGGCTACAAGCAGAAAAGATTCAATTTGAGTGGGAGTATTTCGCTAGCCACTGCGGAGGCATTAGACCTCACGAAAGCAATAGGTACTTTACTCCCTCCTAGAGGGACGGAGCTCGGGTGTAGAGCTCATGTTATGCACATGCATATGAATGACATAATCAACAAAGTGAATAAACATGAATGAATAATAACACATATATACAAAAGGGTTCAATTTTATTAGGCTTTTGGATAACACAAATTATTTGCTGGCCTGACTTTCAAAGTCCCCAGCGGAGTCGCCAAGCTGTCATAACGTCTAGATCCGGGGATCTATCGCTAGACATTGGCTTTTAGGGAGTCGCCACCAATCTTTTTTATCTAGGTGCGATTGGCCACCTATGGAATCTGTCCTTTCAGGGAACACCTAAGTTTAAGGGTCCCTAAAAGAATAGGTTCAGGTCTGCTAACCAGAACAGAGTTCGGGAGTTCGGTTACATGTGAGGAAGGTTATAGCACCCTCACAACGCCCATCAAAAGATGGTACCAGCTTAAATTTGTATTATCCAAAAGCCTTAAAATTTTACCAAGTAATTAATTATTGGAAATTATTCTCAATTGACTCTAATACTTTTAGCAGAAAATTGAGAAAATTTCCCCACCTCAAAAGTATGCAAGAAAAACTACTGTTTCACTTGCAGAGGCTCCGTCGTCGGATTATTTAAAGAAAAAAAATAGAATCAAAATTAAGATAGAAATGAAGGAAAGAATGATTTTTTTTTTGTAGGAAAAATTGATACTTTCAACTTTTCCCCAAAAATATTTTTTGGAAATTTCGATTTTCAAGGAAAATTGATACTTTCAACTTTTCCTCAAAAACTTTTTTTTTGAAAATTTATTTCTAAGGAAAATTGATACTTTCAACTTTTTCCCAAAAATATTTTTTTTGAAATTTTGTTTTTAAGGAAAATTGATACTTTCAAGGAAAATTGATACTTTCAACTTTTCCCCAAAAATGTTTTTTTTTTTAAATTTTGTTTTTAAGGAAAATTGATACTTTCAACTTTTCCCCAAAAATGTTTTTTTGAAATTTTATTTTTAAGGAAAATTGATACTTTCAACTTTTCCCTAAAAATATTTTTTTTGGAACTTTTGATTTTTTTATTTAAAGAAAAATAGAATAATAAAAAAAATAAAAAAAGAAAAGTAAAACAAAAATAAAATAAAGATAAAAAGAATATTAAATAAACATAATCTAATAAAAAAAATTCAAAAAAAAAAAAAAACCTGGAGCGGCTCGGCTATCGGCGTGGCTCGGCTCGGCTCAAGGAAGAAAAAACGTCTCAGGGGAGCGGCTTGGAGGTTCGGCTCGGCTCGGCTCGGCTTGGAGGAGGGAGAGTACGCGCGGGTCAGGAAAGCGGGTCGACGCTCGGGTAGGGTCGGGTTCGGCAAAACGCGCGGATCCCCTGGTTAACTTAAAGCCAAAACGACGTCGTTTTGGGAGGGTATAAAAGGCACCTTCCTCCGTTTTTCGGTAGAACGCTCCTCCCGCTCTCTCTCTCTTCTTCCTTTTTCTCTCCCTTCTCTCTAGAAACTGAAGAACACTGGTGTCGAATTCTGGAAAAAGTCACCGAAATCTGGAAATTTAGCCGAAAGTTGGCCGGAAGTTCACCGATTTCTGGGATAATTCGTCGGTTTCTGGGATGCTTCGCCGGAAACTGGGCAGGTCGCCGAAAACTTCAAGTTTCGCCGAAAAATTCAACCAGAAACTGGAATTTCCAGAAATTCCCAGAAAAAAAAATTCAAAAAATCTTCAAAAAATTTCTTTTAGCTCCCAGAACACTCCTAAAGCCTTTTTTAACTTCCTATACGCCTCTTTTTCTCTCAAATCAGTAGCTTTGCTCACTGTTTTCTGTGTGTCCTCAGCATCTGTTCCAGGGGTGCTTTTTATAGGGGTTGATCAGGAGTTCCTGATCAATCCCAATTCCTCCTTGGACGGGGATTCAATCTTTGAATCCAATTGGACTCTTCTGATTGAGTTTCCCTCCACAGTGGGATTCTTCATCTTTCAATCTTAGCCATCCAAAAATCAAATAAAAAAAATACTAGATAATTAGAAAAGATAAATCAACAGATATTATAAGAAAAATAAAAAAAATAATAATAATAAAAAAATATATATCAGATATATAATTAGATAAGTAAAAATACAAAAATAAATAAAATAAAAAAGATAAAAAATATATATATACATAAATAATAAAATACACATTAACAAAAAATAAATAAATAAATATATACATATATTAATACATAATAATAATAATAAATAATACAATACATAAAATACAAAAGAAGAAGAAAGAAGAGAAAAAAAGAAAAAAAAATACAAGATAAAATTGAATTGGGCTTACCCATTTGGGCCAGGCCCAATTGATCTGGGCCGGACCCAATTGGGTGTCTACAATGGATATGAGTCTAATTTAAATAAACATATCACCTTACAACTAAGCTAGTAAGGCTATTTTGAAACACATGCATCAATAGCTTTTCATCACTAGTATAGGCAACCATTTTTCGATAATACATAATGACATATATGATCGAACAATTAGTACAATTGTACTTCTCAAACTCAAAGATCTAAAACTTTGGCGGGATTACAACATTTGTGACCAAGCAGAGGTCGATCGTATCCATGGAACCATAAAAGTCTATACCTTCAATGACTCGTAGTTTTTCTTCAAGCAAGTTCATCTTATGTTCAAACTTTGAATCCTTTAAACTTTTAATCACTTTCAATTTTAGCTTTTCATTCTCTTTAAGGTCATCTAAATTGGAGACCAAGACTGGCTCTACTGCCTTTTTAATGAAGACATGATTAGTGAAACTTTGATATTACCCTTGAGTAGGTGTAAATGGCATTCATGCGTAAGTATACCTTACAGAGAATATGAATTATTATGATAAAGTACAGTGAATAGACAGGGCCTAATATACAAGCCATAACTAAGAGGATACAGAGAGTCAGCAACATCTTGCAATAAATGGTCTTTAAATCTAACATTTTCTTCTACAGTCTTTTATTTATTCAACTTATCCACTATTTTAAGGATTTTGTTTAACTCCCCATTAATTTTCTTTTGAGCTTTCTCCAATTTTTTAATACGACTTACATTCAATTGCTCCATTCTTTTAGCTTAGGCTCGAGTGTTATACTTGTGGTGAGTTGGTCGAGCTATCTTTAAACCTTGATTTATCATAATTAAGGGGCATGTTTAGAATGATGTTCATGAAACTATCCAATTATGCATGAGAATAAATGCAAGAATGTATGAATGTAGTAAAGAGAATTTATCGTATAATAATTATTAACAAAAAAAATCTTTATTGAATTAAAAGTTATCTCTAATTAAATCCAATATTACATCCATGAAAAGTTTAAAATTTATTGAGAAAAAAAATCTCTAATTTGTCGATATTGACCTTGCATTTCATTAAGGAAATCTAGTAGTTCTTGGCCATGTACTCCACTGGTGGCACCTTTATCTTTCATTCCTCAATCTTTTCTACCATGTTCTTAGCTTTGTAAGTAGCCACAATGATTTGGTTAAGCAGGAACTCTAACTAGTTATGTTTTCTTACATATGCCTTCTCTACTTGCTCATATTCTTCATTCACAGCCCCCATTTACATTTGAATTTCGACCACCACTCCATTTAGCATTTGGATGTGCCTTTATGCTTTAGAAAATGCCTTTTCCTTTTCTTGTAGCTTTACTTTCAACTGTTCTCTTGATTGGTAGATGACTATGTTATTTTCAAGTCAGTAAATAGACTTTTTCATTGATAGTTTTTCTTGTTCAAGTGCTTAAACTTACCTTTTTAGCTTTTTGTTTGTAGGCTTCAATTCTTCAAGCTCCCTTTTAGGCCAATAGAAGACTTCGCTAGGCTCTTTATGAATGCAATTAAGATTTTTCTTGTTATAATTATTTTGTGTCAATTACTCTTTATGATAAATCTAATGATGCCAATGTATGTATAGTAAAAAAAAAGGTTAGTAGACACATGGTAAAGAATAATATATAAATACAAAGAACAATATAAAGACTTAGTATGTAAATAATATATACAAAAATAATAACTAAATTTACAAGTAAAATAAATATCCCATCATATGTCTTATTTAGGATTTTCTAACACAAATGAAGGTATGGCTCTAACTTAGGTTCAAACCCTTAAGATTTATTTATATGCTAGGTTCAAAAGTTTGATGTCTAAAAGTTTCTAAATTGTTCCTTACATCATTATCCATTACAGACTAGTAAGATAACCCAATCATCACCCATTATAGACTATAAGTAGAAAATGATTCAATTTGAGTGAAACTATTTTACTAGCCCATACGAAGAAATAAATGAAATCTCACGAAGGTGTAGGTCCTTTACTCCCTTTTAAGGGACGAAACTTAGGTGTACAATTTATGTT
Organism: Durio zibethinus; assembly: GCF_047325235.1. Lineage (NCBI taxonomy): Eukaryota > Viridiplantae > Streptophyta > Magnoliopsida > Malvales > Malvaceae > Durio > Durio zibethinus. The sequence goes on along the minus strand of NC_143182.1, from coordinate 9,611,137 downwards.
ATGCTTGTGCAAATGAATGATAGATATAAAAATAAATAAATAAATAAAATATAAACAAGGGAAAAAAATTTAAATTAAGTTAGGCTTGGATAACAAAAAATTATTTATTGGTCTGACTCTCGATGTCTCCAATGGAGTCGTCAAACTGTCATAACGTATAGATCTGTAAACCTATCACTAGACATAGACTTTAGGAGTCACCACCAATCTTTTTTGTTTTAAGTGCAATTGGCCACCTAATTGAATCTGTCCCAATTTAAAAAAAGATCCCAAACTTAATTATGGTATTTTTAAAAGGTAGATTCTAGTCTATGAAACTATATTAAGGTTCGAGAGTGCAATTACACATAAAGAAGGTTATAGCACTCCCACAACACCCATCCAAAGGATGACACCAATTTGATTTCAAATTGTCCAAGCTATAAAGTCTATTTGTAATTTTATCAAATAATTTAATTGTTGAAAATTAATCTTAAAGTTAATCCAATAGTTTGGTAGCAATTTAAAATAGTTTTCTCACCTCAAAAATATTTATAGAGATTAGTGTCTCACTCTAAAAAGGCTCTATCGTCGAATCCATTTAATTTTTTTATTGCAAAAAAAAAAAAACTTTCATTTATGAAAACAATTTATTCCTAGAAATATCTTTTAATATGTTGGTAAGATTTTTTATTAAAGATTATCCTCTAATATATTGACAGAATTAAAAATTTATTTATTTGTGAAAATAATTTATTTTTAGAAATCTTGCAATATGTTAGTAAAATTTTTTGTCAAAGATTATCCTCTAATATATTAGTAAGATTTTAAAAAATATTTTTTTAAAAAAATTCATTAAGTCCCCCAATAGTTTGGTTAGACTTAATTCAAGATTTAAATCTTTCAATAGTTTGGTACGATGGAAAAACATTTTTTTTAAAATATTTTTTTTAAATTTGAAAGAAAAAAAAAGAAAAAAAAACAATTAAGATAAACAAAAAAAATATATCATACAAAAATTATCATATAAATTATATCATGCAATAATAATAGAATATCATGCAAATATAATATATCATGCAATTATTATCATATAATTAAGATAAAGTATCATGCAATTAACTAACAATCATAAATATATATAAATAAAAACATGATAAATAATTTTACCAAATTTTCTTTTTCTTCTTCTCATCCTTTCCAATTTAATTAATAATAATAATAATAATAATAATAATAATAATAATAATAATAATCAAAATCAAAAAATGGAAAATAATAAAGAGAAGAAAAATATCAAAAAAAAAAAAAACTCTAAAACGAAAACAAAAGGAAAATAGAAAAGGAAAAACCTGTAATTGAGTCGGGTCGTCAATCGAGTCTGTGCACAAGTCAGCTAGGGTAATACGAGGGTCCAAGCTTATCCAAAATGATGGCATATTACTCCTATATAAAAGGCAAATTTTTGATTCTTTTCTCAAATTATCTTAACATTTCTCTCTCTCTCTCTCTCTCTCTCTATAAAAAACCTCTGCCTTCTTTCTAAAAGAAACCCAACTGAAAACTTCAAAGCCCCCTAGATCTTGGCCAGAGCTGAGAAATTCAATTGACCATCAAGAACATCAAACTATTCTAGAATAACTTGCAACACTAGAAAACGACCGTCGCCAAACCCTTTCAACAGCCGTGACTCCAATGAAAAATTCAACTTAGCCAAAAAATTCAAATAAAAAAACCCAAAAATTACCAAAAAAACCTAAAAAAATTACAACTTTTTCAAGAAACTTTTTAAATTTGAGAATCAAAGCCCAAGAACAAAAATCCAAACACCAATCCTAGAAGAATCTCAAAATTAAAAATAACAATCAAACAAACCTAGAAATTATAAAAAGAACCCATAAACAAAAGCCAACATCCAAATCTAAAAATTAGAATTCTTAAAATCCTAGAATCGTCTACAGACTTAACCCTAGGAAAAAAACTACAATAAAAAATTTTCAACCCTTTTTCCTCCCTGTCTGTGTGTGTCTTTTCTTCGTGGTTGATTCTATTCTTATAGTGATTTAATCCCTTTCAAATCTAGAAACTAAATCAAACCAGTTATTGATTTGATTTTCTATGATTCTTTGTGATTTGATTTGATTGTGCTATTAATTTTTAAATTTTGACGAATATGTGGTTTCCTCAACAATAATCCAAGTTTTTTATTTTTCTCTCTTTTTTTTACTCTTTTTTTTTTTTTTTACTTTTGACTAAGAATAATAAAACTAAAATTAAAACTAAAATCAAATAAAAACCAAAATTAAAACTAAAATTGGAATTAAAATTTTTGGGCTTAAAATTTTCTAATTGAGCCCATGTTATGGTTGAAGGTTTGATTTTTATTCCAAAAAAATTTTTGGACAAAATGGGGTGTTTACATTGAAAAGCTTTTCTTTAAGGAATTGTCATAAAACTTGTGAATCATTTGCTTTCTTTCATTGCCAAGATACCCATTTGATCTGTAAACTCATTTTGGATAAAATTAATATTCTTAAATGCACGGTGGAATGATCTACAAAAAGAACAAAAAAGAAAAAAGAAAAAAGAAATGACACAATCTAGAGCAAGTTTGAAAACTATGAAACCAATCCTACGCATAAGAAGTAAGAGAAACTAGTATAGTCACCTTGATTTTTGAAAGATTCAAGAATGTCAATGCTCCAGAAGTTTAAAATTTAACAAGGGATTAATTTTGAAAATTTGAGCTTTCTTTTGTCGTTCCTAAATGACCTTTCAAAATTTTGAGTCTATTACAACTAACCTTGACATTAATCAAAATGCAACATTTGCAAACTAAAGAAAGTATTGAACATATTTGGTTTTCAAAGGATTTGTGAGCCTAGATAAAAAGTATACATCTCTTTTGTTCCCTTCAAAAGGTGAACCTTTTTTGAATGAACTGAAACAATGACATGTTGGACTGTTCAATTTATTGTCACCTATTTTATTTCTAATAGGGAACACCAATTTTTAAGATATTCTAAAGTCACATTTGTTTAGACATTTCATTATTTGGGACTATAGAAATTTAATTATGTGGGGGCAATTTTGTTTATTATTTTAAAATTTTTTTAATGATCGATCAATCACGCTTTTTTGTGAAAAATAAGAAAATCATGTTTGGGTATTAAAAAAATTATCAAATTGTGAGAACCTTTAGATTGGTTTGGATTCAAGAAAGAAAAATGTTTTAATTGAAGATTAAGAAAAAGGAAAAAGATTTTTTTAAGAGAAACATGGTGGTTTGTCTTCTTTATTTTGCAATCAAGTCTGAAATACATGTTGCATGTTGTATGAAGATGGAAATAAAAAGGAAAATATATTAAAAAATGAAAGGAAAATTGAGAGAGCTTTTTGAAAAGCAAAGAAAGCAAAAATTGGTGAGAAAACAAAATGAAAACAGGAGAAAGAATAAGAGAAGGGCCAATTGAGATTTTTTTTTTAAAAGAAGTTGAAGACTTATATTGATAGGTAATGAGGAATAAGTAGAATTGAGAAAAAAAAAGTTTTAAAATAAAAGGTAGTTTTAGCATTTGCATCTTTTGACACACAAACACATTACTACTTAAATTAGTGGTGTTTGCATCTATATTAGGGCATATTCATTATGAAATTTTTACATTGGCATTGGCATTTCTTAAACTGAATTTTGTAATTGCAAAAACCATTTGCATTATTAAAAAAAATAATTAAATTTGCAAATTTGCATTTATACCTTTAGGGCATTTATACTATGTATGAAAATTGGCGTTTGCATTTGTAAAGTGCATTTACATCATGTAAAGGAAATTTGTTGGTAAAAATTTTGTAATTACATCTTTATTGGATACATTTACATCATGGAAAATGAAATTTGCATTTGCATCATTGTAGGGGCATCTACATAGAAATAATGTTGACATCTGCATTATGAGGATAAGTTTTGCATCCATATATTTTTTCTAGTACATTTGCATTATGAAAAGACATTTACATTGCCATCACTAGAAAAAAATTTATCATTTATGATCATTTGCATTGATGTAAAGACATTTACATTTTTACCATTTATTTTGAAATTATACACTTGCATTATATTGCATTTGTCAATTTTACAAATAATGAATAAGTAAGAAATATGGATTTTTTTTTAGTTTTGGAAAAAATAGAAGCAAAAAAAAATCAAGGAAAAAGTTGACCAAGGGAAAGAAAGTCTAAAAAAAAAAAGAGAAAAAAAAAAAGAAAAATGGTAAAGAAAAAGAATAGCAAAAAGAAAAAATGAAGTCTATCATGAAAAAAGAAAGAAAAATAAGAAAAAGAGAAAACAATTTTGCGAGAGGTAAAAAAAAAAACGTAAGAGTTTAAAGATTTGAAAGAAAAAGATTTGTAAAAAGTGGAGGAGTTGTTAAAAAATGAATAAAAAAGATAAGATAAGATTCAAGATAAACTTTAAGCCCAGTTTAACTGACACTTTAAGTTTAGATTAGTTGGTACTCAAACCCAGATTAGCTGACACTTAAACTTTGAGCCCAATTTAGCTAGCACTTTAAACCCAAATTAGCTAGCACTCAAGCCTAAATTAGCTGGCACCCAAATTATAAGCCCAGTTTAGCTGGCACTTTAAGCCCAATTTAGCTGATATTTTAAGTCAAAATTAGCTGACACCTAAAGTCCAGATTAGTTAGCACCTTAAGCTCAGATTAGCTGACATCTTAAGCTCAGATTAGCTGGCATCTAAGCCCAAATTAGCTAGCACCCAAGTTATAAGCCTAGATTAGCTGGCACTAACAAGATTTAGGCCCAATTTAGCTAGCACACAGATTTTAAGCTTAATAAAATTGGCACTAGTTAAAGAAAATGCCGTGATCAAGTTTTCATCAAAATCACTTGATAGTGATGTCCAAGTTTCTTGGTTGAGCGATATCTGAATACATTTGCATATTTTTCTCTGTGGTTATATTCGAATTCCCTTCAATAGTGATACCCAAAGTCATTTGCATCTTTATTCGATGGCGATATCCAAGTATACATGTTTGCATATCATTAAAGTTTTCTTGATTATGATACCTGAGTAATCATGTTTGATTATCATTTACATATTCATTTGGTGGTGATATCAGAGCTTTCTTCTATCATGATACCCGAAATTCAAGAAATCTTAAAAATTGAATGTTTCATTTTTCTTAGGAAGCAAATTTTTAGAAAAAGATTGTAAGTCCTAGCATAATGTTTAAATTTTAAAGTTGCTAGGTCTCTTTTAAGATAAGCATTTCTAGATGTTAAGATTTATAAGACCTCCAAGCATAATCTTTATGTCCTCTAGGCAAGATTTGTAAGTCTTTCAAGCTAAATTTGTTTAAGTGTTGAGACTTATAAGACTTCTGGGCATAGTTTCTAAGTCTTATATGTGACATTTATAAGTCTTTCGAGCTGAATCATTTATAGTGTCATGATTCGTAAGTTCTTCAAGCTGAATGTTTTAAATTTCAAAGTTAAGATTTTAAAATTTTCAAAACTCCTGATGGCTTAAATAAATAAATAAATAAATAAATAAATAAATAAAACAAAAAAAGCACAAAAAAGACATAATAAAAAAAAAGATCATTTCAGCTAAAAACTTGAAAATGTGGCTTAAATAAAGGTGAAACTAGGAGAAAGCCCTTTAAGAATAATGAAAATATGGCATAAGGCTGGACAAATCCATGTTAGAATTAGGGAAAATGACTTTTGGGACAAGTGTTTATTAATTACATGTATGAGGTAAGGATTAGTTATATGAGATCAAATATAGTAAGATCGCAAATGTTACAAGATTTTGAGAAAAGATCTAGTCTGAGTTGGTCAAGTTTGTTCAAATGTTTATTGTTCAAAGAACTAATATTTGATTCCTTAGATGTTTTTAAATTACTTGTTCTTTGTGTTACGAAAAGCTTACTTTTCTCTTTCGAAACCAAAATATACATTTCATTGTTAATTGAATCTTATATTCAATGTTGCACATGGAATCATTGCATTTGTCGCTTGAAATTAAGATAATGACTGATAATGATTATAATAGACTAACGTATCACTTCATCTTTATTCTTTAACTTATGGTTCAATCCTGGTTATCTTTATTTTACGACTTGTGACTTAGTCTCAGTCATATTTATTTTCTGACTTGCGGTTTAATTTTAGTCGTTTTTATTTCTTAACTTATAACTCAATCTTGATCATTTTTATTTCCTAACTTGCAGCTTGGTCCCAATCATTTTTAGTTCCTGACTTGTGGTTCAATCTCAGTCATTTTTATTTGTTGACTTGTAGTTTTGTCTCGATCATCTTTATTTTTTAACTTGCGATTTAATCTCGGTTGTTTTTATTTCTTTACTTACAATTTAGTCACAATCATCTTTATTCTTCAACTCGCAGTTCAATCCTGATCATTTTCATTTTCTGACTTGTAGCTTAGTCTTGATCATTTTATTTTTTTGAATTGCGATTTAGTTCCAGTCGTCTTTATTTTTCGACCTACGGTTCAGTCTCAGTCATCTTTATTCTTCGATTCGCTATATTTATTTTTTGACTTATGGTTCAATCCCAGTCATTTTTATTCTTCGACTCATGGTTCAACCCCAATTGTTTTTATACTTTGACTCACGACTCAATCCTGGTCATCTTTATTATTCGACTTATGGTTCAATCTCGATCGTCTTTATTTTTTGACTCGTAATTCAGTCTCAGTTATCTTTGTTCTTCGACTCGCTGTTCAATCCTGAATTTTTTATTTTTCAACTCACGTTCAGTTCAAATCATCTTCTACTCCATATGCCTTTAAAAAAAAACAAAAAAAAAATCCAAAAATCAACAAAAAAACTTTTGAAAAAAATCAGAATTGTGAACTTTGGATAAAATTATTATCTATATATTTACTTTATTACTGATTTTCAACAATGTGCAAAAAGAGATAACTGTAAACATTTAATTTTATTTAGGTCAATTCAAGTTTAGTCGATCTTTTGTACTTAATTTAAATATTTCGATTTAAGTCAACTAAATCGTTTTAACTGGATTGAACTCGTTTGAGTTTATCTCAAATCAATCACTTTTAGATTATGTATTGTAAATTAAATACCTAATAAAAATCCTAGTTTAGCCCAAGTTTAATTAAAAAATTAAAATCTATTTTATTAAAGTTAATTAATTAAAAAATATTAAATAAAAAATTTATTATTAATTAATACAAAAACAAAAAATGAAAAAAATCAACAAAAGAACAAAAATTGAAAGGATCGAGCAAGGCAACCCTCTCTTTCCTTCACTCTCTTTTTCAGCTTGTTTTTCCCAGCTCTTTGATTTTCACCCTCTATTTTACCTATTGACTTCTTGCATGTATCAATAAAAGACTTGATGTCCCAGAAGCAACATGCTTCACTAGTCTCAAAAAATTAGTAGCCATTGCTGCACTTCTGCTACACCAATCTAACAAATCAATTCCAAGGTCATGAATTTTGATTAAAGAATTGGGTTCCATAAAAAGTAAACAAGGACAACAAGAGAGAGGGAAGGCCATTTTTCAGGGACAACAAAAAGAATTCCAATCTTTCCCATCACCAATTCAGGAACCAAAAGACCTCTATCAAGAAAATACAAATTTGAAAATCGTAACAGCTAAAAAAACCTCCACTGCTCATAGAGCAAAAGAAGCTTGACATCAACGAGCCTCCCAATTTCATCAGGTCACCAGTTTTAACTCCTAATCGACTAGGCTTTCATCCACCAAAGCACAAACACCCAGTTCTTGAAAACCACTAAGACCATAGCATATAGCAATCGACCCTGCTATTGCCTTATCCATCTACCATGCCCATCACCTTAGTGCGACGATGTCCGTTGCCTTCTACACCTAGTCTTTTACACCCCGACACTTTCATCCTTAGCCCAGCTTTCATGCCTGCACAGATTCTAGCACACGACATCGTGTCCAGCCTGTGCCTTAGTGCCGCATGCTCACAGGCACACTCCTAAGCCACCCTAACCTCCACAATCTCCTAAACTACCAATAAAAAGCCACCAATAGTACTCTAAACAAAAACCTTTAAAAAAAAAAAGCCCTTTTCACCTTTTGTTCCTAAAATCACAAAAAAAAATAAAATAAAACCACAACATAAAGAACCAAAATCTTCGCTAATCTGGTAAGGAACCCAATAGTAATAAACCAAAAAAAAAAAAACCAAAGAGAGTTTTGATTAAGGAAACGTTTTTAAGCAAGGCTTTAGGTCTTAGTTGAAGAGAAAAATAATTGAAAAAAGAAGAAGAGGCCAGAAGCCACGGTGACACTGGCAGCATAGCATGGGACGTTGATGGCAATTTAGGTTGGTTCATGATGGCAATTTTTTGGATGATCGATGATGGTGAAAAGGAGGAATGAGAGGTGTAAAGCAACATACTAAAGATTCAAGTAGATTGGACAGCAAAGGAAAATTTTTTTGAGGTTTGAAATTTTTGGCTTTTGGTTCAGATCTGGAGTTTTTGAGGCTAATTTAGGAAAAAGGAAGGTTAGATCTATGAAGAGAACGAAGAAAAGAAGCTGTGGCTCAAATTTGGGAAGGAAAGACCACCGACCGACGCAAGCAATGGAAAGTAGTAGTGATAGTGTTTGCCGAAAACTAGGTTGTAGGGTGGCTTTGGTTTTTTTGAAATAAGAAAGGAATTTAAAAAAAAAATGGTTAGGAAATGAATTAGAAAAAAAAAAGATTTTATAGTTGAGCCAAAAAAAAAAATTTAGAAAAAAAATCGGGTCAACCCTACCCAATTGTTGCCAAACCAACCTGATTGTTGAGCCAACATAACCCAGTCTAGTTCAATTCAAGTTAAACTTAGGCCCATTAGATTTGGATCATCCATCATTGGTGGATTTGGTTGCAAGCCCAAGATTTTATTTGGTATAATTTTTCTCTTTTAAACTTTATTATTTAATGTATTTTTATGCATATATATATATATGTTCAAAAATAGAAAATACATGTCTTAAAAATAAAATAATTCTTTTAAAATTAAAATTATGAATACTTATGTTAATGTTTCTTTAAATTTGCTATTGGACTAATTATTATCATTGCTTGAGAAATGAAAATATAAAATAATTTTCTAAAAAAATGATTTTTGAAACCTTACCTAGATGTTAAAGGAAATTTAAATTATGTTTTGAAACCTTGCCTAGATGTTATAGGAAATTTAAATTATGTTTCAAAAAATTAAATTTTCTTGAATTCTACCTAGATGTTGAGGAATTAAAGAATCAAAAATTAAAAAATTAAGTTAAGTTAAATTAAATTAGAATTTAAAATATAACGTAAAAATTTTCACAAGTAAATTAAATAAAAAATAAAATTTATTTCATTTTTAGTTTTTTGAAAGGAAATTGTAATAAGTAAAGAGGAATAAAATATGCATAAAATTGATTAAATTGATTGTTTAAATTTTTAACTTTCATTCGTATAGTTTATTTGTTTCATGTTGCATTAATATAAAACTATTAAGAAAAAAAATTACAAAAATTGAACTTACTTCAAAAGTTTGCCTAGATATTGGAGATAATTTAAAAAGTTCAGGTTATTGACAATTTCCATTTTTGTCATAAAAAAAAATTTACAAAACCATAAAACCTCAAAACCCTAAAAAATTTTAAACCCTAAAACCTTAAAACCTCGAAACCTTAAAACATGAAACTCTAAAAGCCTAAACCCTATGACACTTGAAACCTTATAAACCTAAAACCCAAAACCTTGAAACCCTAAAACTCTAAAACAAGACCCTAAAAACCATGACCTATGCCCATACCTAAAACCATCACAAAATTCTAAAGATTCATATGAAAATCTTATATAAAATAGTTTGCTCCTAAATACCGCCTAGAGGATGGGGTATTTAGAAAATTTTATTTCATTAAATTTTTCATGTTATTCCTTAACCTAAAATAATAATAAGATTAAACAAAATAGTAAACAAAATCACTAAAAGTGGGACCTTAAATATAAATAGTCATACCTAAACTTTGCTTAGACATTGATAAGTCAAGGTGGTCTCATTATATCTAAAAATCTGATGTTAAAATTGCATTTCATCATCATGCATAGCATCCATTGGCATACATGCATCATTTATTATTGTTTCCACTTGTTTTGCATGTTTATACCTTTAATTGTTGTTTGCTAGCTAATGGTACCATTATTGACTTTTTCACATAAAATGTTTTAAAAAAAGTGCTATTTAAAAATGTGAAATTATAAAATAAAACAAAAATAGCATTTCAAGAAAAATAATTCTTCGTACTTTGTCTAGGTGTTGGAGAGAAACCAATAATTATCATTTGTAAATAATGTTATTTTCATTTTCAATGAATGTCATGGCAAATCTTAGGTAAACAAAGTTATCTTTAAAATTCTACCTAGATATTAGAGAATTTTAAAGTAAATCTTTAACTCAAAGATTTTCATAATATTCCCAAACAAATACCTTTAATAAAATTGATTTCCTTTCTTCAAAAAATGAAGAGAATTATGATTAAATTTCAAATCAAAACCATCTTATCTAACCTTGAAGATAAGGCATGCTTAATTGGTACCAATTTATAGGTACTATTGGGTGTTAATCCTTCCCTATGTGTAACTAACTCTGAACCCAATTTTGTTTTCATAGACCAAAATCGTCATTTTGATAAACTTTAAATTCGTTTTACTATTTTATTAAAAAAATAATTTTTTTTTGGTAACCAATTACACCTAAAAAAATATTGGTGATAACTTCCCATGTTTTTTTCAATTTCAAAATTTTCATTAAATGGTCCCAAAACAGTGATGACAGTGCCCAATTCCTACAGTCAATAAAAAAGCAGATTGGGTTGTGATCTACAAGAGCTTTAGGCAACACTTGTTGATAAATAGATGGAGTTTTGATAAGTAGCTCGCTATTAAGTAAGAAGCGATCAAGCCTACACAATATTGGAGTATCATAGTTGCTAGCCCATGTGAAAAGTCCTCATCTTAAAAGGAGAACAACCAAGGCCATGGAGTTGATAACTTGTGCAAAGGCTAGCATAGAAGTGAGATCATAGAAGAATCTTCGTTTTTCGTTAATGCATTTGACAACATTGAAATCCTCTCCAATACACCACAAAATAGAGGAATTAAAAAAGTTTTTAAGAGAAAGATTATCTATTAGTGAAGAATCTGATAGCATCACAAATAATAGCATTAGTGCCATAAGGAATTATTGTCACTAGAAACATAATAATAGTTGTCATAACGTCTAGATCCGAGGATCTATCGCTAGACATTGACTTTAGGGAGTCGCCACCAATCTTTTTTATCTAGGTGCGATTGGCCACCTAAAAAATCTGTTCTTTCAGGGAACACCTAAGTTTAAGGGCCCCTAAAAGAATAGGTTCAAGTCTACTAACCAGAACAGAGTTCAAGAGTTCGGTTACGTGTGAGGAAGGTTATAGCACCCTCACAACACCCATCAAAAGATGGTACCAGCATAACTTTGTGTTATCCAAATAGCCTTAAAATTTTATCAAATAATTAATTATTGGAAATTATTCTCAATTAACTCTAATACTTTTAGCAAAAAATTGAGAAAATTTCCTTACCTCAAGAGTATGCAAAAAAAACTACTATTTTACTTGCAGAGGCTCCGTCGTCGGACTATTTGAAGAAAAATAAAAATGAAACTCAAAATAAAAAAGGAAGGAAAGGATGATTGTTCTTGTGCAGGAAAAATTGACACTTTCAACTTTTCCCCAAAAATTGATTTTTTTTAAATTTATTTTTTAAGGAAAATTGATACTTTCAACTTTTCCTGAAAAAATATTTTTTTGAAAATTTTGATTTTCAAGGAAAATTGATACTTTCAACTTTTCCTCAAAAAAAACCTTTTTTTTTTGAAATTTTATTTTTAAGAAAAATTGATACTTTCAACTTTTCCCCAAAAATATATATTTTTATTTTTATTTAAAGAAAATTGAATAATAAAACAAAATAAAAATGAAAATAAAAAAAAAATAAAAAAGTAAAACAAAAATAAAAATAAAATAAAGATAAAAAATATTAACTAAACCTAATCTAATAAATAAAAATAAATAAATAAATAAAACAAATAATAAATAAAAAATTTTAAAAAAAAAAACTTGGAGCGGCTCGGTATACGGCTCGGCTCAAGGAAGAGAAAACGGCTCGGGAGAACGGCTTGGAAGCTCGACTCGGAGGGGGCAGACACGCACGAGTCAGGAAGCGGGTCGACTCTTGGGTCGGGTCGGATCTCGGTAAAATGCGTGTATCTTCTGGGTCACTTAAGGCCAAAACGACGTCGTTTTGAGAAGGTATAAAAGACAGTTCCCTTCGTTTTTCGGCAGAAACCTTCTCCCCTCTCTCTCTCTTCCTTCCCTTTTCTCTTCCTTCTCTCTAAAAGGCCGAAGAACTCCGGTTGAAGATTCACTGGATTCTGGGACTTATCATCAGAATCTGGGGTTTTTCGTCGAAAGTTCACCGAAAGTTAGCCGGAAGTTGGTCGATTTCTGAGAAAGGTCATCGAAAACTGGGCAACTCGCCGAAAACTTCAAAGTTGGCTGAAATTTTTGTCGAAAAATTTAACTGTCGTCAGAAAATTCATCGAAATCTGGAATTTTTTAAAAATTTCCAAAAAAAAAATCGCCAAAAATCTTCAAAAAAATTGCTACTAACTCCAGAACACTTCTTAATCTTTCCTTAGCCTTTTATACTCTTCTATCTCTCAAATCAATAGCTTTGCTCACTGTTTTTTTGGTCCATTGCTTCTGTTCCAGAGGGTCCCTTTTATAGGGATTGATCAGGAGTTTCTGATCAATCTCAATTCCTCTTTGGACGGGGATTCAATCTTTGAATCCAATCTCGACTTTTCTGATTGAATCCCCATTCTCAGCAGGATTTTTCAACTTTCAATCACAGCCCCAAAAAAAGAAAATAATAATAATAATAATAATAATAATCAGATAAACGAAAAATCAGATAAACGGGAAAAAGAAAAAAATTATTAATAGATAATTAAAAATCTGAAAAAAAAATATACAAAAAAAAATAATACATAAATTATAATATAATAATAAATATATAACTATATAAATAAAATACATATAAATATTAATAATAAATAAATAAATAAAGATATTAATATATAGTAATAATAAATAAACAAAATACATAAAATACAAAAGAAAGAAAAAAAAATAAAATAAAAATAATCTCAAATAAGAACCAAATTGGGCTTATCCATTTGGGCCAGGCCCAATTGATCTGGGCCTAGACCAAATTAGGTGTCTATAGCTGCCCCTCTTTGCACATTTTCTATGAAACATAAATTGTGCAAAGACGTAGACACCCAATCAAGACTCAACTCAACATTTTCATTTTTGTTTTTTTTTTTTTTGCTTTTGTTTTTTTTTTTTTTTTGTTTTTTTGTTTTTTACCAAAGCTCCTCTAAACAGAGGCACCACAACTTTTGAGAAAGTAAATTGCTCCTCTAAACAGAGGTACCACGACTTTGGAAAGTAAATTGCTACTCTAAACAGAGGCACCACGACTTTTGGAAAAGTAAATTGCTCCTCTAAAGAGAGGCACCACGACTTTTGAAAAAGTAAATTGCTCCTCTAAACAGAGGCAACACGATTTTGGAAAGTAAATTGCTCCTCTAAACAAAGGCACCACGACTTTTAGAAAAAGTAAATTGCTCCCTGACAATCATGTCCAAAAGAGTTGAAAATTGTGTTTGAAGGAGTTTCAGGAGATTATGCCCAAAGGTCTTATAAATCAATCCTGATACCACATGACATCCTATTTCAAGGATTAGGAACTTACCTGACAAATTTCTTCTCGAATTTGCAAGATCTTAATATTTGCATTTGCAACTTGTAAAACTCGCATCAAAGATCCTCATTTGAATTTTGGAGGCTCACATCCAAAAGTTCAAAGCTTTTTTAAAGGTTCTTATTTGGCAAACTTGGAATTCATATCCAAAAGTCTAAAGCTTTTCATTTGAATTTTGAAAATTCACATCCAAAAATTCAAAGCTTTTTATTTGAGTTCAAAGGCTCACATGCAATAAAACTTAGAGTTTCACATCTAAGTTCAAAGGCTCTCATTTAAAACATTGGAAATTCATATCCAAAAGGTTGAAGTTTTGTATTTTGGAGATCCACATCCAAAAGTTCAAAACTTTTCATTTGTTCGAAGATTCACATTCGATGAACTTTAGGGTTTCACTCCTCAAAGATTCTCATTTTGAAATTCAAAGATTCTCACTTGAGTTCTAAAAAATTCTCATCAAAATATTCACAATTTCTTTTTCAAGTGACTCAAAATTTTGCATGAATGAATGTTATGACCAAAAATACAAATGCTTTCTTAATGATGCAAATGTGGCAACCTATATTCTTATAGTGCCATGCATATCGAAACAAAGTTTAATTCATCAAATCATGTGCATGTACTATTCAAGCGATGATGCCACCATGATGCATGTAATGCAAATGTCTATGCAACAAAATTCTAAATAATTATAGTGATATGGCTCTCAAAACTCCACCATTTCGCATGTCTTTCTTGTTCAGTTTCTCCATATTTTGAAACAAGTTTCATCAATCAATCATCACTTGACCACTATTCATAGACTTCTCAGCACTAAAAATTTCAGAACAAGTTTCACCCACCATCATTGAGTCATTACTCATAAGTTCTCAGCATTAACCATTCCAAAACAAACTTTGTCCACTGATTGCTTTCATCATCCAATCATAACTTGCAAGTCATATCGACCAATTCATCCTTGTATTCATCACTTGGTTATACCATTTTTCAAGATTTGTCCCATTATATCATCCATTTGATCATATCATATATTCTTCCAAATCATCTCTTTTGGGTTTCTACCATTTTTTTATCATCTTAGATTTCTTTCAAATGAATGCAAGACTCTTTTAAGCACATATTCATTCATTCATTCATTATCATTTCAAATCTTGACAAATATAATGCAATCAAGTATTTTCTGAATTCATTCTAGGGGTGTAACAATAAGAGAACACATGATGAATTATGGTAAAGATAATCAATAAAGATCTATTTTGATACAAAACAAATGGGAAAAGAAATGAATTGGATACATGTCATTGGGATGGATGGTATGTCCAAATGATGAATATTCAAACAATTCTCAATATTAATCTAGGATTCTTTTTCAAAAACTCATTCCATTTACAGTTGAAGTCATCTTGAACTTGGTAAACTTTACCCCAGTCTTTGAGGGATGTTCAAATGTCTTTGATCTTCCATTCATGTGAGCCATTTGACCTGGATCTTTCTCTATCAAAATCACCCTTTCAGGTTTTCAATTTGGATCTCTTTTTTCTATTTTCTCATTCTTTCTTTCTTTCTTTTTTCATCATCTTTTTTTTTCTCATTTTTCACCTATTGTTGATATCTTTCATACATCAAACTTTAGAGCAATGTAGCATGATTCCATTGCTTCATCATAAGCATACCTTTGCTCAATATGTGATCATTCAAGTTGAGTATTCACACTTGATCCAAATAGACTTTTCTAGGTTGTAATGTAGGCCAAGGTGAAGGGTCATAAAAAAATGGATATAATAGGCTCAAAACATGTATTAGAAAGGTTCAAAACCAAAGGATAATTTGATACAACTTGGCATTTTGCCCCACATCATTTCACTACTTTTTCTTTCCTCACACAAAGGATTCTCATTACTTTGCCCCAAGTCATGTGTGGTATTTTTTTTTTTGAGACCTTTTATGATTTTTTTCAAAAATTGTCCCCCAATGTAGAGGGTGATCCTTGGTTGGGGCTCCTTCGAAAAAGAAATCATAATAGGCTTAAAGGGATAGCAATAAATGGTTTTTCGAATGGTAAAAAAAAGATGGCCATTTTTTATCTTAATTGTGAATATTTTTCTTGAACATCATCTATTGAACAAAGCTCATGATCCTGTATAAAAAATTACATATCTTCAAGATATATCTCTTTTACCTTTGGTAATGGCTTACCTTTTTTTTTTTTTTTGCTCAAATCACCTCCTCATATTAATGTGGATGAGTTCTCAAAATTAAATCTCAGAATTGTTGTTATCATTGTCTAAATATTCATCACCTGAAGTTTAAGAATGGGAGTATAAAGTTATGAAAGGTAACAGAGCATGGAGTAATGGTCAAGTGAAAGAGAAAAATGTAATGAAATGCATTGACTTGCCCTTATTAAGATGATAACAAGTGAAATCATATTGCAAAAAGAAATCCAACAATCACTCGAAAAGAAATCCTAACATAACAAAAGAAACCTTCAACCAGCCTTATCTCCATTCTTTAAAATTGTCCCCCTATGCGATCAGGTGAAGAATCTCTATTGACATCTTGCCCCTCAAGTCATTGTGACTCTCCGGACCTTTTCTGTTCTTGATTTTCACTCAAAACGCCAACATTAGGTGTTGTTACTTTCCCTTGATCAAAACTTACCATTCCATCATTGATCAACCGTTGCACCTTATACTTTAAAGTAGTACAATTTTTAGTAGAATGGCCAAAAATTTCATAGTGGTAGTCGCAGTGGGCTGTAAGATCATACCACTTTGGATAGGGTGGTTTAAGCGGCTCTACATGGTTGGAGGTAATCAAATGGCTATTATAGAGTTATCGATATAACTCTGTATAAGTCATAGGGATTGGATCAAATACAGGTTTTTCTCGAGTAGTTCATTGTTCTCGTGAATCATTTACTGGGTTAATAAGGTGAATTTGGGTTCTTGCAGGAGCTTGAATGTTAAGGCTATATGTAAGATCTTGAAGGCTAAAACTTGATCAGTATGTGGATGAATAAGGTGATTGTAGAGCTAGCTGGTATGAGTAGGATGAGGTATTATTCACAGCAGGATAGTATGGAGAGTAACCTTGGGTGGATAGGGTTGATAATCCCTGAATTATCGTCTATCAAAGCTCACAGCTTGAGCTTGAGCTTCTTTCTTTTCTGATGTCTTCTTGGTTTCTCCTCCTCTCAACTTGTCATTTTTATGGTACTTTCAATAATTTCTCCAGAGATTACCATGTCAGCAAAATTTTTTATTGCATTCCCTATCATCTTTTCATAATAGGGAGGTTTTAAAGTGCTAACAAACAGTACTGTGGTCTCTTTCTCTGTCAGTGAAGGTTGTACCTGTAAAGCTATATCTCTCTATCTCTGGACATACTTTTTAAAAGACTCGTTTGCCTTTTTCTTCAGATTCTGTAAAGATAAACGATCAGGGGCCAAATCGATAATATGTCGATACTGACCGATGAAGTCATGTGCCATATCGCTCCAAGAACGAATGCGGGTTCTGTCCAGCTGAATATACCACCTGGCCGTTGAACCTGTAAGGCTATCCTGAAAGACATGCTTCAAGAGCTTTTCATCATGAGCATGAGCTGTCATTTTTCGATAATACATTGTGATGTGAGTTTTGAGGCACTTTGTACCGTCATATTTTTTAAATTTTGGTACTTTAAACTTATGAGGGATAACCACATCAAGAACTAGGCAGAGCCCAACAGCATCAACTGACCCATAAAAGCTAAATCCTTCCACAGCCCATAACATTTGCTCTAACATGCTAATCTTAGAGCTTTCCTGAACTTTCACTCTTATCTTTTCTTTCTCATTCTCTTTTAAATCATCTAGATCAGAAATTGGTTCTGTTACCTTTTCAGTGAAGACAGTATTTACATAGCTGTTATACTATCCTGGGTTGAAAGCTGATGGCATTTCAGGATATGTTGGATATGTGAAGTGTTGTGGCGGGACTTCTTGGGTAGACTGGGCCTGAGGTGGGCCAAAACTTGAAGGGTACAAAGGGTCAACCACTTCTTATAATGAGGAAACTTACTGGCTTGTATTTTCTGTAACTCTTTTTCTTTTATTCATATTATTAAGAGCCTCCAGAATCTTGTTTAGCTCACTTTCAATCTTCTCTTGTGCTTTTTCTATCTTTTTAAATCTATGGGAACTTTTTTCCTCTATTTGCCTTACTTTGGATCTTGTGTTGTATCGATAGACAGGATTTTCACTAGATGGAGCTATCTTGGGACCTTGAGTACCATATCTCAGAATTATAAAATTTGCATGATCATCACATGGTTGCTTTATTAAGTGTAATGAATGAGAATGCAATGAATGAAAAATGCATGTATGCAAAGAACATTTACCTTGAAACGGTATTCAATTAAAAATTTTCATTTATTCCAAAAAAACTTTGATCTACATTGAGTTTATTATCCTAGAATTATAGCCATAAAATTGTTTGATCTGTTCATACTGGGCATTGGCTTCTTCTATGAAGTTCAAGAGACGCTGTCCATGTTCTTCTACTGGGGCCACCACTTGTCTTAATGCCTCTGCCTCTTCCACCATCTCTCTTGCCTTACACAGCCCTTTATGAATTTGGGTTGTTAAGTGCTCAATGTATTTCTGCCTTCCTAAGTTCTCCCTTTTACCACACCAGACTTGATATGATAATTCTCTATGTTCCCTAACCAATACAGTGATATGATCTCTTTGTTCATCCAACTTTTGACTTAACATGCTCAAATAACTGTTTAACATATTAATTTTTGCCTGTGCTTCAGTACTTTCTTCTTTCAATTCGGCATACTCTTGTTTCAATCTTGTATTTTCCTCAATCAGCTCAATAATGGTTATCTCTTTGGCTCTTTCTCTCACACATAGCCTCTTATGCTCCTGGTGTAACTTTGCTAGATCTTCAATAGTTGTATCACGTTCTCTAGCAATCTTGTGAACTTTAACTTCATAACTTTCGACTCTACCTTTCCACTGGGCTTTTTCTTCTTGAAGCTTCTGAATCTCTTACTTTAACTTGCTCTTTTCATACTCAAATTCTTTTGTTGTCAGCTCTAATTCTGATGGTGTCTCTTCAAGTTTTTCTTCTGTTGGTGGTTGAGAGATTTCATAAATGAATACCATTTCTTGTCTTCTATTTGTTCTCCAAACCAAGTAACCTGGGGTGACTTTCTCAGTGAATGGTCCAAGACTCACTCTTTGGGGATTTTTTCATGCTTTGATCATCTCATTCATCCTCTGAAATGCTTTAGGCTCACTGTAAGAGAAATCTAACTGGTGAAGCCCATAAGTCATATGAATGAACTATTCTCCCTCCAATTGTCTTCTCACTAGGAGTGGTGCATAATTCGTCACTCCCCATAAACCCAGAAGTGGAACCACTGTACTATCCCCACATGGGTATAACATAGGCTCACGATTCATCCATGGGGCCAACCATCTCACCCTGGCACTTTTTAATTTTTGTAAAAAAGTTATCCATTCTTATTTAGACTTACGCTTTGACCACCCACTTTCACAGAATTCCTTGATTGGAAAATGATTACGGATGTAAAGCTTTGAGAAAGTGCCATTTCCTTGTTCAAAATGACTTTTCATCCATAAGTATAATAACTGTATGCATCTTATGAAGCGCCATCCATTATGACGATAATAACTCAAAGATCTGATAGTCTCTGCTAATATCACCGTTGAAGGATTACAGCCATTGATCACACTTTCGAAGAAATCAACCACTGCTATCTCAATATGTCCCAAAACTTTTAGAAAGATTACCAGTCTGTATATAGCTAAGGTAAATATGTCTAACCTCCGTTTTTCATTGGCATGCTGTATCAGAAACTCAGGAAAGAGCTTTCAAGGTAGGCAGATCTGTTATTGTTTCTTCTTTGTATAAGAATCCATAACTTTCTTGTCTATCCCCATGAGTTGAGCCAAACTTTTACGAAATTCTGACTTATGTTTTTTGACATATATCTTGTCAAGAGTCTTAAGATGCAAACCTACCAAGACTGAATATTCTTCGATGGTGGGAGTCATATCAGCTTCATTAAAGATGAAACACTTGTATGCAGGATCCCAGAATTATGTTACAGCTCTGATTAGCTGATCATCAACAGCCACTGCTAGAAGGTGTACTATATGCCCATATTTTTGATAAAATTACTCTTGTCTTGACGAACTCATCTTCTTTCAGATATCAACCAAATCTTCTAAATTATTCTATTTGAGGAGGATAGATGTTTCCTGAGACATAGTAGAATCATACCCAATTGGCAAACAATCTCCCATCTTCAGTTGAGTCTTTTCTGACAGGGCCCTTACTTCATTGGGTGTCCCACAGGGTGCTAATACTGATGAAAAACAAACTAAACGTTCATTGGCGTCCATGAAAAAAATTTGTTGAAGATCATTTTTCAAGCAAAAGTTCTTTATGCAACTTTATGATATGCGTATGAACCAATGCAGAAGAAATAAGAAAAAGGTTAGTATACCCAGAAAAAGAACAAATAACTAAGTAAATTTAAACATCACACAAAGTAAAAGGGATAAATCCTATGCTTTTGGTCAATTCTAAAAAGGAAGAGTGATGGCTCTATCTATAGGTTAGGCACTCTTAAGGTCCACTATATGCGGTTTTAGGGTCAAAGTCTAAAGGTCCTCAAATTGTTTCTTACATCTTTGTCCATCACAGACTAGTAAGGCACCCTAATCCTCACCCATTACAGGCTACAAGCGGAAAAAAGTTTAATTTGAGTGAGAGTATTTCACTAGCCACTGCGGAGGCATTAGACCTCATGAAAGTAATAGGTACTTTACTCTCTCCTAGAGGGACGGAGCTCGGGTATAGAGCTCATGTTATGCACATGCACATGAATGACATAATTAATAAAGTAAATAAACATGAATGAATAATAATACATATATACCAAAGGGTTCAATTTTATTAGGCTTTTGGATAACACAAATTATTTGCTGGCCTGACTCTCAAAGTCCCCAGTGGAGTTGCCAAGCTGTCATAACGTCTAGATCTGGGGATCTATCGCTAGACATTGACTTTAGGGAGTCGCCAACAATCTTTTTTTATCTAGGTGCGATTGGCCACCTAAAGAATCTGTCATTTCAGAGAACATGTAAGTTTAAGGGCCCCTAAAAGAATAGGTTCAGGTCTACTAACCAGAACAGAGTTTGGGAGTTCGGTTACCTGTGAGAAAGGTTATAGCACCCTCACAACGCCCATCAAAAGATGGTACCAGCATAACTTTGTGTTATCCAAATAGCCTTAAAAATTTACCAAGTAATTAATTATTAGAAATTATTCTCAATTGACTCTAATACTTTTAGCAAAAAATTGAGAAAATTCCCTCACCTCAAGAGTATGCAAGAAAAACTACTATTTCACTTGCAGAGGCTCCGTCGTCGGATTATTTAAAGAAAAATAAAAATGAAACTCAAAATAAAAAAGAATGGAAAGGATGATTGTTCTTGTGCAGGGAAAATTGATACTTTCAACTTTTCCTCAAAAAATATTTTTTTAAAAATTTTATTTTTAAGGAAAATTGATACTTTCAACTTTTCCCCAAAAATATATTTTTTTATTTTTATTTAAAGAAAATTGAATAATAAAACAAAATGAAAATGAAAATAAAATAAATAAAATAAAAAAAGTAAAAATAAAATAAAAATAAAATAAAGATAAAAAAATATTAACTAAACCTAATCTAATAAATAAAAATAAATAAATAAAAAATTAAAAAAAAAAAAACCTAGAGCGGCTCGGTATATAGCTCGGCTCGGTTCAAGGAAAAGAAAACGGCTCAGGGGAGCGGCTTGGAAGCTCGGCTCGGAGGGGGCAGACACGCGCGGGTCAGGAAGTGGGTCGACGCTCAGGTCGGGTCGGATCTGGACAAAACGTGCGGATCCTCTAGGTCACTTAAGGCCAAAACGACATCGTTTTGAGAGGGTATAAAAGGCAGTTCCCTTCATTTTTTGACAGAAACCTTCTTCTCTCTCTCTCTCTCTCTTCCTTTCTTTTTCTCTCTCTTCTCTCTAAAAGGTCGAAAAACTCCGATTGAAGATTCACCGGATTCTGAGATTTATCGTCAGACTCTGAGTTTTTTCGTCGGAAGTTCATCGGAAGTTGGCCGAAAGTTGGTCGATTTTTGGGAAAGGTGTCGAAAACTGGGCAGCTCATCGAAAACTTCAAAGTTGGCTGAAATTTTCACCGAAAAATTCAACTTTCGCTGGAAAATTCACCGGAATCTGAAATTTTCCAAAAATTTTCAGAAAAAAAAATCACAAAAAATCTTCAAAAAAATTTCTACTAACTCCAGAACACTTCTTAATCTTTCCTTAGCCTTCTATACTCTTCTATCTCTCAAATCAGTAGCTTTGCTCACTATTTTTTCTGTCCATTGTTTCTGTTCCAGAGGATCCCTTTTATAGAGATTGATCAGGAGTTTCTGATCAATCCCAATTCCTCTTTGGACAGGGATTCAATCTTTGAATCCAATCTGGACTCTTCTGATTGAATCCCCATTCTCAACAAGATTCTTCAGCTTTCAATCACAGCCCCAGAAAAAAAATAATAATAATAATCAGATAAACAAAAAATCAGATAAACGAGAAAAAGAAAAAAAATTATTAACAGATAATTAAAAATCTGAAAAAAAAATATACCAAAAAATAATAATAATACATAAATTATAATATAATAATAAATATATAACTATATAAATAAAATACATATAAATATTAATAATAAATAAATAAATAAAGATATTAATACATAGTAATAATAAATAAATAAAATACATAAAATACAAAAGAAAGAAAAAAAATAAAATAAAAATAATCCCAAATAAGAACCAAATTGAACTTATCCATTTGGGCCAGGCCCAATTGATCTGGGCCTGGACCAAATTGGGTGTCTACAATAGTGACTAATTTATATGTCACTAGTACATTTCATTCTTGCCAAAATTCAATATGAAGCCAATCTGTATATTTTACTAGTGACGACTTTATTGTGACCAACAATTTTTTGACACCACTAATATATTAATAGTGACGATTTAATTGTGATAAAGATTAATACATCACAATTACTAATATAATAGTGACCGATTAATAAAACATCACAATTATTTATACCAATAGTGTCACATGAAAATTTCATCATAAAAAACCTTATATTTGTGACAAAATTACTCAAGATCATAAGAAAATCGTCATTAAAAGACTTAACTGTTGTAGAATGGAAATTCTAATTTCTCCTTATACACTTAATTTAATAAAAAAAAAAAGGGATCTTGTTAATTTATTGGTAATACAACAAGTAACTTAAACAATGATTAATGGATTGGATTTTAAAAAAAAACTCAATTGAATAGTTCAATATGTTAGATAAATTAATATTTGAAATTAATTTAAAGGAGAAACTCTTTAAATCCTAAATCAAGATGACTAGGCCTAACTCTTTCATGAATCATAGTCTTAGAAGTTCTCTAGCAATATGTAGATTATACAACCTTTTATGACATGCCTTAAAAATATCGCAAACTTCTCACCATCAATTTTGAGGGGAGAATGGAGTAAAAAGGTGAGTTGACTAATTATCTATTGATTCTATATCATTTAGGTTCATTTAATATTTCATTTTCTATTTATCAATAAAAATGTATCACATTGAAATGCAGGGGTTATTATTAATTAATTGTTATCTTTTGTTTGATACCTCAAAGATTGAATTTTGATTATTGAAATTAAAAACTTAATACTTTATCAATAGATCACACAATTGATAAAAATATCAACTCAATTATTAAAAAATAGAATAGCATACTACAATGGGGAAAACACTTAAGCAAGAAAAAATACTTTTAATTATTAAATGCATAAGGCAGAAAGAAGTGCCATTTTTATAGATCTGATAATTTAAAATACAATACAGTGACACAACATGAACACGATACGAAAATAAGATACAAAAGTAATACGGTTTAAAATTGTGACAATAACAATAACTATATATATATATATATATGGATTTAAAATTATAGTAATAGTTATTTATACGTACTCTTATCACTTGAGCCAAGGCAAGTGCACATTTTTTTTAAAGATAATTTAGTTGTCAGTCATATAATTTGAGATAATAATATATGTGCAATTATGAAATTATAACTTTTAAAAAAAATTCATCATAATTAATTATTACATACATTTATAGTATATCACTAAATAATTAATTAACAAATTGGAATATAACTAGATAATTAAACCCATACAATGAGATTATAAAACCTCATAACTTTAAGAACTCCTTCTTATTAGTAAACCAATGCTTTATTGGCTTCTAATTATTTATTTTTGTATCCACTAAAGTACAAGGGTTATTATTAATTGTTTCCTTTTCACTCACATTGCGAGTTCTGATTAACTAGTAGTAAATAATAAATCTTGATATATAGCAAACCTTTTTTTTCTCAATCAAAAGAAAAGTTTTAATTAAGGTTTTTTTTATAAAAAAAATAAAAATTGAAAATTGAATAAAAACTAAAGATAAATAACAAAAAACAAATATATATATTTATCAAATAAATCCTAAATAACCACAAGGTTTACAAAAATCAAAACTAGTCATTAGACTATAATGATAAAGAACAAAGGAAATATTTAGTGCGAATGATGCTAACCATCTTATATCATATTGGGTTTATATATAAAGAAAGGAATATGATTATAAAAAAAATTAATCATCTTCTTAACATAAAATAATTCAATCTTTCCAAAGTAAAAAGAATTGTTTTTAATTTATAATATTAAACTTACATATCTTATTATATTATTAAATTTTAAATTAATAATTTAAATTATATAAATTTTGAAGAAAGATAATTTGATCAATAAATAAAATTATTTTATCTTAAATCTTGCCTATATCAAGAACATGATAAGATGATACTATTTAATATAATTTTATTTTATCATAAATTTCTGCACCAAACATATCAAAAAGTACATGGACTATAACAACATATATAACCCACTTGATTACATTGAGGAAAACACTTTAGCAAGAAAAAAAAAATAACAAATGCATAATTATTAAAATGCAGGCAGAAGGAAGATGCATTTCCTATGCCTGTCTGGGTGGATTTGGACTGTTTGGATCATTTACGATAGTGATCCTGGTGGACTTGGCTGAAATTGCCCACGATGTTTATTTCCATTTGGACTTCCAGGGTTCGAATATTTGGGATCTTCCTTTGCACTTCGACGTGCTAAACTTAAACGAACCAAATTTTCTGTTATTAACACCAAACCAAACATATTAGCACTTATGCAATATATATATATATATATATATATATATAAGAAAAAAATAACTTTAGACATATACAGGGATAGCCTATTATTAGAAAGTAGTTTCCTACTAATATTTGGAGTTGATAGGGGCCAAAAGATGTTAACTCTGCTTGATTGAGAGGATGCAAAAAAAAAGACCAAAAAAGTTTTAATTTATCAAAAAAAAATTAAAATCATTTAAAATTTTATGAAATTCAAAAGATAACAAATATAAAATAAGACACAGAGAGTAGCAAATTTTATGTATGGATTAGGTATCTAAAAGACTTCGGAACTCTACTTATTATCTTTTAGGTAGATATTTTGTTATAAAATAGTGACATTTATTAAAATAAATGTCTTATTAGAGGCGTTTACTCTTAAAACGTTGTTATCATTTTCAAATAATAAAAGCTTGTGGTGTTTTTTTAAACGCAGCAAAAAATATAGAGTGAAAAATCCATTTATGGGTAGTAGTATTTAGAGTTTGAAATTACTAGCAAGCCTCCTATTTTGGGTTTTGAAAAAGGAATATTGGTTGGTGAGTACAGGTCAGTTTAATTATGGAACAGAACATCTCTTTTCCCCAGACTCTTTCATTTGTATCAAAAGAAAAACGACTCTCTATTCGATGAAATCAAGTAACTATAACCAAAGTTGTGAAGAGGTTTGCTGTACCTTGGATTGCTGAAAACTCAGGAATTCTTGCCTCTACCGACGCAGTCCATGAACTCATCGACAACATTAAAGAGGCTGCAAGTAGAGCACATACAGCAGCACTAGAGAAACTCCCCATTGTTTGTATTTTCGCCATTTTTTCTATCAAACTGTGTCGCATATTTATAGAGAAACTAGTAAAGTAATCAAGGTTTTTTCAAGTGAAATTATTTTCATCAACTTGTAAAAATTTTGGTATTGCTGCAGATAGTTGATAAATCGTCAGACTTCCAGCTTTGAAATGTCCAAGTTAATAATATATATATATATATATAGTAGGATTCATTTACATTATATCTCTTATATTTTTTGAATTTTTAAATTAAAATTAAATTTATAACTCATTTCTATTAAAAATAATATTTTTAAATTTATTAATGGAAAGGTCAAGGTCATGGCTTTGGCTCCTGTTGGATTTCGGATTAATTCACATATAAAGAGATAATTCTGTGGGATAATTCACGTTTAGAGAGATAATTAATTATATAGATTTTGAGATTGTTAGAAATTAGATCTTAAAAGTTGTAATTAAAATTTTAATATTTTATCAAAATATCATAACTTTTATTTTTCTAGAGCCACTAAAATTAGAAAAATCAGAGTGTAAACACCATGACCCTTAATTCAACCCACGTTTTCCTTTTCCTTGACTTCCAAACAAAACCTTATGTTTTAGAAACCGACTGCTTGTTAGGCTATTCTTTCTGTTGTAGTGATCAATGTTGCATATGTAGGCACCTTCCTAGTTTTTACTAAACAATGAAGGGGAATGTTACGCCAGCCCACAGATACAAATGTTTAGGAAAACCGATGGAAACTTCATTCTTCACATCGTGTCTGGTAGATGTGGAGGAAAGCTAGGAGAGGGGAGGAAGGAACGCATGCTCTTTTTTTTTTTTCCAATTTATTTTGTACGAAGAAAATATGGATTTGCCTTTTATTCTTTGTATTCTCTAAAAAATTCAGTCCTTTCACAAGTGTAAAGAAAAAATTTTTTTATTTTGTTAAATTCAATAATTTTATAATTCATAGTTTAACCTTTTTCTCATTTTCTTTTTTTTTTTTCTTTTTTCATCAGTACGTAACAAATACGAGAGATGAAATAAAATAAAATAAAATAAAACCTCATTTATTAATTTCTTTCCCGTCCCAATTATTTTCTTCAGCTACTTCGTTTTCTTTCGTTTCCTTCATTTTGATTCTAACACAAATATTAGTGGGATTACGAAAGTAAAATCTACTTTGGTTTTTTTATATACACACACTGGTACATGATCAAGTGCCTCGTATGTGAATACATATTTTTTTAATTTGCGTTATTATTATATTTTCAAATTATAATTACAAAATAAAAGTAAATAGCTCTTTATTTAATAAATATTTATGAGTTGCACCATTTAATATTATAAGGCAAGTTGTTGTTGTTGTTGGTTAATTTGTCAAATGCTTGGGAAAAATAGTCAAAATTCTTTTATTAGGATCACTATCATCCATTGAACACGCTAAAGACCGTAAAAGTTAATGCCATCTCTCCCAATGACTTGGCTTATCAAAATGCCATCCTTAATTTGAAACTAAATGCTCGAACGAGAAAAAAGATGGTCGATTTTATTTAAAAACGATAAGAAAAACTGTTGCAAGGAATAAACTGTTGTGTAAAGAATTCAATTAACTAATACACCAAAGAAGAGCCTTATTTATTTATTTGTGCTTAATTATTTTGGGGAAGAGGGGGACTGGATGAACTCTTGAAATTTGTTCAGATTCTATTGAAATTTTATTGGTTAATATTGTTGAAATATGATATTCGTTAAGTTTAATATTTAAATTTTAATATTTTTTTATTTTAAAATTAATATCTTACGGCAAAAAAAGATTATGAAAGTAATCAATATATACAGTTAATATAATTATGAAATTAAAATTAAAAATAGTAATGAAAATAAAAATATAAAATATCCCATAATAATTTGATTGTATAGAAGTTGTTGGTGCCGAACTCGATATCAAGGTGTTCTTGGAAGAACAGAAAAGAAAGGTGGTAAAAGGCAAAGGTAGGAGGTGTTCCTTGCATTTGCACACCGATGTGCAAGTCAAAAGAGTAAGGTAAAAAAGAAAGTAGAAATGAGAGAATGGAAGTCGAGTGAACTTGCCTTAATGGTACTTGGACCTTCATATTTATAGGTAAACTGTAGGGGTCATTAGGGGATAATAAGGATAGTGCTGAGTTGATGTGACATTGAGCATGTCAAATCAACTTGACATGTCAAGTCGGTATAAATGATAAAAATATTTTTGGTTATCTAGTGAAGGCTTTTAAGAAAGAAAAAGACCACTATACCTTTTTTATCATCAAATGTTCCAAATACTCTATCTCCCTACCAAGCAGTTTGAATATAAAATTATTGAATGTATGATCAACACCCTCAGTATAGGGTAGATTGGAAAAAAAGAAATGATATGAAAGTTCGATTCTTCGAAGCCAACGCTATAGAGGGAGGTCGATCTTATGGGATGACTAGTCTTGAGGCGTGTTCTAACCTTGTGGTTGTCTGATCTCGCACGTGCATCTTGGGTTAAGTGGATAACCGATTTAAAGGTTATCGAGGTAATAATTGTTCGGAATGGTTCGAGGTTAGTGTTGGAGTTTGTCTAGTCGTCGTGAGACTTGTATTTTGTTTTAAAAGCTTGGATTTGAGCTTCTATTTTGAACTCTGACAATGAACTAAGCTTCCAGTTTACCCTAAAGAGTCATCTGATCTAACCGGCCTGGGGTTCATCCAATTAAGCCGATTTAACAACATTAAATTAGGAGAGAAATAGTTTAAGAGGGAAAATTTAAAGGGGGAAGATGAAAAGACGTCTTTCCACCTTTGCTATGACATATGGCACAGCCTGTGTCGTTTATCTTATTTGCGGCACATCTATATAAAGGGCCATTAAGGCTTCAGTTTTCCACCTTTCTACTTTCTTTCCTTTGAATTTGACCTAAACTTTCCAATCTCAAAGATTTTCAACCTTTAAAGTTTTTTCACAGCTTTTTCAATATGTATTTTTAACCATGTCTTCTAGTATGAGTTTTGTGGAGGTCAAAAGTTACCGAATAGAACCTAGAGGAGGTCAATGCAAGCAATAAGACAATGATCTAATTTTGACAATTATCATGAGTCGTAATTATGAGAAAATGACCTACTGGTTTAATTCGATGTCTAAGGAAAGGTAGTGACAAAATAAAGAGAATGCTAGGGTAAGAAAAGAATGGGTTCTGAGCATGGAAAAGCTATATGCTCAGATAGACTCCAACCTACAAATCCACCACCTTTTTCCCTCTCTCAAGTCGGTCCATCTTTTATGGCCAATCTTCCTACATCTTCTATTATTCCTCTTTTTGGGGTTTAATCTCATCAATTTTTCTTTTTTTGCTCTTCCCCTATTGATGTTCTCGTTGTCACTTATATTCTCCCTCAATCAATTCTTGTCAAAATCTCTTCTTCTCCTAAGGGGTCTCTACCTCATCTTTTTTCCTTCGAAATTGAATTGGTCTTAACCATAGTTCAACCTCAGAACCTTGCTCTTGTTTAAGAGTTAAAGTCTTCAAGTGATGAAGATTCTGACAATGAAGGTTCCAAAGAGGAACAAAAGAAAGGGAGTACTTCAGCCAAAAAAAGTGGTGGCAAGGAAAAGAATACTGTGGAGCAGGACGAACTAGCTAAGGTCCTTGTATATACTCTCTATGACCTCTGCATGATCTCTAAAGACATGATGAGTAAACTAAATGATAGGAAAAATCTTGAAGACTATTCTAACATGTGTTTAGCTTAACACATCTATGCTCTGACGATGACTTTCCTTTTTTTCAGAGAAGGGTACAATATAATAATGCTGAACTCCATAGATCGGGTCACTGATAGACTAGAACTACATTAGCTTTATATGTATTGAGATTTTTTCATGGCCAATATGAGATTTTCACTTCATTCTTTATTTGTTTCAATTTTAATTCTTATAATTTGACTATTACTCAGCTCACTCTTAATTTTATATGGTACATAGTTGCTTTCATTATTCTTTGTCAACATTCAAACATTCTTATTTCTCTCTCTCTATTCAAAAAGTTCTTTTCTCTTATAAATCACCCCAACAATAGTAGGTGGTACTACATATAGCTCGATCCAATAAGAAATTACTTGCCGATTGCCCGAACTCAATAAAAATTGAAAACTACTCTTCTTTTGCCTTGAAAACCAAAAAATAAATAAAGATGGTGAGTCCAGGGTTAATGTTGCTTCTGAGATTGAGCCCCGAGAAATAAGGAGTATGCCTAACACTTTCGTGGATGCACCAGTGGCTTTTTTCATTCTAAATCTATCATATCGACATAAAATTTTGAAATATAATCATATAGGAGAAGTCATCATTGATACTTATGAGTTGATCTCCCCATAAGTAATAAACAGGAAGAAGTATTAGGGATAAATTTAAGGTAACCTCGTAGAGTTTTATTTTAACTTGATTTTATCTAACTGTTAGCTCGATTTTATAGAGATTACCACTAACGATGACAACTTTGACTTTAACCTATACTAGCATGGCCCTAGGCCAAAAAAAGGCAAAAAGAAAATTCAACTCGGAGCCCCATCCCATTGGGGGACAAGGTTATTAACCTCTTACTGCATTGCTCTTCCATAACCCAAAAAATAAAGGTTAAGGCTGGTAGAGACCTCTTTTCAACATCAGCACTAACATCTCTTTTTTTTACCAAAAAACCTAGAGTTGAAGCCTTATCTTTCAACTTGGAGAATCTTGAGGCTAAGGTGTTAAGGCCCAACTCGGAGAATATCTCCACTAGTTTTGAGTACATTCCAGTTGATGACCCCATCACCAACTTGATAGTGGCCAAAAGATTCAATAAAATTATAGTCTCTTTTCTTAGTAAACACTAACTGGCTTCAGCTAGGTTTTATTAATATTCTTCATTTTGCTAAGTTTGAGGTCATTCTACATAGCCTAAAATAAATTTCCCCTTTAACCCCTAAATAACACTGGTGAAGCCCTTCACCACACTTATCTCGTAATGGCCCACCTTGTAAAGGTTGAGAAAGATAAAGCTATCCTGGCTAAAGAGTACATGAAGGGTTAAGATGCGTTGGGTAATAACTAATCTAGTCTTAATGTGTCCCACAAAAAGAAAGCTGAGCAGAAGAAAAAAATTGACTAGTTGACAACAAAGTTGAGGTTGTCCTGATTAACAAAGCATTATCTAATTCAATGAGGGAGTAAGTTAAGCTCAAACTTAATGACACTCAGGTTAAGATAACAAAATTGAGGTCTGAGCTTAAGGCCAGAGAGAAAAGAGAGAATGACCTAAAGAAGAAAGTCATAGAATAGTACAAAGCTTCCAACAAATGTCTCTAAATGAAGGTGAAGTTCTTTAAGAAGAACGTGGTCAATGCCTTCCAATTGGCCAAGGGCAACCTCAACCTCTTTGATATTTAGATCAATAATATCATATCAAGGCCTCATCTAAACTAACCCAAGAAAGATAAAAAAGAGAAAGAAGATAATGATGATGAAGCCATAAAGGTTGAGCTAGAGGTAGATTTAGGGCCTAAGCATAAAACAGAAGAAGCTAGAGAGTGTAAGGTCATTGTTACTACTCTTACTGATAAGGATGTTACTCTCATTGCTACTACTACTAATGTTGTTGAAGCATGATTCTTTGAACTTTTTATTTTTTATTTTTATAAATTTTTTGTTAAAAGTATGATGTCAATTTTTGGAATGGCCTTAGATTTTGATGATTTTTCTGACAAACAACTCTTGTACTTACTATAAATGAAATGAATATTTTTTGTTCAATTCAATCTAAGCTCTAGCTTAGCTTTGTTACTATAATCCTACTTTCTTTATTAGCATGAGCTAAAGCATGGTTAATCAAAGAGATTTGAGCTCGATTAAATGAACTGAGGATTTACTTAGTCACTTGGATTAAATTAACTTGAGAATCCATCTAAGTTTTAGGTCAGATTTTGTTAGATCGATTAAGTGTAAGCTTGCTGAGAATAATTTAACTTTTATATCTAAGTACAAAATAAAATACAAGTGTGAGCTCAATTTAAATCGAGCTACTAATAATAAACTTTTAAATTATCTGCATTCCACATCATTAGGACAACATTGCCATTCAGGTCATGTAGTTTATAGGTTGCGTCATGGATGATCTTTTTAACAACATACGATCCTTCCCAAATCGAGGCTAATTTACCACTTTGATCGTTTGCGTTTGAAGCTTCAACTTTTTTAAGTACTAGGTCATCTTTTTAATATGTTTATATCGAAACCTTTTATTATAATAGTTGGACACCTTTTGTTAGTAAACTGCTATCCGTGTCAGGGTTATCCCTCTATTCTTCAATGAGGTCAAAGTCAACTCTAAGCATTTTTTTCATTTTCTTTTTTTGACCCTAATTTGACTCTTAAGCTCAGTAGGTCAATATCAACGGGTACTACAACCTCTATTTCAAATGTTAGATGGAACGAGATTTCACTAGCTGGTACTTTCACGGTTGTCCTCAAGGCCCATACCATTTTTGGTAGCTCATTGACCCACTTTCCTTTTATGGCATCAAGTCTCTTCTTTAGAACTTTTAATATTATCTTGTTCGTAACTTCAGCCTACCCGTTGGACTGAGGGTAGGCAACCAACATGAACCTGAGGTCGATGTGAAGGTTTGAATATTACTCATTAAACCTTAAATTTTCAAACTGTTTGCCATTATTCGTTATTATAGATTGAGGTAAATCGAATCTACAGACTACATTTTTTCATACAATTCTTTTGACTTGAACCTCTACCATGGTGGCCAATGCCTTAGCCTCAAGCCATTTCATCTATTACCACTAATACAAATATCTTCTGACTTATGGCCAGAGTGAATAGTTCGAATACATCAATCCCTCATTCAATGAAGGGCCACGAGCTGATGATAGGAGTGAACTCACTCAAAGGAAAGTGTTGCACGATAACAAATCTCTGACACTTGTCATATTTTTTTACCAATTCAATCATATCTCTTTTGATGATGGGCTAATAATAACCTTGTTTAAATACCTTGTAAGTAGGGGTGTAAATGATACATTAGTACTCGCAAGCTACTCGGGTTCGATTCGAAAAAAACTCGAATTCGGTTCGATTATTGTCGAGTCGAGCTCGAGCTCGAGTAGCTCGACTTACCGATCGAGCCGAATTCGAGTATTCTTATATCTGACTCGAGTAGCTCGCGAGCCTAATCGAGCTTTTATATTTAAATATATTTTTATTTTTTTTAATTAATAAAATATTTCGAATCCGAGTTCGAGTTCGAGTTCGAGCATGAATAATCGAACTCTTGTCGAGTATACGAATCGAGCTTATTTTTACATATTAATCGAGCTTAATCGAGCGAGCTCGAGTAGCTCGAATTCGATCACGAATCGAGCTCGAGCTTAAAAAATAAAACTAGATCGAGCTCGAGCCGAGTATCGAGCCCGGAGTTGTGAGTCGAGCTCGAGCTCGAGCTTCTCACTACTCGGCTCGGCTCGGCTCGTTTACAGCCCTACTTGTAAGCTAATGGCCGAGGTCCAAGGGGGCTTCTTTTTTTTTTTATAGATTTTTCATATGACGTAATCTGCTTTTTCTTCATCAATATATCTTAAATAAGGTAGAGTAAAAGATCTTTTGTATAATTTTTCTTAAATCATTGTGTACTAAGGAGCCTTTCTCATCAATGCCTTAACTCGAATTCTTTTCTCAGGTGTTGTTCTCGTGGTCAGGTATACCTTGATTGACGTCATCCAAATTTTTTCTCTATGATTTATCCTACGAGCTTGTCTTCGATATTTTTATGCATTAGTTCTTTTATTAAAACTTGGTCTAAGTCTTCCATTGTTATTCTTAAAACTAACTTAGACAAGGAGCTTACGAGTGAATTCTTTAACCTCAATATCTTGTTCACCTTAGCTTTCTTGAAGTCAGCCATTAAGCTCAGCGCTTATCAATATACTTTGAATCCTATCTTTTCAAGCTTCGAACTCTCCATTTATTTAACCAACCACTAGTTAGGAGTCGCTATATGCGATTATGTGTTGAATGTTAAACTCAATTGTCAATTTTAAATCAGCTATCAATGCCTTATATTTTACCTTATTATTGGATGCCTTAAACTTAAATCTTAAAACGCATGGGTACTATAGCCCTTCTAGGCTGATCAAAATAAAGTCAACTCATTTATGTGGCTCGTGGCTTATCTATCAACATAGAGTTTTCAACCATCTTTATGCAAGATTTTTTCTTTTTTCTCAGGTTGTCTATCAGGGTGTACTGAGGTAAGCTTTATGATAAAGTCTACCGATACTTAAGATTTTAAGGTCGACCTAGATAATATGTGTAGGTCAAATTCGTTAAGCTCCACCATCTATTTAATTAGCCTTCATAATATTTCAAGCTCCTGTAAGACATGTCTCAGTGGTTAGTTGGTCGTCAGTACGTGAATTGTGTGGGCTTAAAAATATGGCTTAAGTTTTTTGAATAAGGTGATAATGGTATATGCTAGCTTTTCTATGCCGCTATAGTTAATCTCTGGCCTTGTTAGTACTTTGCTTACAAAATAGATCGATCTTTGCTTCTTTTATTCTTCTCGAATCAAGATTGAGCTAATGATCTGGTCTGTGCTGGCTATGTATAAGTACAAAGTTTCACCAAACCTTAACTTAAACAAAATGGGTAAAAAAGATAAGAACTCTTTGAGTTCTTCAAAACCTTTTTGGCACTAAAGAGTCCACCTGAAGTCAAAGATGTTCTTGAGGACTTTGAATAATGGCAGCATCATTCTATCGACTTGAACATGAATCGACTTAGAAAGGCTATTCTAACAGTTAACCTTTGAACTTTTTTTATCGAGGTCAGCAATTTCATGTTTAGGATTGCTTGAACTTTTTTTAGGTTTACCATTATCTTTCCTTTGTTAATCATGTAATACTTTTTCAAAATGTTGAAGGTATCTCTGAGGTCTTCTAAGTGCTCAATCAAATTTTTACTCTTAACTATCATATTATCCACACATACTTTCATGTTACAATTGATCTCATTTTTAAACACCTTATTTACCAGCCTTTGGTAGGTCACCCATGTATTTTTCAATCCGAAAAGTATTATCTTATAACAGTAAAAGCCTTTTTCAGTAATAAAAGCTATCTTTTCCCCCTTATCTTTTAGCATTTTAATTTGATTGTAACTAGAATAGGTATTCATAAAGTTGAAGAGGTCATACTTGGCACTATCATCCACCAGTTGATCTATACTAGGAAGAAAAAAGCTATCTTTCAAGTATGCTATGTTTAGATTGGTAAATTCAATACACATCTTCCATTTTTTATTGTGCTTTTTAATCATGATCACATTGGCTATCCATTCAAGGTAATAATCTGTCGAGCTCCTCTTCGATAGCCTGTTGTCTTTCTAGGGTAAAAATTCTTTGCTTTTGTTGAATTGGTTTTACCTCAAAGTTAGTATGTAGCCTATGAATCATCACTATGGTATCAATACCAGACATATCAAATGGTGTCCAAGTGAACTGGTTGGCATTATATTTTAAAACTTAAATTAACTAATCTTTATGTTGAAGTTTAGCTCCAATCTGCATGTGTTTTTAAGAGATGATATCCCAGAACAAAACCGTTATGAGGTCCTCGATCGATTCAAGTCAGTTTTCATCCAAGTCCTATCTTTGATCAATTATCTCTTTTTATTTAATTAGGTTGGGACCATTTCTTACAAAAACAGATCCTAATGTGATGATCAATATACTATAATTAACTTACCAAATATGTATGTAGTAAAATTAATATATATTTTTCTTTGCATACTGTATTTTGACCAGTGTATTAGCTCAGTCCAAATGACATGTGATTGTTCATGCCGACATAAAAAATTTGTCGTCTTTGGAGTTACTTCAAAAAATTTAAAAAGTAAGACAAAAATTTTCTTTTTGTTAGAGTTTAAGAGCTCAGAGCAGCTTAAGAGTGTGCTTCCATCAAGTTGGTCTTACGTTCTATGCTCTCACCAGTGACTTTCTACTTCTTAGCAATTTTTAGTGGTTGTCTTTTTTTTCTTTTAATATTAGTTTTTGTCGAACTGTCCATTTGTTTCCCAGTCCTATCCTACATTATTGTAGCATAACACTGCCATGCATGGACTTATCTTCCCTGACTTCTCTAATCTCACTAAGTGTTGAGAATTTCACTTTTAAATGGGAAGCTAAGCCTATAAGCCGCATAACAGATTGATTAAGTCGACCTAATATCATGTTATAAGCTAATGAGATATCTACAACCATTAAGTCTATAACCAAGGTGATAGTCCTCAGTTCAATCCTTAAAGATATCAAAAGCTTAATGGTTCTTATTACTGGCACCTGTTTATTCCCAAACCCCATAAGTGTTGTGATGATCGACTTTAATTGATCTTCATTAATTTTTTTTTTATGTAGTCATAGTACATAATGTTGGTTCAACTCTCATTATCAAATAGGATTCTTTTAACTACATAATTGCACACTAAAACTGTGATTACTATAGCATCATCGTGTAGATGTTGGATTCCTTCAAAACTTTTTGAGCTAAATGAGATCAACTCATCTCTCTAATTTTTTTTTCTTTTTGTCAAGGTGCCTATCACCATAATCATGCCTAGATTAAACTTCTTTTGGCTGAGGTAGAGCTACCCTTAGTGATTACATTTATCACCCTAGCAATTGATCTGTTATTATCAGTTTGGATCTCTTTTTAAATTGGTTCATTTCTTTGGGTTTTTTTTGTATTTTGATATTTTCTCTCTACTTCGAATAAGTCCTCTTCGTTCTTACCTATAATCCATTCTAGGTTGGTCTTGCCTTTTTTGTCCCATAAATCTCTACAACTGACATCTTCTTAGTAGAGCTTCAATTTTATTTTTAAGTCGACACAATCTTCAGTGTTAAGGCTTATGTCTTTATGAAAGGCACATCTTTTTGGTCGGATCCTTCATCATGTTTTGTTTCAGTGACTTTGGTTATTTAAGGTTAAAATTTCTTTTAATTTGCATCAAAATCATCTTTTGGGAAATATTTAGTGCATTGTAGCTTTTTTTTCCACTAGGGCTTCTAATCCTATGTCGTCTCCCTCTTAGGAAAATATCATAAAAATCCTTGCATTTCTTACTATCGATGAAGGTGGATGAGTCTCTTTCACCTTAATCAACGAGAAGGAAAGATGAGCCTCTTTCATCTTAGTTAGTTTTTATTATAGTTTTAGCATTTATATATTTCTCAACTATTAGTAGGACGTTGGCTAAAGTTGTAGGCAGTTCTAGTGACAAAGTTAACTTCATGTGGTACTCTTGTCATTAAGTCCATATGTCAGGGTGGCTACAACCGTCATCTATTCCATGTCTTTAACTTGTAAAGCTTCTGTATTAAAACACGTGACATAGCTCTTTAAAGATTTATTCCAACCTTAGTGGATTGACATCAAACTTAGCATCATTTTCTTTGCTTTTCAACTACTCACTAACTTGGACAAGAAAAAGTGGCTAAGTTTTTTGAACATAGTGATCTACCTCAATTTTATGCTACTCCTTTTAGTGTGGTAGCCAAGCCTTTACACATCAAAGCTTCATCTGCACCCTGCATCATCATGTTGTCCTATAAAGTTTAAAATGATTGAAAGGATCAAAAGTATCATCGTATGTTTCTAAGGTCGACATTTTAAATCCTTTAGGATACATGGCTTTGTCATTTTCTTCGATGAAGGGCAAAGTCTCCAGGAACTTAAGCTCGTCCTTGAACACCACCACTTTTTTTAACTCTTTCTTTATGGCCTCTATCCGAGCTTCAAGTCCTTGTTTGGTTATGGTTTATAGTTTGTTTGTTTAGATTTTTAGGTCGTAGCATGTGTTGAATTGTGGCTAGGATATTAGTGAGCTAGGTTGTCATGCTTATCTTCTCTAGAGGCCAAGGAGGCTTTCACATCTTTATAGCTCGATTGTTTGACAGTGGCTTCTCGACCAAAGGTGATAAGATCAAGCACATTTGAAACTGGTGACAGAGTTATAGTTTGCAACATCTACTTAAGGGCCTATATTTGTTCGATCAAAGCTTAAAATTGTTCCATGGTTGGTCCTGTTTATGGTTGGGCTGATCAAACAGAATGCTAATTATGGTGAATTTTTGTTTCAGCCAAGACGGCATCTCACCTTCCTCTAAGGTTTTATTCCTTGGTGGTATTGCTTTATGCAAAGCTAATGAAAGAAAAAAACCCCCTACCTAGTGCTCCAAATGTTGGTGCCGAGCTCGACCTCGAGGTGTTCCTGGAATAATAGAAAAGAAAAGTGGTGAATGACAAAGGTAGGGGGTGTTTCCTACATTTGCACTATAACGTACAAGTCATAAAGAGTAAGGTCAAAAAGTAAGTAGGAAAGGAAAGGTTGAAAAAGATTATTTAAGATATTTCTGACCAAAAATATCTTCAATAATCTCTTAAAAAACTCTCAACATGTTAGAGGATAGATCAAACCTACAACCTTATGATTAATAACCGTATTTTCTAGCCAACTGAGCTGCTTCAGTGTTTTTATTAAAGAATTATTTAAAAAATATCTTAAATAATCTTATTTAATTTTTTATAAGAGATTATTCAAGATGTTTCTGATCAAAAATATTTTCAATAATCTCTTGTAAAATTTTTTTGTATAAATTATTGAAGAAATTTTTAACAAAAAATATCTTCCATAATTTTTTTTCAAAATTTATATACAAGAAAAATCCCACTGTGAAAATCATGATGATTATTATTTATTAATTCAATTCAGGCTTTCCTTTTCGTTCATTTCCAACAAAACCTCTAGTTCTAGGATCCCGTGTACTAATTGGCATAAGTTTAGGAGGTTAATCCTTTCCGTTGTAGCGAATATTATGTATTCATAGTTAACGTTCCCAAAGTTGAACTCAGCCTTTTTTCTTTTTTTTTTATTAACATTGTGTTTGGTAGGTGTAGACACCCAATTGGGTCCAGGCCTAAATGGGTAAGTCCAATTCAATTTTTATCTTGTATTATTTTTATTTTTTTTTCTTTTGTATTTTATGTATTTTATTATTATTATTATGTATTAATATATGTATATCTTTATTTATTTATTTATTTATTTTTGTTAATATTTATATGTATTTAATTTATATAGTTATATATTTATTATTATATTATAATTTATTTATTATTCTTTTTTTCTTGTAATATTTTTTTTTGGATTTATCTTATTGTATTTCTAATTATCTGTTAATAATTTTTTTCTCTTTTCTTGTTCCATTTATATGATTTTTGTTTATCTGATTATTATATTATTATTTTTTTTTTTTGTTTTCTTTTTTTGATGGCTGTGATTGAAAGTTGAAGAATCCCATTGTGAATGGGAATTCAATCAGAAGAGTTCAGATTAGATTCAAAGATTGAATCCCCGTTCAAGGAAGAATTGGGATTGATCAGGAACTCCTGATCAATCCCTATAAAAGGGACCTCCTAAAACATATGCAGGGAGACAGAGAAAAAAACAGTAAGCAAAAGCTACTGATTTGAGAGAAAAGAGGCGTATAGAAGGCTAAGAAAAGGTGTAGAAGGGTTCTGGAAATTAGCAAAATTTTTTTTGAAGATTTTGGCGATTTTTTTTCTAGGAATTTCTGGAAAATTCCAGTTTCTGGTTGAATTTTCTGACAAAACTTGAATTTTTTGACGAAAATTTCGGCCAACCTTGAAGTTTCCAGTGACCTGCCCAGTTTCTGATGAAGGATCCCAGAAATCGACCAACGTCCGGCCAACTTCCGATCAACTTCCGACGAAAAACCCAGATTCTGACGAAAAATCCCAGAATCCGATGAATCTTCAACCGGAGTTCTTTGGCCTTTTAGAGAGAAGGGAGAGGAAAAAAGAAGAAGAGAGAGAGAGAAGAGGAGCTTTCTGTTGAAAAACGAAGGGAACTGCCTTATATACCCTCCCAAAACGACGTCGTTTTTGCCTTAAGTGACCCAGAGGATCCGCGCGTTTTGTCGAGATCCTACCTGACCCGAGCGTCGACCCGCTATCTGACCTGCGCATGTCTGCCCCCCTCCGAGCCGAGCTTTCAAGCTGCTCTCCCGAGCAGTTTTCTCTTCCTTGAGCCAAGCCGAGCCGATAGCCAAGCCGCTCCAGGTTTCTTTTTTTTTTTGGAAATTTTTTATTTATTTGTTTATTTTATTTATTTATTTATTTATTTATTTATTTTTTATTTATTAGATTAGATTTATGTAAAATTTTTTATCTTTATCTTATTTTTATTTTTGTTTTACTTTTTTTTTATTTTTTTATCTTTATTTATTTTCACTTTTATTTTGTTTTATTTTCTTTAAATAAAAATAAAAAAAATATTTTTGGGAAAAAGTTGAAAGTATCAATTTTCCTTAAAAATCAAAATGTCCAAAAAATATTTTTAGGGAAAAGTTGAAAGTATCAATTTTTCTTAAAAAAATAAAATTTCAAAAAAGGGGTTTTTGAGAAAAAGTTGAAAGTTGAAAGTATCAATTTTCCTTGAAAAATAAAATTTCAAAAAAAGGGTTTTTGAGGAAAAGTTGAAAGTATCAATTTTTCTTAAAAATAAAATTTCAAAAAAGGTTTTTTTGAGGAAAAATTGAAAGTATCAATTTTCCTTGAAAATCAAAGTTTTCAAAAAATATTTTTGAGGAAAAGTTGAAAGTATCAATTTTCCTTGAAAATTAAAGTTTCCAAAAAAAAAAATATTTTTGGGAAAAAGTTGAAAGTATCAATTTTTCCTACATAAGAACAACCATCATTTCCTTCCCTTCTATTTTGATTTTGATTTTGATTTTTCTTTAACTAATCCAATGACGGAGCCTCTGCAAGTGAAACAGTAGTTTTTCTTGCATACTCTCGAGGTGAGAGAATTTTCTCAATTTTTTTGCTAAAAATATTAGAGTCAATTGAGAATAATTTTCAATAATTAATTACTTGATAAAATTTTAAAGCTATTTGGATAACACAAAGTTATGCTGGTACCATCTTTTGATGGGCGTTATGAGGGTGTTATAACCTTCCTCACACGTAACCGAACTCCCGAACTCTGTTCTGGTTAGCAGACCTGAACTTATTCTTTTAGGGACCCTTAAACTTGGGATTCCCTAAAATGACAGATTCTTTAAGTAACTAATCGCACCTAGATAAAAAAGATTGGTGGCGACTCTCTGAAAGTCAATGTCTAGCGATAGATCTCCGGATCTAGACGTTATGACAGTAGATGAGGAAGGAATAAAAAAAAATCAACAATTTTCTCGTTAACATTGACTTTAACAACTAATGTGCAATTAGAAGCTAGCAAAAATGAAAACCAATCGAAACTTCCTTATTATTATTATTATTATTTATTAGCATTGTGTTTGGTAGGTGAGAAAGGAAGGAAAGGGTTGCAAGAAATAGTTGTGTTTGATCATCTGATCTTCATTTTTTCTATTGGATTTCGTATATATATATATAGTTGCTTTCCGTCTTCGTCCAATTCCGCCAAAAGAAATTATTAAGACAATTGCACGTACAGTTATTTACTTGTACTGTTGTACCATTAGAATCTTCATTTCTTAATAGTAATTTAAACATAAATCAGATCGACGTCAAAGTTCAAATATTATTATAATAAAATAGTAAATTTAAATTATAAATATACTTAAAATTTAAAAAAAAAACTAACTGTTTTTCAGCATTTTGGTCTTTATGATTTAGGAAGAAGCAAGGCTGTTTTTGAAAAAAAAAAAAAAAAAGAATTGGATGGTGGGGATGACGTTTCTTTCTTGAAAAAAAAAAAAAAGCTCTGGTCTTCGTGTTGAATTAATGCTCTGCAAAAGGACTCTTTGCTAGAGTACTCGTTTTGTTAGGAAAGTACTGTCCTTCATCTGTAGACGTGACAATTTAATAGTGTGATACGATATTAATATTATAAAAAATATTAAAAATGATATAAATAAAAAATTTAATGATAATTATATATAAATTTAATAAAATTAAAAAATTATGTTTTATATTTTTTTTATTAATATAAATTATAATATTTAATTTTTATACAAAATATAATATAAATATATAAATTTTAATATTTTATATTGATATAAATACATAAATTATTAAATTTATTCATTTGTCTCAAAAAAATGTTCAGAAGCCTTTGGTTAAATGGTTACCTTCCTCATGCTGGTTTTTTATAATTTACGCAGAACCTTAAAATGACATTTTTAATTGATATTTATCACGATATCTTTTAAAAATGAAAATAACATTCTTTGAAAAATATAATGTTGATAACTCTTTAATATCTAAGCAAAATATCAAAAATTGTTTCTCTCGGGATGTTATTTTCATTTTGTTTTATAACTTCACATTTTTAAAGTAAGTAAATTTTTTAAAAAATATATTTTGGTGTGAAAAAGTAAATTATGGTATTATCAGATAGCAAGTAGAAATTAAAGACAAAGAAATACAAACGAATGTAAATAATAACAAATAAATGCATGTAAGCCAATAGGTGTTGTGTATGATAATAAAATGTAAATTTAAAATTGAATTCTTAAATATAATGAGACTACCTTGATTTCTCAATATCTAGACGGAGCTTAGGTGTGACTATTTATACTCAAAATCTCATTTTATTATTATATTTATTAATTTTAATCCCACTGTTAAAGCGAATTAAAGACTCATATTAAAAACTTAATGAAATAAAATTTCTTAAATACCCCATCGTCTAGCGATATTCGAGAACAAATTATTTCAAGTGAGACTTTCACACATATCCTTAAGATTTTGGAATGATTTTGAGTTTTAAAAGTTAGGTTTCTAGATTTTAGAGTTTTGAATTTTAAGGTTTTGATATGAGTTTTAAGAATTTTAGGGTTTGGTCTTAGGTTTAGAAGATTTTAGGACTTAAATTTTAGGGTTTGAAAAGTTTAGAGTTTTGATTTTAGGGTTTATGGTTTCAATTTTAGGGTTTAAGGTTTGAAGCTTTGATTTTGGGGTTCGAAGAGTTTAAGATTTTGATTTTGGAGTTTTAAGGATTTGGGATTTAAGGAAAACACGAACATCTTTAAAAATTTTCAACATCTAGACAAATTTTCGAAGCAAATTCAATTTTTATAATTTTTTAAAATTAATTTAAAAAATCTCATATATTTTATTTTCATAATAACTTATTATTAATAAAATTACTAATTTATTTAGTGTTGTTGTTTTTGTTTTTGTTTATAATAATAATTTTTCAACATCTAGATGAAATTATCATTTTTTAAAACATGATTAAGTTCCCTCTAATATCTAGGCAATGAAAATTTTCTTATTACTAATTTATTTTATAATCATTTTATAATTTTCTATTTAACACCTAGGTTATTATCATTAAATAAAAGTATACCAAAAATTTGAAATCATTTTTTTATTATTGTCGTTATTATCAATTATTATTATAAAATAAAAAATATTTATTTTAACAAATTTAGAGGTATTAAACATGCATAAATAACAATAATAAAACAAAAATAATATAAATAATATATTAAAACAATAATGAAAAAATAAAAAATACCTCAACCAAACCGGTCAACGGTCCAGTCAACGTCGGTTCGGGCGATTCAGGCAATTTGGTTGTTCGGTCAACGGTTTGGGCAATTCGATCAACAGTTTTGTGAGCAGTTTAGTTGAACCGGTTCAAAGTTGACTGAAGGATGGGTCGTCGGGTCGAACGCACTAATCCTAAGTCGAGTCGAGGATCAACGCGGGGATCCTAGAGTTTAAAACGGGGTCATTTTGGGCTTTAATCTTCTATATAAAACCAAAATTTTTGCTCTTCATTTCAAACCCATTTTCTAAAAAAAAAAACCTTCTCAACCCCAAAAAAAAATCATTTGAAGCGGTTCGGCGCCATGCCATCGTGCTGGTCGTTGTCTAAAGTCGCAGTCGGCAGCCACCGTATGTGGTCGAAAAGTGTTGAAAACCTCTAAAAATTTCCCTTAACACGCTCTTTCCAGATCCGATCTTCTTTTTATCAAAATAGCCCTAATCGACATAAATCTTGGCTTAAAGTTTCAATCTTCTTTTTTTTTTATAAATTAAAATTGACTTTTTTTTACAGGTAACTCAGCACTGATGGTTCCTTGCCGTAAGTGAGAACTATTTTTTTTTGTTTTTTTTGTTTGTGTTCTGGGTATGAGTTTGGGAGTTCCCGGTTGAGTATTAGGGTTTTGTCAAGGGAATGCTAAAGGATTTCGGGCATAAATCTATGGATGTTCAAGGGGAATGGGCGTGTGTGGGTGCGGATGCCAAGACCCTGGTGCGTGAAGGCTGGGAATCGAGATAAGGTCGAGCTGAGGGTTGGTTTAGGTGCTAGGGTTCTAGGTACAGGCATTGAGTATAAAGGTTTATGGGTGTCTTTTGGTAGTGGCTAAATGGGGTTTCTGGGCGTTTGAAGATTGTGAATGCACAAGGCTCGAGTAGGGTGATTGGTGGGAGAGCCTCTGGGGTGTTAGTGAGCGAATGAAAGGAAAAAGGGGTCTATACTTCGATCATCCCGAAAGGTTTTTAGGAGTTTCAAAGAGGGAACAGGTGGTAGTTATAGGGGTGGCTTAGGGAATGACTGTAGGTGTGGCTAAGGTAGGTTATAAGGGGTGGTTGGTTTGGTGGCTGGTGAGGGGATTGGATAAAAGGTTGAATAGGGGGTGGCAATAGTACCGTACACTAGCCCCCTCTTTTCTGTTTTTTAATCTTTTAATTTTTTTGTTTATTTTTTATATTTTTTTAATATTTAATTAGTAAATGATATTTGATAAATAAAAACAAAAATAAAATGAAACAACAACAATGGACTCTAGCTAGAAGAAAAAATCGAGCTTTGACCCGCGAATTCGAT
The DNA here is from genome assembly GCF_047325235.1 of Durio zibethinus. NCBI lineage: Eukaryota > Viridiplantae > Streptophyta > Magnoliopsida > Malvales > Malvaceae > Durio > Durio zibethinus. The sequence continues at coordinate 9,566,157 of NC_143182.1, read as the reverse complement.
AAAACTTGAAAATTTAAACTGAGACTCGGACAAAATTGATGTCTACATATACGAATAATATGTCCTATCATTGAAGCCCAAGACATAAACATTAATTTTTTTTCTAGCGATCCCGTGCCCTTTGTTTTGTTTTTCCCCTAAACTTCATCATGAACAAGTTCCTGTTAGCCTTTCTTCAAGCATTTCTTGTGTCCTTTGTTTTGTAGCACATTTTGGGCGGTCAAATCCCATAATTTTGACCATTTTGAGTTTAAGTTAATTTGAGATGTAAAATAATTCATTTCCGTATCTTAAAGTTGTGCAAGCCTAAAATTTAAGTTTCAATTTGTGGCATGTGAACATGATGACTTGCTACAAGAATTAAAAGTAAAAACAAAAAATGTGGGCTTGCATAATACTACGATATTGCTAGCTAAGCACGTTGTTGTTATTATTGATGTCATCTAAATATGTTTTTAAGAAATAAAATTTTAATTTTAATTAAAAAATTCGTATATTTATTATTAAAGTTCTATCAAATGGTCTGTCGAGAAAATTATTGTCAAAGTTCTTTTATTCGTGAAGAGATTCTCTGTCATCCATGGAACACGCTAAAGACTGTAAAAATTAATGTCATCTCTTTCAATGACTTGGCTTATTAGTATACTTAGTCAAAATTCCATCCTTAAGTTGACACCAAATGCCCCAGTCAATCATCTGTTCATTTATTTATTTTGTTATTTTTCTGACAACACGAGTAATAATCTTGGCTAGAATGAAAAAAATATGATCGATTGTGTTAGTGAAAATTCATATTCAAATTTCAGATGTTATAGTTCATAAGTTTCATGGCTTAAAAAAGAAATTTATAAGTTGTAAAGAATTAAAATATCATGGATAATATATACTCACAATAGCAAAAAAGAGAAAAATTAAACAAAATTAAGTTACGAATTAGGTTTAAAATGATAGATTATAGATTATATATAGAAGGTATAAAAGGTTATAAAACACTAAAAGCATGAACAACAATTCACAAAAAGGGGACCACATAAAAAATTTTTGAAGGGGTCCAAGCACAAATTTTCCTAATTTTTAGTTGAAATCTAGCTAACTTTTAACACTTCCACTATGACTACATTCAGGACCAGCCTAATATCACATAGACTAGTGGTTGTTATTTTTCTTTTTTTCTTTAAATATCAGGTTAAATTAATAGTTATCATTTATTAACTTTCATTAAGGTGGTTGAGACCTAAATTTCAATTGTATCTTACATTTTCTAATCTTATATTCCAGAAAAAAAAAAAATCAATCATTTCTAATCTTATATTAAGAGTGAATGTTATAGACTGTTATCTTATAGATGAAATTTTACGGTCTATTTTTGCAAATATTGAATTTTTTTTGTCAGAGCACTCACCTCATACAATTATTTCAAACATTTACTTCTAATTTTAAGGACTTAAATGAAAGGGCTAAAATTCTATAGACTACAATAGAATTTTGAAAATTTATATATTATGTTAGTTTGTGAAATTAATGTATAAAACCTTTTTTTTTTCTTTTTTTTTTCTTGCTTTTGCAAATGCACGTTAGAGTAGCCAATACATTGCACACAAATATAGGAAGGAATAACTGTAATATACTCTACCTGTCGTAATTAATTTTACTTCTTTCATTTCAAATTAAATGTCCGCTTTTGCTTTTTAAAACACTCTAAAAAAACTTTTTAACCTTAAATTGCTTTTTTTAATTTTAAATTAAATTAAAATTAATCAGTTTTTTTGGTTTGTGATTTTTCTTTTTTTGTTTCTTTTTTCAACTTTGTGGCATTGATTAATTTGTATGTGCTGGAGAACTTGCAAAATATTCAACTTTGAGGTTTTTTGGGAAAGCAAGTAGAGAACAAGATACAAAACCAAGATAGCATAAGTACCAGTTTCCCCTTCCCTTACACATATGCATGCTTATTTGTAAATGAGAAGAAAAGATTCAACTTGATGGAGTACAGATTTTGTTTTTGTCCTTGGCAGATGAAATTTTTAGCCATTTTGAGGATGCGGGCCTGCTGTCGGTGTATTTTTTACAGGTGGAGGATCTTGCCTCAGGCTTCGACGAGCCAAACTTACACGAACCAGATTTCCTGTCATTGCAAAATCATCAACATAATTAAAAAAAAAGAAAAAAGAGGCAAATTTAAACCATTAATCTAACAGAAATCAGAATTATGTACGGCGTTGCACCTCGGATAGCCGAAAACTCTGAAATTCTTGCTTCTACCGGCGGAGACGGTAGTAAGCTCAACGATAAAACTACATATGCCACTAGCAAAACATAGAAAGCAGCATTAACATGAAACCAACGCATTCTCTACCGCTCTCTAAACAGGAGACATCTCACTAACAGGAGATTTTTGCGTTCAATTTACTGCCACATATAAGAATTGAAAAACTTCTATCACCAATAACTATTTATATACATAAGGTAGAGTTAGAGAACTTCACGGTTTTATTTTTGTATATTTCCCAATATGAGAGTGGGTAAATTAAGTTTATAAATAGGTTAACTGCGTTCTTTGGCAAGGTTTCCTGTAATGGAAAGGTCAAGGTCTTAGCTTTGGCTTCTGCTAGATTTGTCGGGTTAATTCACATATAAAGAGATAATTTTTTGGGATAATTCACGTATAGAGAGATAATTGATTTTATATATATATTGAGGTTGTTAGAAATTAAATCTCAAAATTTGTAATTAAAATTTTAACATTTTATCAAAATATCGTAACTTTCATTTTTCTAAAGCCACTAAAATTAGGAAAATCACAGTGTAAACACCATGACCCTTAATTCAACCCACGTTTTCCTTTTCCTTGACTTCCAAACAAAACCTTAGGTTTTAGAAGCGGACTGCTCGTTAGGCTATCCTTTCTGTTGTAATGATCAATGTTGCAATTGTAGGCAGCTTCCTAGCTTTTACTAAATGTTAAGGAAAACTGATGGAAACTTCACTCTTCACAGCGTGTCTGGTAGGTGTGGAAGAAAGCTAGGAGAGGGGCGGAAGGAACGCGTGCTCTTTTTTTTTTTTTTCCAATTTATTTTGTACGAAGAAAATATGGATTTGCCTTTTCTTCTTTGTATTCTCTAAAAAATTCAGTCCTTTCACAAGTGAAAAGAAAATTTTTTTGATTTTATTAAATTCAATAATTTTATAATTCATACTTTACCTTTTACTCATTTCCTTTTCTTTCATTTTTCATCAGTACGTAACAAATACGAGAGATGAACAAAAAATTTAAAAAAAAACTCATTTATTAATTTATTTTCCCTCCCAATTATTTTTTTTCAGCTACTTCGTTTTCTTTCGTTTCCTTTCATTTTGATTCTAACACAAACATGAGTGGGATGACGAAATTAAATCTACTTTGGTTTTTTATATACACAAACTAGTATATAATCGAGTGCCTCGTATGTGAATACATATTTTTTAAAATAAGTGTTATTATTATATTTTGAAATTATAATTATAAAATAAAAGTAAATAATGCTTTATTTAATAAATATTTATGATTTGCATCATTTAATATTACAAGGCAAGTTGTTGTTGTTGGAGACACTCCTCACTTTTCCTCTTGGAGAGCACAAGAGTCCAATCAAGGGAGATTAATCTCCTCATATTCAGTCTCAACAGCCCCATTCCCTGTTTAACATTCGATGAAACTTAAAATTTAACAATACCTGAGAAGTTTGAATGAAATTTGCGATTTGGAATTTTGAAGCTGCAATTCCTAGTTAAACTTAAAATACGGCACATCAATTTCTCCTTTCAATTTTTAAACAGACTACTTCACCCCAAATGTTGGGTTAAAACGTTGGAATGGGGAATTCTGAAGTTGCAGAACAAGTGTTTGCTCTTTTATCCTTATCTATTCGTTCTATTGTTTACTGTGGCCACTTAGGTGGAATTGATCTTGTTAGGGAGATGTGTGTTTTCAGATTTCGGATTGCATTTTAATTTTCATGTTCTTAATTATTTTTAAATAAAATCTTACTTTTATTGCCTTAGAAGCAAAAAGAAAAATAGAATTAAATTTAATAGTCGTTTATTAAGCAATTGGGTAATCAAATTATCCTTCCTATATATTTTCCTTAATATCATCAAACACATCAGTAGCTTTCATTTTCTTTCTTTTTATTTCATTTTTTAAGAAAAAAAATCTCCAAAAATTTTCATGAACCAAATATAAGTTTATTGCCTTCTTTATTTCCTTTCATATAATTTATTATTATTGTCTAAAATATATAGAAAGAAGAAAAAAGTACAAAATAAAAAGATTTTAATCTAACAATTGAGTTACAAAATAACACATATAATTGAATCATTGAATGGAGTGTAACTAAATTAGAAAATTAAAAAAAAAAAATTGTACTTTTTTCTTTTAATTAAACAAAGTGTAAGAAAATATCTTAGATGTCATCAAAAAACTGCAAAGAACATTTTAATGCGTTTTAATATTTGATTTAATGATAAATGCATGTATCATTTATTTAAGAAAAATAAATTCAATTCTCACTTTTTCCAATTCAAAAAATTAAAACGTTTCATATTGTAATATATAATCTATATATGATATGGAAAAGTCAAGCTGAAATATTCAATGTAAACAATATTAATAATTTATTTCACATCCATTAAAAATATATATTAACTTATGGCAAATTTCATCGCAATGAGAAACGGAGAGAAGAATTGAAGAGCAAAATGCTCGTAGTGTGCATATTTTCTTTGATGCAGAAGATTAATACACGGAAATACGCTCATCTCTCTCAACTTTCAGCCATGGCGATTATGCGGCGGTGGATTTCCTGTCGGAGCCGGATTAGACGGTGTCGGATCATTCCGCAGACCCCGACGGGCCAAGCTTTGAAGAACCAGATTTTCTGTCGTTGGGAGTTTGAAAACAAATTATCATGTAAACAAATTAAAAAATAAATAAATTGGACATAATTGATCAGACCTCATGATCTTAAACAAGTTAATGCACATAAAAAACCAGAAAACTTTATGCAAATTCTACAGATGCTGAAGTTGTGAATAATTGCACCTTGGATAGCCGGAAACTGAGGGATTCTTGCTTCGACTGAGAGAGGAGACGAAGTCATGGATAACGCTAAATATGCTAATAGCAACGTAATGACAGCAAAATTGATGCCGGTCCTTCCCATCCCTTCAACAAGGAGTTTGTGTTTGTAACACGCATTGCCAAACTTAACCTTCTTATACAAGTTTTATATAGCTTTGTTAGTAAAATTTTAGTGATTGAAATAGTCATGAAAGTGAAATTTTCAGCTTTGAAAAATCTCAAAGTCTAGCTACCAATTTCTTAGCCAGAGATTAAGACTATAAGTGAAAGCCCATAAACTATTAGCGTAGTTAATTAATTAAGTAGCTTTCTTACAACTTGCAAGGTTTTTTCCATTCATTAATTTTTAGAGTTGATTTTCTATTTACTGAAATTTATAAACGTGTAGACGGAGACAAAATTTGGATGGATCCAAATTTTCTTAATCCACTTTCATTTTTGTAGAGTCACTAAAATAAGGAAAATCCCACTGTGAAAATCGTGATGATTATTATTTATTAATTCAATCCAGGCTTTCCTTTTCGTTCATTTCCAACAAAACCTCTAGTTCTAGGATCCCATGTACTAACTGGAGTAGTACTGCTAGTTTAGGAGGTGAATCCTTTCTGTTGTAGTGAATATTGTGTATTTGTAGTTAACGTTCCCAAAGTTGAACTCAACCTTTTTTTTTATTAACATTGTGTTTGGTAGGTGAGGAAGGAATAAAATAAATCAACCGTTTAAGGAATAAAATAAATCAACCGTTTACTCATTAACATTGACTTTGAAAATTAATGTGCAATTAGATAAACATTATTATTATTATTATTATTTTGCAGCGTTCCTGTGCCCTTTGTTTTTTTCTCCCCCTAAACTTCATCAGGAACAAGTTCTTGTTAATCTTTCGCATTTCTTGTGCCCTTTGTTTTGCAACGTTTTGGGCGGTCAAGCCCCACAATCTTAAATGTTGGAACACCATTTTGTGTTTAAGTTGATCTAAGATGTAAAACAGTTTATTCCCGTATCTTAAAATTTTATGAATTTAAAATTTAAATATCGACTCGTGATATGTGAATACGATGATTTGCTACAAACATTAAAAATAAAAACAAAAAATGTGGGCTTGCATGATACTCTGATACTGCTAGCTAGACATGTTATTGTTGTTGATATAGTTGGAATATATTTTTTAGAAGTAAAATTTTGAATTTAATTTTTTTAAAAAAATTACATATATTTATCATTAAATCAAACGTTTTTATCAAATGCTCTGTCGAGAAAGCTATTGTCAAAGTTCTTTTATTCGTGAAGAGATTCTCTGTCATCCATGGAACACGCTAAAGACTGTAAAAATTAATGTCATCTCTTTCAATGACTTGGCTTATTAGTATACTTAGTCAAAATTCCATCCTTAAGTTGACACCAAATGCCCCACTCAATCATCTGTTCATTTATTTATTTTGTTATTTTCCTGATAACTCGAGTAATAATCTTGGCTAGAATGAAAAAAATATGATCGATTGTGTTAGTGAAAATTCATATTCAAATTTCAGATGTTATAGTTCATAAGTTTCATGGCTTAAAAAAGAAATTTATAAGTTGTAAAGAATTAAAATATCATGGATAATATATACTCACAACAGCAGAAAAAGAGTAAAAATTTAAACAATATCAAGTTACGAATTGGGTTTAAAATTATAGATTATAGATTATATATAGAAGGTATAAGAGGTTATAAAATATTAAAAGCATGAATAACAATTCACAAAAAGGGGACCACATTAAAAATTTTTGAAGGGGTCAAAACATAAATTTTCCTAATTTTTAATTGAAATCTGGCTAACTTTGAAAACTTCGACTATGACTACATTCAGGACCAGCCTAATATCACATAGACTAATGGTTGTCATTTTTCTTTTTTTCTTTAAATATCAAGTTAAATTAATAGTTATCATTTATTAACTTTCATTAAGATGGTTGAGACTTAAATTTAAATTATATCTTACATTTTCTAATCTTGCATTCCAAAAAAAAAAAAAATCTATCATTTCTAATCTTATATTACGAGTGAATGTTATATCTTATCTTATAGATGAAATTTTACAGTCTGTTTTTGCAAATATTGAAATTTTTTTTGTCAGAACACTCATCTCATACATTTATTTCAAACATTTATTTCTAATTTTAAGGACTTAAATGAAAGGACTAAAATTCTATAGACTCTAATAGAATTTTGAAAATTTATATATTATGTTAGTGTGTGAAATTAATGTATAAAACCTTTTTTTTTTCTTTTTTTTTTTTTTATGCTTTTGCAAATGCACGTTAGAGTAGCCAATACATTGCACACAAATATAGGAAGGAATACTATAGCATACTCTTACCTGTCTTAATTAATTTTACTTCTTTCATTTTAAATTAAATGTCCGCATTTGCTTTTTAAAACACTCTAAAAAAACTTTTCAACCTTAAAATGTTTATTTTTTAATTTTAAATTAAATTAAAATTAATCAGTTTATTTGGTGTGTGATTTTTCTTTTTTTGTTTCTTTTTTCAACTTTGTGGCATTGATTTTTTGTGCTGGAGAACTTGTCAAAATATTCAACTTTGAGATTTTTTGAGAAAGCAAGTAGAGAACAAGATATAAAACCAAGACAGTATAAGTCCAATTTCCCCTTCCCTTACACATATCAATGATTATTTGTAAATGAGAAGAAAAGATTCAACTTAACGGAGTACAGATTTTTTTTTGTCCTTGGCAGATGAAATTTTTAGCCATGCTGATGATGCCCTGGATCTAGTGCCGGTGTATTTTTTACAGGTTGACCAGGATCTGGCTTCAGAATACGACGAGCCAAACTTACCCGAACCAGATTTCCTGTCATTACAAAATCATCAACATGACAAAAAAAAAAGGCAAAATTAAACCATCAATCTAACAGAAATCAGACTTCTGTACGGTGTTGCACCTCGGATAGCCGAAAACTCTGGAATTCTTGCTTCTACCAGCGGAGACGGCACTAAGCTCAACGATAAAACTACATATGCCACTAGCAAAATATAGAAAGCTGCATTAACATGAAACCAACGCATTCTCTACCGCTCTCTAAACAGGAGACCTCTCACTAACAGGAGATCTTGGCGTTCAATTTACTGCCACATACAAGAATTAAAAAACTTCTATCACCAATAACTATTTATATATATAAGGTAGAGTTAGAGAACTTCACGGTTTTATTTTTATATAATTCCCAGACTGAGAGTCGATAAATTAAGTTTATAAATACGTTAACTGCGGTCTTTGGCAAGGTTAGACTTTAGTTTATAACAATTATAGTTAGGTTTAGATTATTTAGGCAAGGTCAAGGATGCAAAGTTGAAAGTGATAATAATTTATAGTAATTAAGCTTATTTGAAACGTTCAAGTTAACCATATCTTTGATCATTACTCATTATATAGTAGCATTCGGAAGAGACCGGTGCAATGCATGGATGGTATATATTGCGCAAAGTAGGTCAACATGCATGTAGACTTGGCGACTCTATTAATTCTTATTAGTTTTTCATATTTATTAATAAATTTATATTTGATACATTGTTATAATAAATTATATATATTGTCATATGATGTCACTTTTTAATACATAAATCATATACATTATCAATTAATTATATGATGACATCTCATTAGTAAATAAATACTAACCTTTAAAACCACAAACAATTCAAAACTTAATAAATTTAAAGTAATACAAAGTAAGATTAATCTTGACCATCTATTTGGTTCAATAGCATGTTGCACACGGTAGACCCAGCGGTGAATTTTGAAATCTTTTAGTATATATTTTTATTTATGTTAAATAAATTTAAATTAGTCCCTCAAATTAAAATGTTAATATCATTTTTTTATAGTTTCATAATTTAATTGTGTATTGCCATTTAAAAGGATTAAATCACATTATTATTTATTTATTCACTGTACTCATTAATATGATTTTAAAACCTTTTAAATCAAGAATTTTGTTAATAAATTTTAAATCATAATCATATGATTTTAACAAAAGTTAAATTAACTTTCTAGCCATGTCAATGATATTAAATCTTCAATCAAGTATAAATTTTTTTTTTTGCCAATGATTGAATCTTGTTAACTTAAAACTAAAGTTCATTTTAAAAGTTAGAAAAACACCATATATTTTAATCTCAAAATTTTTGAACTTATTTTTAAAAATATATATATTTATTTTTCTTGTTTGAATAAAAATTTTAACTACCAATTTATGCCTATAAAAAATATTGATTTAAGTACTTTTTTATTTCAAAGTTAAATTGTCAAAAGAATTAAGAAAATTTTCACCTTTACAAAAACATAGTGTAATTAATAATTCTATCATGGATTTAAAAGTTATGTTGTTCGTAAATGTTTAATGTTATCATAGTAATAAATTTTTTATAATTTTATAAATTTATTATTTTTTTATTAATATATATTTTTTGTATAAATATTTATATTAATAAGTATCATATAATAATCTTATAAAAATGAATTAAAGTATAATATTAATTAATTTTTTCAAAGTCAAATATTAAGATTCGTAATTGAATAGACTTGCCTTGTGGGACGATGTTCTTGTGTTATAAGGTCTTCCTTCACCTTCTTGCACGTTTGAAACTTGACCTTGAGTTATGGTCAGTCAGCTTTCCTTGCAGGACTGACAACTACCGATAGGTAAGGTAATGGACTTTTTTCTCTTTTCTCCCAATGTTCTTTGTGTCGTACATATCACGTGACGGAGAAATCTTGTTATTAATAAATTTTTTACCGAAGAAAAGAGCGTGACGACTTGATTTTCTCTTAAATTATATATTTTTTACAAGAATTTTAATAATTTAAAATATGGTATAATAATATTATATAAAAATTATATGATTTTAAATCATTAAATAAAAATAAAAAAATATATTTTATATTTTTCATATTGAGGTGAATTATAATATATAATTTTTATATAAAATATAACATAAATATAAAAATTATTATATTTTTAAAATATATGTACACGAATTATAAAAATAATTTAGAGTCAAAACACTCTAAAGATTGCACCTTTCCCATTTTATACTCCATTATCTTGTTGACTGCCAATGTAACTAAGCTAGAAGGAAATTTCCTTCGAAGTCTCTATTCAAGTAACTACTCTAATTGTTATATTAGCAAATTTTACACTGAATAATAAAAGGGAATAATGATTAAATAAACCCTCAAACTATGGAAAAATATTCATTTAAATCCCTATTATTTTATTAAGTTTAATTAAACCCGCAAGTTATTATTTTGTTTATGGAAAAGATTAACGTGGGTAACGGCTCCATTTACTTGCTTATATTAGATTACACGTGGATTAGATAGAGGTGTCAAATGCATTGTATTGGACAGATACAACACATTTAGATATTAACCAATATATTAATAAATTGTGTTAATTCAGTATTATTTTTTAACATGCGGTGTTGATATGATTCATAAAAATTAAGGGTATAATCCAGCATAATACAAAACCCTTAATCTTCAAGAGTTTTGCCACATCAGACACAACACTATATTTCATGTCAAACTGGACTAAACACAACCATTAAGACTTTTTCAAAATTTTAACTATCTTTAAAATTTTGTTTCATCTATTACTATTAAAAATAATATGCTGAAGATAAATAAACATATAATGAAATAAAAAGAATACATAATTTATGTGATTCGGTAAAATATTTATATTCACATAAATAAATAATAGAATCAACTAAATAAAGATATTGAAATTACAATCTTATTTTTTTTTAAATACACGCACATCATCTATCTATACCTAATAATTAAAGTTTTATGATTAGTCCATATATTAGATGTAAGTGAAATTCTAGAAAAATATTTTAGATAAACTACATATTAAATTTTTTTTATAAGAAAACAATATTTTGAAACTGTTTTTAATAGTATTTCCTTGAAACTGTTTTATAATTTGATAGTATACTATTTTTAATTAAATCATTAAAACATTCATTATTTGCAAAAATAAATGGTTAATCAAACTGTAATATAAATTTAACTAATTGATTATGCTAATTATCTTGTGAAAAATGAAATGCACTTAAATGTAATTTATGTAAGATCATTTGAAGCAATAGAGCTTTTCTTTATAACTTTTTAGATGATCAAATCCTTTTTTTTTTTACATCTAAATTTTTTTAAATATATATTATAAGTTTGAAGATTTTGATCATCTAACTTTGAAAAAAATGTTAATTTATTTTTATACATACAAATTTAAATAAAATAAAAATAATTTATGCATCGAATAATTCATAAATAAGTTAAGTATAATTTATTTATTAATAATTTAAATATTTAATAAATAAAATTATTTCATATGATTTTATTTTATAAATTACTAAAAAATAAATATAATTTTATTTGAACATAAAAAATAACATAAACACACTTAAGGATCGAAAGCTCATTTAGAACAATTGTGAACTAATATGACACGGCATATTGGGGTCTGTGTGTTATATTGTGCTAACCCACATATCAATCCACGTGCCACTCTTAATCCACGTGTCACGTGCTAGCTCTGACTCTTAACAAGCCATCCCATGCCAACGGATTAAAAACTTATATATATATATATATATATATCATATTTGATCTATTTCGATTTTTTAATAATTGATTATGTAAAATATGATCTATACCATATCAAATCATATTTTGTTAGGATTAGATTAGATGATTTGGCATATGCAAGTCTAAAATTAAAATGAAATGATAATTTATAAATAAATAAAATACTAAAATTTTTAAAATTAAAATCTTGCTCCACTAGCTCTGTCCCTTTTTTTTTTTTTTTTTGGTTTTTCCAGGCATGAGTTCCTCCTTAGATGTTGGATCCTTCAAATTTTGTTTCAATTAAAGCTCAAAGTCCCCATCTCCTAAATTCCCCTCGACCACCCATTGTTAAAACCCTTGAAAATCTTGTTACCTTTTTTCTCCCTCGATTTCTCTCTCCATTCGTCATCTTTGTCATCAAATGAAAATCTTGTTACCTTCTATCTTTCTCCCTCGATTCCTCTCTCCATTCGTCATCTTTGTCGTCAAATCTGTGTCCTGAACTTGACGTCAGGTTTATTTTGATCGATTCAGGGTGCGCCCTCAGATTCCAAAGGACAAAACTAAAATGAGCAAAGTCGAATGGAATTTTCTGCTAAACACTTTTTTTCCCTTTATCAAGTTAATGCTTGTATTTTGCCTTAATATAAAGCCGGTAAGTTTCATTCACCGGAAAGATTGAAATTCAAAAAGAAATTTACACATTTGAATGAGTAAAGTGGTGATTATTGCCATCAATGAGTAGCTAGAAGATTACTATAACCAGACACAAAAACTCAAAAAAGAAAAAAAAAATCGTCACACTCAAGATTACGTAATATACATAAATGTAAGGTTAAATTCAATTAGGAAGTTAAATTCCAGATTTACCCATTTGTCAAAAAGTTACAATAATATGCAGGCACAACAATTTTCGCCATAACCTTTAGGCAAAAAAGGAGCAAAGAAACGTTTAACTTCTACTTTTCACATATCAGACTGTTAGGAAAATGGGGTTCAGTCCCATGTAAGTGGTTTTGGACCAAGTAAAGGCCATGGGCCTTGATCTTTTATTTCACACAGAGTCCTAGCTACTTAATAAAAAAGAGGTGGGGTTGTTTAAGGTGTGTGTCGACAACCAAGCAGAGAAAGAAGAAAAGCCAGGAAAAGCAGAGAGAGAAAAAGGAGAAGGGAGAGTTGATTAAACGGAAGTCGATCCGTGGTCCGATTGAGTTAGAACCTTGTCAGGAGGTTTATGATTCAGAGTTATACATTCTGAACGGTGAAGATCGGGTTTGAAGCTCTCTAGGAACAAATCCAGGGTGTATTTGTTGAGTCACTTATTTGGTGAGATTTCTCCAATTGTTTCTCTAGTTGTTGATTAGCTCTAGTTTTAGCTAGAGAAGAACTTTGTATAACTATTATTTGATAGTGAAGATTTTTCTGGTGGCCCGTGGTTTTTCCCTCTACACTGGAGGGTTTTCCACGTAAATCTTGGTGTGCTTTATTTTTCCTACGCATTTGATTATTGATTGTTGTCTATTGCTTCTGTATTGTTGTGATTATTGCTTCAGGCGCAACAAGTGGTATCAGAGCGAGGGTTATTTTGAGACATCGATACAGAAGCAACCCAGGATAGAAGTAAATTCTGTTTGAGATAATGGAAGGTGATACAGGTTCCATGATAAAATTGACAGCATCAAATTATTCAATTTGGAAGCCTATGATGGAGGATCATCTATACTGCAAAGATTTGTATGAGCCAGTATTGGGTGATTCGGCTAAACCAGCAGATATGAAAGATGAAAGCTGGAAGAAGCTAGGTAGAAAGACGCTGGCTACAATCAGAAAATGGGTTGATATCAGCGTGTTCCATCATGTAGCGCAGGAATCGGATGCTCACATTGTTTGGGAAAAATTGGCAGCATTGTATGAGAGAAAAACAGGTATGAATAAAGTTATGCTTGTTAAAAAGATTGCAACTTGTAAGTCTAAACATAAATCTAAGTTTAGAGGTAAAGTGAAGTGTTTCCATTGTGGTAAGGCTGGTCATATAAAACGAAATTGTAGAATCTTGAAGCAAGAGCGAAAAGATGAGAAAGGTAAGAGTTCAGATGATGGCAATGTTGCAGCAGTGAATTCAGATAGTGATTCAGTTACTTTGATTTGTACACATGGTGATTGTAATCATGTTAGTGATCCCGGCATTGAGTGGATAGTTGACACAGGAGCGGCATATCATTGTGTTCCTAAGAGAGAGTTGTTTACAACTTACAAAGCAGGAGACTTTGGTTGTACCAAGATGGGAAACAAGAGTGTGTCGCAGATTGTTGGGATTGGTGATATTGGTGTACAAACTAGTACAGGCTGCATGTTGACTTTAAGGGATGTCAGACACATTCCAGATATGAGAATGAACTTGCTTGCTATTAATGTCCTTGATAAGGAGGGATATGAAAGCCGACAAAAGAATGGACAGTGGAAGCTTCTCAAAGGATCTATGGTAGTTGCAAGGGGAAAACTATGCTGCACAATGTATAAGACATGGATGCAATTGAACGGTAACCAGGTAAATACCGTTGAAAATGATGCTTCAGCAAACTTGTGGCACAGGAGGCTGGCACACATGAGTGAAAAAGGGTTACAGGTTTTAGCAAGGCACTCTCTCATTCCCTTGACCAAAGGTATGTCTCTCGATTCATGTGATTATTGTTTGTTTGGTAAGCATCATAGAGTTTCTTTTCGTAAAAGTTCTCAGAGAAAAGAAAATAGATTGGAATTAATTTATTCTGATGTATGTGGTCCCATTGAGGTTGAGTCATTAGGTGGTAGCAGATATTTTGTTACTTTTATTGATGATGCTTCACGTAAGACTTGGGTGTATATGTTGAAATATAAAAGTCAGGTACTGCAGTATTTTCAAAAATTTCATGCCATGGTTGAAAGGATGACAGGGTTACCCTTAAAGTGTATTCGAACTGATAATGGTGGGGAATACACATCTAAAAGCTTTGAAGAGTATTGCTCAAAGCATGGGATCAGGCATGAGAGGACAGAACCTGGAACACCGCAGCATAATGGTATAGCTGAAAGAATGAATCGCACCATTGTGGAAAAAGTCAGATGTATGTTGAGGATGGCAAAATTACCAAAGCCATTCTGGGGTGAAGCAGTCAACACAGCTTGTTATTTACTTAACAGGTCACCATCAGTTCCTTTGGGCTTTGACATTCCAAAAAGAGTGTGGACAGGAAAAGATGCTTCATACTCTCACTTAAAAGTTTTTGGGTGTAAAGCATTCATGCATGTACCAAAAGAGCAGAGGTCAAAGCTTGATAGTAAAGCTACACAGTGTGTGTTTGTAGGATATGGTGATGAGGAATTTGGCTACAGGGTATGGGATCCAGTAAAGAGAAAGACAGTCAGAAGCAGAGATGTGGTCTTTCATGAAAAAGAAACCATAGCAGACCTTGAGAAAAATGAGAAGACTACACGAGTTACTGTTGAGTGTGATGTTTCAACACCGACAGGGATTTCACAGGAAAGAGCCACAGATGGTGAAAATGAGCCAGAAACAGAACTTGGGGATATGAATGAGCCAGCCATAGTTGGTGATGAGCCAGATGCTATTAGTTTTGAGCAGGGGGAGCAATCCTCTCTACCTGAGAGTGTTGAGCAGGGGGAGCTACCTTCAGCATCAAGTGATGTAGAGTCTCAGCTCAGGAGATCTACTAGAGAGCGCAGGCCATCTACCAGGTATCCAAGTTCAGATTTTATTTTAGTTACCAGTGAAGGGGAGCCAGAAAGCTTTCAAGATGTGCAGGCTACTCCGGATAGAGAGCACTGGTTAAAAGCAATGAAAGAAGAGATGGAGTCATTGCGAAAGAATGGTACTTATGATCTTGTTAAACTTCCAACAGGGAAGAGGCCATTAAAGAATAAATGGGTGTTCAAGTTGAAAAAGGATGGTGACAAACTAGTGAGGTACAAAGCTCGATTGGTAGTAAAAGGTTTTTCTCAGAAACCAGGCATCGATTTTGATGAGATTTTTGCTCCAGTTGTAAAAATGAGTTCTATTCGAGTGGTACTGGGATTGGCAGCTAGTTTGAATCTTGAGCTTGAGCAACTTGATGTTAAAACTGCATTTTTGCATGGTGATTTGCAGGAGGACATTTATATGAATCAGCCTGAGGGTTTTGAAGTGAAAGAAAAAGAGCACTTAGTTTGCAAATTGAAGAAAAGCTTGTATGGCTTGAAACAAGCTCCGCGACAGTGGTACAAGAAGTTTGATTCTTTTATGATGAGTCATAGCTATAAAAGAACAGCAGCAGATTCTTGTGTGTATATTAAACAATTCCCTAATGGTAACTTCATTATCCTATTATTATATGTTGATGATATGTTGATTGTAGGACAAGATGCTAGTATGGTTTGCAGGTTGAAAGAACAATTGTCTAAGTCCTTTGATATGAAGGATTTAGGTCCAGCAAAGCAGATTCTTGGTATGGACATTATCCGAGATAGGAGAGCTGGAAAGCTGTGGTTGTCACAGGAAAAGTATGTTGAACGAGTGCTTGGTAGATTCAACATGCAACATGCTAAATCAGTTAGCAGTTCACTTGCCAACCATTTTCATCTAAGTAAGAAATCTTGTCCAGTGTCTAAGGAAGAGCAACTAGCTATGTCTAGTATTCCTTATTCTTCTGCAGTCGGTTCTTTAATGTATCTTATGGTTTGTACAAGGCCTGACATTGCTCATGCAGTTGGTGTAGTGAGCAGATTTCTTTCTAATCCAGGGAAGGTTCACTGGGAAGCAGTAAAATGGATTTTTAGATATTTGAGGGGTACCTCAAAAATGTGTTTGACTTATGGAGTTTCACAACCAATTCTAGAAGGGTTTACTGATGCTGACATAGCAGGCGATCTTGATGGTAGGAAATCTACTTCAGGGTATTTGTTCACTTTTGCAGGAGGAGCTGTATCTTGGCAGTCTAAGTTGCAGAAGTGTGTTGCTTTGTCAACTACAGAAGCTGAGTATATTGCAGCAACTGAAGCATGTAAAGAAATGCTTTGGATGAAACGTTTTCTTTTTGAATTGGGGTTGAATCAGAAAGAGTATGTGGTATTTTGTGATAGCCAGAGTGCTTTAGATTTGAGTAAGAATACCATGTACCATGCTAGAACAAAGCACATTGATGTTAGATATCATTGGTTACGTTCAGTGATTGAAGAACAGCAGATGCTATTGAAGAAAGTCCATACTGATAAAAATGTGGCAGATATGTTGACTAAGATACTTCCCAGGGAAAAGCTTGAGCTTTGCAGTAACTTGGCCGGAATGAGTTCCCTGGCCAAGGTAAGTTCCAAATGAAATTGCTATGGTGATGAATCTCCTTCTAATGGGACTGGAGGGGGAGATTGTTAGGAAAATGGGGTCCAGTCCCATGTAAGTGGTTTTGGACCAAGTAAAGGCCATGGGCCTTGATCTTTTATTTCACACAGAGCCCTAGCTACTTAATAAAAAAGAGGTGGGGTTGTTTAAGGTGTGTGTCGACAACCAAGCAGAGAAAGAAGAAAAGCCAGGAAAAGCAGAGAGAGAAAAAGGAGAAGGGAGAGTTGATTAAACGGAAGTCGATCCGTGGTCCGATTGAGTTAGAACCTTGTCAGGAGGTTTATGATTCAGAGTTATACATTCTGAACGGTGAAGATCGGGTTTGAAGCTCTCTAGGAACAAATCCAGGGTGTATTTGTTGAGTCACTTATTTGGTGAGATTTCTCCAATTGTTTCTCTAGTTGTTGATTAGCTCTAGTTTTAGCTAGAGAAGAACTTTGTATAACTATTATTTGATAGTGAAGATTTTTCTGGTGGCCCGTGGTTTTTCCCTCTACACTGGAGGGTTTTCCACGTAAATCTTGGTGTGCTTTATTTTTCCTACGCATTTGATTATTGATTGTTGTCTATTGCTTCTGTATTGTTGTGATTATTGCTTCAGGCGCAACACAGACACCCAGCCACCGACCTGTTTTAGAAAAGATAATTACAGCATGAATGACAGACATATTAACAACTAAAAACATTACCTTATTCCTCCAGATGTAATCAGTACCCCTATGTTACTTTTTGGGGCTTCTTTGGCCGTAATCTTCTTCCATGTATCCTTAAGGTCAACAGGGGCACGAGTTGCGTTCAAAACAATATGACGAAATTCCAAAATTTTTCTCTAGGGGATATTTTTGTTCATTGTAGTAGAAAATCTCTGCAGTCCCTCCTGCGGTACAAAAATATGGCAGTCAAGGAAAGAAATTGATGGAACAAAGAAAATAAATTCTTGAATTCTGGCTAACTTGCCCATCCCAATCACTGTAGTCACGACATATGCATGCCTAGACACTACGGCACAGAAAAATCTAGCAAAAGCACCTCTGAGTCTGACCAGCAAGGCATGTTTTCTGGGGCATGTGCCTGTAAAAGCGAAAGGCACAAGAAAGGCATGCCTTACCTGTTCCAGATATTCCACACTGATTCTCATTAATTGTTAGAATACAATATAGGACAAGGCAAGCAGAAATCCTTTTGTTAGTCATCTACACTACTAAGAAAACTATACACGTGTGTATGTTTAAAATTCTTAATTTAATGTGATCTGTGTCAGAATCTTGAATTGATGAGAGACATCCTGTTTAATAAGCTAGCAAGGATGTAAGTGGGAAACTTTTACAAAATAATATACACATCTATAGAAAATTGATTGGTTAGCCAAGCAGTATATATGTTAACCAATGAAAGTTTATGTTTCAAATATAAAGAAATAAAGGAAACAGGAATGTAGCAAAAATCAAGTTGAATCTATCCCAAAAGTTAATGCAGAATTTTAAAAAGGGAGGAATGAAATGTCCATAATTTCATACCTTCAGCATTTTTTCAACTTCAGCTGTCCAGTGCTGTCTCCTATGCTTTTCAGCATCCAGCATCGGGATCATGCTGCAATTTAGATGAAAAAACGAGGTAATTTCAGTATAATAGTAGTTAATAAAGAACCACGGCAATAACTATGATCTCACAATAAAACATACCATGGCCAACATGGATCCTTTTTATGAATATTACCTTCCTTGAGCACAACGTAAAACCATGAATAACTTACATTCGCTTGGCTGACTCTTGGCATCGGACAGAGTTTTTTGCTGTTGTAGATTTTCCTTGTTGGTTCATCTTCCTATCTTTTGCACTTGTACTTGGTTGAAAAGATGGATGGATTCTTTGTTGAATCAACTTTTTGAGGTCGTGCCCTCTGAGCTGTTCGTTTGACACGCTTTTGACGCACAGTGCGTGTCTCAGTCTCCAAATCAGGTGATACAAAAACTTTCAATTGCAGGCACCTTTGATGTAGCGTCTACATTTATTAGTGCCATAGTAGTTCCTACTGCATTAGGGAGTACTGACTCTTCCTCCCCCCTCTTTCCGTGATTCTCTTCCAATACACCTACAACGTCAGAAGTTTCTTTAGGAAAATTCCTAAATGGCTTGAACTGGATGGTCGTATTTGCCATCGCTCCTCATAAATTTCATCCTCTTCACTATCAGAAGCTTTTTCTATGTCCTCCTCTTGTATCTTTTCTCCCCCATGAGCTCTGGAGATGCTTTCCTCATCAGATTTTTCCTAGCTTAGGGACTCAACACCCAGTGTTTTATCCTGATTATGATGTATTGTCTCACTATCATCATCATCATCATTCATACCATTTTCACAATCACCAGAATATTTTCCCTCCCATTGATTGATACACTTGCTGCTTTCATGTTTTCTGTTTCATCTTCCTGCTTCTCTTCATTTGCACCATCCCTTCTCAAACATATAAAGTCTGACAATTCCTTCTTTGCAAACATAGCTTCCCTTCCCAAATCTTTGGTCCTTGCCATTTGTCTCTTGTACCCATAGCATCAAATTTAGGTTCACAAGTCATACACCCCTCATGTATATAGCAACCGGGCAGTCATTTTCGCGGTAAACAGAAACCTGGCCACTCTGCTATTGCATTTTCTAACCAATCTACCACAACTCAGTCTCCTCTAGGCCCAGCAGCATGGTTTCCTCCTGTACGTCTATCCACCTCCTCAACAGCATCTGAAACCACAACATTATCATAATCACCATTACTGTCACCACCACCACCACCACCAACATCATACTGAACCACAACATTACAGAATCACCACTGCCGCTGCCACCCCCATCATCATCCACCTCATCTTCATCATCAGTCATCTTCCTTACCATCTGCATCATCATTATTATTATCATTATTTTAACTGGAACGGGGACCCCTGATGCTCCATGATCATTACCATCTACACGATATTCTTCATTAGCTTCATCCTATGCCAAAAGTTTATTACAGAAGTTTGTGGAAACGAGTCATATTAGGCTGTCATTTCGACAACATAGAGATTAGTTTCTCCTTAGCTTCTACACTTTGACACTACAAAGAAAAGGCTTCAATATCTTAAGGAGGTCTCAAAGCATTTTCCACTAATTTTCAAATTTCTCGAGAAACAAACAAAGTAAGTTATACTAAATTTATCATTATCTGTTAATCTGGCTTGATTTTAAGACACTTTAAAAATTATTCCTAGTCAAATTCTATATTATTACAAATAAAAATAAAAATACAGCTATTAAGTGAAGGAAAATAAAAGCAAATATTCCCTAGGATTGTTTTACATTGATGTCGTAGATTCCAAAGAAACAAACAGAAAGTGGAAAAAGGAAGAGGGAAAGGCACTGACAGAGTAGAGGAGGGGAGACGACTGAGACGTTTGAAGGAGGTATCGAATTGCTAGGTCTGAGCTTAACAGCTAGAATTTTTGTTATTTTTTTCTTTGAAAATTTGAGGTTTTCCTTCGGCTGTTGTTTGTTTTTTATTCCCCGAGATTTTGAATCGTTTAGGAGGAATTGCCGATTCATGAACGTCTAGAAACTGGGGTGTCGTTGTTCATTTTCACTTCGGCTCGTTTGATCGGGAAGGATGGACTAGTAGATTAGGCATTTAATTTTTTTTTCACTAATTAATTTTTCCTTATAATATTATTAAAATCAATTATAAATTTTTTAGAAGCTAAAATAATTTAAGAGATGAGTATTTAACGGAGTTCATATAATTACCTGCTATTTCATACAAGATTCGATTTTTGCCTTCAACCATTTTATTATAAACGATTTATAAATTTAACGTAGGTTTTCTCTTTTCAGTCTTTGATCTATCTTGAATTTTGGAGTGAGAAAATCACCTTTCACTCTAAATTTTTTGTAGAGATTGAAGGAAAAAGAGGGTGGCTACGTGAAACCCTATCCTTCCTCCAAAAATTTATTTTTTATTTGATTTTTAATTGTATTATTTATTAGATTAATTTTCTAAAGAAAAGTTAATGAAGGTAGGGATAATAACAGTCTATATCTTATTGGTTTTGATTTGTATCAATCTAACATATATGAGTTTTTTTTTTTTTTAATATGAGTCTCATTTCGGATGTCAATGGGCACCTTCATTCTTTTTTTTTTCTTTTTTTTTTTAAAGCTTTTGAATTTTTTAGATTTTTTTAATTTTTATTTTATTTTAAAAGTCAATTAAGATAAAAATTATAAAATAACACGAATTCTATGAGTTTCAATTCAACTTAATTTAATTGGTCATTTTCCTTTAATTCAAAATAATTGGATTGAGATTTTTTTATTTTAAGTCAAGCTCAAGTAAGAGCAAAGTTTCAGGTATGAGACCTCAATCTTAGTTTATATAAAAAATATATTTTTTATTATTTATTAATTTTATATTTATTAATTTTTTATTTAAAATATATATTATTTAATACTTTAATCTAATAAATTCACACACCACCCTATTTGCTTTTTATTTTTGTCATTTTCTTTATTTTTTAAAATTTTCTTATTAGGTAAATTTTTTAAAATAAAAGTTAATTGATGTAGGGATGATAAAATAATATATATTTGATAAATTTTGATTTGTCACAGTCTAATCAATGCAATTTATTTTTAAATAAGGATTGGGTTAAGTTTTATTTTTTTTAAATAATTTGGATCAAATCAAGATTGGATTTGAGATATTTTACCCTGACTCTCTTCAGATTATATAAAAGAATATATTGTAATTGTATTATTTATTTAATATATATTTGTATATTATATTAATAAATATATTATTTAATATTTTAATTTAATAAAAATACATTTATATACAATTAATTATAATTTATATTAAAAATAAATATATTTATATTTATTTATATGTTACCATCCATTAAAATTTGACATAAAATCTTTACTTCTCTTATATTTAAAACATAATTTAAAAAAATAAAAAAAAATCTCAAAACACCAATATAATTTTAATATTTATAAAGTTTGAATATCTTGAATGTAATTGAATTTAGATACATATATGTAAAAATAATGGATATTTTATTTTAAAAAATAATAGATATTTTACTCATTACCACCCTGAAAGAAAGCATGCCTGAGCCTACCATCAATTGAGCATTGAAATTCGGCATATTAGGCCAAATTTAGGCTATATTTAATACATAAGGTGATAAATAGGATATAATATAATTATTTTATATTATATTTTATTTGTATCTTAAAAAAAAGGATAGGGTTATATAGATAATTAATCATCTTCTTAATATAGGATGATTTAATCATCTTAAAAAGAAAAAAATTTATTTTTTATTAAATTTATATTTTATTTATTTTTTAATTTTATTATTTATTAGATTAATTTTGCAACAAAAGGTTAATGAAGGTAAAGATAATAAAATAGTTTATGTCTTATTGGTTTTGATTTGTATCAATATAAAATTATTGCATTTTATTTTTAAATATGAGATAGACGAGGGTTTTTTCTTAAAATGGGGTTGAGTTGGAGATATTTAAATGTTTTGTCTCATCTTGGATGTCAATGTGACACCTCCATATTTTTTTTCCTCTTTTTGTTTGTTTTTAAAGCTTTTGACTATTTTGGACTTCTTTTTTATATATATATTTTTTAAAAAAAGTCAATTAAGATAGAGGTGATAAAATAATACATATCCTATGAGTTTTGATTCACCTTAATTTAATTTGTTGTTTTCTTTTAATTTGAGATAATTGGATTAAGATTTTTTTTTTTTTTAAATCAAGCTAAAGTAAGAGCAAAGTTTTAAGTATTACACCTTGGTCTTGATATATATAAAATTATTTATTTATTTATTATTCATTTTATATTTATATAAAAATATATGTATTATAAATATATATTATTTAATACCTTAATCTAAAAAATTTACATGCCATCCTATTTGCTTTCTTTCTTTTTTTGTCATTTTCTTTAGTTTTAAAAATTTTCTTTATTAGGTAAATTTTGTAAAATAAAAGTTAATTGGCGTAGATACGACAAAATAATATATATTTGATAAATTTTGATTTGTTATAGTTCAGCCAATGTGAATTTTTTTTTTTTTAAATAAGGATTGAGTTAAGTTTTACCTTTTTGAATAATTTGGATCAAGTCAATATCAAATTTGAGATACTTTACCCTATTCCTCTTTGGATTATATTAAAGAATATATTTTATTATTTATTTAATCTATATTTATATATTATATTAATAAATATATTATTTAATATTTTAATTTAATAAAAAATTATATTTTATATAATTAAATTATAATTTATATTAAAAAGTAAATACATTTATATTTATCTATATGTTGCCATCCATTGAAAATTGACATAAAATCTTTACTTCTCTTATATTTAAAACATAATTTTGAAAAGTAAAAAAATCCCAAAACGCCAATGTAATTTTAATATTTATAAAGTTCTAATATCTTGAATATAATCGAAGGTACATATATGTAAAAATAACGAATATTTTGTTTTAAAAAATAACATATACTTTACCTGTGACCACCCTAAGGAAAGCATACCTGAGCATACTATCAATTGAACATTAGGATTTGGCACGTTAGGTCGAATTTAAGTTATATTTGATGTATAGAATGATAAATAAGATAGAATAATAATTATTTTATGTTATATTTAATTTGTATCTTAAAAAAAAGGGATATGATTCTATGAAAGATTAATCATTCTCTTAATATAAAATGATTCAATCTTCTTAAAGTGAAAAAATTATTTTTAATTTATGATATTAAATTAATTATTCAATTATATCCTTAAAAACTATATAAATTTAAAAAAATAATAATTTTGATCAATAAATAAAATTTTTTATTTTAATCTTTATACAAATCAAATACAAAATAAAATAATATTATTTAATATAATCATATTTATAATATCATTTTATTATATCTTATCATAATTTTATATACCAAATACATACATCTCTAATGTCTAGCTTTAATTAAGCCTAAGCTCACTTTTAATTTCGGCTATAAATTTCTAATCATGCCCTGCCAACCTTAGCTTATTGTCGTCTCTTTTTTTTTTTTAAATCATAAAGTTTTTGTATTTTATTTTCATTGAATAGACTTTTTTTTTTTTTGTTACAAAGCATTATAAATGAATAAATATACATTCCACAAATAAAATTTTATTAATATAAATCCTTTCAAAAAACAAATGTATAGATTGATTGAAAAGTTGATAAACTATTTGATTTAGTTATTTTGAAGTAATGATTTAATACATTTTTGAAATAAATAAGTTAATTAATTAATAATTTAATTGATAAATAAATATAAATTCAAATGAAATGTATGATAATTATAATTTTAAAAATTAGGAATTTAAAAAACTTAAACTCGTAATATCATATTTATAATTAAAATTAGATTAAAAATTAAAAAATAATTTAATTGTATGTACATTTTATTGCACTTATGGGATAGTAGGACAAAAACCCAAAAAAAAAAAAAGCAAAGATAACGGGCAAAGTGGGAAACCGTCAATCAACCACAAATAAAATTGACTATTTGACTTTTGCATTACGATTTCGAAAGACGAGAATCAAAAGAGCGCCATTCTTTGCATTCCAATTTCCCTTGCAAAAAATCGAAAGGGCTTGCTTTGCTTCCTTCCCCTGTCAAAACGGAGACACAGAATCTCTATCTCTCCTTTTTTTTTTTTTTTCTCTCACTTTCCTCTGAAAAATAGCCGTGAAAATTTTAGCTACAATGCCTCTTCATTCATTCCTCCTCCTCCTCATTTAAGTCCTTTTTTTCGCCTTTCAAGCTCATTTCTTCTCTTCCATCTCTCTTTCTTTTGCTGTTCCTTTTCCTTTTCCTCTATCATTTGTTTGGATGGTAAAAAAAATTCAAACGCATTGACTTTGTACACCAATCCACCCTTTGTTCGGATTCACCCCCATGCTGAGGTTCCCTTATCTTTCTTTTTCTCTTCTTGGGATGCAAATTTTTTGTATAGTTTTTTTTGTTTTTGTTTTGATGAATGGCGATTTTTGAGAAAAGGGTTTTGGTTAATTAGATTAGATCATTGGAAGAAAGAGCAGTGTTGGAACTTGAAGATGAAAAACTGAGGACTGCTGACTCATTAACAAGAAATAATCATTAAAGAGACTTCAAGTGGAAGCAATATGTTTGATCACGGCAAGTGCAACAATAATGTGTGGAATAGCATCAAGATAGTTGTCTTTTCGGCAAGACTTAATATTCTTATGATTTGTGGCCCTGCAACCATCATTGTCAATAAAACCACTGGTCATCAAGTGAGTTTTCTCCTCATTTCATTCTCTTCCAGTATTTTTCTTATGAAAGCAGGGTAATGGTTTTAATTTTTGTATTGAATTTAAATATGATTGAAAGATTAAAAATTTTATATGCATTTATTTTATTCTTTTTAAAAGAAGGTGCATACCAAACGTAGCCTTATGTTTCCAAGTGTGTTTTCAGGGTATGGTTTTTCTTTTGAGCTTGTTGGGGATCATACCATTGGCTGAGCGGCTTGGCTATGCTACAGAGTAAGCTTCCTTGCACTCTCATTTGTATCATTGTTTTTTTCACATGTAGAGCTCTGTGTTTTTCTCATTTTTATCACAGTGCTAGTCCAGCAAACGAACCCTATAGACTTGTCTAAAATTAGAACAAAAGGAACATTTATTTTTTTTATGTTAGGAGCACAAATTAGTTTTGGTCTTTGAACCAGGTGTCAAAATCTGGCATGCACATTGTTTGTGCTGCACCTATGTGGATTGATGAGTTCCTAATACAGATTGGGTTATTTCTTATGTAGGCAGCTGGCTTGTTATACTGGACCTACAGGTGATTTTATTTTTAATTTGAATGAAGTCTCCCTCTTTTCCTATTTTTGGAAGTAAATATTCAATTTTGTATAACATCAATCAAGGTTTCTGTTTATATCAGTGTACCAGAATTCATAAGCTCTCCCTCTTTCCTAATACAGTGAACAAGTACAGATGACAACAATTACAAAATTATCAGAAATCAGTCATGTGTTCAGTCTCTAGTTTGAATTTATGAACAACTGAATAAAATTCAATGTAATTTTGCATTTGCAGTGAAGTATGAATTAGAAAATATGGTTATCTGCCCCGTTATGGGGACAATTAAAAATATCTAAAACCTAGTACTAATTGCAGCACTAACAGGTGTCACATATAAACCTGAATTTCTTCTAAACTAACTAATTCACGTCTGCAATAACTTCTTTTACTTTGAATTGAGCTTTGCAGTTGGCGGACTTTTAAATGCTTCTTTTGGAAATGCAACTGAATTGATCATATCAATTTTTGCGTTGAAGAATGGCATGATTCGTGTTGTTCAACAGTCACTACTGGGCTCAATTTTGTCCAACATGTTGCTAGTGCTTGGTTGTGCATTTTTCAGTGGAGGACTTGTGATTATGAAGAGGGAACAAGTGTTTAATAAGGTACTTTGACATTTCTTAGCAAAGTTAAACTTTAGACCAAAAATAAAGTGTTTCCTTCATATTCCTTTCTTTATTGTACTTTTTTAATTTGTTCAAAAAATGATTGAATAATGTTAATGTTATTCATAGGCAGCTGCTGGAATGAACTCTGGACTGTTGTTGATGTCAGTCATGGGCCTGCTCTTTCCTGCTGTCTTGCACTCCACACGTACAGAATTACATTTTGGGAAGTCTGAGTTGGCTCTTTCAAGGTTCAGCAGCTGTGTCATGCTTTTTGCATACGCTGCCTTTCTATACTTTCAGCTGAAGGGCCAGAAGAAACTATATGATATGGTCAGTAACAATGAGGTTGGTCAGATTATAGTTGTTACTTATGCATTGTTTTCCTGGCTCTTAGACATGATTTACTGAACTTTATCCCTCTCAGCGGTTATCCTTTTATAGATTTTGCCACTGTAGCAGAGGCAAATTCTATTGAAAGCATAGATAGTCTTTAAGTCCTTTATTAGTTTTTCCTGATACTCCCAGATCTTCCCTTTATAGCGTATCTGACAAATGACACAATCCCCAGGAAGAGAGTGAGCCTGAAACTCCAGATAATGATGAAGCTCCTGAGATCTCAATGTGGGAAGCAATACTATGGCTATCCATTCTGACTGCATGGATTGCGGTCCTCTCAGAATATTTGGTTGATGCAATAGAGGTAATTTTAACAAATCCTTGTTCCATGATTAGTTACTTGATATGCCTTTAACAATGACCATAATTTCTATGGAGGAAAAGTTTGTAGTTTTTTTCTTTAAATGAAAGTTCTCGTTTCTCCTTTAATTGAAGTCTGTTGATTCTGTTCTGAACTGTAAAATTTGTAAGTAGCTTTCGGAAGAAAATTTCTGAAGCGTCCAAGCTTTGTTCAATTTCTTTTGTAGTCAGCATAAGTTTAGAAGTTTTCTCCACATATCACGCAAGGTATAGTCTGCTTCTGAGAATGCCCTTAAATGTATATATTGCTGTTTCCAGGGAACATCTACCGGCTTGAAAATTCCTGTAGCGTTTATCAGCGTTATCTTGCTGCCCATTGTTGGAAATGCCGCAGAGCATGCAGGTGCTATCATGTTTGCCATGAAAGATAAACTAGTAAGTTCTAAGCCCACCCGTGGCAATATAACAACTCTGCATAATTAATTTGTTAGTATAATTTTCTGAAAGAAAAAATTGATCTCTTGTGCAGGACATTTCCTTGGGAGTGGCAATAGGCTCATCGACACAGATAGCCATGTTTGGGGTAGGTGCAAACTTTATAAAAATTCGTAGAACCTCTTATCAATTGAAGATACTTGTCGATCGCCATGTATGTGCCATCTTATTGTGTTCTTGCAATGACTGTGCAGATTCCATTTTGCGTCATAATTGCATGGATCATGGGGCAACCTATGGACTTAAATTTTCAACTCTTTGAGACAGCTACGCTTTTTCTCACTGTGATAGTGGTGGCCTTCATGTTGCAGGTTTCCTATTTCAGAAAATTGGTCTTTTAGACATTATCATTGATGGTTCTCAATTGTTTATTCTGCTGACCTTGCAGGAGGGAACTTCCAACTACCTTAAAGGACTCATGCTCATTCTTTGCTATTTGATAGTAGCAGCAAGTTTCTTCGTACATGTAGACCTTGATTCAGTCGGTGAGTTATTAACTTATTTTACTCCCTTCTCCTGTCAATTTCTCAATTGCGAGCTAAACATTTTTGTTAAATTGTATACTTTGGACATGGTTTTCAACTTAATATTTTCTTCTTTTTTTAGTTGCACTAAATTGATTCGTTGAATCATATTGTCTTCAACTTACATAGAATGTCGGTTTTATTTCACATTAACTTTTCAACTAGTGAAACTGCCACCGTATTCACGTACATAAACATACTTGATCTACATGTGTTTTAACAGTGGATAAACCCCGCGAAAACCATGAATAAAGGAAGTAGTTAGATGCGGTGGATCGGCCAAATCAAACTGTTACATTTAGAGAAGGAAGATGGCTTTTCCCTGTAGAACTTATAGTCGATTGGAAGGTTCAAGGATAAACCTCTGCCAAGTGAAAGGTTTATTTTGTCCGAGTACAGTGTTGTTTGGTGCACTTCTTTGCAAAGGTGGCCAGTGGATTCTTTTTTCCTCCTTCACCCCTTATTATGCTATAGGACATGGTTGCTTAGATGTTAGTTTTACACTGAAATTTAGAGATTAGGACTAGCATGTGTCAAATTTAAGAAAATTTGAAGAAATATACAGTAAAATCTTCATCTAACTGAGATATTTCATGGGCTTGTTTCTCTTTTTTAAAAAAAAAAAAATTTCCCTCTTTTTCCTGCATATTATCTGGCAATGTACAGTTTAGGTAATTTGCTTATCAGCTGTGTATTGCAGCGGCATGAATTTGTATTAAGCCATGTATTTGCAGAAGAGAGAAAATTGTCAGAACTCACTATATATTTATCAACTCTCTCCTCTTTCTCTCACATTTTTACATTCAAGTTCCATAGTATTTCTCTCAATCACGTGAGTTTTGACTGGGATACTTAGCTGAGTATTCTGCCCATTTAGTACAACAGCAGAACTTAATATGTTTACTCTGAAAAATAACAGAGTGGCAGATTGACATCACTGGAACCAAACTGTTGCAACAAAAAACATTAATTATTAGAAAACAATTAGTTTTTTACCCGTACAATGCACGGCATTTTTAAATTTCATAAAATTATTTTAATTAATTAAGTATCCAAAAATATTATTTTTTTAAATTCTAAATTTATGTGTTGAGTAACTTAAATTTAAAAGAAAAATATTTAGATTTTAAAATTAATATAAGATGTATGATAAAGCACATTTAACTATAAACATTATTTTATAATTATTTTTTAAATTCAAAGATTTGATGAATGTCTATTTAGTAGTGAGTTTAAAATATTTATGCATATTTATAAATTTGAAATTAATCTTTTTTTATCTTTCAAATTAAATCAATAATTATATTAAAATTTATTGATTTGTGCATACTACATACATTTTCTTCTTATAATTTATATAGCAAATAAAATCCAAATTCACTTTCTCAAATTTATCTTTGTAAGTGTAACAATAGTGTTTTTTTTTTTTTTTATTGAACAATCACTTATTTTAACATAAGTTCTTTTATTTTTTAACGAATTTATCAAAAAAAAGAAATTAAAAAGTTTATAGTCTAAGAAATATATGTTAAAATTAATTTTAGATTTTATGTTTATTTATTAAAAACCTAAAATTTGATTGCAATCAACAAATTTATATATGTCAAATAACCATTAAATAATTAATTTAAAAAATTTTATTTGAAATTAAAACTGATACTTGTTTATTGACTATTTTTTCCTATTTCTATATACATGCATTTTAATAGATATTTTTAGATTATATTTTTTTATTATTGAAACTAAGAGTTCAGTATTCTACTAATAATCAATGTGGTTGTTGATTAAAAATAAATATTAATAAAAACATTGAATATATTTTATAATAATGGAAATAAAATATTTTAAATTAAATTTATTTTATGATTAAATTTTCAATTTTAAAATTTAAATTTTATATGCATAATTAATTCTGAACATATATTAATTTTTTAAATTATCCACATGTCAAAAATATAGACTATCCACATCAAATTATTTCTTTTTATTAGAGGTTTTGGCTTTTATATATTTATATAAGCTAGCCTAAAATCATGACTTGGAGATGGTTATTACAAGTAAAATAAAAACCTGGGTAAAACCAGTTTATTGATCTCAATCTTTTGCTCTCGCTTTCTTATTCTAAAATCTGGATTATGTAGGTGACTCTCCATGTGGCATGTGCCTGCAATTTGAACTACCGTTTTCATTTTTTTTTTTTGCATTTATTTTTGGGGACATAAAAGTTCATGGGCAGTGAACTGCCAATTGTTGATCAAACGGCTAGTATCTTACCATTTAGGTCACAAGACACGAAAATCTTTTGAAACCAACCCTGTAAAGATTATTCAGATTCACATCAGACTTGAAAGGGACTTATTTTTCCTTGCTAGGTTTCTATGATTCATGATTCAACAATATTTGTTTCCCATACTCAGTTAAACCATACCAAAAAGGAAGACAATGAGATAGCTAGTGATCCATTACATATAAATGTACATCACTAAGCCATTGCTGGATGTGCTGTGTTCCATTGTAGCATGCATCATCTATTTCTAGCCAAAAAGCACATCAGAAATTGAACCATCAAAAGGAAAACTACCATCAGATCTTCCCCATCCTATTTCACTTTGTTTAATAGTGTTTTAATCTAGATACATCCATTTTCTTTTTCCTATCTTTTTCATCTTGATACCAACTTCTAATAAATCCGAGTGTGAAAGTATTGAAGTTGGGTCACACAAGAAACCAGGGACCAAAATTTTGTCAAACCTTGATATTAATTTAACGTATATACCCTTAAGAGGAATCAACAGTTACAACAAATTAAGCTGACATTTAAATATAGGAGTTTATATGTGATGAATAGTAAGTGAAGACACGCCATAAAAAATTAATTTTAAATATATTTTAGGATTTATTTTTTAAGATTTTAAAATTTTAAAATTATTTATTTATGAAATGTATTCACCATCGTATATAATATTTATACATCAAGAGCTTATCAAATATAAATCCTAAATTCTGAATCAATCTAATAATTGGAATATTCGGTATCTAGGAATAATTTAGGAGTTTAGAAACTAGACATTTATGCTTTTATCTGGCTTGAATATGGAACTTTGACTTTGGAAAATGGGACGGCAAATAGAAAAAAAAAAAATTAGATAAAGACGTGGTGTAATATTATTTTGAAATTTTGATTGTTGTGAAGGAAAATTCTGGGAAAAAAACCAAGTCTAGGTTGCTTTTCCTTGAAGTTCCCCCCGGTCCCACAAGAAAGAAACTATATAGGAAATTATGAGGGGCCCCTTCACATAAATATGCATAACAAGGAAGCAGTAATGAATCATCAGCGAGGATCTATATATATATATATATATATATATATATATATATATATATATATATATAAGGGATCATATTCATAACTAGTCAGCAAGAGAAGAGCTACAGAAGATGGCTCGAATATTTGATGCTATGGAGAATCATGAGAGTACTATTAATATCTCTGGTGGCATTCTGCTACTTTGCCAACTTTTCATTGCAATTTCAGTCATATCAATGATTATTTTTGGGTGCGCGGATCCACCTCAAGAAGACAAAGAGAAAAAGGATGATGAGAAAGATAAGCCTCCGCCTAATCAGGGCAGTGTCAACTGTTGTGATGGTGGTTGTTGCAGCGCCGATGGCGGTGATGGTGGTGGTGATGGAGGTGGCTGCGGCGGTTGTGGTGGTGATTAAGACCCTGTAGGACGAGACAGCAACCGCACCCTACGATGATGGTTTTTTTTTTTTCGTAGAACTTAACAATCTGTTAGAAAATTTTTTTTTTTGTATATATGGTGGCTTTTGGAGCACTTCCTCTCAAAGCCAGCCAGTGAATACTTTCTTCCTTGTTGCCCATCTATCTTTTTATCTATATCATAAATTAAAGGAGGAGCATCCTTTCCTGTTTTACCTTTCTTTTCCTATCAATCCAGCTGGTTAGGCAAAACGATGTCGTTTTTATTTTTATTTTTATTTTTTCTATTGCATACAAGATAAATAAATAATATCCAATCATCACTTCCTTCCGAGTTTCACTCCGTATCTTTTTCAGATTTCCCATATAAAAAAAAAAAAAAATCTCTCAATATTTTCAAACTGCCATTATATATATTACATAAACATGCATAAAGACTGATAAAGAATATGTGAGCAACTTATATTTTTGACACAAAGAATAATATATTAAATTATATCTAACTTAACAAATTCAAATAAAAGATTAGACTTTAAAATTTAAAATTTAAAATTATTTAAAGTTATATAAATATCAAACCAAAATAAAATAGAAAACCAAATCTTTTTAAATTAACATAAATATTAATTTGTTTTTTGGTCATTAAATTTGATTTGTTTTTCAATATTTCTAAATAATTCAAAACCATACATACTCCTTTTATTTTTATTAATTTAATTATAATCTCTTATTTTTAGGAACTTTTTAAAGTAAATAATCATTTTTTATTTCATTTTCATATATATAGATAAATATTTGGACTATTTTTAGAATCAAATTTAGCATTTGGTAACTATCTAAAGCCATAATTAATAATTCCAATTATTAGAATTTCATATGTAATTCTATAAATATATATATATTGAACTATTCTTTTACAAGATTTATGGGTAATAAGTGTTGATATGAACACTCATATGAATCATCTATGTGAATGACGCTTAAAATAATGCATAAATTTTAATTATTGAATGATTCTAGCCATCTATTTATCTTTCTTTAAATTTAAGCAGGCTCCACTCATGAAAATTGAAAAATTATAGGTGGTTCATATGTTATGAAATTTTTTTATACATGAAAAATGAGAAGAGATGAGAAAGAAAGAGATAACCTATATATTGCCCAAAAAAAAAAAAAAAAAAACAAAAGCTATAGGGAAAGAATGCGGTTTAGGAGAAAGAAAAATAAAATTATATATATATGAAAATAGATAATAAAATAAAAAAAATTGTGTTAAAAGCAGGAAAATAAAAAGTATGATTTATATTGATTTTTGTTAGTTTTAACCTCCCTTTTTTTTTCTATCTCCTTTATTTTTTAAATTATTTTTAAAAAATTATAATTTGTTATAAATTGAAAAAAAAATTAATCAATCAATTTATTTTTTATTTGTATTTACTAAAATTATAACTCTTAGACATGATATAAAAATATTTTATCTATCTTGTTATAAAAAATCTTTAAACCTGTGATATTACGCAAGCATTTATTGGTATTAGAAAAAAAATACCTGCACGTTATCACCGGTATTTTTTTTTATTATTTTGTTATCTTTATTCATCATTTTTTTTATAAAATTAATCTAATTAAAAAAATAAAAAATAAATGAAAATAATACACAAATACTTTATTTAGTCTCATTTTTTTTATCAATTTATCTAATGGAAAATCAGGAGAACAAAAAGATAAAAGAAGTAAAAAAGAAAAAAAATTAAAAATTAAAAAAAGAAAAAAAAACTCATGGAAGTTATCAAATTGACATTTCATATTGAATTTAAAGTAAAAAATAATTTTATTAATATAATACTTATATATATATATATATATTATATTAAGTGAATAATAAAATATAAATCTTTTGAAAATAATATATATACATTGAGAATGATTATTTAGTTATGTATATCGAAAATAATATATTTGATAATATTAGTGATAATGTAATTACAACTTTTTTCAATATGTGATAATTTTTATAACAATATAGTAGTATATTATTTTAAACTTTTGTTTATAATTTTTTTATATTATAAGTGAACCTTAAAAAATATCTTGAATCTGCAGTGAACCGTAGCTTCGTGCATGCCTAGGCCTTCTGCTTCTTATAGACTCGAATGAATTGGCAATTGAACTGGTCTTCTTTCTTTTTTTATTCTTAAGGTAAGATAGGCCAAAATTCATGCGCGTACGGCCTGCAGTATTAACTGATTACTTTTTCTTATTAACGAAAGCTAATATGTACATGATTATATATATATATCATCAAACGCGTTTTCCAACATTAGTAACGATGTTTACAAGAGCCAAACCAAGAAGCCGAAGGTTTTTCTTTGTCTTATAGTCTTAACTCATCTGGAATATTTAACTCAAGTTTTTATGCCTGCTGCATGCTGGTAAGAGATATATACAGCTTCTGTTCTGTGCAACGGTGAAATTGAAACAGCGGTAACTAACGGTGAGATAATAAGATATACATTCGAAGAATATCAATGGCGGTGGTCTTGGAAACTATGGGTGATGGAAGCTTTCTGGTGTTAATTTGCCAAATTCTTGCTGCCACAGCAATCGTGTCCATGGTCGTTTTTGCTTGCATCCATAAAA
The DNA here is from genome assembly GCF_047325235.1 of Durio zibethinus. Classification (NCBI taxonomy): domain Eukaryota; kingdom Viridiplantae; phylum Streptophyta; class Magnoliopsida; order Malvales; family Malvaceae; genus Durio; species Durio zibethinus. The sequence continues at coordinate 9,531,407 of NC_143182.1, read as the reverse complement.
GAGAAACACCTCATTGCCGCTGCTCCTTCAATTTTTGCGCTGATGGCTGTTTCGATGTCTAAGATAATCTGTCTTATGCACTCCTAGCAGTTTTAAATTTTTGTGTTCAAATAAAATACTCGATCTCAACTTAAACAATTTTATGTTTAGCGACCAGATTTTCCTAGTTGATTATGTGGTTTGTGAATGGAGTGGGTTTAATTTGTTTGTAGCCCATTAGTTTCCAAAGAATTAAAGGGTCATACAAAGAATTTCAAAGCACATGATGATATGATGTTATTATTTTGCTTTTTTATTCAAAAATAAAAATACAATGAACTTTAGATTTAATTCAATTATTTTATGTAATCATTCTATGAAATTCATTATGTTAAAATTTTAAATTTTAATATTTATAATTTTTTATATAAAAAACAAAAACATATTTAACATACCGCATTTCTCATATATTATCTGATCGAAAACAAATTATTTCAATTTGAATATTTATTAAGTTTCTTTTGATAGCTAATATATAATAGGTTGAATCCAAAAATCTTACAAGTTAAGATAGGTCCATAACAAAAATTCATTTTAACATTGAAAGAAAGAAAAAGGAAGGTAATGAAAAAATATGATGACTAAAAATCTTTTTATTATTTTAAAAAGTTAGGTTTTGTTTGATTAATAAATTTAAAAATAAATCATAAATAATAAAAGAAGAGGGATAAGTTACAATGATATAAAACTAATTTTTATAATTTCGTGTATGATTAATATTTTAATAAATTAATAGTTGAATTTAATAATATAAGCGTATCGCTATGCACATAAGATTTTAAGTCAATATGATATTTTTATTCAATTGAAATATTATTTTTAATATATATTAAATAGTTGAAATTTGATTACATCAAACTAATAGTTAAATATTTTTAATTCAAAGAAGTTTATTTTTTTTAGAGAATTCATTAAATATATTAAAAGTGAACATTTTTAATTTTATAAGTGGATTTAATAGAGTGATATATACCATTTAGTATATATTTAAAAATAAAACAATTAATTAAAAAATAAGATATTTATTATTTTATTAATTTGTTTGTGTTAAAAAATTTTACTAATAGTGTATCAAATAATTTTTTTTATTTTTTATCTATTACTTTTCAATATAATTTTAATCATCATTTATATTAATGACTTTCATAATTCATAAGCTGAGTCTTATACGTTTGAATGGTTTTGATGAGTATATTAAAAAATAATTGACAAAAAAAAAAAAATCGAAACTCAACTTTCATAATGTGATGAAACTAATCTATATGAATAGAGTATCAAATATAATGATCAAATATAATTAATATAAATTAATATAAATTATAAATAAATATAAAATTAAATTAATTTTGCATTAATATGAAAAAAAAAATTTTAAGACATAATTTTAAAACTCTTATAATATAATTAATTAATTATAATTTAAAATTATATGTAAATTATTAAAAAATTTTATGAAATTTATATTTATAAATGTGGATCCCTATATAATTATTTATTATAATTGAATAATTATAGTATTATAATAAAAAATGGAAGAAATATTTTTTTTTAATCGAGATAAGGGAATTCTTCTTCAAAATAAAAAATCAATTAAACAAATTTGAGTAAATTCATAAAAATACGAAAAATATGATAGCTGTCGGCACTGCCACGTCGTCATTAGAAAAAATTCTTTATTTTTTCTGCAAATCCCAAACCCTAAAATTAAAATAAGATAAAATAAACAAAATGTTTTCGCTAGGGTAAAGAAGACCCGGGCCAGATTTCAAACCCTTAATCCATCCAAAAAGAAAAGAACACTCTCTAAATTCTTCAAAAAAAAAAATCCGCCATGGTTAGTTTTCTTTAACTCCAATCTAATCTCCCTTCTCTTATTTTCACTTAAATCTTCTCTCATCTTTTTATTATTTTAATAAATTATTTTCAGACTAGCTGCGGAGGCAGGGACCGATCGCGACGTGACCCCCTGCCGTCGGGAAGTTCGGGGCGGAGCAATGCGCCACCATCGAGACACCTTTGGGTGGGGAATCTATCGCACGGTATACTAGAGCTGGACCTCACCGACCACTTCTTTAGGTACAGGGACCTAGAGAGCGTGGCTTTCCAGGCAGGTCGAAGCTACGCCTTTATCAATTTCAAGAACGAAGATGAAACTATTTCCGCCATGAAGGCGCTCCAAGGTTTCCCTGTAGCGGGGAATCCGCTTAGGATTGAGTTTGCCAAGGCGGTTGGTCTTGAACTATTTCTATTATTACTTTTTTGTCCGTCAATACTGTTGATTTTTTCTCGAATGAATTTGAATTTGATTGAGTTTTGCAAAAATTGTGTTTAGTAGCAGATGATTGACAGGGCAATTAAAGAGAAGTTCAAGATTTTTAAATAAACACAATTCACCAACATGAGAGAAAAAAAAAAAAAGCTGAAATTTAAAATAGAAGCTTAAATTTAGAATAGGAAAAGAATATTAACTTGGCTAAAAGTAAGGCTCTGTTTGGTTGTCAATTCCTAGCAATTTCCATCAAAGTTCCTGGTTAGAAATATATTGGAACAATTATAGGTTGACAACTGAAAGGCCCCCTCAGATGCTTATATTCTTGAAGATTCATTCCATGACAACAAATATCATATCAGGAATAAGGGTGAAACAACATAATCAACACTCAATTTAACTTCCTCAAATTATATTATTCTTTAGGAGGAAGTCCTTTTAATTTGTTTCTTTCTCTCTATAGCAGCAACTGTAAGAAGCTAATATCCTCCTCCACAGCACCATTTTTTCTGCAAAGTTTGGATCGTAAGTAGCGATTAGTAAAAACCAAAGTAAGCACCATGGATTACGATGTTTGATATGGCTTAGCATGGTCTTCCCAATTGCATAAAACAGGCTATACATCTTTTCTAGTATTGCAATTATTATTATGCCTTGAGACTATTTATAACCAAAACTGTTAAAACATTATCAGGTTCAGAAATCTCAATTATTTCAAGAAAAATGACATTAAAAAATTGCAAAATAAAGTAAATTAAGTCTTGCTGTCGACTCTCATGATTACCACATGCTATCTGCATTTTCATCCAGGACGCATAGTGTATGGAACACTGCTATTTACTTCCATTGCACAACTCAGGTTTATCTAGAGATTTTTGTTTAACCATAAAACTGAAAGATGATACTCTGTTACAATGGATACATTCGTTTGTCAATGAGCTTTCTTCCTTGCTTTGTTAATTTCTCTATTCTTGTCAAGCACTACTCAGCATAAGCTGCACGGTTACCATCGATCGAATGCCAAGTCGTAGCTTCTAGCAACTTGAAAAGGATGATTAGCAGTCAACTGCTCACCAATTTCTGACCAATTAATTAGTGTCACATATATGGATTTTTAACTTAAAAGTAAATGTGTTTGTAAGTGAATTAGTGCTTCTATCTTTCTGGAGCTTAGTTATAATTTGAATATGACTCACTCTTAATGCCATCTTGTGCAACTCTTTCATGCATATTGCCAAGTGAAACAGGTGTAATGAATAGATTTTCTTTATGGAAAAATGTTGCAAATACTTCTTCATTTCAACTCATTGCATTTAATCATGCTGGGAAGTGAACTTTTGAAATTCTAATTGTTGAATATGATGGATAAACTTTATTGACCTAAACAATATAATTCCTATTATATTTAAATTGAAGAAAGAAACTAAACTCCTACACTGAAGATCTTGCATTTGGTGGAAATTCAAAAAGGATCTCTATAACATAATTTTATTGTCACGTCATCAAGCATGCAAGATCTACTCATCCGTACAGGTTGGCTGCAGAAACATTGTCTGTAAACTCCATGGGATTGTGTTGTTCAAATCCAGTGGTAGGCCTTAATAGTATGATAAAAAAGGCTTTTACCATTTAGTTTTTTCACAATCCTTACCAAACGTTAGTAGCTTAATGTGTACATATACTAGCCAGGGTCATCATCAATAATGTTGATATTGGAATTGTATCCTGTGCAGCATTCTGAAATTTTTCCACATGAAAGAATAGAAAATTTACTTGATACAGCTTTTCCTCTGCTGCCAATAAAGACATCTCCCTCGGCCTCCACAACCCATTGAAAATTTCACACTTTAACATGAACTCGTGTTCTCTGGTGAAATAGGTTGTTTTCTAATAACTATTCTCAAATCTTTCTCAATTGAAGGAGGGTGAGCGAACAAATAGATGAACATTGAGGACACTTCCAACGGCAAGCAACTTGGAGCATATTGTATAATCTGTGACAAAAAGAGCCATGAAAGTGGCCCATTACTTCACAGTCTCTCAAAGAAATCTGAATATCCACAGTATATAAGTAGCCAAACTTGGAAAGCAATATGTTTCTCAGATGCTAACAAAGGGTCAATCCTGTTTTCAAGGTCCATACCTCTCTTTTCTCTGAAATGTTTCCAGCGTAACTCCAAAATTACTCTCAACTCGCCACATCATTGAATATAAGATGAAAATAAGTACTCTGTCTTCCTCTTGCCATTGATTTACTGCAGTAAACATTTATAATCTTGTGACATTAAAATTATTGAGGATGTTTTCTAAACCTTGGAATTCCATAATAATTAGTCATTACTTTCAGTTGACATTTCATGCTACCTATTGATCATATACGGTATAAAACAATCATTCTTAATTTAAGTGCAAACTGTTACTTAATTATCGCCAAGTGCAACTGTAAGAAGAGGCTTTTCTGTGTTAATAAAATGATTATTAAATGTCGAAATTGTTATCTTACATGCCTTTCTTGTTTTTAAAGATCCAATTCCCACCAAAAAGAAGACAACAGATAAAGAATAGATGATAAAATCAAAATAAAATAAATAAATAAATAAAGCTAGCCTATGTGCTTCTGCTTTATTGCTTTAAAAACTGTTAAAAACTGTCTTCTTCTCTATATATCTGTTCATATAAGTTCCAAGTAGTCCCGAATGTAGGTGTGATGTCTTTGAGATTATATCATTCTGAGGATAAACAAAATAGAATTTAAATATTCAGCCAAGAGTTATAAATTGAGCAGACTAAATTGGTTGGATCACATTTGAAAAGTACAGATGTTAGAAACTTGCATTTCGTTAGTTTGATCTACCAAATTGTGGTCTTTTATTAAAGTGAAAGTATGCTATAATGCATGAAGTGGTTCCTGTAATTGGAAAATAGGGAGGATGCAAGTTTAGGTAAACACAACATGATAATGTTCTGTAATCTGGCATTTGCCTTGATACAACTGAAAGGTCCTACAATTCTCCAAGACAATGCCCTGTCAGGTGGTGTTTTTACTTAAACCTTGACTACAGAGGCAATAGGATCTGGAGGTGAATTGGTGCAATGGCTAGCTATTTTCCATTAGCTTCAGAAGCTTGCCATACCACAGTCCAAAATGTCTATAGAGTGTTTTTGCTACTGGAAGTGGTTATTCTTGCATACACTAGCATGGAGGCATAACTAAATTTCTTTCTCCATATCCATCTACTCGATGTATCTACCCATGATATTTTAAACTTGATCAATCTAGATTAGAATTATATAAGACTGCTTAAAGTAAGGGTTGGTTTTCCCCTTACCTGGTGATATTCTTAATCACAGGATAAGTCATCGACACCTTCACATAATGAGGACTACTTGCTTCATCGAGATGAGCAACGTTTTACAGTAAGAGGGTCTCCTTTCTCACCAAGGGACCCTAGAGCACGTCGTGCTAGTCCTGAACATTTTGCCCCAGGCAAATCAAAGAGGAATGATAGAAGTGCAGATCCCAGCGAGGTGCAATGGATAGGATTTCCAGCTTCATTGAAAGTGGATGAAGTGATTTTGAGGAAGCTTTCTCCCCATTTGGTGAGATAAAGAATATTACTGTGTTTCCAGGACGTAGTTATGCTTTTGTTCGTTTTAGGAGTGTTATGTCAGCTTGCAGGGCAAAAGAAACTCTTCAGGGGAAGTTATTTGGGAATCCTCGTGTGCTTGTTTGTTTTGCAAAAGTGAGGGTGGGTCATCCAACAGTGGAAGGGGCTCGCTGAAAGCCCCCGACTCTCCACATTTCAGGGTAAATGGTCGCTTGGGGTCTTCTGAGAACTTTCTGCAGGATAGGAATTTTGCAGACTTAGGAGAAGATGCAAGCATCAGATCTCCTTTTATGCCAAACTTCGATTCTGGTGACACTGATGTTTATACTAGTCTCATTAGTAAAGTTAGTTCATGGCATGGTGGAAATACGTATGAACCCTGGAGGTCTGAAGAAGGGGGCCCTGATCCTCGACTACCACACGATATGCACGAACATAGTAAAAGTCCAATGAGATTCCACGATTTTCCTCCAAAATTACCTCAGAAAAGTGCATTCTATGAAGAACCATGGGATATGCCGGAAGACACCTATTCTATCCTTGGAGCCAAGAAATTGAAAACTAGCTCCTTTCCTCCTGAGAAAGAGCAACCAGAGTATTCTTTATCTGATCTTGAACAAGAAAAACGTGTTTTTTGAAGGATACTCTCTGATTTTCCTCAATCTCAAGCATCTGATAAGAACTTTGAACCTAGAGCTTTGGGCTACAAACAGATTACTAATCGGCCAATAAATTTAGCTCCAAATAGTGGGAAGAGGAATGGTCACAGGAAACCATTTTATGATGGTTTTCCTGTAGGATCTGGTTCTCTACAATCAAATATTATTGAGAGGAAAAGACTTACTCCTGGACTGGATCAGCCATCTTTGAAAGAGTGGAAATGGGAGGGGACAATAGCCAAGGGTGGAACTCCTGTTTGCCGTGTTTGCTGCTTTCCTGTTGGAAAAGTCCTTGACTTCATGCTGTAAGTAGTAAAAAAAATCCTTTTTTATAGATAACACGGCACTGTAGTAATTAATGCTTAGTTTTTGTTATTAAGTCCTTCATTTGCTTTAAAGTAACTTTGCCCTTAGATGTAATGGCTCCTTATTGTTTGTTAATGTATCATTTTCCAATTTTACTAGTAAAATATAAAGTAGAAGGATTTCTGCACGTATTAGACGTCTAATGGTTTTAGATGTCTTCACCAAAAAAAAGAGTTGATGTTTTTTCAGTTATTTTATGAAAATGAATCTTTTTCGATTTCATGAGACATCACATGGTACTTCTGCTGATGCCTATTTCCTCTTCCCTCCTATCCTTTGGACTTCGTAAAATATTGATTTACCCTACCTTTATGCTGCAGGCCTGAATTCTTAGATTGCACTGCAAGGACTGGTCTAGACATGCTTGCAAAGCATTACTATCAAGCATCTAGTGCTTGGGTTGTTTTCTTTGTTCCTGAAAGTGATGCTGACATGGGTTTCTACAATGAATTCATGCATTACCTGGGAGAGAAGCAGCGGGCGGCTGTAGCTAAATTAGATGATAGGACCACATTATTTCTTGTACCACCATCGGATTTTTCACAGAAAGTTCTAAAAGTACCTGGGAAACTGAGCATTTCAGGTGTTGTTTTGAGATTACAGCATTCTGGTTAGAGTCTGCTCAACCAAATGAAAGAAAAGTTGCAAACTTGTTGCCTTTTCATGGTGATACATCATATGCAAAGCCATCAACAACTTCAGGGTCATTTCCTTCTATGAAATCTTATCCAGAATTCAGTAGATCAGGAATTAACGACATCTCCTTTCCAGGGAATGGGACTACATCAGCTCCACCCATTTCACTTTCTGGGTCAGCTCATTCTGTTGGAAATGTATCTGACCTGTATAATGAGCACAGGCCTGATCATGCACCCCAGCGAAACGCTAAGTTTGGACCAAGCTGGTCTTATCATGATCAGCAGCATCCAGTTTCTGTTGCCAGAAATACTCCACAATTTTCCAGTGGTGCTATTGATCCCGCAATTCGGGGGCATCTGTCAGTTATGCCAAGAGCAGTGCAAGAAACATATTCTAGCACTGGTGAAATTTCCGGTATTCCCTTATCTGGAAATAGTAAGTCCACTGTGCAGGAAATCAAATCTTCAGTCCCTTTATCTATGCCTATTGCAGGTCTTCAACCAGAACAACTAGCACAACTGGCGTCATCTCTTATTGGACAGCAGAGGCCGGTGGGAAATACTCCAAATGTGTCTTTTCGGAACACAAACACAATGGACCAGCCCGACTTGTCAAGACAATCACAGGGATATGCTTTACAAAATAATAAGGCTACTCCTGAACTTTCAACATCTCAGTTTCTCAAGTTCAATAGGTGCAGCAGCAGACATCAAATGCAGCTGCAGCAGTTCAAAGAAGTCAACAATTGCATGGTAATGGTATACAGGAAGAAGGTGATGCAGATCCACAGAAACGGTTGCAAGAAACATTACGGCTAGAGCAGCTCTTCTTCAACAAATTCAGCAGGGGAAAGGGACTTGAACTGGTTCCAGATTCAATTTCCATGTATTGGTACTCAGTGCCATCTGTCACTTTTAACAATCAGCTTAATGAAATTTCGCTTGTTTGTTTTTCATAGAATGGTCAGAGTCTTCCGAATGAGGCAGCAGATTATCTCAGCTTTAGCATGGTGCACAAGGAGGGTGAAATGGCACGTAGTTTTGGAATTTTTTCTCAGCTACTTGTGTTGCTATATGTTCCTAGATATGTTCAAGCGATCAAGCTACTTCATATTTATTTTTCTGTTTTACTTAATTAACAAGTTGCAGGCCAGCAATGTTGATAGATACCTTGAAGTTGCAAAGGAACAGAGCTTTCCTTTATTCTTTTACCATTCTTGATGCATGAGTTATTTTGTTCATTCCGCAGAAAATGATTTGCTAACATAAAACATCTTCAAAGGATAAAGATCTTCTCTGCATCTTTCTTTTTCGAATCTTCTTCACTACTTAAAAAGTGGTAGACAATCTTCTCCACTACTTAAAAACTAAGATGTCTATTACGTCATCTTAAAGTTTAAAATGCACATTGAAAGTTACCATATGAAAATATTTTCAATAGATGAGCAATGAACAGTCTTCAATGAATTTTGGGGATTTTGCACTTGGACAAAATTGGACTTTTGTTTTTAACAAGCTGAACTTGAGATCATTAAAAGTTCAAACGTATTAAAGGGAATATCAATAACTAGGCTGAGACATGCTAATTATTTTTAATGATTCATATTTTGATAGAAATGAGCTGAGACATCTTGTTATTTTAAAGTAATTTTCATTAGAATTGTAATTCCACCCAGAATACAAGTTTGAATATGACGACCAGAAATATAAGACTGCTTTTATGGTGTGTTCCATCACAGGGCTGGGAATTTTTTACATATACAAAAAGAATAATATGAATTGAATTGCGTACATGAAATCTCGTAACTATACACTCCGTGCTATACGTGTATATTGGCAGAAGATCCAAATCCGAGCATCTTTGCAGCTGACTTGTTTTACAGTTGCTTTTAAGTATTAAACGTAGAAGTAGGTTGATGCGTCCGTTGCATTGGCTGTGTCCCTGCAGAGGATAGACCGAGCTTCGATGACTGAACGAGGAGGCTCAAGATCTTTTTCTTGGAGCAAATTTCCTTGCAGCCGCTGCATCTGGGAAGCAAAGGTGTCATCCAGTATCTACGAAAGAGAAACATAAGATTATTGTTAAAGGCTTAACCACGTCGGGTTGTTATGAGATATTGTGCACAGAAAATCTGCAATAACTGCATCAAAGTGTTGGCATAATAACCTCCCATGAAGAGCATGACCCAAATCATATTGAAGTGCTATCCCTTTTCTAGAAAGAGTCTTTCACTAACATATAATTAAGAGTTGAAGGAAGTTGGACTTTGTCAGGTAAGATCACTTACCCCAAGAGCATAATATGATCCATTATACCACACTCGGTTTTCCTTCCTGCCTTCAAGAAATTTCAGTACAATCTGGTACAATAGTAAACCAAAACTGTCAGAAATAGGACAAAGATAATTAAAGAAAGGTCAAATCTGATCTAAAAATTTCTCTCACCTGTCCCATCCTATCCCAAAATCCACGGCAGGTTGCTATAAATATCCGACTTGTGAAGACCTCATGTAGGTTAGATATAGAGTCGATTAGTTGTGAACTGAGCATCTGCATTTTCTCACGGATCTCAGCCTCCCCATCTTCTTCCTTTATTTCCTCCAGAATCCTTTTCAGTCTTGTATTCCGATTAGCTTGTGTCTGAAACAGTTAGTCAGCACTGATTATAGATTTTTTTTCATGATGAAATGACCAAAGGATGAACAAGTAGCAAACGGAAGAATACAGTAAGTAGCATTTCTCTTTGAACTCGTAAAAATAAAATTAAAAAGTGCCTTTATTAACCAGGATAATCATTCTGCTCCAGGTGAACAGTTACTGAACTAATTTCAACAGCTATTTATTTTAAGAGATAACCAATTAGCCCGGCATTTTAGAGATAACTCCTCAGACCTCTTAACTTTATTTATTATTTTTTTCGTCCACAGAGGCTACAATTTGGGAACAAAGAAAGGGGTTGCTTAGTTTGAGTACCCTCTCTTAAAGGTAATTGTATGAACCAACTTAACTAAATTTTGTCCTCTGAGTTCAACTTTATCTATTCATTTCATATAGCTTGAACAATGCTTGGAGAGTGATTGTTCAACACCACAATTTCTTTTCCAGGGTGGTGATATAATGTTGATTATATTTTGTATATAAAAATATTGACGAGGAAATCATATTAAATAGGGCTTACATTGTTAACAAGCTTCTCCACTGTTGCCTGCAAGTAATTTTTGTACTTTGTTCTCAACATGACAGTGATCCCATTCATCTGCTCACCAAACAGCGACTTCTTGTCTCCTGTGAGAGGCAGATAGGACGCCCAAGACTTTAAGATATCCTCCACTCTACAGTGCAAGACATCTAGAATTCTCTTCACAGTGTTGAGGAAAATTCCTAACTGGCACAACGAATAACTTAGGTAAGATATGTGCACATTAAGATATGAAAGAACTATACACATTGCCAACTCAATTGACTGTTCAATATTCTAGTTCGCCTATTAATTATATTGGTTATAATGCACTCACTTGGCTGGGAACTGAATAAAGTGCTGTTGACTGCCTTCTTGTCAGCTTCTGGACGTGCATATTAAGCCTTTTTGGAATACTATCTTTCAAAGGCGTCAAGATGTCATTGTATTGTTTTTCTAGTGCTTTTACGATTGCTCTTTCCACATTGGCAACAGCCTTCAGTTAAACCAAAATTATGAAAGGTCAGTAGATGAAAAAGTGGATCTAAATGTGTGTTAAGCACATGCACTCACGTTCAGATACATGAACTGCAAGAAAGAGAGAGAGTTAGAAATTACAGTTTCCAAGACCAGTGAGTACTGAGGCCATCGATTGATCACCACCTCATATCCAATAAGAGAATCCTTGATCTTCTCATACATTTCTTCAGCAAAGGGTGAGGTGGAATGATTTGTTGTTACTCCCGACCATGGCACCTGATTATGTCACAATGTCCATATTCAACAATACCAGGAAAGTTATTCAGTTCCTTGATAGTGTATATGCTTGATTCATGTACCAAAATTAATTCTTTATTTTCTCTTTCCTTTGGCATTGGGGTTAGGAGAGGGGGCAAAGGCAAGGGAGAAGGGGAGAGACAGAGAACAAGAGAGAAAGGTTCTTTACTTTTTAAGTATACATCACTATTGTATCACATTGATTTGGAGAGATTACTTATCTGATCATTTTGACCAAAAATTTCAAAAAACCATGTATACCTTTTCAGCCTTGCAAAGATCAAGTAACTTAAGCTGCATATCCTCTACCCAGACCATTATGTAATTGTGGAACAAACTCCTTGAGTCTACACCACCCTGCACAGGACTGAAGCAGGCAAAAAAGATGGTGTGTAAGACAGAGAGCTTGAACTATATACTAGGTCATAATCTAAATTCATATGAGATTCTTCCTGTCATCATTTGGCAAAACTAAAGTATTTTAATATTTTAGCTCATACGAAGGGATTTCAAATAAGATTTCTTTCACAAACCTGATGTTCCATGACTCAAGATCCCTCTCAAAATCCGCAATTGCAATCAGAAGTTCATTAACATGTGGTGCAGGACAAGATGGAGGCCATGCAGCAAGGAAACCAGTAAGCCTATTACACAACTCAGTGCTGTATACTGCAGCTGTGATGTTTGACAGGTCGATTGAACTGGAGCAGAGACATATATGTTAGAAGACATGACACAATAAGTTATGAAGTACATGATTAAGAAGTTTGAAGAGGTAGACTTTTATAACCAATAAAATTTATAACTGCAAACCAATTTAAATTAGAAACTAATTCTTTTTTTCTGAAGTTGCTATTGACTAAAAAGGTAGTATAAAAATGAAGCTAACTGAATTTTGTGAGATATTAATTTCCATGGGTTATCTATGAGATCCATTTGTATCTCGCATGATTTCAAAACCATATGAGTAAGCCTCTGTCCTAAAATATGCCATTACCTGGGGAGTATATGTTGATTGTGGATCTTGATGTCTGCCTGAATTTCTTTGCTAATATTTATACACAGATTCTTCGTCTTCAGATAAGCTGTTGAGATTGTAATGGAGTCCAAGAGAAAACCTTCAGAGTTGCTTGAAACAAACTCATCAGTCTCGATCATGTGTTTCCGACACCTCTTTTTTGCTGCAGTCTGCAAAAAGTTATCATCTGTGGCATTATACGTTTGCTTAGTGTAAAAAACAAAAGGCGAAACAAACAAGACAAGCAATTCAGAAAAAATAAAGATCAGACAATTCAACTACGTCTTCCATTTCTGCATCCATATCTAAATAATTTATCATGGAGACACAGGAGACTTTGATAGGTGCTGAAGGGACATTCCATTAATGCACAATGGGAAATTTTCACATTAATATTTTAATGCATGTGTATTTAGTAAATTAAACAAGTTAACAAAACTAAATTTCACCTTTCAAAAAAAAAAAAGTTAACGAAAAACCAAAGGCTGCTTTAAAAAGGAATGCTAGGCTGACTGTCCAAAAATGGTAGCAATTCTATTCTATAATAAAAAGCTTAGTCATTACTGACAAAATGAAATTACCTGCAAATAGTTTCTCAACATAGTCTGAGCATCAGGAGATAGTATGTCATGAAGGAGAGTGTATACTTGAACAGCAGGAGCTAGAGCTGGTGCTGCCATCTCTTGGGTTCGGCCAAACAATTCTCCTAGTCCTGTGGGAGATTTTTCATCCAATGATTTGTAGTTCTCAAAAGTATTTGCCAAGAGACTCTCAGTTTGTGTTTCACAATCCAGCAATATGCTTTTCTGCGAGAGAGCAGGCGGAGATTATATAGCATGAGCCATCTCAGTGAAGCATACAAATATGAAACGCATTTCATTTTCAGAAAGAATGAAAGCACACAACCTAGTGTACCTCATTTTCACAAGTAGCAAGTAAATCCATTCACTCTTCAATTGTGACACCACAAAATAGTGATTTGCTTTTCAGGGCAATATTATAGAAAACTAATTTCAGGATACATCTGAAAATTCAACTTTAAAAATCACATTGAAGCAAGATTTCAGGACAAAAAAAATTGTCCTAATGAAAGCTGGCGTATGAGATCACTTTTCTTCAATCGGTGTTCAAAATTCAGGACATAAAAAATTGCAGCCCATCTATGCTTCTTGCTTTGGGAGCATAGTGAGCAAAGTTAAATTTTGCTGACAAAAATTAATTTCGATGGTCACAGTGATTCATGTCAAATATATGATCACTATAATTATTTAGCATGCTACCACTAATTAGCATGCTACCAGCAATTGAAAACTGTAAGCACCATTTGATTATTTAATTATACATCAAATTAAGCATTCAAAGTTGATTGAGTTAATATCCCTTCTCAGATAATGACCCAGACAAATGATTCTCTTCATATATGTCAAAGTCAAGGCTTTTGAAGCTTCAATATGACTTCACATTATCATAGTAGCATAGGTAATGTTAAAGAGCATTCTATGTTAACCTTGGCAATATCTCATAGTGATTCTTGTCAATCCAAATGAATTGATTCTCTAAAGGAAGCTCTCATTTATTAGCTACTTCAATTCAAAGACAATATGAGGCAGAAAAAATTCATCCATGAGATCATTATGAAGGTAATTAACACAATCTGTAACAAAAGATGCCTACCTCCTGTCTTGTCAAGCTTTTCTCACTCCTTGCCTTTAAAATGGGTACAAGCAACTCATTTACAAGCTCTAAGCAGTCTTTTGTTGGTGTGGCCACATTCATGACATGTAATAGATATCTACAAAGAAACAAAAAAAAGTTGAAACATTACAAGGAAATTGCAAGGAGCATGATAGAAATCATGATAATAGTGAAAAAATATATATTATAATTATAACTACCTCAACTTTGTGTATGAATCAGAAACTCCGTAGTAGTCTGCGAACTCAGTCAATAACCACTGCCAGGGTCCCTGCAACCTCAAGTTTCGGGAATGAAAATGTTGTGCACGCATTGAAGCCTCCAGGAGTAGATCATAGGCCAGAGTCTCCACAACAGGGCCACTCTGAAAGATGGAAAATACAATAGGTGAAATATACTCATACATGCTCACCCAGATGTTGTCAGACACTTTATAGGCATACACAATTAGAGTCCAGCTCTCCACAACTGTCCATGCATGTTAAAGGAAATTCTAGTTGTAGATAACGAAAAGTGAGTAACTAACTACTAATTAAACAAACTCCTAAATTAAAAAAAAAAGTTTCACTGTGCCAGTCTGTTCAAGAATTATCATTAGATATTTGATATTCAGACAAAATGAAATCTAAATTAATCATCCAATTTGTAATGTCATTCTGCTCTTAAAACTCAGAAGAACTGCACATGTAGCATATAAAAGAAGAAACTAAACCATAATTTGAACTATTCCCAGACTTACTCCAGAAACTTTAATATTCATAAAATTCTATAATAGATAAAAAGAAATTTTAATGCAAATTATCATTATGTATCTGATATTTACACAAAAAGAAATCCAAATTATATTCATCCAAATCTGTAATGTTATTCAGCTCTTAAAACTGAGAATAACAATATATCTAGCAAATAAAGTACAAAACTGAACCATAATTTGACATACTCCCAGAATAACTCTAGAAGTTTTTATTATCATAAATATCTATACAAGACAGTTTCGCTCACCTTTCATGCACACCTGCATTTATATAAAATCAGACCTCAATCCATTAGAAAATAAGACTATTTTCAAGAAAACTCCATACAGCATATCTAGTTCTTTTATCATCAATCACCACTTATAATTAAGTCAATTGAATTGTCCTTGACATTTGAAAGCTGGAAGAATCAGAATTCTCTTAGTTGTAAATTGTAATTAAATATGTTCAACAGACTTGAGGTGGAAAGTATAATACCTTTATCTGACTAGTCTCTTCGCAAGTAATTGTGCTTCCAATAGATAGCTGGATCTTCCCGACACATTCTTCATCTTCATGGTATATGGGCCACCATCTGATTCTCTCATTCTGCACAGGGTAATGAAGCACATAAGGTTATATGTGAATGGTGTTTATCCCTTAAAAAACATGATTATTAAAGATAGATAGTGATACATACAGGATTATCACTCAAGGATGAAACTGGTATTGTTGCTCGACCCTGGACTGATTTCTTTTTGTCTTGGACTTCCACCAAAAGAGCATCACCTTCAGTCTCTGGGAAACTAAAAGCACATGCAAGTGTAAGATTTTTCTACCATTCAAAGCATAAGTCTCATCTTAGACATTATCTCATTTACACAGCCAAAGCTATGTTTTGACTAACAGCCCACATGACAGAATATCAAGAATGAATTAAGTATGGTATGGGCACAAATGGGACTAGCTTTTTTGCTTATGAGTTATGATAAGTGATTAAACTTGCTGCCAGCCAAAGAACTAGTGCAAGTCTAAGCCAAAGAACTTACAAGACATGGTAATCACCACACCCCGGGTGCAAGCAGATAGCGGAACTTGGTTCAACTTTGGTATCTTCTGTAGCACTCTTCAGCAGGAATAAGCATGATAATGGTTCTGCAAATATGAAAATACAATAGATTAGTTGTTTCAGAACATTAAGGTAGGGAAGTTTCAACAATGTTTAGAAAGTTGAAATAAAGTTAAATTGTAACAAGTGTTTAATGAGCATCATTCAAGTCCACACTTGTCAAATATGGCAGTTTCATCTTAAACTCAAAATGTGGGTTTTTTATTACTTATGAATTTACAAGTATAGGTTAAATACTATGTCATAACAAACACAGACCTTCTGATGTCACCGAAAATGAGGCTATTTTAAGAGAATTCATGCCAGTTTTCACAAGTGATGAGACATGCCGGATATATTCAGCTCCCACTTGCATGTACATTGCACTTCGCTGTGAATATGTGCTCCTAAGTTTCCGCCTCGGAATAATGCGAAGTTTCTTCACTGAAATTATCCAACATTGATAAATTAGTTTTTAATTAAAGTTTTCCTATGAAAGAGATTTGATTTTTTTTTTTTTTCACCCTCAAATTGCAAGAGATTAAAAGCATATGGATTGACATGTTCAAAACTAATGTGGAGCTACAAGATAACAAAATGACAACAATTCTATTATAATGGACAGAAATTCTATTCCCTTCTTATCCTTCCAAATATCAACTTTCTATATATTGTTGCCATAACACCTTTGACCTTACCTTCCACTCTTATTTTGCCAACGACCTTCTTTGCCTTCAATGAAACTTGTTCTACACTCTTATTAGTGCTCACTTCTACAGGTTGTACACCTCGTGGTTGCAACAAAAATTTGTGTAGCCTATAAGTTAAATAAACATTGGTTTCAGAGATCCTTGAAAGGCTAATGGGGTCATATTTAAGATCAAAATCATAAGAGGAACCTACCCAAAGGCACTTCGGAGTAGAAGGCACTCATCACGCAGAAACTCAGGTGCCTCAGAGCAGCCTCTTGCCCATGCATATAGACATAATCGGATGCATGCATCATAAGCAATTAAAGTCTGCCAGGCATATTGACCACTGAAAAAATAGAATTAGAAAATGAAGAATATGAGACTAAAAGTGGTTTACAAACACTAACATTTTTAATAAACATCGGCTTAGTATTAATTAACTCTATAGAGATTGCACCTGGCATTAAAATGATGTAAGTCATCAGACATGTTACTTTGCCAATAAGGGATCTTTTCTTCTTTTTCCCCATTTGCAGTATTATTTACCCTGCATAAGACAATGTCAAGAAATGTCAAGAAATATTAGAAATAGTAGCATGATCTAAAACCAAACCAAAAAAAAAAAAAGAAAATGTCAAAAGACATCAGAGGCTTCCTCATGAATTATGGCCTAATGAAACTGAAAAAACTACATCACCTTTCTTTACCAAGTTCAGCGCAATTTAACGACTGAGATTTCCAATCTGCTAAGCCTTCCTTACTGCCATCAAAACAATCTGCTAGCTTGTACATTCTATCCTGAATTTGCTCAGTTTCCTCGTCAACCTCTATCTCCATGTCGCTCCCTTCTCTTCCAATATCCAATATAGGAGGTGCACTAGGTGTCCCCAAATCTTCAACATCTTTACATGTATTGTTAACATGACTAGGAGTGGTTCGCTAAAATCACCATAAAGAAACGAAAAAAAAAAGGGAGAAAAAGCCAAGTTTTAGCCATTGCATATAAGCAACCAAAAAATCTTCTATTCAAAGCAAAACCAATCATAAAAATGAAACCTGATATACAGTAAAAGCAGAAAAACCATACATGATTAAAATTGTGCAAATATTTAAATTTTAACCCCAATTGAGACAACTGTTTCAGACAGCAATAAAATTATCGTTTTGTATCCAAATCCATGTCTTGCTTTTCACTTTAGAAAGCAAAAACATAAGTAGTAAAAGTAACAAACAGACAAACGAAACCCCTTAAAAGAAAAAAAAGAAAGAAACCAAAACCAAAACCAAAACCCTGCTTAGTCCTTACATGGGCATTATGTACTTGAATTCGTTCCCTGAGATCAAAACTACCTCCACCAATACCAGCAGAAGTAAAATTTTTCTTAGCAAAATCTCGAATACCCAAATCACCGTCAGTAAATCTTCTATTAGCATCAGGCAATTCAACTTTCAAATTCTGCTTTGAAAACCCTCTACTCAACTTTGAGCTACACTTAGTATTCCCAAACACCTCCTCTTCATCAGAAAAATTCCCATTCCCATAATCTCCACCAATATCATCAGAAACTGAAGCTACGCTTTCATCATCGTCATCGAGACAAGGAGCTATCACACTATGAGGTCCAAGCAAGCCAGAGCGGAATTTGAGAGGAGGAGGCAAAATATGAGGAGATAAAAGAGTAGAAGTGTTGTAAATAAGAGGGGATTTGGGGAATGAGTCATGAGGTGATAGTTTTTCTGTCAATGGCGATCTAATTCTCGGTTCTTGATCTGTTTCTTTTCCCTGTAAAACCCAAAAAAGGAATCCAAAAAAAAAAGCAAAAATTGTCAGTTTTTCATTGAAAATCAAAGGAAACTAAAGTGAAGGGAAAAAAACAAAACCTGGTTGATCCAGTTGATTGCTGATTCATCTAAGCCTTCGGTGAACATTTTCTGAAGGTTTTTTGAGTTAGCGAAAGATAAAAAGAGAGCTTTGAGAGACGATCAGAGAGGAAGGAGAGAAATAGAAGCTGAGAGTAAAAGGAAGGAAAGAGGGATGAAAAGGAAAGGGAAAAGAATGGAGCGGTCTCTCTGTTTCCTTCTTTGGATCTTCAAAAGTGGCAACGGCTAGTTTGACATTAATTTTATTTTGTTTTTTTATCTTTCCTGATAAAGGACTCCTTTTCATTTTTTTTTCTTCTTTTATTTGTAAAGGGAAATTTTTTATAAAAAAAATTGTAATGAAATACTATATTTAGTTATATTTTGTAATTACATGTATTTACTTTTTATATTTGAAAGTTATTGTATTTGAACTTTAATTATTAAAACTAAAAGTTTAACATTTTAATAACAAATCAGAAGATTAAATGCATTTATTATATTAGTTCAATGATTATATTATTTAATTAAATATAATACATAATTAAAAAGATAATTTCTTATGAGTAACAATAAATATAGATATTAAGGAATTAGTTGGTGATATTTCCAAAGATAATATATGGAAAATTTTGATATTTATTTTTTATGCAAGAAAATTTTAATATTCATAGACAATCACTTCAATTAAAATTAAAAAATAATTTAAAAAACTATATAAGAAAATGTACCAGTGCCACTAGACGCAGGTGAAAGTGATATTTAAGAAAAAAAATGCAATTAATGCATTATTTTAAAAAATTGATAAAAATAGTACATTAAATATAAAAATTTTTCTTATAATAATAATTAAATAATCCTTATCTTATGGGAGAATTTCCCTATAACTTATCAGCATGAATTTTCAATTTTAATTTTTATTTAATAATTTTAATAGATAACATCATAAATTTTATTTTAAAAAATTCTTTACACCAGTTCATCGAACTTAATTATAACTAGTTTTAAATTCATACTATGCATATGCATAGGTAATCAAACGTTATATAACATTATTAGTTTTAAAAGAATTGTATGAGTAAAACATTAGAATGTTTATATCGGCATAATAAATACATGACATATTTAGCATACCCAATTTTTTTTTTACAACATTGGAAAGTCAAATTTTGATTTTTATCAAACATTTAAGAATATTATGTAATTTTAAATTTTTAAGGTCAAGAAAATTGTTATTTTTTTAATTTTAAAAAAATAATTGTCAAATATTATTTATTTATAAATTTATAGTTATATATTTATATTATGCATGAGGCAAGTGTATTTATAATAATTTTTGTAATATAATATTATTTCAAATTTTAATATAATTACAATTTTAGAGAATAATTTAAATTTTATTTTCATGATTACAAAAATATTGATAATGGTTGATAAAAAACCTAAGTCACCCTAAATAATTTGTTATCATAATTTTATTTACAATTTAATAAATAATCTTGATTGATTATTAAAAATAAAGCTCTAAAAGTATAAAACAAAAAAGTGTGATATAGATTTTTTTTCTATTTTAAAAAAATAATTTCATTTATAAAACTAAATGATTACAAAACTTAAGAATCTCACTAGGCTCATGCATAAATAGAAAAACAATTGTAACAACACCTAATAATACATATAATCTAATTTAAAAATAATAACAATAATACAAACAAGTTAACTCTCTTAAAGACTACTAACTACAAGTATAAAATAATTTTGTTTTTTCTACTCCCATCTTTATTAACAAATTAGCAATATAGTTTGCTACTTTGCTTTAGCAAAATTAATAATTTCAATTTTGCTTAAAACAATTACAAATTCTCCGCTATTTCCAATGTCATGAATCTATATTGAATATCTAAGATATAATTGTCACTTTAAATTTAATAGAATATATATTCATCAAATTTTAAGAGGATAAAAATAATTGATTAGATAAAATTACATATTTAAAAGACTCAATGTGAAAATAAAGTTTGATATTAATTGTAAGAAATTTTTTGTAATATTAATATATTAAATTTATAACTTAATTATACTTATGTTTTTTTTAATGGATAAACGAGTTGTATTAATATATATATATATGTTTTATTTATAAAGGAGTTGAACTTTTGCTTAATATTATTTTTTGAAAAATATTTGTATTTATATTACTATCAATAAATATTATCTTAGGGATGTATTTGATGTATAAGATTAAGATATGATAGAATAAGATGATATTACGATTAGTATTATATTAAATAATATTATACTATTTTATGTTTGATGTATGCAATGATTATGATAAAATAATTTATTTATTTATTTATTTATCAAAATTATCTTTTTTCAAATTTTATACAATTTAAAATATTGATATAATTTTTAAGGGTATAATTAAACATATAAATTTAATCTCATTGATTAAAAATAATTATTTTCACTTTGAGAGGATTGAATAATCCTGTGCCAAGAGGATATTAATCCTTTTTACAATAATTATTCCTCTCTTCACATATAAATCAAATACAATATAAGATGATTATTATCATACCCTATTAATAAACATATACATAAAAAAATGACCTAAATGTATTAAAAAGTTACTATTATTAACCATAAATGTAATAAGTAACAAAAGATATGAAATTAATGCAATTTTCCCTTCAAAATAACAAATTCTGAATTCTTGTGTAATCTACTATCTTGTTTTAAAAAGAAAGCAAAATTTTTCCTAATTTAACGATATCATTAATCATGCTCATTTCTCTTTCCCCATTTATTACATTAAATTTCATTTATTTTTTATAAGTAATAAAAAGATAAAAAAATATATTCATGAGTAATTAACTTTTTATTTAGTTTATTTTTTTATTTGTGTTATTAACTAAATTAGTTGTAACTTACTCATATAAAGTAAAAATATTGGATATTTAAAATGTAATAAATGTAATTAATTTAATCTAACTAATTATTTTTTAAGTAATTAAAAATGTTACTATAAAAATAATAAAAATGCTTTAAATAAATAAAATACATTTATTAGAAAACACATAGTGATTTTTTAAACCCATCTACATGTCAAAAATATAAACTATTCACATTTAACTATTTCCCTTTTATCAAAGGCATTAGCTTTGATATATATGAATCAAATTATAGGAATTTTTATTTCAACATTGTGTGTATTTTACTTTTATGTAAATTAAATGTGAACAATTGCTTAATATTCTTTTGGAAAGAACATTTGAATTTATATTACTATAAATAAACATTATCATAAATGTACTATAAAATTACTATTATTAACAATATAATGTAACAAGCAACGAAAGACATGAAATTAATGTAGTTTTCTTTTCAAAATTACAAATTATGAGTTCTTACCTAATCTGTTATCTTTTAAAAAAAAAAAATCTTTCCTAATTTAATAATATCATTATTATCAATTCAGTAAATGGATCATTTATCTTTCCTTATTTATTACATTAAATTTCATTTAATTTTTCATAGGTAATAAAAAAATATGAAAATATATTCATGAGTAATTAGCTTTTTATTAAAATTTTTTATTTATATTATTGATTAAATTAATTATAATTTATTCATATAAGATAAAAATATTGGATATTTAAAATGTAATAAATATAATTAAGTTAATCTAACTAATTATTTTTAAATAAAAATATTATTAAAAATAATTAATTATATAAATTAATTAAATCAAACTTCAAATTTTATGAAATTTATTATAAATAAAATTTTATAAAACAGTTATGCAGTGTCATATCATTCTAATCATTTAATGCCATTTCATCAATTTCTCATGTCATTCGGCACATCAATTTTAAAACTTCTTAAAAAGGAAATTTGTTTCCAAACTAAATTTCTACCGAGCCCAACACGCTAATGTTTTTTAGAGCATTAACCATTTGCCTCTCTACTACAAGCAAGCCCAACACCGTTTATTTTTTTCATCATTGGCTTGCGCTCCACAATTCAAATATTCATATTTAGTTGAGCAATATTACGAGAATTAAATTTTTCTCAAATAACAAGAAAAGTTTACCAAGTAACCTTCGAAAGACTGTAAAACCATGAAAATTAAACCACAAGTGGTTTTTTAATTTCTTGTAGATTCAAGGGTGATATAGTAATTATACCGTTGTTGTGCTATTGATTGATACGGTGCCGAGTACTTTCTCTCTAAGTTGTATCGTTCTTCTATACCAATCCCTACAACATGTTTGATTTTTTGTTTCAATGATTTTTTGTTTCAATGAAGTTTTAAGTTCTGCTTTTTGAAAAAGAATATAGGGAAGGGCTTGATTGATTGATTGAATGACTAGTCGCAAGATAAATCGCCGAGTCTAGTTTTGCTGGAAGAGCTTGTGGGTGGTCTCTCCTTTGGTTTGGTTTAGTCATGTGAACCTCTTCTTTGAGATCATCGTTCAAGGAGGCACTCTTCACATCCAGATAATGAATCCTTCAATTGAATTGAGCAATTACTGCAAAGTCTGATTATGGTGATTGGTTTTATATTGAAAAATGACAATCGGCAAAACACCAGCAGATGAAGAGTTAGGTGTTACGAAGTTAAGGCGGGATGATTTTTGTGAGAAAATTTTAGAAAGTGATATGGAAAATGACATGTAAAAAATTGATGAAAGACATTAAATGATTTGAATGGAACATCGGTTGATATAATATAACTGTTTAACTAAAATATTTTTCTGTTTAATTAGAATTTTTTTAACTCTTAATTTCAATAATCAAATTTTAAATATTGATATCTTAAATTAAAAAAAAAAACACATAACAATTAAAGATTGGAATCAAGGAAGAGCTAAGTAGGTGAAAGAAGAAAAGCATCACGACTTTAACGAATTGAACGCTACAATAGTCTTTGGCCCAAAGGAAAAAAAAAACACTGCAACAGTCAGCAAACAAACTTGCAGTTCCAGTCAGTGTGTAACCAGAAACATGGCAAATTGTTGAAACCACACATAATAAATTTGTGTCAACACCTTCAAAAGTAAGTAAGGAAACTATGATTTTAATTTGAAAATTTTATATTTGAATCCTTGAATATTTGTGAGATTTAAAAATTGGGAAATCATTACTTTGTTATTCTGCAAGACCAAATCATATGTATCAAAAGAAAAACAAAATTTGTATAAACACTTGCAAGAGAAAACACAAAAGAAATTTGATCTCATCCAAATGAATTCTACTATTAAACATTTCTCCTTGGAAATATATGAGAACGTAGCAAAAGTAACCTAAACTGAAATTAGAGAATTTTTCTTATAGAGAAGTTCACGGTAAAAAAATAAAAAAATAATTATAAATAAATATTGAAATTTAAATTCAAAATTTATGATCGAATGAATTGATTAAGCTAAAATTCATAATGATATAAATTAAATAAACCAAAGTCTGAATTTAAAATAGAGAACTTTTCACTACATCAAGACTAATCTTGTCTATCCCCTTGCAATAAACAGGTTCTATGAAGCTTTTGTAACATTTGATATCCCCATTGTGAATGTAAATTAGGATGCCAAAATGGCAAAGATGGGCTTAATGACCTTGACCCAACCCGGAGTTTTGAGTTTTCAAAGGTTCACTCAAAAATCATTCCTTTCAGAAGTTTAAGATGCATTCTTAAAAAATCAGAGAAAAACACACCCTGGAGACTGTAATTACGAACAAAAACCGAACACCGAAGAGCTGCAGCTTCCACGTTTCCTTTCATGCACCAGAGTCACAACTGAAACCAGAACTTCCCCTGTAGGTGACTCACTGTACCACCACCGCTTCCATTCACTCCACGCCACCTTGGCCCTCCGTACACGTCATGTACTCCCCCACGTGTGCATGTTCACTGACCTCTTGGGTAAGTTTATCAATCCTCCCTCGCCCTCCCCCTTCCCTCCCTCTCCTCGATTTCTTCTCCTTGCTTGTCCTGGTTCAAAAGTCTCACTTCCACTCTTTTTTACCAATATTAAGATAATTACAAAACAGCCGTTGTGTCTACCTTTGGATTGTTCTAACTTTTATTTATTACGATATATTTTTCTCTGATAGTGCTATTACTTCTGTGGCCCCCACACAACTTTCCTGGTGGGGTCCTCAGTTTTGTTTTTGTGGGGTATGTTCATACATTGCCATGCTTTATTTTTCAGTTCTATATCTGGGGTAATCTTGGTTTCTGTTGCAAACCTGCAACACTGTTAAGAGTGTTAGAAATTAGGATTGAAGTAGAAGTGTATAAGAAGGGAAATGGCTGAGATATTGAGTGAAATGAAGAGTGTTTCAATGGAAAACAATGTTCTGAACCAGAATTGTGATGAACTTATGAGTGTAGTACTAGGAAAAGAAATCGCTGGTCAAGGTGTTGTCAATGGGCATAACCAAGATGACCAGCAACTCCAGGGTTCTGGTGATAATAACACATTGCTTGCTTTGCAAGAAATTCCGGGACCCTCCTCTCCTCCTGTAAAGATTAATGGTGACCATGTTGTTAGTAATGAGGTGGTGGAAAAGGTGAAGGAGAAACCTAAGCTCTTGGTGACTAATGACATTAAACCTCGTCTTCGATGGACTCATGAGCTTCATGCTTATTTTGTAGATTCTGTCAATAAGCTTGGTGGTCCTCAAAGTCAGTGTTCATTTCCTGTTATTCTCTAGCATATTCTACTTCATTTTCTCCAAATAGTTTTTAGTGTGAATATCCAGTCTCCTTTTGAAAAATAAATTAATGTTGATGAATTGGTTTCTAAAATGGATGGAATTAACATATGATACTCGAATGCTTGCATCATGTTCATCTTTGTGGATATGTAGAAGGCACAAGAAAATGACTCATAAAATAACTTGATTTTTCTTTTTCATTTGGAAGTAACTTGCATGCCTTGTTGCGTTTAACAAGATGTCTAAGGGGGTGTTTCTTCTATTCATCCATTTCTCACTTGCATCTAGCACTGAGGCTGGCTCAGTGGCTTTATTAGTCCTTTTATGCGGAAAGTTGAATTCTCCTCTGGCTGTATTTCGCTTTCTCAAACTTTGAAAAATTTTCTTTTCCTTTATTTTCTTTGGATAATGATATCTTCTTGTTTCTTTGGAAACAAATTCTGCTTGCTTAACCGTCTGCTGTGAGCATGTGTTACTACTCTCCTAGGCCATTCTAGAAAAATGCAAAACCTTTGCCGTCAAATTTTAGAGTGTTTAAATGATTTAATATTGGAATCCATTCATCCTTATCTATGGAAATGAACCTTCTCTAATTTTTCCACTAAAACTATCATGAAACTTATATGTTTTAAGCATTTAATGATACAGAAATTTATATTTAATTTTTTTCCCCATATAGTTTCATTTTCTTTAACCGCATGTTACTAGTTCCCATTCTTTGTTCGAATACAAATATATGCAGTTAGTTTCTGCATACCATGCTTAATTTGGGCAGGTAAGATCAAATTGAATCATCAATGAAAGATGCTTTTCTCCTCTCCCCCTTGAGTAAATTCCTATCATATCCCATTGCTTACCTTATATGGGTTTGCTTTAAAAAAATGATATTCTTTTGATCATTTTCAAATAAGATTAGCTCAAAAAAATGAGGTATTGTTTCTCCCACATTTTTTCTTCCTTGCTGTCTCTTTTTATGTGTAACATGTCCATGTAGATTTCACTGAGGATTCATAAAAATCATTGCCACTTCGCTTAGCACATGCTTCAATTTAGTTTTTGCTGTGCCTTTCTACCTTTCTATGTATGGAGTGTTAAAATAAATTGAGTTAACCGTAATCTAGGCAGTTTGTGTAGCCTTTTGGTGGCTGCTGACGAAATAATTTGTCGATTAGTGACTGTATAATAGATGTTAAACTTTTCTTTTTCTGATTTATATATATTCTTGTTGTTCTGTTACATTGCATCCTAGGAATATTGTTTGTACTCTACGGGATGCTTGTAGAAAGTTTGTCGACTTGTATTTTGTCGTTCTCTTTTCAAATACACTTCCGTTTAATGCCTTCTGTTGCGTTGTCATGGTTTTACTTAGCATTGATGATGCATGTTGAATTATGTGACTTCTTTAGTCATGTGTTTGACGAGACCAACTGCAAGTTTGTTGGCTTGTATAGCGTTGCACACTTGCTTTGGTGACTTTGGATGTGTTCCCATTGTTCTAACTTGGCAACATTACAAGAAAATAAAGCATCTCTATAAGTCTGCAGATGGGCACAAATGCAGTTTATACCCGCTTTTTGATTCCAATCATCCCTTCAGTTTCATGCACCTGCAGTGCCAGTATTAGCATTTCTGCTTAGTATTAGCTATTTTTAACCATTTTGTGTTAGTTCAGTTTAGTATGGAATCTATCACAATTGTATTGTTTCTCAATAATTTTCTGAATTCCATGCCAATATGAGTGTAGCGCAACCAGAGCACTCATCTTGCCTTTGCTGCCAGAAAGTTAACTTGCAGTTACCATTACTTATTCAATGATCTGACCATAAATCTTAATTGCAGAAGCAACACCAAAAGCTGTTCTGGACTTGATGGATATAGATGGACTCAGTCTTTTCCATGTTAAGAGTCACCTGCAAGTAAATTTTTATAGTATTCAATTTAAAAGCATTTCCTTTTTAGCATTTAAAACCAACTATTTAAAGTTTCCATGTGAAGGATTACTCATTTATTCCCTAATGTGCTAATCAATGTATTCCAGAAGTATAGACTGGGCAAATTTTCAGTGAAGGAGTGGCAGGACACAGCCAAAAACGGTAGGTTTTGTTATATCCACCTGCCTTCATTCTTAATTTGTTTTAAACATGCAATTTGATTCGTTTTATTATGTGCTTATTTAACAACTTGTTCAATAGACTTACATGCCAAAGAAAGAAGGAACTAGAATAAGTTTTCCTATTAATTTCACAATAATTATTAGGAAAAAGTTAAGACAAGGAGTATCTGATGGTTTTCAAGCCACCAACTTTCAAGAGGGGAACATTTCATTTACTGATGGAAATAGAATCTGAAACAATTAGAAAAGAATAGAAAGTAAACAATACTCCTATACCGGTTAGTAGGGAAAGTGAGTTTTACCGAATGAAACAAAGCCGTGTACACAGAAATAAAAGTTTTGTAACAATTAATAATAAAACGTATTCACTCATATCAAAATAATTATGATTTTGATTTTGAAGGACAAGTAATATTCATATTGTAGTGTGCATTTTTAGATCGAATGTTTCAAAGTGTACTAACTTAGAAGTCAAACCGTAAATTTTCAATGGCTCTTCACTACATATTTTGTTGTTTTCTCTAATTGAAACCTTGAAAAAGATATGATGGAGGGGAAAAATTTGTATGATATTTCTTGGCCTTATTATTTCCAATGCTATACTGTTTAATATGTGTATCGGCAGACAAAAATGATAATATATATATATATATATATATATAGGCAGCAACTTGTTGGCCAAGGCTAAATTAAAGATTATCTTCTTTCATTAATCGATGTTTAAAGATGGTATTCAAGCTGACCATATTTTTTAAAATGATTCTGAATGCGAGGAACCTCAGTTTCTCAAGTTGTGGGAGGTTCACGCAGTGTTAATTCTTTGAACTCAGTACCATCCCGCACTAATGCATATAACAGGCATGTTTTTTCCTTCCATTGAGATGGTTTTATTTTTTATTTTTTGATTAACTGTTTTAAGGTTTTATTTGCTACTGTGGATTATTGGCACACAATATGCAGGGGTCATAAAGCTAAAAGAAGTCCAAAACCGCAAAATGAAATTCATGGAAAACTGTATCTGCAGATTGAGGTGAGTTCATTTAGGAGATTGTAAGGAAAAATAAATATTAATATATATTACTGTATATTTATTTATTCATATTCTAGTTAGAAAGATCTGTTTTCTCATTAAGTACACTCCGCTGAGCATCAGGAAGCACATATTTCTTTCTCTTTTTGATTAATCAGAATCAATCAGAGTCTTCAAGTTGGAATTTTTAAGCTTTTCCTGTCAATAATAGGATTCAAGGGAGTGACTGAGATCTCTTCATGATATGTATGATGATCCTTTTTATATTTCTGAAATTTGCAGTCAATCATTGCCCATTAAAAGAGCTAAATATCATTCTATTCCAGAAATGTTGTACACGATATACTAATAATCTTGCAGAAAGTGAAATTTCAATATAATTTCAATCAAATCTGAAAATGAAGAAGTCTTATATATTCTTTGTGGAGTATCCATAATATTAAAGCCATAATTTTGCAGGCTGAGAAGCATATTCAGAGGTGTCTGGATGCACAAAGGAGGTACCTGGACTCTGCACTGGACCGCACATGCAAGAAGCTTGCTGATCAATATTTACGCGATGCAGCCAAGGAAAATGCAATTCTGTATGGGCAAGCCTCTACTAATTTAGGAACTTTCACAACATTATCTGGCCCATCTGATTTAGGAACCAAGGCCACAATGCCGCAGTTTTATTTCAACCAGCAGAATGCGTATCCTACATATGACACACTGCCAACCCAAGCCAATCTAGGCCTTAAAGAGGTACCTTTTCGTTATCAGCCCCAAACCCCTCTTTACCCTGCACCTGAAGACTTCTCATCAACTTCATACGGTTATTCTGCAAGTTCATATCAAGAAACTTTGCCAGCACTTTCTGGCAATGGGAAGAAAAGGGTCCAGCCTGTTGATGAGGACCCGATAGAAGCCTTTTTGAATTGGGATGATAATGAACCAAAGAACCTGGATGCTGGCTTTGGCTGTAACTACGATATGTTTCAAGGGTTACCTGGCACCTTTTAAGTAAAACTATGTAAAGACCAAAGCTACTTTGAGTTTTAAGTTTCAAGACTTTCCAACCTTGCATAAGACTAGTATTTCTGTAACTCTTCCTGTGTGTCGGCAAATATGAATGAAAAATAGTACGTTGTTTGCCCTTCTTGATAAATTATAAATCATGCTCATCCATGTGACTGCCTTTGAGTTTGATATTTGTAATGCATCTTCCAAGGCCGCCGCTGCCGCTGCGGGTGGGCAGCGGCGGCTGCGGGTGGGTGTCATCGAAATACCCATTAGAGTAAGATATCAACTATGCATCAAAGCCTACAGAGTTGAAGAGTTGATTGAAGATGTGTGATGACCCCGGAGTTTTAATTAAATTTAATTAGTGGTGTTGTATTTTCTGAAAGTAATTGTTGGTTTTTTGTTATTTATTGAAAGGTAAAAGTGATCATCCATGCCATTTCAAAAGTAAATAGTATAAAGTAATACATGCAAAGCAAAAGAATTTTAAGTTTATAATTGATATATTTTAAATATATAAATTTTACATATTATCAATTAATCAAATAATATTTTTTTTATTAATAAGTAAATTTTTAAAAATTATATTAATTTTTTATATATTTATTTTAAAAATTAATTAATTATTTATGAAATAATATCATAAAATATATTGCTAATGCAATAAATATAAACGTAATAATTTTTCATTATTTTCAATAAAAAAGAAAAAAAGAAAAAAATAAAGTAATCAAGATTCATGATAAAACAAAATCATATCATTTATAGTACATGTAAAATTTTTAATTGAATTGATATCACAACTCAAAATCTTCTCTTATTCTAAATTTTTATATATAAAATATATAGAATCTAAAAGAAATTCTAATTCTACTCTTTATCATTAAAAAAACTCATTGATAAAAATAAAAATATATTATATATGCATAGTTAATACTTACTAATTACTTTGCATATAGCAAACAAATTCAATTATAAAAAGAAAAGCAAAAAATTTATATTTAATTTACAATCAATATATTAAAAACTTTTCTTATTAAAAAAAATTCCATCAATTGAACTATAATATCTACAAGACTACGACTTCACCGACTATTCAAATTTGCATTTAATAAAGCCGTGCGCTTTATGTTTTTGCCTAACTCCTATGCCAAACAGAGCCGTTCCCCACCCAGATCACCATAAAAACTAGGAGAACCAAAGACCAAACCTGCAAGCCAAGAGCAGACCCTCCCTCTACTACGTGTGCATGGTGCCGATGGCGTCAAATATAAGCTGCTCGTTGACAATCTACGAGGCTAAAGCAAACAATGGTTTTGCCAACCCTGCTGCTGTCGCCGGTGGCATCATCGAGATACGAATGAAATTAAGATATAGGCTTTGCGTCAAAGCCTACAATGTTGAATTTTTGGTGGAAGATATCGTTACCCCAGAATTCAGCAATCTTTTTGCCATGCCATTAACCTTTCTGTTGCCTGAATTCAGTGTAATGCTTGTCTCCAATATGCTCGCAAGCCTCAATATCGATGCTAAAGTGCGTCACTTCTCGAGTCCGAAGATTGCTCAGTTTGCTGTTGATGTGGCCAAACGCCACGGTGCTACTGCTGCTGTTTCAGGTTTCAAGACGGTGGCTTTGCTTTCGGTTAATAAAATTGATTATATTCGTGAGGAGGAGTTTGATAGGATTTCGAGGACGTTAAAACTGGAAGACATTAGCGGTTCACAAGAGAAATTGCATGTTCAGGACGTCAAATCAGAAGAGAATTCTTGATGCAATTGTCAATTCTTTTATACAATTACCAAATCTTTGAATAGTTTTTTCAGGATTAAAAATAATAAAATATGAACAAAATTTGTTACGTATAAAAAAAATCTGTTTTTACAAATTGTATGTTTGCACAGTTTTTCTGTTTTCATCAACATTAGTTTTTTTTTTTCATCAATATTCTTAATTTTCTTATGTTTCACTTAGCTTTCTATGTGATAACGTTCAGTTTCTTGCTATCTAAGTTATTAGAATGGGCATTAACCATAAACCCTAATTGATGAAAATGAAGTAATGATAGGCTCTTGATCCATCAATCAGATTATTTGTTATGCTTTTGATTTTCAAAGGTTAATGGCAGCTGGAATAATGAAATTTAAGCTACGAAATTAAAGCACCTAATTAGATGCTATGTTCTTAACCTCAATTACATACATGTTTATGGTTTCCATCTGATTAAAAATACGAGAGAAAATACAGAATTTTAAGTCCAACAATTTACAGCTTTCTAGAACATATATTAATTGAGATATAAGCGTAATCCAAGAAAACTCATAACTAGATAACTGAGGAAAAATTGAAAATGGCAGAGCAGCGTGTAAGGCTGTGACTGAAAATCACAAACTCCTATAAAGCTATCAAGTCCTAACCTCAACAACCATCAAAATAAAAGATAATTTTGAATGATTTTGAGAGCCTCTTTGATAGAGTAACATGATTAGCTACCAAAGACAACTTTAGCGAAATCAAAATGACGAATCGAGACATCATCCCCTTAAATGCCAAAGTCTTTTCCAGCTGGTTGATGAAGATCACCAAATGAGACTTTTAATCGATCTTGACGGATGAGAAAAGATAATGAACAAAATAGAATGATGTCATGAAGCCAATGGTGCCTGTAGACAACATGATTGCAATTGCCATGATCATTGAGTAGCCAAGATAAAGAATAGCTGACACAGGACCACTCAAACTCTGTAGGTCAAAGACCAAGTAATTGATGGAGTATAGGAACACATAGAATGCAACTGAACCCGAAGCAAAGAAAGCCTTCCACCACCATCGCCAGTCCTCAACACAGAGATGCATGTAGGTAAGGACCACTGACACTTCAGCACAAACAATGATCAGTAGTAGAAGAACTATAAGCAAGAAGCCAAACACATAATAAAACCTGCCAAGCCAGATGCTAGAAAGGATGAAGAAGAGTTCAATGAACAGGGTACCGAATGGAAGGGTTCCAGCACCAAGAACAAGAAGCCATGATGGGCATTTGCGCGCTGGAATCTCCCTAGGAATCTGGTTGGTTCGTACAGGATATTGAATAGATTCAGCTCTAGTCCCTAAGAATCCTCCCACGAGAGTGAGAGGCACAGAAATGCAGAACCAGAGAGACAAGAGTACAAAATACAGGGAAATGGGAATTGCACCAGTACTTTTGCTGCCCCACAGAATAAAATTCAATACTGTAAGGATAACAAAGACAATTCCAGGAAAGAAGCATGCAACCAACCAGGAAACGGACCTCCATCCTTCTGAAGTTCCCTTGAGAGTTCTCCAGAGATGTACAGCAACATACCCAGCAGCAATACCCAAGAAAAGATAAAGAATAATCATCCCTGTCAGTAGCATTCCTCGTGAAGCAGGTGACATGAAACCTAATGCAGCAAAAACTATAGTGACAGCTGCCATTCCTGTAATCTGAACTCCATCTCCAATCATCACACAGAGAAGCTTCGGGCAGTCTGGTTCTCTGAAAACATCACCAACAACAAGCTTCCATCCAGAAAGCTCCTCATTTATTTGTGCTTGAGATTCTTTGTCCAGTTCCTCGTACCTTGTCAAATCCCTCCTCACAGTCCTCAAGAAAATGACAAACACAATACCAGCTAGGAAAGTGATAACCATCAATGAATTTAGAATGGAGAACCAGTGCACACGTGCTCCTTCCATCTTCAAGTAAGCATCCCAGCGAGATGGCCATCTAATATTACTTTTAACAAATTCAACCTCATAAGTAAAAGAGATCCTCTCTTGTTCCCCTATTATCTGTGACTTGTCTAGCTCCAAGGGGCAGTTCACAGGGGAGATGCTGTCATACATGTGAAGTTTAGTCATGACTTCAGGATCATATTTAACACTGCATGGAACCACCTCAAAGCCAACAATCTCAAAACCAGAGGCCTTTTTCTTATCAGCTTCAGAGATTACACCCATTCCTTCTTCCCCAGTTCCAATTATCTTCACAGCACTCCCCTCATACTCATGAACCAAGACCTTGAACTTGAGATGATTGATAATGTAATCATCATTGCTATTTGGTGGAGTATACCCAACCGGGAATCCAGTCCACTGAATGTTAATCCCATTTTGTTTTGCAATCCTCATCACCGGCAAATTGTCTAGTATCATATTCACTTGATACAAATCGCGAGTCCTCTGTTTCAAAAGCTTAACCTCATGCTCATTCAAGGGATTGGTGGTGCAAAGGTAGAGAGACTCATTCACGTTCATTCGAAACCGATAAGGGGAGTTATCAATCTGATCTCCCATAAGAAGTTCACCAAGATTCTCGGCACTTTTCTTTATTCCACTGAGAGGTTTGCAGTAAGGGAGACTGTAATAACTAAAAGGAAGCTCGGTTTCAATGGAAGTCAAGGAATTAACTTTGGCAAATATAGAATCCGTTGTCGAATACGTATGCATGTAACTCCCAGGCAGGTAAAACCCATGACAAGAATGGGCAAACAGAAGCACTAACAGAAAAACCCAGCAGGTCCCGGGCATCTTCCTTTCTGAGAAAACCATGATAATAGCAGATCTTGAAATATACAGATCCAATCTAAGCTACTGTAAACTGAAGCATTCAATATAAAAAATCTACAAAAAAATAAAAAAAAAAAGATTTTCAATATTCAGTTTCGATACAAATTTATCCCAAACTTAACATTAATTAAAATAATAAAAACCAAAAAAGAAGAAAAAACACATGCCTAAGCCTAAGTATAAAATAATTTCATTGCATAAAATTTAAAAGTAGTAGATCCATATACCCAAACGCAAAAAAGCATCAAATAATAAAAAGAAATAGCATTTCAACAGAAACTACTGAAAATTTTATCCATATTAATAAAAAACCATAAAACAGATCAGAGTACGGAACAAAATAAGAATTGGCAGATTAGATGTAAAAACCAAAGACCCATATAAGTAAAAGGCCGCGAAACAAGAAAAGAAGACTGAAGGAAGCACCTGAGACAGATCTAGGGGATTTGAAGTAGGGTTCGAATTGAAACTGATCGGATCTTGGATCCTACGACGCCACAGAAAACGCGTGAGAATGAAGCAGAGCCCTCTGTCTATCAGGAATTTTCCGAATATTGTGAAGAGAATAAAACGGTAATTGGGTTCATTATATATAGGGTGAGAAATGGAAGAACGTGGGAAAAAATTGTGAAGTATTGAGAAATGAAACTTGGGATAGTGACAGAGCTGTCGGCTCTTAAATTTTCACCACCATCATCATAACTCCGGTTAGATCAGCATGGTTGAGTTTATGCAACTAGAAAATTTTGATTATAGATTGCCAAATTAAACTATAAAATAAACACCTTCTATTAATTTAATGAATGTATAAATTAAAAAATTATGCAAAATATTCCACTTTTCCATACGTTAAAAATGATTCAAAAGTATATTGGTTTTGTTTATACACTATTTAAGGCTGTTTGGTTAGTGGTAATAAAAACTATTTTCGGAGATCACCATTTGACTTTGTTAAAATAATTAAATTATATCAAAATTCGATAATTATATTTTTGTTATAAAAAAAATCGAGATAGATAAATTATTTAATCTTTTAAATCAATATAAGATATATCATATCTGATAATTTAAAATAAATTATTATAAGTCATATATTCGATATGATCATAATAAGTAATTATCGATAATATTCGAATTTAAAATTTTTTCATAAAAAAAATAAATTAATCGATTAAATTAATTATTTATTGATAAATTTGATAATTACATTATAACTGAAACAATGTCAACCAAACTAGCGTATTATATTATGTACTTAATTTTAATTTAAAATATATCAAGCATTTTTTTTTTTTTGTGTAGCTATTTTCATTTTTCTAGAGATATTAAAGGTTTTTCTAAAGATATCGAACTTTCAAATTTTAATTTGTAATAAGTTAATTTGCACTTAAATAAAATTTTTATTTTTAATTTGTAAAAAAAATAAATTTTTAATGTTTAATTTTTACCTAAATAAACACTTAATATAAATTAAATTTTTGTATGAAATAAAATTTTATTTAAAAACAAATTAAAGAATAAAATTTATTAAAAAATAATAAAAATATAAAAATTATTTAAATAAAGTGAAATAATTTAGAAGTTTTTTTTTTTTTTTTTTTATATCTTGACTTAACTTTTTGAATGAGATATTACTGTAGAAATTAATAAAGGGTTGCAAAATATTTATGGCGGATGCCCCATATGTGTTATGTCTTTGGTCGATATTTTTAGAAAATCAATACCTCTATTAGTATCATCAATTACCAGTAAAAACAAAACAATGACCAAATGTTTTCAAACCTCACTTTAACAATGTTTGTTCCTTTATTAGCTTGGATTGATAATACATGTCATATACATACATATATATATATATATATATATATATAAGATTCACCTATATTAATATTATTTTTTTATTTTCAGATAAAAATTATTGAATTTAAAAAACTATTTTAATTTAAATGAACACAATTTTTAATTTAATTTAAAAATTAAAAAATATATAAGAATTACATTAATATAAATAAATCTCCATTATATATATAAAGCCAGTTTCTTTGCCTTTATAATATAATCTCCTTGTATACCTTCGAAGTTAAATTTGACAATTTCAATGATATGATATTAAATAATATAAAAAATATAAAAATAATATAATTTAAAATTTTGATAAAAATTATTCTAAATGTGATAAAATTTTATAAAAATATGTTTTATATTTGACATATTAATATAAATTATGATGTAATAATTTTAATATTTTACATATTTTTTTACATGAAATAGATATAATATATACAAGATGAGGTATCTATTCAATGCCTATTATATCAATGTGCCTACAATTTCTTTCCTACCGAAGATAAATGCGTTCCATGTTACTCTGGAAATGACTGATATTAGAGCTCTCCCATAAGTTTGTTTCTTGCCCATAGCAACTCAGCATGCCATTCTCTCATGGCCCTATCTAACATTAAGAACCTTCGTCCATATTTGCTTGGAGTAAACACAAGTAAAAAATATATGATCCTTTGTCTCAATTTCACCGTTATAAAATGCACAGCTCAATGAATGCTTTGCACTGATCCCTAGCAATGATTGTGCTTTCTTTTCCCCCTCATTTTTTTTCTTATTTGTTTGTGGACTTTAGCCGAAATACGTTGGAACAAACCGAAGCCCGCATCAAATTTGGGCTCGCTTCCACCAAATCAGCTGGGTCTTAGCCCATTGGGTCGAGACTCGAGTCCTTCCCGGCTCCACTCATCTCAATTAGCAGAAACTGAGGTTTACACTCGTGAAGTGTTCCATCAAAATTTTCATCGTTCCACTTCCGCATCTTTGCAAATACACACTCATTTCATTCTAAGGTCAGCCTCTTTTCCCTGTCTTCTATCTCTCTCTCTCTCTCTCTCTCTCTCTCTCATGTGATTTAAATAACAAAAACTGAAATCTTTTTATTACTACTTTTAATTCTCTCTAAAACCCTTAAACCCTGATTTGAACGTGAACTCTGGGTTTTCTGTTTGCCACTTTTTTGATGGGTTTCTTTTGAAATATCATTACTTGCAGCAAAATATTAGATATAGAAAATGGCTTTCTTCAGAAATGCAAAGCGTCCGCTTGGGATCTTATTGTACAACACCAGGCTGAGTACTTGTAGTGGGCATGGATACTCTACTTTGGCAACCAAAGGAACCTCCATTGCTCAATCTACAGATATGAAAGCCTCAAAAACTGCTTATTTATATTGGGTTTCAAGAAAATTCAACTCTCAGGTTCCTTCCTCTGCTGAACAAATGAGCCTTATCAAGCAACTAAGGGAAAGAACAAGTGCCCCCATAAAGGATGTCAAAGCTTCTCTCGTTGATTGCAATTGGGATATTGGTATAGAATAGAAAATACTCGGTTTTTGTTTTTATCAGATATGATTTGTTTTTTCTGTTTGTTTTGGTTTTTGGATTGGTTTTATATTAAATTCTTTTGGATTATGGTTTTGTTTTAATGCAGAGGCTGCACAGAAAGATTTGCGGAAAAGAGGAAAGGTTTTGGCCATGAAAAAGTCGTCGAGGACCGCTGCTGAGGGTCTGCCTGCTATGGCTCAAAATGAGGGCAAGGCTGCAATAATTGAACTTAATTGCGAGACTGATTTTGTGGCAAGGAATGAAATTTTCGAGTACTTGGTTAGTGGGGGTTAATGATTCTCTTGTTAATGCAAAATCTCATTTGAAGTCAGTTCTCAGAAGTTTTTGCTTTTATTCAGTTCATATGAATGTTTATGCTTGCTTTTTCCCTTTGTTGTATGACTGTTGTTACTTATTTTGGTTCTGCTTTATTGCTTGTAATTTATCAATATTTTCTTTCACACAGGCTTTGGCTTTGGCAAAGCAAGCTTTGTTGGTTGAAAATTCTTCCCAACAGGTTCCTGGGGTTTTCTCATTTGGGCCTGAGTATTTAGAGGTGAGAAGTTTCTATGCTAAAAGCTTATTATTTTTTCTTATTGAACCAGCATGAGATATGTTGTTCGTTTTTACCCTTTTGCTTATACAATGTCTTAGTCCATATTATAAGGTGGAAAATTCTTTTAAAATTTCACTCTATCTTCAATCTTTGTGATCAAGAATTATCATTTTTGTAGAACCTCATCTAATGAACATGTCTGGCGTTCTCTCAAGGGTATGGAAAAGTGGATTGTATTTAGTCATGAATTCATTGTTGTCTTGTCTCTTCAAATTTTAAAGTCGGACTTTGGTTTTGGTTTATAAGTGCATTCTCTTGTTATAGTTGTCAAAAGTAATCATATGTAGTTTTTTTAATTTTATTCTGAACTCATTCTTGTTCATGCATGTTGTGAAACACTAATTGATCTCCAGATGAAACCAATGCAAGTAAAAGATTTGGTAGATTAGCATAAGTTATTTATGTTGGTGATTTTATTCTGAGTATATATCAAATTCCTGTTTCAATCTTTGACTCTTTTGCACCTATAATTGGAATTTCTATGTCTGAAGTTGATTAACCATTCATTTTCTACCAGGACTTAAAATTAAATCTTGAACATCCCAAAATTAGTGGGGAGACAACCATTCAAAGTGCAGTTACTGAAGTGGCTGCAATGATGGGAGAGAATGTAAAACTCAGGAGGGGTTTTGTGATGTCAACACCACATGGTGTTGTTTCTGCTTACCTCCATAGATGTCCTCAACCAGGTTTGTTTCTTGTGCTGCTATCCTATTGCTTGGTAGACAACATGCATGTGTCCTTGCCCACACAGACATAGAAGACATTTCTCACCCATCTTTTGACATGTTATCTTAGTTGTAATCTTATTGCCTTGCAGGAAAAGAGGATATGGCACAACAAAAGATATAATAACTATTTTATGTGGATGTAGGTTTAGGTTGAATTGCTGGAATTTTATCTCTTGAAGTAGAGAATGAGGTTTCTCATTTGGATGCCCTCCAGAAGGTTGGCTCAGAGCTAGCAATGCATATCGTGGCAGCAAAGCCAATATCCTTGACAAAGGAATTAGTGACCTCTGATGCACTTAACAATGAACATGAGATTCTAAGGTCTCAGGTACCTGTAATTCCATTTTCGGTTGCATCTAGTGTTATCGAATTTAAATCCCATTATTTCATGGATGCCAAGAGTTAAAATTTTCTTCTATGTGACAACCTTTGACACATTCTTTAGACACTAACAAGTAGATGACTTAAAAGTCATTGTTAGCATAGTTATTAAACTTGATAGTGTTTGTCATACTTATGAGCCAGACCTTTTAAAGATCCAGCGCAAACCAGTTTGACTCCTTTGCAAATTTGTGTCAATTAAAGTCGCATGAGTGATTTTGGTGGGAATTTAACCGAGGCCATGTGCATTATTGGATAAGCCACTTTAGACTAGGTTTTATGTCATATGTAGCTTACAACTTACAAGTTAAATAGATATTTTATGTATAATTAAGTATTTTAACTGGCATCAATATATTAGTACATAATATTCAATATATTTATAGGTTTCACCTATTTACCTACCTGGTCAACTGGTGACCAATCCTGCCAAAATCCTTTGCAGGATCAATAATGAGAGCAGGTTCTAATAGCTATTATTTTTTATGCTTTTGTGGTAATGATGAAGTTAGTAATCCCAACTCCATGATGAGAAAATTGGTTTATTATGGAGAAGATTTTTGTTCAGCCGAATGTGTTGGCTGTAAATGAGCCACAATGAAAGAAATAAATTTACTTCTTTGATTCTACCTAGTAATTTGGTTTAGTTTTAGAATCATTTTGCACATGATATGTTATTCTTCCTTTTTTGTGATTTGACAGTTGAGTTTACATATGTAAAACATATCTATCTCCCATTTCGCATGATAAATGTCATTTAGAATTAATAGCAACTTAAATGTATAAAGCCTCAGAAAGTACAAAACCTTCTTTGGGTACATCTACAAATCACATGGCAACATGTAGACTCTTGCATAAGATTTAAATGTGTTTCTATCAGCTTAGTCCCTAGTTGTTTTTGGATGGCACACTTTCTACCAATGGAAACATATATTCTTTGGAAGTAGTTTTTTGTTGATGCATCATGTACAATGTAATATAACTACTCAATCTTAGACTCCATTTTGTATGTTTACCAATTTATTTTGTATGTCAGGCTGAAAGTACTGGAAAGTCTGAGATGGCCATAGAGAAAATGGTTGAACGTCGTCTGCGTAAATACTTTGAGGAGGTTGTTCTAATGGAGCAAAAGTATTTCTTAAATGACTCTCTAAGTGTAAAGGTTTGTGAGGCCTTTCTGTTGTATTTTAAACTTAAACTTGCTTTCTGATATGAAATTCATAGCTCTGCCTTATTTCTTCATGGGATTGGGATTTCAAAGGCTAAAGAGGTATAAATTTAGAAGGTTGAGGCTGTCAAGACTAGTGTGCCTTTGGACTTGGTACGCATTAGTTGTTGCTGGACTTATTTCAGGATGGTGCCACTTCTACCAACCTATGCAATATGGATGTTTCTTGCTGGAACGTGCTGTCTGTGTGCACACAATACACATAGATACTTTTGTGGGTGTAAAGATTTATGTGCTTTAAAATGCTTGTTGACTAGGCATACCTGTGCATTTGCTTGTGATTAAAAGTATTATAGTTATTAAAACTTTATACCCTGCTCCAGACAATTTTGGATAATATATCAAAG
The DNA here is from genome assembly GCF_047325235.1 of Durio zibethinus. Classification (NCBI taxonomy): domain Eukaryota; kingdom Viridiplantae; phylum Streptophyta; class Magnoliopsida; order Malvales; family Malvaceae; genus Durio; species Durio zibethinus. The sequence continues at coordinate 9,490,618 of NC_143182.1, read as the reverse complement.
GAAGTGGGCTCACCTGTGAAGATTGGGAACTTTTTCAGAATGGAAGTAGGAGAAGGAATTCAAAGGTAGAGCAATACCTCCAAAACATTTATGTTTCTCATGTGATAATCTTCTCAAGGTTATTTTGGTACTTGGGTGGGTGTTTTTTGCGGGGTTGAAAGAGTGTGCTGGGGGGGGGGGGGGGGGACAATGGGACTTTAGCAGCTGATATTAATAAATTATTCCTGCTATAATTCTTGCTAATGCAGCGACTTTTGTTATGTTCACGACTCTCTTTAATTTTCAGGCTAGGAGCATCGAGTTCAGATGAACCTGTTGCTCAGGCTGTTTAGTTAAAGATGTTGCGTAATTTCGTCTCCAAACTGGTGCCTGAGGGTCTAACCCTGAAGCAGTCATCATAGAGTTGAGAATCTTATTTTGCTTTTCTCCTGATTTTGAAGATGTCAGTGTGCCTACCTCTGTACAGAAATGTTTGTTACTGTAATGACGATGCAGGCCTTTTCCTTTGATTAAACATGCTTGAAAAGCTTTATTATTTTCTCCATAAATATCAAATGCTTGTCTTCCTTTCTTCTAAAATTTCTTGATTTGACTGTATAACTACCTCTTTTGCTTCAAACAGTGGCTGAATAATTAGGACTATCCTACGTTCAGTATGCAAATAGGAAATGTTAATGTTCACTTCTCCATGGTGAATCTCTTCTCCAACATCCCTATGTAAATTCTCATTGGTCAAAGGTGATGGAGGAAAATGATACTTAATACAATAACAAGTCTATTTCAGTTCTTTCTCACAGATTACAGAATAAATTTTCACATGTTACAATGAGATCAGGAAAGGCTAAGGATATAGGAGATGGGGCTTGGGTAGTTCCATGCAACAAAGCAGGCACTTCATCTAATGGAACTTGAGGTTAGTCAAGATATTGTTGTTGAAAGGATCAGCCAAGTGATCTAGGAGGTTCTGGAATGGCCCTACTCCTGTTACAAGCCCTTGGATGAAGTAACCCACGATTGCCAACATAGCCAATCTCCCATTCTTCACCTCTTTCAGCTTCAAATCCTTCAATGACTTCTCATCTTTTCCCAAACCAAGTGGGTTAAAGAGTGGTCCTCCAGGGTATGCTGGCTCTCCAGACCCTCCAAGATACTTCTCGAATCCCAAGAAATATTGTTTCCCCATGGAACCTGGGTTGGCCCAGTCTTGGAATCTTCTGTGTTCTGCAAATCCCATGAGTGCCATCTCGAACACAAACAAAGTATAGGGGTCTGCCCAGTAGTTGTATGTTCCTGCTGGTGGGATCACACCAGTTTTAAACCAAGGGAGGGCTGTTTCTGGAGGAATGAGGCCAGCCTTCCCAAGTATTTCAGGGGCAATGGCACCAACTGCACCCATCATAGCATAACGCCCGTTGATTACTTCACCATAGGCTAACCATTTTGGCTCGATGAACCCTCCTGGACCTTCAGGGTCTGAGAGCCCCAATGGGTCGAATCCATAGTCACCTGGAAGGCTGTAGAATTGACAGGCAGCAAATTTGAAGGATTAGATCACTTATCTAGATGTCAGTGCTATGGAAAAGGAGCAGCCTATCAGTACATCAAAATGCCATAAACCGCTTGCATCTGGTGATTTTTACCTGCCATCCAAGTATGAAAGGCTTTGTTTAGATGCAAACCACAAGGGTCTATCCGCTCCTTGCTGAAAATGCCATATTAACAATTAATATTAAGTAAAAACAACAAAAGAAAAAGACACAACATGATCATATTAATGGGGAGAATATGGGAAGAATGAGACCTTAACAGGAGGAGTGGAAGCTGCCCTAACAACAAAAGATCCCTTCCTTAAGGATCCAATTTGGGATTGGAGTGGTCTAGCTCCTAGAATCTGCCTGGCAGTCTCCACTGAGGAGCTAAGAGATGCTGATAGAAGTGCTTGCGTTGCCATCTTTTCTTTGCGGCAAACTTGCTTTCTGGGTGTGTAGTAAACTCTGCCAACGAAACAAGTCAGGAAATAAGGACCAATCTAAGCCACTACTTGTGGGGTGGAAATCCCGGTGGATGACATGAGAGCTCAACTTAATCTCGAGATTGGGTTGGGATCTCGTTGTCCAACAAGGAGTGTACACGTAGTTTGATTAACTGGATAAGAGATATTGCCCCGATGATGTACCTGACAGCAGAAACTCCACTGCCACATGGCTGGCTGTTAAACCATTACTCTTTCCCTGGTAGATTCTGTGTCTCCTAAAAAAAATCTGGATATTTTTGTTGAAAATGGACTTTGCTTAAATGCAAGTTTAGAAAATCAAGTTTAGCAAATAATTTGGAAATTGGAATTATAGATATTTTGGCTATTTAAAAGCTTTTAGTTTTTTTTTTTTTACAGGTTTAAAAATGTTTCATTTTTCTGAATTAGAGGTGTAGCAACTATCTTCTAATTATGTCTCCCTTTACAATATTTTTGGATAATTTTGCAACATATACATCTTCTAAGAAGAAGTTTGAAACTCTTGCAGAATGATTGGGGGAGTGAGGGTGAGGCGCCAAATTTGCCGGTGAAAACAAAAAAATTCATTGCAAGAATTTTAGGCACTCCGTAATTTTTTTCTCCATTTTTTCTTAAGCTTTTCGACAAGTTCTGTCCCCTCCAATCTGATAAGGGTGAAATTTTTTTGTTTGGAAGTTAAAAAGATCAAGCGGGGCAAGCTATGTTTTAAAATAAAAAAAATCTAGATCAAGATCGGGTTTAGGGCCCTCAATCTCGGCCTGTAGTATAATTAAAAATAAAATATTTTATTTTTTATTATTAGATATATGTATAATATATTAATAAATTTGTTTTATAAGATTAAAGAGATTAATTTAAGAATATGAAATAATATTTTTAAATTAATTAAAATGTAACTTATATTAAAAGATAAAAATTTCATCAAAATTTCATTAAAATAATATCAAAAATAAATTTTGAAACAAAGTGGAACAAATAAAACTTACTCATTTTTTTAATTAGAATCGGATATTAAAAAAAAAAATCCAACATTAAAACGAGATGACTTCAAGTTAAAATTATATATGATCGAATATGATTTGGATTGTCAAAAATCCGTTTTGCCTTGTTGCAATCCCTACTTAAATTTGAGTCTTTGTTGTATTAAAAAAAAATCATTATAAGGATACAATACATGAGTAAAGTTTTTAACATTGTTCGAAAAAAAAAAATCAAATAGAACTTACAATACTCCTAATCACCATATTATAAAAATACTATAGTTTACTAAATATTATAAAAAATATTTAAGTCAACTTTTTCTTAATTATGTCGATAAAATTTTGAGTTTGAGCTGCCAAAGAAAAATATTTTTGTTTATAAATTTGAGATATTAAAATGGGATATCAACAACCTATACAATCTGTTGGTGAATGTATAATTTTCTCTTTTGTACATAATAGCATCGTAATATTATTTTTCGATCCAATTAAAACCCAAAGTCCAAAACGACCCAATTTCATGTTGGGTCAACCCATCAGCCCAAATTCCAAGTTATACAAATGCGGATCCGCCATTGCCAACACATTCACAAAGCTAGTAGTTAAAATGCAGGTTAGCCGATCCTTGTGGAAGCGTCATCAAAGGAATAAAACGGCACTTGCAGTTTCCGCTGAAGCCTTATGCGCTCAGAGTACTACTACTAAACCAAGATGGATGAGTACGGTAATGAGCTTTGGCGACGGCAACCAGGGGGCATTGGGTCTACCCGAGTCAGAGACTGGTCCCAGAGGCGACGCTTACGAGCCCACCCGGGTCCCCGGTCTCCCTTCCGATATCACCAGCATCAGCGCTGGTCATTATCACTCGCTCGCTATTGATTCTCGCGGTGGACTCTGGGCTTGGGGCCGTAGCCAGGAGGCCCAGCTGGGTCGTGATTCCCTTGCTCCGAGGTCAGTTCAATCAAATTTTGATTTTGTCATTTACCCAGTTTTTAATTTGGTGGGAAACTGATCTTTTTTTTATTCCTAGTTGCGTGTTAATTATGATAAAGCTTGGTTAACATTGTTGTAAGCTAAATTGTGTTACAGCATATAGGAACTAAATTCAATCTAGTTCTTTAGGGTGATCAATGTTTTGATATATTGTACAAATTTAAATTTAGCCAAAAGAAAGATTTTTGGTCCTGGATTTTCTTGTGAATAACCTACTTGTTTTGGCATAGTTAGTTATAAGAGAAATTGTTATTATGGATCCACATTGCATTTAAGGATTTATCCTAATGTGAAGTGGTTCATTGTTGATTGGAGCAGAGATTCATGGAATGATCCAAAGAGAGTGGAAGGGTTGGATCATGTGAATGTTTGTGCTGCTTTTGCATCAGGCGTTATTTCTGCCGCAATTGGCGACGATGGTTCTGTGTGGGTATGGGGAAAGTCTAAGCGGGGACAGCTCGGTCTTGGAAAGGATATCACTGAGGCTGTTGTTCCTCGCAGAGTTGAAGCACTTGCAGGAGAAAAGATAGTAAAGGTGGGCTCCTAAATTCTTAAGGTAGATTAATCTAGCCCCATAAGTTCCATAAATTTTGCTAGTATGCTTGAGCTTGATCTTAAAGCTTATAATATCTATTAAGAAGGAAATTCCATGATTGCATTTTCTTTGACAGGTTTCATTTGGTTGGGGGCATGCCCTTGCACAGACAGAGGATGGAAAGTTGTTGGGCTGGGGTTATTCAGCTGACGGTAGGATAGGAAAGGTTGGGGAAGCTTTGGAGGCATCTCTGCTGGACTCAAATGCAAATATATCTATGAATAACAAACAGTTTTCAGGTTCAGGACTGGCTGTTGCTGAGCAAATGGTTTTAGAAGGAATGGAGAAAGAGAAAGACATGCCAATCATTTGGGAAACTCAATTGGTTGAAGAACTACAAGGGGTTGAAGTGAAAGATATTGTATGTGGGCTTGATCATTCCTTGGTTCTTTGCTGTAAGTAACAGTTTGTGCAGATTCATGTACGATTGTGCATGTGGAGATGTTGGCATGCAACTTTGTTAATTTTGAGTGTCTAATTGCAGGTAATGGCACTTTATTGAGCTCGGGAAGTAACATATATGGTCAGCTGGGCAGACTCAAACTGGATTTGGGATTGTTACCAGTTGATCTAAGCGTCCATCCCGTGTCTGTAGCATCTGGTCTTGGTCATTCTTTGGCCATTTGTGAGGTTGCATCACCGGATGTTGAAGGTGGTGGGAAGAGCATTTTCTCATGGGGATGGAACCAATGTTCACAATTAGGTAGGCAAGGACCAGAGAATCTCCCATCCGTGATTGAGGGATTGGAAGGGGAAACACCTTTGTCAGTGTCAGGAGGACGGGTGCATTCTATTGCTGTGACATCTAAGGGCCAGGTGTGGGTTTGGGGCTGTGGTAAGAATGGCCGGCTTGGGTTAGGAAGCTCTAGCGATGAAGTTGAGCCAATCCTGCTTGATTATTTGGAGGATTTTGAAGTTCTACAAGCAGTGTCTGGTTTTGATCATAACCTGATCTTGATAGCTGAATGATGTAACTATAACACAGTGATTATTGAATTTGCGAGCTCAAGTTTCACAATCATCAATGCATAGATCCCAAGTCCATCTAGTTGAGGGGTATGCTTTCCAGTGGTTTCAGTTTCTATCTAAATAAAGTGTGTTTAGAGTCAAGTTTTTATTAGCTGAACTTTGAATTGTAAGCATCAAACAACATTTTGAGCAAGCTCATCAAAAAAAGATAAGTAAAAACAAGAAAGTAAAGAATATTTTGCACATTTAAATCCATGGCCTATCACTAAAAAAAAAAATTTTAATAATATTTTGAACATATAAACAAAAACTGTAGTGATTTAATTGTATTTGTTTTTTTAAAAAATGTTTAGTAATCGAGTTTCCTGTTTTTTAGGCAACAATAGGAACTCATTTAAACGTCATAATTTAAAACTTTTGGTAAAAAAAAAATATTTTTTGTCTAAATTGTGGAGGAAAGTGGGGTTTATACAAATGAATAGTATTTTTTTTATGTAAATCAAAGAATAATTGAAAAATATAAATGTAGATTGGCAATTTTATTAATTTTAAAATTGTAAACGTTTCATTTAGTTTGGAGTTTTAGTTAGAGTTAAATTTTTATTTTATTTATTTTGTGTTTATTTTATTGAGTTTTTTTATTATTGTTTTGGTTGTTAAAAAAAAAAAAAGAAAGTCCCTAACTATATAAGAAAAGAGTTAGGATCCAAAAATAATTGAAATAGGTAAGTTTTATTTGAATTTTTGAGGTTAAAATTGAGTAAAAAAGAAGTTAAAGATAATTATTTTTAAATTTGGACTCGTATTGGATTTAAGATTAAATCCATATTCAAAGACTTACAATTAATACAAAGGACAACAATCAAAGAAAAAAAGTAGGAGAGCAAAAAAAAAATTTTGAGAAATCTGTTTTGGTGATGTTGCTTGTTAACCAGCATCCATTGTTGCAAGCCGAGTCATCTATTGAGCTGAGCCGAGTAATCAAATCGCTTCTTTTTTTTTTCTTTATAGTCGAGTTTAGCTGCATCTTTGTTGAGCTAAATTGATTCTTTTGATTTTTTTTTTAATTTTTATGTATTCAAATTTTTTTAGATATAAAATTTATATTTAAAATATTTTTTAATCTCATCAAATTATTAAAAAAATTTAAATTTCAAATTAAACTTTAGTTTAATTATTTTTTTAAAAATAATTTTTAAATAAAATCAATGCTATCAAATAATTAAAAATTTTAAATTTTAAATTAAATCTTATTAAATTATTGAAAGATTTAATTATTTAAACAAATTCATAAATAAATTTATATTTTTTAATTCTATTAAATTGTTAAAAGATTTAAATCTCATAATTAAATATTATCAAATTATTAAAAAATTTAATTATATTTTTAAAGAAAGTTAAATTTATATATTTTTTAATCTTATTAAATTATTAAAAGATTTAAATATTAAAATAAAATCTTATTAAAATATTTTATTGATTTTTAAATAATAAATTATTTAATAAATTTTAAAAAATATTATAAAGCTTTAAATAACACGAAATTAACTAATATCAATATTAAAAGGGTATTATAATATTTTTTGTATGTAATCTTACTCGTGAACTTAATTTTAATTTCATAAATTAATATATATATTTTTAAAAAATAACTAAATCAACTTTAAAATTTCTTTTAAAATGAAACACATTCAATTAAATTACTTATTACTACTAAATAAAAAAATTAGCGAGTACTGCTTAATTTGTGTCATAGGTTCACGGATATATAACGACAAAAGTTAAAAGTAAATATAAGTTTTGTTTTTTGTATTTTTTTAAAAGACAATTTGTAACTTGTAAGGTGGAATTTTCTTTTATTTGGTAGGCTTGTTTGAAAGGAATAAGAAAATTATAGGAAACGGGGCGTTTTGGGGAGGAGTTGCTTGAATAAAAGTCAACACGCTTTGGACCAAAATCAGCCGAATTTAAGACCCACAGCCGCGACGCAATCGGAAATCGAACTCCGGACTCCGCAGTCCGTACGCTCCGCTGTAAGAGGAATAGAAAATAAAGTAATAAGAAAGAGATTATCGATAGTATTCTTGAAGCAGAGAAAGGAAAAAGGAGAGGAGGATGTTGGAAAACCCTACACCCACTGCACCTGATTCCGCCCCTGCAATCAAGCGCTACGCTCCTCCCAATCAACGGTAGCTTCCCATCCCTAAAAACCCTCTTCCGTTTCTCTCTTTCTTTAATTTCTATTTTATTTTATTTAAGCTTTGCCTTAAAATTGCAGAAATCGTTCTCTCGGCCGCCGTAAATCTGGAGGTGAGTTTCTTTATCAATTTAATTTATTGGTTGTTCCTTTCTTATTTCCTGTGATTTTTAGGTAAGTAAATTATTTTTAAAAAAATGTCAATTTTACTTTTATTCATTTGGTAGACTGAGTTGTAATTAAATCTTGCAGATTGGTTTGATTGGACTAACAATGTTTATGGGAATGATTCAGAGAAGAATCAAGGTGCTGCCACGTCGAGAAATAATAATCCACTCGGGGATGCCGGGAGCAGTGCTATCCTCAATGATGACCACCTTCGTCCGGCTTTAATACCTTTAGAAGGCTGCTCTAGAAGTGAAGCTTCTCGCCTTTTAAGCAATCGTATGTAATCTCTACACACTTTTGGCTTTGCTATTTGTCTCTAGTTTTCTGTTCAAATTTTATTTTTGCTTTTTTTCTTCCTTTTTTTTTTTTTTTTAGTGAAAAGCAAAAAGTAAAAGCTTTTACCAAATAGAGCCTTGGTTACTCTGAACGAAAGTTGTATATTTTTGTTAAGAATTTATTATAGGGATTGCCCCTGTTTATGTATTCCGAAAACATTGGTTATTTTGTTAGGTGCTTGAGTGTTTTGCTCAAATGCATCATTACGCTTAAGTGATCTAAACTACTGATAGTTGGGGAGATGATTTTCTGTTTCTTTTTATAAGGATCCATGCATGCAATCATATGACTGATCTACATTCATTGTTTATCTCCTCAAATGCAGGTTGGGCAGCTGTCTTACGACAATACCGCGATACATCAATTGACTTGTCTGGTGAGTGAAGAACGGGAACTTATAAAATTTTCCATTTCATATATGATTTGATTGGCTTGTTGACCTTTCTGTGCACATGAACTTGCATATCCCATAGTGGAACGTTATTTGCATGATAAATGGTGCATATGTTATTAGTGATCTGATGAGCTATGCAAGCTATATATTTGGAGAATTGGATTGGATAGACTGCTACGATAAGTAACAAAGGTCTCCTTATAAACTAAAGAAGAATGCTTTGAGAAAATTATAAAGGTGTGTCTTCCAAGAGACCTTCTAATGTAGTTCTATACGTGTCAGTAACACTCCTGGTCCAAAAAGAAAGAGGATGGGGTGAGTTTAGTTGTATGTGGTGTTTGTTGTTCCATGTGAAATTAGGTGATCATGATTTATTCTATCTTGTTGCATTCTACATGCATTTTGGCAGATAGTGGAATTTGATTTCCATCTCTGGAGATTATATGAAGTGATGAACAAAACAGATGGCTTGTAAAAAGATATGTATTCTTTTTATTTACTTTATATTCACGTGTATCTTTGCAGCACAAAATTTCTGCATTTGTCAAATGCAGGTTGTTAGGTATTTATTTCCAAAAGCAACCACAAACGAAATTTAGGTAAAAGGAAGTATAATTATGGTTGTGTTTGGCTCTTGGCAATTGACTTTTGTAAAATTAAGGCGTCCTTATGGTAGTAGCTATTATCAGTTTCTTTTGTACTGGGCTGTTGAAGTTGGTTGATCAGGCTGAGTGTAGAATAGGGGCCTGTAACTGCTAACCATGAGATAATTTCTTTGTTTGGCCCATGAGTTGGTGCTTTTGGTTGAGCCTGACAACTAGTGAATGCTTTAGTTAAGTTGAAGGGATTGGAAAGAGGGAATGAAAAGATTACCAACATTTAAGCATCATCGTTGAAGATGTCCTATGAATATGAGATATTTGGGGATGGGGATCAATTTGGGCAATAAGTTAGTTCATGCCCTAGCACAAACCAGTGGGAATTGAGCTATGCTAGTGGATAAAATCATCGTTTTTCTATGAACTCTGTCGCTAAGATATCTTTAAAGGTTCCTCATTCCAAGCATGGGTTATGAATCTTCTTAAAACAATTTCACCAGCTCCTATACCATTCTGTTTCACTGCATTAGGATGCTAAACAAAGTTACCAACGAGCCAGAAGTTGCTCTTTTCTTTTAGATTTTATGGTAGGTGGCAGTTCTATGGTTGTTGCCAGTTGTTTATGGAATTTTGAGTGTTATATTAGCATTTAGCATCCTTTGTCATGCTGTTTTTGGTTTATTTATTTGTGCTTGTCCTTCTGTCTGACCATGTTTCCATGATTGTGTATTTGTGGATAATTTCTTCTTTATTTTTATCTGTGAGCTAAAAACAGACCAGACTAGATGGTTATTCAGTATTTAGTTTGGATTTCCTTGTTTCAGAAAGACCAGTTATGTACTCTGGAAGTAGTGATTCAGCCTGGAGGAATTTGAGACTTCCCCATCAGGTATTCTTCCCTCCTCCCCTCCCCTCTTCTCCATCTCTTCTTCTCACAAACCTCTTTCCTTACGCGGTTGGCTTTTATTTTCCTCAGATGATGTCCCCAACAAACAGTACTGGACCTTCATCTGGTTCACAGATGGACTTCTTGGGTGAACTTCGTCGTGCAATTCGCAATACCACTTCTGAGAACTAAAAACCGACACAATCTGACATTTGTGGACGTGGACTTATGAAGTACTTTATGAGCTTTGGACTCAAAGTACCTGTTGTATGTGTTTATTAGTTACTTAAATGCTACTTGTTTGGGCCATCATGTTATTTACTGTAAAGCATGGTCCAGGCATTTGCGAACTCCCTGGTCCTCGGACACATAATTTAGATGAAAAATTTATGACCTCTGTTATCTATTCAATGTTCTATTATTATTATTATTATTTTTTTTTTGAGAAGGATAAGGGAGAGAGTGTGGATTGTGGAATAACGTGTTAAATGAATTGGAAAATTTTATATGCGAGCATTATTTTCCGACATGAATAATTACATGGCATGGATTTTATGCTATAAATCATTCTTTCCAGACAGGAATGATTCCTTGGGCTGCCAAACGCTTTTCAACCCAGAAGACTACATGCTTCGCTGTAATTTTCTTCTCATCAACGAGGAAGGGCTCGACAGTGCTTGCTCCTGAGCCATATGAAGACAATGAAAAACCTTTTGGACCTGTGCAAATGGAGAAAAATGTCAGATCATTTATGGGCAATGTACCTGATGGTTGTTTCCAATTGCTGAAGTTACAATACCTGAAAGGTCTCCGCTAGGGAAGAAGGCCCAGAATGAGTAAGGACAGCCCTTCTTCAGGAATGAACCTTCTAACTGTCAAGTTTGAAAGGGAAGATTCATAAACTATCAGCTAGAGCAAATTGAAATGCCATTTTTAGGACAATTGATTAGTGAGAAAATGGAGCAGAAACCTTGTTGTCTTGGAAAGAGAGCTCAATTTCGGAGAGATCATCTTGACCTTCAAGTATTGTTTTCAATGAAGGGATAACATCCTCCACCATCAATTCTGGCAGTGGTTTGGCAGGAGTCTTTGCTGCAGGTTTGGGCCTTGCTGCTGCTGCTTTTGGGGCTGCCTTGACTTCCTCCTTCTCAGCAGCAGCTGCAGCCTTTGTTTCAGCAATGGCTGATGGTTTTGCTTCAGCAGGAGTGGCTTCCTTTGTTTTAGCAGTGGCTAATAGCAAAAGAAACACATTTTTAAGCAAATCGAAATTCAGAAGATGAGCTTTGCTTCTAAGGAAAAGAATTCTAACGTACCGCTAAGAATGGAGAAACCAACCTGTAGGACTAGACGATTCTTGCACAGCAGAACAGGTGACACATCCACGGGAAATAATTGACTTACTGACTATTTGCTGCAAGGTTTCAGTCGAATGATTCAGCATAATATTAGAAGCACTAGGTTATCTCATGACCATTCAGTTCAAGAGAAAAAACGTTGCAGAGCTCCCCAGTCTTTTGAACTCTAAATCTAAGATTCAGATTCATTTCCATTGCTTTCAGTACAGAACTGCCGTTTTTTCTATTTAAAGAGAGGAAAATAAAGAGCATAGGCCGAGGCAGGTGATAATAGACTAGTCAAAACAGTTGCTTGAATTAAATGATACAAAATTGTAGCATGTACAAATAAACTTACCATTGATAGTGTGCATGAGAATGAAGAGGAGGTGGCTCTGGAGTTCCAACCAAGATATGAAGAAGACGACGGAAAGCTTGAAAAGCCAATTGCTCTTGCTTCCGGTATAGCCATTTTGATACCACTGGAACTGGATGAAGCTCTGGCTACTTCAATTTTATTCTTTCCCTACTTTTTGTTCAGTCATCAAACATTTTTGGGATTTTGGTGCCTTGTTGAGTTTCTTTATTTTATTTTGAGCCAGAGGCAGAAAAGACTGCTGAGCAGACAACAGGAGAAGAGCACTGAATGAATAGAACAATGTCTTCTGATCCACAAGAAGTTTAGGAGAATATATGCCACTGGTTTCTTTAATTTTCCTTCTGTACGAAAAATAGATATTTATTTCCGTATCCTGATAAGTTAAAAATAATAAAAAAAAGGAGCAAATTAGTGGTCCACCACAACCCTAACAAAAAAGAAAAATAGCAAAAATGTGTTCCGGCTCTTACACTTATAGCCTTAAAAAAAAAAAAAAAAAGGGAAAATGGGAAACAAAATCATTTGGGTTTCTTTTCGAAACGGTGGGCCATTTTTGCATCCAACGGTTGTAGTAGTTAAAAACAGTCTGAACCATTGTTTGTCGTAGCATCACCTCTGAAACTCATAGCCCATATGCCCTCATTTCCTTTCTTTCTTGTTGTTCTTCTTCTTCTCCAAGGGAGGTCTCTTTGTATCTTGTCGTACGATTCCAACAACGATGCCCTTATCTTGTGGGTGTCTTCTTCGCTGAATAAATCTTCGATGTCTCCTATGACTTCTTCTTCTTCTTCTTCTTGCTTGATCAAATGTCGTCTCTTCTTGTTGCTATTGTTTGCTTTGTTCTTCATTGCCATTGGAAAAATAAGAGTCAGAGAACAGATAGGTGTTAGTTTGTTGTAGGGTTGTATTGTCAAAGCAAGCCCAGCTGCTGCGTGCAACAGTATGAAATTCGAATCCGCAGGTGGGCAATTAAAGTAGCACAACCAACCCAATACACTTAACTCAAGTTGTCCAACGTGTTAAAAGATTATTGGTGTTCCACACCAGTTATGTTGGATAAGAGGGCACATAGTAATATGACCGCCGAGGATTCCGAGAATAGTGGAGCACGATCAATCCTCCTTGTCAGAGGCTTACGTGGAACCCATACATCCATCCATTCATTAACGACAAACATGATAATTATCAAAGGTAGATATATTTAATTTAGTAACAAATCTCGATAACCTACTAAATTAATTAAATTAAATTAAAATATATATGTGGTGACAAGGTTGATTGTGATTTTTTATCATTTTTTTATCGAACATTAAACGCAAAAGATTGCTCTGCTTTTTTTTTTTTTGGTAACTATAACTATAATTCTATAAAAATGAAGTCTGGTAAGAAATACTAGGTAAACAAGGAAAGGAAAGGTTCATCGGTGAAAGAGAGAGTAAACAAAGAAGAAGAAAATGGAGGTTGGGTTTTTGGGACTGGGAATAATGGGAAAAGCCATGTCAATGAATTTGCTGAAGAATGGATTCAAAGTCACTGTTTGGAACAGAACTCTTTCTAAGGTACCATTACTTGCTTTTCATTACTCTCTACCAAAAAATGCTTTTTCTTTTTCTGGTATTTACTTTTCTTTGGAATATTATTATCATCAATTGCAGATTGTGTCCATTTCCAGATCTGAGTGGTGGGTTGTTGTTTGTTTTTAGTTTTATCTATTGGGTTGAAAGATATTTTTGTATATACTTTTTTTTTTTGCAAGGTGGGAAACTAAATAAGAAAAAAGGAGATTGATTGAAATTGATTAAAAAAATCAAATTTTCGAACTAAAATGATGGATTTATTGTGTTTATTTTCCTGTTTCTGTCGAAAGAAAAGTTTTTTTTTTTCTTTTTGGTGAAAACATTAATAGTTGGCTTTAATAATATGGATTTTCTGTAGCTTGATATTAGGCTTATTTTTATTACAAAAAATGTGGCATTGAAATTTTAGTAATTGCAGTGTACTGAACTGATGGCTCATGGTGCCTCTGTTGGAGAAACCCCTGCAGAAGTAGTTAAGAAGTGCAAGATCACCATTGCCATGTTGTCTGATCCTGCAGCGGCTGTGTCGGTAATTACAAATTTTGGTGTACATGCATGATACATTTTGAGTCACTGCCATCCTCAATTAACTGTCATTGCAACTAAAGCGTATTTGGTGATTGCTTAGGTTGTGTTTGAAAAAGATGGTGTTCTTGAGCAAACTTGCAGTGGTAAAGGTTACATCGACATGTCAACTGTTGATGCAGAGACTTCTTGCAAAATCAGTGAGGTTAGTAGACACTCTTTTGTACTTGATTGATGGAGTTTCTTTAATGTTTAGAAGTTAGAAAGTAAGAGGGTCTTCTGTTGAGATATAGTAATTTTGTGGAACATCAAGATAATAGGCAAATAATGGCATGTCTTTCATGAGTTTTTATTTTTTTTTATCAAGCAGAAAAGAATTTATTTTTCAAAGTTGAATAGCCGGTTAAATAATTTTGTCAATAAAAATGTCTTTTGAGTATCATATTCTCTGAGGTTTAAGTTTAAACTGTGTTTATATTTAAATTCGGAAAAAGAAAAACATTGTTTATGATGTATGCAAATATACCATTGATTGTTGAAATGGTGTCAATGTTATGCTACTGTTTTGCTCTCCGACAAAGACCATGGATATTTTAGAAGACAATGTTTTAAAGCTCTTTATAAGAGGAAGATTCTAATAAAACAAATTTGATTTACTCTTTGATATTTTGATATTTACTAATTTACCTATTAATGAATGAATTTTCTCTCTTCTTACTTCCATGTGATATCTACAGGCTATTACATCAAAAGGTGGTCAGTTCCTTGAGGCCCCTGTTTCTGGTAGCAAACAGCCTGCAGAAACTGGTCAACTAGTGATTCTTGCTGCTGGAGACAAGGTAAATTGGTAGATAAGTTTACTATTTTGTACTTGTTAGTGTTGATGAATAGGGATTAGGGCACGTGTGTTCATAGTGTATTTCAAGATTGTAGACTTGTATCAAGGCCAACTAAAACAACTAAAATGTGCTACTTTATGAAAACATATGTGGACTACATAGATGTTCTTGGTTTTTTCATAATTATAGTGAGCTTACACAAACTAGGTAAAAGTGGAATGAATCATTGAATTGCCGATTTTGACTCTCCGCTAGATAGGAATAACATTGTGACAGCCAGGGAAGGAAGTAAAATAGCCTTTATCAGTTGAATTGTTATCATTTTCTGTCAATTGAGTGAACCAAATTCCTGAAGTTCATAGTAAAGTTTCAGCATTTTTTTAATTAAAAGAAAAGAAAAGGGGAATAAAATGATGAGTTTTAAATTTAGCTTAAGAAACCTAACATCATTGCCATTGCAGGTTTCATTTATAAATGTTGTTCTACATTTAACTGATCTAGGAGCTTTCTTTAAGAACAATGTTGCATATGCTTCCTTTTTCTCATTTTGGTATCTCATTCCATGTGCTAGAATCAAACAGTCAGTGGACCTCGTTTGCTGGAAATTAACTCCAGGTGGAATTTTGTGATTGGAAGTATATGAGTGAGATAAATGAGACTGAAGTTTGCTGTCCATTGTTCAGAAAATGTGTCATACATTTATTTTCATATTGTGACATTTTAACCTTTTCCTTTAAAATATGCTGGTGGAACTTCTTTTGAGTGACATTTTGGGCTCAACTGAAATGTTCAAGTGATTAACTGGCCTTTGACTTCCATGGTGAAAAAGTAAAGAAAATAATAGACTGGAAGACAACGGAATCCATTCACCCTTTTTCTTTGATCATTTCTGCTAATATATTTGTAGCCTAGAAATTTATATTCACTTTGGTGTTAACTGCAATGTGTCACTGTTTGTAAATTTAGGCATTGTATGAGCAAGCAATTCCAGCTTTCAATGTCTTGGGAAAGAAGTCTTTCTTCTTGGGACAGGTTGGAAATGGAGCAAAAATGAAACTTGTTGTCAACATGATAATGGGCAGGTAATGGTTGCACTTTCTTTCTTTCATTTTCTGAACCCAAAAAGAAAAAAAAAAAACCATTGAAATAGAGCTAGGATGACTATCATCATTGCTATTATTATTATTATTATTTGTGGAATAAACAAGTAATCATTTTAGTAATGAAATATTACTAGATTAAAAGAAGAAATATTAGTATGGCTATTTGGTCTATGAATAAGCTGGAATGGTCAGTTTTGCATGGTTGGTATACTCAATATTTTGGTGAAAACTTTTACGATTAGAATTATACAACATATATCACTAAATTCTTTGGTAAAACAAGTCGGGGCAACATTGGCTTCTAATTATCATGTTAGAGCTAGGGTAAAGCTTTCATATTCTGTTCTTACTTTATGTCTCGACTACCTGGGCCTATATGAGCTTCAAAGATAACTATGCATTATAGAATACAACTATGCTATCAATAAATTACTTGCCTCTTACTATGAGTTGACAAATCCATGTACTCAAAATCAGGACATTTATCACAGTTCTTTGTCCTCTGCAGTATGATGAATGCATTTTCGGAGGGACTTGTACTGGCTGAGAGAAGCGGACTGAATCCACATAGCCTTCTTGATGTACTGGTATGACTGCAACTGAAATATTCTGTCAATTTGTGGCCGCACAGAAACTTGCAGTGACTGAACTACTTTCTGGCAGGACTTGGGTGCAATTGCTAATCCAATGTTTAAAGGAAAGGGACCGGCAATGCTCCAGCTCAATTATTCCCCTGCATTTCCTTTGAAACATCAGCAGAAAGATATGAGGTTGGCTCTTGCCCTTGGGGATGAAAATGCAGTATCTATGCCGGTAGCAGCTGTGGCCAATGAGGTTCTTTTCTTTCAATCTTGCTTGCCGTTCTCCATGTTAAATATGCTGGGAGTTGTTAAACTTGCATTCATACATAGTTTAGGCATGATGCAATTTACTGCTGCTGATTTGATGGATACCTTTACATTTTATTGCAACTTATAGTGTACCATATCAAATTCTGGAAACTTTATTAGAAGATCTATGATGGTTAAACTGAAACCTTTTATTTGATTTTGCTGGTAGGCTTTCAAGAAGGCCAGAAGCATGGGGTTGGGCGACCTGGACTTTTCAGCTGTTGTTGAGACAGTGAAGGATCTTAAACATTCATCTTGATATTTGGATGTTAATGTCTTGACACAAAACGGAGGGACCACAAATGGTTAATGATTTAGGGAGTCACGGTCACAGCTTCGTTGGGTGGACGAAACCATTCAGTGATAGCATCAACTTGGATACTTAGGGAAAGCATCCCCTTCCGAAATGCTTTTCCATGCAGCTCTATATTATCACCAAAGGGAAATGGTTGGAAATTGATAATATCATGTTAGAAAAATGATGTTCGTCTAGTTGTTTTTCCTCTTTTGCAAGCAATCGAGAACGCTCAGCCTGCACCAATATTTTAAACATCAATAATAAAATTCCAGAGTATATCTATATCAAAGGGAAGAAGAAAGGAAGAAAAAGAAGTGCGGGGTAAAACCTTGGACAACCACATTTCCATGCGACAACCTCGTATTGATTTGAGATTTTAAAATTTTTTTGTTTTTAAGTATTTAAAGTTGTCAAAATTTTACTAAAATTAAAATTTTAATATTTTATCAACAAATTATATGTTAATTATTTATAGATTACACAACTGTTAACCGAAGAATTTACTTGATCGACCATGCTTTATCCCTAAAAATTTAAACTCGTTGAAATCTGAAACTAATTGATACTTGTAGTACATTTGGTAAGCTTGAGCAGTCGCAAATGTTTCACTAGAGAATAGTGAAATAAAAAGGCATACGGCTTGGCAGAACCACTCTGTCAAAAGAGAAGATTACAAGACTGTTGCCAAACACAAAAGCCAAAATGACAACTGGAATCATTGAGAACCTTTGACAGATCATAAAATATTAAAAAGATGCTTAGAGTATCTCCTGCACAGCAAACGCTGGCAACATTTTATTCCCCCATTGCCAACTTAAAATGACGAGTTTGCTGTATACATCAATGAAATGAGATTACTCTTTAGACAAGGAACTGCAACATTCTTTTTTCTACAATGAAGAAACAGAGGTGGTAATCATTCAACTGAGTTGGGGACCATGACCATGGTAACAGTTTTGTACCAAAAAAAGAAACTTGATTTTCCTGAATATGTATGTATCTAACACTGTACATCATCTAAATAGCCCCAGATTGCCCGAGTAAACATTCAAAAATGAAAGTTTAGTCAAAACTCTGCTCTGTACAAACTCATACGTTTTCTGCTTTCATCCTTTGAAATCAAACTTCAATGCATTCAGATGATACTCCAATGATGAATAGTCAAAATGATAAGCTGTTGCAGGTTCAGTAATTTGTTGTTAGGCATTAGGATGAGCATTCGAAGACAGAAGACGAAAGTGAAATGCCTTGTATAAGCAAATGCGCTTCACATCTGCATAATCCCTGAAGAATGCTGGATTTATTCTTTTGGAGCTCTTCTACCTGAAATGAAAACACCCACATTAATTACTGAATCAAAAGCAACAGATCATCTAAGTCACAGGAACACAGAACAATTGCTAATCTGCAAAAGAATCTGGTATGAAAGGGCATGTACAAGCAATTGAAATCACAAAACTTCTCTATGTCCATGCACGTTCCTTTTTTATTTCCCTTAAAAATGCACAATTGCTTTTTTCCACTAACCTAAAAGGACAACTGTAAAAAAAATGATGCAAAGCTCAAATGGTGAATAATTTCCCTTCCTTTTGATCTAAACTTTATTTCTCTAAATCCTTCCCACATATTTCAAAGATGATAATTGCCATAACAATTAACTTCACAACTTTGTTTAGGTCAGAATTAACAAGATATATGATCTATCTAGTCATCCAGGTAGGTTGCCTCAATGCCTCTAATATTGCCAAAATGATGAGCAACTAAAAAGATTTTGATGCATAGTTCAAATAAGCAGCCTCAGTTCCACTCCAAGCCATGCTGTCCTGAAAATTGGCTGTAAGATGCAAAATTGATAATAGCAGGGCAGCTGTCATCACTTGTGAAGAATGGGAAAGGCACAAACAGAGGGTCACCATGAAATAACATTTGAGAACAAACAAATTTTACCAAATTTCTTATCTTTTTCAATACATCGTCAAGAAAAAAAAATTCACAATAAGTTTCAAGTGTGCCAATTTGATTTGCACTAGTATCCTGTTATGTTAAGATAAAGCAAAAACACAGGAACATTGTCCTGCCTGGAAAATTTTCCAGGAGAACTAACTAGCAACTAGAACCAACCTTCAAGGTTGATCCCTGAAACATCATCAAAGCTAAAACCTTAACCATTAGATATTTTATCTGCTTACTAAGAAATTGCCATCACCGTGAACTAGTATAAAAAAAGATCCCATGTGTTTTTCTCATTTTTTAACTTCAACATCAACTGCTCTTATTTAAGAAATTAAAATGTATAAAGATCACATTCTACATATCATAAATGAGTCTTCATAGAACAAAATAGTTTCATAACAACAATAAATAATCTGTCATATCTGCCAGCAAGGATCCTCACTATAACCAAAAAACCAATTAAGTAATATATGGTAACCAAAATAAATCCATACAGTGAATAGAAAGAAACAAGATGCCAACTTTGATGACTTGAACACCACACATGTAAAGAAAATTTGTAGATAAAGAAGGAATGTACCTGAACATCTGGTCTCATTTTCCAATTCCTTTTCAGAATGAACCTTCTTCAAATATGGAGCAATAAATTCATCCAACTTCACCAACCAGAGTGCAACTGCAGATGATGTTTGCGGCATGGTTGGAAAGAATGCTATGATTTCTTCAATAGCAGTACAACCCCCTTGTTCAATATGGCATTGATTCAACCAATTCTCATTAATTGCAGCAACAAAATCAGCAACAACCTGCAAACATATTTGAAATGTCCAATCCCAATATGAAAATAATTTACAATTAGCCTCAGTACAAAAATTATCATATTACTTCAAGAACACTCTTCAGTATGGAATTACATAGAAAGATTTTTAAAAAAATACCTGCAAAAGCTCAGATAAAGATGATGTCCGTCGTAGCCGTTTGACCCACAACCTGTGAGCAGACTTTGTCCAAGCACCTATTAAAGCATCTTCAGGCATAACTGACTGCATAAAAGGATAAGAAATTGACATAATCATTAAATAAAGAATCACGTAAAGTTCTTTTCCTGAACTATTTACATATATAAATGAATTATAAATATACTACCGAAGCTTCACATGAGACTGCTAAAGAAAGAAAAGATGCAACGGACTTCTCATGAAGCCAGGCATTTCACTTTTCATGAAGAGCATGTAATCAACAAAGTTAGCCATAAGCTTTTGTAGGCAAATTTTAGTCTTGAAATTAAAACTGAGTAAATTATTTTAAATCATGACAAATGAAACAAATGTGAAAAAATAAATTTAGGAAAGAATTATTTATAATTGCTGTTGTCAAAGCTGCAAGACCCACTTTAGAAGCTAGGACCCCTATATTGCTCAAGGCACAATACATGAAAGAAGCACTTGCCCAAGTCAGAAGGATTAAGGTGGTAATTTCTAATTGACACACACACAATATTGCACTAAAAGAAAAAGAAAATTCTGTGTATTGTATCTAATATGCTTAAAATATATAATTTGTTAATAAACATTAAACAGGTTATTCTCATACACAGCTTAATGTGTTCCAAAGATCAAGAATCACCACACCTTAGTGCCTAGGTGCACAACTAGCATCACTGCTTATCATTAATATGAGCAAGTGTAGGCAGATTAAAGGAAAAAAGAGAAAAAAAAAAATGCCAGGGTGGGGGGAGGAAAAAGAAGTTGATAGTAAAAGAAAAATGAACGTGCTTATACATACCATGTCATCTAGTAGGGATGTATTGAATCTAGGCATGTCCCTATGTTTTATATACAAATGACAATTTAATAAACAATATAGTTTTATACAGAAAAAGTAAGGTAGCAAGACAAAAACCAATAAAAAAAGATAGTGCACCTCAATTGCATGGACTGCAGCTTTCAGTGATTGCAACTGTGATGGTAGGACTTTGAACTTTGGAAATGTACTATTGTCTCCTTTCTCTCTGCATGTAGCCACGTGAATGGCATACCTTTCTTCTAGATCAAAATCAAGCTCAAATGTAGTATGGCAAATCCTACAATGCTTCTCATCTCTCCAGTACAAATCATGACAACTCTCACATCGGGTAAGCGAATCAAGATAAGAACGTTTGCTGTGTTTTACAGCATTAAGGTTCATGTAAAAGCAATCCCATATCCACACATCAAATTCTTGAAGACGTTTCCACTTTCGGTTTTGTTCTTCTCCCTTCTTCCCAGCTTCAAGAACTATAGCACCACATGAGGTCAAAGATTCATTCACGGCCACTGTCAAGCTTAGGTTGTCAACATCAGAAACAGGAGATGAACTGTCTTCTCTGACTACATACATCTCAGATGAATCAGATGGCATGCGCCTGATTCCTGCATCATATAAATGTCTACTTGACATTTCTTGACACAGTGAAGCTTCCCGCTTCTCTAAGGATTCAATAAGAAAAGCTTCACGTTTACCCCTGTCATCCAAAACTGCCAACAAGGCCCGCAATGCCTGCACCACGAATAAGGGACAAACAAAAAATAACAGTTCAAAGTCAGTAACAAAGAAAAATCACTTTATCATATGAGACAGAAAAGAACTCCAAATTCTCTTTCAGCTTAATTATAAACTTTAAAGAAAAAAGAGTAAATCCTCACTTTGTAATGAGAAGACATATTCTCAAAAAAAATGAGAAAACAAATTTTAACTGACAGTATAACAAATGAAGAAAGGGCCATGCATTATGACAAAAGCTGACAGGGTACCTCTTCAGTGTCAATAACTTCCCAATGACCATCTTCAGAAGACTCAAAATAAATCCTCCTATGTCCAGGGTCATATGCATTACAAGGGCCCAAGAAAAGCCAATAACTATTATACCTACGATCAGAGCCCAAAAATACAGATTGCATCGGGTGTATATCAACTCCAACTTCAGTTTCTTTTGCATCCTTTCCACTGCTAGAACATTTCCCTTTTCCAAAAAACTTTGAAATTGATGATGAATCAACTGGCTGAGAGTCTAATGATGCATGTGCTTCTTGTGCACCATTCTTTTGTCCACCATAGACCCAAGACGGCCTAGGAAATTTCTGTCTGCTTGATGATGATCTCTTAATTTTTGCTCCAGAACCATAGTGAGGGATGTTGGGACCACACTCAGCGATGGCTTTACCAGGATTCTAAAAAATTGAAATAATGACTAAAATGAGAGACTATCAGGTGAGGACATACTGAAAATTCATAACTTCATAGCAGAAAATGAAACAGTTGGGCAAGAATGATATGGAAAATGGCAAGACGAAGATTACAATATAAAAGATTTTGTCAATAATATTTTATTTGCATAAATACTTACAACCCTCTAAATACTAGGAAGTAAAAAAAGCAGTCAGTAGCTTGCATTTGATATAAAAGTTTCACTTATCCAAAATAATCATCCTACAGATTACGGGTCCTCAAGAAAAAAGAAAAAAAAAAGATCCATTTTAGAAAATGAGTGCCCATGAATGCAACATACGGAGCAAGAGAGTATAAGGGGAGCTTTTCCAATCTTTCTTTCCTTTTATGTTTCTTTCAATTTTAAGGGGGTGAGGAGGTGAAGGGGGGATGGGGGGGAGTCAACTTGGCCAGATGAAACATGGATTACCTCCATTCTGATGCTGGAACCAGCGCTAAGAAGATCGATCAAAGCCACTAATGCATTCAACTTCTCTACAATGCTCAAGTCTGAATATTCACCATCCATAAGTCCTAGCAACCACACCTCTCCCGGATGGCTTTCATCAATTTCAGTGTAGACTGTCAACATGTTATTTTTACTTTTATGATGGTTTTTATGTTTGAGTTTCCTTTGATAGTAATTTCCCGAGTCACACTCAGAATTATCACTGCTGCTACTCCCACTGCTGTTATCAGAGTCATCATCAACACTTCCAGAATCCTCAGTATCAGAATGACATTCGTAGCGGTCCTTTGCAACAGAACTAGTGCGCAGACGATACGCAGTTGGTGAAATCTTTTCAAATAAAGTAATATCACTTGAAAGAGTTGAACATATTAATTCATTGAGTTCCTCAGTCGTGCTAGTGAGATTCAATTCAGTAACCTTCAAAAGAAAAACAAAATTTCGATCACTGAAACATGGTCATAACAATGACAACAATATTTCAACTTAGTTGCCTACTGCAACAGAAATTTTTCATTTTTTTTTTCAAAAAAAAAAAAATTATAGATCCTTGTCTTACCGGCAAAGATAATGCCAAATCCGAAACTGTTAGCCCATTATTTCCTCTTTCTGACAAAATTTTAAACAGCTCACCCTTTAAACTACCATGGCTTAGGCCATACCTTGCCATGAGGCTCATTTCCTGTATTATAGGAAAGAAGATTAAATTTAAAATGACATATTTCACATATATCCAAAGATCTTTGGGGTCAGCAGAGGAACTTTAAAGAAGTTTGAATCTGAGACTAGCCATTTAATACTGAAAAATAATGAACTCATACCTTGCTAAGAGCTTCCCTGCGCAAAAGACCCTGTTTTGAACCAAAGCCAGCTGCAACTAAAACTTGACGCAGTATTTCTGTCCATGTCAGAGGGTTTAATGATGTCTTCCAGAACTTGACCAAAAATTCCTGGTTCTCTACCTGATAATTTAAAGGAAAACAATCATATCCCTATTTTTAGCAAGGGCATAGAGGTCCCAAAACCCTACGACAATTCAATAGCTCAACATCCTAGGATTTTTTTGGAAAGGTTATCAACTGTCAAAATAAAGCTTTACAAAGAGTTACGTGATGCATGCATATATGATTATAGGAAGCATTTCAATATAAATGTGTTCCGCGACTGACACATGCATCTTCCTTTGTTATTCTTTTTTTTTTTTTTGGCATATGTATGTACTTTGCTAACACATATCATATCCACTTAAACATACCCAGGCTCTGGTTTGAGGCTTCATTTAAGCTATGTTATGCTTTCAGTCAACACACAGGAGGAAACAAGACGAGGGTATCAGGCCCAGCTAAGTCAGTGAATACGTGTTGTTTTTAATATATTATCATGTGCAACATGACCAACAGCCTTAATAAACAAAGAAATAAAAGCAAGGGCTTGTCCACTCAAAAAAAAAAAAAAAATACAATAGGTTAACTTATTGTCATATCATTCTTGATCAATGACAGAATGTCTTATTTAAGTGAAATGTAAATCAAGCAACAAACTTCTTTAAACAATGGATTTTGTCTGACGAGTTATTCATTTTGGATGGATTGATTTTCTTGTCAAATAAGCATTGAATATAGCCTTATTTCTTGGTAGGGGGGGGGGGGGGGGGGGGAGTAACCACTGTGGAACATCTTTCAAAAGCACTATAAACAATATTATATATATCAATGGGCCAGCAAAATCTAAAATCATGTCCAAGAAGGTTTGTTTATCCTATTCATACCCCAGCAACCAGCAAGACCACCTCAATCATCTGGCACATAATTAAAACAAATCAGAAAAGGAGGACATCCTACACAGAACAACACTTGCAAGCTCACAAACACATATGCAAACATGCATTTATGTAAACCTGCATGGTTATTACTCACCGAGTGAAGAAGAGCAAGAAACTTGCAAGACAAGCTAAAATGAGGTAAAAGTGAAGCACTCAGCTCTGCTTCAATATCACACAAAAGAAGCTTGAGAAGGGAAACGTGAATTTTCCCAAGTAGCAAGGAATCCTGTAATGTATATACATGTTTAGAAGGACAAAAAAAGAGGCCAAGTTAAAGATTTGATGAAGTATATGGTAAAATAAAGATGAGAGATAACCTTATCATGAAATGCTTGAGCAAACTCATCAAGTGCAAACGAGCATATGTCAAGTGTTACTGAATAGGTATACAGGAAATGGAAAACCTGCAAAAGAAATTCAAACAACACTTAAGCAAGACAATTAAGAGAAATAGAAGAACAGATGATTCATAACATGCTGCCACCACTAAATTCCACATAAGAAGCAAGACAGCGGCCACCAGAAGCACTCTTTAAGAGTAAAAATTCTTTCAGAAAAGTAATATCAAGAATGTTTTAGAGGATAGGAACACAAGAAAAAAAGAAGATGTAGCGCATATTTCATGCATGATAAATTGGCTTTTGCCAAAAAACTGAATGAAGAACAACATGAACAAACTTTAGGCATTAAAGACACCTTAAACAGTTTTTTGACAGTTTCTGGAGATGAATCCCAGGGTTGCATACTAAATGGTTGCTTCATCTTAACCGAGTTTGGTGGAAACTTAGCCAGCAAATCTGGGAAACCATAAACAAATTCCATTTAGAACTCCAGAGAAATACCTTACATATGCAAATGATATAAATTTTACAAATAAGATGGAAAAACTTGCTCAAGTATTCTTAAATATATAACATGAACTACTAAGCCAACCTTTGCAAAGGGAGCAACCAAGCACTCCATTAGTACCAAGATGATCTGTGCATGTTAATGGATTTGGTCCGGCTTGTAACTCCCTCAACTCCAACTCTTCATCATCAACTAGCATCGCAAGTTGATCAAGAAGTTCATTAGATATACTTCCTTCCAAAGCAAGGTCACATTTTTCTTTGTGTGGTTGCCTGTGATTGTCATCTTTGTTAGATTGCACCTGGCATAAAACAAGCAAGTGAACATAAATACAGTAGTTATAAAGCATTTAAGATTAAAACACAAAAATGTGGTAGAAAAGACCATAAGTACCTCTCTCCTTTTAATGGAGGGCTTCCTCTTTTCCTGTAACTTCTTTTTCAAGCTTCTCTGTTTCTGGAATGGCAAGTTACAGTCAGCACTTTTCTACATAAAACCATTAAGATAAATCTAGGAAATGATCAACCATCAAGCAGAACCCTGGGTTTTCAGGGAAGATTAAAAAAACTAAAACAAAAGGTTTTCTAGGAAGATTAAAAAAGAAAGTCAACACAAAATCTTGTGAGAGAAAAAACTAATAACTAACCATTAGAGATACTAATGGCTGCCGTCTTTTGTTCCGAGGTGGTTGCTTTTGCACTGTAGGACTAGATGTTTGAGGAACAATTTCATGATTAGAAAAATCAACACCAGTAGGAATATTTCCACCCTCAGGGTTCACAACCCTCCAAACTGTCATCAAACCTTTTCCAATACCATGTTTCTTCATTGGGGCACTTTCGTTACTGTTGTTCTGATAGTCTATGGTGGTAAACTCAGAAACCTTAAAAACAAGAAGCAAAAGTAAAAGAAGTAAGGAAACAGGAGTTAGCAACTGAAGATGAACATCTTGAAAACATTCTCGATACCTTTCTCCTTTTGGTTGCTCCTCTTTGGCAATCTTGATCAGCAGGATGAGAATCTTTAGAACCAAAATATAGTAAAAGTATGAGTAAGTTTATTTGCATCAAATACAGTCTGAACAACAAAGAATGCTCAAAAAGGTAAAATCAAAGAATAAATCAAACAATAACAAGCTATGTTATTCCAACCCTTCGGTCTTCGTCAAGTACCCTTGTCAGACACTTATCAAACATCTTATTGATGTGGACATGTGTATGCAATTTTGACCTTCCAAATAGGGAAAAGCTTTAAAAAATTTCAATGCACCCATGTTGGACAAAAACCCATGCCTGACACTTACTCACAAGTCTGAGATATGTAGATTAAGATTAAAACAGAAACAATGAGAACAAGTAAAAATTCAAATATTCACTAGTTAAAGCTGTATTTCACCTGTTAAATGGTACAACATTTAACAAGGAAAATTACTTCTTTACATCTTAGGAAAATAGCAACCTTGACCAAGCTCAATTGATGAGCACCAGAAAAAAAATGAGGTTTCCAGCATAATTTTGATCCGCAGCAAAACCACAAAATTAAGGGATCAAAAGAATAACAACCATCATTAAATAGCATCATATATCCACTAAAGCAACAAGGCTACGGGCTTCTAATAGTATACCTTTGCAGTGGAAAAAAGACCGAGAAGGAAGAGAGTCAAATTCCACACCAAGTGGAGGACCATCCTTGCGAAATACCTTCTTTAGAATGTACTGTGGAGATAACAAATCCTGAGGAAGAAGTATTTTCTTCTTTTTCTTGCCAAACCTGTTTTCACTGAATATGCTTTTATATCTTGAATATAATACAGCACCACTGTTTGACCTATTATGAACCAAAAGATCCCGTCCTTTAGGATTCTTTCTAACAGCAGAAATGCCTGCAGCATTCCTTTCTTTAGGAGCAGGGAGTTTTTCCATAGAATGGATAGGTATTATAATTCCATTATCCCTTTTATCCCTTCTCCTCTTCTCAACAAACCATCCCTTGACCTGCTTCAAAGTTAATCCTAAAGCTGCAGCATAGCCTTCCATCTCCCTCTGCGTAGGATATTTTACATCTGCTTCACATGATAAAAGAAATAAGAAATAGCAATATAGGGTCATGCAGTACCCAAACCAGTCAGCCGGATTCATGGAAGAAAATCTCTAACTATTAAAGCCATGTCTGGCACGCACTCCGGAAGGAGGTTTTAGGTTAAATTCAATATATTTTAAGAAATAATCTTAAAAATTAATTGGAAATTTTAACTAAACAATACCGCTATGAACGCAGCAGGTCTTCTTTTTTTTTTGTAATTTTTAATACTAAAAGAGAAAGTATCCAGAGCCACACACACAAACCTTCATAGAAACTCTCAAGAGCTTGAAGTTGAAGTGAAGATTTCCTCTTCATTTCCAGCACGTTCTCGTAGCCTTCAAATCGATTACTCTAACTTAATTCAAATTCAGAAAAGCAGGAAACTCGAGCCATATTAAACATACTGCGAATTCCAAACAGAGAACAACCATTCAACAACAGAAAAAGACAGACTAAATTACCCCCTCTACCCACCCAAAAGAATTAAAGGATTCCAACAGCCGTGGCAGGTAACTACTACTGAGTACAATCATCATAAAAAAATCATGTAAAAGAACAAATGGAAGATTGTTAACAGATATCATTATCATCGCCAATTAAATGAGGAAAAAAAAGCACCCATTTCCCTGGAAGCAAATTTGCTTCCCGTTTCTTGTTCAGAACAAAGAAACTCCCCATGATTTGAATTCCTCTCAAAGAGTCACATATAAAAGAGAAAACAGTGAAGTGCAAAAGCCCAAATGGGTTAACCCGTAGGATTGCAGATAATAATAAAATACAATTACATGCATAAAGCGGCCGTTATGTGCGTGAGAGAAGAAGAAGAAGAAGAAGAAGAAGAAGAAGGAAATACTTACTAGTTTGTAGGAAACGAGAGAGAGAGAGATATGAAGTGAAGAAGAAAAAGAAACAAGAAATAGGGAGGGTTGGGCTAAGAGATGAGAGAGTGCCAAAGATTTTAGAAACTGCCAGTAGGGTTTTGGGTTTTATCATCTTTTTTTCTAATTCGGGGCTTGGGAATTTGATCAATTTCTGAGGGTGGATTTTTAATTTTACACTTTTCTTTTCGTAAAAATATCTTTTCCTTCACAATCCCCTCTATCTGGCTCTGTGGCTAGGCTTGTTTTCTCATCCCACGCCGTCATTTCTAGAATCCAAGCCGGGGGAGCCGTGAGGGGTTGGTTTAGGCTTTAGGGCTAACAAACAACGGCTGGGGTGTTTGGGCCATAGAATTAAATTTGGGCGAACTCGGGGTCAGGCCCAGTCTAAACCCACCGCCACAAAGGCGCCAACTGTATTGAGTTCTTCACCAACAACGAACCTGAGTTTCTTCACAACGATTGACTGATTGAACCTCCCCCATTCTCTCTCTGCTCCAGAATTTAGCTGTCCTGTTGATTTTCCCTCTAGCCCTCTTCGAGGTAGCTGAAAAGCAGGGGACTCAATGGAAGATAACTGCCCAAGTATCAAACGACATTCCCTTAAAACCCATCCCCGTTTCAACAATTACTCCTTTTGGACAGACAAGGTTCGTCTCACTTTCTAGCAAATAATTATGGGTTTTCAGCTATCTTTCTCATAATATTTCCTTTCCTTTTTTTCTGCTCAAGTTTCTGGTTTATTCCTCTTTCGTTTTGTTTTTTGTTTTTCAATAATTTTGCAAAATATTCTGTTGAAAATGATGAATTTGTTCAAATTGCGGTTGAAGTGCAGTTGAGAGAAAATTGTTACAAAAGGGTACGAGAAGACCGGACTCGTTTGCTTTGGAAATTGAGGTTGCCTGCGGCCCAATCTCTTAATCACAAGGTTCTCTATTTTCATTAAAGCTGCCTCTTTTTTTTTTTTTTCTAGTTTTTGTATCTAAACTCTATTGCTGCTATTGTCTATATAAAAATTTGGTCCTTGTAACTACTTTGGGTTATATGTCCATATCTTTATTGCTTTGGGATATGGTGTTTGGCAAAAGTCCCCTCTTTGCTGCATATCAGGGTACCTTGAACTTGGAATATAAGGTTTAGGTTCCTAGTTATTCGATAATAGTGATGTTATCACGTTCCTTGATCCCTGCATTTGTAATTGTCAGCTTCCCTTGATAAAATAGCCTGGTAAAGTTTTCTTTTACACGTTCTTTTGGTGCATATAATATTTGTGGGCGCTTTGAATTTGGTGTTTTTTTTTTTTTCCTTGGTTGGCTGTATTTCTGCTTCTCTTGATTAAATTCATGCAGTGAGTTTATTAGTACATCACTCATTTAATAACGTTCTCTGGTTTCAGGAGTTCATCAAATCTGCCTTTCAGGATATAGTTACCAATGAACTTAAAAAACTTAAAAGACTTATCTCTAGGTAACTGTTTGGAAAACTCGAATTCTGTATCCAAAGCCACTGATGAATTATGGGAATACAATGGCCTTCGAGATGCACATCAAGGTGAATGCGAAGGGATATTGTTAGAAATGCAACAAATATTTTACCAGTATCTCAGGACAGAATCAGCTGTTAAAGGTAATAAATAGTCACACTCTTAAACAAAATGTTTCAGGCCTGTTCCGAGAAGAAGGGAGCAGGACAATGTAATACCTAAAATATACATCCAAGTTCCAGCCAAAAGTTTGGCTTACTTATAACTTAGATTTGCTGTTGCTGTTCTGTAACATATAGCACTATATTCCTTCACCTCATCATCACTGTTTCTCCTTCCCATCTATTCACTTATGCATCTTTTATTTGTCTACAAGCTTGTACCAAATATTTTTCACCACCATGAAAGCAATTTTTTATCAGTGGATTTCTTCATCTCATTGTTCACAAAGCCACAATCACCGAATTGATTTTTGTAAAGCCATCATATTGTTGTTCATGTCTTCTGTAAATGGGTGAATGATCATGCAGTGCATGACGTAGGAGGTTTTATTGGTCAAGTCATCCTTTTTGAGTTTAAATGTTTACTGTAGTTCCTTGCAGAACCAGAAGAATGGATAGAAACTTGGGAAGATGAAGAAGATGAATACTTGGCTCGTGCAGTTTATGAGCATCTGCAATTGAATGATGAGCAGGTACAGCAACAATAAACCATTCATGCTGATTTTTCTAAGTGACAGTATTATTACCCCTTACTGAACGTCTAATAAGTGTAAATTTTTTGCCACCCACCGTTTTGTGATTACTTAAATGAAATTTCTGTATTAGTATCATAGTATAACGAAATTTCTGTATTAGTATCATAGTATTGCTTTTCATGTTTTGTATTTGGTTCTACACAGAGCTTCTACCATTGTCAAATGTCAGTTTTCAACATCTTACGATAAATTTTTTGAAATGAATGAAATCAACAAGATTTTCTGATGTTTATGTTAGGTGCACAAGCAGATTTGGTGCCCCATCTATAAGCAAGGAGAGTTGCAACAGAACCACCAACTTATTTATTGCAGCCTTTGCAAACTTAAGCTTGACAGAGATGATGAGGTTTTCCCATTTAGTCTTCTGTTTTTCATACAATTTTCATTGCATAGCAACCATTTGATTTGACTAGTTCATTTGCACCAGGTATCAAACTCTAAAAGCTCTCTTTATTTCTGTTAAAGTTTTCCTAACAACCAATTTCCCAATTATATTTTGTTCTTGTAACCAAATAAATAAATAAATACATATTTGCTTTTTTCTTTCTCTGTAATCTGTTTCCTTGACAAAAAGAAATGAAGCATTCAAGAAAAAAATGAAAAATGCAAGTGTCCATGTGGCTTGTCACAGTATTGTAATTGTTGGTACTGCCTTACGGTTTTCTGTAATTATGGTTGCTTGCTAACTGAGTCATTGACGCTATGTTGCTGATTTCTTCATGAAATGAATGATTCAGTTTACTTCTACTCTCAAGATTATTTATTAAAGAACATGAGAAAGCAAATTAAATAAGTTCCTTATGAAGTTACTTCCTGTGACTTTTCCACGTTCTTCTCTTCTTTTCAGGTTAACTTGGATATGCTAAGGGATCGATTAGCCGAAGCTCACGCCGACCATTTTGATAGAGGGTGCAGATTGAAACCAAAGTTTTGCCAGGAAACTAGATTTGGTTTAGCTGCATTGTACATCCTTTGTCAGGATTGCAGTACCTTTGAGGTTGTCATATAGCTTCCTTCCTATTTGTCCATACTGAAAAATCAAATATGTTTCAGGTTTTCAGGCGTATCTGTTTTAAGTGTCTCTCTACATTTTCTGATTGACTTTTATTTATTCTCTATTCCCCAAAACAAAAGTCTCTATTCCATTGATTTTATGTATATAATTCACTTGAAATTCAATATGAATTTGCAGCTGCCATAGATCATGGAAGCATCAAGCATCTCTAATTCTATAATGTTCGGTTTTGATTCTAATTGATTCGCTTTTTGTCGTGCTTCTATTTTAGCTGCCCTTGCACACGAGTTTAAGAAGACAATCACCACATGAAATTTCATCAAAAAACAAAAAATACTGGAATCTCCTTTTCCACCTTTGTATAAAATATTTTTGGAACCATCATTTATAAAACAATATGAATTGATGATTAGTGGAGGAAATGACACAAATGGGAATTTTCGATGAAGAGAAAAATGGGCTGCCCAGATAGGTCTGACTGACCGACAGGGCGATAAGTGGTTCAAACTTCATCAATCATGACTCGAACTGGAATAATCCTGTGAGTAAATAGATATTTTTGCTGCTGGCTTTTAGAGATAGAAATTGCAGGGATCGGTTATCACTTCAGTTCAGCAATAATTTGATTTGCTTAACAAGAGACCAGTACGTGTCATAGAAAAAATTGATATACATAAATCATCCACCTTCGAGTGCCCATCTCAACAATCATACACATCTCATATTATTGTTTTGATATCAATAGAACATATTGGTATTCACTCAACATTTTAAAGCTCTATTTGCCACAAAAGGTAGGGGGACACAAATATATATATATATATATATATATATATATTGTAAAAAGAATCAACACAAAAATCCCCTCATCTTGTGCATGTGGGGCAGACGATAGAACTAGACCAAGTCGATGAATTATGTAATCTACTCTAACAATGAGATTCCTTTCCATGCGCATCAGCTGGATGAAGATTAATGTACAGCGATCTGAAGAAAAGAAGAGTACTTCACCCTTCGCATACCTTACAAGCCTTTGAAGCAGCACCATACGCCCTGCTTTAGCAGCTGATATAATGAATCATCAACACGAAGCAGACAACAGCAGCAAATAAGAAAATTATAGCTGCTGGAACGGTCATGCATTCAACTCCAAGGCATAGTTTACCAAATGATGGATCTCTTAGCTACATGATCAACGAATCGAAACTTAGAAAAGCTCCTCTGAATTGAACTTGTTCCACGCTTCCTATTTAACATAGATATAAACAAAATAATGTGACAACGAAAATAAGATAGAAAGAAATACTGCAGTAATGTGACATTATTATACAAGCACAATTTCCCATCTAAGAAAATGGGACAAATAAAAATGGCAATCAGTACAATTGAGGCTCTGATAGTAAAATAGCACAACAACCATAAAGTGGTTGAGAGAAAACATTTATAAAGTACCTTGAGCAAGTCAAACACCTTCTCTGCAATATATTTCTGTTGAAGATTGGCACCTTTTTGCTGGACTTTATCAGGATGGATGCAAAGAGTAGCCTTTCTGTAAGCCTTTTTAACTGCGGCAGCAATAATCAAATCCGTCAAAGAAACAGGCTGCCAACCACATTCAGGCCAAAGAACCTAAACATCACATAACAGGTTCAGGAGACAAATTAGTTAAAACAGTAACAATATCACATTGTCATGAAATATGTACCATATGACATTCAAATCAACATAAATGATGAAAAGAAGCGACTATGAAAATTTCAAAAGATTTCTTGTCATCCACTTCAAAATTACAGCAGTCTTCATCACGATAAATTTAACTGTTGGGAGCACAAATTAAACCTTCAGATGAATGTTGGAATAGGGAAGTACATGCAGGCACAGTAAAGCTTATTCTCAAGCAGTTCAACTGCTAGAAACACTATTAGTATCCCCAAATAAGTATTTGCACTCCAAGCACTTGTGAATGTCAAATTGTGATGCAAGTGCCAGCAAGATGGACAGAAAAAGAAAAAGTTAAAGACAGCATGCTGGAATCTGCATTGCCTTTTTAAATAGTATTACTGCTATAGCCAGCATTATTAGCTGAAAAGACTATCAAATGCATGATGAAAGGTTTAACAAGATGTTTATCTGATTTCTAGGATACCAAAATTTAACTAAAAGATAAGCAGCACTAAAAATAATTTTGCAAAGGATGCCCACATATTATATAAGACTGTGTATTAGATGTTTACAACTAGTTTGACATCCCCCTACAATGAACTATCTTAAAGGGGTTCAAGAAAGTTTAATGTCCATAAAGAATTGCACGCCTGCCACAAGAATAGTTCCTTGACTGGAAGAACAAAACTGCAAGAGCCAGATGGTAGGCATCATGCAAGGGAAGAAGCTTTGAAGACATACTCTTATGCTTTAGTATCCTTAATTCTAAAAGTCTGCTAAATCAGACAGTAAAGATAACAAAATTGCAGCTAGACACTTGAAATTGTCAGTCCAATATCCTTTTAAATTTTGAGTTCTACTTAAAATCAGCATCAGATGAACAGTGTATATATTGGACATAACAGCAGTGCAGAGTACGTAAAGAGTTTGGCAACTTGAATAGGAGGTTATTAGGAAAAGATTAGCGTTCAATCACAAGGAGCTTCTCATGTTTGAATTCATCTCACTTAGTCTTCCTGCACAACATATCTCATAATTTGCCTTAAAAGTAATCTATTGCATCTACAAAAATTCTCAAAAAGAAAAAAAAAAAATCAGATGGTAGAATTGAGGCAATAAATTGGGAACTGTGCAAGATATACAGCAAAAAAATAAACACAGGGAATGCAATATAGTCTGTTCCTACATAAAACACTAATCAAGAGAGAACAAACAAGAATGGTGGTAATAAGTAATAACACACATATTGCAATGTTGAAAGCAGAGCACGCAAATTTCCCTCTTTCCCAGCAGCCCATCTCTTGATCTCGACATCTAGTGTTTCAGCAATTCTCTGAAGTAAGTCCATAGATCAATATTAGATGTACAATAATTAAAAGAAAAACTTTTGCTGATGTATGCATGTACAAGTAGAAACTCACTCATTTACGCACACTTGTAATATTCCAGACATATATTCTAATACAGGATAATGCTTTGATGACAGTAACTATTTCTTTCAACGCATTATGTGCCATTATACATTCAATTACTTAAGCCAAATTGAATCCAAATTAACATATCATTTGGGTGCAATGCTAGTTGGACAGGTTAATATAATTTTAGGTTCATATAAAATATTAATTCCCCAATCCTAACTAATGTCACTGGTGATACTGGGGTTACAAAATTGAGACAAAAAGTCCTGACCAAGTTTTAACTTAGCCGTAAAACCATTGTTGGGAGTCTCAACAGAATTATATTATAGGATTAAATACTTAGTTATCTTTTTTTTATCATGTAAGTTTGGTCCATAAATCAAAGCCACCCATTTCGTTTAAATATTAGTATTAGTTTAAAAATTAAGTGAAAGTCTAAACTATCCTAGAGTCAACTTTTCAAGTAACCTTGACGCTAACTGATGATAGACTAAAGAAGTGAAGATTAAGCAAAAACAACCTCAGACCTAAACAACACTTGCAACTCATAAAATGTAATGCCATTGTAAAAAGTGTAGGCTGGGGCCAGAGCAAATGTCCCTTACAGTTGGATTCCATTGAAAAAAAAAAAAAAGAAAACAAAAACCCTTAAAAAATAAAAAGATGAGGAAAAAGAATAGAAAGAACAATAATAACTAGAAAATAAATATTTACAGCGTCCACTTACATGTCTCTCAGCTTGCTCCCTTTGCACTTGAAGGTCACGTTGATTTTTCTCAGCCAGTGCTTTGGCCTGGATATGCAAACTCAATAGTATACCAGGGCTAAAATGCAGTTTATAACTGGACAGGAGGGAAAAGAAAAATGAAATAATGCAACACAGTATACATACCGCACGCTCCTGAGTTCTTTGGTGGCGTTCCAACCTAGCTCTTCGTCTTTCTTCAGTTTCCCCGTCAGCCTCTTGGAACTCTCCAGATGAAGATGCAGCAGCTTTAGCAAGCAAAGTAGTTTAGTAAGTTATCATTTATGGAGAAGCACATACATGATATTACAAATTACAAAGATCATTACATCTCAAATTTGTAAGTACCTCCAAAAATAGAACTGAGATCATCAACAATATTTGCAGTTGAAGAAGCTTTCCTCATGCTAGATGAGGATCCTACAGATGTTCCCCTAGCTACTTCAGGCCCTCCCTTGTTTTGTCCATCAAACAGGGGATCCTGAAAAGAAGCAACTCAGGTTAGAAACAAGACAGAATGACACTACAGCATAAAGCAGAAGAAGAATACAGTATGACAGTCATAGATTCTCACTGAAGAGTTAGCTCTTGGCCTTGGTGCACTGCTTGGTCGAGAACCCATATTAAAAAAGGACTCAAGATCATTGTCATTCTTTTGCTGGCTTGCCCTTGCAGAAGAAGCTGCTCTTTCTCGAGCCTCTGCAGCAGCCCTCTCCACAGCAGCTCTTTCTGCTCTAAGCCTTTCTTCAGCTTCAACTTTTGCTGTTGCAGTCCTCTCCCGTGCTTCCCTCTCTCTCGCCTCCCTTTCTCTGGCTTCTGCAGCAACTTTTTCCATTCTTTCTCTTGCCTCAGCAGCTGCCCTTTGACGAGCTTCAGCTTGTGCTCTCAGCACTGCAGCCCTTTCTGCCCGTTCTCGAGCCTCAGCGGCTGCCTTTTCAACAGCAGCCCTTTCAGCTCTTGCACGAGCTTCAGTTGCTGCTCTTTCCCGA
This sequence comes from Durio zibethinus, assembly GCF_047325235.1. Classification (NCBI taxonomy): domain Eukaryota; kingdom Viridiplantae; phylum Streptophyta; class Magnoliopsida; order Malvales; family Malvaceae; genus Durio; species Durio zibethinus. The sequence continues at coordinate 9,454,174 of NC_143182.1, read as the reverse complement.
GCTTCCCTAGTAGCCCTTTCAACAGCTTGTCTGGCCCTTTCCCTTTCCCTCTCCATCTCCCTAACTCGCTCCTTCTCTTTCTCAAGCCTTCTTTGTTCTCTCTCCTTCTCCTCCCTTTCCCTCTCCAATTCATGTCTCCTTTGCTCTCTCTCTTCCTCCTCCCTTTGCCTCTCACGCTCCAGTCTCTCGTGCTTTTCTCTAACTTCTCTATCCAAAGCATCTTGCATAGCTCTCTCATCTTTATCCATTTGACCAGCTTCTTTATTTCTAGCAGCCTTCAAATTCCCTCTCTCCCTCATTTCCTTGGCATGCCTAAATTTAGCCTCGGCTCTATCCATTGCCTCTTTCATGGCAGCAGCAGAAGCAGCAGCAACAGAGTTAGTTTCAAAATCATCACCAGGAAAAAGTTCAGCCTGTTCGACATTATTCCAGGCCCTACCCATTGCAAAATCTTCAAATTCATCAAATGGAGATGTAACAGAGTTGCTTGCTGCAGCACGAGCTGACTGAGAACTGTGTGAGTTATGAGGTGAGTTTGGGAAAGAAGAAAAATCATTGACCTTTTTTGCATTTGTGGAAGAAAAAGAGCCTGTCATTGACCTTGAAACTCGTGGAGGTCTTGGAGGTGGGGGTCTTGAAGGGGGTGGAGCGCTAGTCGGTTGTGTAAAGAGGGGAATCTCTGATACGGTGAGCCACACATCTTCAGGTGTGTCAAAGTTCTCCTCAGATCTTGGAGTTGTATTTACCTGGGAATTAGTCTCATTAGAACCAACATTCGAGTAAGGAGGAGGGCTAGTAGCTCGACCAACAGAGCTATGAAAATCAGTTGACATACTGGGCATGTCAAACACAGGTTGATGAGATACTGGAAAATTGTCCATAGAAGGCATCCTCTTCTTTGTATGGTAATCATGATCTTCATCATTTGGCTCTTTACCGGTAGGAGTTTGTGATCCACTTGCAGTTCTTAATGGGCTCCTATCCTTCCCTCTCTTATTGAACTCAGATGACACAGGAGGTACAGATTTTCCAAGACCACCAAAAGGATCTATATCATCAAATACTCCCCCACTTCCAGATGAACTCTCCACTTTTGACTTGCCAGATCCATTAAGTTTGCTTATTACTTCTGAGGGGTCTGTAAACAACCCTGAGGACGAATCTGCAGGGTCTGATGTTGATTCTAAGACAACAAAAGGGTTCTCCATCAAATTTGAGCCAGCCTTGCTTGAATTTGAGGCTGGTTTCTGGGACTGGCCAGCCTCTGAAGTTGACCTGTCCGAAGGACAGAGCAGGATTTCAGCTAACATTTACATGATACAGCTAAGTATTATAAGAACAAGAGACAAAAAAGACTGCATACTACAAATATAGACCTGAAAAGAAAGATACACGATCTCAAGCTTCGAATAAAGCGTTTAGAGTCCAAATTTAGCATAAACAAATATAGCCCTTTTAGTGCCCTTTCTTCACACTTAAGCTTGCAGTAAGGTGCACTTAGAGTTTCCAATTAAACATAATCACAATTGTAACGATGATGAGTTTTTATACCTATGGTCTATTTACCTCCGCCATGTCTGGCTGCAGCTAAAATATTTACAAGTAAAAACAATGAGAATGATATCATTGATATTTACTAAAGTTTATAGTAAAAGCCACATCCATGTTTCTAACTATCAAATGATTTCCAAACTCAAAAAAGTTTATCTCATAAGAAAATCTCAAAGTATCTGGCAGTAGCTATCATCCTAACTTATTTCCAACAACATCTGATAACCAACAGAACATTACCTACCCAATCAAACCAAATCAATGAATTTAATCTAAGGAATTTTGCCACCATAAAAGAGAAAGAGAAAACAGAAATAAACAAATAACAAAAGAGATCACTGTGGCAGCAGATGACCAAAGAGGGATTAATAAAGCTACAGTGATATCCTCATAAGACATCATATTCATGCAAGTGTGAGCCTGGTTTCACACACACACTTGGTATCAACTCAAGTTACTTCAAAACTCCTTAAACCTGATTAGTTATAATACACCACAAAAGAATATAACTAATTTGGTATTAGTAAGCACCTAATCTGAGTCATCTGGAGAAACGATGAACTGATGACTTTTATATGTTAATTACCAATTTTGAGACTCTGCCAGATGTACAAATGAGCAAAAAGCCTCACAAGGGAGTTTAAGAAACACATACATTCTCATTTAGAACCTAAATACCCAGCAAGGAAAGTACAACTTTAAGCAGTCAGAACCCTGAAGCAATATTTCACTAAGAACTACTTAAGAACTCATTTTCTTCTTTTTTCCTTTCCTTGGTGCGGGTGGAGTGGCTGAGAGAGATGAGCGCAATACGTCCAATTCCATATACATGTGCAGTGTACTGTAATTAAAAATACCAAAACACGGGTCTTACTAGCCATCCTGATCCTAAATGTAGGTTTCTATGGTGGTTGCTGCTCCAAATAAGAAGCTCCCTCAAATGAGCAACTGAACTAACGTGAATATCTTCCCCAGTAAAAAAAAAAGAACATATTATCTGTTTCAAATTCATTACAGCTTATCAACATTTCTACAGCGCATCAAACTCCATGAGATCAAAACTTAGATCAGATCATTCACAGTGTTGATCAAATCCAGTAAAGTCCACCTTCAATTGAACTAAATCTTTAAGGAAAAAGCTAAGACTATGCAGTTGAGAAATGAGACAATAAAGAGCCATTAATTGATAAATAGATCTAGAGCCTCCAAGTCGACTAAGTGATATTTGCGAGTAAATTGCCTTCTTTAGTCATTGAACGAAAATCCCACAGCTGATTCACACAAATATACCTAGTATAGAACATATTTTGGACCAATGCTTAACTTGCCAATATTTAGAACACACAAAAACAGTAAAATAGAACCTTAATTAAAGTCTTACGGAAAAAAAAGCACTAATTTAACGACCCCAACCTACAAAAATTTGTATTTAAATATGCTCATTTCATTGAATACATTGCCCCATTTGTATGCTAAATGCCGAAACCTAAGCTGCCAAAACCACAAACAAATCTCAGAACCTCAGACTAGATTAAACATTTAAGCATTTGTGCAAAATATCATAAATCGCCAATAATCTTTAACATTGAAAGCCAGCACTAATACCTAAATTGAAGTGTCCGCAAAACAATGCAAGTACAACAACACATAACAGAAAGGTAGTAAAATATTCATTTATTTCAAAATCAAAGCCTTCTAAACCAGAAAATACCTCGCAGATGCAGGAGAGCTACTCCGACCGAAACCAGAAAGCAAATCATCAAAAAGAGGCGCATCTTTCTCCGGTTTCACTCTCTCACTCTTCGCATTGGGCTCCGTCTCTTTCCTCCCCAGACTACCAAGCAGATCATCAAACGGCGAGCTCTTCACCGACTTTTGCTTAGACCCCGAGATCGGAAACACGTTGTCGTACTTAGCGGCCGATGTTTCGGAAGAGGTCTTGATCCCCGGCAATCCATCGAAAATATCATCATCGTAAACAGGCTTGTCAAAAACCGGTGGCTTCGGGTCCTTGAATAAGGAGTCGTAATCGAACGACGAAGTTTGCGCGGTTGTAGCTCGAGACTCGGAGGAGTACTTAGGGGGTCCACCATAGACATCGTTAAACAAGAGCACGTCGCGATCCTGATCGTCAAAAATGGAATTGGATGACGATTTGGCGTCGCCGGATGAGGATCGGGTAAAATCGGATCGGAACCCGTAATTCGGACCCGAAGAGAAATTGGCACTAGAAGAAGGGTATCTAGGAGGTGCCATCGGGGCTGACTTTCCTTGGGGTTTGATCCCAAAATCTTTGGCTAATAAACCTGGAAAATCATCCATTTCAATACGGATTCTTGAATCGGACCGGCGATTTTTTCTAACTTCGTCGCTGATTTGCCGAATCGAATTCGTCCCAAAATTTCTCAGAAAGTTCAGATCTGAGGAAACATAAAGTAACAAAAAGAACAAATGGAGGGTGAAGAGTCAATTGTCGAATAATTTTGAGCAAAAATATAGAGAATAATAATAATTTTATTATTATTTTGGATTTTTTTAAAAAAATGGGGGAGAGAAAGGAAGGGAGACAAGAAATTGCGTTTTGGCTGTTGGCTTTTTTTTTTTTTTTTTCTTCCTTTTGCTTTCTCCTTCTCTTCGTTTTCCCACTCTGCTTGTTTCTCTGCCCGATTCCCAGACCGGTTTTTCTTTTGTGTTTTTGGAATTTTTTTTAATTGGGTTAAAAAAAAAAAAAAAAAAAGGAAAATCCAATCTAATGGTTACTTTGCTTTTGAAATTTCGTTTTGTTCTTCTTTTAGCCGTACAAGCCTTGAAAATGTCGATATTTCTACGAAAACCCACATAAAAGTCTTGATGTTTGTGATTTTACCCCCCATGAACATGAAAAGTTAAAACCACGCAAATTCCAAACATTGCTTAAGTTTGATGAGAGAATTATCAAACGAAATTCCAATTATAAAAATTATGCTTTGTATAATTTGTTTTAAGGTTTTAACCATTTATTGATTATTTTTAATTACATAAAATATTTTAAAACCCTTAGTATTCTAACATATTAAAATTCAAAATTGACACGAATTATTCACTTAAATATGATTAAAAAATTCAAAGTACATCATTAATCATAATAATAAGTTAATAATACGAAATTTACTATTATAGATTAAATATAGTTTAAATGGCTAACTTAAATACCTATAATTCCAAAGAATATCACTTTGAAATTCTTTTTCCTTTCATTTATTTTGTGTTGTTTTTTTAATTTTTTCAATGAAATCCATGTGTAGTTAGAAAATTAACAAACATGTGAAGATCCTAAGGGCACATATAATAAAAATTAACGGGAATAAAAGAAAATTATTAGAAAAAAGCAAATGTAATTTAAATGATTTATTTGTTACTATCATTTATTATTACCAAAGATTAAATATTCACCAATTAGTTAAGAAGTTTAAACTTAAGTCTTAAAAGAAATAGTCAAGCAAATGATTTCTCTTTTATATGTATTTAAAAAAAAAAAAAAAAGAACTGATTTTGTCGAGTTAAAAGAGCCCCACAAATGCGCTAATTTTGTTTGGTTTGATAGCAAATTGACAAACATCCATATACCTTTTCCTTTTCCCGTCAGGCAAAAAGTTCCCCAGTTTTGTACTCTGTTATCTTATGCATTTTCAGTCATTAATCACTAAACTCCATTGGGGGAATTGGAATAGAAGAAAGTAAGAAAGGATTTAAAAAAAAAAAAAAAAAAGGTTTCTCCAAGGAGACAGGTAATGGGTGGCAACTGGCTTGTCATGGATGATGAATGGAACTCAGAACATTTTGCGCATGAAATGATGATGAATCCTTGTAGACTTTTCCTTTCTTTTTTTTTTTTTTTTGATAATTTTGAATCATTCCTCCCACTTGCAAAGTTTGGCAAGGCTCAAGACTCTTTCTCATCTTTAATTTGGTTGTGTTAATTTTTCTTATTTATAAGTAATTTGCTTTTATAGTTACTAAGAACAAAGGAGAAATACTGCTATAAGACTCTCAAAATCAAATTGGCACCGGAATTTGTAAGGCCAACTCTCTATTTATACACAAAGTCACAAATAGCAACGGCAATCAAGTTCATCTCTAACGGATTTCGGTCCGATCCGATCTTATAAAATCAAATTTTTTTTTTAATTTTGAGTTTCGAGTCGAGTAAAATTAGGTAACAGTCGAGGTCGGGTCAGGTTCGGGTATGCCTAAAACCCGACCTACCCGACCCGACATTATTAAAAAATTATTTTTTAATTAATTAATTATTTATTTTTTTATTTATATATATTTATATAATAATATTTTTAAATATTTATATTTAAAAAATAATATTTTATTAATTTCGAGTCTAATCGGATACGATTTACATATTATCGGATCAGGTTCGGATATTAAATAAATTTAAGTCGGATTCGGTGCGAGCAAAACCCGACCCTATACCATCCCTAGTCACAAACATACTATTCTTCATGGTAATACCAATTAATCTAATTGGTTGATCATTGAAGAGATTATTTATGGTTCATTTGATAACATGATAGAAAGAATTTCCATCATATTATAACTGTGTTTTACAATTATATTCTTAAAATTTAAAAATAAATTTTTAAAAATTTAATTATAAAATTACATCATGATATGGTGGAATCTCATCTCTCCCATCTTATAGGTAAATGAACCTTACTTGGAGCCAGCAAGTAAACTCATCATTAAAAGATTAACCGAGGGGTATTTTCAATTCAATCAATGTGCGAGAAGGAAACATGGTTGGCTTGGAAATTGGAATGTAATGCTTTTAGGACTATGTCAATCTTAACAGCCAGAGGAGCTGTCTCATATAGATATAGCTTTGACCAAAGCTTTTGTTGATGATTCAAAATATCAATGCATCAAGTAAGAAACTCTGATCACTTTCTATTTCTTGACCATTGTCTACATAATTAGTTCTTTCAAATAATCAACTCAATCAAAAAAAAAAGAAAAAAGAAAATGGAATCAGACCTATAAATGAACATTTTGCATACATCTTTTTTAGTCCAAAGCTCAACTCAGAGGTTATCCCATTCTTGTTCCTCAGTTCATTTCGCTCTCTTTATCATTTTGATTCTTTCAATTAACCCCTTTTAAGAGAACAAAGAAAATATATATGTAGTGTCCTAGTGGACATGGACTATGTATATGTTCAAGTCCATTTGATTTCGAATTTTCTTGATTCTCAACCAATATATTAGTATATAGTACTTGATAAATTATTCTCTCGATACTATTTATGGGAAGTTAAAAGGGAAAAGATCATGTAAAAACATTTCCTAGAGACTTGATATAAGTTTAGTAAAAAAATTGTCACATTTCCTAAAGCAAAAGAATACCAACATTTGCAATAGTCCAAGATGGATATATTTTGCAAACGAAATGAAGGGATGATTTGATGTAGACTCAGAAGTATTCCAAATCCATAAAGTTAGAACCTTCGGATTCGAATTCAAGATTTTAAATTTTAAAATTGAGTTCAATACCGTTAAGTTATCAATTTATTAATATATTTTCATTTATTATTTTTCTTTTAATTTCTTATTCTACTCTCAGTTCTCTCTATCTTTAATTATATTTATTTTGTTAAAGAAGATATTATATGCATGAATTGATTCAACTTCTTAACTTTCAAACATCAGCAAAAATTTTATGTCGATTAATCCAAATATCAGTCATAGCATAGCTTAATAAACAAGTTGGACCATTTCCTTGTAGCATAGGACGGTACTCAAATGCTCTAACCTTTCGCATTCGCAAACCATAACAATACACATATCTGTACCAACTACTATGCTTTTGACACTTGTTAAATCTAAAAAGCATCTTAGGTTTGAATCTCAAAACTAAAAGAAAGATATTTTATAAAATGAGAGAAAGCTCACCTAACCATAAAAAAAAAAAAAAAAAACAGACATTTTTCTCATTAATTTAATAATAGGCTGCTTTAACTTACCTAATCAGATCCCTCTACACAAATTTATAATCAGATGATGCCTTGATGCACCACGTTCTTTCCAACTATATTTAATTTAAAGGAATTAATCGTCATCAACTGCTCTAATTTGTAACACAATATGTAGACCAAATTCATTCCATAAACCAGAAAGAGCAAAAAGGAGGAAAAAAAATGAAGCTGTCTTCCATTTTCATTTTCTTCTTCTTCTTTGCCCTGCAGGTGTTATCAATTCGGTTGGTGAATTCACAACAGACAGATTCCTGTAGTTCCAACCTAAACCTTGATTTGCCCTTTGATACAACGTCTCTCCACTGCCTTTCTGTCTGGAGCAGTTATGATTTCATCCTCAGAGTAGGTCTTTTCCTTTGTCCGGGAATTTTTGTCACTTTTATCATATATTTGGGAGAATTGAATAGCATATTGATCTTTGAAATTTTCACATGTAAAAACGTTTTGCAGTATGTTCAGAACTCATCGGATGTATGGAGTTTTGTTCTCTCGGCGCCTGATACAAATTCCTTTGTCGGAATGGGTTTTTCGAGCAATGGACTGATGGTTGGGTCAAGCGCTATGGTTGGCTGGATCTCAAGTGATGGCACTGGAATAGTAAAACCTTATTATCTTGGTGGCCAGACACCACGTCAAGTGTTGCCTGACCAAGGGAACCTGGCGATTGTTGCCAGTTCTTCCTCCATAACTCTCCGATCCTCGCGTCTATACATGGCATTCCAGTTGAATACCAGTCAGCCCCTCTCACGGGTTTTATATTCTGTCGGACAGATTGGGGTGATTCCATCTTCTCCAGGCTATGCCTTGGCCGAACACCGTGACAAAGTCTCCACCGTCCTGAATTACGTTGCAGGTAAACAATAGAAAATACTTAAAACCAACTTTCTGTTTCTGATTATTAATTTAAAAAATCTGCTTAGATGACAGGAGTTTTACCGGCCACGATGAAAGCTACCCTATGGACTTATTCCTAGCTCAATAGTTTATTTATCAGGGACAATTATTTAAAAAAAAAAAAAACATTTATACCTTTCAACTTATCACGCACATGCACTTTCATACATATAATTGAAGAAATTTATCATTTAAGTAATAATACTGGCATCTAATATACGGGAAAAAAAAAAAAAAAACCCTCTATACTTTCTCAAATATCTCGAATAAATTATCATCTTTCGATTATATCTAATTAAATCCTTATTGTACATAAGAACCATTAAAATTAATTAGACAAATAAGGTTTAATTAAACAAAAATAATAATTTAAGAACTCAATTAGATTAAAATAGTATTTTAAAAGTTTAATTGGATAAAAAAAATTTTAAGGGTTTAATTATATATAATAAAAGGATAAAAACTTATTTAGAAAATTTTAAAAAATACAAAAGTTTTTTTTTTTTTTTGGTATTTTAACCTAACCTATACATGTTACTTCATACAAAAATAACAATTTCAAAGGGAAAATATTTGGGTTTATGAAATGGAACAGGTACAAGTGCATCGAACAGCCCACAATCAAGATTAAGGAGGAGCCATGGAATACTAAATATGCTGAGTTGGGGAATATTGATGATAATTGGAGCTATAGTTGCTCGTCACTTCAAGCAATGGGATCCAGTCTGGTTTTATTCACACGCTGTGATTCAGTCCTGCGCCTTTATACTCGGCCTATCGGGTATAATATGTGGATTTGTTTTAGAAGATCGTCTCAAAACTGATGTATCCACCCACAAAGGTCTTGGCATCTTCATTCTTGCGCTCGGATGCCTCCAGGTTTGTTTCTATAGTAATTTTCTTTTGTATATCATATTTAATTTTAACGTGCTATACAGGTAATTCTCTCACATATCATTTATGTTTTATTTTATATCAACAGTCAATATCTAACCACGCTCGTGTGTGTGTGTGTATATATATATATATTTTGGAATCCTCTATTAAAATAAAATAAAAAAAACAGGATTTTCGAATATTTATTAATAATGTTAAGGGCATGTGTCCAATACGGGTATGTTTATGTATTTGATCAAGATATAACTCTACTCCGTCAAATACATATCAAACACTGGATACTTCAGGTAAAATGAACAATTGGAACAAGATGTATAATTATAAGTTCCATGAGATAAAGCGATATATTATGGTATAATTCCAGTTGAAGATCGTATTAGAGGATTTACAAATATATAAGTAATGTGGTTGTACTGATTTTGTTTTATAGGTAATGGCAGTTTTTGCAAGGCCAGGCAAGGAGTCAAAGGTGCGTAAATTCTGGAACTGGTACCATTACTGTGTTGGGAGAATTTTGATCATATTTGCAATAGCAAATGTCTTCTATGGGATACATTTAGGGGGAGCGGGAAGAGGATGGAATGCTGGATACGGGGTTGCTATTGCTATCTTGCTTTTGGTTTCCGTTATTTTAGAGATCAAAATGTGGTGGAAGAATTAGCATTTTTAATGTTTAACTCTCGGTGTACTCTTTGGTTAATTAATGTATTTTATTTTAAAATAAAACAATTCATATACAATGTATTATTTTTTAAATATTATTTTTTAGTACACGTGATTTTGAATTATAGCATAAGATAATTATTTTTCATATCAAGATTTGAACCTAGTGTCATTTTTAAGATTATTATAATAATTTAATCATTGAAATGATTTTATTATTAAAGTGATATTATTATTCTTGATTTGAAATCGTTTTATTTAATTAAAAAACATTAATTTTTAGTAATTAAATCTCATTGTATTTGATATTATTAAAAATTAAATATTATTTTATTTAAAAATATTACAATAACAATGCATATCATAATAGTTATATAAATTAATAATTTTAATGTTATTTAAAGATAATAATTTGTATATAAAATATTAGTAACATTTTATTTACTTCATAATAAATAAAATTAAATTATTAAATTTAAAATATATTTATTGATAATAAATCAATTTTTATAATATAAATTATGTAAAGTTATTTGAATTATAAAATAAAACTAATATATTTGTAAACATCAAATTTGTCTATATTCGATGAATCAAATTTTTAGTTTAATAATATAAATTTAAGGGCTTAAATTTTTGGGTTGAAATCTGATTTCTATTTCTTGAACCCAAAGCTCAAATTCATTATTTTTGGGTTAGGCCTACTGTTTTATTTTTATTATTGTTTTATAATTAAATATTAAATAAAATATTAATTATTATTATCATTATTATTTTAAAAAGAGAGACAATTATGCTACGCATGCCACCAATAAACTACCTACCCTCCATGCCCTGCCTAACTACCTGCTCCCCTTGAAGCTCTTAAAAGCTCCAGCCCTTTGACCAGAGATGGATTTCCAGCCCCGACGAAACCCCATTCGACCCTTGCCAAGGCCTCGGCTCCAACCCTGTTTCTTTCACCTAGCCCCAGCTCCACCCCACCAGAAACTTCACCAACCCAGCCCAAACCAACATACCCACCAAAGCCCTGGCACGGGTATCCAGCTAGAATCGGGCACCAGTCCCAACCCTCCACTAACCCTTGCGTGCACACCTTCAGCGTTGCCAAGCCTCAGCCCCCATCACCATCTTGGGACCATGGACACGACACCGACGCACCCCTTCAGCCCCCATCACCACCGAGGAACCTAGCAACTTGAGCCCCACACAATCACCAACGCCCTTACCTCTGCCCAAAACCAGCACCAAGCTCGACCCCAACCAACCGCCGCCTATACATCGCCCCATCCGTTAACACAACCACCTAAAAAAAATACCCAAAATACAAAATGATACAGGAATGACATGGCCAGCATGGAATAATATATGAGAAAGAGGAATAAAGAAATCTGGTATATTCATATCTTATGGTTAAGATCTACCAGGAAAATCGATTTAGCCATCCAATCTATATAGGTTATGCCAGTTCTACTATAATTCTTTTAACGTATTAACAAATTTCTTATTTAGTTCCAGTCAATTGAATGTAACAAATTAAACATAAAAAGAGCAGGCCAATTCTCTACTTGAGATTAACTTAATTGAATAATAAAAAAAAAAACCATATCAAACAGTTGATTTCACAGAAACCAACAAACGATCTGTATTTTAGAGGAAACAAAATAATTGAACTTGACAAAACAATTCATAATAATCAAATTAAGCTACAATATATTATAAAATGTCATGCAAACAGTGTTCATAATTAATGGTTTGGTAAGAAGCCTAAATTGATTTTCAAACTATCAATTGACATATAAAATTTTGCATTTAGACTATGAACGGTACAATTAAAAAGAGGTACAATGTTTATTACCAAACGTAATGACAACAATTTTCATAGCACATTACTTTAGTTGTAATAGACCTCAATTAATTGTTGAAAACATCAATTTCCATAGAACCTTTTGCATTTGCCTTCTAAACAATATACAAATAAGATTTACCTTGAACCGTGGACTATCTCGCGTGTGAAGAAGCTCCATGCCAAATGCCTGCAACAAAAGGAGAGACTAAGACTAACGACATGACTTAAAACATATTAACCCCAATCCCCCACCCACCCAAAAAGAGGTATGATCATGTAAAAGAGAGCATTACTTAACACAAAGGTTCAGGAGGAAACCCCCTTTCAATCAGTTCAAACTTGTAACCATCAGGATCCTCAACAAATGCAATTACAGTAGTACCACCTTTGACTGGACCAGGTTCTCTAGTTACTTTTCCACCCTTGGCCTTTACAAGTTACACAGTCTTGGCAACCTAATTAGTGGAGCATATAAGCATTCAGCTTTGAAAACCAGAACCTAGCAGTTCTAAGATACATAACAGTCTATCATCTTCTTAAAAATGGGAAAAAAGTTAATACAATTTTTGGCAGCCAAAGTTCAAATTTACATCCTCAACAGCAATATCAAAATGACCAAATGCAGTTACAATGTCATATTTGTCGACTCCGTAATCTGGTAGAACCATTCAAGGAAAATGAATATCCACAGCTGAGCTCATATATACCGTCTACCCTAATATTCAAGTATGCGAAAGAAACTTTTCATATATACTTAATTAGTTTGTTTCAGATTTATCATAGTTATTAGTTATTAGTTAGTTTCAAACTTTTCATATGTACTATATATACTAATATTCAAGTATACGAAAGAAACTTTTCATATATAGTTAATTAATTAGCAAAAGAGTAATACTTTTTATGTAGGCAATTGTGAATGAAAACAAATTTTCATCACCAAAAATATATTTTTATAACAAATGTTACCATCTGCTTGAGGATAGGCTGTGAGATTTGGCTTGTCCATTAGTACTTTCAAGTAATTTGAGATTCAAGAAAAATGATTTAAACTCAGAATAAAATTAAATAATGTACTTATAAAGTTTAAATAATTTAATCTGCTTAAAAAATATTTGTAATATGATAAGCCATTAAAGTTATAATTTAAATCTATCAAGAATCTTGGTAATTCAACTTGGGATTTTCCATTTATAATGTTGGAATCTCACAGCCAGAAACTGCTTTATTCAGTTTTTATGAATCTCTAAAAAGAAAAAAGATTTAACAAATCATAGCAGTGATATCAAACCTTCTTGATGAAGGGAAATAAAAGTTATTTTCTCTGAATAAAAAAGGGAAACATTTGTTTATGTGCACACTCATTAAAAAAGTTGTTAAGCACACATTCTTTCATAAAAAATTTATCATAACTTTCATCTTCCTATGATTATTGATAATTTTACACTTTACTTGTGACGGATTTGCTGCTTCTTTAAATAAATGAAAAGTTAGCATATTTGAAAAAATAAATAAATGTGAAATTATAGACACCTGAGTCCTCATTCTCCAGTACTCTCATGCATTCAGCCAAAGTCCTTTCCAATGTGGAATGTGAAATCTTCTTTTCTAACATGGGATTAGGATTACCACTTTCCAATTTGAAAATGGAGGAAAAATATAATGACTTTCAATTGCTTTTCCATATCAATTTCACAAATGATCAAAATACAGTTCAATGACACAAGCTATGGAATTAACTATAAAATGATTAAAGACCCAAAGTAAGGAGCATTCCAATTTGTCACTTTATAAGACCAAACACAAAGTTTTCTAACCCTAACAATACGCTATAATTGTGGCCACATGTGACTGATCGGCAACTTGTTGCTTAGAAAGGTTGAGATTGACTTTGACATGTATATGATCACATTCTTAACTTTTACTCCAAAAAGCAATCAATATTTTGAATTAAATTTTTTTTCATATTTTAAATATTAAACTTAATATTTTTAAAAATATTTTATCTTTTAAAAATCATATTTTTGAATTTTATAAAATCTAATTTTATTTTTTTAGAATTCAATATTTTGAATTTTTAAAGAAATTTTTAGATTTTTTAAAAATATTATATTTAAAATTTTCAATATTTTAGTTTTTTTAAATTTCACTTTTTGAAAGTTTTTGTGTGATTTTCAAATTTTAACATTTTATTCAAAAATATATTTAATTTTAATATTTTTATAGAATTTTGGAAATGATGTATATGGTTGGTTAGTCACATTGCTATACCTTCAATCAAAACTTTAAGTCATATTCTTTATGGAATCTAAAAGAATCATATGTACTGGCCACCTAACATGTCCGAGGTTTATCTTTTGATTAATTAAAAAATAAAAATGAAAAAACAAAAAAAAAAAGTAGATGAATTAGTGTAAAATTGGGCTAAGGAGTTTGGATTGAATTGGGAAAGGTTGGATGAGACTAAAAGTCCAGAGGAGTTGGGATTCCCATTCGACTTTGGATTATGTCTTATAAATACAGATCCTAACCAACCTTATTAGGAGACACAGAAAATATACATGAAAAAAAAAAGGGAGAAAACATAAGAAAAAATAGTGTTTAGAGGCAATTTAGAATTTTTAAAAATTTTTTTTCGAATTTTTGACTTTTTTTTTGGGAAATTTTGGAAATTCCATATTCCGAGCAATTTTTCAGATTCCGAGGAAAAACCCAGTTTTCGACGTGTTTTTCAGATTTTGGTAGAACATTCAACAGGAATCTGAGTTCTGTTTAGAGAGAAATAGGAGAAAAAGAAAGGAAGAGTTAGAAGAAGAAAGACGCATATATTGAAAGCCTGAGTTTTTAGCTTTATATACCTTGCTAAAACGATGATGTTTTGGCATTAGTAAACTTAGAGGATCCTCTCGTTTTCAAACGGGTGACCCAATCCGTAGCGCGACCCAAACCAATGACCTGTTTCTCCGTTTGAGTTTCAGTCGAGCCGAACCAAACCAGTCGTTTCCCATCGAGCTGCACATTTGAGTTGCTTTTATCTCTCAAGCCGAGTCGTTCCAAGATTTTTTTAAATTTTATTTATTTATTTATTTTATTATTATTAAATTAGAATTATTTGATATTTCTTAATTTAATTTAATTTAATTTATTTTATTTTAATTTAATTTCTTTTTTTAATGATTTTCCTAAAATAAAAATTTTAAAAATATATTTTTAGGAAAAAGTTAAAAGTATCAATTTTTCTTAAAAATAAAGTTTCTAAAATAAAAAATTTCAAAAATATTTTGAGGGTAAAAGTTGAAAGTATCAATTTTTCTGAAAATAAAAAAGTTTAAAAAATATTTTTAGGAAAAAGTTAAAAGTATCAATTTTCCTTAAAAATAAAATTTTTAAAATAAAAGTTTTCAATTGATTTAACGAAAAGTTGAAAGTATCAATTTTTCTTGTACAAAAGCAATGTGTTTTTTTTTAAATGAAAAGAAAAAGATTTATATCAAAAGGTGAATCATTATTCTTTTTTATTATTTTATTTTATTTTCTTATTTTTTTCTTTTTTGTAATTTTTTTTAATGTTAAATAATCCGACGATGGAGTCTCTACAAGTGAAATTGTAGTTTTCTTGTATATTCTTGAGATGAAAAGATTTTTCTTAATGAAGTCAATTAAGAATAATTTTTAATAATTAATTACTTGATAAATTTTTTAGACTTAATGGGTAATACGAAATCAAGCTGGTACCATCATTGGATTGACATTGTGAGGGTGCTATAACCTTTCTCACTCGTAACCGAACTTTCGAACTTCGTTCTAGTTGATAGACCCAAACCTATTCTTTTAGGGACCCTTAGTCAAGCTTAGGTGTTCCTTGAAAAGATAGATTTCTTAGATGGCCAATCGCATCTAAATAAAAAATATTGGTGGCGACTCCTTAAGTCAATGTCTAGCGACAGATCCTCAGATCTAGACGTTATGACAGTTTGGCAACTCCATTAGGGACAAGCCAAGAGTCAGGCCAGCAAATAAATTCATGTTATCCAAAAGCTTAATAAAATTAAACATTTTGTATAGATTTTTTATTCATTTATATTTATTTACTTTGTTAATTATGTCATTCATATGCATGTGCATAACATGAGCTCTATACCCGAGCTCCATCTCTCTAAGAGAGAGTAAAGTACATATTACTTTCGTGAGGTTTTAATGCCTCTACAGTGGCTAGTGAAATACTCCCACTCAAATTGAATCTTTTTCGCTTGTAGCCTATAATGGGTGAGGATTGGGGTACCTTATTAGTCTGTAATGGACAATGAAGTAAGGAGTAATTTGGAAACCTTTAGACTTTAACCTCGAATCACATATAGTGAACCTTCGAAGTGTCTAACCTATAGATAAAGCCATCTCTTTCCTTTTAGAATTGACCAAAAGTATAGGATTCATTCTTTTTATTGTGTGTGATGTTTTAATTTATTTATTTCTCCTTATTTGATGTACTAACTTCTTCTCTTACTCATGTTTGCATGATTCATGCTCATATTATAGAGTTGTATGAATAACATTTGCTTGAAAGATGATCTTTAACAAAGAATTTTCATAGACTTCACAGAATGACTAATTTACTCTTCTTCTGTATTAGCTCCTTATGAGTCACCTAATGAAGTAAATGACCAGTCAGAAAGGATTCAACTAAAGAAAATGGATTGTTTACCAATCGGCTATGCTTCTACCTTGTTTCAAGAGACATCTATCCTCTTCAAACAAAATAATCTAAAGGATTTGGTTGATAAATGGAATAACATGAATCTATCAAGATAAGAGGAGTTTTGCCAGAGGCATGGATATATAACACATCTCTTTGCAGTGAATGTCGACAATTAATTAATTAGAGCTGTAATGTAATTTTGAGATCTTGCATACAAGTATTTCATTTTTAATGAAGTTAATATGACAGCCACCATTGAAGAATATTCGACTTTGTTAGGTTTATACCTCAAGGCTCCTGACAAAATATATGTCAAAAAATACAAATCAAGATTTCATAAGAATTTGGCCAATCTTATGTGGATAGATAAAGAGATTGTGGATTCTCAGATGAAAAAGAAACAAGAATAGGTTTGCCTATCTTGGAAGTTCTTTCATGATTTCTTAGTGCAACATGTCGATAAAGAACGAAGGTTAAACTTATTTGCTTTAGCTATATACGGACTGGTGATATTTTCAAAGGTTTTGGGTTATATTGAAATAGTAATGATTGACTTCTTCGAAAGTGTGATCAATGGTTGTAACCCTTCAATGATAATATTAGTAGACACTGTCAGATCTTTAAGTTACTGTCATTAAAATGGTGAACGTTTTATAGGCTACATACAGTTATTATACTTATGGATGAAAAGTCACTTAGAGTGGAAAAAATATGCTTTCTTGAAGCTTTATGTCCGCAGTCAAGCTTCGATTAAGGAATTTTGTAAAAGTGGGTGGTCAGAACAAAAGTCTAAAAAAGAGTAGGTAGCTTTCTTACAAAAACTAACAAGCATTGAAGTAAGATAGTTGATCCCATAGATGAATCGTGAACCTATGCTATATCAGTATGAATATAACAATGTGGTCTCATTACTGAGTTTATGAGGAGTAACAAGTTATGCACCACTTTTAGTGAGAAGGTAGTTTGGGGTAAAACAGTTTATTCCCATGACACATGAGCTTTATCAATTAAATTTTTCTTACAATGAGCCAAAAGTATTTCAGAGGATGAATGAGGTGATTAAAGCATGAAAAAACCCTCGTAAAGTGAGTCATAGATTGTTAACTAATAAAGTCACTCAGGGATACTTGGTTTGGAGAGCAAGACAAAAATAGAAAATGGTATTCACTTATGAAAGCTTTCAACCGCCAACAAGAGAAATGCTTGAAAAAATACCACCAGAATTAAAACTTGCAAGAAAAGAATTCGAGGCCGAAAAAGATAGGTTAAAGCAAGAGATTCAGAAGCTTCAAGAGGAGAAAGACAAAATTGAAAAGCATGAAGTCAAAGTTTACAAGATTGCTAGGAAACGTGACATAGCTGTCCAAAACTTATCAGAGTTATACCATGAACATAAGAGGTTGTATGTGAGGGTACAAGCCAAAGAGATAACAATTGTTGAAATGATTGAAGAAAATGCATGATTGAAACAAGAATACATTGAATTGGAAAAAAAAAGTACTCAAGTACAGACAGAAAATAACATGTTAAATAGCTATCTAAGTAAGTTAAGATAAAAGTTGAATAAACAAGAAGACTACATTGTTGTATTAGTTAGAAAGCATAGAGAGTTATCATATCAAGTTTGGTGTGGTAAAATAGAGAACCTAAGAAGATAAAAGTACATTTAGCACCTAACAACCTAAATTTGCAAATGGGTATATAAGGCAAGAGAGATGGTAGAAGAGCCAGAAGCATTAAAACAAGTGGTGGCCTCAGTAAGAGAACATGAGCAGCACCTGCTGAACTTCATCAAGAAAATAAGAGCCAGTATAAGCAAATCAAATGATTTTATGGTTATAACTCTAGGATGATAAATTTTATGTAAACGAAAGTTTTTTAAAATAAATGAAATCTTTTGGTTGAACATTGTCTCCAAGTAAATGTTTTTGTCTTCAAGAAAATGTATGAATATGTGTAGACTATCATGATTTGAATAGGGCTAGCCCAAATGATAACTTTTCTTTATCTCATATCGACACACTAGTAGGTAATATGGCTAAACATTCAATGTTCTCTTTTATGGATGGGTTCTCAGGGTATAATCAGATAAAAATGACTACAGATGATATAGAAAGACTATTTTTGTGACCATATAAAAAATTTTTTGTTACAAAGTCATATCTTTTGGGTTAAAAAATGCTGGGACAACATACCAAAGAGTCATGGTGACGTTCTTTCATGACATGATACACAAAAAGATTGAAGTGTATGTAGATAATATGATTACAAAATCTCATGAAAATAAAGATCATGTCACCAACCTCAGAAAGTTATTTGAGAGATTGAAAAAAATTTAACTCAAGTTGAACCCAGCCAACTGCACCTTTGAGACAAAGTCAAAGAAGTTACTAGGCTTTGTAGTTAGTAAAAAATGGATTAAAGTCAATCCAGATAAAATATAAACCATTCAAAATTTATCCCCTCTAAGTACACCAAAAAAAGTTTGAGATTTTTTGAGAAGATTGAACTACGTTTCACGGTTCATATCTCAACTTACTTATAAATGTGATCTCATTTTTAGGCTTTTTCGTAAGAATAATCTTAAAAAATGAAACGAGAAATGTCAAGTGACTTTTGATAAAATTAAGCAATACTTGTCAAAGCCTTCAGTGTTGGAGCCACCTGTTTCAAGAAAACTTTTAATTTTATACCTGACAGTGTACGAGAATTCAATGAAATGTGTGCTGGGATAGTAAGATGAATATGATAAAAAAGAGAGAGCTATTTATTATCTGAGTAAAAAATTTATAAAATATGAGTTCAAGTATTCTTCTTTGAAAAAGATGTGTTATGCATTAGCTTAGACTGTCAAAAGACTCAGACAATACATGCTCTATCACACCATTTGACTTATAAAAAAATTGAATCCAATTAAATATATCTTCAAAAAGCCTTCTTTGTTTGAAAAAATTTTTAAGTGACAAGTAATGCTCTCGAAATATGATATCATATATGTAAGCCAAAAAGTAATAAAAAAGAATGCTATAGCTGAATTTCTTACAGATCGTACTACTGAAGAATATGAACCAATGAGATTAGAGTTCTCTGATGAAGATCTTATGACTGTTTCCCAATCAGAGAAAGGAGAGCATGAAAAAAAGTGCTGAAAAATGTATTTTGATGGAGCTGCCAATGCCTTGAGACATAGAATTGGGGTAATTCTGATTTTCTAGAAGAACAATACTACCTTATAACAGTGATGCTAAATTTTAATTGCACAAATAATATCACTGAATATGAGGCATGTGTCATGAGTTTACAAGCTGCTATAGATAAGAAAGTTAAAGCACTAAAAGTGTTTGGAGACTCAACTCTAGTTATATATCAATTGAAAGGAGAATAAGAGACGAGAGATTCAAAACTCTTTTCATATCATAAGTATATTTTAGAGTTGATAAAGCAGTTTGAAGATATCCAGTTTAATCATTTACCTGAATAGGAGAATCTGATTATCGATGTCTTGGTTACTCTGGTTGTAATAATTCGAATTAGTGATAATACTGATATTCAACCTATTAGATTAGATGTCAAGGATATGCTGGCTCATTGCTCCAATATAAAAAAAGAAGAGGATGGAAAGCCCTGATTTTATGATATATTATAGTACATTAAGAACCAGTAATACTTAGTTTAAGCAATAAAAAATGATAAAAGGGTCATCCAAAGATTAGTTATGAGCTTTTTCCTGGATGAAGATGTTCTGTACAAAAAGAGCCATGATCAAGTATGTTTGAGATATGTAAAAAAAGTCGAAGCAAAAAAAATCATTGAAGAGGTATATGATGAAATATATGAGGCACATACCAATAGACATATGATGACAAGATAAATCATAAGAGCAGGGTACTACTGGTTAACAATAGAGAATGATTACATTGATTACGCTAAAAAATATCACAAATGTCAGATATATGTCGATAAGATTCATGCTTCGTCATCTGTTTTACATGTTTTAGCAGCATGTGAGGTATGGATGTCATTGGCCCTATTATCCTAAAAGCTTCTAATGGGCATAGGTTTATTTTTGTGATGATAGATTACTTTACGAAATGGGTAGAGGTAGTATCATATGTAAATGTAACATGATCTGTGGTTTGTAAGTTTATAAAAAAAGAGATCATTTACTGATATGAGCTTTTAGAGAGAATCATTTTAGACAATATCAAGAATCTAAATAGCAAGAAATATGTACCCAATACAAGATCAAGTATCATAATTTGGTGCCATACTGTCTGAAAATAAATGGGACAGTTGAAGCAGCTAATAAGAATATAAAAAATTTTTTTGAAAAGATGACCAAGACCTATAAAAACTGGTATAAGAAGTTACCATTTGTACTGCATGCATATCGAACATCGATGGGTACCTCTACTGGGGTAACTTCATTTTTTTTTTGTTCATGGGATGGAAGTTGTATTGTCAGTAAAAGTAGAAATCTCATCCTTGAGGATTCTAAAAAAAGTTAAACTGAAAGAGGTTGAATAGATTCGAAAACACTATGAACAGTTAAATTTCATAGAGAAAAAGAGATTGACAACGTTGTGCCATGGTCAATTATATAAAAAAAGAATAATGAGAGCTCATGACAAAAAAGTTTGACTTCGGTGTTTTCGATAAGGAGAATTGGTCTTGAAAAAAATTATCTCAAGTTAGGATGATAATAGAAAAAAATGAACTCCGAATTGGGAAGGCTCATATGTGGTGAAACGGGCTTTCTCAGGTGGAGCGTTGATATTGGCTGAGATGGATAGAAATGATTTACCTCATCTTATAAATTTTGATGCTGTGAAGAAGTACTATACTTTAAAAAAAATGAAAAAGAAAAAAATGAAAGGAAAAAATGAAAAAATTGAAAAAAAAAGAAAAATGAAAAATGAAGACTCAAGACGAAAATCCTAAAAGGGCAGTTTGAGTCATAGGGGATTTATTTAAGTTGAAAACCTGAAAAGACAGCTTAGATAAGGAAGATACAACATTAAATCTAAAAATTCTTCAGCATTGAGGCTAGCAAATTCTGAGAAGCTCTAAGTTGTTAAATGCATTAGGTGGTTGAGTTCTTTGAAAAGGACCTTGAGATGTGTTATCATGGTTGTTCGATTGTTTATTTTTGGGCATTATCTCCTTATACCGATCTTTGTAATTTTTTTTTGGTCAAAGTTTGTCAGTATTTTTCCTAATAAAAGATATTTTACTTTATTCTTTGTGTGTCTTTTCTGTTGACTATTTCCTAACCATTCTTATTCTTTTCTCCTTAATACCTTACAATGGAAGAAATGTGTGAATGCATTTTTTTTTTTAAGTTTAAAATAATGATTGATAAATGAATAATAACATGAAAAATTTTTACATTACATTGGAAAGGTCAATAGTGATAAGGGCAAAATTAAGATGTTCAGTTCCTGATAAAGACATTGAATTTGAAAGAGATTTCTTGTAAAAAGAATATGAGAATTAAATGAAAGAGATGATCGAAAGTTACGTTGACTTGATCTTTGAAGAATAAAGGGTTCGATGCCTAAGAAAAGAGCTTGAGAAACTTGAGTACCACAATTAAATAAGAATTTATTAGCCAGCATTCGTATAGCATGCATTGAATTTCACATGCATTACATTTTACATAGCATATATTGCATTTAAGGCAGTATAGTGCATAAATTCAAAAAGTAAGGGTATTTCAAGATCTCATATAAAAAAGATAGATGTGAAGACTTTTTTATGTAAAAGTTTTAAATTTGAGAAAAAGCTTGTGATGTAAGATTCTCATCCTTGAAAAGAGATATCTCTTGGTATCAGGATTGATTTGCAAGACCCTTAAGCATAATCTCCTGAAATTCCTTCAAACACGATTTTTGATTCCTCTAGACATGATTGTCAAGAAGCAATTTATTTTTTCAAAGTTTTGTTGTTTCTGTTTATAGGAGCTTTGTTTATGTTTTTCAAAGTCATTGAGCATCTGATTAGAAGAGTTTTGTTTATGTTTTTCAAAGTCGTTGAGCCTCTGATTAGAGGAGCTTTGTTTATGTTTTTCAAAGTTGTTGAGCCTCTGCTTATAGGAGCTTTATTTATTTTTCAAATGTCGTTGAGCCTATACTTAAAAGAGCTTTGTTTATTTTTTAAAAGTCGTTGAGCCTCTGTTTAGAGGAGCTTTATTTATTTTTCAAATGTCGTTGAGCCTATACTTAAAAGAGCTTTGTTTATTTTTTAAAAGTCGTTGAGCCTCTGTTTAGAGGAGCTTTATTTATTTTTCAAGAATTGTGAACCTCTCATTAGGGGTGTTTCGAGTGTCTTTTTTTTAAAAAAAAAATGAATGTGTCGGCATAAGTGGGGTGTCTACATCTTTGCACAATTCTTGTTGCACAAAACATATGCAAAGAGAGGCAGTTGTAGACACTTAATCTATCTGGGGTCTACCTTTTGATTAATTAAAAAATAAAAATGAAACAAAAGTAGATGAATTGGTGTAAAATTAGGCTAAGGAGTTTGGATTGAATTAAGAGAGGTTGGATGAGACTAAAAGTCCAGAGGAGTTGGGATTTCTATTTGACTTTGGATTATGTCCTATAAATATAGATCCTAACCAAGCTTGCTAGGAGACACAGAAAATATACATAAAAAAGAGAGAAAACGTAAGCAAAAATAATGTTTAGAGGCGGTTTAAAATTTTAAAATTTTTTTTTTTGAATTTTTGGCTTTTTTTTCTAGGAAATTTTAGATTTCGAGTAATTTTTTCGACGACATTCAAGTTTTTCGACGAATATTTTGGTGAAAAACCTAATTTTGGTGTGTTTTCCAGATTTCAGTATAACATTTAACCAAAATTTGGGTTTTGTTTAGAAAAAGAAAGAAGAAAAAAAAGAAAAAAGACGCATCTGCTGAAAGGCTGAGTTTTTAGCCTTTTATACCCTGCTAAAACGACGTTATTTTGGTGTTAGTAAACCCAGATGATTCGTGTGTTTTCAAATGGGTGACCCAATTCGTAATGCGACCCGAAACAACAACCCACTTCTCTACCTGGGTTCGAGCCGAAGCGAGCCGAGCCGTTTCTCATCAAGCCACACATTTGAGCCGCTTCTGTCTCTCAAGTCAAGCCGAATCCAAGCCGTGCCGAGCTGTTTCAATGTTTTTTTTTTATAAATTTATTTTATTTATTATTAAATTAAAATTATTTGGTATTCTTTTATTTTTTAATTTTAATTTTATTTCTTATTTCTTTTTTTAATGATTTTTCTAAAATAAAAATTTCAAAAAAAAAATATTTTTAGGGAAAAATTAAAAGTATCAATTTAAAAAAAAAAGTTTCTAAAATAAAAAATTTCAAAAACATTTTGAGGGGAAAGTTGAAAGTATCAATTTCCTTGAAAATAAAAAAGTTTAAAAAATATTTTTTAAAAAAAGGTTGAAAGTATCAATTTTTCTTAAAAATAAAGTTTCTAAAATAAAATTTTCCAAAAACATTTTGGGAGAAAAAGTTGAAAATATCAATTTTCTTGAAAATAAAATGTTTAAAAAATATTTTTAAGGAAAAGTTGAAAGTATTAATTTTCCTTAAAAATAAAATTTTTAAAATAAAAAATTTCAATTGTTTTAAGAAAAAGTTGAAAGTATCAATTTTCTTTGTACAAAAGCAATAAGTTTTTTTTTTTTAAATGAAAAGAAAAAGATTTATATCAAAAGGTGAATCATTATTTTTTTTATTTTTTTTTTTGTAATTTTTTTAATGTTAAATAATCAGACAATTGAGTCTCTGTAAGTGAAACAATAATTTTTTTGTATACTCTTGAGATGAGGAGATTTTTCTTAATTTTCTGACAAAAGTATTAGAGTCAATTAAAAATAATTTTTAATAATTAATTACTTGATAAATTTTTTAGGCTTAATGAGTAACACGAAATCAAGCTGGTACCATTTTTCGATGGGTGTTGTGAGGGTGTTATAATCTTTCTCGCTCGTAACCGAACTCCCGAACTTCGTTCTGGTTGATAGACCCGAATCTATTCTTTTAGGAACCCTTAGTCAAGCTTAGGTGTTACTTGAAATGATAGATTTTTTAGGTGATCAATCGTACCTAAACAAAAAAGATTGATGATGACTCTTTAAGTTAATGTCTAGTGATAGATCCTCAGATCTAAACGTTATGACATTGGTAAAGTGGAAAATTCAAGTTAGAGTCATAAACCAAACGATAATTTCTTAGCAGAATTACTAAAATTAGCATACCTATTGTCGCATGGTAGAAAACTCATAATGGCTGGTTGCGATAATTGCTTTAAACATGCAAGGAAGGTCCCTTCTTGATTCTAATATTTTAATAAGGTTGACAAATGAAAAGAGAAAAAAGAAGTTAAAAGGCAACTATTAAGATCATTCAAACATAGCAAGTATAAATAATATTAAAATTATCGATAATTGAAGACAAATAATTGTGTTAAGCATATCATAATTGCATAGCACAAATTCTATTGCTAAACCTATACCTAATTAGAAACTTCCAGGTTGCAAATATAATTATATCACAATATATTTGACAATTCAGAGACATCGTCTAAGAATCTCCAACAAACCCAGCAAAGTATACGATAGGAAGCTTACAGTTATTGGGGGTGAAGCAGTTCCATTTTTCTGGAGGACCAGAAATTTAATCGATTAATTCATTAATCAGTAAAAAAACCAACTGTACTATGGCAAACAGATAGATATAGTCACTGTACCTCTGACGCAGAAACAGAATATTTTCGAGAAGCTTTTCCCTTCAAGCGATTAGAGAAGCTTTTGGAGAAGCTTTGATTCCACAATTACCCCTCAATTTATTTATTTTTAAATTGCTTATCAGCCCTCTTTTAAGGATGCTGGGGATAATGTTTTATAGTAAGTTACAGATATTGATTTCTTGCTGTTTATTTTTTATCTCTTTAAAATTATTCAATGCTTTATAAACCGTTGAAGTTTGAATCTTTCGTTAGCTTAGCAATAGTCTACCTTGGTATATTATTCAATAATTCTAGCATTAATTTATTGAGTTTGCTTAAAATATAGAAGCCTCTCTTATCATGCATCAAAATAAAACTTTAAACCAGTAAGCTGGTCAAAAACTCAATCCAACTCAGGGCAGTAAAAAAAGCGAAAATTAACTTGAACCGTAGTGTTTAATATGATTGAGATCGGATTTTGATAAGAAATTATTCTATATTGTCAGGTAAAACATATTGTTAATTACAAAAATAATAAATTGTATCCGTATTGTAAAGTTCTCTAGATGAGACTAAAAGAAAAACAATTTCCGGGGTCAGCCAAGTTAAAAACGATTGTAAAATAGCTAGATTCCTCGACCAACCGCTACTTGTATTTTGTCAAAGACCTACAATAAACCAACTATTATAAACAAAAAAATATATCATTGTCGAAAAGGACTGAACAATAGGCAATTGAAAAGTATCCTACGTCTACATTGCCCTACCTATTTTTCCTGCTTCAATGTTTCTGGAACTTAAAACAAAACAAAACAAAAAAAAAAAAAAACCTTAAACCATTAAAACTTGATTCTCACTTTTAATTTAAAATTTCGGATTTAGATATCGAGATTATAAGGATGAAAAAGAGGTTTTTTTTTTTTTTTTTTTTTGAACTCTGTATATTCTGTATACCCAAAGAGAAAGGGTGGGTAGACTTAAACTCGGGATTTGGTCAAGTCTAGAAAGGTTGGCCAATGTTGCCTTTAGTAATTGTTTTTTTAAGGTTACTTTATGGTAAAAAGTACTATATGAATATATAATTTATTAAACAAAAGCAAAAGTGAGACCTTTGAGTACGTTGGAAAAAGGGGTCCTTTCCACTTTCTGAAAGTAGTGGACATTTTTTATTGTTTTATTTAAAAGTAAGTATTGCACTTTTAATTAAATTTATTACTAATATTTTAAAATTATTTTTATTAATTAAAATTTTAAAAATATTTTAAATTAATTTTTTATTTATTTTTATACTTATTAAAATAATTAAAATTTTAACATTAGAGCCCAAACAACCCTGTCATCCACCTTCCATATTTAAAAAAAAAAAAAAAAACCAACCTTTGTTGACTCTGTCCGATGACTAAAGGACTCCACAACCAACAGTCGTCTCTTTCCTATTGGTATATATGCTATTGCCAAACCTTTTTTTTTTTTTTTTCTTGTTACCAAATTTCTAACCTAAATTAGATTCTTTTAAGAAAAATAGAAAATAAAATTGAAACTAAATGAATCCTTTTTTACTAGCTTTGATTAGTTATGTTCTAATTAGATGTTCAAAATTTGAGGCACAGCTTAAATAAACACCAATTTTCCACCTCAAATTTCATTTATTTTCAACATTCATAATTATGATCGTGTTGAAATTGATGTTCTTTAGCTAAAGTTTTTAGTATATTATTTTATTTTTTTATATATTGCATTATAAATATCACTTTATGATTAAAATAATATTCACAACGCCAATAAAAATTATTTTCAGAGTGCGTCTAAAGAGACCTTCAATCAATTATGTATTAAAGAACTTGGTAGATGAATGAAAGTGTTGCATACTTGTAATTGGATTTATATTAATCCTCATTATTATTCTCATGTCCTTTTTGCAAGGATGTAAGCAAAAGTACCTACCTTGAACTTTAAACAAGATTATTTTTTACGCAAAAAAATAAATTTTATTTTCCCAACAAGCATATCCATGTCATATTTGTCTTAATTAGTCTCTGAAACCTTGATGATTAGATGAAAACCAATATTAATAGTCTCTCAACTACCGATGCAATGACCAAATTTTGATAAGAAATGTCAACTAATGTTTCACAATACAAACAAAAATAGAAAAATATACAATTTCTCTATATTATATCGTTTTTCTTTTACTCGCTAGTGAACTGTTAGTTCACTGTTATTCAAATTGGTTTAAAATTTGAGCCAATAGCCGTAAGGCAAAAAGGAAGTTTTTTTTAGTCCAATAATGTAACTATCAAGTCCATTGCTGGCAGATACAAACCCTTATAAAAATACCATCGACTGCCTTTAGTCTTTATCTTCCTTTTTACTTCCTTCTTCTGCAATTCACATAAGTTGTCTCCCTGGAAAAAAGATATGTCAAGTCAATATCCCGACGGCGGTGATCCAAATGGGTGGTTTGGTAATCACAGTGGTGGCGATGACGATGTTTCTTCCACGACCATTGTTTGGATCGTGGCAGGAATATTAATAGCTATTCTGGTACTGGTAGTGGCTTATTATATGGCAAAGAAAGGGAAATCCTTTGGTTTGTGCTTCTCCTGCAAGATTGAATTTGGCCACAGCGACGAGGGTCAGTCCAAGTGTTGATTTTAATATTTCTCGACTCTGCTTTAGCCCAAAATTTGTTAGAAAAATAATGATTTACTTGCATGCTTGTAGCGTTTCTCAACTATAATTTATCTCCTACATATGTCTTTGTATCGCTTTTATTTCTACTTCATATAAGTTCCTACTCTCGTCGATTTGTAATGTTTAATTGTTTTAAGAATCTAGCTCTTTGATCAATGTGACAGGCAGCAAAAGGAAAAATTATTCTGTATCGCTCTCAAAGGAAATATAAAATCTTTGATTTCTGTGATTTTTACAAAATATGCGAGTGAAGGAAAAAACAACATTGCCGCCCAAACTGTAATTCGTGCTTGTCTCTTCTCCCTCATCACTTTTCGATTGCTCTTTTCATGGTTTTTGTTTCCACAGCTCGTTACAATTACTTTTGCCAAATTCTGCACATTCCAGTCTCTATTTTTACCAAAAATGCTAAGTTCATCATTTCTCTCCTCCTATTAACCATATTTACCTTCTGACCCAAAAAAAAAAAAAAATCATACCCATCTTTTGAATCGAAATTGTTAGAGATTAAAATTTAATTAAGACGAGTCAGGTCAACCCGTCAACTCATTATGCAATTTGCAGCACAAAATTCACGATGTTGAGAAATATTTTGAGTGTGATTGAAATGACAGTAAACCTTGACGAAATCTCTATTACCGCTGCTGATCTGAAAGCAGTATGCATGATTTTTCTTTTTCAATCATATAAATCCATATAACAATTATGCCGACTTTGCATGTTAATATCGTCATAATAAATAATAAATTTATGAACATTTATTTGTTATGAATAATCAAACCGTCCAAAATTTAAGTGTTTCTTAACAAAATTAAATAATACTTTGTTGACTTGACCTGAAAATTATTTTTTTTAAATTTAAAGTTTTTTTTTTTTTTTAAGCATTGAAATTAAAATTTTAATATTTTATTAACTACCAACCGATCACATCACCGTTGGCAAACGAATTTCTAATTGAATGATCCACTATTTGCACCCACCATGTGAGGCAATCTCTTTTAACACTTTAATTAGCGTAGAAATCGAGTTATTTTAATTTTTATTATCAATAATTTTATTTTTTTATTAGTTATGGAAAAGTCAGAAACAAAATAAATTATTATGATTATTGTTTAAAATATACTTTTTAACATGATAATTAACATTTCGACTCAAGAAATTTTTCTTCATTTTTGAAAGTTTTTATGAAATTAATTAATAAATTATCATTTCATATAAAATTTAAACTTCAAAACAAACTTAAAAAATATTCATATATAAATTTATCATTTTATTTTTTATTTTTTAAAAATATATTTTTAAAATATATATATCAATCTTTTTTCTTAATTATAACTAAAAACTTTAGGCCAAAATAAAAAATTGTGGTAGTGTAAACACATCGTTTGAGTTGAGCCCAATTACTGATAATGGTCTTGGGCTTAACTTATGCCCAAAAACAAGCTATAAAAACCTTGCTCTTCCTCCTCTGGATTCACGACTCTGGTTGCTTGCTTTGGGACGTTGGGTAAATAAAGGAAATTAAAAGGAGAAGAATGATTCGAAGCCGATTGCTTTGGTTCACCTTGGGGTTTTCGGTGACAGCAGCTTCAATCTCTCAATTCATCTATAAAGACCTCTGGACTGATCGTTATGCCCTTAAATCTGATGTACTAACTTTTATTCTTTCCCCTTCGGAATTTGGATTCTCTGAGTATTCGGTAATTGTTTCAGTACAATCTGATTCAAGTTATTTGTTTCTTTTTTAAAATATTTTCAGATGAAGCAGAAGTTTGATGCACTAGAAACTAGAGTGTCGAATCTGGAATCGCTTCCTCCGGAGAACCCTAATCCTGCTCAGGTACTTTCTTTTTTTGTTAGTATTTTAATTTTTTGTGGATTTTATAATTGATTAATTAGTTAATTAGAGCGTTTTCTTTCAAGAATATATTTTTATATATTCCTATTATATCCAAATTTGCTATACCTTTTGCAAATTTATTTATGAGTTATGACATTATGAATTAAAAATAATTTAATTCTAAGAAGGTGAACGAAATTTGGTAAAATTTCCATGCAACTTCTCTTCATTGTTTTGGACATTATTTCAATTCAATATGTTGATGATTGATCAAAATGAGGTGGCTATAGGTAAATTGCTTGTGTCCAGAAATTTTATTAACCGTAATTTGTGAATTAGACGCCACGCTATGGATATTAGAATGTTTCATTATTTTGATAACTGAAAATCCTTTTGCAAGTGTGGATTCATGATCCATAAGATACCTTTCTTTGTGTAGCTTAAAAACCGATAAACTTCTGTAAATACCAAAACATAAAGATGTTAGGATTCCCGGAATTGCATGCGCTGTATCATGTCCAGTCATGAAAAACGACGTTTTTCTGCATAGATTAGTACTAATAACATTTGAAAAGTGCCGTGCATCGAGCTTGAGCCCAAGTTTTATCTCAACTTGGGATTAGAGTTCACTCTTGTTTTCTATCCCTTTTTTTTTTTTTTTTTGTTATTGCTGGTCCATTGGCTGGGTAAAACAGCAGTATTGCCTTTCATGAATCTCTGCGTGGGTCCTTTATTTTGATGTGAAATGATCTTAACAGCTAAGCTTGCTGGCATATTCTGCGTAGGATAGGGAACTTACTCTTTAGCTATAAATTTAGAATGAAGTTTAGGGAGAGCAGGACAAATTTTCACCTGAAAATGGTTGAGGAGCATTGATCGGGCTAATGTGGGATTTTTATGCAGCTCAATACGTTTCTTATTTGTTCTGTTCCCCAAATTAATTAAATCTTTTGTGGTGGTTTGGCATGAGAGAAAATGATTATTTGTTCTTTCAGAATGGTTTTGTTCTATGCTCTTCCAAATTCATTGATGTCTATAAGCTGTTTGATCTCATCTTATTAGTTTTCTTCGTTGCAGGTTGAAGGTTAGGTTTTATATGAAGCTCGGATAGTTTTTGGTTTGAGTCTGACTTTATTACTCAATGTATTTGGTTTTAAAACAATGAATCAAAGTAAAAGGAATAATTTACTTACATTCATTTTGATATTTTGAGCAACGTTATGCAGTGTGAATAATGTTGTATTTTGGTAATTCCTTCACACATTTTTATGATATAGTAATATTGTCACCAAACCATCCAATTTTGGTTACAAATTCATGAAATTACTCAACTGGAGCTATTTTCAGGGTATTAATTACTCTGCCTGTTGCATCTCTGAGAAACATCATTGGCCATCCATTTTGTGTGAGTCCAGCAAACAAGTGAGATGGCTGCCTATTTCCATCTCTATCAGTTGAGCCATCTCCTCAGGCAAAATGCTCCCTACCATCAAATCTCAGTTCAACCCGTCCCCTTCTTCCAAGAATACATTTTATGCTAGAATCAGTAGCAAACTTTCTTGCTACGCAAGCTGATGCAACCACAGTTTTTGGGAGTGGTCGTCACTCAACGGTATCTGAATAATCTATATCTACTGCAATTATTTTCAACAATTGAAATGCGACTAGGATTGACTCTTGTTCAACCATTATACAGAACAGAATTTTCATCCACATGACTAAATATTCATGGGCTACACGGATTAATAGTTCCTAGAACCAACAGGCTACACGGATTAATAGTTCCTAGAACCAATCAAATTAAAAATGATATGAAACATGAAATGGAACATGTTGCATTCTAATTTATCAGAAATAACACACTTAGAAAACATTTTTAATTTGACAAAACGACTCCACCGCAAGTAACTGGTTTATTCCCTTTCTTTTTCCTTCTTTCCAGATTTGAATTGAGAATTCCTAGCTCGAGCTAAATGCTCAGAAGTATCATCAGTAAGCCTTGAATCATGATTTTATCTGATGGGATGATCGAGGAAGGATGTTGTTGGCCAGTTCTTCATTTACCTTGACTGGAAGTGGGGGCATTTGTTTCATTACCTCTGGCAGGTCATTCATGCTGCCAGAAAAAAACAAAAAAAAACAAGAACTCATTAAACATTGAAGAATGTACGGAAGATGTACAGTACACATTGTTCTATGTCCAATTACAATGTACTATATTATTCCCAGATTAGAAGATATATATATATATATATATATATATATCTGTCTGTGCAAATAGGAGGCGTCTTAAACCTATTCACTTCATCAATTATTAAGTAATGAAATTTCCTACTAATTAAGTGAAACTATTTCAAAAGTATTGCGTTTAAGCTGCTTTTTCATGTTCATAATTTCCTATGAAGGAAACTGATTAAGTTAACAAACCTGAAACCATAGTGATGATGACAGCAAGAATACTATTAATGGTATTGCAGAAAAGTAAAAGATTCCATTATCACCTTAAATGTACTGTCTTACAGTACAAGACAATGAACATTCATAAACTTGCAGTCATGAAATAAAAAATGCAACAGTGAAAAATAATGTCCTCTAATTAACAATGAAAAATCTCTATTTTGGAGATAACAAAGAAAGCATAGAGGTAATAACATACTCATTCAAGATTGTGAGGATGTTGTCCCAGGCTTTACATAGGAGATTTACATTATCATGTATCTGCAAGGAAAAAAATAATAATAACTATCAATAAAGAAGGCATATGTCATTAGCTAATAGGGAGACAGCAACTGTCAAAGCTACAGTGGTAACAAGGTCAACCAATCAGATGGCTGCAATCAATAAAAAACTTCCAATGTCATAAAGTGCATTTAGAAAGAAAATTGACATTATCTTACCAGGTGCCAAAAAATAAGAGTTACATATTAACTATTCAAGATTCTAAATAATAAAAGAAAAGTAATTTGTAATAATGGGACATCTGCCAGTTTTCTGCATAAGAATTGCATAACAACTAATTATTAGTTCCATGAACCAGAGAGTGTTGGTGCCTTCTCATAAAATCAAATTAGTTCATTTCATTAAGTTGAAAATTCTTTTTCATTCTATTATTTTACCATGTTGCCACTTTCATTCAAAACCACAATGACAGTATATAAACAAGTGCATGAATACATATATATATATATATATATATATATATATATAAAATAGGGGAGAGATCCAGTTACACCAAAAAAGTTTTATACCTTTTAACACATTTTTCTAACTATTGATTTCAATAAATACAAGACATGATACTAAACCATTTTTTCTTTTTTTTTTTGACTTGTCTTTCTCATTCCTTGGATTTATTGAAATCAATGGTTAGAAAAAGGTGTAAAACTTAAAAGTTTTACACTACTTGCCTCTTTAGAATAAGCTTTAAAGAAACATAATAGAAAGAATTCAACTCCTATTAAATACAAAGGACTTATTTGATTAGACATAAGTCTTGAGAGAGAGAGAGAGAGAGATGATCACTTAAAGCAAACTGCAGCAGTAGCAGTAGCACTAATGAATGCAAAATTAGAAAATAACAGCTCATAAGAATGCCAGAGCAGATGTACATGAGCAGAAAATTTATTGAAACCATATATTATACCTGGAAAGCTGCAAAATTTGCAGAAATCTGATTAAACATTTGAGCATTTTGTTCAAGCAGCTCTCCCGTCACACCACCAATGGCTGAAAAGACATTCAAATTAAAAAAATGTACAAAAAGCAAAATTACTATATTGAAATCTCAAAAACATTTCACACTAATCATGAATCTTCTCTTTTATCATTTTTCTGTTGGTAAATCTTAAACCCAATCTAAGGTTCATGCTTCACAAGGTTGTTAGCTCCAAAGAATGTACACTACTTCAAGCTCTAAGCTTGATCAAATTTAATAAATTTAAAAAGAAAAAAACATAACCAATTGTCTTTACTCTGATTGAGCATAAAAATTACAACTGAAAGTTTCTCTTCAGCGGTAATTTTTATATAGGTAAAAAGGTAAGAGTCCTCACTATATATGTCTTAACCAAACCTTTGTATGGGATGCCATCATCATTGTCCATAGGGATAATTGGTGGAGCATATGAAGGACCATTAGGCCTGGTTAAATGAGATGTAGACTTTGCCAAAGAGTCTGTACCCTTTTCCTGTGAAACAATGTCCTTATTAAATTGAGCTTTCAAGAATTGAAGCAGAGAATCTAAGAAAATAACCAAGATACAAAGATATGAACTGCATAAATATGAGAGCTTAGGAAACTTTTAATGGGAAGGTGAAGCAGTTTCATCACCTATCTGAGCTTAAACAAAAAGGGCTAGAACCTAGAGAAAAACACCTAAAACCATCCAGAAATTTCTCAAAAGGACCCAGAGAATTAATTTGGACACTCATGCATCTGTCAGGGTTGAACATACTAGGAAGTAGCCCTTCCCTGAGATAGGGCAGGTTTCAACTTTCAGCTATATCTAGTTATGCCCGAGACTTAATGCTTAATTTATCTGATAGTCAGTTAATCATGCAACAGAGACACAGTGGAAATTCCATAATCATGTTACATATATGGCCTACTTATGTAACCTTGATTTATTATCTAGTTACCATCCTGCCTCTTGACTATTTTCTGGCACACCTTATTTCAAGACCAACATGCATATGTATTATGTAATAGAGAAGGATGAGAATATGACAAACACAGGAGTGCATGTGTTAGATATTTATGCATTTCAAGCAACTGTCAAGTCAAGAATGCCAAAACACGCCATCTTCAATCATAGGTAGAAAAAATTCTTTGACCACAGAAAACAGATCCAAAATTCATATATAGAATAAGAAACCACTAAAGTTACCACAGGCCAGGCAATTTTGTTCAAGAAACAACCATATGGAATGAACTTTCTTCTGAAGACATATTTCAAGGAACCAAACCAATTATGAAACATAAAGCAGTGTCAAAATACATTGCTCAAATCAAATGTACTGGCGTAAAATTTTTGACAAACATACCCTTCTCTCTTTATTTTTCCTTGCTGAATTATGATCCTCTTTCCTCCGTTTGCCATTTTCCTTTTTCTGCAAACAGATTCAACTAGGTGATTATTTAGCATACAAATACAAGGTACATTTATACACATATTTGCTACACAATTACAATCAAAATGATTATGACACATTTTGCACACATTATGCCATATATAATTCCACCATAAAACTACAAATCATTATTTTTCCTTTTTAAAGATAGAGATGCTAAAAGCCAAACTCGCTATAGAACTTTTGCAAGATGACAAAGAACTTAGAAAAGAATATAGAAAAGGAAAAAGCATCCATCAATAAGGAGGAAAAAGAAGAATTTGTTGAAAACCTCAATCATACCCTAGTTATATGGAGTCAACCTTCCAATCAGCTAAACAAGGAATCCAGCAAAGTCAGTCACAAACCCAATTATTAGTTAAGTTATTTATACATGACTAATGATCCACGGTCTATGTAAAGGCATTGAAGAGCATTGGGCATCTTAATGTTCACTGCTATCATACACTGAATTTTCAGTAGAATCTTACAACTCAATGTAATTAGATTTTTCTTTTTATAATATTATATGAATATAGTCTAAAATTCATTTCTAACAAATGTCTACGACAAATATTAAAACTGGTATTTAGGTTAATGAAAATGCAGTTTGCGGCATTTTATAAATATCAATTAGACATTAAATAAGCTTATAGGTAGTCCCAACCTCATTTTAATAGCCCCTTCTCTATCCCATGGTAAAGAGTACATGTCAAACATATCAGCTTTTGGTTTTGCCTCCAATAAAACAGGATATGGATCCCCAAGAACCACCAATATCAATTTTAATAATTACCATCTGGACATTTCCTGCACATAAGATTCATTGCAATGATAATAGAGTCATAAGCCACACATCCCTGGCAACAAGAGAAAATAGGAAACCCTTGTAATTTTATAAACCGAAACCCAAAGGAAGACAGTTTTGACCAATTTCCAAATAGAGTTATTCTCTCTTTTTTTGCCAATCACATTTGGGCCTTTTATTTCTAAAGAACACCACACTGCTGCAAACATATGACATTTCCATTTATTCACACCAGTTCCGCATCAAATGAGAAAAACTAAACCCAAGACATTTAGGCATGCTCCAACTAACTGCAACCATTAATACTCACAAATGAAAATTTTAATTTGGCCAAATGAAAAAATATTATGCTCTCAATATAGATCATTTAAGAAAAAAGATTAATAAAGATATAACTCTATGACCACCAAAGAATTAGAGGCTTCTTAATCTTTCTCCTGCAGCAGCAAAAAAATAAATCTTTCTCTATGTTGCATAAAACTTATGCCATTTATTTTCAAATTGGTAAGCTTTGAACATAAGTGATAACACCAATAAGCTGCAAAGCCCAAGTATAGTTAAGTGCTTGTTCACCTATCTGCATTAAATCTCAAATGAACATACATGCAAATATAGACAGTTCATTGGAGATGCTATGCAAACACAAGATCTCAAGTTCACCTCTTAGCGTCAAAGGAGTTGCATCTTACTGTGGCATATCTACAGATACCTGATTATTCATCCTCAACATCTCTTACATTCATTTATTATGTTCAAAAAAGGTCTAAAAACTTCTTTGTAAATATACCGTTTTATGGATCTAATTTGAACCATCTCAATTTCATTCAAAGGGTAAGCTTAGCTTATATACACATGCACATGCAGAACATGCATGCATGTATTGGTCAGTGGATCTTAATTTTTAATATTAATCAACTCATAGAAAGTTGGTTATAAATATAGCTCTTTTACAGGATGACTCACCATGCACAAGGAATTCATTCAGAATAAGTGATAATTTGTGCACTTATAAGATTTGATCGATTAAACATTTCAAACACGAAGTGATAACCATGTTGATGAGATTACCTCTAAATCCCTTCATGACAAGAGTTTTGGGGTTTGAACCTCTGATTGAAGGATATAATAATAATTTTTAATATTAAAGTTAAGAAATTAGTCTAATACTTAAAGAACAATACTTAAGTTGAATCCCTCAAGGAAGAATGATTCTGGAAGCCAAAATTTAAGGTTAGTAATGACAACAAGGTAGGGAACAATGAGAATAACAAGGGTATGCAATGAGGTTTTGGGGTAAGCAATATAGTTTCCAGGGATTTTTATAACTGTTCCCATGTTTCTAACAATTTCTAAATTAATTATCAAAGTGAATGCTGACTAGTACAGTAATGTGAAAAATGCTTCCAAAATTAAGGTGTTTTTTGGCTGAATATTTAAGATTTATGTAATTGCTAATGATTTTAAGATTAGTACCAGAGAAAAACACCTTTTGTTAGGATCACTTCACAATATCCAAACAAAAAACATACAAGTTTACTGGAATTTGATAAACATGTTTTCCATCAATTAAGAAGGTTACATGCATATATATAGAATTCTTGTAAACCTAATCCTACAAGGACTCAAGATCCAATATGGAAAACAGAAAACAAAAATATTTAACTTTAAACAAGAAACCATAGCTAGAAGACCAAACAATATTAAAAAAGGACACCAAAAGAAAATAAAAAGATATTCCTGAACTACAGAAACTGCAAAATCTAAAAATTGTGAAAGTACAGAATATTGATGACTCATACAAATAAAGAAAATTTTACTACCTGCAACCTCTTCCCCTATCCCCAGGTTGTGGCCTCCTTGGTACCAAAACAAAAGAAAGAAAATTCACTAAAAATAAAACCTGCTAGTTCCTAATAGTTATAAAAGAAAATTGAAACCTAATACAACTACTTTGGCCTATGTAAGAACTTAGGCATCTAATATGATTCTTGATTTTCTTGACATTTAAGCATGACTTTTCTTGATTCCTTGGTTGGCTGCAAGGCTAGCGCCCATACAAGTCACAAGATTTAAAATTATGAATGAACAGAAGGGAGCAAAATTTTAGTAAACTTGAACAAATGCAATTCTTTAACCGAGAGTTTTAAACAGAAACTCTAGAGGTCCAAGTAATGAAATGTTTGATCCAAGATAATCAAATCATTAAAGTTATAACCAGATAAACTGCTTTGAAGGAGCTGGACAACTTATGGAGTTATACTTATCATGAAATCCTTCATGCTGTTTTCACCCAAAAAAAAACCCTCATCGGTCCCAAAGCTTCAATAACATACAATTTTAAGTGACCAACTTACAGTCATCCATCTACAACGCAGTGCAACGTCCCTAACTGTTTTGTCCTTCAACTGCTTTGCGATCTTAGCATAGCGAACTATTGTTGAATCAGAGGCATACCTGCAAACAGCGATATCACCATACATATATATCTATTAATTGTGCAGCCTTCATTTATCAAAGGCAAGTGAAGAAATAAACAAGGAAAACAATAAGGGGCACAAAATAATGATCTGGAGAAAATCTTTTATGCCCAAAAATCAACCAGGAGAAAATACATTATTAATTGCTGGCACATTAATTTAGTGAAAACAATAAACATGAATGGAAACAGAAACTACTATTTCTCCAGCACGCAGGCCGATTTAACTAGAATCAGGACACAAATAGTTACATGTTGGAAATATTACTCGTCAAAGCTTTCTGTCTACAACAAAAAGAAATTTCTTTGAACTATACAGCAACATGGTAAAAAGGAAGCCTGTCCATGCATTTATTGTTATAACAATGCCAGAAATTAACACATCCTGTTCGACAGAAAGCTTCAACTTGAGGTTTAGAACATCGGAAATATAATTCATAACTACTCATGCTAGTGCAACCCAGTTGTCCTAACCAACCATATTTCCATTCCAGCCTTGCCAAATTTTCTGGAACAACGTTTTATCGGTCCATCTTATAACTCATAACTAATAAGAGTAACTAGTCACTTAAATGGAGAATCCATGATATTACACGGTAATTAGAAAGAAATGTCATATCATAGTTTGCACAATGTTCTTCTGTACCAAGAACTCCCCGTTTTAAAAGTATGTAACAAGACTGGTTTATTAACAGCTACCTAGATAGATACAATGAAATACATCTGAGTAACAAAGAAATAAAGAAAGAACAAAAGTATCTCTTCATTTTCCTCAAACCTACCCAAAGTATTTACATCAACAAAGAAAATAATTTACTTTACATCTTAGCATCAAGTATAAGAGTTGAAAATTGATATCATTAATATGGCCTTCGATGTTTTTACCAACCTCAACTAATTTTACTATCCTAAGAAACCTGAAAACAACATATATATATATATAAGCTAATTAAATTAGCACAAATTGAAAAAAATTGGTGAGTAAAAGTTACAGAAAAGTAGCAGAGATGAAAGAAACCAAAAGATAAAATAAGTAAAAAATTAAAGGGAGAAAGACGGAGAGGGTTACTTGGCGAGCAAATCGTCGAGAATCGATTGTTCATCGGGAGCCCAGTCGACGGAGATGCCAGGGTTGTGCCTCAACGCGGACTGCGTATCAGTCGAGACAGCGGCGGCGGCGGACGTATGGGCCCCGCTGCTATTCGAATTGACGGAAACGCCATTGGCTGGTGGAGGAGAAGCCGTTACCTTCCGGTTCGAGGAACCTTCCTGATTATTCCCCGTGGGATTCGCACTCGCAGCCATTAATAAAAAACAAAAGAAAAGAAAACAGCTCGAATTCTAACGTTGGAGGTTTGGAATTGGAAATTTATTTCTTATCTGAAGTAATTATGAAATTAAACGTATTCGGACAAAGTTAATTAATCAGGAGGGGATGGATTCTTGCAAAAGGATTAGAAAGGAAGGAGAGCAGTCTTTTTGGATTGAAAGCAAAATATTCTTGATTTGTTTTCGCCTTTTCCTGAGAGAGTAACAGATTCATTTGGCCCTATATTTTCTGCCGATTGGTTAAAAAAAAAACCATAAAATTGACAATTAGTCAACCTTTTCAAAATCCAAAATTGAAAAAAAAAAAAGCAAAAATTTAAAAGAATTGAAAAAAAAGTTTTGAAAGAATTTTTAAAAAATAAAAAATAAAAAATTCTCTTAAAAAATCTAAAAATCTAAATTTAAAAAAAAATAAAATAAAAATCTTTTAAAAAATTAAAAATAAAAAAATTATAAGAAAAAAATTTAAAATATCTCAAAATTTTAAAAAATTAAAAAAACTCAAAAAAAAAATAGAAAATGTAAAAATATTAAAAAATCTGACAATTTTTTAAAAATTAAAAAAAAAAAGGAAACTTAAAAAAAATCCTGAAATTTTGAAAAAAAAAACTGAAAATTCCAAATATGAGCTTTTTAATCTTTTGGGAAAAATTGAATTTCACATTTTTTTTGAAATTTTTACAATTTTTTTTCAAGATATTTTTTAATTTTTATGATTATTTTTATTTTGACTAATTTTTTTGAATTTTTTATGGTTTTATATTTTTCTCTTTTTAAAAATTTTGAATTTTTTCTTTTTAAAAAATTTTTGTATTGAGGGCAATTTTTCAATTTTATATAAATTTTTTATTTTTTTATTTTTTAGATTTTTTTTATTTTTCATTTTTTTATTTATTAAAAAATTTTTAGATTTTTTTGTTTTAGATTATATTTTCAAATTTTGAGATTTTTTACGTTTTTGTGAATTTTTTTGAATTTTATGAAAATTTATTTTTATTAAAATTTTCACTTTTATTTTTTGTATTTTATATTTTTTAATTTTTATTAAAATTTTTATAATTTTTTAAAAATGTTTCAAATTTTTTATTTTTCTAAATTTTCTAAATTTTTTTATTTTTTTTAAATATTCTTTTATTATTAACGTAACAATTGATAATATCACATTAACTAAACTTTTTGATACATGTCAATAGCTTAGCTCGAAATGATAAAATGAAAGTAAAATTATTTAATTGTGAATTTTATTTTTTAAGTACCAAATTGATAAAAAAAATATATAATACATATGCCATTTTTGTATTTAACCCATATGTCTCATTTTTTAAGCTGTTTAAGATGTTTCTTTTGATATAAATATATATAGAACGTTAAAATCTAAATTTGCCACTGGTAGATACTAAAATTTATCATTGTTTTTATTTTGTTCCTAGCTTTAAATCCGTACGATACATTGGATATATTCATTGATCAACAAATTTATATATAATTTTTTTTCTAAAATGATAATATAAATTTTTAAGTTTATGAACAACTCAAGTTTTACATTTTTATTGAGTATTTCATTTACAATTCATTTTACTACAATTTTATAATTATCAAATCACAATTCAAAATTATATAGAGTCCAACACTTACAAATGTAAGTTTCATATAAAATTTTAATGAATTTCACTCAATTCTAAATTATAATTGATTAATTGTAATACAATGATTGTTTGTGAAATATTCTCTTTTTTAATTTGGATTTTGTATATTTCAATATAGTCAAATAAGCAAATTATATATTGGATATAGTTATGCAATTATAAAAAAATTTAGAAACTCAAATTATAATTTATTAAATCTAAGTAATTTCTAAGTAAAAATCAATTATGTCTTTAATTTCAAGGAATTGAAAATTTTGTCGTCTAAAAATTAATTTTTTGTACAAACTTTTTTCATTAAAGATTCTTTCATAAGTAGTTGTTAGGGCAAACATCTAAAAAATAATACAAAACAATTAAATTAATTGCATTTATTTATTTTTATTTATATTAAATCACTTTCAATTGAATTCATATAAAAAAATAAATTTTAAAAATAATATAAATTAATTAAATGTATTTATTTATTTTTATTAATATTAAATCACTCTTAATTAAATTAATATAAAAAGTAATAAAACTTCAATTTTTATCATTAATACTTGTATAAAATATTATAATTTTAGGTTTGAATTTAACAAGAAATTTTAATTATTGGACCAAATCAATTTATAAATGATAAATAAATAATAAAATTTTAATTTTTAGATTAAATCAATTTATAAATGACAAAAAAAAAATTATTACACATCAAATAGAAAGAATGCTTTCTAACTATGAATGTATAGAGCAATAGAAAGTAAAAAGACATAAAAAGAAGTAAAAGTAATGTATTTACAATTAAAAAGAATAAATAATATTATTTCTTAAAAAATGAAATAATATTGATCTAATAACATATTTATAAAAGAAAAGAAATAATAGAAATTTATTTATAAGACAATCTTAGATGCTTTTGAAATTCTATTACTAATCAAAAACCATTTTTATAACAAAAATTTCTATTTTTCATGAGTTTATGTTTTTATTTTTTTCAATATTTTTTGTTAACTTCAAATGTATTTACCCAAAAAATGATACATTTTCTCTTCATATCTTAATATATAACAAAATGTATAAAATTTATATATATTGAACAAAATTAATTAAACAATCAAAACGACAATAACCTTTTTGTAACAAATATTCAAACTAAAAGCATACATATATCTATCCATCAAAATTATAGACTAATTAATTTGTTAATTATTTACATATTTGCCCTCAAACATAATGTTTTTCTTCTTACTTATTGTTGCGGGTGCATTCGATATATGCAATCCAGAAAGGAGTAGAAGATGCAAAGAAAGCAAAGAATTAGTTGCTTTTTGAAAACTTGATATGGTTTTTACAATATTCATGATCATTTTAGCAGTGATTTTTCAATGCTTGGGCTTCATTGATAATTAGAATAATACCAATCTTCATTTTAAATGTAAAATAATGTGAGAATTCTGCTTGTAATTGAGATAATTTTGAAAACTAATACATACCTACCATCTATGTGTAAAAATTAAAAATAATTCATTCAAAAGAATAAAAATTAAATATAAAAACAAATGAAAAAAATGGAACAAATAAAAATAAAAGCAAAACAAAATACTAGTATTGAAACAGATCTTCAGATCAATACTCTAACACACAAAAGCTATTCCCATTTATAATGAAGTTGGATATTAAAATTAAGAATTTAATTTAATTAAAAGTGATTTAAGATAAATAATAATAAGAGAATATATTTTGATTATGAATTGATTTAAACTTATTTATATAAGACAAGTAATAAATAGTATTTAAAGTTTCTTTTAAATTTGTGACGTAAACTAAACTTAAATTATAATCTGTATAAAATCAAGTTTATATGATTTGCATTAATTTTTTGATGATAATATATATATTAAATATATACACTATTTACTACTTTATGTTTTGAAATTTTAAACATGTAATTAAATTATCATATATTTTTCATTAATGTTATCAATAATAAAGGATATTATTCAATCTTGGAATTAGACCATGAAATTAATTTAAGTTTAAATTTTGCAAAAATAGTAATAATATGATTCCAAAAATTTTGCTAACCAATTTTATAAAGAAAACTAGTTTTTTTAACCCGTACAATGTATGGGATTTTTTATTAAAATTTTCATAATTTTAAATTTATTTTTAATTATTGATCTAATATATAATCATATATTTATAAATGTTAAGTTACAATTAAATGATAATATATATAATATATTATTAATGATATTGTTTATATAAAAGAAGTTTATACTTTTATAAATTTTCAAGAGATAGGAAACGATCTCCATGAGATATAAATTAGCTTGAGTACTTAAAAAGAAAGAAGTCACCATAAGGACTTTTTTATGATCCACCGTGATCTTTTAAGAAGCTATTTGAGTTAGATGACTGATTATAAGTGGGTGCATCATGTGGACCATGTAGTCCCCATAATGGATTTCCATTTGTTTCAGCACCTTGCTTAAAAAGATTAAGCATGTTGAGGCCGTAACATTGGAACTCACTAACTCCAGTAACTATGCCACTTTTGACAAGCTTGTGACGAGAGGGATAACAGAGATCGCCATCTGGTCCTAGACCTATTGAGATTACCTAAAAAACC
This sequence comes from Durio zibethinus, assembly GCF_047325235.1. NCBI lineage: Eukaryota > Viridiplantae > Streptophyta > Magnoliopsida > Malvales > Malvaceae > Durio > Durio zibethinus. The sequence goes on along the minus strand of NC_143182.1, from coordinate 9,410,366 downwards.
ACAATATAGAAGCCATTAGCATCGGTACACCAAAAAAGGGTCTAAGATATTGGCTTATTTGATTAAGTTATTTCAAGGCAAAACCTTTTATCGTGATTGTAGAACCAATGAAAAGTAAGAATGCAGATTTAAAGCTCTTACAGAAATCTTGGTAAACTTAAATTGGAGTCTTTCCATTAAGAACAGTAAGATCATCAACCACTTGATCAATGTAGACTTAAATTAAAATGTGTTGTTGTAGTCATCTCTGGCCAGCGGTTGTTATGCAACTCTATCTTTCATCAATTGTTGCACTTGTAGCTGCTTGACTTCTAAGGACTGAAGGCCAATGTGTTGTTGATGTTCTGTTTGGTGACTATAGGTTAACCGAATGATCTTGCTAACATTTTCATTTTGAAGGATTTTGGATTTGAAATTTTTGTGCTGGTCTGCTTTATAATTTACATCACTTGCATGTTAGACTGAATATATATTTGATAAGTTTAATGTCTATTGACAATATTTTTATAATGATAATGACTTTTACATGTACCAGCAAACTTATGGTTATATGTCATATGGGACTTATTATATTCTCAGTCCACCTTTTTTTATTATAGGATATGATGGTCAGCTACATATGCTGCAGGCATTTAACAAAACAAATGAAACTTTTATTTTTTATAACAATTCTTCAAGGAAAATAATTTTGAAAAAATAAAGGGGTTTGAGGTTTCGAGAGAAAGTTATCTTAAATGAATTTTGAAAAGAACAAAGAGGAATTGAAAAGCTTAAAGAAACACAGCATGCCATTGAAAGCTTTCGGTTGAAGAATAGTAAGAGGCTTATGGGTTTAAAGGATGAGGAAAAATGATACTTCCATGGAAGAATTATTTAAATTACTTAAATTACTTTCCATTTGGATTTGGTTTTAAATTACTTAAAAATTAGTTTTAAATTGAGATAAGGTGATATAGGGAAAAGAATTTTATTAAAATTTAAATTTATTTTTTATTTATAATTTAAAATTTTAGATAATTCAATAATTTTTAAAATATATATTTTTGATAAATAATTTAAAATTAGTAAATATCTTATGTGTTATTTTAAAGAGAAATTTTAAAAAATTTTTTACGTGTCAAAAAATAAAATTGTCCACGTAAACGTTCATGTCAATAAATTTTATCAGGTAATTATGTATGTTGTAATATAATATATATAATTAATTGATTTTGTTACATATTAAGTATTTTAAAATTAATAATTAAATTTGCATTAATTAATAAGTACATGGTATCGAAACCAAGTTAGGCAATCCATGTGTTAAAAAAAATAAACCATCCACATTAATTTTTTTTCTAAAAAATTTTATTTTTATATAATCATATAAGATTTTATTTATTAATATTTTTAGACCTCATTGACGGAATATAAATTGGCTTCTATTTTTTTTTTTTTACATGACAACCAAATATAAATAAAAAAATACTTGTCTCACAAAAAACTTTGTTATTTTTTTATATCTAGATTTTTATTTATAAATTAATTAAATATTAATTCATATAGTATGCATTTAATTAGATTCTTAAAGTTACACATTTAAAATAATTTAAACGTACAATATTATTTTTAGTTAAAATAAATAGACATCATTCGAAAGTTAAAAAAAAAAAGGTCGCTTTTGTTGCTAAAACCGAGAGACTATTTCTTTTACATTTCCTCTTTTAGCTGCTATGAGTCTATAACTGCTAAGAATCTTATCTAATTTTCAAATGTAAAAATTAGGTTTTTTGCCAAGAACGTAAAAATTGGAATTCTATAGATTTCCTTGAAAAATTATAATTAATTTTTAAAAAATATTTTAAATTTAACATTTAAAAGTATTTATTTTAATATAAATTTCATAAAAATAAATAATAATTTTTAGTGTAACATATCATGTGTACATTTTTACGCTTGAATATCCACATTATATTTTATTTTGTTTAAAATTAATTTTAAATATATTAATCGAATATTTCATTTCCAGTAAATGTGATCCAAAAATCATCAATAAATAAAAATACAATGGAAAATATCAATAAAACTAAAGTATAATGAGAAATATCAGTATTCACTCATAATAAAATGATAAATTCACCCTTTAACCCTCTATATATATTTCAGCAAAATAGTTGACATACCAAGCCCTAGTTACTGTATAAAAACATATACTCCTGATAAATATATGAAGTATTTATATGAAGAAACAAAGAAAAAAATAAAACAGACAAAGCAAATTCAAGGGAAAACTAAAATAAATTTTAAAAAATATTGATATCTGAAGTATATAAAGGAAGTTGAAAGAACTAATTAAAAAATAGTATGTCTTTTCATTATGAGTAAGTTTTATTTAATTTTTTTTATCGTCATAAAATTTATAATTAAAATAATTTATATTTAATTAAAATAAGTGTAAAGTGTGTAATTAACCTTTTCACTCAACCATAATTATATATATATATATTTATTTATTTATTTTGAAAGAAGAGGGATTGAACGTGATCATTGAGCTCGCAATATATGTAAATATCATTGAATCAAATTGCTTAAGAGCTAAAAATAATTATTTCATACTAGCTTATGACATACACACTATGTGGATGGAAAATAAAATAAAATAATCGCATCCTAGAATGAAAATTTTACAAATGATTCTTATCGAGCTTAATATAGACTTTTTTTTAATTCGAAAAAAGAGATTCAAATTAACTAGGATTGAAATCGGTAATCACGGGCTCCCTTATTTCTTCCTAAACAAGAAGATACATGCACTTATGCCCTTGAATTGGGATACAAGTAAGTATTTTATACAAACAAACCTATCAAAATCATGCACTATAAATTACGTATCCAAATGGTTTTTTACATCAAGTAAATTTTAAGTATCATAAGAGAAAAAAAAATGGCCCGGACAAAAGTTCTATCCTTTGTCCTGCTTGCTGTCCTCCTCCTATCCTTAGGTATGTCACACTCTTCTCAAAACAAATATACAAACATGTTAAATTTTTTTAGGTAAGGATCCTCCTGTGCTTTAGTTTACTGTCTTTTTGGGTGCATGTATAAGATATATTTTCATTGGAATTTCTTTCAAGTTTCATCGTTTTTCATAAAACATGGTTTCATAATTTCAAAAAAATTAAATAATTAAAATACATATAATTACATGATTTATTTCTACCATAATTCGCACATATTTATTTAATTTTTGTTATAATACATGAGTTTTTAATTCAATAATCGATACATGTATTTTTACTCGTAAAGTAAGATTCATTTTCTCTCTGACTGAAAAAAATAAAATCTGTCGTATTTGAATTAAAAGATGTTATGGAAGTTGTCGGATAAGGAAAATGTTGCAAAAACCATCCTAGCCTTGGTAGATGTGTATAGGAAAAGACGATGATCCTAAGAATAATGGCAAATGCAGGGCGTTTTGTATAACTGATTGTGAGAAAGGGGGTTTTTGCAAACAAGTTAGTGCAGGTCACCATGAGTGTCATTGTTATTGTTGATTTTAATTGTTTGCAATCGGAGAAATAAAAAAAAAAAATACACATAAACAAAATTGAGATGATATTTTCTCAATTTTAAATGGAATAAAATGATATTGAAACAGTCTTATTTCTTTATTCTTATTTATTTTTAACTTTATTTATTTTTTTATTTTGAAGGAAGCAAAATATAATGAAAAGAATCTCTTTGATAAGTAAAAGCTTTTGTGAAAAAGCTTGGTGTTCCCCTTTGGTCGTTGCTTAAAATTATTTGAGATTTGCAAAATCTGCATTGCCTGATTGCTTAATGATTATGTAAATAATGTGATTTTAGGGTTTGGAAGTTGTAAAATTTTAAAATTTCACTGCATTTAACTTGCCAGTTATATGATTAATATTCTCAACATTTTTCTTGACCGTAATAATTTCGTAATATTTGTTGATCAGTACTAGTTTGTTTGATTAGAAGTTTATATTTAATTTAATCTCATAAAATAAATTATTCATAAGAAAAATAAATAATCATGTTATTCAATTATGTCTTCCATGCTAGAGTTTAAAGTTGGTAAAGTTGATCCTAAATTAAAACTAAACCAACTTAATTTGACAAATAAATGTGAATAACTTGAACTCGTTCAATTTAAATTTGAAAATATTTTAAACTCAAAACAATTTAAATTTAAAATGATCCAAATTCAAACAACTCAAATAACAAAATTGAAATTAAATTGATTTAATTTTAAAACTCAACAGTTCCAAAATGGTACATCCAATATGATTAGAATCTAAAATACTTCAAATAAATCAAAATTTCTTCATTCTGAAATAACCCAATCTAAAGCAACTCAATTCAAACTCCTTATCCTTGGAATTGCTACCTCTTTCCATCTTTAGCCAAACAAAACTTCACCTTCTATAGTTAATCATAAGAAAAATATAAAAGGTACTTTGCAACCTACTCGTCCAAAAGAAAAAGTAAAAGATAAACTAAAACATGATAACGAGTGAACTCGGCTAGAACAATATTAGAATTTAGAAGTTAGAACTTCATACTCTTAGCTTAAAAATGAAAAAGATAAATTTTATGAGATAAGAGAGTATAGTATTTGTAATACAAAATCATGTAAAAAGCATGAGCATAAATTATATATGTTTATATATGAAATAAATTTACATCTAAATATTTAATTCAATAATAGGACGCTCAATCCTGAGGACGTTGCTGCCATTCGTGCAACCTCCATAAGCAAGATAGGGAGCCCTGACACAATATATGGAAACACACAAGGAAAGGCACCTATACGGTTAAAAGTGGCTACCACGTTCTGACCAACTAAAGAGCTGTCGAGGAAGAGGCGGGACCAGGAGAGAATCTAAGCAAATACCGATGGAGTCGGATATGGGGGGCCAACATACCCAGTAAGATCAAGGTTTTTGCGTGGAGCCTGAAACACAACATACTGCCAACCATGCAAAATCTAGTTCGAAGGAGAGTCGCTTTTGAAGGAAACTGCCCGAGACGTAGCACAGCGGAAGAATCTCTCCTTCATGCAATCAGTGACTGTAACAACGCTATGAAGGTACTGCATATACTAGGGTTTAAATGGGATGAGGAAATACATTCATCATTGCCTTCAGCCGCATGGTTTGACAAAGGGGTGGACAACTTCTCCCAAGACAGATTTGAGATTTTCTTGATAGCTGCATGGGCGATTTGGACGGGGAGGAATGAGGAGCTTCATGGGGGAAAAAAGTGAAGCGCGGCCCAAACAGCCACCTTCATAGGATCATAAAGGGAAGAGTTCATGAGTGCACAAGAGAAACGAGAGACGGACGTGCAGGGAGGACTAGCGATATGGAGACCACTACCCAGCAGCTCGGCCAAAGTAAACTTTGATGGTTCCTACAATAGGGATACCAGAAAAGGGGGGATTGGGGTGGTTGTCGGGGTCGGGGATGTTGAAGGAAATGATTCTTGGAGCATAGGCCATGAAAAGAATAGAGATAGCAGATCCATGGATGATTGAAGGAAAAGCAACACTGGAAGCTCTCAAGTTTGCTGGATATCTGGGACTCACAAGGATAGTATTAGAAGGAGATGCCTTAGAGGTTATACAACAACTAAACAGCCTGGACCAAGACCTGTCTGCGATCGGCGTTACAATTGAGGAAACGCAGGTAGTGATGAATCTGTTCTAGTCAGGTCATGCAGTCCATATTAGAAGAGGAGGGAATCAAGCAGCCCATGCCATGGCCAAGTATGGATTAAGTTTTGATGAGGATACCTAATAGGTAGAAGATAACCCTGATTTTCTTTTACCTATTATTCAAACTGATTGTAACCTGGTTATTGATTAATGAAAGTCCATTTCATTAAAAAAAAAAAAAAAACGTTTAAAAGGGCGAAATCGAATCTCCCTTCTCTTAAAAGAAAAAAGAAAAAAAAAAGTAGAGTATTTTAAGGGATATGAGTTTATAAGAACGATATGAACATGATGTCATATTTCATTCTGCAGCTTGCAATTATTCATTCTAGTGCTATGATTAGCATTAATTCATTTAACAAAAAAAAAACTTGATGATTCATATGTTTGTATCATGTAAAATATTAAATTTTGTGTATTTGTGCCGTATTTTATATAAAATTTACATGACAAAATTTGTATCGATACAAAAATATGAAATGTGTGTTTTTTTTTTACTTTAGATTTGATATTTTTTTTTAATATTTAAAATTTAATTTTTAAACAAAATTTATAATACCAAGTGATATGTAAAATGGCATAGTAATATCACGTGATGAATGTTATATGATGTGGAAACCACATTAATAAGCTGTTAGTTTTTAATGATTGAGTGATCAAAATAAAAATTTACTAAAACTTTAGTAATTAAACATGTAATTTACTTGAATTGGCTGCATTAAATATAATTTTCGCTTCACAATTCACAAAAAATAACTTTATAATTTTGATCATTAGAGAAAAAAAAATCTTAAATTAAATTTATTGTGGTAATTTTTTTGTAAAATTTTGTGGCAAATTATAATGATATGTCATAATGTATGACACGAAAGTTTTACTTAATAATTTTTGTTTATTTAGACATATTTAGCAATACATTTTTAGAAAAAAAAATTATTTAAAGAAATATTTGTCCGTTTTGCAATTTTGTTTTGTTGTCAATTTTTTTTAATTAATCAAAATCAAATGGTTGAAATTCATCCTTAAAGATAGAAATAAAATATTGGCATATCGCACCCTAGAATGAAATTTTTACAGATGATTCTGATATTTCTTAAAATAAAACTTTTTTTTTTTAATTGGAAAGAACAGATTCAAATCCATTAACTGCCAATATGGGATACATCACTCAATTCACCTACCATTGAATCATATATTTTGATGCATTTTACATAGACAGTTGACATTTCCAAATTAACTAGGATTGAAATTGGTAATTACGGGCCACCCTTGCTTCCTAAACAAGAAGTACATGCAATTATGCCCTTGAATTGGCATATAAGTAAATATTTTATACAAGGAAACCTGTTAAAATCAAACATTATAAATTACACATCCAAATGATTTTTTACATCAAGTAAATTTTGAGTATCATAAGGGAAAAAAAAATGGCCCAAACAAAAGTTCTATCCTTTGTCCTGCTTGCTGTCCTCATCCTATCCATAGGTATGCCACACTCTTCTCAAAAACAAAATGTATAAACATGTTAAATTTTTTTAGTTAAGGATCCTCCTTTGCTTTAGTTTACTGGTTTTTTTTTTTTTTTTGAGTGCATATATAAGATATATTTTCATTGGAATTTCTTTCAATTTCATCCTTTTTCATAAAATATGGTTAATTTTCATGGTTTCAAAAAAAAATTAAAATGATCAAATAATTAAGATATATGTAATTACACGGTTTATTTCTAACATCATTTCTACGTATATATTTATTTTTATTATAATATATGTATTTTTAATTTAATAATCGATACATGTATCTTTATTCGTAAAGTAAGATTCATTTTCCTTGTCTCGACTAAAAACTAATATTTTGTCTGAATTTACAGATGTTATGGAAGTTGTTAGTCAAGGAAAATGTTGCCAAAACCATCCAAGCCTTGGTGGATGTATACCAGGAAAAGACGATGATCCTGAGAGTAATGGCAAATGCTGGGCGTTTTGTATAACTGATTGTGTGAAAGGGGGTTTTTGCAAACAAGTTAGTGCAGGTCACCATGTGTGTCATTGTTATTGTTGATCTTAATTGTTTGCAATCGGAGAAATAATAGAAAAAAATAACAAATAAACAAAATTGAGATGATATTTTCTCAATTTTAAATGGAATAAAATGATAATGAAACAATCTTATTTCCTTGTTTTTATTTATCTTTAACCAGTTTATTTTTTCATTTTGAAGGAATTGTGGTTTTATGATTATTTTTGAAATATTTATTTAGAATTAAACTAGATCATTAAAATTAAAATTTTTCATCATTGAAATTAAAAATTAATACTCTACTAATAAATCGCGCCATTAATATGTATTTGAAATTTGTTTTTTAATTAAACTTGAAATATTAAGATTAATTTTTTTTTATATTTTTGACGAAATGTGTTAGTGTGCCTAACAGTAGGGCAAAAGCAAAACTTTTGTCTTTGGAGCTTCATAATAAAAACAGCATATAAAAGGAAAAATATAATAAAAAATGGCAAATGCTACAAATATTGTATCTCGGATTGTGAGAACAAGAGGTTTATGATTACTATTAAGTATATATATATATTTATAATTAAACTTTGATAATTGAAATTAAAAATTTTATTAAAATCAAAATTATTATTTTTCTAACAAATTCCATGATTAACTTCAAATATCATGATTAACTTTCTTTCTTTTTTTAATAAATTGTAATAGTGTACGTGTTTAATAGTAGGGCGAAAGCAAGATTTTAAAAATGTAAGTTACAAGACTTTTAAAATTATTTTCAACATTTTTCTTGACTGTAATAATCTTGTAATATATGTTGAGTAATAGTTCGTTTGATTAGAATTTTATATTTAATTTAATCTCATAAAATAAATTATTTATAAGAAAAACAAATAATCATGTTAATTATTCCATTCTGCCTTCCATGCTAGAGTTTAATCCAAATTGAAAATAATTCCAGTTAGAAATAATTTAAATTTAAAATGATTTAAATTCAAACAACCGAAAATATAAAATCAAAATTAAATTAATTTAACTTTAAAACTCAATAATTTTAAAATGATAAAATTTTAAATAATTTAAATCTAAAATAATTCTTTTTTTTTTTTTCAGTATGAAATAACCCAATCTAAAGCGACACAATTCAAACTCCTTCCAGGTCGAATTGCTACCTTTTTCCATCTTAACTTCAACTTCTATAGTTAATCTTTAAAAAAAAAAAAAAAACCAGTGATTTTACCACCTAATCGTACAAAAGAAAAAGTAAAAGATTAACTAAAAATGAAAAAGATAAATTTTATGAGATAAGAGATGATAGTTTTGAAATACAAAATCATGTAAAAAACATGAACATAATTTATATATTTTTATATATGAAAGAAATTTACATCTAAATATTTAATTCAATAATAAGTATATATAACGAAATCAAATCTCTCTTTTCCTGAAGGAAAAAAGAAAAAAAAAATAGAGGATGTTAATTAAGGAATATAAGCTTATATGAACAATATGAGCATGATTTCATACTTCATGCAGCAACTTGCAATTATTCATTCTAGTGCTATGATCAGCATTTATTCATTTCAAAAACGGTTTTTTACTTTAGATTTGATGTCTTTTTTTAATATTCAAAATTTAATTTTTTAAATAAAATTTATAATACCAAGTGGTATATAAAATGATATAGTAATACTATGTAACAAATGACGTGGAAACCACGTTAGCAAGCGATTAGTTTCTAATAATTGAGTGATCAAAATAATTTTTTTAAAAAAATTTTAGTAATTAAACATGTAATTACTTGCATTTGCTACATTAAACATAATTTCCATTTCAAAAATCAGAGAAAATTAACTTTTTAATTTTGATTGCTAGAGAAAAAAAGTTATCTTTTATTAAATTCATTGTGGTAGTATTTTAGTAAAATTTTGTGGTAAATTATAAGGATATGTCATAATGCATGACATGAAAGGTTTATTTAATTATTTCTATTTATTTAGACATATTTGGCAATACATTTTTAGAAAAAAAATTTTATTTTAAGAAATATTTTTCTGTTTTCCAATTTTGTTTTGTTATCAATTTTTTTAATTAGTCAAAATCAAAAGGTTGAAATTCATCCTTAAATATAGAAATAAAATATCGGCATATTGCACCCTAGAATGAAATTTTTACAAATGATTCTGATATATCTTAAAATAAGACTTTTTTTTTAATTGGAAAGAAGAGATTCAAATCCATTAACTTCCAATGTGGTAACATCATTCAATGCACCTACCATTGAATCATATGTTTTGATGCATTTAACATAAACAGTTAACATTTCCAAATTAACTAGGACTGAAATTGGTAATTACAGGCCTCCCTTGCTTCCTAAAATAGAAATACATGCAATTATACCCAGAAATTGGCATATAAGTAAATATTGTATACAAGGAAACCTATTAAAATCAAACACTATAAATTACACTTCCAAATGGTTTTTTACATCAAGCAAATTTTGGGTATCATAAGAGAAAAAAAAAATGGCCCAAACAAAAGTTCTATCCTTTGTCCTCCTTGCTGTCCTCATCCTATCCATAGGTATGTCACACTCTTCTCAAAACAAAATGTATAAACATGTTAAATTTTTTTTTTAATTAAGGATCCTCCTTTGCTTTAGTTTACTGTTTTTTTTTTTTTTTTTTTTGTGTGTGTGTGCATATTTAAGATATATTTTCATTTGCATTTCTTTCAGTTTCATCGTATTTTCATAAAACATGGGTTTCATGGTTCTAAAAAAATTTTAAAATGATCAAATAATTAAGATATATATATAATTATTTATTTATTTCTAACATCATTTGTACATGTATATTTACTTTACATTGTAATATACAAATATTTAATTCAACAATTGATGCATATATCCTTCTATTGATTAAAAAAATAATATATGTTGTATTTGAATTCACAGATGTTATGGAAGTTGTTGGTGGAGACAAATGTTGCAAAGACCATCCTAGCCTTGGGGAATGTATACCGGGAGTAGACGATGATCCTGAGAATAATGGCAAATGCTGGGCGTTTTGTATAAAAGATTGTGTGAAAGGGGGTTTTTGCGAACAAATTGATAGTGCAGGTCACTTTGTGTGTCATTGTTATTGCTGATCTTAATTGTTTGCTATCGGATAAATAAGAAAGAGAAAAAAAAATATACATAAACAAAAATGAGATGATAAATTCGCAATTTTAAATGCAATACTAAATGATATTATAACAGTCTTATTTCTCTGTTCTTATTTAACTATTTTTTCATTTGGAAGGAATTGTGGGTTTATGATTATTATTGAAATGTATATTTATTTGAATTAAATTAGATCATTGAAATTAAAATTTAATATTTTATCAACAAATCACACCATTAATGTTGACTTGAAATTTGTTTTCTAATTAACTTAAAATATTAAGATTAACTGTGTTTTTTTTTTTTTTAACACAACACGTTACTGTGCCTAACAGTAGGGCTAAAGCAAGATTTTTGCCTTTGGAACTTCATAATAAAAACAGCATATAAGAGTAAAATATAATAAAAAAGATGGCAAATGCTACAAATATTGTATCTCGGGTTGTGAGAACAGGTTTATGATTATTATTAAGTTTATATATTTATTTTTATATATATTCAAAATTAATATGATCATTGAAATTTAAAAAAATAATTATTAAAATTAAAATTATTATTTTTTCAATAAATTATATGATTAACTTAAAATATCACGAGTAACTTGAATTTTTTTATTAACTCAAATATCATGATTAACTCTTTTTTTTTTGGATGAGATATGGTAGTGCACGTGCATGGTAGTAGGGCGAAAGCAAGACTTCTGTCTTTGGGACTTCTTAATAAAAACATTTAAGAGTAAAGTATAAAGGAAAGAATCTCTTTGACAAGTAAAAGCTTTTGTGAAAAGGCTTGGCGTTTCTCTTTGGTCGGTGCTTACGACTATTAGAGGTTTGCAAAATCTGTCTTGCCTGATTGCTTACATGATTATGTAGATAATGTGATTCTAGGGTTTGGAAATCATAAAATTTTAAAATTTTGCTACATTTAACTTGACAGTTACATAATCAATATTCTCAACATTTTTTTTACAGTAATAATTTTGTAATATATGTTGACTAGTAGTTTGTTTGATTAGAATTTTATATTTAATTTAAACTCATAAAATAGATTATTCATAAGAAAATAAAGGTTTAATACTCAAATATATTCTCAACCTTTTATATAAAATGGATTTAAGCCTTCAATGTTTTATTGTATGCAAAGTAGTTTATATCCTTTTATTTTTATAAAAATAAATTTATAAGCTTTCAAATTAGTATAATAAAGTAAGATTTTGTTAAATTAAACTAATTGTCATTAGTATTAGATACATATTATCTAATGCAAATGATGATGTATAATAATCAATTTACATTGATAGATTACAAGGCATTTTTATTAAAGTAAGAAGAAAATGGTAAAAAAAGTGCTCAATTAAATAAAGTGCTTTGGTCTAAAAACAATCTAAAAGTAAAAGTTAAAATTTTTGGAAAGCAAAAGGAAAAAAGCAAGAATTTGCAAGAAGCAACTTAGTGGCATGTTATTTTCAATGGTAGATGTCGTAACGATTTTGGGACCATTCGACGGATTTGAAAACGAAAAAAAAAATAAACGAAAAAAATGGAGTTGTCACCTATCTTTTTTGGTTATGTATGATTAGTCAATTATTAAAACGTATTATTTTAATAAAATTTTAAAATTAATTAAAATTTATTAAAAAGATAATTTCAGGATCTACAAAATAGTTTGAGTATAAGAGTCATTACACATAGAGTAGAATTAGCACCCCTACGACACCCATTTAGAATAGTACCAATTAATTATATGTTATTCATTAATCTTGACAAAAATAATCTTAATTTCGGTGTTTAAAAAATAATTTCCTTGAATTCTTTTGTTTACTATAGTTTTGGTTTTCCCTTTTATCCTTATTCCATATTTATTGTTCCATTTTTTTTTCTAGAAAAATAAATTAGAACTCTTTTATTGAAATAATTTTTAAAATATTTCAATACGTTAGTAACATTAGAAAAACTTTCTTACTTAGAGATTTTTTAAGCATCGTTTTTTGGAATACCTTAGAATCTCATATTTGGAGGCTCAGATTTACTTTTTGTAAAAACTATATCATGCATGCAATGAAAAATGCTAATATGTTTATGCACATATTTTATTTTTTCCTTAGAAATTTTATTATTTTATTATTTTTATTTAAAATTTTGAAGAAATTTTTTTTATCATATTAAAGATTTTCTATAAATATTCTAATATACTGATAATATTAAAAAAAAATCTTCTTACTTAGAAATTTCATAAAACATCACTACTCGAAATACTTTTAGAATCCCATCATTGGATAAAAATTTTTTCTTATTTTTTATCAATTTATTTTTAACAAATTAGTTAATATTTATTTACTACTTTATAGCAAAAAAAAGAAAAATTTTTATTGTATTGAAAATATTTTATAAATACTCCAATACATTAGTAATATTTAAAAAAAAAAATTTCACCTAGAGATTTCATAAGTATCACTATTTGAAGTACCTTTGAATTTCATTGTCGGATAAAATTTTTTTTTCTTACATCTTTACTAATTTTTATTATTTATATTATTTTTAATTTTTAATTTTAGAAATTTATCAAAGGTTAGAAAGCATTTTTTTTGTCATAGTTATTAATTATTAATTTTTTTGTCATTATTTTGTACAAAATTGTAAAAAATTTAAACTATGTATTTCATTATTTATTTATTATATTTTATTAATTATTATTATAAAAATAACAAAAATTTATTCTAGCAAATTTAAATATTTTAACATAGATAAATACTAATAATATTATTTAAAATAACAAAAATAATTTTAAAAATTAAAAAAAAAAATTTTACCTAATCGGTTTGGTCAACTTTTGTTTAAGCCAGTTTAACTGGATCGATAAAAGGTTAGAGAAGAGTCAAGTTGCAGGTCAATTGTGTGGAGCTCAGGTCGAGTCGTCAGGTTAATGTGCGGATTTTCCCAAACTTAAACGATGTGTTTTGATCCCCAATTGCTTATATATAAACTTTTTTTTACTTCATTTTCACTCTTCTTAAAAAAAAAAAAAAAACAAAAGGCTTTTTCCTCTTTTCTCTCAACAATCCTCAAGATCGGTCACCGACCATCGTGACTACCACCATGCCTTTCGTCACCAGTGTTTGCCAGCCACCGTGCTAATCATCGAAAAAGTCCAAAAAAACCAAATACTCCTTTCAACCTCCTCTCTTTATATCTAACCTTTTTTTTTTACTGAAAGCTTCATAATTTCCTTAAATCTACCTTGAAACCCTTTGTTCAAAAAATTTTTTTTTTTATTCTATTGATTTTTTTGTAGGCCAGCGTTGGATCCCCTCATTGAAAGAATTGCTTTTTGTGTTTATGTGTTTGATTTTTTATTTTTTATTTTTACAAATAGCTTTTTTTTAATCTGAGTTTTTTTTCAACAAAGTTTTTTTCATGGATCCCTTCACTTTCCTCTTTTAGCTCTATATATAGAGCCAAATGATGATCAAAATCTTATATTTTTTGGGATTTTGCTAAACTTTGGCTACCTAGGATTAGGGCAACCAACGGCTAATAGAAAAGATGCCAGAAAAGATAGAAAAAAAAGTAATAATAATAGTAATAAAAAATTAAATACAAAATGGATGTTTACAACATGAATGGATATGAAGTTAAGTGTGCTAGGGTGCAATTCATAATCAATCTTGCCAAAAGAACATGTGCTTGTAGATAATAGAATCTAACTGATATACCTTGTTGTCATGCTATTTGTGTAATTTTTTATTATGGTGATTAGCTTAAAAAGTACATCCATGGGTACTATTTAAAGAAAAGATTTTTATTGACTTATGAGCACACTTCACAGCCTATCAATGGTGAAAATGAATGGCCTAAAAGTGAGTTAAAACTCATGTAACCTCTTTTGATAAGAAGAATGCCAGGCAAACTAAAAAAGAATACAATTTCATAACATGATAAGCCTAAAGCTAAACACAAAATGTCTAGAAAAGGCATGACTATGACTTGCCAGCTTTGCAAACAACTAGAACACAACAAAGCTAGTTGCCTTTAAAGAAGCAACTTGGTTGGTCCATCTAGTTGAATATGTTTTTGTTTTAATACATTCTATTTTTTCATTTGCAAACTTAATTTAGTTTTTCTCTAATTATTGCTATAGTTTTTTTTTAATTACTTATTCCTAGGTTTCGAAACAGTCAAGTGGTTTAACAAGATGAAGAGGTAACGATAAAGGAAAGGGAAATGCTAGGGGTTCAAGACCAACTAAATCAATAAAAAGAAGAGGAAAACGTCATTTCGGTAGAGAAAATGCCACGACTTGTTCAGGAGCAAATTATGCAAATCTTGGTTTAAGAGAGGTAAAATTGTTGCTAAAATTGTCTTGCTTTTAGTATTTTCAAACTCTATATTTATATTTATGTTAGCTGCAAAACTAGCCCGAAAGAATTAAGTAGTGTTCATGTGACTATAGGAATAATGTTATAATTATATTTGTCTTTTATTTGGTTAGATTAGATTTATTTTTATTTTTCAAGTAAGATAAAGTTTTCTTGTTCTGTACCAAAAACTAGGATGGCTAAATTCTATAAATGGTTTGGACATTTCATATATCTCTTTAAGCATATTTTTAGCTTTTGTGGTGGTTTATGCTTCTTACATGACTATTAAATGATCTTTCTTGTCTAATTCTATATAGCTTCACACCTTGTCAACTTTTTAATGCTGTTATTTTTCCTTCACAATTTTGCTTCAGTGTTACTTTTGTAACCCAGCTTATGCCTTAAAGTTAAATGTATCTAATATCTATTAAATAACCTTTTACTTATTCAAAAATGTTTTTCTTGGTATTAAATGTGAATGAAATTGTATGGAATATGATTAGGATAAATAAAACCTATTATTAATTGTATATGTGTGATCTATAAATGTATACATAAACAAGAATGTGTTGATACAGGATGAAAGTGTTACTCAATAACAAGCATTACATGCAAGAGCTAAAGGGAAAAGAAAGCAACAAACTAGGCCACCACACCTATTTGGCATTGGTTTATTTACTAACTTAGATACTCGAAAGTCAAATCTAAATGTAAACATATTGAAATTTTCAAATTGACAGATACTTTTATGTTTTTAAAAATAAACTAATCTCTTACTTTTTTAACTCTATCTTTTTTATATAGCTCAGAATACCAAGTGAAACTTTGATTGATGAGAACAACACAAACGGGAGAACATATGCTAACAAGAAGAAAAACTAAACATGAATGTTTATGTTCAATATTAGTTAATGCCATAACTTCTTTTTTTATTTCATGTTTTTTTTTTTGTTGAATTTGTTATATGGCAATCCAAACTGCTAATTGCCTTTGGACGAATGTAATTGCAAGTTCGTGATTTAATGTAGATTAATTGAATGATGTTATATGTGGCTTACTATTATATTTTATTTGAGTTTATGGCATTTTGTTAAATAGTGTTGTATATAAAATGAATTCTTTTGTTTCAAATTTTTACCTATTTTATTTCTTATTTTGGTTTTGTTTTTCTTTTTTTATTTATAGGTCTGAGGGTGAGATGTATTATTTTTTTCTTGTTTATTTCTCTTTTATTTTTGTTGTATGATACACAAGCAAGTCTAAATTGTGAAAAATATTACTTTTTTTCCCTACTTATTTTCTCTTTAATTTATTTATGTTATATACTACACAGGTAGGTTTGAATAATGAAAGATATTAGTTCTTTTTCTCTCATTTATTTCTTTTTTTTTTTGTTGTATTATAAATTTTGACTTAATTTTTTTTTGTTTTTTTGCAAAATACCATGTCACCAATTCACGTGGACATCATTTATCATGTCATCAGGCTAGCTATCAAAGTTAGTCTAATTTAATGAAAATTTACTTAATTACATTAATTTTGAAAGTTTGTGAATTTATTTATATAAAAATAAAAATAAAAGAACATAGATTAAGTTGCATACAATAAAACATTGAGGGTTTAAGTTCATTTTGTATAAAGGGTATATAAATATTAATGGTATATTTGAATATTAAGCCACATATAAATAATCGTGTTATTCCATTATGCATTTCATGCTAGAGTTTAAAGTTAGTAAAGTTGATCTGACCTTAAACTTAAACCAACTTGATCTAACCAATAAACATTGACAACTTAAACTTGTTCAATCCAAATAAAAAATAATTTAAGCTTAAAATGGTTTAAATTTAAAATAATTTAAATCTAAGCAACCCCAAAAACAAAACTAAAATTAAATCGATTTAACTTTAAAATTAAACAGTTCCAAAATAATTAAACTTGAAATGATTCAAATCTAAAATGATTCAAAATAATCTTAATTTTTTCATTTGGAGATAACCCAATCTAAAACTATTTAATTCAAACTCCTTACCGTAAAATTGCTATCTATTTCTCTCTTTAGCCAAACATAATCTCACCCTTTATAGTTAATCATAAAAAGGGATAATATCCTACTTAGCTCCTAAACTATTTTATTTTTCTAACGTGATACTTAAACAAAAAAAAAGTACTTAAACTACATTTTTGTGAATTAATTAGCCCCAACCTTTGACACTGTTAATTAGAAATGTTGACGAAGCATGAACATTCAATAAGTTACTAATATGTATAAAAAAAAAGTTTAATCAATGTCATGTCATCAATACTACGTCACAAAAAAAGAAAAAAAAAATTTTAAATTCAAAATTTTTTTTAAAATTTTTAATTTTTTTAAAAGTATAAAACAATTTCAAAATTTTTGAAAAATTCTAAAAAATATTCTACATAATTTTAAAAATTCAAAAAATTTTGAAAAATTCTAAATTTTTTTTGAAATTATAAAAAAAATTAAAAATTTTAAAAATTTCAAAAATTTTCTAAAAAAGTCTAAAAAATTTTTTAAAATTCTATAAAAAATTCTTAAAATTTTGAAAATTTTTAAAAATTCTTGAAAAATTTTAAAAAAATAAATATTTTAAAATATTTCAAAAAAAATTAAAAAAAATTAAAAATATTTTTAAAAATTATAAAGTGCACCGCTTATTAGAAGCCGAACCTCCATACTTTCTTTAATTCATTTCTTCTTCCAAACCGATCAAGAATATCAACAAAACTAACCCAGATCCTCAACAGCTGATCGCTGTCACCACCACCACCAATCTTGTTCCTGTCAAATTGAACCCAAAATCCTAACTCCTAATTCTTTCCAAAAATTCAACTGAAATTCTACAGAAAAACCTTGTAAGGACTTTTTGCAATATTATTTTCTTCTTCAATTTTCCTGTTTATCTGCTTATGGGCCGATTTTCGCTTTTTGTTTCTGTTGATGAGTTCTCGATTTTGTCGTTTGTTGATGAATTGCTTGCTCTTTAGATAACAGGTTTCAATTTTGGGTATGAGTTTGGTAGGTTTTCTGTTTGAATTCTATGTTTTACAGTGTATGGCCGTTGGGTTTGATTTTTTTGGTTTCTGATTTCAGGCTTGGATTGACTTCTGGTTAGCTGCTTTCTGATGGGTGGATCGTAGAATTGATGTGTTCCTTAATTGTTGGCCTCTTGGAATTGTTGTGGATTATCCATGCGCTGAATTCTTGTTTCCTGCTAATTTACCAAAACCTTTTTACAAATATTTGCTACCAAAATCATTCCCTTGTATTCTTACTAGGAATTGCTTCTATCAGCTGCCTTAACTCAAATTTTGGTCTTGCTCTATTTTCACCCCCATTGAGCTTGATTGCTTCTACTGTTTTTTGGGTTTGATTTTTGCTCCATATTAATGTCAATTGTTCACTATCTTCTTTTTGAATTGATTCTCGCTTATTGGTTTCTGAAAGTGGTCTAACTGTGGACTTTGACTTTGGCTAGAGATTCAATTTGCATGTTGAACTCAGTCTTTATTTGGGATCGCTTGAGGCTGGCGTCGCAGCCTCAATTGCTTCCATGTTTGACCCCTTTTGTGTGCTTGCAAGGCTTTGCCAAAATTTTTTTCCTTGTAATGGCTTATGTTTGATCTTGATTTGCTATTGTCCAGCCTCCTTATGTCTCTCAATTTGCTGATCAATGTTTAATTGAAGCAAAATTGTTGTGCCAAATTGCTATTATAATTTTTTAAAAAATTTTAAAATTTTATAAAATTTTTTTAGATGTTTTTATTTTTAAAATTTTAAGAATTTTTTCGAGCTTTTTAATTTTTTAGAATTATTCAAAAAATTTTTAAATTATTTTAGATTTTTCAAAAATGTGTTGAATTTTTTTGGAAATTTTCAAAATTTTTAAAAAAATTTTTAAGAAATTTTTTTTTGAATTTTTCTTTTTATGCTGATATGGCACTAATACTATAGTACTTGCTAAATTATATATGTATATATATTAATATTTTATTGGATATTCGCGTTAATATTTTTTATTATCAGTGTTGAAAGTTGAGGTAATTTAATATATAAAAATATAATTTAAGTTTCAAATTAAAAAAAAAAAAGTATCACATTAAAAAAAATTAATAGTTAAGGGACATTACCCCTCATAAAAAAGATATAAAAAATGACTTTAACCCCTAATGGTACCCATAAAAAATAAAAAAATTAACGAGTGAACTCGGCTAGAACAACATTCGAATTTAGAAGTTAGAACTTCCTACTCCTAGCTTAAAAATGAAAAAGATCGATCTTATGAGATAAGAGAGGATAGTATTTGTAACACACAATCACGTAAAAAGCATGAACATACATTAAACATGTAATTACTTACATTGGCTGCATTAAACATAAATTTCAAATCACAATTCACAGAAAGTTAACCTTCTAATTGGATTACCGGAGAAAAAAAATATCTTAAATTAAATTTATTGTGGTAATTTTTCAGTGAAAATTTGTGGTAAATTACAATGATATGTCATAATGTACAACACGAAAGGTTTATTTAATAATTTCTATTTATTTAGACATATTTAGCAATACATTTTTAGAAAAAAAAATCATTTATTTAAAACAATATTTTTCTGTTCTGCAATTTTGTTTTGTTATCAATTTTTTTAATTAATCAAAATCGAAAGGTTGAAATTCATCCTTAAAGATATAAAAATAAAATATTGGCAATATGGGATATATCTTAAAATAAGATTTTATTTTTTAAAATTGGAAAGAAGAGATTCAAATCCATTAACTTCCAATATGGTAACATCATTCAATGCATCTACCATTGAATCATATACTTTGATGCATTTAACATAAACAGTTGACATTTCCAAATTAACTAGGACTGAAATTGGTAATTACAGGCCTCCCTTGCTTCCTTAAAAGGAAATACATGCAATTATACCCAGAAATTGGCATATAAGAAAATATTTTATACAAGGAAACCTATTAAAATCAAACACTATAAATTACACTTCCAAATGGGTTTTTACATCAAGTAAATTTTGAGAATCATAAGAGAAAAAAAAATGGCCCAAACAAAAGTTCTATCCTTCGTCCTACTTACTGTCCTCATCCTATCCGTGGGTATGTGACACTATTCTCAAAACCAAATGTATAAACATGTTAAATTTTTTTAGTCAAGGATCCTCCTTTGCTTTAGTTTACTGTTTTTTGGGTGCATATATAAGATAGATTTTCTTTGGAATTTCTATCAATTTCATTCTTTCTTTTATAAAACATGGTTTTCATGGTTTCAAAAAAAATTAAAATGATCAAACAGTTAAGATATATGTAATAACATGATTTATTTCTACCATCATCCGTACATATTTATTTAATTTTTATTATAATACACGAGTTTTTAATTTAATAATTGATACATGTATCTTTTTTCGTAAAGTAAGATTCATTTTCCTTCTCTAGACTAAAAAATAATATTTGTCTGAATTTACAGATGTTATGGAAGTTGTTGGTCAAGGAAAATGTTGCCAAAACCATCCAAGCCTTGGTGGATGTGTACCAGGAAAAGACGATGATCCTGAGAGTAGTGGCAAATGCTGGGCGTATTGTATAACTGATTGTGTGAAAGGGGGTTTTTGCAAACAAGTTGGTGCAGGCCACCATCAGTGTCATTGTTATTGTTGATCTTAACTGTTTGCAGTCGGAGTAATAATAGAAAAAATAATACACATAAACAAATTTGAGATGATAATTTCTGAATTTTAAGCGGAATAAAATGATATTGAAACAATCTTTAACTTTATTTATCTTTCCATTTTGAAGAAATTGTGGGTTTATGATTATTATTGAAGGGTATATTTATATATTCAAAATTTAATGGTAATCACTAAAATTAATATTTTTTTATCACTGAAATTCAAATTTTATATTTTATTTTTATCGATAAATCACACTACTTTTAACTTTAAATTTGTTTTTTCATTAATTTAAAATATCAAGATTTTTTTTTTTTACGAAATACGTTATTGTGCCTAATAGTAAGTAGAGATGGTAATGGATTGGGTCGGGGTGGGTTTTTATTGACCTCGAACCTAACCTAATTTTATAATTATAAAATTCGTACCCGTATTCGATCCGAATTTTTTTAATCCGAATTCGATCAAAATCCGACATTATATAAATCGTATTCGATTCGATCCGATTCGAAATTAATAAAATATTATTTTTAAAATATAAATATATAAATATATATAAATAAAAAATTTAAAAATAATTAAAAAAATAATTTTTTATATAATATCGGGTCGGGTATAATTTGTCTAAAATCTAAATTCGATTTTCACTTATTAATATCCGACCTGAAATTTGATTTAAAAAAAAAATTGATCTTATAAAATTGAATCAGATCAAACTCACTAATTTCGAGTTGGGTTGCCAACCCTAACAATAGAGCTAAACAAATATTTTTTTTTCTTTGGGAAAGGATGTTTTTGCAAACAAATGAACGATGGCCATAAGAATGTCACTGTTATCGTTAGATCCATCTTTAATTATTCATGTATTGTCGGCTAATCTATGCATGGAATATATAAGAATAGTTAAAGATAATGCTTTTTCATTTTTAGCTTAAGTAATAAGAAATATGCTACTACTATTATCAAAACAAGATTATCTTATAAATAAATGAGTGGTAGTATTGAAATGTTTGATTCAATAATTAGTATTTTATTTTTATACATATTTTTTAAAAATTCAAATATTTTTTTTTAATTTAATAAATAAATAAATTAGTTGTAAGAATTAAAAATCTCACTCACCCATGTAATGGGCATGATTATTATTTTGAAAGTGAAAAATATGTCGGATGCATTTTAGGCTGTAAAAAAAAAAAAAGGCTTTGGCAAATATTTGGTTCAATAATAGGCCCATTTTCTTTAATTAATATAGATGACTTGAGCTTTCTTTAATTTCTAATATTAGAAAAAAAATGAAAAATATGATTATTATGAGACAAAAATATTATATGTTGTTCATAATAACATTTTTATATTTAAAATTATTAAAATTAAATATTCAACCCTCTAAAAATTGATCAAACAATTATAGTTAATTTTTTATTATAATATCAAACATTAACAATTTTTTTAAAGAAATTTTAAATCTCAAATTCTCAATCACGCTTGTCAATAAAAAAAAATCAAATTAAATCTAAATTAACCTCAAACTTACAATTTTTTTTTTAAAAAAAATCAAATAAAGAAAAAAACTGCTTTCATGGTCCATTGAAAATTTGAAATTAATATTATTGGCACCAATTTATTGTTTATAATCATTATTTGGTCATTGGTTGCAGGTGCTCAATTTTTTTCAAAGGTGAAAATACAAAAAATAGAAATAAAATAAATAGTTAAAAAATAAGCAAAAAGAAAAGACAAAGCAATAAAAAAATATTAAAATGCAAAAGGTGATAATTAAAAAGAAAAAGGAAAAGATAGTGGCCCGAGAAAAACGAGTAAACAAAACCAAAACGTGAAAGTGGTCGGCATTGACGGCTTTGTCTGTCTGATTTCTTTTTTATTTCGGTCCGAGGCAAAGCCTCAGAGATAACGCTGTCCTCAAAATCATTGATCTGACCTAGAAGCCATGGACGCCAATTCCCAGCAACCAGGTTCGTTTTTTTTCCTCTTCGTTTCGTAATAAAAGCTAGTAATTTGTATGGGTTTATGATCATGTTTTGACCGATTGATTGATTCAAATATAGAATTGTAGCGTCTTTAATTTTTATTGCTCTTTTTTTTAATTTCTTTTAATTGTTCCTGTTTGGTTGGTGATTTGGTTAAGGTGATTAAGAATCAACCAAGTTTATGTTCCAAATTTTGGGCTTTTTTTGTGGATTTTGTTTCTTTTGGGGGATTTTTTTTTTATGATAGAATTAGGTCAAGGAATTAAAGGATAATTAACTTGGATTGGGTGTTGCAAATTTTAAATATTGGAAATTGGTTTTTTTTTTGGTAATTTTATTGTAATTGATATTTTGCAACTGCAGCTACTGGTGGCTCTCCGCCTAAACCATGGGAGCAAGCTGGGGGCTCGTCTAGTTCCGGACCCTTTAAGCCACCATCACCTGGCAGCACCAGCGATGTGGTGGAGGCATCCGGAACAGCAAGACCAGGTGAAATTGTTCCGACTGCTGATAGAACTGCAGCTGTGAATAGAAACGCTGTTGGTAGGCCTTTACCTAGTAGGCCTTGGGAGCAACAGAATTATGGTAAAGGTTTAATTCATCTATTACACAATTCAAACGGTTACTTATTGTGGAGCTTGTCTAAGTTTGCTGTTTGATGCAGGGTATGGATCTGGTTTAAACTACAACTCAGGGTATGGTTCGGGAATGTATGGTTCATCATATGGTGGATTAGGGTCTTATGGTGGTGGATTGTATGGTAACGGCATGTATAGAGGAGGTTATGGTGCTCTATATGGGAACTCTGGAATGTACGGTGGTGGAATGTATGGTGGTGGCCTAGGTGGCGTTGGGGGTCCAATGGGTGGTTATGGAATGGGCATGGGTCCATATGGTGAGCAAGATCCAAATAATCCTTTTGGGGGTCCCTCATCCCCGCCAGGCTTTTGGATTTCCTTCCTCCGTGTGGTAATTCCTTTCTCATATTGTCATTGATTTAATTTTTATCTGATTAAATGTAAACAATATCTTCTGTTACTTAAAATGTCCTATCCTAGCTGGAATGGTAGCCTGCCACATTAGCTATTGGTTTCATTTTTTCATTTGTTCTTGAGCTCAAAATATGCTCTACAGGAAATATTAATGTATTTCATAATCTCACTGTCCATTTTCTAAAGTACTAAAATATGAAATATGGAGGGGAAGGTACTGTTGGGTTTTGGGGGGCTTGGGGTTGGTTTGTTGAGGGTTGCTTAGGATCATCCATGGAGGACATATCCATGGTGACTTATCTTTAACTCTAAAACATCAGAAACACTTTATGACCTGTTATTTAACTCTAAACTTTTTCACAGTGAATTTAGATCTTTGATACAGAGCTAGATTACTATGAGTTGATTACATCTTATTTGGGTGAGAAGGAAGTGTTTACAAAAAAAAAAAAGACAATTTATCCTTTTAGATTTGGGGCAAGTTGTTGCATGACATGGTTTTATGAATTTAACCTTTTTGTGTAAATTTTGCTTTCCCAAGCTGCATTCTTTCACTGTGTCAAAGTGATAATTGCTTTCTTCAATGATTGCAGATGCAAGGTGTTGTTAACTTCTTTGGCCGGATATCTATTCTGATAGACCAGAATACACAAGCATTCCACATGTTTATGACTGCTCTTCTTCAGGTGCTGTTTTAATTTATATATATCTCCCCATTTGTCCAAATCTGATATGGAATCATTAAATTGGAGTTGACTTTCACAAGATTGGTGACCGAAATTCATAACATGTTGATTCATGGCGTTATTATTTGCAGCTTTTTGATCGCACGGGATTATTGTATGGAGAATTAGCTAGATTTGTGTTAAGACTGCTGGGAATCAAAACAAAGCCCCGAAAAGTCAATCAACCAGGACCCCATAACCCTCATGGGAATCAGAACTATATTGAGGGGCCAAAGGCTGCTCCAAGTGGCGCATGGGACAATTTATGGGGAGAAAATGGTAGCACTTAGTTTGCTACTCAATCTCCATCCAACGACATCTGGTAAATTGACCAGAGCTTTAAAAAGGCTTGTCGGAGCATGGATGAGACAAATTCAACTACTTGCATGATGAAAGCTAGGTGGTGTTCATCTGAAGAATGTTTGTGGTCGAAGTTTTTCTGCATGTTTTGAACGTACCTAGTACTCCCATATTGTTAAAAAGATGAGACATGATAATAGCCATTAAATGTGCATATAGGCTTCTTGATACTAATGAAAGGAAAATATGATTCTTGAATGAATGAATAAGTGTTTATTGTTTGATTATCCTGATCTTTTTAATAAAATTGAAAAGATACATAACCTTTAAAGCTAAACAAAGAAGAATCTCCTCGATCCAGAACATCAAAATATACCAATGGTAAGGTTTTCTGGATTGAACTTTATAACTGAAACTAAGAGACTATCAATAAATTATGTAATATTCTACCAACAGATTACACAAAATATTCCATCAAATCACACTTACACTGGCAAAAATGTTTCCTCTTTAAGCACTTCATTACTATGTAACAATTCTAAGAGAAAGGCTTTAGCTTTGGTGCAAGAGTGGCATTCCGCAGAAACTTACATTGGCCGAATTTCCTTTTTTCTCTCATTTGCAATTGCACCAGCTTCCAATGGTGTTGTTAGAACTTTTCCAGTATTAACCAGCTTCCAATGGCTGAAATATTGATTTTTTTGCTCAATAAGCCAAATGAAAACTTTTCCAGCATTAACCAGGAAAATTTGTTTATTTCTAGGCTCTAGCCTCACCAGAGATTCAAAACTTGAATTTTGATTCACCATAAATGTGGATTGAGGATTGAAATTGTTGAAAAATGGACCAACAACCTGCCCTCAACTCCATCCTCCAAAATCCAACGGAATCAAGATGGACCGACTAAATGAGAATAAATTAAAACTCCAATTGATTGACGCTAAAAAAAACTAACAATAGTATCAACCAAGCAGAATCTAGAATTAGCAAACACAATCGTGCATGAACCACAAAGATCGAAGTATTACAAAAATGAAAGTGTAACTGTCTCTTAGGCTAAACACAAGTCAGGTATCACAAAGATATTTAATATTGCATTCCTTTTTTTTTTTAAATCTTGTCCTAACTGAATGCGAGATTGCAATCCCAATAATAATAATAATAAAAGCTAAGAAAAGTATCATGCTGTTTGAAAACCTTAGATCATTTTAAAGTTCATTCCGTCCAAATAATCAAATATAATTTATCAACGCAAGTAAATAACTTATGTTTAGAGGTGACCTTTATCAATCAATACTGAAAAGTGCCTCAAGTTGACTGGTACACATGTAGCATCAATAGCTTTTCCTCACATATATGGCAGTCAATCTCATACTCATCATATTCTAAGCTGTCCCAATCAGGCCCAATACACATTACTTGTTCACCCTTAATATCAACATCACCTCCATACAATTTAAACAGCTCCACTGCTGTCTCTTATATCCTACAATTTCCATTCATGCACAAAACAGAGAGCCCTTTGCAGCCATCTCTCAGAGCCTGCAACCCTTGATCACATAAATTTCGGCAGCGATTCACATGAAGTTTCTCTAAATTGTGGCAGTTTAACCCAATGGCAGCCTAGCCTGAAACCCTAACCTCATGGCACAATGCCAGGTTCCACTCTTGAAGTTGAGGACACCCCTTTGCAATTGCAACAATGGAAGCATCACTAACAGTTCTACACATTCCAAGACTAAGGATTTTAAGCCTCGTTGCAAATCCGTTCCCAATTGCTGCCAATCCATCTCTGAAGTTCAAGTAACTTAAACCAGTGACGTTTAAAACCTTAAGCCCACCTCCACTAACAATTGCTGTTAGTCCCTCTGGTTCAAGATTACAAAATCCAGCATCTATGTAAACCAGAGTTGATGAACAACCACTTAAGCCAACACCACTTATACCCCTGCAGTTAGATATCTTAATTGCTCGAAGCTGACAGCATCCTTGAGAAAGGATTTTAAGCCTCATTGCAAATCCGTTCCCAATTGCTGCCAATCCATCTCTGAAGTTCAAGTAACTTAAACCAGCGACATTTAAAACCTTAAGCCCACCTCCACTAACAATTGCCGTTAGTCCCTCTGGTTCAAGATTACAAAATCCAGCATCTATGTAAAACAGAGTTGATGAACAACCACTTAAATCCCTGCAGTTAGATATCTTAATTGCTCAAAGCTGACAGCATCCTTGAGAAAGGGGTTTCAACCGAGAGTCTGAAATACGAGGGCAATAAGCAAGATTCACATGCCTCAAAGCCAAGCAAGTGTTAGCTAAAGCTTCTAGCCAAGCATCAGTAAAGTTGCATCCATAAAGACTAATGATAGTCAAGGAGGGACAACCATTACCAACCAGGGAAAGCCCATAATCGGTAATTGCAAAACAACAATCCAGACATAGGGTTTGCAATCTTGAACCATAGGATTTCAAGTAGGTTAGGCCTGAATCAGGGAGCTCTATGCAACCAGAAAGAGATAAATACTCTAAATGCTGAAAACGGATGAGTATCCTGTATAGATGGAATGAGTAGATGTCAATAGAACTCTGAGATAACGAGGAAGGGCCAATAATACTGAAAGAGCATGGAAATTGTAGGGATAGACGATTCAAGTTTTGAATACAAAGCCAGCAAGGTAGGCCAAATGATTCACGGTCAGCCCTGCAGTCAAGATAAATGAAAATAACAGAGAGGCAATGATTAGGTACGTGCATGATCCAAGAAACACCATCCATTAAAGGCTCTCCCATGTCAACCTTGTTAGCACTCCTCTGAAGGCTGTATAGCTCGGATCTTTATAGCAAACTTTTTATAAGCAGCAGCAGCAGCAGATGAGTTTGGAGAGTCAAAACCACAAAAAGCGGGTGCAGCTCCATATCCATAGCCTATATGAACCCCACATTTACGACAATGAAGTTTAGTTTTTGAATGATAACAGCCCCAACTGAAAGGAAAGCAATGCACTTCATTGACCTGAGTTAATCGACTAAGATCAACAGATAGAAAGGAGATGAAACCTTTCTTTATGGATTTGCGATATTCAGAGCCTATGCCAGAGGTGATTCGGTTGGAAGATGTCAAGTTCAAAGGGTATCCACAAGACCCACAACTGCAAGAAATGATCATGAAATAAGTCAGGAGAGAAAGATCAACAAATTCTACCATAAAACATAGCCAAAATGATGTGGGAAAGTGTCAAATATCGACCTTCGATCTCAAATGATGTCATGATGATGAGCACGATCAAAAGTCTTTTAAATCATGTCATCACGAGAAACCATTAACCTACATAATGAGATTTAGCAAGCAATATCACAGGAGGGAAAAACAATTGCCAATTGATGAATAAACTTAAATGAATAAAACTATCATAATTTTTCATTTACTCTACAGTCCAATTACTTCAGTTCAATCTTAAACATCAAATGAAGAGTTCAAAAGAAGCAGCTTTCATGGGATTCTTGAATATGACAAAATAACATTCAAAGCAAGAAAGAAAATCTTGCGCTTGATAAAAATGCCATGATTTCTGGGTTTTTAGCTGAAAACCCAGATAACCCAGAAACAAAAAGATTGGAATTGAGCAATGAGAAAAAAATATTGAAGAGGATTTGAAAGCGCAATTACCTGTAAGACACGTCAGCTTGGAACATCCTCTTTGAAGATCAGGGAAATAAAAAGGAGCCCATTATAGTGGAGGGGGATTTTGCAATGGCAGAATCGTTAATAAGTGGTGTTGTCGTACTAAAAAATTAGTCGGGGGCCCAATCAGATCGGGAAGATTGTGGTTGGTACAGACTACGGATACAGGGACGGAGAGTTTGGGCTTGTCTTTTTCAACTTTGGAGAAGCAGTTTTCAGTTGCGTCAAGTATTTGACTTTGAAGATACTTTTATTGAGTACTCTATATAAAATTATAGAAATAACCTTTTTTTTTTCAAGAACAATTATCTCACGTGAAGATTTTAAATTTCAATTACAACTTTTTGTATTGAGATATATCTAAAATAATTTATAAATTAACATGACAAATAAAACGATATTTAATTTTTTAATTTTTAATAAAATTTTAAAACTTTCACAATAATAAATAAAATAAAAGATATTAAAAATTCAATCACGTTTATCACTTAAGTAGTATTTAGTATTTTTTATAAGATCATCATAATAATGTATATTTATTGAGGTGATTTTATTAACAAAATGATTTTAAATAATTTTATTTGGTTTAACTATCTTAATAAATAAATATCAACGTATTTGATATTATTAAGAGTAAGATATTATTTTCTTTAAAAATACATAAATAACTATGAATATTGTAATAATTACATAATTTAATGATTTTAATATTATTTAAAAAGAAAAATTTGTTAAATATTAGTAACATTTTATTTATTTTATAATAAAATATTTTTAAATTATTAAATTAAAAATATTTATTGATAGATAAATTAATTTTTATAATATAAATTATGTAAAAAATATTTGAATTTACAAAAACTACTTTATTAAATCCATAACAAAAGAAAAACAAAAAAATTTATATTATATATAAAATATAAAAAATATACAAATTATTTTTAAACTTATTATAATAAATATTAGTTTTAAAATATAAATATTTATAATAGAAAATAATTATAATTAAAAAATAAATTTTAATTTATATATTAAATAAATAATATTGATAATTATTAATTTTACGCATAACTTAATTTTGGTTATAAAAGCATTTTTTTTTTTTTGAAAATTAGATTATCTTTTAATATAGTGATTTTATTACTCTTGATGATCAAAGACCACCGTCTATAAAATCTTTAAGTACTTATTAAATAAAATGATTTAATCACCATATATATTATTATTATAATTTTTGAAATAATTATCTCATGTCAAACAATACCTTAAATTTTAAGCTCTAATTTTGGTCAAAATATTGTAAGTGATAATTAATTTTAACTTTTGTTAATATAAAATAATTTATAATTATATATTTTTTATAAAAATTGAATTATAAAATATTAATAAAATTTATTTAATATTAAAAATTTTAGAACATACGGAATCGATTTTACAGTATAAATTAATTACTTGAATTTGTTAAACTTAAAAAAAAAAGAATGTTACTTTTTCAAATTATCATACAAAATCTTAATATTATTTTACTTTTAGCTGACAAAATTACAACTACGATCATCAAAACTTTATAAGATATGGGTTACTTGTAACAAAATAAAAGGGAATGCATTTAATAAAAATAAAGAGAATTTATATGCTAAGTGTTGATTTTTTTTTTGTTATTTATTGCGTTACAAATAATAAACCAACCTAAAATATAAAAAAAATAAGTTAGAAAAAAAAATGAGAAGTATCTAATCTGAATCAATTAATTCAAATTGATGTTATTATATATATATATATACCTTAATGGTTAAAGTTTTGATAATTGAATTTTCACATTAATCAAGTAATTTTGAAACTTTTTAAAATATAATATTAAAGCATTTATGTATTAAATAAATATTTCATTTGTGGTACATTCATCATATTCATATATAAAATATATATACATAAGATAACATGTAGGTATTTTATTAATAAATAAAACAAATACTAAATATTAAAATAAAAAATTAATTAAAAGTAAAATATGTGTCAATTTTTAATTTCTTTTGCAAAATTAAAAAATTTTAATAATATCGTATAAAAAATGAACTATAAATTATAAAGAAATTATTTCATGTGCTAGCAAAGTTTTAAACCTCCAAGTTAGTAGAATAACATATATTTTTAAAATATATTAAAAAAATAAAATCTTTAATTAAAAATAAATATGTTTCATTTTATTAAGTTACTTGTAAAATTAAAAAATTTTATAAACAGTACAAAAAAATGAATTATAAATTAAATACCCAACTTATTTGCCTGACGCCTGTTAGAAAAAATTGCAACCGTGTAACCTCCTAAACGTGTCAAAACTTAAGGCCGGGTGCACCAGCAGAGTCTACATTGATAGGTAATCATGTCCATTAATTAAAAAAATCAATCGTCACCGTTGATTTGCTCCCATAAAGTACTCGCTAGGGTTTTAGAATAGAGCCCCTTTTTATTTTACACAGTCTCTAGGCGCGGCTGCTAACCCTGAGCTCAAAGCCATGGTAACACTCATTCTCTTCACATAGTTTTTTTACTCTTTTTTTTAATATTTGCTCTCATTTTTGTGATAATTTAGCTTCGCTCATTTCGATTCTAAATCTCATTTTGCATAATGTTTGGCTTTCTGCTTTTAAGGTCGTTTTGTTCTTCGTTTTTGTTGCTTAAAACTTATGAAAACATGAAAGAACTGAATCTCGGATTCATCTTCTAAGGATGTTACTGTTTTGCTTAAGAATCTATTGAATGAGTTTCCTGTAATATATTTAAGTTGGAAACCCGAAGATTATATGTAATTTAACTAATTTCAAGTTTAATTTGGATTTTTTTTCTATTTTTAGTTCATGTTCCTTTTTGCTGAATTGATAAGAACAAATAAACTGATCTGAGAATCCAAATCAGCAAGAAATTAAAGATGTGGATTCCTTTTATTAAAAAAAAAAAATTAGGCAACGAGTTTTCTAAGTTGGTTAAGTGTTATTTTACAGCCTTACGTTAAAGCTCAAAAGAGTAAGTCTTACTTCAAGAGATATCAAGTCAAGTTCAAGAGAAGGCGAGGTATGATAGTTTTGCCTATGTACTGAATGATGATATGCAAATCTATTACTTGCTTTGTTGAGGTTTTGTAATAATTGTTTAAATGTTGTAGAGGGCAAGACGGACTATCGGGCCAGGACCCGTCTTATCAATCAGGACAAGAATAAGTACAACACCCCAAAATATCGATTGGTTGCACGATTTGTATCCTAATATCTGACTGACTGACTTACTTTTTCTCCTTATTGTCATTTGGTATATGATGTGAGTTGCAAGAAGCAATTGTTTTTGTTATTTCTAGTGAATTGTTTGTCTGGTTGATCTATCGGTTTATCGAGGGTATACGGTTAAGACGTATTACAAGATTTTTTATAGGCAATTAAATCGGCTAAAATACCTTGATTCTTCTTTCATGCATGATGTGCTAATATGTTCTATATTTCCTATTGGGTATTAATATCAAGATATTTGGGCTGCAAGTTAATATTTTAACCTTAACACATTTATTAGTCGAACAAGGATATAATTGCACAAGTTGTACATGCTAGTATTGCTGGTGATATAGTTCTTGCAGCAGCTTACGCACATGAGCTTCCTCACTATGGACTTGAAGTTGGCCTTACAAATTATGCTGCAGGTGTGCAATTTACTTTTGTAAATGTTAGAATGGTCTTTTTCCCCTGGTTGAGAATGTTATCTAATTTCTTGATGCTTTGAGCACAGCTTATTGTGTTGGACTCCTTTTGGCTCGCCGAGTACTGAAACAGTTGGAGATGGATGATGAGTATGAGGGAAATGTTGAGGTATGTCTCATGCTTTTTAAGGTTCGATGAAATATGTTTAGTTTACTACTTTAATTGTATATGTATAATAAATATGTTGAAATTATGTATGTCATTTGTTCACAGGCAACTGGGGAGGACTTCACTGTTGAGCCAGCAGAGAGCAGGAGGCCTTTCCGCGCTCTCCTTGATGTTGGTCTTGTCAGAACAACCACTGGTAACCGTGTTTTTGGTGTTCTCAAGGTATAGTGGAACCATTTTCTATATATTTGTCCTTTAGTCAAACTTTATTCATTGGTTTTTCTTCTTCTAAATCTTTTTATGTAAGTTAAGAATTCTTTTGATCATGTGTGCTAGTCAAGTTTTCAGTGCATTGGATGTTTCTCATTAGCGTTCATTTAAAAACACATGTATCTATGTGCATAAGCATGGTCTTTTGTCGAGGTTGGGCTCTTTATTTATGGAGGAACAGCTTTGTGCATATTGGGGCAAATATTTTATATGATAAGATTTTGTACTTGTTTTTTTATATTATTGCTTTTAAAATTTCTAACCGTACTGTCTTTCTATTCAGCTTTAACATATTTGTATTCTTTCCATTCCCTTTTAGGGAGCTTTGGATGGTGGAGTTGATATTCCTCACAGTGAGAAGAGGTTTGCTGGATTTGACAAGGACAGTAAGCAACTTGATCCCGAAGTTCACCGGAAATACATTTTTGGTGGCCATGTTGCTGCATATATGAGGGTAAGATTTAGAGTTTATGAAGTGGTGGTTAGAGGAGAATAATAATGTTGTTGAAGCTCTCTGTCTCTCTTTTTTTTTGTTTTTTTTTTTTTTTTTGGGGGGGGGGGGGTGTTGAGAAAGGTGCTGAAGCTTGTTGCTGTGTTAATTTGGACACTGTTTCATTTCTTATCTGTCTGTCTGTAAGTCTCTCACTTTGTCAAGTTGACAGACTTTGATGGAAGATGAGCCAGAGAAGTACCAGTCTCACTTCGGTGAGTACATAAAGAGAGGCATTGAGCCTGAAAACATGGAGGGAATGTACAAAAAGGTTCATGCTGCTATTCGTGCAGATCCAACATGTAAGAAATCTGAGAAGGAACCTCCCAAGGAGCACAAGAGGTATAAATTCTTTCTCTTTCTCTCTTCATGCAATTTATTTGTATGCATAGTTAAGACAGCCTATTAAATCAGGCATTCTGAACTAGTTTAGACTGAAACAAAATTTTTTATTATTCCCTGCATGTTCAAAGAAATTTTGGTTTTTTAAGAATTGAAAGTCTGATGTAATGTCCTTCTGCATGATAGGTACAACCTGAAGAAGCTGTCTTACGAGGAAAGGAAGGCTAAGTTGATTGATAGGTTGAAAGCTCTTAATTCAGCTGATGCAGTTGAAAATGATTCTGACGAGGATGATGATTAAGCCGATGGTTTTGGGCATATTTTGCCCGCCTATCTCTTTTATTTTGCTGCTATTACTTGCGTCAAAAACCAAAATCTTGGCTTGTTTGTTAGGGATGAGAAACTAGACTTTTTGGCTGTGGAACTTCTTCTTTTTTGGGGTTGCTTTTTCAGTTATTTGGTACCTTTATTATATAAGCACTATTTGCCATGTCAAAATCTTCATTCCGATTACCTTTTAATATCTGTCGACAATTTAAAATGTTGATCTATTTATAACCTTCCATGGGGACTATAACTCTATAGCATTGTCTTTTTTTTTTTTTTTTCTTTCTTTTCTTCTATTAAGTATTTGAAATTTTCGTTACATACTTTATTCATTGTTCTTTGATCTTTTACCGATACAGCTGATCATAACAACAAAATACATATTATTTTTATTTTTGTAATAAAAATTAAAAAATATTATTTTATTACTATGGCTTCCTTCAATTAAGATAAAATATGAATAATGATATAATTATGTAGCACTTGATTATTTTTGGTAATCTTTAATTTATTTTTATAAATAAAGGTTAAATATAATCCTTTCAATGTCTTACTTTCTATTTTTCTTTAACCAAATGTATATTTTATTTTCATTTTTTTCACCATTAAAAATCTAATTATCCATATTTTCACTCTAACTAAGCACGTTTTAACTTTGACAGTAAAAATACTTTTCAACAATTCTCTTTTATTAACTTGGCCGTGGAAGACTGTCCAAAGTTAAAAAAGTCACAAAATTGCGAAAATATGAATCCATTCAAGTAAAATACTAGTAACCAACTAATCAGGAAATACAGCTGCATCTATTGAGAAACCTAGTTGCTCACTTCTTGCAATCAGCTGTTGAGAAACCAAGTTCCCTTTACTTTTAAGTCAGGTACATTCAAGATGAAAAGAGAGATCAAACTAGCACAAGAAGAAATCTGAATTATGATGCAATCATAGGACCAACATAATTTGCCTTCGGTAAAAATCAGTTCAATACTTGATCATCCAATAATCCAATTGCACATTCAAGATTGCCATAACATTCTCCACCATCTTTTCGTTATCTACAGAGAGTGAAAACTTGGAACATGCGTATCATTTTCACAGCAACCAAGTATTAAAATGCCTTACTCATCATCGTCTGGATCAAAATCTCTAATCTTCACATCCGCATCTTCACCATACTGAATGCAGTTGTCAATTTGAGCCAAAACATATTGTATGCTGTAAAAGTCAGAACAAGTCAATGATAAAACATGTTAGAAAATAAATTGTAAAACAGAGGATCCACTCAATCCAATGACAATTTATGTGTTAAACAACCTCCTCTCTCTCTGCGTTTGTAAGTGTTTTTTACTATTAGTTTCCCAGAAAGAGAAAAGTCGCAACTGGTTACACAAGCATAAGCACTCCCAAGAAATTAATGTTCCTTACAGATCATGAGTTGCATCTAAGGTGAGTGCAATCAGATGAAATCTCATGTGCAGGAGTCTAATCCACCTGCACACCCACCATCACACAGACAAATAAAGAGAGAGAAAGAGAGAATGCACCTGCTTTCCTTCCTCAAGTCAAGTGGAATAAAGCTCACCATGCTATATTCATCCACCTAAAATGCAAAAGAAACAATAATGTGATAAATATAACAAATCCAATCAATTTTAAACAGCGACTACTAAGAGAGAAAAGAGTCATAATGTTGTTAAAAGTTCGACCAGAAGAGCCAAATATCAAAAACAGTGATACAACAATTGATTCAACAATACGTGTTTAAAAAAAATCTTAAGACATCAAAAGAGTTCTTATGTAAATGTAATGAATACCATGCAAAGCGCGCAAATACTGGTAGCTTCCATATCAAGTAACAGATCAAACAACCAAAAGGTGAAAATAACCCTTAACTTCAACAACAAAAACTTTGCTACAAAGAAAATATGTTTGACATATATTCAGTCAACTGGAAACCAAATAATGCAACTTTAAGGGCAATTACCAAACAAAATAGGCACATCTATGGTATGGTTATAGAAATAATTGAAAAGAGAACCTTCTGAGCATTCCAAGAGACTATAAGATATTGCTGAAATTAAAAAAAGAATTAATTAATTAATATCAACCCCCCCTTAAAAAAAGAATCCAAATATCCAACGGAAAGTTAGATATTGGATCCTGAATGACTAAGTATCTCACCAGCTCAATCAAAGATTTATTTAGCTTTTTAAACTGAGGAGCCATCCGTTCATTCAACTCCGACAGCAGAAGATGAGGCTCGGGATCCAAGTAGCTATGATCAACAAAGACATTGGTTAAAGAAAAACAAAAACAAGAACAAAATGAAAGAAAATAAATAGAACGCAGGTTGGAGAAGAGTAAGTGAAAGATGCAAATGCTCACTTTTCTACATCCCTCTTGTTTGTTACAAGGTCCATTTTGGACAGGATATTAACATGTGGTAATTCAAGCTGGACCATTGCAGAAAGGGATGCCATGCATCCACTTATGAACTTGGTAACATCCGTGATGAACTGACACAAATAAAAATTTAGAGATGTTAAATGTGCATAACCAATAATAAGACATGCCAACTAAATTTGAAAAAGAGACAGGCATTTGGGAAGATGCAGAGCTGACAAACCTGTGAATCAAGCAAGTACACAGCACACACATTAAAATTCTTGCGCTTCAAGTGCTCCACAAAGTTACGGAGCACTGGTACATGTGAAAAGAGTTCTATCTGGCCTATAAAATAATTGAAAGTTAGCAACATTTATCCTCATTTGCAGTACAGTTCAACAAATAATACATCATAGCAGACAACCTAATTCAGTAATACAATACCCAAAAAGTAGACCCCTGCGAAGTTAAAAAGCAATAAACTTAAAGAATAAGTTTCAAGCTTTTAGTTACAAAATACTAACATACACATCCAAACAAGATTAGATACCAGGGCAATCAAATACTAGATAGTCATCATCCAAGTAATTTTCCAATTCTTCAGTCAGCCAATCATCCAGGTTTTCTTCGAGATGTCTAGTTGTAGGTTAAGGTTTACATTTTTGCTCCCAAAATCTAATTAAGAAAGGAATAAACATGCACTCTTCATATGACAAATAGAAAGCTGAGAACACAGGCAAGTGGAACAAATTAGTCTGCAAAAAAACCTCCACAAACATTCAGAGCCGTTTAAACACTTCAGTACAAACAACAATCCAAATTAATGCAACATAACATCATTCAATAACAATAATAATAGCAATAGAGGCTTTTACAGTAACAACAATCAAGATAATGGCAAAATACAAAAAATGAAAATTCCCTTTATAGAGCAAGACAAGAATAAAAAAGGGGGAAAGGATACTCCATGCAGTATATAAGGCCACCATTTGGACCCAATCCAAGCTCCTCCATAACATCATCCAAACTAATAAGCTTGCTTATATCTGCAAACAACCAAAACTCAAATGCAAAAAAACCAGAGAAAAAGATAAAATCAATAAGAAAAATGCAAGCAAAAGGTTGATTACCCATGGCTACAGGATAGTCAAAATTTTCAGCAGCAGGATCTAGGTTCACAATATGTATTGACCGTCCAAGAGTTTCACAATGCTGGTACAAGCTAGAGCAGTAGGTTGACTGATTCCAAAAACAGAATAGCCACTTTAGTATACATTGTGGTGAAAATAAAAACTTGGTGCCTAACAGACCAAAGACAGTAGCATTCTTTTTTTTTTCTTTTCCTTCTAGAAAGAACCAGAGAACCCCGGGATGATTGACCTCATTTCAAACCCCTGAATAGAATGTTTGATAGACTAACTCACCTTTCCACTGCCTGCAGGACCAATTACTAGTTGTGCATAGCCCATGATAGCTTTTCGCACTTATCAAGCTGCTTCACTAACTCAGAATGAACAGATGGAAATGAAGATCCGCAATGATGCAAGAATTGCAACAGTAACATATGCAATACACCAAACACCGACAGCGAACAACAAATTCAAGAAATCAGATTGGCCCATAAACCAGTGGTGAGAGAGACACACACAACATTAGATAACCTGATTTATCAAATATCAAAGAAAAAACAGGAATCACATTTTAATTCCATTATCATGCGTTAAAACAAAAGAAAAGCAATCCCACCAAGTAAACAAGAAAATCCCATTCTCAGCTTTAAATACTGATAAAAAATTTTAATAAAACAATATAAACCTGAACTGGATATAGGCAGAAATCCTATGTACTAAAACTAAGCAAAAGAAAACCCATAAAAGAGGACAAAAACAGTTGACAAAACATTAAGAAAGAAAAACAGAACAAACATAGGCTAGCTGAATCTCTTCACAAAAAAATTTAATCGTTTAAGAAGAGCAACATAATTTAAATAAGCAAGACTTCAATACCTTCTCAAAAAGGAATCACAAAAGCATAAAAACGAAAAGAAGAATAATGTTAAGGAGAAAATCAGTAGAATACCTGAAATCCCGAATGCTGATTTTCTGCTTTGAGAATGGGGATTGAAAGGGGAGCTTTTGCTTTTATTGTAAAGGAGAAGACTATGAAGACGAGGCTTTGAAGGCACTCAATGTATTTTTAAATACAAATAAATAAATATTTAGGGCTTTCCGGCTTTGCCTTCATCGGTCGTACAAAACCGCAAAACGCAGCGTTTTGGTCAAAACGACCAAAACATTTTTTAAAATTTTATTTTATAAACACCTTTTTTCTCGTGAACGAAAAGCATAACCCAAATTTTCAGCTTAGGTGATTGAAATTTTTGATTAACTTGATAAAAGGTTAGGTTTTTTTTTCCTTAAAATTTTCTTCTTTAGCAGCTCTAAATTATTAGATAATATTAAGAATACCCTTTCAATTTGTGGGTTCTGTTCGAATTTCTTTTTAATAATAATTTAGAAGCAATTTCTTATTTTGATTCTTAATAATGCCATCGTGATTTTTTTTTTTTTAAGTTGGAATATCTGTCAAAGTCTCCTTCAAAATAAAGGATTTTCAATTTTGTTTGGTTGATTTTGGATGCAGGGAGCGAAAAAAATGGTTCCTTTATTTTTATCTGAGCCAAACTGGGATGATGAAGCTGGTGATAATGAAACTGCCCATCAGATAATATCGCTTTTAAATCAATTGGGTTCAGTTATTTGGTCACTGATGATCTCTGGAGGTCGTTCTGAGGCTCGGCTATGGCTTTGCAATGCCGTTTCGAGCATAAGTTCCATTTCTCCTCACCAACAGAGAGAGATTTTTATGAAGCTGTTGACATCCAAGCCAACAAGAAGGGGTTTAGCATCTCAACTGTTGCAATTGGTTTTTGAGAAGAGGCCAAGAAAAGCTGGCTCTATCTTGGCCAACAAAAGTTACTTGCTTGAAAAGTTTTTCCAAGGCAAGTTGGTTTTCCTTTCCTTTTCTTTTTTTTTTTTTTTTTTGATGGTTTGTTTGGTATGTTTTGTTTATTTTTTGTTGCTTTGTTATTTTCTTTAAAGGTGAATTTCATCCTGTAGAATGGAAAGTAATAGTAGCTACAGCCAACTTCCTTAAGCTCCATGTTTTAGATTAGTTTAAGTACTGTTTATGCATTCTTTTCTCCAATGAATGAAATTTTGTGTTTCTCAATTGCATAATGATTTTTATTAACCATTCTACTGAAATTTAGAAGTTGAGATTACTTTGAATATTATGGTTTTCCCCTAAGTTGGTTCAATTAGTATGTTTTGTGTGATTTTGTTGTACCTATGCCCTTTGTGAAATTGGATTTCATTCAATAAAATGCTATCTAATTGGTAGCTCCCACATAATTCGTTAATCAACGCATGTATTTAGCTTGTTCAAGAACGTTAAAGTACCATAGTTACGCATGTCAGGTTGAAATTAGTGTGAATTTTTATGGTCTTCTGATTATTAATCTAATAATGAATGAATCATGCAGGGAACCCAAAGCGAATAATGCAATGGTTCGCTAATTTTGGAGATGGAGGTGGATTGGAGCACAAAAAAGGTGCAAAGGCATTGTCTCAATTTGCTTTTGTAAATCGGGATATCTGTTGGGAGGAGCTTGAGTGGAAGGGAAAGCATGGGCAATCACCTGCAATGGTTGCAACAAAGCCTCATTACTTTCTTGACTTAGATGTCCAACGAACAGTGGAAAATTTCCTTGAAAATGTGCCTGAATTTTGGTCATCCAGTGAGTTTGCTGAGTCACTAAAAGATGGTGAGATTCTATTCATGGATACGAAGTTCTTTGTGGAACTTTTTGTTGAGTTAATATATAAGGAGGATTTAAGAGATTTATGGGAAGTCATAAGTGAGTTTCTTAAGGAGGAATCGTTCTCATCATTGTGCCATCACCTTCTTATCTCTCTTGAGGAGGGTGAATTCTGCATCTTTCTGGAATTGCTTCGTAGATATATCAATCCAAGGATGGAACCTAAGAATTTTGGTAATCCATCTTACCTCCTGGAGTTTATACTTTATAAGTGTGGTGATTCTAAATCTTTTGAGAAGCTACTTCTGTTTAATGCTATTATCAATGAAAGGAGACAGCTTCTTCGGCTTGTAGATGATGAAGAGTGTCAGGATGAAAATGAGCAGGTCAAAGATATTGTATCACAGATGTGCAAACTCTCCACTAGTGCGAATACTTTGACTTCAATCCTTAAGGAGTGCTTCAAAACAAAAACCATAGAAGCAATGAAATTGTTAGGGCTCTATTCTTGGGTTATTTATTACAGATTGTCAAAGGAATGCCATATGCTGGGATCCTGGGAATCTATATTTGTGAGTAATGGGATAAGTTACCACAGATCTGATAAATATTCTATACTTCATCATGAAGGCTCTGTAGAAGAAAGTGATTCTGCAGAAGATGATAGAGCGACAATTAAGCGTAGAAAGAAAAAGAAAAGCAAAAAGAAGAGAAAAAGGGACTTTGATCATGATGATAGCTATGACAATGGGCTGCTGGATTTTGATACTTCAGATAGCATGTTGGGGTTACAATCTGGCGGTGGAAGTTGGTTGCTATCTATTGATGATTTTTCTACATCATGGACTAATGTGAGTTCTTTACCCTTATCGTTATATGTGTTGTTAAACTTTTCATTGCAATGGAAGTGGTTGCAACTTTGCTTTTGAAATTGTACATGTTCTACTAAGTTAATGTGGTGAGGAATGTTCATGACATGCCGAGATATTCTCATAAATCTAGTGAACAAGCCATTTTTGGTAGGACATATTAAGTTTGGACCACAAGTGCTACGTAAAGAAGCATTTATCACTCCTACTGCATGAACCCAAAATGAATAACAAGGAAGAAAAAAGGAACTTGGGTTCTTTTACTTTTTTATTTCGATAAAATCTATATAATATGTCTAGTTTTTCCCCAAATTAGTTGATTCCAGAGAATGGTTATTACTATTTAACGCAGAGAATAATCATTTTAGTTATGAAGTTCTCTGTCACATTCTATGTTAGTGTTTCACCTTCTTTGGTACTGGTTTTTTGAGATGCAAGTTAAATTAAAATTCCTTATTTCTTTCCTCCTTTCACATTATATAAAAGAACTTGTAGAAAATTACGTTAGAAATAAAAATCTAGGAAATGTGAATGTTTATTGCTCTGTCAGAATCCTTTTAAAAGAAGGGGAAGTAGAACATTTAATTATGTAGGGGACAGAAGTATTTTCAAGCTGTCATTTTCATTCTTGTCTTTACTTTTTTTTTTTTTTTTGGTTATTGAACCTTGTTGACTCATCTGGTGGTTTTTTGATCATAACATTGCGATGATTGTAGGTCGATTTACCAGAGCACCTTTCAAATTACTGCTTGTCTACATGGATTAAGTGGCTTTTTTCCAAATGGAGTAACGTTGCTAATGCTTGGTAGGAGAGCACATCCCTTCTTTGTTATGTAATGTCTTTTATTTGTGAAGCTTATAGATGTGTGCCTTTATAATCAGACAGATATTACTATTCCCTGTCTAAAGCCCTGATTGAGAGCACTTAGCCGAGCAATGGGAGGGGCTCCCCACTTCACTTGTCCTCTGATTTTTCAATGGACCCATACCATGTTCTCAGACAGGCACTAAAACAGTGATCTTTTATATATGTACAAAAGCAGGAAAGCACAGCCAGGTTTTAGTGTTGATGGTTATTCCTAACATATTCTGTATGTACAAATTTTCCAGATGGTTGACAAGTTTGTTTATTTGAAGATTGAAGTCTTCATCTGATGGTGTATTTTTGTGGTTTCAACTGATAAAGGATTTGTGCAATGGTGTGTTGCATTTTATTGAGCTACAAATTTACCCTGGACTCAGCTTTGAAATTTGACTATTTTGTTGGCTGATTGGGAAACTTTTGTTGACTAATATTGATTTTGATTTGCAGGCTAATTTGATATCGCTGATGGAACCTCACTGTGGGGTTTAGTTATTGCCATTTTCTCTTGAAAGGTATCATATAAAGCTTAATTTCTTCCTTCAAGTTTATGCATGCTAGGCTTTTGATGATTGCAAATACCTAGAATTTTTACAAGGTTGAATGACCTTAAACAAGCTTGCAAGACAATAAAAATTATTCATTTTAGTTAAAAGTATTTTCCTTGTGCGTTGGAACGGGATAGCAGAGTAACATAACTAGGATTGGGGAAGTTGAGATTTGAAGAACAAATGATATCTTATGGGAGCTTTCTGAAGCACTTGGCTTGAGCAGTGAAGTTGGTGCTTCTATAGATCATCAAAAAACACTTGCATTTCCTTCTGATGTTTTTCCTCGGCTAGGGCTCAAAAGCCATTACTGATGTTAACGTTTCGTATGCTGCAGTGAATTTCAATACCCACCAGTGTCTTTTCATCCTTGTTAGGCAAAACAAAAAATGCCCGTTGAGCTTTCAAGTTTCAACAGCCAAGAAATAAAAGCCGTTTTAACATTCAAGTTTTTTCAGCTTGATCTGGAGAGCTCGTTTTCTCTGTGTCGTTTCATGCCTACTTTGGTTCTTTTACAGGATGAAAATGTCTACTGGTGCTTTCACAGCAACTAGAATAGGGAATATCTCTTTCTTTTCTAAAACTTTGCAATGGACACGATGATTAAATAAAACAAGTTGAAGAGTTTTAATGGAGTAACCCGAATCTAGCCCTGTACAAATCATTATCTAATTGAAATGTGTTACATTATTGATTTAGAAACTTCAGTCCAAATTTTACAGAGCTTCATCATCAGAAATCCATTCAATATCAGTTTCAGATTCATTGCTCCCTGCAAGGAACGAAAAAAAAAAAGGCGATAAGTGCTTCCAATGACATCCGAGGAAAGAGCCGATTTTTTTAGGGCCATAAATCTTGTTATGGTAGGTTTGAGCAAAAAATCATTGTCGCAGTCTATTGCATTCGTATTCCTCAGAACGAACGACAAAGTCCCACGAAATTTTATGTTTTCCTCTAGTGTTACTGGGCCTTAAACAAGCTATATAGGCAGTAATGTAACAAAGAAACTTACCCAACGCCACATATGCTGGCAAGCTAACATACTTTGGACATGAGGTCTTGGAAGCCAAA
The DNA here is from genome assembly GCF_047325235.1 of Durio zibethinus. NCBI lineage: Eukaryota > Viridiplantae > Streptophyta > Magnoliopsida > Malvales > Malvaceae > Durio > Durio zibethinus. Next base: position 9,366,889 of record NC_143182.1, on the reverse strand, counting down.
CAGTTCCGAGGCTGTAACAGGAATAAATAAGTCCAACACAAGCATCAATTCTATGATAGAAGGAGAAGTTTACTATAGATATGGATGTCATCAGACGATGAAGATGCTTCTGCATACTCAAGAAATCGTGTTAGATATAGGCTTTTTGCTAATCCATATCAAAGGTCCTGATGATGATCAAATCAGTTGCTCTCTTTCAGTTGGATAAAAGTGAGGTTTTTTAGTAGGAAACTGAGAGATCAACACTAGCCTTCTTTAGTAACAACTTTTTTTTTTTTTTTTTGTGATTTAGTGTCTTGCAGACGGATGACAGATTCTTCCTAGCTAAAGGTAGAATCCAAGCCAAGATCAAATACTGTAAACGGTTGAGTATATCAACTGTGAATTGCATGGGGATATAAAGCTTATAAACAAATGACACAAATTGTGACGAGCGAGTGGACCGAATCTAACCTTGAAATCCTTATAGAAGCACAAACGAATTTCCTCCACGGAATCTTTTGAACAAACAACCTCTGGTGTTGCCCGGAAAGAATTCTCAATGGCAGAGACAATGCCTCCAAGAGGATATCTTTCGCTATTAGAAGGAACATATCCAGCTTCATTCAGTATTTTCTGGCATCAAATGGTTGTGCAAGAGAATGATCAGTCAAACTGATAAACAGATAAAACAACATATTATTTCCAATATTAAGTAATCTGAAATATGATTCCAATATAAAATCTTTTACTAACAAACTACAACAAAAAAGTATGACAGAATCAACTTTACTCTGCAAAAGTCATAGGCTTTGAAAGAAGAAATTAGTAATATATTCATTAGTCTTTTAGATACAAAACAGAAGGTAAACCAAGAAGGCTAGGGCTGCTAGGCAAGGCAACAGAGTACCAAATGAATGGCATATGCAGCAATCACAATAATGGAGTTAATTATTTTTGTAATCTGTTAAAATTGGTCGGCAGATATATTTTCCATGCAAGTAGATGGCTAATTGGAGTTTAAACTTCAATAATTTTCATATTAGAGACAGCTCAGTAATATTCAATTCCCTTGTCTTCCAAACCCAATGTAGTTGTGGTTTAGATGGAGCCACATGATACAGGCTAGCAAACCTTACAAAAGCCAATTTCATAAAAGTACACCTTCATATTAGTCTTGATCTTTCAATAATAATTTATGCTCCTTTGGCAAATCTGATTAAACAATTTGCTCACAAAACTGAACTTGATATTCTGGGCAAATACCTAGTCACTTTAACAACAAAGTATGTTCCAGTAGTATAAAGGTTATATTTTGAAGTATGAAATAAGTAATAACTCTTTTTAGAAGAACCAAGCAGCCCCTTGGAGAATTTTAAAAGAATCTACAGATTCATGCCTCAGTTGAAGCGCTAAATAACTTGCTCAGAGTGGCAGAGATGCAGCTTACTCTTTCACTAACAAAACTATCCCAGCAATAGATCATTTAGGGCTGGAAACCAAACACATGCAACATAGAACATGGGCATAAAAGCAAAGACAAACTTTTTTTTCTTAGTTAGCATTCAATTATCAAGAATTCAGAAAAATTAATGAACTTCAACATCATCTCATACTTTTGGCTACTTAATGGGAATATGCGTTGACCACAATAAGAATGTAAGAACAATTGGTAATACATTTTGGCTTTCTGGATAAAACTTTATTCCTAAAAAAAGAGTTACATGCACATACCAACTCATGATGATGAATTTTTAAGGCACAAACTGAACAACGGAAAAACATAGGGTTGTTTCAGGATGTACAAGATTAAACAAGCTATTCTAAAACTTACTGTGACATTGTATTTGAAGTAAACATTAAGGGTTGTTAAAAAGTAGCTGTATTCATCTCGAATTACTGGAAAGGAGCAAGTTCCATGCTTCTCTGCGAGTGAAAATGCAATACTTATAAGCAGCAAATTTACACTCTTCTCTCTAAATTTTATGCTTGCAAGTGCGTGTTCAACAAAATTTAATCAAAATTATTGGCTGATGTATTCCTTATTAAAGCAGCACATGTGCAAGGTTACCACCAAAGTTTGATGCATGGAGCCAGGTAAATATATATAAATAAAAGATCATCATGCCTTAGGGAATTTCACATTCCACTCTTGTTTCAAAGGAAAAATATCTTGCAATTCATTCACTGAACACAACCCTTTAATATATTACATCACAGTAGCTATCTAAAGGATCATATACGTAGACATGATACCAATAAGGAATTATTATTGTGATAGGATGAAAGGTATCATAAATCTCACTTGTTATTATCTAAAATATCCCAAATCCAATCTCCAAATCATAAATCACAAGAGAATCCACTATGTCTCATCATAAAACATGGTAATTGGCTTTCATCTTTTTATTAAAGCTTCATGTTCATTCACATATCCAATTATCAGTCTCAACAGCCCTATGAAAAGCAAAGGAAGCAACCTAGGTCATAAAAATGTGGTCAACTACTAGGCACTGCATTCCTTTTATTTTCCTTTCATAATTTTTGGTCCATGGTTGGCATCTCAATGTTCGGTAACATATTTTCCCTTCACCCATCTGGTTTGCTTAGGCTTGAACCTATGACATATAACATGCCATGCATTTTATATGGTAAGAACTGTCAATAAGTACTGGCATTCACGTGACTTTAGAATTGCACTAAAATAAGCTATTTTAAAGAGGGTTCAGATGTACAGCATGCACATAATCTCATTAGTTATTATCACTACTAATATCTTACACTTCCTTTCCAATTTAAATAGAGGAACATCTATAAAATGAACACGAGATATAAATCATATCATGTGACAAAAAAAGCTGAAGATACTTACCCCACTATCAACGAGCATCCCCCATGTCAGCCATCAAAGAGACAAGAATGAAGCAATTATTAGTTTTGTGCCATTGAGGAAGGGGATCATTTAGCAACATATAGAGATATAGAACTAATATCCACCTCATGAGCCCAAAATAACCCTTTTCCACTGAAGCAAGTTGATGATTTGCTACAATATAAGGATGGCCAATACTTCTCAAGCGCGTCCATCAATGTTGAGATCTACAGGCATTTAGCAACAAAGATCAGGCACCAAAGCCAATTGATGTGACACATGTGCTGAATCAAATACACTGAACAACAAGTAGAAATATATATTTAATGTCGGGAACTGGTAGAATGAAAACATGTGCCAATATAACGGCTTTTAAAATTTTGACTTCAACATTTTCCAGAAATCAAGCCAACTTTTGAAGTTGCAAATAAACCAAGATAGGATCTTGTGCTATAAACTTCTAAGAGATCTCTAAGCTATAGATGTCTTAAAAATAAAAAGAAGAAACTATACTATTGAACTGAATACTTATACCAATGACATAGTATCACAAGGTGTCACTTATATCATCAGCACATGCTCGGTATACGTGGGTGCCAGATTCCAAGCTGCATTAGAAGAGCTAATAAAGAAAAAGTTGCTGTGCAGGCTTTAAAGCATCTTTATACGTAAGCCGATTTTACAAAATACAAAAGTTCTAAGGGCATAAACGCCACTTCAAATGCACTAATCAAACAAGTTTCGGAAGGATGTAATTGCAACCTCTTTGACATCAAACTGAGATCGGAAACAACAGGAGGGCCAGGTTCCATCATTATAATCCGGCCATAATCCATCTACCAAGCAGATAAAGTTAACATCAAAATCATACAGTTATACCTTCAATATACCAAAATAACTGTAATTATGTTCATAGTCAAACACTTACGAATGGTAAATTCAGTTGGAGAATTCGAGCTGTAAGGAAAAAAAAAGAAAAGAAAGTACATCATGAAATTGGCCTCAAACAAATTTTGAAAAAATTGACTGATTTACCCTCGGCAGCAGCCATTTGAGGAGCAGCAATGGCGAGTTCGGTGGCAGATGGTGCCAGGCCATTGAAGAGACAAAGCGAAGTAATCGAACTCTCTCTGAACTCCTTCTACGCTTCCATTGACGCCAATCATCGAACAGGTAGCCACCATTAAGGTGATGCAGAGTAGGATTTGAGCAGAGAGTGACGCCATTGTCTTTAGCTTTTTTAGTTCCTAGAAAGTTGCCTTTATAGAAGGAAAGGAAGTGGGTACTGGGTTGCTGAGGGAAGGATAGACTTGTCATTTTACCATTGTTGCTTTAACGGACAAACCAGATGCAATAATTGAATCTTGAAAGGGATATGCTTTTGCTTGGGTATCGCTTTGGACAATTCTCTTTTTTCATTGGCCAATGCTACACAAAAATTCTGCCAATAGTAACCCATAAGAATTTGACAAATTTTATTACAAAATTTTCTTTTATGTTTTTTGTAACTACATTAGTGCTTGTCTGCTTAGATATTCTATATAGCACATCTATACTGAAAAATCATTTACAAAAATAAATTTATTATTTATAAAAATAATAAATTTATTATACTAATTCATAAAAAATTAATTCTTTTTTCACTAAAATAAAATTTATGTTTATTATTTTTTACTCATTTGTTTTTAATATTATAAATTTATTTTTATTTTTATCTATTTAATATTAAAATTTTATATTTTATAATATTGATGTACAATACTTTTTAATGTTTAAATATAAAAAATAAAATATTGACTCAAAATATTAAAAATATAGGAGCATTAGGCCTTTAAAATAAATATATATTCATTTTGAAAAAAAAATGAACAAAGAAATGAAATGGACAAATAATATTAATAGCAATGGGGTAATTTTTTTAATTATCTTCCAAAATGGAGTAGCTGAATTATTTTTATTTTATTTTTTTAATTGTTTGGGCACTAATAATTAAACAATAATAAATTAAAAGATTGAATGCCAATGCAAAAGAAAAAGAAAAAATAAAGGAGGTTATGAACTAAGATTTATTTAATCACAAATATCCAATAATTTCTTTTGGCCTCATTTTCCTTTTTTTCATAACTTACAAGACAATTTTTGGTAGAGAATAAACGTAAAAGAATGAAAGGGGTGGATAGAAAAATAAAAAAATTATATTTTTTGTACTTTGTAAGATAAAACAAAATGAGAGAAAAAATTTTAAAAATTTTATTTTCTATTTTTATTTACAAAACGAAAACAAAATTTTCTAAATTGAAAAAATAAGATAAAAGAAAATAAGAGATGTAAATCAAGTGTGTAAGTTCACAAATTTTTCTATCATTTGTTAAATTTTATGGTTTTATTTTAACTTATAATGATAAAATAACATTATTTTATTTTATTTTATCTTTTTTTTAACTCTATCAAACAATGAATATTTTTTTTTATTTTTTGTCTTTCACACCAAGCATACAAATAAAAAGAAAAAAATTATTTTTCCATATTTTTACTTTAGTTAAAGGATATAAAAAACTTTTGAATTATAATTAAAAATTATTTAATTTTTTATTTTTTATTGTAATCAATAAATATTTTTAATATTTATTTGTATCTAATTATGTTTTTATTAAAAGTTAACATCGTGAAATTTTTTTTTATTAATTAGGATAAAATTTCAAGTGACATTAATAAAATAGATGAATATTTGTCACATTTGTAGTTAATATGTATGAAAATAAAATAAAATAAAAAATTTTCTCTATTTTCTCTTACTCTCTCATTTTATGATCATCTAAGTGTTTAATTGATTGTAATTTAAAGATTGATTGATTAAATTTTGTCAATTTAAAAATTTAATTAAGTCAAAATATAATATTATAGATATAATTGATTGTAATAAAAATATTAAAAATTTTAATAATTATTGAATTATAATTAAAATGTATTTTTTACACTTTAACCTTTAGCTTTTCATTCCTTATAAATTTCTATCTTGTCAACTCTTTTATCCACTCAATTTAGACTTCATTTGTTATGATAGATTTAAAAATAAATTGAAAAAGATAAAAAAAAAATTGAAATGATAAGTAAAAAGATGAAATATAAATTCATTGGTATGTTTGGTAACAAATAAAAAATAAAAATTTATATATAAAATTTCTATTCATTACTCATATAAATAAAAAATAAAATTTTTTTATTATTCGCGATTTAACGTGTGTTTGGCTAGGAAGATTTGTGCATGGAGGTGGAATGATTGATACTCTAACTGTTGAACTTTGGATATTAGTATTACGGTTATGATCTTAAGCTATTTTGAGATAAGAGCTTTCGTTTTGTTACTTGAGAATTTGATTGGACATTGAGAATGTTGAAAATTCGAAAGAATCGTTGTCATTTTAATTATTATTATTATATATTCAAGGCTAAATTAGAAAAAAAAAACTTAAACTAAAATTAAATAATCATAAAATTTTTTTATATTTTATTATAATTAATTGAGTATTTAAATATTTACTTTTCATCAATTAAAATTTCATTATACAAAGAATTTTCATTATTTCATCTAAAGGTGATAAATGCATTTTCAATTAAATTTATGATAAATATTTTTTAAAATCATTTTACTTAAATTTTATTTATTTTTATATTTAATTTTGAATTATTAAATTTTAACCATAAATTTAATTAAAAATTCATTTACCATCTTTAAATAAAATAGTAAAAATTTTAACTGATTTTTAAATAATAAAGATGATCCTTTCCCTGTCCGGAATATATTCAAAGAGATTGGATTTGTAAAAGTCACCATGTTCTTCGTGAAGCAAAATTTCATTCAAATTGGATAGCTTCTTATCGGAGTCCATAAGCCACCAGGCTTCTAAGAAACCTATCAGAACCTTTTTTTTTTTTTTTTTTTTTTATTTTGATTATAGAAAGTTTAATGATAGTAATAACGCCCGTTTTCCTAAGTTAGTTAGTTAGTAGATGAATAAACTCTTCTGTACAAATATATTATTTTATTATTATAATTATAAAATATGATAAATAATTTTATAGATATACAACGTTTTATCATTATTTTTTATTTATTTTCAATTTAAAATGATTTATTTTTTTAAAAAAGGTTAAAAATAATTATTTTTAGTTTCTTTCATCTAAAATTTTATTTACAAGTACATCCAATTTTTTTTCTATTTTTTCGTCCTTCATCTTTTCATTTTTTTTACTTGACTAAATTGGAGATGTAACGTATTTGAATAAAATTATGTTAAATACTAAAATAAATATAATAAAAAATTACTTGATTATTCTGATATTAACTCAGCACCAAATTAGGATTAAATTTAAAATATTACTATATATTTTTTTAAAAATTAAGCGAAAGAAATGGAGTATAGATTAAAATTTAAAAGGAAAAAGAAAAAATTTTCCTCCCACTTTTTGGTTTGGTCCCGCGTCCGTGCGAGTGAGTTGAGACAAACATCGGCAAGGGCGTTGAATCACCCGACGCTATTCGACCACCAAAAGGTCAAAAAAAAAAAAAAAGTAAATAAACACCCCGAGGCCCAGCGACGCTACGGACCCGAAGCCTGGGAGAGGTAAAAATAAGAAAAAAAAAAAAAACGAATAATCGTTAGTCTTCGTTGTTCGTCCCCTTACAAACCCTAAAAAAAGTACAACTTTCTTCCTCTGCCAGCTACGGAACTCTCTCGAACTTTCTCTGATCCACCGACTCTACCCGTCCACTCTCTTCACTCACTCTCCAATTCCAACCTTTTTCGCTCTCTTTATTTCACTGGTCAATTTCTCCATCATTCCCTTTCTTTTTCATTTGTTGTGTTTTAATTTTTTGCTTGGTTTTGATTTTTTTTTGAATTTGTTATATTTTTCTTAGGTTTTCTTTTACTTGTAGTGCAGCGTGAGGACTGAGTTGAATAGAAGAAGAGAAAGGAGCTTGAATTTTTTTGTGCTTTGCCTTCTAGTGATCTGAAAAGGTACCTCAGCGGCTTTGTGCGAATCCATATTGGAGGTATTCTTGATTCCTTTTTACGTTTGTTGTTGTTTGTAGTTGAATCCATATCGGAGGTATTCTTGATTCCTTTTTACGTTTCTTGTTGTTTGTAGTTGAATTATTTTAATGATAAATTATGATGTTTTCCCCCTAATTCTTCTTTGTTTATAGAATTGGTAATTTTTCCGGCAGTGTTCTTTATGTTTATTTTTTATTTTCTCGGAAATTTGTATAAATATGAAGATCCCGAGGAGAAAATTAGCGGAAATGAGATATTGAAAAGAAATTTTGAGCAAATTAATTTAAGTTTGTAATTTTTGGTGTTGTTACATGTACAATATTAGCTGGTTATGTGAAAATAAAGAAGCATAGATAAAGGTTCTTGCTTTTAGTGGTTAAAGCGGATTTAGTAGCAAAATTAGAGATGACTAATTAAACCTTTTACAATTTAAAATAAACTGAAACTATGTGGAGATAAAGTATTCCATATGTGGCTAATTTCAATTTCTCAGTGCAATGAAAGATTCATCGCCTGGGAACCTTTGTAATTTACCATTAGCAAGGAATTTGGAATTTATTTTTAGAGTAAAATATGCTATTAATTGGCATACTTGGGAAATTAATACTATGGTCTTCTCATAAAATTTAACTGGGGAAATACAGTTTTTGAAGTTAGTGGGTCGGTGCCTTCTACTAAATTCACCTATAAACCTGTGTTTAGTTTTCTGTTTGAGTTTAATGTAAATCTTAATCCAGGTTAGCAACCATTTTGCTTTTTTTTTTTAATTTGAAATGAAGGGGTTATTTGGTTACCACGTTGGCCTTTATCAGTTTTACTTGATGTATCATTTGCCCAACTGTGCATTATGTCAACCATTAAATTATTGAAATACAAGGACGGAATGGATCTCCTTCCTTCTTCATTCACAAGACACTAGTTGTCTGGTAGAAGATTTCCTAGTCTTACCCAAACTGTGTCTATCTAAATAGGCCTTCCCAAGGCAGCTTTCTCCTGACTCCACCTTGCAGTGACCAATTTGAAGATTCCTTTCCCTTAACTGCTCTATCCTCATCAGATACCCATATAAATGCAGAATACATATTTCCATATTGATTTTGGATGGAGTTGATGATGCTTTGCAGCAATCAATCTTGATCCTGCAAGCTTTATATGAATCTAGACCTCTTTAATCTACATCCTGCATTTTGAAGCAAACTTTGGCTGCACATGTGCGTTTCCTTGGATTTTGTTCCTTGTTTGATCTGTACCAGTTGAAGAAAATTATGATTGAGAACAATATATATGCTGTAACAAAATTGTTTTATCTTTTGGTTCTAGTGATATAATTGTTTGAATATAAATAAAATTGTAAGAAAGATGAGGACAAAGAAATAGATTGCTACATTGGAGAAGTCGTATATTTGATGTGAAAGTTGGCTATGAGACTTAAAAGTTGTAAGATGCTAGTTTTGCACATAAGCAACAAAAGGTGAACAAATTGGAAAAAATGATGTACAGTGTGCTTACTATAGGTATTTATGCATTTTTAATTATAAAATGTTAGAATTGGCCTTTTTACACTATATGACAGGCCTGTGATGGTTATGTTTTAACTTACCGAAGATCTACTTGAAACTTTGTTTACCCTTATAGATGTTTTGACTTGATATTCATGGATGTTTTCCTGGACTTTGGCAACGAAATTGCAGTTGATGATGATACATATTTCATGAATCATTAACTCATGGATCCTGAAGGCAAGAAATTTGGAAGAGGTACTATATGTTTAGAATGTTGGTTTATTATTGTACTTTGTTGTTCTCATTGCATTTGTTTGGCTGAGATAGGGCTTTGGATCTGCTATTAGGTTTTTATTGATTATAATACTCTTCACTAGTGAATCATTTGTATTATGATGATTGTACTTAATTTTCTTCTAAGTTTAGCCTGTCATATGCCATACATCAGCAGATATTGAAAAAGTTAGACCAACAGTCATCCTCTCTTCTACCTGAATGAGAAAACTGCCAATCCAAGGATAGGAATTGAGAATCTTGAATGTTCTAGGTGGCCATGTCTGACCATGTTGAGTTCTAGCTTTTTAAGGTTAATGCTATCCTTCATGGTGCTAACAACTAATTGAATTTGTCTTAGCCATATTGTTGTGATGTAGTGAGGAGGTAGAAACAATAAAAAGAAAACCAAAACAATGAAAAAAACCCAGAACAGAGACTAAAATTGATGTAAATTTGAAGCTGGAACAATGAAACTAGGGTTGAGAGTTGTAGAACCTCTAACTATAATATCCAAGTAGGGTTAATGTTATGAATGATCCCTAAACTATAATGAAATGTTCAATGTGATGTTGGAACGTTAAAAATGTCTAATGTGGTACATGAACTATAAATTTGTTAACTAGTATGCTACTCACTCCTAATGTGGCTAGCTTCAAATGATGACATGTGGCAGACGACCAACCCTCCAAGTACCACATTAGTTAGTAAATTCATAATTTAGGTACACATTTGAGATTTTTTAAGTTCAAGTATCACATTTAATATTTCACTATAGTTTAGGGGCCATTCGTGACATTAACCCTATTCAAGTATAATAAGGTTGCCTGATTTGTCTAAAAGACTATTTATACTAGAGTTCCTGCATTAATTGTAGCCCTTTCAAATGTTATATGCGTGTGCATTTGTTTTTTTTAGCTTAGGCCTTAAGTCTTTTATTTCCTGTGAGTCTCCTTTTTCCTTTTCACCATTTATGTGCATATCTGTGGCACAGACTAAGACCTGAGAGTATGCCAATACTTCTGTAAGCTTAAGTAAAAATATGTCAAGTTTTACTGATAAAGTTTCTGGACTATATGTTTTTCCCATAAGAGGAAATAATGATATTGCTTTGATATCAGTTGGTATCATTATGATGTTGCACTATCATCCCCTGTTCTATATTGTATCATTCTAATGATGGGTTTTTTGCATGGTTACATCATTTCATGTCTGTCATTTATTTACACCTAAAATGATCTATTTTATAATTTTTTTAAGGTTTAAAACCATCCTCATAAAAGAATATTAGAATATTTCACTAATAAAATCATTTCATTTCTATAACTTACCTCAACAAATAATTACCCTACATCAACATAAGACCATGTGCTATCTAATACTTGCTAACTGAGTTACTCAAATGATGCAAAAGTCACACATGATGCATGTTGCATACACAGTATTACTCACAGAGAATCCATAGGCTATCTGACAATTGGTTCTGATTCAGTATAACATTTGAAATTTTTGGATTGAAAATTTCAGAGTCAATCATAATTTCATGTAAAGTTATTTGGTGTTGCTTTTATTATTTTTGTTCTTAACTGACAAGAAACTGTTTATACAAATAAATTTAGGACCAAGGGAACTTAGTGGTGCTGTTGATCTTATAAGTCACTATAAGTTGTTACCTCACCATGACTTCTTCTGCAAGAGGTGTCTTCCTTTATCCATTTCAGACACACATTATCTTCATAATGTCGTGGGAGACACTGAAATTAGAAAAGGAGAAGGGATGCAGCTGGACCAGCTTATTCAGAATACATCCCATAACAGAGACACTAATGCCCGCATACAGCCTTTTGGCCTTGATATTCTTAAGGAGGCTTTCCAGCTGAGAGAAACCACTCCGGTTGAATTGCCAGCAGTAAGAAATTTACTGCTTTGAGATTAGCTTTATTTAAGTTTCTTAAGTTTCTTAAGCTAAATTGCAGTCCAAGACATTATGCCATTGTTTAGTAAATCTGTAAAAATTTAATGGTTGTATGGTGTTTACTCTTATTCTTAACAAGTTTTTTCTTCCATAGTCATCATTTCAGTTGTAGTTCTTAATCATTTGTTTATTTCATAGAGTGAAAAAGGGATTCCTACAATTGCTGGGAAGTCAAAGAGTGAAGCCAAAGATAAGGAGAGGAAGCATAAAAAGCACAAAGACAGAGATAAGGACAAGGATAAAGAGCATAAGAAGCACAAGCACCGTCATAAAGATAAAGATCGAAGTAAAGATAAAGACAAGGAAAAAAAGAAGGATAGAAGTGGGCATCATGATTCTGGTGCTGATCACTCGAAAAAGCACCATGAAAAGGTTGGAAGTTTGTTACCTGTTGCAGCTATTGCTTGATTACTTGTTTGGCCTTGAGTATAGTGGAAGGATTGTTAATGTCATTTTTAGCATGGCTATGATGCTTTACCCAAGGACATAAAAACCAATCTGCTAATTTGTCCATTCCTTGTTCAACAGCAACATTGTTTCTTTTAACTGATGCATGAGATATTTTCTTTTGAATAGTAAAAAAAGCAATTCTGCTGATGCCAGGAGTAGAATTACTGTTGTAGTGTTGTCTGTGTCCCTGCACAAGTTTGCCTTTTCATCTGTCATCAGAAAGTTTATCAAAAAAAAAAAAATGGTCCCTGTTATTTTAAAATTAAGTTAATTTTTAAATGGAATTCTATTTAAAATTCTTTGTAATTCATATAATTTCAGAAAAGGAAGCATGATGGAGATGAAGATCTTAGTGATGTTCACAGACACAAAAAAAGTAAGGTAATGCATATCATTTTTGATTTTGCTCTATTTTGTTGCATTATGAGGATTATCTTTTATATTTGTGATATGCTTAGCATTAACTCTCCATTTCTTTCTGGAGTAGTGCCTGTACATCTTGTCTTCTAACCACTTTTTCTTCTTTCTAATCAAAGTACACAATTAATTTGTTTCAGCATAAAAGCTCAAAAATTGATGAAGTTGGTGCAATTAAAGTAGCAGGCTGAAATGGTGGCTTTATAGTTCATTTGTTGTCTCAGATCGTTGTCTGTGGGAGGGTTTGCTTAATGTTCTGTACATTACTTGAGGTGAATGCCATTTCTTGCTGTTTTATTTATTTCTTATTGTATTTTTCTTGTTCCTCAAAGTAGCATCCAGTTATCCTCTAATAAACAATTATTGAAGTGCTAAAATTTACTGAAACTTATACATGACTATACCCCCTGATCCTTGTTTGATCAAACATTATGTGCTTTATTCTTCTCTCTCACTTAGGCAATCAAGGTACAAAGAAGAAATAATTGTGAACGCTAAATATTTCATTGTCTAAACGGTGGATTAGAACTAGTCTGTTTGCTGCATAATGTTTTTAAGTACAGTTTTAAAAATTGTCTAAAAATAGAACTCCCAAAGCAATTGTATACATGTAGCTGAGAAACATGCCTTTATAGAATGTTGTCCTCAGCTTTTTGTCTGTCAAACCTATGTGGCAAGGGTGTTAATGTAGTAGATCTGCTAAATTAGAATTTTTTGGATGTTGCCACACAATCCTGTGGAATGGTATTCTTTTGGCTTCTGTTTAGAAGAAGTTACATGGTTAATTAGTTACAGATTAGAAGAATTTACAGTTCTAGTTTTGAGGACCAAGATTCCAAAGCAAGTGAAAGATAGTTGCATTATTAAAACAAATGTTTTCTTCTCACTTGAATTGATATACGGGGGGCATATTCTCTTCATAGGATTGAATTTCGATCCCTCTACCTAACATTCATTATGTCACCTGTTATCATTTATTTACAAGATGGGTTTTTTGGGGGGGTTGGGAAAAGGTGTTTAAATGCCAGTCAGGTTTTAAAGGTTCTTACACTCACGCTCTCTCTTGTTTTTGTGCAGAGTAGCTTGTAAACTGACTAAAGAATGTGTAGAAGGTGAATTCACCCATTGATGGATAGTTATTGCAAGGTATAGGTTGCTGAAAATGGACTTTTTTGTATCATAACATTGAGCTAATATAATTGCTGGTAGCATGGAAAAACTTTGACCTTCTTTCATTTTATAATTTTTATAACACGTTGGATGACTCTGCATGTACACATTGTTGTAGTCATCTGTAGTTGTAGAAGTTTAAAAGCCTAGTTCTGAAATCAGTTTTGATTTGGGGTTTGCAGCTTTTGTTTATAGAAAGAATAGGCATATGGGGCTTGTATTATCTCCTTCCCTTTTTGTCTTAACAATGTCTTAACATCAGCCGGTAAATTTTTAAATCATTAGGTCATCAAAGAAATTGCAAGTTCTGTTTGCTAACCGCTGTTTTTCTCTTCGACTTTGTTCGTGTCAAGCATTTTTTTGGTTTAACTTGACAATTCATTCCCTTGTATGCACAAGCATATTGCATGTTTGGAGTTCTTTTTTTTTTTTTTTTTCATTATTGTTTGTAATAATTTTCCAATTGGCATCTGTCTAACATTGCACAAAATCTTACTTTTAACTCTTTTCTCCAAGTGCATGTTTGTTGTGTAAATGGATTGAACAAGGTTGTGTAACAGAGCAATGCGCATAGCTGGGCGATTTTTATGCTGTCTGGTTTTATAAAAGCTTTATTCCCAAATATTATGGAACTTAAGTTGGGAACTATTTTACCTCTGTTTTCTTGAACTTATATTTTTGGTCTGGGATTGTAGATGCAGGGAAGGACAAGGTCTAACCTATGTTTGCAATACCAATAAAGGAAAACCCACTTTTTTTTTTTTTTAAAGGAAAGAAACTTCCTTAGAGATTAGCTAATCTTTTAAAACCTAATGACGTAGTCTTCTTATGTAATTCCCAATTTTGAGAATTCGTATTTTAAAAGTATAAGAGAATGAAGAAGAAAAACTTCCATTTTTTCCATAAATACTGTTTTAGTTTGACATGTTATGGTTAAAATTTTTAATTTTGACTTCATTTTATTTAAATACATTAGTAATTAAAATATGAAAAATATATTTTTTAAAAACATCGAAATGAATAGATATTATATATATATATATATTTATAAAAAGCCAGATTTTTGGCTAAATATAAAATGTAAGTTTGATAAAATATTTAGAATATCAATAATCAAAATTTAAAAAGTTAAAAAAAAAAAAAGACAATTTATTAGATTGAGGGTAGCATATATTTTTTGACTCGCATATTAAAAAGGGAATCAGAAGCCCTAAGGTTAGCTATCGCTCAATGTCCAGAGGAGAGGGTGCAAATGTCCACGGCAACTCCAAACTTCCAACCAAAAGATTATTAATTTTTTTTTTTATGTTATGCAAATTGTTGTTATTTCAGGTGCTTAATCGTACAACAATATTCCAACTTTGAGTTGGCTTATATTAGATCTTTTTAACATTTTCTTCTCTTTAAGAATAGATTGCCAAGGAGGGCCAGGACTTAAAAGATTATTAATTTGCTTGGGCTTCATTGTATAACCAACCTTTTAAAGCAACCATTGCCACGTTTTGAATTTATTAAAGGTCATTTAAAATCTTTGTAAATGTTAATCTAATGAGATGGATTCATTAGGAGTGTGTGGAAGTGCTCATTACGCTGCACTATATTCCTTTAAACTTGCTTGCTGTGAGCTATATAATACATAAAAAAATGGAAAGAATAGCTAGATAGCTTGTTAGGTTTGCTCCACTTTACTGCCTTTGATTTTATTTCCCTTCATTATTTTCCAATACATCCTTTTTAATTTTTGAACAATGATGAAAGTTGTATCTAAAAGTTATGAACCAAAAAAAAAAAAAAAAAAAAAAATCCCAGGGTATATAAAACAGCGTTATCAAATAAAACTAATTTAGTAATTATTATTTGGGAAGTGCCAGTTGTAAAGGAAGCAATCCATTATATGCTCCAAACTACAAAATGAAACCATACAAGTAACGACAAACAAAATATGGAATCCAAAACAATAGTTAGTGCATTATTATTACCATTATTATGCAAAGAAGTCTAGTTGTTTCCATGTGAAGTGAATTTAGGTCATGAAGGAAAGGGTGCTTCTCCCATCATCAAAAAAATCAATAGTGTGGTAAAGTAAAATGGTAAAGAAATCATCATTGGAACAATTAGTTAAGAGGAAAAAAGGCTTAGATATTCATTTCATATAACTAGTAACAAGTACCTAACGGTAGTTCGAGATAAAATGATTATTGCTCACATCGATCCTTCTTAATTTCCTTATCGGTCTTAAGCTCAAATCATGGTTCTCAAGACCCTATGAATAAGGTATCATTATTTATTTTGGTTGCAATAATGACCCAGATTTATGGTGATGAAAAAGAAAAGAAACAGTTCTCCCAACAATAATTGGGAGCTATTATTATTATTATTATTATTATTATTATTATTATTATGGTCAAGAGAAATTAATTACATAGGCAAAAAAATTATTATTTAAGTTAATTTATATTTGATACATTATTAATGTGTTGGGTTTATCAAATATTCAAAACAATTTTATAAGTTTTTTCCATTTTTTCCAATCTTAATTGGAGAAGCTATATCAAAATTATTCTAATGCCACCCCGGAAATATGCATGTAATGTTAGTGTTTTAAGTATTAATCTCTCTATCTAAAAGAAACTATATAAAAAAAGAAAATTATTATAAAAGTTAAATCACGATTTGTATATAATATCCATAAACACAAGGACAAATCTTTAAAAAAAAATGTACTGAATAAAATTAAATATTTTCTTGTCGCTTAACAAAAAAAAAATTATTTGTTGAAAAATCTAGTTTGAAAATGTTAATTAAAGTTGCAAATTACAGTTTTGTTATACCATTGAGCAAAAGCATGCATGATATATATATATATATATATATATAGATAGATAGATAGATAGATAGATAGATATGTCTAACTTGATATTGGATATTCTTTTGCTTTTATAATTGCTCTTCCTTGGTGCCCCTAAAATCAGCATCAACTTTCCCTTTATTCCCCTTTGTTTTTTTCATTTGCTTTTTCCAGACAAATAAAGTTCCCTTTGTTTTTTGAAAGCAAGTGAAAACTGCTACCTCCATATCCCTCTCATATAATTTCCTTGCTTTTCTTACATGGTTAAGAATTATGCTATGCATATATGGTACGAACAACAACAAACTTCCTTCCCACTTTCATTAATTTTCCTTTACTTTCTCTTTGTCTTTCTTTTTTAGTAAGCATCCTATAAAGTTTTCTCCCCGCAAAAGCACCGTCCTGCCATAAAAATCTAAGATGCTTGTTTCATAGCTGTTACTCATAGAAGGACAATGGAATTCCCAAACTTCAAAGTTTGAAGACATTGCCACAACTATATATCATCTGAAGTACTCTATATATACAGTACTTTTCCTGTATTTTTTTTTTTTTTAAGATAACAAATTCTTTTATTGATATATGAGGTGTCAGACAATTGTTTGTGTTCGACATGGACACATGATGTTTTTGACAATTTCTTGCATTAATTTTTTGATGATCCAAGTATCATACCGTATTGTATGGAATTTAAAGTGTCTAAGAAGTGTCGAAAACAAGTACATTAGGATAAAATGAAGAGTTTGTGTTATATAATATAATGTAATGTACTAAAAAATTTATTAAGTTTAGTTTTTTTGTTTAATCTTTGTTTTTTTTTTTTTTACTTAAACTTATCAAAATTCGAATTTTAATCATTGAAACTAAAAATTCAACACATAAAAAGGCATGAAAGCTTCAATTTAGTAACCAAAAAGTTGGTCTGCCTAAATTGCAGTGTGACTTAATTTTGTTATTAACTACTTAGACAAAACCTTGATAATAATAGTATTAAAGAATTGACCTAATGTGTTAGGTAGCTGCCATGTTCATATATATATATATATATATATATATGCATAATAATGCATGCTCCCACCAACACCAGTACTCCAAAATTTCTGAATTTTTTTTTTCTCAACCACCAGCTAAATTGCAATAAAACAATGTAAATTTTAGCCTGCCCTAGCTCTTATTGGAAAACAACAATATTATCCACCCTTTTAGTTTGAATATTTACTATTCTTTATGGTGGCTAGTGGATGATTCTTTTTGGTCAAAATCTTGGCAGGTTTCAGCTCTAGCTTTTGCCATCAGGTAGTTGATTAATCACCCAAAAGAAGAGATAGTATCAATTTCATATATATGTGGAAATTTTTTAAATAAAAATAGATTGATATATGAAACCCTAAAATAATTGCCTTGCACGCTTTAATGACTTTTCAAAATCTAATTTCAACTTTTGTTAGGGGAATAAGAGAAAACATAAACTTTCAAAAGCTTTTGGTATTTCCTATATATATATAAATTTAAAAGTCCAAAAGAATGAGGAGAAAGTCACTAAGATTTGAAAAATATATCAGTGTTATAAAAGCTAATGTGGGATCAAAAGGGTTTTTAGAAAAAAAAAAAAATAGGGTGATATCTTAGGCAGTGACAGAATCCTTATAACATATACCCTAGTGGATGCCTAGCAAATTAAAAGATTGATTAGATATAAAGTGGGGGAGCCACCACAAATAGTAATGATCTTTATTCACGGCAATATCTCACATGATTAGCAAAAAAAAGCACCTCACATGATGCATATATATAGTACAGTTTCACATAAAAAAAGAAGAAGCTAAACCTAAAAATATGTATCTTATGTGTTGGGATTCAACTTTCTTTCGTTTTTTTTTTTTTAATGTATACATCCATTCATATAATTTTGCAATTATGAATGGATTCTAAACACATAAATATCGGTAATTAAAGATAAAATCAATGTAAATCATCTCCTTTAACTTGTTCAATTATATTATAAAAAAAATAAAGTTCATGGGTGAAAGCTAAATCTCTTCTGTAGAAAATTGTTTCAAATTTAAAATTTTAATTTCTACTTAATCATGTAATTAGGAAAAAAAGAAAGAAGTGGCAAATGATCATAACAAGAGTTCTAATTTTGGTGCCAAAAAGAGAGGGCAAAAGTCACAAGGATATAATATATCCGGCCAACCATATTATTGCAAAATTTGGCTCGATTGGACTTCCCTATATAAATATTTTTTTTGATAAATATAATCTATTAATTGTTTGTTTAATTGTGACGAATGGATCCTAAAATCCTTGTCAGTTTCAAAGAAATTGACATTAGGTGGGCTCGGAATTGATATGTTACTGACGTTAAGCATAATACCCCAAAAAAAAAAAGTTTTTACAATTGGATTAATATCAACAAATAACTTTTAAATTATAATAAAATATTTAGTTTAAATTTTGAATTTTAAAAATTTTTAATATGATATTTGAATCATGAATATATTAATTAAGATAATATTTAAAAGATTATTTATTCACTATATATCAATATTTGAAGTTAATTATATTAAAAGTGAATATCACATTAGTTAAATATATTTATAATTTAAGCATTATATTAAAAAAATTTTAAATTTAAATAATACATTAAATATTTTATTATAATTTAAACATTATTCATAACATTAATCTTTTACAATTTTATTGCATATATCCATGGCTATAGGTGTATGATGATCAGCAAGTGCTCATCATTGGTATATATGGTTTTTTGAGTGAATCATGGAGTAGTAATTAAAGCATATATATATATATATATATATAAGAATTTATATTTAATATACTATTAGTATATAAATTTTATACACTATCAAAAAATTAAATAATGTTATCTTATTAATAAATAAATATAAAATTTTAAAATAAATATACAAAAATTAATATTTTTTAAAAAATTTACTCAATAATGAGATAATATTATCTGATTCACTTTATTAATGAAATGATATTATCTTATTCACTGATAATATATGCAATTTATATATTAATAATACATCAAATATAAATAATATAAATAATATATATATATATATATATATATATATAGTTTGTTGAATCCAACCTGTTAAAATAAAAGATGTTAAATGAAGCTTAATAGCTAAATGATGAATATAATATAGTCTGTTGAATTGACTGTTTGTCGTTACTTTTATCTAAGAACTTTTTGAAATCCATATCTCCTTTAAAGACACTATTGCTTTACATGTACCAAGTTAAAAAAAAAAGAGAAAAAAAAGCATTCGACACAATTTTGTATTACTTGTGGGAGCCATTCAACAGAAATTTGTAATGGAAAAAGTAAAAATATAAATAACTTTAATTTGCAATCATTTGTTCATGTAAATTAATTTATCTTGTGTTGCTTGAGTCATACATGCACTTTGGATATAAATAAATAGAACCAGCTATAATTTTATTGCCTCGAAACTTAGTTAGAAGCATCATAGTTTTCTACATTAACATCTAGTTAAACAGATCCTTTCCCATGTTTTAAGCTATGTTATTACAAGAATTCTTTAGCTCTTACCATTTTAGTTAATGCAAAGGAAGGATCATAAACTTAAATAATGGATTGGCTACTTTTTAGGACGACAAAAAAAATCTATTATATATGGTTGTATAACATAATTGCAAATAATTAGTCCTCTTACATTTATATTAGGATAAATTATAAAATTGTCACTAAAATATTAAAAATTTTAATTTAGTCACTAACATTTGAAAAAAGTATTTTTTTAGATTATTGTACCGTTAAATAGTAACATTTATTTGATGTGATTTAATTGATAAAAAATGTTTGGCTTATATGGCTTATATTTTTTTCACATCAAACTCAAAATGAAGAGTCAACTATTCTTGAGAGATTTAAACCTAAAAAATTTCTTGGGTTCTTCTTGCATTTTAAACCTGAGCATAATACAGATAAAAAAGAAAGAAACAAAAACTACGAAATGATATGGCCTTCAATTAGTACCTTATAAACATCTCCCATATACCACCAAATTGTTTCAAAGAAATGCCACAAAGAACCAAAACATAGACTAAACACAGAAGAGCCCAAAATGCAAAATAAATTATTGGTCTCCATGAGAAGCTAAGAGGGAGCTTTGACTGATTTAACACTTCTTGTTGGTGCCTTCACAGAAATAATTTCCTAGGAGGAGCATCTGGACCGCATCGTAATAAAAAGATCACATGTGAGAAAATAGAACAATAATTATACTTCTTGGAGATTGACTTATATTGAGAAAACTAAACAAGTAAATTTGAAAAATATCTTAAAGTATGCTATAGGCACTTACTCGAGATACAGATAAATAAAGCAAAAGAAAGGTGTACCAAAATGATCAGGATAATAGGATAAAGAGACAAATGAGTTGCAATGACCCATCCAAAAGTGGCCAAGGGAATTAGTCCTGTGGTTTACAAAAAGATCATTTTTCAATAGCAAATGCCATTATCCAAGGGTACCAAATATACACTAATTGATATATATGTTGATTGTTGTCAATCCCAGTTGAAATCTTCATAAAAAATTTTCATCAAATGATGATCCAAAAGTAACAATACATAACAATCAATATATAAAATTTTCATTTATGGCAACAGTAAAATGTAGTGGTAGCACATATAAACACTTTTCAACTAATAGCTACAGATTATAAACATATAAAAAACAAACAAAATATTGCCCAGGTTTGAGATATAAAGATAAAAAATATTGTTATCTGCCTTTCAACTCTCAAGTAACATATTGCAAAGGAGATATCTCTCAACCCTTCACTTTTAAGCATTTTTAGGGATCCTGGAGGAAACCTTAGGAACCTTAATTAACTCAAATAATTAGCCTAAAAAATTATATGTATTTGTAACTTTTATTGTTAAAGTTAAGTTATCATAAAAAAATTTAATTTGAATGATGCAAGATAATCTATCTAGATGCTAAATTTTTTAGGATATCTGTATTTGACGCTTTAATTCTATGTAGATATTTGATATCTATGTCTTTGAAAGTCTAAATTGAAGCCTTATGATTAAAAAGTAACATAAGGATAGAGGATGAGGAAATTGAACATAAGTTATAGTAGAATCAGAGATAAAAGGTTTCAAGCACTAGGATTTCTATGCATTCAAGATTTTGAAATGAATGCATTTCTCAATAAGAAATAGACAAATCTCAATTAAAAATTGCAACCCAAAAACATTCTTCCAGGATTATTATTTGATCAGAAGGTCCTCAATTCAGCTAGTATTTTATAATGACAAAAATAAATACTCATATTAAGGTTTACCATCCCTAACCAGAGGAGAAGAAACAAATGAAGAAGAAGCAAAAGAAAAGAGGGAACGAACAAAAAAGATTAGAGAAAGAAACAGAGGAGGGAGGAAAGAAATATATAAAAAAAAGGCTATAAATCTCTCAAGAATATTTTACTCTTTATTTGTATGTGACGTGAAAAAAATATAGACTATATAAATAAAGTATTTTTTATTAGTTAAATTACATCAGATATATTTTATTATTTAATGGTATAATAATTTTAAAAAATATTTATTCAAACATTAATGAGTAAATTAAAATTTTTAATATTTTAATGATCATTTTAAAATGATCACAAAAATTAAGTGAATAATTATATAATCTATCCTTCATATTTATTATTTACAGATTACCATATGTGTTACTTGAATTGCACGAAAATGCATGACAAATTAAATAATATATATGTGATATATATATATATATATATATCACAAATGCATGCACCACAATGATTGTTACACGGATATCACTCATAATCTTTTTGTAAATTGATTTTTCTAAATATTTTAATCATAATAATCATCTTAAATTTACAGCCATACAACTTTTCTTTTTAAATGCTAGGACGATACAAATTATATACTGCAATAGATCAAAACTCGTAATCATTTATTTATTGAAAAAATGAACTTACCAACTGAGCCATCTCTGTAAAAATTAAGTATACAATAAGACCCATCCATTCATCATATGAAATCGATCGAAACTGCAGTTTCATACTTCAAAATTCAATAAAATATATTCTTAATGTTGTCTTGCTGTTGTGGCAATTTCCTAAGCTGACCTAGTAACTTGTGATAAACATTAAACAACGTAACGAGTCAATGCAAAAATTGACTGAACAGTTTTAACTCAACATAACAACTAGGGCTGAGTTCGTCATGTATGACTCACATGTTCTGATTTTTTATTTATATCATCAGCTCCATGCTGCTGCTAATGCCATGTATCCAGGCAAAACAACCTCAGCTAATCAACTTCCAAAAATATTAAACAATTATTTCATTTAATATATATATATATATATTTATATATATATAAACAGAAGAATGAGCATCGTTAGGTCAGATCCATGAATATTTTTATAAACAACGAGACAAAATGCCCTTAAAGTGTCACAGACTCCCAAGTGACAGGAATCAAAAAGGGTCGTCCAAACCATGGATTTTCTTTTATTACTTGATTTGGGTTGTTGTTTGGTCACTGCATCAAATCAAACATTGGTATTAGGATTAGGAAATTGGAACTGAAAGTGTCGGTGCTGTGAAGAGGAAGTCCTCTCACACATGGGCTTCGCTTTCCAGGATCTCGCATTTTTTGAAGCTTTCAATTTTGTTTTGTTTTCATTTTCTGCAATTCCCTGTAAATGCGTTTCTTTCTTTTTCTTGTGGAATCCAAGTTTTGTAGTACTACTATATTCTGCATTCGTACATGCCATAAATTTTGATTATATGATATGAAAAAGAAAATAAAGAAAGAAAAGACTTCTTTGAATCGAACTCAAAAATAAACACTGGTTTTTTACTACAAATTTTCGACACTGCAATTAACACAAAGAATTACCTTATATTACTGCAGCCCTCTTCAAAAATTAAAGTAATGAAATTTTCATTACTGACCCTCATAATGGGATTAAAATAATTAAAATAAGTAATAAAAAGATAATAGCCTAAACTAATATAGTAGTAAAGTCTCATTTCCTTTGTCTTTTTTTTTTTTTTTTGTCAACCATCAAATTTAAATTCAATTAATATCAAGTGAAAGGTTCAAATTTAAATATTTATTAAATTTGAGATAAACAAAACATTCAAGCAGCTTCTCTATGAAGACAGTACAAATTCTCCCAGTTTCATAAATTTTTTTTTATATTACATTGGTATAATTTTTAAATTTTATAAGTGATGTTAGAATATTGTAACATATTTCATTATTTTTTATATAAAATTTATTAATTTTTAAAAATAAATCTACGTGACAACCCTTAATCTTACATGTAAAAAATTTAAAAAGGACAATAAAAAAGTAGTAAATGATGAAAATTGGTAGCCGTTTTGTCAGCAAAAATGTATAAAGTGTGGGTGAGTGACGGATGATTGAAATTATGAGGGCCCAACCCAGGTGTCGAAATAGTTAAATTGGAGTGAAAACGTGGACGGAAACGACCGTTTATTTTGACCAAAAATCGCGGGACGTAATTGTCGGTAAACTGCAGTAAAGTGTAAACCAACTGTCTGAACTCCCAATTCCCATTTCCCGCCTTTCTACTATATTTAATACTATTTTTTCGTATTATTATATTTGTTTTATTTGATTTTCATATAGTAAAAAAAATTAATTCTACTACATTTTATATTATAATATATTATGATTTTTAATAAAAAATAAAAAAATTACGAAAAATAGTTTTA
Source organism: Durio zibethinus (assembly GCF_047325235.1). Classification (NCBI taxonomy): domain Eukaryota; kingdom Viridiplantae; phylum Streptophyta; class Magnoliopsida; order Malvales; family Malvaceae; genus Durio; species Durio zibethinus. Next base: position 9,342,555 of record NC_143182.1, on the reverse strand, counting down.
AAATATAAAAAAGAATCAAGGGTTAAAAAAAATGAGTCTTTTCTCCTTTTTTAAACTCACTCTTGTGATAATTTGATTTCACATTTTTGTTATGCTTTTTTTTTTTCACTTTTCATCAAGCCACAAATAATTTTACCCTACTAACTAGTGAAAATTTGTTCATGATATAATTGTAAAATTTAATTAATTAAAATAATAAAGGTAAAATTTGAAAATTTTGACAAACTTATTGGAACAAAGAGAATAATAAAATGACATAATAAGATAGATAAAGTGGAGGATTATAGTAATTTAAAAAGTCCAAGATAGTTCAGTTGAAAAGAATATAATTGAAAATAAAGTGCCTTTTTACAGATAGATTCAGCAGGAAAATATAATGGTAAACCCAAATTATAAAAAAGAAAATCAAAATCCCATAGTTAGATTTTTTTATCAAGAGATTTGAAAGAAAAAAAAAGCGTTGGATGTAGCTTATATATATATTTAAAAAAATTTAAAAATAAATAAATTATTTAATCATTTAAATCAAATAAAATATATCGTATCTGATAATTTAAAATAAGTGATTATAAATTATATATTTAAAATAATTTTAATAAATTATTACTGAAAATAATCGAATTTAAAATTTTTTTATCAAAAAAATAATTTTAATTAATTGAATAAATCATATAACTTAAATATTGACAACAATCATATGGTGTCAGAATCTCCCACAGCAACACTGATTTTGACACTGTAACATCCTAACTGAAAGCTATACAAACAGGGGCACATGACTCCAGATAGGATATTTTTTGTTCTGATGTGGCCTTGATTTTTTATAAAACGTAAGACCAATCTTATCAAACCGGACACCAAGTTAGAGCAATCATCTTCGGTTTTCATTTTTACGTGAAATTCGAAAATTATTATGTTATAATTATATTAATATATTAAATATAAAATATATTTTTATATTTTATTAAATTTATATAAAATTTTTATTGAAATTTTAAACTAGGTGTTATTTTTCTTACAAATTTTCATAGAAAATTGAGTAATAATACAGATTAATTAAAACAAATAAAAAAAGCCCTGGCTTCTCCCCAACCCTTTCAGGCCGAATCTTAGCTGGATGCACCTACCACTCCCGCATCTTTCTACTCCACACTACTACTACTACTGTTACTACTACCAGTCTTTCACCCAACTTTTCCCCTGCCTCTTCTCTGATCCCTTCCCTTTTCCTCCATCTATCTCTCTCACATAGAGGGAAGAAAAGAAAAGAAAAAAGAATAGTCCCCACAAATCTCACACCATTAACTCCATTTTCCTTCCATTTCTTTCTCTCTCCCTCCCCCGACACCTGCAAAAAAACACAATGCTTGCCTCTTTCTTCTGTTCCTGCTGCTGCTTCTCCTTCTTCTCCTGGTTGTCGTTTTTGCCATGTGAATCGCTTCACATTCCTAGCCGTAGGATCCTCCATCAACCTTTCTTGCCATTAAATTCTATCCCTCCATCTGAACCACCTTCTTCTCATCCTCATCCTCCTTCTCCTCCCACTCCCAAATATCCTTTCTCTTCTTCCTCTTCTAACCCCCCCGATTCTCCTTTTTTCCCGTCCTTCCCTTCCGCTCCCCCTCCTCCCTCTCCTTCCACTTTCGCTTCTTTCCCTGCCAACATTTCCTCCCTTATCCTCCCTCACACTTCCGCTCCCAAGCATAATTCCCAGAAACTCCTCATCCTCGCTATCGCCGCCGTTATTTCCGCCTCCTTTGTCGCCGGCATTCTTGTCTTTTTCTACTGCCGGCGCCGTCGCCTGAAACGCAATTTCCTTGACGATAACAAGACCTTAACATCGGACAACAGCAGCAGATTATACCCCAATAACAATAACAACCCCAACAACAATGTTGATGCTCGTAAGCTGAGAAGAGCTTCCACGACCAGTTCCGAATTCCTTTATTTGGGCACTTTGGTAAATTCACAAGGCGGAATCGATGATGGTTCCAATAATTCACCAGGCAATTCTCCGTTTGATCCGAGAAAAATGGACTCCCCGGAGCTCCAGCCGTTACCGCCTCTGTCTCGACAGAACACTGATCGGAACTTTCGAGACGTTGAAGTGGAGTTGGTTACAGAAGAAGAAGAGGAGTTTTATTCGCCGAGAGGATCGTTGGGCGGTCCAGATAGTTTGAGTGGAACCGGATCCGGTTCTAGAAGAGTATATGCGGCGATTGCTGTTAAAAGCATTGAGTCTAGCAGTACTTGTTCGCGTTCATCTTCGAGTTTGGGTTCACCCGCCAGGTCTCAGTCCGTTAGTATTTCTCCCCCGGTTAGTTTGAGTCCGGGAAGATCCGACCCGAATTCTCCAGAACTCGTGCAAGTTCAACCTTCTTTGTCTCCAGAGAGGATTTTAGTTGAATCACCTAGAGTTTCGAATGCCTCCAATGGAAATGTACGGTCTCCCTCGCTGTCTTTAACTTCTACATCGCCAGATAGAGTTCTTATAAAAGAACCAGATGATCGAAGCGTGCAATCTCCTTCATTGTCTCCGATGTTGGTCGAGAACCCAGGTTCATCTATTGTTCCCAATCAAAATATGGGGTCACCTTCGATGTCTTCGGCTACTACTTCGCCAAATAGAGCGTTGATAGAAAAGCTAGATGCATCGATTAGAAATTTCAAGGATTTGGTTCAAAATATGAGGACTCCTTTGATTTCAGCTCCAGCTGCTACTTGTTCACCACCTAAAGAATCTCCAATTAATGATCTGGATCGAAACGAGACGATGTCTCCGTCAGTTTGTTCAGCTTCTACTTCACATGACAGAAACGAGGTAAACAATCCGAATGAATTTCCAAGAATGCTTAATGATATGGATCGAATTGTCAGCTCTCCTTCACTGTCAGCGGCCTCTACATCCCCGGACAGAGCTTTGATTGTGAATGAGCAGTCTCCTTTACTATCATCCGCTTCACTATCACCAGACGGAGCTTTCCAGAAAAGCCCAGATATGTCTCCATTGATGGTTGCTGTTTGGCATTATAATAGGGATTCTTCTTTGTCATCTTCAGCTTGTTCATCACCAGGAAGAGATGTGGAGAAAAGTCCTGACGCATCTCCCTTAAGAATTGGTAGGGCTTTAGAGAGGCCTATGTTGACTCCACCGCCGCCTCCGCCGCCTCCGCCACCTCCAAAGCAACGACGGCTCTGGGAAAAATTAGTTCCATCAGTATCTTCTGCACAACAGATATCCAAGCCGCCTCCTCTTATGCCCCCTTCGATGCCGTTTATGATACAAACCCCAATAACGATTTCTCCAGTCGAGTTGCCAACGAGGTCTGAGCCTGAAGCGGTGGAGGAGGTGGAGGTGGAGGAGGAGGCTTCGAAACCCAAGTTAAAGCCGTTGCATTGGGATAAAGTACGAGCCAGCTCTGATCGCGAAATGGTGTGGGATCACCTCAGATCAAGCTCATTTAAGTATGATTGCAACCTCCTCTTAACTGTGGAGTATTTTTTTTTTTTCGGTTCTTTTGTTTTAGTTGAATTTAGTTCTTTGATGTTTCTTGAATAATTTGTGTAAGAGTTTGGTTTCTGCAGGTTGAATGAGGAGATGATTGAAACACTATTCGTCGTAAACACTTCAAATTCTAAACCGAGGCAAATAACTCCACAACCTGTTCTTCCATCACCAAACCACGAGAATAGAGTGCTGGATCCCAAAAAGGCACAGAACATTTCAATTTTGTTAAGGGCACTCAATGTGACTGTCGAGGAAGTTTGTGAAGCCCTTTTAGAAGGTAAAATTGTCATTTAAAAAAATATCAAATTACTTTTTGGTTCTTTGGTTGCAATCATTGTTCAATTTTTGTTGATTTTAAGACATACTTGCCCTCATGTTCCTTGAGCTTTACTTAATGAATTTTTTCTGCTGAAGATGTCCCTAAATTTAGTGTTTTGTTACAACTTTGGACTGTTGTTTAACGGTTCACGGTGCAAGACATTGAATGAAAGCTGTTAGTGTAGTCTAAGTTTAGATGCTAGTTCAGAAGCTTATTCCCTTTTAAGACAGATTGCATTTTTCTGTCTTAATACGATTGATGCTTTAATTTCCAAATGGTTTTTCATAATTTGCATCGTTCTGTTTGATTGAGCATCCTGAATTAAGTGGTTGGCTGTTTTAAATGAAGGCAAGTTTGAGAGGAATTTGTGAAATATTTGGCTTTCATTAGACTAAAGAAATATTCCGACTTAGATGCTTATTTGGCACTTTATATTGTACAAGACTATAAGCAGACAACTACGTTTTTCGGAACCAATACTCTGAGTTTGCGTTGCTTTTAAATGATATTAGTTGAACTTTTATATCCTTGCCAAACCATACGGTTTCCTATCTCTGGAATTATTATGTATGACACTAAAATTCACATCTATGATGATACAGGTAATGCAGATACACTTGGCACTGAACTTCTTGAAAGTTTATTGAAAATGGCTCCAACAAAAGAAGAGGAACGTAAGCTGAAGGAGTACAAAGATGATTCACCAGTCAAGCTTGGTCCTGCTGAGAAATTTTTGAAAGCAGTTGTTGACATACCGTTTGCATTTAAACGGGTGGACGCAATGCTGTACATAGCCAACTTCGAGTCTGAAGTTGAATACCTTAAAAGGTCTTTCGAAACTCTAGAGGTAATTTAACTCAATTCCTTCTCTCTGTCCATTTTGCTCATCTTCTTGCTTTCTTCCTCTGCTTTTATAAGTTGCTTGTTTCTGCTTGCGTTAATATGTGAATACTCATCCAACTTTCATAGCCTTCATTGCGGTTTAGAAAATTTCAACACCAAACATGACAGCTATCTATTTGACTATTCAAAACCTTTATCACTGGTTTCTTTCCAAAGTAAAATATGAATGACTAATTGAATGTGCCTTAGACTTTGGGTTACTTCTTGCCTGACTGCCTGGTTAGTCCATAAGCTTGCCTAGGCATTTGAACAAGAAGAATATTAAGATGCAGTGCGTATTTTTTCTTAATGTGTTGACTATAGTAACCATGGCAATAGTCTAAAAGATGTTGTGTGTGTGTTCACTCCCCTGAGCATGCTAGCAATGCTTCTTTCCACAGAATACTGTCAATGCAAAATCCCATTATTTAACGATAGACTAACAAAACCTGTTGTTGTTGCTTGATAAACAATTATCTTTAGCTGTGTCTCGTTGGTTTTTCCTTTTCACAGGCTGCTTGCGAGGAATTGAGAAACAGTAGGATGTTTTTGAAGCTTCTAGAGGCTGTACTCAAGACTGGGAACCGCATGAATGTCGGGACAAACCGTGGTGATGCCCATGCCTTTAAACTTGATACACTCCTTAAGCTTGTTGATGTCAAGGGTGCGGATGGGAAGACCACACTCTTACATTTTGTAGTACAAGAAATCATACGAACTGAAGGTGCTCGTCTTTCAAATACTAATCAAACTCCAAGCTCATCCTTAAACGAAGATGCTCGGTGTAGGAAGCTTGGTTTACAAGTTGTTTCTGGTCTCAGTTCAGAACTCAGCAACGTGAAGAAAGCTGCTGCAATGGATTCTGAGGTACTTATTAGTGATGTCTCTAAGCTTTCCAGAGGCCTTGAAAACATCAGGGAGGTTCTAAGATTAAATGAGTCAATGGGGTCGGATAAGAGCAGCGAGAAATTTTCAGAATCAATGAACAGGTTTATGAAAATGGCCGAGGAGGAAATTATAAGGATTCAAGCCCATGAAAGTGTGGCACTAACTCTAGTGAAGGAGATTACAGAATACTTCCATGGGAACTCAGCAAAGGAAGAAGCCCACCCATTTAGAATCTTTATGGTGGTGAGGGATTTCCTTACAGTTGTTGATCGGGTCTGCAAGGAAGTTGGCATGATAAATGAACGAACTATTGTTAGTTCTGCCCATAAATTTCCAGTTCCAGTGAATCCAATGATGCAACAGGTTTTTCCAGTTCCCGTGAATCCAATGCTGCCGCAAGCTTTTCCTGGATTTCAGGGGAGGCCGCAGTATGGTTCTGATGATGAGACTGCATCGCCTTAGTTGTTTGCAGCATGTTACAGGTCAAAAACTTAAGGTAGAAGCTGCCAAAATTGGGTGGTTTTGGGGTTTGGCGCTTGTATGGCCGGTCCAGCAAGGTCTTTGTAATTTATTTATTTATTTTTCTTATTTTTGTATCTATATAAATCCATGTACAATATTTTGGGAAGGGTTTTGTTTTATATATATAATATACGAGAGGAGATTTCTTGGGAAACAACTAAGGCAGTCTGCTGAATTTGTTGGACGTCTTAGGGAAAAAATCAAGAAAGATCACGAGTACCGGACGCCCTTATTTCTATCTATCAAGATTCAACTCCAACAACCTTGAATATATATATATATATATATATATATATATAAAAGAAATAAAAAATAAGAGAAAGATGCAACAATGTAAAACTTCAAATGACAGGTCCCGACACCCAAGCAGTTGAAGTTGTTTTTTTTCTTTGGCTATAACAAAAGGGATCGAGAGTCTGAACTGAAGTTCATCTAAATAAACATCAAAGCTGAGAATTTTCCGTGCTTCATTAATAATAATAATAATAATATGATTCTTAAGGGGAATGAGACACTCATCCGGTTCATGCCAGCAAATTATAACAGGCCACATTAATCTATGTTCTTAATATTTCAAATTATCTCAACTTTTGACCAATAGCATCAATTACTTGTATTAGAAAATGTGTTGTTCTGCTCCTGCTTCACTGATTTTGATGTGTCAGCATCTCAGCATCCATGCGCTCTAAAATGCGACGTGCCTCTTCTTCGGTTGCAGGAACGACATTTCGAATCTTAAAACCATTCTTCGTGGCCTTGGCCTCCGGCCGTACAGTGAATGTGAAATAAAATGTATTTGATACCTGCATAATGGATACAGATACAGAAAGAGATAATATACTGACTAAATGAACAATGAAATTAGTGAATGAGGAATCAAGAACATAGTAGCCTTTTGTTCTTTAATAGTGCATTTTGCAAGGTTTTACCTCACTAGATCTGATCTCAGGCCTCGTAACATGAGCAACAACTTCAACATTAATTAGTGGTTGATCTGGATTCTCGAGTTCTGTGTACAGAACGCATGATTTCAAACGGAGGAAATCCCCTACATCAACCTGCTCCAAATACATGTATTCTTTGCTCAAGTTATAAAATCTCCTTAAAAGATAAATCGATAACCCTATGCCTTTCATATAAAGTTAACACTCATCCAAGCATATCAATAATTAGGTAAAATACATTATGGGTAAAGGCAAGTTAGTTTTACTGAAAAAAAAGATGTAAACAAATCAGGAATGCAGATCAAAGAAGCTGAAACTTGGCACATTAAGAATTCAAGGACACTCAATATTGCATCTGAAAATTCCTACTTGCCTTCCATTTCATGAGGATATGCTTAAAATAATGATTGGAGGCCAAAGAAACAGGGCAGGATGAAAAGATTGCAGTACACTCAACGATCTCAAACGACATCAAGCATGAAAGGCAAAGAAGAAGAAATAAGTCACAAACGTTATTTCACATAAAGTTGAATAACTGTGCAACCCTACCATGTCGTGGATAAGGATCTCTCTCTATCTCTCAGACACCATTAAATTAATGCTAAAAGCTACATGGAAAGCAGAAAGTTACTCACAGGCCTTAAGAAATCAACATGATCAACTTCTAGAAAGCAAGGCACTAGTCCAGCAAAGGCATAAGCTGTTGAGAAAGCTAACTCGAATGCTCGATGCATTAAGAAACCTCCAAAAATTCGACCATGGATGTTCCTCTGCTGTGGTTGGCAGATCAAAGCATTTTCAAGGCGGGTATCCCCTAAAAGAATGCTGTCTCTGTCTGCTAAGGCTGGCATATCACAGAAGATTCGGCCCTCAGCCAAGAGTGCTTCCAGTCTATTTACCACCCCATTTTCAAATTCTTTTCTATCTACTCTTTTCCTTTTTCTCAATTTGCTTCTAGCTTCAGCTTCTTCAAAAAGAAACTTCTCATGTTCAGTTTCTGGTGAAAGCCGGTTAACAGGAGCAGCTTTCCCAGTCTTAGAGTCACGGGCCACAAAGATGAAGTTGGCTGTAAGGGCTACCGAATCTGTGACATCTGAGTATTCTGCATGAAATAACATTATCTAATCAAAGTCCAACTCTTTATGGTTGAACTTCAAGCTAATATGTCCTTATATGAAAGACTCGTCTACAGAATTACACTGCTAGCAGTTGTGTGGTCTGGTAAACTGCAAATTACTTCTCACAAACTCAAAGAATAGTGATCTGTTTGTAGGTTATGGAAACCCAGAGCCATTACCAAGAATATCAAAACATATCAGCTGATCATAACCATTATGTGAGAAGCAACAACCTAAATGACTAAATCTGATGTCAGTTCTGAATACTATCTTTAAGCATGCGCAAAGTTATCACTTAAGTAAAAAACTTCACCATCACAAAGGAAGATAAATGATATTTCATCAATCAAAGAGTCAAAGTTGCATGAAATGTCAAAGGACAATGTGCTTCTTCTTAAAGGACAGAGTGTGAAATTGTGCAGACAATGTTTATTAATATTCATACTAGGTAGGCTTTGAAAGAGAATATGCTTGAATTTTTTTCCCTTTGGGGTGAAAAAAAAAGGGAGAAAGAGTGGGGGTGGGGTTGTTAAATATCCATATCAAATTACAGAATTTTTCTGTTAAGACATGGATTTAAGCATGGCGTGAATAAGAGAAGATGACTACATAAATATAATAGGAAGTGTCAAGGAGAAACTATATAGCTGATATGTAAATGATCCTGTGAAGAAAGCAAATAAGGCAGTCAACAATTTGAAGGTAGCTTGTCAATTCTTGAAAATTGAAGTACAAGTTATGAAAAGAAATCCTTAAGGGATTTAGCATGATTGATGAAGTAAATGAGACGTAAAAACTAAAGACAGGTAGACAATTCCATGCTTTGACTTGAATTTTCACTAGCACTGAGATTCACTACAAAGAATTGAGAGTTCAGATGGGTTTCTACACATTAATACCGTATATTAAGTCACACCATTAAGCTCTACAGTCTTGACAAAGCTAGAAAGTTTAGGAAATCTACAATTAATTTTCAACAATGATTTATGTCTGGAACATTATCAAACGTAAAGAAATAAATGACATGGAATTATGGTTAACTGATCGAAATGTGTACAAAGAATCAACGAATTTGTACCCGAAAAAGATAATGAATGCATATTTCATCTTAATTGCATTTCTAATACATCAATCTTCAATTTGATAGATGGAAATCGCAAATTCATGATTTCCCCCCTTTTATAAAGTAGAAGCTACAATATAACTGTAGTCCAACTATCTATTTCATTTTTCTGGTACCAGAATAGCATCTTAAGGTTTTTAACTTGCAACGCTAATCATAAATTTGAAATTAAAGTACCTTTTGTGGACTGAATGACATCTAGTTGAGTCACAATTGATGACCTCCCAACCCATATGACAGAACCAACTATTTTCAGATCAATGTCAACACTAATAGGCTTCTTCAAAACAATCTTGTCAACAGAAGCTGTAACCAGCAAGAGAGGCCTTGTTGTGCTATCATCATCTGAACAATGCTAATTTACAAACAAACAAATAGCACAACTTTAGGTTGCATATTTATAGTTTCCAAAATGTATTAGAATGAACTTTGTAAAAAAAACAGTACCTTGACAGAGATAGTCCCAGCTAAAGCATCAAGGTCTTCAAGCAACTTGCCAATTCTGACTTCATTCCAGGGATCCCTATATTGTTCTCTCAAAATATAATCTGATGAAAAGTTATAAAGGATGCTGGTCCTGCTTTGAGCGGGAGTTTTGGTGAGCAACTCACTCTGAGGGGGTGCATCTTTGGGTGGGTCAAGGAGTCTCTCAAATATTTGGGACCTTGCTTCCAATAAAGCATCGGTAACTGGTGAATGGTACATTCCAGGCCATAGGCTTATGGGCTTCCTGGTAGAGGTGGAATCTGAGCCGTTGAGTGGAGGAGAATTGTTAAAGGGAGAGGCAAAAGTTGAAACTACAGGGATGGTGTTAGGAGATGAGCAATTAAACTCCATGGAACTGGGATTTCTGGGTGATTCTTGCTAGTGGGGTTGGTTAGAATTTTGATGGTTTGAACAAGTTTCAGGCTTGGGTTTGTTTTTGCTTTGTTTAGGGTTCTTTCAGCTTGACTGAAACGGTCGAACCTAGGAAAAAAGGTTTTGTTCCATTTGTGGTCTTAAACATTGCCGTACCTAGGTGATTATAATTCGATTTTAATTTGAATTAATGGATTCAATCTATTTAATTTAATTAACTGATCAGTTATTAAATTAATTTTAATAATAAAAATAATTTTAAAAATAATTTAATTTTTTATTAATTTGATTTAAAAATTAAATTAATAAAACATTTAACTAAAATATAAAAAATTAAATATATAAAATATATAAAATAAATTATTTTATTTCATAAATAAATCCCAAACAGATTTATCTTTAATGAATATTTATTTTTTAAAAATATTATTATTTTTATTTAAATTAAAGAACATAAATATTTAATAAATAATAAATTAATCAATTACTTGAAATAAAATAGCCTAAAAATATTGGATGTGGTCAATATTCCGAAAAAAAATAAAATCAGCTTTTGCTATGTCTGACAGTATTTTGTGATTTCGTCTTCGTCAACGTATGGTTGAGTCTTGACTAATAACTGCTTAAATTATGAGTGATGGAAGGGCAAAGAAGACTTTATCAGCTAAAATGACAGCTACTGTTTTGGCTGAAATAGAAATGAGAGTTGACAGGTAATCCTAGGCCTTCTACTATGGGATTCCTACATTTGTCAATCTTTTGGAATAAGCATTTGATATTGATGTTATTAATTGACATGAGAAATAAAATGATTTTTTTATTAAAATTAAATTTGATGACTTAAATATAATATAAAAATTAAATATTAAAATGATATGATTTAAAATTTTAATAATTATTATATATAAATTTAATAAAATTAAAAAATATATATTATATTTTATATTAATATAAATTATAATATATAATTTTATATAAAATATTAAATAAATATATAAAATTTAATATTTTACTTGAATATCACATCTTAATTTCATTGCTTGGATTCTTTCTTTCTTTACAGTGACGTGGTATTTAAATTTATAGGAGAGTATTTTACTTGGATTTTATGCTCCCTTGGTATTCCTTTTTATCATTTCTACTTTTACGAGTTTAAGAGAAAATTTGATTTTAAATATTTTATATTAATTTTTTAATTTTTTATAAAATTAATGCATCATAATTTTTTGTTAAAATATAAAATAAAAAATATAATTTAAAAATATACAAAACAAGATAATTAAGTGTTAAAAAAATAATTTTGAGATATTCAAAAAATATATAATAAACCAAAAAAATATAGTACACAGAGATTGTTAGTCATTTAATAAAATTTGCTAAAAAATGTATTTATGTTTAAAAATAAAATATTGGTCTAGTGATTTAGGTTTGGAATTGACTTAGGCCGTGGTTGAAAAGTCCAAGTTCATTTAATTTTCGTTGAAAAAAAAATCCTAAAAGATAAGAAAATTTTACAAATTTTTAATTTTAACATATATATTTTTTTATTTAATTGAGGTGTAATTGAGTCTAATCATATAATAAAAAATTTAAATTTAAGCTTGACTCTTAACTCACAGTTCGATACTCTACTTGAATTTGATCGAGTTTCATGTTTTTAACTTAAGCTCGATTCATGATTGAAATTGAGTTACTCGAATTCGTTCGATTAAATTTAATTAATATATAAAAATAAATTCGATTCGTATACTTAATCAGAGTTTAATTATTTGTGCTCAAGTTTGAACTCAAATTCGATATATTTTATTAATTAAAATAATAAAAATATATTTAAATATAAAAATTTGATTAGACTCGTGAACTACTTGAATTGTATCTAAAAATACTCAAATTCGACTTGATCGATGAGTTAAACTATTCGAATTTGAGTTCGACTTGATAATAACTGAATTGAATTTAAATTTTATTCGAATTAAATCTAAATAATTTACGAATACTAATACATCATTTACATTTCTAGATGTAACTAAATCACGATTTATCCGGTTCACTAAAAGTTTGGTCTTATATATGGTATTCGATTGGACAAGCCATCGTTCCTGAATCAATCAGTCTAATTTTTTATTCATTGATAGGTATTCTTTAAACTTACTTAATATTTTATTTATAATATTTTTTTTATTTTGCGTAATAGTTGATAAATAATATATTAATTTTTAATGCATAAAAAATCGATCTTATTTAATATAATAATCTTAAACAGGATATTTAAAACACTAATTAGCAAAATTTTTATTTAATTATTATAAAAATATATAAAATTTTATCATTTATAAATATATGTTTTATATAATATTTTAATAAAATTAATTTTAAATTCATATAATATAAAGATATATAATTATAAATAAAAACTTTAATTATAATATAAGTAATAATTTTATATAAGAATAAATATTTTTTTAAATATACATACAAATAGATAATCTTTTATTTTAAATGAAATAAGTATTATTGACCACAATTATGTTTACTTCTTCAAATACATGAACTATCTAAATTATATAAGTTCATTTCAAATGTTGCATAAAAAATAATTTTTCAAAATGTCCTACAAATTTTCAAATATAAAATAAATAACAGTATTAAAAAAAGTTAATAAATTGGTGAATGGTAGAAAATTACAAACAATTTATATAAAGTAATAAAGCTTATTTTATAACTATCCAATGTATTTAAACTTACATCATCAAAACATACTTATATAAAAAAATTATATAAAATTTAATAAACAACCACGATAGCAAAAACAATCAATTTATAATACTTACACCTTTTAATAAAAAATATTATTTTATTTGATATAAAAACTAAAATAACAATACATATATTCATATTATTTTGGATAATTAAAAAATTTATTTATCCAATTTAGTAGGGCAAATATGCTATATTAAAATTAAATACATCAAATCAAGCGAAGCTTGCAAAAAAAAAAAAAAAAAAACTCCACTAAAATGTAAAAAGGAAATACAAAATGTCATTTGTAATTCAAAAATTACCAAAAATAAAATCAATAAAATATTTTTTGAGTGAAGCTTTGAATTTGACAAAAAATGTCATATTGAAATCATTTTTGGTAATTCTCGTGCATTTATTCAGCTTTACTTTTATATCCTTTTCAATTTGCTTTCTAAATTTTTTTGTATACAGAGTGTCTTCTTCTTAAATCATTATCAGAAGAGAATTGTATAATTACAAATAAACATAGAAAAAATTAAATCAAACTATTAAAAATTATCAAATTCTTTAATTAAAATTAAAAAAATTAAAAATCATTTCTAAATTATAATATTTGATTCAATTTAAATTGATTTTTTTATTTGATTTAAATTAAAATTGGATATTAAATATATATTAAATTTAGATTGAATTTTAAATTGAGATATAAAAAATAAAAATATAAATCAAACTAAAGTATATATTTTTATTAATTATATATATTTTAAAATTTTATAAAACAAAAATAACTATTTCTTATATAAATCTATTAAAATATATTAAAAATTCTATTAAATTAATATATAAAAAATTAAATTTTAAAAATTAATGAACTAAAATTAATAAAATTTTATTTGAATTGAATCGATTTAAAAAAATTAATTTAAATTTGAATTAAATTTTAAAATTTTATAATATTATTTATTATTAAAAAAAATTAAATCGAATTTGATTAGATTTAAACGTTATCATGCTAAATCAATGTATAAGAACAGAAAAAAATAGTACAATACTACGCTAATCCATGCGTTTCACGCCAGTTCTGTCATATCAGTAACTTTTGATAATGAATGATCTTTTATCTGTCATATTGCTCTAAGTGATGACGATGTCGATGATGTCGAGAAATATCATCTGGATTTGTGGTCTATAGAAAATTTCAGCAATTGCTAACTATTTATTTCCATCATGTCGACGAACCATAATATCATTACAATAAGGCATAGCCTGTAATGGAAGGTTAATGGTAAATAAATATGTACAATTTTTAGATCCAACCATCAGCCTGCCGATCTTGATACTTGGTACAAACCCAGGTATATGAGCCAGCTGGAACTGCTCTCCTTTGCCAGTATTACGAGATAGGACTCGACCAAAGTGAGCTAAAGCATCGCTGAGGCCAGGCCAAAGCCACCTGAAATCCATCGGCTACGAGTTGTGCGCAGTTCCTGTAAATCTTTGAGGTAGCTAGCAAGCAGCAAGAGATCAAAAATGGAAAATGTAGAAGGAGCCTCCCACAAAGCTCACTGTTTGGTTTTATCCTACCCAACCCAAGGCCACTTAAACCCTCTGCTCCAATTCTCTAAGCGCTTAGAAAGCAAAGGACTCAAAGTCACATTGGCTACTCCTCGGTCCATGTACAGGAGCATACATAGATCTGCAGCATCTATTTCCATTGCGCTTGAGACCATATCCGATGGCTATGATGAAAGCGGTATTATTGAAGCAGAAAGTGTTGAGGCCTACCTGGAGCGTTTCTGGCAGGTTGGCCCTCAAACTCTTATACAGCTTGTTGAGAAGTTGAATGCATCAGGCTGCCCTTTAAATTGCATAGTCTATGATGCTTTTTTGCCTTGGGGTCTAGATGTTGCCAAGAAGTTTGGCCTAGTTGGTGCTGTTTTTTTCACTCAATCTAGTGCTGTTGGCAGCATTTACTACCATATATATAAGGGCTTTGTCAAGCTTCCTCTCACAGAACCTCAAGTTCTGGTCCCTGGATTGCCTCCACTTAAACAACAGGACATGCCTTCTGTAATTTCTGACTGGGGATCATACCCTGCTTTCCTTGAAATGGTTCTGAATCAGTTTGCCAATATTGACAACGCAGATTTGGTGCTTTTTAACACATTGTATGAGTTGGAGAAAGAGGTAAGTCAACTATAAGTTTGACTGGTTGTCACAACTGACTTTGGCGAATTCATAAGGTCTTAGTTTCACGAACTTATTGTTTCTGTCATGAATTTTCTTGCAGGAGACTGATTACTTGGCAAAGCTCTGGCCATTGCGGACAATTGGGCCAACCATACCATCTATGTTCTTAGATAAGCGACTCCAGGACGACAAAGTCTATGGTTTTAGCATCTTCAGGCCAAATATTGATGCTTGCATGAAATGGCTAAATGACAGACCAAAACAATCTGTTGTTTATGTCTCGTTTGGGAGCTTGGCAGCTGTAGAAGCTGAGCAAATGGAAGAGATTGCATGGGGTTTAAAAGGGAGCAAAAGCCAATTTTTATGGGTAGTTAGAGCATCCGAAGAAGCAAAACTCCCAAAAACTTTCGTCGACCAGACATCTGAGAAAGGCTTGGTGGTGACATGGTGTCCACAACTAGAGGTTTTACGACATGAATCGACAGGGTGTTTCGTTACACATTGCGGGTGGAATTCTACTTTGGAGGCTCTGAGTTTGGGTGTCCCAATGGTAGGAGTGCCTCAATCGACTGATCAAAGCACCAATGCTAAGTACATCATGGACGTGTGGGAAATGGGGCTTAAAGCTCCGGCTGATGAGAAAGGGATTGTTAGAAGGGAAGCGATAGAACATTGCATAAGGGAGATAATGGAAGGAGAAAG
The DNA here is from genome assembly GCF_047325235.1 of Durio zibethinus. NCBI lineage: Eukaryota > Viridiplantae > Streptophyta > Magnoliopsida > Malvales > Malvaceae > Durio > Durio zibethinus. Next base: position 9,326,759 of record NC_143182.1, on the reverse strand, counting down.
AGGTGAAGCGATGAGAAGAAACGCTGATAAATGGAAGAAACTGGCTAGAGAAGCAGTGGATGAAGGCGGAAGATCTGATAAAAACATTGATGAGTTCATTGCGAAGGTCATATGTTCCAGTTCCACTCCTAAAAAAGCTTAGGAAAATTTATTTTTTCTGTAGCAAATGCAGCTATTGCGATTAATATTGTGTCATTTCAATTACTTTCAAGTTGCTTTTATTTCAGCCATGATTGCTCCATTGTAAGAATCCCAGTTCCGGTTGTATTAAAATAAAACCGAGATAAACTCATTTAAGTTAAATTTATTATTAAAATATTAAAAAATTATTATGGATTAATATAAAAAAAATTAAATAAAAACTAATTATTTTATAATAAAAGATTTTCGGGGGTTGGGCTTGCAAATTGGTCCGGCTGACTGGGTTCATGGATCTGGCCCTCCGGGTGGGCAACAACACGACTTGTGGAATGCTCTATTTAGTATTAATTAGTAACCATTATCATTCTTTCTTTTTCTTTTTTCTTTTTTTTTGTTTTAGCGTATGAATCAAAAAGAAAAGCTAAATAATAATAATAATAATAATACAACCTAAGACACAAAAAATGAGAGCGACTGAGCGAGTATAGAAAAAAGTTTATTTTTAGAGTTTATTATAATTCTCGACGTATTAATTGATAGGAATGTCTGTGTTAATAAATTACAATAATGACGGGTGGATCCACAAATAGGGCAAGGGAGCAGCTACCTCAATATTGCATGGTTTATGAAATATCATGATTTTGGTCTCACTGAATTTGGATCAAGTATATAAATTTAGTTATTAAAGTATAGTAATTAATAGTAAAAACTAATTTCATATTTCAATTTGATAAATAGAGACGGATCCAAAACATAAAGTATGGTGTTCATGAATACCTTCAAAAATAAAAAAATAAAAAAATTGAAAAAAAAAATTCTCTGGGCATTCTCGAAACATTTTTTAGACATATATCTGTTGACAAAATTGATAAATTCACCAATAAATTTGTATATATATTAGAAATAAACATTTTAAAAAAAATCTTAAATCTATAATTGCTAACAAATTTTGACTAGTACTTTTATAAGAGAAAATTAAATAGATTGCCAATAGCACTAGATTTTTTGGCTATAGTTATATCTTTCTTTGGCTTTTTCCTTTGTTTTTGACTAAAAAAAAAAACAGAGGATGAAATTTAAAAGAAAAATGTAATAATCAACCTCAGTTGGACGGAAAGCATCCGCTTATGTTGATAAACGTATATTTATCCAAAAGAAAATGTAGGTTTCTTTTTCTCAAACGCCTGACAAGACTCTCATTTTCTGAAAAAAAAAAAAGTTATGTAATGGTTGCTACTTACTAGTTTTAATTCATCGACAATTTGAACATGCATGACATGGGTTTAGACCTGAATCCAAAATGATAATTAAAAAAACAAAAGAGCCTATTAAAGAAGCAGATAATACTTGTGTTTAAAGTCAAAACCATGCCCGTGGAATACTGGAATTCAACACACACTTGCGTCACATGACAAGTACTCTGCTCGTCCTGATCAATCCGTTAAGGGAATCAACCCCACCTTATGATGTTTGGCGCTATTATTGTCCTTGAGCCCCATGATAGTATCCTTAGAGGTTTGAGCGGCCCGCTTTGATACTATTTGTCATACTTGCGCCAGGTGATGTACATGCACATGAAATTTATTATTCGCTATAAATTGTTATTTCTCCAGGAGAGAAGCAGAGCAGGGCAGATAATTAAGATTGGTGAACGACTGACCGCCTTAGCAAACTGATACTGAATAAAGAGAAAATGGCGCAAGAGAACAAAGCCAGAAAAGCCCATGTTTTAATCGTTCCTTACCCTGCACAAGGTCACATAAACCCCATGTTCCAATTCGGTAAACGCTTAGTCGCCAAAGGCGTCAAAGTCACTCTGGTAACCACTGTTTTCCTCTCCAAGTCCTCCACGTTTTCCGATCCAACCAGCTCTTTCGATATCCAAGCCATATCCGATGGCTTCGATGAAGGCGGCTATGATCAGGCTGGCAGCGCTGATGCTTACGTGCGAACTTTCTGGTCCGTAGGCTCTAAGAGTTTGGAAAGTTTAATCAAGAAACTTGCTGATTCTGGTCATCCTGTTGACGCCCTTGTATATGATGGGTTTTTGCCTTGGGCACTTGATCTTGCAAAGCAGTTTGGGATGCTCTCGGCTGTGTTTTTTACTCAATTGTGTGCTGTCAACAGCGTGTATTACCATGTTAACAGGGGACTTCTTCAGCTGCCACTGCCTGGAACTAATGTTTCTCTTCCTGGATTGCCTCTACTTGAAGTTTCAGAGTTACCATCTTATGTTGCTCTTTATGGATCGTATCCGACTTGGTTTGATGTGTTAGTGAATCAGTTTTCCAACGTTGATGGAGCTGATTGGGTATTTTTTAACATTTTTTACGAATTGGAGAAAGAGGTATAGTGCCTATTTCTTTATTTAACACTGATTAATTTATAGATCCTAAAAAGCTGTTTTTTGGCCTTGTGGATTTTTATTAGGTGGTGGATTGGATGTCAAAATTCTGGAAGGTGATGACAGTAGGACCAACTCTTCCATCTATGTACTTGGACAAAAGACTCGAAAATGACGAAGACTATGGTATCAATCTCTTCAAGCCAAAGACTGGCATTTGCATGAGTTGGCTGAGTGGCAAACCGAAGGGTTCAGTTGTTTACGTATCATTTGGGAGCATGGCAGAAGTAGATGTTGAACAAATGAGAGAGGTAGCTTGGGGATTGAAAGGGAGCAATTACTACTTCTTGTGGGTTGTGAGGGAATCGGAGGAGGCCAAGCTGCCAAAGGATTTCATAGAGGAGACTTGGGAGAAGGGTTTGGTGGTGAGTTGGTGCCCTCAATTGGAGGTGCTGTCTCATGAGTCAATAGGTTGCTTTCTCACCCACTGCGGCTTAAATTCCGTTATAGAAGCACTGTGTCTAGGAGTTCCGATGGTGACAATGCCTCAATGGTCCGACCAAAGCACAAATGCAAAGCATGTAGAGGACGTATGGGGATTTGGAGTGAGAGCTCGGCCTGATGATGAGAAAGGTTTTGTGAGAAGAGAGATTGTAGACCATTGCATAAGGGAATTAATGGAAGGAGAGAAGGGCATAGAGGCCAAGAAGAATGCAATCAAGTGGAAGAATATGGCGAAAGAAGCAATTGATGAAGGTGGTAGTTCAGACAAAAATATCGATCAATTTGTAATTGAATTAAGTAATCAAGTATTTCAATTTTAGCGTTTCAACTTTTTTCTCAATTAGGATTTATTTAAGATAGCGTGGCAGCCATGGAATTTGCTGCATAGTGATATTTGCTGAACTGCAACGAGTTTGTATGAATAAGAATTATTGTTGAAAATCAAGTACCGGATAAGAAGTTGAGAAACTATAAAAGACAGCTGATTGGCGTTCTTTGTTTTTTCCTTATGGATTTTGGGTAAAATTGGGTACAATTGCCAATTGATCTGGTCGGGTGATCCAATCCGATTCTGACAACCTTGAACTCCCTGTCAAACAAAGACCACGCTGGGGGACAACGAGGCCCACCTGTCTTTTTCAAAATTTTTTATTGACGGCCGGCTGGACCTTTTTATTTATTTTTTTCCCTGAAGTCCAAATAATGTTTCCTAAGTTAAAGCTACTAATTTGGCTTATTCAATTGTTTATTTAGAAGATGCAAATTCAATTCATAACCTTGATCTTCAAAAGGGTATATAATAATAACTTGGCAATTAATCCTTATAGCCTATACTAGCTAAAGATAAAAAAAATATAACTTTTTTTTCTCTTTACCAGTTTAATGAAATAAAAAGGACTTCAAGGGATTTCAGATTCAATCATAAATTAACAAATAATCAGAAAAGTCTCCTCAGCCTTTGCTCTGTGGGAGTAGGTATTAGTCTTAGTCTTCTGTAAATATCTAATCTTAATGACTTCATCTTTTTGGATTACTCTTTAGGGATTGTCAGTTAAGTTTCCAATGATATATTGATCGGGAGAAGGGACTCATGTAGCATAAACATGGACAACGCAGATGAGTTAGAGGGTTTTGGAGAAACTTGGTACTCACTGAGGATGAGAGAGAAGGATCCAGGGCTGATGAGGTAAAAGAAATTGAAGATTCATCTGAAAGTCAGAGCTGGTTAGTGACAAAACTATTAACAAATCGTCCCTTCAACGGAGATGCAATGATCAGCACGTTAAGGGTGGTTTGGAAGCTGTCAAAAGAAGTTGTGACCACGCTATTTGACACCAACCTTCCCTTTTGTATATGATATAAATAAAAATTAAAAAAATGCATATTTATCTCCTTTTGGTTTTTCTCAAATTTTTTTATTTTTTAATTACCTCAAATTAGAAGAAAAGGAAGGGAAAAGAAAATATAAAATTTTTAAAATATAAAATGATTATTATATCTTTATTAATTTTTTTAAATTAAAAATGTATGATTTTAAATTTTAAAATTAGATTGAGAATATAAAACATCATTTATTAATAAATTTATTATTTCTAATCTTTTTCTCTTATTTTTATAAATTTCATCGATGATTATTTTTATAAAAAAATAAAAATATAAAAATATTAAATGCGTTAACATATACTTGTAAATATCATAGTAAAAGCAACAATTATAAAAAGTTATAATAAAAAATAATATAATAAATCATTTCTTTCTCTTTTCACATTTTTTTAATTTTTTTATTAATTTTAACTATCAAAATAAAGATATATATATATATATATATATCTATATCTTTTTTTTTCCTTTAAAAAACTTTTCCTTCTTTCACTTTACTTTGCTTTCCTTTCTTTTGCTGATTATCCAAACGTAGCGTAAGGGACAAACAAAGGTTGATGGAGGGTTCACCGTGGTCTTTTAATAAGAACATTGTGTTGTTTCAGAACTACGATGGGAGTTTGAGGTTAACCGATTACGTTTTCAACAGAGCTAGCTTCTGGGTAAGAGTATACGGGCTGCCGTTGAACACGATGAATATTGAAATGGCAGAACAAATAGGCTCGAAGATAGGATGTTTTCTGGGGGCAGATAAAACACTTCAACTCAGGGAAGTTGAAGTTTTCTTCGTTTAAGGGTTGATATTGACATATCGAAACCTTTAAGAAGGTTTGTGACATTGACTAGCATTGCCAAAGGAAGAAATGTGATACGGGGAATATTGAGGTATGAAAGGTTAACCATTTTTTATTATAAATGCGGGTTGCTAGGACACAGAGAGGTAGAATGCAAATTAGATACTGGAAGAGAAGGCAAAGATGATACTGAATGACAATATGGGGACTGGTTACAGGTCTCCCCATCGAAGAGAGTATACACGGCCTTCACAGTCCCATACAATAGATACAACTACCACCCAAGCTATGGCCAGGAGGCGGAGAAAGGTGTGAATAGCGACGGAGGACGGGGCAGCTCAGAGGCAGGCGGCAGAAAACTGAATAGTAAGTTACAAATGGAAGATCCTATAATTTCGGCGGAACCACGTGATAACAAGGATGTGTTTTTTAATAACGGCAGATCACAAGAGATCATACACAATAAACAGATCGCTAGAATTTCGAGGTCAACCATGGTCCGTAGTGAAGATGGCATGGAAAGGAAAGAAATCAGTAATGGAGGAAAATCGTAAGGAAACATGCATACAAGGATGCAAGGACGTGGAGAATGACGGGGAAGAGAATGAAGCCAACATGGAAAAATTCTTCAAGGCACATTTGAAGGAGGAAGATATCACGAATAACGGTACGCAGGGAACCAGGGATGGAGAAAATAACGTAAAGTCCAACATGCAAAAGGTGACAGCATTAAATATGGAAAAATCAACTGCATGCAAAAGGTGGAAAAAGCTGGCAAAGGAAGTATCAACTGAAAATGAAAGGGGTCTTGTAGAAATGGGAAAGCGCAAATTTTGTGACATGCAGGAAGAGCACAACAGGGAAACAGAGGAAGTGGCCATAAAAATCAATAAAGGCAGGGATGGGAAGAACGTAGAATAAGAAGCGGCGTTGACTGATCATCAGTACGGCCGATGGCCATGAATTGCTTAGCATGGAATTGCCGTGGGCTTGGGAACCCACAGGTAATTCGAGCTCTAACGGTGCTGATCAATAAAGAAGATCCTTATGTAGTTTTTCTCAGTAAAACAAAGCTATATGCAACGAAACTCGATAGGATTAGAAGAAAATGCAGAATGACAGCTTGTATAGGTGTTTCATCAGAGGGCAGAAGTGGTGGTGTTACTATGTTTTGGAGAAGTAAGGGGGACCTTAAGCTCTTGAGTTTATCTAAAAAACACATTGACATGGAAGTTGCAGTGAATTCAAACCCAGATCATTGGCGAATCATGGGATTTTAGGGAAAGCTAGAATCTAGCAAAAGAAGTGAATCGTGGGCACTTTTATGTCAGCTTGCAGAACAAAACAATAAGTTTTGGCTTGTTTTCGGGGACTTTAATGAAATGTGGAATAACAAGAAAACGGGTACCTGTTTAAGGAGAGATGCAAATGATGGATTTTCGGACAACACTAAAAGATTGTGAGTTGGAAGACTTGGGATTCCATGGACTTTTTTTCACATGAGCGAGGGGTCGAAAAGTTGAAAATACCGTACGGGAAAGATTGGATAGAGCTGTTGCCAATAGAGCTTGGTGTGAGATGTTCCCAAACCATGGTGTTACACATTTAACGTCTTCGGTTTCAGACCATACACCCATTTTGCTGTGAATGGTGGTGAGAAAATGAAAATGGGCAAGACAAAGGACAAAGAGATTTTGGATTGAATCAATGTGGGCCAAGCAGGATGAATGTGCAAAGATTGTTCATGATTCGTGGTTTGAAGAAACACAAGGTACATTGCAACAAAAAATGATGACAGGAAGCCATAATTTGATAAGCTGGCATAAGGAAAAGTTCATGGGAATAAGGAACAAAATTGAAGTTGTAAAAAGGGAAATCCAAAACATTCAACAAAGTCCTTTATCTTAAGACATGTTAAGGAAGGACGAAATGAACCTGTTACTAAAAAATGAGGAGTCGTTTTGGATGCAAAGATCAAGAATTAGTTGGCTGAAGGAAGGGGATCGAAACACTGCCTTTTGCCATACGCAAGCTTCTCAAAGAAGGAAGAAGAATCAGATTCGGGGTTTCATGTCAGAAGTTGGGGATTGGTGTGAAAAGAAGGATGATATTCAAACAATTATCACTGGATACTTTAAAAACCTTTTTCAATCCCAAAAAACCAGTCTTAGCTAGAATTATTGTCAATAGATTAAAAAGTTTCCTTCCCACTTGCATTAATGAATCACAAAGCGCTTCTTTCCTGAGAGGTTAATTTCGGACAACATTTTGGTAGCTTGTGAAATGATCCATGCTTGGAAAAGGAAAAAACTAAAAGGGACAAGAGGGTGTGTTTGCACTGAAACTTGACATGAGCAAAGCCTATGATAGGGTAGAATGGAATTTTTTAAAAGGGATGATGGGTAAGATGGGCTTCCATTCACGGTGGGTGGATATTATTATGAACTGTGTTACTACTATTTCTTATTCTATTGTGGTTAATGGATGCATAACTGATTCTTTTCAACCTGAAAGGGGCCTTCGTCAGGTGACCCATTATCTCCTTACTTTTTCCTGATTTGTACTGAAGGTCTCTCAGCACTTTTAGCAAAAAATCAACGCGAAGGTTTCTTGGGGGGAATACAGGCAAGCCGATCTGGACCCAAAGTTATTCACCTATTTTTTGCTGATAACAGCTTCCTTTTTGGCCGTGCAAATAGGAGCGAAAGCGAAAAGGTGAGGTACGTGCTACAGTTATACGAAGATAGCTCTGGCCAAAGAGTCAATTTCGACAAGTCCACACTGTATTTCAGTAGTAACACAACAGAGACTCAACAAAAAGAGATTAAAGAAGTCTGGAATTCAAATCACTTCCAACCTAGAGAAATATTTGGGACTGCCTTTCATGGTGCAGAGAGACAGGAAACGTGCATTCAGAGGGTTGAAAGACAGGATAAGCTCAAGATTAGCAAGCTGGTCAAACAAAGCTCTCTCAATGGGCGGGAAAGAGGTTTTTATGAAAGCAATAATACAAGCCATCCCATCCTACACAATGAGCTGCTTTAGGCTGCCAATAACTATGTGCAATGAAATAAATTGTGCAATCAGCAACTATTGGTGGAGGCATGGAAATGAGAGGACAGGTATCAACTGGATGAGCTGGAAACAGATGTGCAAGCCTAAAACAGAAGGAGGAATGGGATTCAGGGATATGGTTAAGTTCAATCAAGCAATGTTAGCAAAACAAGGTTGGAGATTGTTGACAAACACAAACACGTTGGCCTGTGGAGTATTGAAAGCAAAGTACTTCCCAAGTACATCCTTGTTAGAATCTAAACTAGGTGACAATCCCTCGCTAATATGGAGGAGCATTTGGGAAACAAAAAGAGTTTTAGAACAAGGAGTTCGATGGAGGGTGGGAAACGGCAAAACCATTCGAACCTGGAGATAAATGGCTGCCATCTAGTCACAGTTGCCTACCCGATGCCACAAGGGACGAGTGGGACGAGAATTGCCTTGTAAGTGATTACATAAATGAAATTACCATGCAGTGGGAAATGCAGCTGGTCCAAAGCACTTTCTCTGCTGATGTGGCAGAGATAATAATCACAATAGTAGTGAGTATAATTGGCTCTCCAGACGTGATGGTATGGCATTTCAATAATAGCAGGATGTACACTGTTAAAAGCGGATATTGGTTGCTCTGCAATGATGGGGATATGACGTCAGGAAATAAGGGCCATGACATACAAGTACAGTGAAAGAAAATATGGGAAGCAGAAGTGGCGAGCAAGTTCAGAGTACTTCCATGGAAAGCTTGTCATGGGTACTTGCCCGTAATACACACCTTGGCGAGGAGGAAAATGCAAGTTGACAGTGTGTGTTCCAGATGCAACCAAACAGAAGAAACTATCCAACATGCTTTGATAACGTGTCCGAAAGTGCGTGAAGTCTGGCAACTGGTCCATTTTAACTGGGACATGTTCACAGCCGAGGAAGAAGACGATGAATGGATATTGAAGGCCATAAACACGTTGAATCATAAGCAACTCCAGCAGTTACCAGTCATGGTTGGGCAATCTGGAACGAGAGGAACAAAGAACTGCATGGGGAAGGAAGAAAAGAAGCATTAGTGGTGGCAACCTTCATTACGCAGTATATAGATGATTATAACAAAGCACATGTAGCTGAAAGCAATGCACCAAAACTGGTTACGGTGACCTGGAAAGTTCCTTTAAGGGTTATTTACAAGCTAAACTTCGATGGGGCCTTTGATAAGGAAAGGAAGAAGGGCGGGATAGGTATCATTGCACGAAACTCAGAGGGCGAGGTTATAGGAGCAATATCTGCTGTAGTAAACAGGGTTGTGGATCCATTTATGGTATAAACTATAGCAGTAATGAAGACGATCGAGTTTGCAGTGAATTTGGGTCTTCAATGTGTAGAGATTGAGGGGATGCTTTGGGAGTAATTAAAAGACTGAAGTCAACTGAATCAGATCTATCCATTGTGGGAGTCATAATTGATGAAGCCAGGAGCTGTGCTAGACTTTTAGCAAGATGCTGTTTCATGCACACCAGCAGAAATGGAAACACTGAAGCACATATGTTAGCTAAACATGGGCTTACTGTTACTGAGGACATGTATTGAATTGATGGAGGCCCTGAAATCCTCGATAACAATTCCATTGCTATTGATATTTTTCATAAATGAAAAGAAGAAATTTGACTAAAAAAAGCAAAAGATAAAAAAAAAAAAAGAAGTATTAATAAGGCTATGGACCCAAAATGCATTAAAACTTTGTTTGGTAGAAAAAATAAAGATAAAAATCTGTTAATCAAATGATTAAATTATAAAACAAATAATAATTATAAATTTTAATTTTTAAATTAAATTATTTTTTATTATTTTCTTACGGAATAAAGTCAGTTACTCAATAAAAAGATGAAAATGAATAGTGATGAAAAATATTTAATTTAATGGTAAACTTAAAAAAGTAAAGAATTGGTTGTCAAAACTTAATTATTGGATTAAAAAAATTCGTTATATATATCCATGTCACTCTTCAATCAAACAAAGCCTAAAAGCAACAAATTTAATATATTTTATTTAAAAATAAGAGATTCGATTTGATATGGGTAATTTGTCGGTTTACTAATACCGAGAGAGGCGCTAATTCTAAGCAAATCACGTTGCAAAGTTGATGGGGGAGATTAATAAGCAAAGAATATATCCTTTTTTATTCTTTATTTGTACGTCACTTTCTTTTTTTTCTCTCTTTTAACCAATTTTTACTTTTCTTTTTTTTTTCTTTATTAATCTTTCATTTTCTCTCTTTAACTTATCTTTTTTAAAATTTTGCATTTTTTCAAAAGAAAATCAAAAGCAAGCTCCGCTTTTTAGAATTCATGACCAACTAACGTGTTTTTTAGTCCAAATTTCATCACTAACTCCTCTCAACATCTTCTTTCATTCCGTCAATTTGGGTTTTCCTAAAACCTTCTCGATTCTCTTAGATTTACAAAAAATAATCTTAATTATTGCTTCAAAAGCTTCCATCTTTCAGCATACTGTTCTTCTCCCTCTTACCTTCTCCCTTACCAAATTTGAAAATCTAAAACTCCCTACAACAACTTAAACTGAATCTTCCCTTCACTTTTTTTTTTTTTGTTGTTTTATTGCTTGCTTTTGTGTAGCTACTCTTGGTTCTTCTTATTGTTACCGGCTTTTTTTTTTTTTGCTTCCAAGTGATGTTTGCTTGCTTTTCTTTACTGGTGCTTGATTCTTGTTGTTGGCCGATTTTTTTTGCTGCCAATTTTTATAATTATAATATTTAGATTATTTTAGGGTAAAATAGTAATTTTGAAAATTTAAAATTTTGGACTGATATCAAGCAACTATTCTCTCAGATCGCTTTAATATATAAATATAGATTCTTTGAATGTGTCAGAGAGACTTTTTTGGGCTGAGCTTATGTTTAGTTCAAATTTCAAATGATTGGCCTGATTATATAAAATAACTATTTACTGGTGGGGCAATGGCCGAATAAAAATAAAGTTAAGAGTCATTTTTAGGTGATTACAAAAAGTGTCCAAAAGTTTCAAAACTTGAAATGCCAAATTTGAAAGACACGAAGGAACTTCTCTCAAGATGTAGGTTTTTACAAATCCAAGATCAACGGTACATAAAAGGGCAAACCAAACCATATAACATACCACAAAGTGAAGAAGAGATGCACTAATAAGGTATTACGAAAACCATCAAAAGAAAAATGATAAGTTTCAAATGTTTCTCTTTCTCTTTGAGAGAAAAGTTTTGACAAAAATTGACTAAACCTATACTTTAGGGAGACAAGACAAGGTTTATCTATTAAGCTGAGTTGTTGGTGGAGCTAATATGACAAAAGAAGAAGGTATATTGTTGAAACAAGATCACATGTCATTGATAGAATAGACATGAAAGGTAATCGCAATAATCTTCCATGATAAATAAATTAATAAAATAAAATAAAATTATTAATTGAATAAATTGAATAACCTCATACAATAATAATAAAAATAAAATATACTTGTTTTCAAATAATTAAAAATATAATAAAATTTTTATTAAATAAATACAACTTTGAATAATTAATAAAAATAAAAATTTATCAATTATTTATTATATTTTTATTGACAAATTTCAAATTCAATTCATCAAATCAACTAACTATATATACTTTCTATTAAAAAACTTAAGGGGACATTTGGTTTGGACCACTTTTCTACTAAATTATTTTATTAGGTAATTTTATATTTTTTTTAATCAAACAAAAAATGTTACAATATCTTAAATCAACAAAATTCACAAATCAATATTTTTTTCAATATTATTTTTCTCAAAAATAACTTTTTTTTAATTTAAAAAATCGCAAGTTTTTTTTATTAATTTCTATTTTAAAAATAAAAAATTTTAACCTGGGCGTCGCCGAACCCTTTTACTAATTTAATACATTGTTAACTCCTTTAGTGGATAATATGGCTTACACAATGACACATATTTTCTTAGAATATATTAAAATATTAATAAATAAATATTATAAAAATTACATGATATTAATATTTTAATTTTATTTATAAAATTTAAAAATTACACCATTTTTATATGATATTAACCATATTCATGCCCTTAACGTGCGTGAAATGAAATACATAAAAAAAATTTTATAATTTAAATAAACAATAAATAATAAAAATTAATCTACTTATAATTTAATAATTCGTGTTATCGTATTGTGTAAATATTATACTTGTGTCATATTTTATACAAAATCACCTATTATAATTTATGTTGATATAAAATATAAAATAAAATAATTTAATTTTATTAAACTTATTTATAATTTTTTAAAAAATTTTAAGTTTATCTTTATTACTTTTATTCATATAACTTTTGTATTGTCTCACCGTGTTACCGTGTCACCGTGTCACCGGATCATGTTTTGTATTACCGGTGCCTATACATGTACCTTCCTTAAAAACTCTTTAAAAATATTTCATCTAAATCTTACCTTGCGATGCACGGTCGTTGGTTCTTATCTTTTAGCCATTCAATCCAAGTTCAATGCACATGGCTGGCTTAGTCGCTATAAATTTCTTATCATAAGTGAGGGCGTTAAAGAGTAGTGGTGAACGCCTCAGCAAGCAAACTGATTAAATGGGGGAGGAAAACAAAGACAAAAAACCTCATGTTCTAATCTTTCCTTACCCTTCTCAAGGTCACATTAACCCCATACTCCAATTCGCTAAACGCTTGAGCTCCAAAGGCGTCAAAGCCACTCTGGTAACCACTGTCTTCCTCTCAAAATCCTGGTTTTCCGGCCCATCTGCCTCTATTGATCTCCAGACTATATCCGATGGCTTCGATGAAGGCGGCTCTAGTCAGGCTGGCAGCTCTGCAGCTTACCTGCCTACTTTCTGGTCCGTAGGCCCCAAGAGTTTGGCAAGTTTAATCAAGAAACTTTTTGATAATGGTCATCCTGTTCATGCCCTTGTCTATGATGGGTTTTTGAATTGGGCACTTGATGTTGCAAAGCAGTTTGGGATACCTTCGGCTGTGTTTTTTACTCAATCTTGTGCTGTCAACAGCGTGTATTACCATGTTAGTAGGGGACTTCTTCAGCTGCCACTCCCTGGGCCCAAGGTTTCCCTTCCTGGATTGCCTCCCCTTGAAGTTTCAGAGTTGCCATCTTTTGTTGCTCTTTATGGATCGTATCCGGCTTGGTATGATGTGGTTGTGAATCAGTTTTCCAACGTTGATGGAGCTGATTGGGTGTTCTTTAACATTTTTTACGAATTAGAGAAAGAGGTACAGTCAATAGTACTGCGTATATATTTTTTTAACACTGATTTATAGATTATTAACTAGATCCTAAAAGCTGGTTTTTGCCTTGTGGATTTTTATCAGGTGGTGGATTGGATGTCAAAATTCTGGAAGGTGATGACAGTAGGACCAACTATTCCATCTACGTACTTGGACAAAAGACTCGAAAATGACAAAGACTACGGTATGCATCTCTTCAAGCCAAATACTAGTGCTTGCCTAAGTTGGCTAAGTGGCAAGCCAAAGGGTTCAGTGGTCTACGTGTCATTTGGAAGCTTTGCATCGCTAGGAGTTGAGCAGATGGCAGAGCTAGCTTGGGCCTTGAAAGGGAGCAACTGCTATTTCTTGTGGGTTGTGAGGGCAACAGAAGAGGCCAAGGTTCCAAGCAATTTCATAGAGGAAACCTCAGAAAAGGGTTTGATGGTGAGTTGGTGCCCTCAATTGGAGGTGCTGTCTCATGAGTCAACGGGTTGCTTTCTCACACATTGCGGCTTTAATTCCGTTCTTGAAGCACTGAGTCTAGGAGTTCCGATGCTGGCGATGCCGCAATGGACCGACCAAGGCACTAACGCAAAGCATGTGGAGGATGTATGGGGAATTGGAATTAGAGCTAGCCCTGATGAGACAGGTTTTGTGAGAAAAGAGACAATAGAGCAGTGCATAACGGAATTACTGAATGGGGAAAAGGGCAAAGAGATTAAGAAGAATGCAATCAAGTGGAAGAATTTGGCCAAAAAGGCGGTTGACGAAGGTGGAAGTTCTGATAAAAGCATGGATGAATTTATAGCTAAACTAGTCTGCGACTCGTAGTTTTTTTTTTTTTTTTTAATTTTTATTTAAGCTTGAACCCTACTTTCATATTTATCTCTCGTCTAGTCGAAGAAAATATGACGGATATTTATATCTGTAATTTTCAATTATCTACTTTAATATCATATCAGTGGTGGAAACTATTAAGTTTTATCTTTGATGTAAGTTTGGATTTAAGAGCACTTCCTGCATAATGTGATAACGATCCTGTATTCGCCAAACATCCGTATGCATTGAATAATCGCACGGGATGTCGTATGGTATTGATGAGCTGTTTTTTTGTCTGCTTTAATTTTCACGTTTATGGAGGATTGTTGGAGTGGCCCCCGTCTCAATGATATTTATAATTGAACTTTATTTTATTTTATTTTTATGGAAATTATTATTAATATATAGCTTCATACATCTATGAATATACCATTTACAAGAATATTATCTTGTGTATATTTATGTATCTTTTTATTCTTTATTTTTTTTCCTTTTTGGTCAAATAAGTTTTAATTTTTCATTGAAATTTTTCATTAAAAATGTTAATGAATAAGGTATGAAATGAATAGAGTATTTTTTATTTTTTTTTTATATTATATTTATTTTTGTATTCATATTTAATAGATATTTTAAATTTATTTCATCTTTATGAATATTTAACGGGTTACACTTGAATTTAAAAAAAAAAAGCTTTTTTTTGTTATTTTTATATAAAACACTTATGTAATTTTTTTTACTATATTAATATATATTTTTAAATAAAAATATAATTTTAATTAATTTAAAATAAAATTTTAAATTATTAAATAATTTTTTTTTGCTAAATATATAAGATATGAATAAGAGTACATAACAGATATTATTGTATTCGTCATCATTCCTTTATTGTAAAAATTCAAAATTATACCATTTTTGTTTCAAAATTTAATATATATCTTTATTTTCATTCAAATAAAAAATTAAATTTTTTAATCAAATTTGAATAAAATTAATTTAAAAAAGTAACCTTTTTGGGCCTATACCAAGTGGTTTAGTTGATACAGTCGACCGCCTTGACAATAAAATATTTATGTTCAAACATCAATACTTTTCTTTTAATGTTATCTAAAATAACAGAACGTAAGCCTTTCATAAAATAATAATAATAAAAAAGCTGGTATTAAAAGTTAACTCATATTTGCATATGGACAGGAGAAAGAATTTGCATAAAAGTTATCTAAAATTTTGTGAAAATTTCCTATACAAGTGTTTAAATAAAAATTAATTTCAAAATCAATAGAATAATAAATTTTTGAGAAAATTAATAATATAAACAATATGTTGATTAAGGAAATAATAAAAAAAAAAGTGCTAACTATCTTAAATAAAGATTTAAAACAACCCTAGTTTGGTAAAAGACAAAAAAAAAAAAGAAAACGTGATGCGAGTGTGACAGCCGCCAACCGGCAATTTGGTGCAAAAAAACAGGAAGAAAGAAACGTTTACGTATTCTGAAAAACAACAATATAAAATCATTTATTTTTATGGTTCCTTCGTCGGAATCGAGTGTCTGTTGACTCTTGCACTCTCTATTTGTCCCCTCAACGATATTTGAAGCTTATTCTTTTTTTGGGGGTACTGGAATGGTAAATGCTTATAGATATCATTAAAGATAGTTAATATATTAGTATTTAAAAAAATTTTAATTTGATGTATTATTTTTTTATAAATTTAATATTATTAGATTATACAATAAAAAATAATATTTTTTCATCCCATAAATCTCATTTATTCTATTTCAAATTTTGAACTGTGGATTCTTATTGGAGTATTGTTCCTTTGAAAACATGAATAGTTATCAATATTAAAATTGCGTTTGGTATGGGTAGGTCTCTTTACAATCAAACGTGATTTAATTACTATGATTAAATTATTTTGTTTGTTAATAACTTGGTATTTTACATAATAATAATCTTAAAATACTAAAAATGACTAAATCACTATCATGTATGATGATTTAATTTCATTGAAAATGATAAAAAAATTTATGATCTACTAAGAGTAATCTTCAAAATAAATTTAAAACAAATTTACCTTGAAATGGTGCCACCAAAATATGTTTTAGTCTAGAATTTTAAATTTTTGACTTAAGGGTTCAAAAAACCCCTAAATAAAAATTGAATAATTAATTAAACATTTATTTTTTTATTGTAATCAATAACGTCTTTATACTTTTATTTTTGATCAAATAAGCCATAAATTTAATGGAAACTACTTAAATTGTTAAGTTGAATTACATGTGGCATTTAATAAACATATGGCACATGATGTGGCCAATTTTATTTTGAATTACATGTGGCATTTAATAAACATATGGCACATAATATGGCCAATTTTATTTCAATGTGGCACATGTCGTAGAAACCATGGCTCTTGGCTAGATTTTCCTACCATTTTTAGACACTTGTCATTTTATGATTGATGGTAAGATAAAATTTAAAAAAAAAAAAAAAGAAAACCAAAATCCCTAAACCCAAAATGATAATCCATTCTTCCTCCCTTTGCATCTTCATCATTCATCTTTAATTGCATCATCTTTATCCTTTGATATTTCATCTTTATCCTTATATCTTCCTGCTCTATCTTCATTTTAATCTTTTTACAGTTTTATTGTTATATCTTTATCTTCATCATGTTGCATTTTCATCTTTCTATAGTTTAAAATTTGCAGCTGATGTCTTTGTCATCCTTGTCATATGTAATTAGTCAGAGTATTGTGCATAAATGTGTAGAGTGGAAGTATGAGGGAGAAGTAGTCTTCCGTCATTACAAACTGAAATGCCAAAGGTGGACAACATGGAAAAGGTTGAACATTGGTAAAAGGTTCCACAATTATCCTAATTACAAGGTTGGTGATTGAAGGTTTTTTAGTTGGCATGATGACCAATTCAGTGAAAGGGCCAAATCTCTAATATATGAGTTGGAAAAGGAAAATGATGAGTCAAAAAGATGAAAAAGGTTTATGGTTGAAAAGTGAAATTGATGAACGAAGCTTGATGGAAGAGTTGAAGTCAGAAACCAAACTAATGGCAAAGAAGATGAATTTGGCAATGGAAAAGGCAAATAAATTGAGAAGGAAAAAATATGTTTTTTGTTGGGATGTTAATTTCTTGGGTATTTTTTTCTTAGATTTTGCTAGTTATGTTAAGATGTAAGCTATGCTATGAACTTTTGTTAAAAACAAAAATTGTAAGACCATATTTGAATATGATGTCTTTTTATGAGTGTAGTTATGTTTATGAAATTCCTAGTTTGAAATGAATTATCTAGATTTAGTATATGAATTTGCCTATGTTAGTAAAAAAAAAAAAATCCATTTAACTAAACAACCAATTCCAAATGGTCCATTACTGGGAATAAAATGTTCACATTACAGAACTATCCAAATGGTTTTTCAATCATGAAGCAACTATAAAAAAGAATCTTAAAACTATCAAAAGCTATATTTTAAAAAGAACAAACTATCAAAAACAACCAATTATCAAAAACTATATTTAAAAAAGAACCAACTGTCAATAGCCTTTAGTAGGAAACTTTGTCATATATAGCTAACACAAAAAAAAAACTATTAAGAGCCTTTAGTTGACTTACTTGTCATGTATAGTTAAAATAAAAAGAACTATCAAAATTTTAAACTTTTCAAATTAGTTTAGCTTTTGAACAAGTTTAAGATGACTATGTCCCAATTGGATTCTTTGGTGGTCTTCTCTTATTTTTCTTTAGTTCAACATCCTTTTTGTTGTTGTAGTTGCTTTATGGTCATAGCTTTATTTTCTTTCCATTTCAAGCCTTCTCTTTTTTAAATATGATTGCATGCAACATGATCTTAAGCTCCAATTTGCTTTTTTTGTGTTGTAGTCTTCTCATTTTCTTTACCAAGCTACCCATAAAAGAATTAGTTTAATTAAAAGGCATGAAATTTAATTATAGGGATTATGGTCAATAAAACGTGTTTATTTACATTTCAAACTTGTTCACCAGTTTCTAGATTGGTATATAACCCAATCCCTTCCATCTGCTTTATTTTTTTGTCTAATTTGTTGATTTTTGGAACCAATTTGAAGACCATCAGAAATAATCTTTTCATTTCCTTTACTGATTGAAACTATTTGAGCAATACATTGTTGTAAGTTTTCCTTTTCGTTTTCCTTGGTCTTGGTTATTGTGCTTGATTGACTATGATCCTAAAGTAGACTATAATTTGTAAGTAACATGAAATTTTTTAAACCTAAACAAAATGAACTAAAACACATTCAAAGTTAAGGGATGATTATGTATAACTACATATTTTCTTGTCTTGAATGTGTTTGTGATAATTGTGCATTACTACTTTATGGTTTGGTGATATTTGCTTAAAATTATCAAGAAATAAACTTTTTTTAAATTAAACCTAAAATACTCATTATTAGACATTCTTGTAAAAGAATGAAGTAACTTTACCTGTTGTAAGGAGTTGCCTATTCTTCTTTTTGGACAACTTTGCTTGCTGTGTCCGATTTGAGCACATAAAGTACATTTTATAATCATGCTTTTTTTTGGTATATTTATCACTTTTTAATTTTTTTAGCTTATTCTTATATTTGGCTTTTTTATTTTAGGTTTACCCAGTATGACTCTAAAATATGGAAGATATAATGGCCCCCTCACTAGCTACAATACATGGCTGTAACAAGCAAGATACTTGTCTTTACCTTACCAATTAGAAACATAATGATCTAGCTTCTTCTTGTCATGATACATAGTACAAATAGCATGAAGGCAAGAAATTCCACTAAGATCTCATATTTTATATATGTATTTTAACTCTTTTAAACTCACTATATCCCGATCAGCACTTTAAAGTACCTCAAATTTACCATCACCATTTTATTTTAGTCTGTAATGAGTTGACAGATTCATATTTTTCTCTAACTTCACCAATACATTTGGTGATATGTTAGTTGGCCAATTTTATGCCTAAGTCCTTTTCGTATGCATCTTTTTCATCAACATGACTCTAATTTCATCTAACTTACTAATAATATACTTGCATCTTGCATCAATTATCCAATTATTGAAAGCCTCAGCAAGATTGTTGTCTACTGCATCACACTTAAAAAAAGTTTTAAAATATACTTTAAACCAATGTTGCATAAGAACTTCTAAATCATCATTAACATATCTTGATCCCATAGCTTTTAATTTTTTTAGCTAATCATCAAAGTCTTCAACATATGTAACCCTGTTAGTATTCTAAAACTAGATCTTTTTATTCTCACCCTTCTATTTTTTTTGTCACTTGACATAAATGTATCAAGCACACATTTTATACTCTGCCGATGGAGTGACTTCACTAACTTTTGGTATTAGTCCCCAGCAATAAATATGATTTATCAGATCTTAAATCATACAGTTTACACATAACAAATCCAAAAACAAATATAATAACATATTTTTTACATATATAAAATTAGTGTTAAGCTTTCATCATCCACATAGTCTAGATTAACTATTAATTTGGTTAGAAACCATCTCCAGGATGTTTTGTTTTCTACTTTAACTACTGCCTAAGCAATTAGGAACATATGATTATTTACATATCTGTCTACAGTCACTAATAGCTCTCCCTTACATATGATTTTTAAAAAGCATCCATCAACACCTATTATTGGTCTACATCTATTTTTCCATCTTTCTTTAATAGCTCTTAAACATTCATACATTCTAAAAAACATAACCCTCTTTACATCTTCTTTATGGACTTATATTGAAATTGTACTACCAAGACTACTATCCATCAACTCTTTAGCATATCCCTATAGATTGGCATGCTCATTCACATAAACCTTATTTTTCTCCTTCAACACTGCTCTTTTTACTCTTTGACACATATTATAATTTGCATAAACACCTAACTCCTTTTTACACAATTTCATCAAATCTACAACCTTTATAGTAGGTTGTTATATAATTCTATCCTTAAACCTCTTCTATATGTCCTTGGTAGATAATAAACAATTGATATTGCTTTTAAAACATCTATACTCTGGGTGGTAAGTCTTTACCATATAACAGTTATTTTTAGAATCAAAATTAGTAAAAAGCCTTAATAGACAACCATCCGTACAACCTAACCTAGTTCTTTTTAGTTTATTTTTTAAAATTTTCAATTATACTTCCTTTGTAAAAGTATATTTCTTGACAGCATCTTTGAACTATTTATTATTCATAAATTTCATTCTTGATTCCTATAATGGAATTACACAATTAGGATCATATCTAGATCCACTTGATATCTTTCTCATAGATGGGTTAGACTCACCATCGGATTGCTCACTGTCTGGGCATTTTTTAGGATTTAAAGAATTTATATAATTAATGTCATGCTCTTGCACCTTTCCTTCCATCTTACCTTTTATGTCTTCATCTATAACCTCACATTCATCAACCTTTTTAGCATAAACCTCACTATTTTTTTTAGTCTTAATCTCGTTTCCTCCTTCACCTAATATATCTGTTACATTAGTTACCTCAATTAAAATTTTTAAACTACCCATATGTCTTACTTTACCTTTGTCTTTTTTGAGATCTCTTAATTTTTGCCTAATGGCATGGATTTCTTTATCATCATCAGTAATGCAGCTAATATCATATAAGAAAACATCTCTATCTTTATCTCCACATTCCTTATTTAATGATTAACTACCAACCTCATCTTTATTAAATGTTGTATCCTAGACTACAAACTCAATTCCTTCATTAATATGTTCTTCACCAACCATAGTTTGACTACTCAAGTTTGTAATACCCTTTTCGTTACCCTTACCACCTAAACTGCCATCACCCCTTATATTCTCTTCACCTTCTATAGTATTCTTAAATTCTACACTACCATCCAAACCTCGTATATTACTACCCTTACCCCTTTTAGTCTCTTTATTCTTTACATTAACCTTTTCTAGTAAAAAAGGTTTAGAATAAGGCTCACAACACTATGCTTAACATATATGCCATAATGCTCTTATATAATAAATGATCCATCAACTACATAACAATCCTATCATCATGTATCAATACTAACCCATCGACATTAAACTTAGTATTAGGGACCCTATAGTAAACATAAGTTAAGTACACATAGCCTAATTATTTCCTAATAGGATATTCTATCAGAATCAAAATCAGGTTCAGTAACAAATTGATCACCATGGAAATATCTTAACACATAAATAACTCCAGATTCGTCATCCATTCTACATTTTATAATAAAATAATACATAAACAGACACATAATGACTATATTAATACAAAAACCATGTAAAGCAGAAAACTTTATCACACATAAATAGAAAACACTGAATAATGCATAAACAAACAAACCCTGAATATATTAAGCAGACACAATAACATTTTATCATGCTTTGGGACCCATTTCGAAAAAGTATACCCCAAACCCCTATACGACATACAAATAGACAAGCACAAATAGGACCATTATACTATCGTTTTTAACTTTTATAAAATAACTTTAACCATATTAAGTCTTTTCTATTTAAAGGAATCTCAAATCAAAGATGAGTTAGAGAAGAACTTACCTCATAACCTATTGAGATTTAATTTTATTAACTTATCACTTAAGATAAGATAGAAAATCATATTCTTCGAAGATGGATAGCTTTCTAGATTTGGCTTTAGGGTTTCAACAATTGCACTTTCAACTTTCGAGATTTGGCAACAAAGGATTTAAAGTTTAAATTTTGTTTAGGGTTCAAATGTTTAAGGTCAAATGTTCAAATATTTGAGAAAGGATTAGAGATTTTAAAGGGTAACATATTAGAGATTTTTTTTTGTCGAAATATTAGAGATTTTAAAAAGGGTTTCTTCAATTTTTATAATTTTTTTTCATTTTCAAATATTACGAATAAATCTTTAAAACAAATCATTAAAAGTCACATGTGTAAAAATAGTGAGAAAATCCAACCAAGAGTCACGTTTTCACGTCATATGTCACATTGGAATAAAATTAGTCACATCATGTGACATGTATTTATTAAATGTCACAAGTAATTTAATTTAACAGCTTAAATAGTTTTTATCTAATTTAAAATTTATTTAATCGAAAATAAAAGTATAAGGGTTCATTGATTACAATAAAATATTAGAGATTTAATTAATTATTTAATTTTTATTTAAACGCTTTTTAAACCCTTAAACCTAAATTTTATAAGTAAATTTCTATTTTTTAATATTTTATACAATTATAATCATGAAAAGAATTTTCCGATTACTTTAATTTAGCTGGGATTGACTTCCAATTTAGAGGTTCTCACCAATTCATAAAAGGGAAAATAAAAAGTTGCAAAATAATGGAAGAAATTTAAGAACGGCTTCGTCTTGTCTGATAGCTGCTGATCTTTTTGTCAAATATCTGAAACACAAGGTCGAGTTACAGTAGGGGAGGATTTTTATTTGTTATAACGAGTCTTCTTGTAATCAATTACCAGCAGGCATTATCGTCATGTTGGTTTTTTTTGTCAATTGATAACAAGCAAAGTATTATCCATTTGTTGTGATTTTAATAAATCTGGTTTTGCGGTGGAGAACTTTTGTTAAGAACACTTTCTTTTTTTTATAACAATTCGGTGCATATTGATTGTTAAGCAGGCCCTCTTCGGCCTACTGTGATGTAATTGACAAACCAAATCAAATTCATAACAAAATAAAGAGCAGCACAGACTTGGGATTTCTAAAATTAGCAAAAGAAGGAAAAAGAGGTTGGTGGTTCATGGGAAGCAAAGAACAACTCTTGGGAGAAGCAGCAGAAATCTACTTTCATGATTGAAGAACCAAACCCTTTTCTCTATCTATTTAATAATAGTATTAATCCAGAAGAATATATTCATGAAACCTAACCTGTCCATGTCCAATTGAATTTGCCATCACCTTTTTATCAGCAGAGTAAAAGATTATGTTTACAGACAAGAGGGCAATAAAAACAATGTAGTATGGTATTGCTCAATAAGGTTTCCAGTTCAAACCATCAGCAATCAATATTATTTTGTCTATCTGCATCTTCCACCAAGGAGTTCACACAACCAATTAATGGAACATGAAAGAATGACAAGTAGTGTATAACGTATTAGCGTCTTCTTTTGTGCTTTTGAGCTATGTATGCACTCAGACGGCAGCAAAGCATGCAGAGGGTGAGTGATAACTACAGCTATGTTTAGAAGAGAAAATCAAAATACAAAGTGTGACACTTTAAGGGGTATCAAGCATCAATATGAGAAAACTAGAAGATGACAGCCACGCAGCATCTACACATACTTTATAGCTCTCCGCAAAATGAAGGAAAAATAATTAAAATAGTGAAAGTTACTAAAATCCCAAATAAAGATGCTGATTTCAACAAGTACTACCAAGTAAAATGCACAAATCATTCATGATCTTTGTGCCATATTTCATTTTCATCTGTGAACTTTAAAACTGAATTTTGGATTGCGACCCTTTAAAATTGTTCCAAATCAAGTGAATATGCCACCTCAGAGTAATGTGGAAGTCCACTTGGCATAAATCCTACTCCAAAAATTCAAATAGGTCACTTTTTTTTGCCACAAGAACATCCACATGGACATCCATGTGGCATTGAGGTGGTAGATTCCGATGAATTTTAATGGTGGTTGACGAAGTGAACAAACTTGGAACATTTTAAAAATGTCATACATCCAAATTTGAGTTTTAAAGCGTAATGATGAAAACGAAATATTGAACAAAGGTCAAGGAAAATGGAAAAGCAGAAGTTATGCTGTAAATACAGTAGTATCAGCAAGAAAACATGCATTCAATTTTAACTCTTAACTATAGCCTGAACATGTGACTTGCATGGTGGCATTCATGCCAGTGCACAGCGATACTCAACGGTGCATGCGAGAAATCTGTTATTAGTGTTGTATGTCAAATTTAAGATTCATAATCCAGAAAGTGCAATAGGAACAGCAGTGACTCATAATTCATCAATTAAAATCAAGACAGGGAAAAGACATAGAGTCCCACAATTGTAAGTTGTCTAGCTTATGTTATGTACAGCAGTCACTCGATGTGAATCTTATCATTCTGCATACAGAAATAAAAGGAGAAAGCCCCTAGCAAGATATAATATCACATTAATGAATAAGGAAAACAGAAATCACACAATTATAAACTGATCTTACTTACATTACATCTAGCATTCGCTTGGTGTGAATCTAATCATTCTACATAGACAATAATTCAGGGAGAAAGCCTCAGGAGATAAAAGTATCACACTAATAAATCTAAAGTTTTGCCTCCAGGACACTAATCAAGGATTATACTATGAAATAAAAGACACAACCTAACATAGATACTTAAAAACTATATCTAATGCCATTACAATGAGTAATAAATGTAGAAAGTTGAAATAGTAAGCAAAGCATTAGAAGTACATGTAATCTCAACCTTTATTTAAACAAGCACAAGAACAAATACCTACACATGCACTATGCAAAGATGTAATACCCAGCATATCCCATATCTCTTCACTTATTCTCGTCGACTTCTCGAGCAACAATAAGTTCCTCCATACAACCAACATCACCAGTATCTGAAGGCATGAAAATTTCATCCTCAATGGTAAAATTGTATCGCTCCCCAATAGCTCTTAAAAGCTGGTATATTTCAAACATGGTAGGCCTCTCCTTGGCAGGTGGCAATACACAATTGCATGCTACTTTAAGAAATTGGAAAAGTTCATTATCAACACCCTTCCCTACCAAGGACGTGTCAATAGCATCTTGAAGCTTTCCATCATTTGATAACAGCGAAATCCATTCTACCAGATTTCCCTTGAAGCTTTCAGGAGCTTTAGCTACATGGGTAGGTCTCTCACCGGTCACCAACTCAAGAAGGACAATTCCAAAGCTGTAGACATCTCCTTTTGGAGTGGCCACCAGAGTTCTTGTATATTCAGGGGCAACATAACCTAAATCCCCAAACTCACCATTCACAAAGGTGCTCAGATGCGTGTCAATCGGGTTCATGAGCCTAGCAAGACCAAAATCGGATATTTTGGGTTCAAAATCTGCATCTAGTAAGATGCACTTTGAGCTTATATTTCGATGAAGTATACGAGGATTGCAGTTGTGGTGGAGCCATGCAAATCCTCTGGCAGCCCCTATACCGATTTTAAGCCTTAAGGACCAATCCATAGCCTTTTTAGTATCTTCTACAAAATGCAAATTATCATTGAGAGTCCCATTTGCCATGTATCTGTAGACTAAAAGCCTCTCCTTCTTCGCCACACAGAAACCTAGAAGGGGAACTAAGTTACGGTGTTTCACATTTCCGAGAGTAGCCATCTCAGATGCAAATTCTTTGTCAGAGTGTTTAGAATCCAGTAACCTCTTAATCATTAGTGAGGTGCCATCTTCAAGGACTCCTTTGTACATAGTCCCTGTTCTTCCTGCTCCGATGATATTATTTTTGTTGAAATTGTTAGTGGCCTTCAGAAGATCACTTAATCTCATCTTGGAAACTGCCTTTTCAAACATGGAAACCTGAAATAACATTACCTTATGAGTACATCAGAGATCAAACCATAAGAAAAGAAAAAATAACAAATTGCAGTTTCTAAAAAGAATGAAGAGTATTAGCTCCAATTTCATATGGATATTAAATTAGCTTACCTTAGTGCCTTTAGCTCCCTTTAAGCTCTTTGTCCATTTGTTTCCATCCGGATCATCATCCTTCTTCCTCATGATAGATACTTTGCGGAAATAGAAGATCAGAAAAATACCCACACATATTGCAGCAACTGTCACCCCAGCAATAGCAGCCCCAGCAATAACTCCAGTTTTAGGGCCCTTTGAAGTCGACTGACACGGATCCAAAGGCTTCCCACACAGTCCTAGATTATTTGCATAACTGTCTGGTGATAAAACCGGTAAAGTTGGAATTGGGCCTGTCAAGAGATTATTTGCTACGCTAAATGTTTTCATCCGACTGAGCAAATTGAGCTCTGGAGGAATCTCACCCGTCAATTTGTTATTTTCAAGTTTCAAAATGTTTATGAAGCTACAATTTGCGAGGCTTTTTGGGATATTTCCAGAGAAATTATTAGATGAGAGATCAAGGGAAGTGACATACGGGAGAATTACAGAGATATTAGATGGAATACTTCCATAGAGATTGTTGCTTGAAAGATCTAAGCCTGTCATACTTGCACATTTTACGATTCCTTGAGGAAACTCACCCTTGAGTTCCATATCTGAAAGCCTGATATTCAGAACCCTATTCTCATCCGGGTGCCAACATTCAACCCCTGTAAATCTACAAATAAATCCTTCAGTATTGTTGTTGAAATTCCATGAAGAATTTAAGTAACCTAAGGGGTCCTCAAGCGAATTTTGGATGCTCTTCAAACAATCGATATCCTCCGGAGTAGCATAGCTCAAACTACAGCCAAGCAGTAACCATATGAAAGCACTGACAAGAACAGCACCAACTCGGCTATGCAACACCATGATCATTAAGAAACCCCTCAAATCGAAACTGAAATGGTGGATTGCAGAAACCCACTTGTATAGATAATAACAGCTTAACAGAGATTAAATGCCAAATCCATAAACCATAGTTCTCCTAACATTTAAACCTGAACAAGTTTAAAAAAGAAACAAAATAAAAGGAAATAAAATCAAATTCACCTTTCATAAATATCCAAAAACACCAAGAATCAAAAATAAAAACAAAAAGAGCATATAGATCAATAATTGAGCTGATAAACCACCAAATTCACAAAGACTAACACAAAAGATAGAAACCTTACACAGTGAAACTTAAGCAAACGGTTGAAGTTGACTAATTGACTTAGGTTCTGATCAATATAAGAGAATATCAACAAAGCCCAGAAGAGGAAATTAAAAAAAAATAATGAAACTTTGGAACAAAAATTCAAAGACCCACCTTAGATTTCTCAGTTTTAACTGAAGAAGATCAAACGGGCAAAAGGGTGTTGGAAACTACAAGGAAGCATCCTTCTTTTCCACAGATAAACTAAGAGAGACGACTCACAATAGTTCATAAAGGAAAAGGAGAACAGAAGCCAAAGTCTACATCATGGTTTGAATATTCAAAAGCATAATTGAAAACACAAAATTAAAATCATTAAAGAATTAAAAAAAAAAGAAAAAAGAAGTGAGATATGGGTTAACGAGTGTGAACTAAAGATTTAATTTTTTTTGGGGAGGTTCGGATCAAACAAGGGATGGCCAGTTTAATTGCTTTGGTAGTTTCTTTTTCCAAGCCACGAAGGAGACGACTGGACTCAGAGAGGAGACAAAGACCTTTTGGTGGCTTTTCGCTTGACTCGCTTTCCATTGAAAAATTTCCGCTTAAAGATTATTAAACAAAAAAAAATGTTAATTCTGAGGGCGAGTGAAAACCATAGCCATACAGTGAGTTCAAGATATATTTGTTAAAAGACCTTAAAAAAATTCTTCAATCTTCTTCCTTTATTTTTCATTGCCGTCCATTATGGTTAGAGTTTGTGGTTAAAATGAACCGCCAATTCCATTAGGACGCCTCTAAATGGAATAGCAATAGAAATTTAAGAAATTTACAAGTGAAAGAGTGCGATTTCTGAAGTGCGTTTCACACGTATATCAAATGCCAAAGTAAAAGGGGCAGCGTTGGAAAATGATTTCCACGAAGAAGAAGTCTTGGTCTTTGACATGGTTTTCCTAATCCTTCCAGGAAAAAACAGGAATGATATTTAAAAGAAATGTAAACTTCGAATAGTTGAATAAGAGGTAGTGGAGTATTATTGTTTTTTTAATTAATGGATTAATTTAGATATATATATATATATATATATCAGGATCATTGCACAACAATCTTCTAAGACTAATAGGTAGATGAGAGAACATATAAAAATCAAGAAAAATTATTCCACACTAGAATTAAGCACACCCACTACGTGGGTGAAAAAAAAATTTAGAAAAAGAAAAAAAATTATATTTTGAAGAGATTAATATGTTAAAAGAAGAGAAAATTTTTTGCTTTATTTTTTATTTTTTGTTTTCTAAAAAATATATTTGATAACTAAAAATAAAATTATTTTTGAAAAATGTAAAAATAAAAATAAATAAAATATTTAATAATATTACAATTAATGATATCTAATTATAAATATAATATGTATTTATTGATTAATACAATAAAAAATGTTTAAATATGATAATTTGTAAAACAAAATAAAAAAAGTAATATATATCAATTATTTTTTTAATTAAAAATATTTTTTATGTTTATATTTTAGTCTATTTTTATTTTTATATTTTAGTCTATTTTTATTTTTATTTTTAATTATAAATATGTTTTCACTTATATTTTATATTTTTAAAAAAACAAAAAATAACTTTATTTTTAAAATCAAACTCTATGATTGATTTTTTAAGTGTATAACTTTTTTCTTAAAGTAAGTGGTTGGCCTTTTTTTTTTTTTTTTTTTAAGAAAGTGGAGGACCATTTCTAAACGCGTGAGACAAAATAAGAGAAAGAACTATTTGCATCTTTTTTTTTTTCTTTTCAAACTTTAATTATTTTTAAAAATTTTTTAAACAAGTTTTGAAAATAAAATTTTGACAAATCTTAAAAGTTTTTGAAAATTCATCTTCAAAATTTTTTAAAGGTTTTAAAAAATTAATTTCCGCAAATTTATGAAAACTTTTAAAATTTTTAAAAAATCTATTTTTAAAAATTTTGAATCGCATCGAAATATTTCAATATAAAATCTTACAAAATTAAATACGAAATCAAATGAAAAAATAAAAAAAAATTGATTTACCTTTTATTTTATGTTTTTTTTACTTCAAATGGGTAAGATTTTTAAAGATTTTTTTACTTAAAAATTTTAAATCATTTATTTTTTCTATTTTTTTATTTAATTTTGTATTTAATTTCATAAAATTTTGTGTTAAGATATTTTGATACATTTCAAAACTTTCAAAAATAGATTTTCAAAAACCTTAAAGATTCTTCAAAAATTCATTTGTGAAAACTTGTTCGAAAGAGAAAGAATAATTAAATAATTTTACTTAAAAATTTTTTTTAAAAAAAAAATACTAAGGTGCATTAAGAAAAATGTAGGATGCAAATAATCTCTCAGTAAAATAATTTTATCTTATAAATAAAATGACATAAATATCTTATTTTATATTTATTATTATTATTATTATCATTTTTATTAAATTGATATCATTTGACTGCGATATCAAATTCAATTAAACACTTTAATAATAACATAGATAATTAACTACAAAATCTACACAAAAAATATTAACTTCTTTATGAATTTTGCGAACGTCACACTTCCAATATTTATTGATGGTTTTAAAAAGTGAGGAACAAGCATACATACAACATTAAAAATGCCATTATTTGTTCTCTAAATTCTTTTATTTATAATTTATTCATTTATTGGGGGGGTTTTTTGCTATATTGGGAGCTGAAAAAAAAATCTGAAAAGACAAAATAAATAAAGAGGGGAGAAGGATCCACAACAGGACAAACATGAGAAAAGGGGGATTGCCAATGCTCTATTGGCCTTTGCCTGAATAATTAGATGCTTCATTAGCAACTTTTTGACTTAAAACCTTTCAATTATTCACAAAATCCAGCCATTAGAGTTAACTCTTTGGCCTTTTCTATTTGAGTCCATAAAAAACCCACTATCATTGAGCTAATATACCTTACTGCTTATGAACTCAAATTATGATACAATGTGTTGTTATCAGGCTTTTCACAAAGCAATTTGATTGAGCAAAGTAGAATCCATGGCTTAGGCTTGACTTGTTCTCCTATGAGATCAGCTTCATTCAACACAATCAAATAGTAAAAATGAAAGTCGGCAATGAAACAATGCCCAAGATTCTGTTATTATTCTTCAGATCAAACTCTCAAAATCCTTTCACTTGCCATGAGAGAAAAAAAAAAAAAAAAAGCTTGGAAACTGTTATTATTTGTCACTTTCTTTTATTCCTTTCCTTTTCCTCTTACCAAACAAAGTGCTGGAAACTGATATCCACCAGTTATCCATTTGTACTAAGTTGAACAAGACCAGTAAAGTAACCCATATCAGTAGCACAAAGCATGTTGCTTTAGCCTGACTGCAGACAAAGGAGAAAAAGGGTGCACCATGCTCCGTCGCTTCTCCTTCGTGAAAGTAGTAAGGTACCTTCTCATAAGCAGCAGCATTAGCCTCCCTTTTCCTTTTTATTAAACACCAGTTGTTCGCTTTACATTACACAAACTCATCTGAAAGAAAATAAAGAAGCCGAGCTCCAAAATCACATTTTCAAATCATGTTAGTTAAAAAATTTGCCCACAAATTAATTTTTTTATACACGTACTTCAGAAAACAAGCTAAATCCATCTTCATTAAATATTGACACTCATTAATCGTTGAAAAGAGGGTCTCTACAGCACCTTGCTTTGCTTTCATTGGCTCAAACTAAGATACGACTCCTCTAATTAATATTCAACTATCATTGGACACAATGAAAATGGATCATAATTAATCAAAGGAAAAACATAAATCAAATTTACCTTATAATTTCTAACGTTGAAATATTTGAATTTGACTTCGACCACTCCAGTTTTGAGTTATATCTTGAACTAAAATTATTCTTATTATTTTGGTAAACATCCATAGACTTGCATTTAATTTACATAATATTACTTCTGAATTAAGTAAAGATTAGAGTTCAAATCTCTCTCAAATTAAAAAAAAATCTTATTTATTATTTTATATTTTTGGTTTTCTTTTAAGGCTGCATGAATGGAGGAAGAGTAAAAAAAAATGTCGCAAAGGGAAAATAATAAAAATCTTCAAACCAGCATGAAAAATTTCTTTAACGATTTTCTTATTGGGCCAAGCCCAGTCCGCTCAATTTTTTCAGATAAGGTCCGTTATCTTGGGTGCAAGAATCTGGACATCCAAACATGCCTCAAATCTTCTTTGTCTGAATCAAACGTGGCACAACTTTAAGAGCACTGCTGAAGGTCACTAACACCCCACCCCTTGGACATAACTTTACAACGAAGCGCGGACACATATCTTTTCTTTAATGTCCAATAGCTAAAACGAAAGTGCTCAGGAAAAAGCCAAAAAGAGTGAGAGCAAGAGAAATGGCTGTGCAAAGCCTAATAAAAACACTAGCTTTTAGCTCTCAACAAAGACTTTCTCTCTCTTGCTCTTCCTTTCTCTCTCTAGGGATTGAAGAGCAGTAGCAGCCACAAATATCCACTCTCCCAAACACCAACCAACCCCTCTTTGAAAAAAAAAAAATGAAAATGAAAAAAATGGGTTGATAATTCGAATCTCCATCGGATTAGGTAAATTTGTCACTCCATTTCCCTTGGAATCAATCAGGTAATTTTCTCTCTCCGTCGCTATTTCTTTCGTTTCACGCCTCTCTCTGGATCGGCACTTTCTTTCTTTCTTTCTTTCTTTTTTCGCAACCTGAAAAAATTAAAAAAAAACCCCTCCTCTTTTCTTCAAATTTGTTTAATCTTTCTTTTTAAGCTTGAAGGAACCTACGTTTTGAGCATCAAAAAAATTTTTTTAGGCATGAAGTGGAAATTGAAACTTTCACTGTTCTTTCGTGTTCTTTATTTTTAGGGTTTGGTGATTTTGATTGGTTTAGTGTTTATGATCTCTGAGTCGTCGTTATGTTTCTGTGAATTTGAAGCTTGTAAAATCACTGGTGAGAACAGCTACTTCTTTACTGTAAATTTGTACATTTCTGATTTCCTTTTTGTTGTTTTTCAGTGATTAGTTCTTTTCAGGGTTTCTAGGGTTAAGCTGGAGCTCTAATTTTTTTGGTCTTGATTACTTATTTATAGAATTTGATCCAGGGTTTAACTTGTGCTTTGTTTCTATTTGAGGAATAAAGGAATGTTTACTTTGAACTTAATAATGGTGAAATTATGAGTGATAATGATGGTATTAAATTTTGAAAGATGTTAATCTTTTTTATTATTATTAATCTTTTTCTTCAGTTTATATTGCTGTATTAGGTTATTAACTTATTATTGCTGTTCGCAGACAATGTTCAATTCTTTGAATAGAAAAATGTGTTTATTTATGTTGAGCTTTATCTTCCATGATATTTAGTTTCTTATTTTTATGTTTTGTGTTCATTTTTTCCTTTTGGTTCAAAGAGAAGAATTTTGTACTCTAGAAATTTTGTTTGGTTGTACATTCTTTCTCTCTACAGTGGGGAATCTGATCCCTGGTGATGTCTCTCTTTCAGGTTTTATGCCATGGAAGATACGCAGTCAGTTGCAACACTCATAGGCTCAACAACCTCTAAGATACAGCAGCTTCAGAAAGCATTTACTGAACTTGAAAGTCATCGTGCTATAACACTTAATCTAAAATGGAAAGAACTTGAGGAACATTTCCATGGGCTTGAGAAGTCCTTGAAGAGACGCTTCCATGAGTTGGAAGACCAAGAAAAGGAGTTTGAGACAAAAACACAGAAAGCTCGAGAAATGTTGCAGAAGCGTGAAGCAGCTGTTGTAGCTAAAGAACAAGCTTCACTGGTGAGGTTACAAGAAAAGAGAGATGCTGCTGTTTTTGCCATTACTAATGCTCTAGAGAAGCATAGGAAAGTATCATCTGAGGAGTCTGCTGATGTCAGCTGTGATGGAGACGGCAGTGAACTATGTTTTGAGGAGAAACCACCTGATTCTGTAGCTTCTGAAAGTAACTCAGAGGACTTCAAGAGTTCTTTTGAGAATGGAAATTTCGAGGTGAAATCTTATCCCCAGTTGGTAATACTATGTGAAGGGATGGACTCAGAAGGACTGCACAAGTTTATATCAGATAATCGTAAGAACCTTGCTGCCCTAAAGGAGGAAATTCCTTGGGCATTGAAAGCTGCAGCAAGCCCAGCCTGCTTGGTCCTGGAATCGTTGGAAGGATTTTACCTTTCAGACGTGCCAAATGTGGATGGAAAGAAAGATTCAAATCTACTGGGTCTTAGGCGAACCTGTATTATGTTGATGGAATGTCTTAGCTTTTTGCTAAGTAGTCTGGATATGGTTTCTGTTTCTGCTCTAATCTCTGAAGATATTAAGGAGCAAGCAAAGTTAATTGCTAAGGAATGGAAACCAAAATTGGATGCCCTTGACATGGATGCTAGTAATGGTAACTCATTGGAAGCTCATGCTTTCTTGCAACTTCTCGCCACTTTTGGTATTGCTTCTGACTTCAATGAGGAAGAACTTTTAAGGCTGATACCAATGGTCTCTCGTCGTCGCCAAACAGCTGATCTCTGCCGTTCCCTTGGTTTGTCTGAAAAAATGCCAGGTTTGTGTGGTATCAACTTATATAGTAACATTTTACAAGTCACTTACATAGACTACTTGTTTGTTCAAAAAACTAAAATGATTCTGTATATTTCTGTATTTACCATTGGTTTACGTTTTAATTCATCCTTTATGTTTCTTCCCTTCCATTTTAATAAAACTGATATGAGTAACCATGTCAAGTAGCCTTTCCAAAAAACAAAAACATGTCAAATGAGACCTAGTAAATTAACTGACTTTTCCTATTCCCATTAACCTAGGTGACTTCAAGTCATTGGCAGCAGCAAAACTAATCTTTGCTATTAAACTGATAGGCGTCTTCCTAAAGTTCTTAAATGCCTTTAGGTGTAGATATTTTTGAACCAATATCATTGTTGAAATGCTATTTTGGAGTCGATTGGACCATCCTGCGTTTTGGATGACCTTTGAATGGCACTTTTGGATTTGTGTCCTTTGGTATCAATTGTTTGGGATGAAGAAGAGCAATGCTAAACTATATTGTTTTTCTTCCCTTGAATGGTACTACTAATACGTCCCTTTCTTTTCTTTTTCTATTATTTATATTTCAGGTGTAATTGAAGTTCTGGTGAATAATGGAAGGCAGATTGATGCAGTTAACATGGCTTTTGCATTTGATCTTACAGAGCAGTTCTCACCTGTACCTTTACTGAAATCCTACTTGAAGGAGGCAAGAAAAGCTTCCTCACCTGTCAAGCATGGAAATGCCTCAACCATTGCTCAGGTGTGTTCTTTACTCCACTACTTCAAGGTGATTGGTTTGCCTAATGATGTCTGAAGATCTTTAGGTTGACCATACCTTAATCGTTTGTTTGAGGGACAAGCACTTATTTTTGGTTTGGCCACAAGGCCTTGTCCGAAGCAGATTGGATTGGCTTTCTGGCTAGTTAGCCATTCTAACGCACTTGGATCTTGTATGATCGCAAAGGATGATTTGGCTAGTTAGTTCCTACTTCAATAGATTTCAGCAACCAGACACTATTTTGGCAGCTAAATTGTTTAACATCTATTTGCATGTGGTCCGTGAAGGCAATTTGCTCTAGCAACTTGAATGCATGAGAATATTTTGCCAAAATTCATGCTTATGAGCCTTTTCTTTTTAATTTTTCTACTGCATTTTGGAAAATGGCTGAAATATTTTCTTCTGTGTTTCAGATTGAGGTTAGCGAGCGAGAGTTGACTGCTCTGAAGGCTGTCATCAAGTGCATTGACGAGCATAATCTTGAGGAGCGATACCCTGTTGATCCACTTCAGAAGCGGCTTCTCCTGTTGGAGAAAGCTAAGGCAGACAAGAAGCGGGCAACTGAAGCTGCAAAGCCTCAACCCAAGAGACCTCGTGCCAGCGGTGCAGGACATGGTCCCCGAATCACTAACGTAGCTGCTGACAAAATGTTCTTTCCTAGAGTCACTGACAATAGGTACCTGCAGTACGTTTATGACAGACCCTATGTTTACCCTGGACCTCCTGACAATCAAGGCCCCTCTCTTCTTGGTTCCGCCACTTACAACTTCTCTCCCAGTCATGGGAACTACTTTGGAAATGGCTACCAGTATCAGGCTCCGTATCTTCACTAATTTCCGAACATGGCAAAAAGGTGACTGATCCGCTCACTTTAGCTGTTAGCCTTAACCTTCCACTTTGCAGTGTATGAACGGATGTAGTACTAAAAACAACAAAAAAATGTCTTGTTAATTTTAATCTTGTGTACACGAAGATATTTTGATCCTCTAATATATGCACTCTGTTTTTGTATGTATATCCTCTGTTTTATTCTTTTGAATTTTGTTTCTCTTTCTGTATGGATTGGTTGTTCTTATCTTATATTTAGTTGTTGGCTACTCTTTTATTGGGAGAAGATTGGGTGGACTCGAAAGAAGATAAGCAATCTCCGTTGAATGCTGTTTGCTGTAGTACTCAATCGGGGAGGAAAGGCTAATTGATCATATATGCTGGAGGCCAGATGGAGTCATAGTTGGCATGGCCAGCTCTGCGAACAACAGATGAAATAGATGAGGGGAGCATTTATAAACAAAATTACGGAGGTTCACTTCTCGATGGTTTCAAAATTTTATTATTGTTTTTATGCTTCACATGAAGGGTCTAAATTTAAGAGAAGTTTGATATCACTTATTCATGTTTGAAAAAAAAAAAAACAATTTAAATTAGAAGAGAGCATTTGATCGGTTTGATCTTAGAAGTTCGAAAATTAAATCAATCAATTTCCCTTGAAATATTCACTTCAAATAATCGATGGAATAGAATTTTAATATCAAATTAAAATGATTACCAGAATAATCAAAATTGATTTTATTTAAGTTGGTCTGTTCAATTAGTTTTAATTATTAAAAAAACAAATTATATATTATTATATGTTTTTATTTTATATTATATAAATGATATATTATATTAATACATATAATTTTAAAATATTATATAACATATGTTATATTTATATTATATAAAAAAATATAATAAATTAATAAAACTCAATAAATCAAATCAAATTAGTACTTTTGATTAATTTTAATATCGATATATTGATACAAAATAATTAGTGCTCGTTCCTAATTCAGATAATCTCGATATATTTAGTGATATATTAAACAACTAATTGAAATATTTTTTATCCTGTAACAATACCTTAATTAAGATACTTATAGCTATAATTATCGATTATACATTAAATCTGTTATAATTTTTATTAGATAAAGGGAATCATAATTTTAAGACGCACGTTGCATGAATGCAACAATTGGCGCACCAAAAAAATTTAGCGTATGAAAATTATCACAACTGATCATTAATAATTAAACTTGAATCAAAATTAACTAATTTTTTCTTTCATTGGATTTGAATGCTATTTTTCCAATTTAAGTCTCTTTTATTATTTTTTTTTTAAACTCCGTCAATAGCACTCTTCCGCATTCAAAAATTCACTTGCATCTCAATTTTTCCCGCCAGAAAAAGAAAAAAAATGAGAATCGCAGAAATATCAACGCCGGAGCTCCGTCAACCCGCACACGACCCGCAATCCCCTTCCCACCACCAACACAATCACCTTCTTTCTCAAATCGAATCTAAAATCAAACAAACCGAGACCATCCACCCTCGAGTCAGCTACCCGATTCGATCCCTTCCGATTTCCGCCAACTCTTAACTCACCTGACTCAACTCGCTCCCTTCCCCGCCAACAACAACTCTCTCAAACTCCACCTCTGGAACGCCTCTGTCGACCTCTCTAACTCCGCAGCCATCTGCTCTCCGTCCTCCAATTGCTCTCCTCAAAATGTCGCTAAGCTTCGCCACGTGGTAGCCGAAATGCTCTCTCTTGAGGCCGACGTCGTTGGTTTCCCTTCTCCGGTGATAAAATCCGCTTCTTTCTATTACAAGACCGGTCTCGTATGGCACGATCTAAAAATCTTGGATCCAGCTTCTACATGCTTCGAGAGAGCCATGGATCTTATCTCGAAGCTCGATATAAGGAAAATATCGGACGCAGGAGACATGAGGCTTCTTTTAGATCTGAATCTAGCGAGATCTTGCACCGCGTGGGAGATTTCCAATAAAAATCTCGCAATAACGCTACTGAACCGGTCGAAAACTGTCCTTTTCAGTTCAGCAGTCCACTTCAAAGCTCTGGCGAATCAGTTCTTAGCTTTCGCTTAAGCTGATTTATCAAAAAACCGGAAACGACGGTAGCTTCAACGAATGGATTTTTTGCTGAAACATTTCAAGAGTGTATGAATCTATAGAGAGAGAAGGAAGGGTAACAAGGATATGTTGTATTTATATATATATATATATATATATAATATTGTAATTCTAAAATAAAAAAAGAGATTATAAATATTGAGTTTGAATTTTTAAATTTATTAAATTTAAATGATTATATGAATTAATTGAATTAAATTTAGATTTTATTTGAATTATTAATTAATCAAAATGTTTAGATGTGATTTTTTTAATTATATATTTGATATAGTATTAATATATGAATTCTATATCATATACTATCACCCGTTAATAAGTAAATTAAAAATTTTTAATGTACTTTAAAAATAAATAATATATAAATTTTAAATACTTAATTTTTTTTATTTAAGCTTTAGGAAAAGTTTTAAATAAAGTTCTTAAAGTAAAGTTCATGCAAATATTTATTAAAAATTATTAAATAAAAATTAAAATTAAAAATTAAAATTCATAAATTGAAAAGTCTTGTTATATAAATTAAGTTTGTAAAGTTTTTAAAAAAATTAAATAAATTTTGATATATTTTTTATAAACATTTCTAATAACAAATTTAATAAAAATTTTATCATAAAAAAATATCGATTAAATTTGATTTATTAATAAAATTTTTAATATTTTTTATATATTAGTAATCTTTATGTTAAATTTTATCAATTTATTAATTTAAATTTTTATTAAATCAATTTTTAAAAAACTTCACAAATTTTCCTTAAAAAGTTTCATCTAAATTTTATCTAAGTTTTGTTCTAAGTTATAATACACTATTCATATTTTAAAAAGTTGAAGTCAATTTTACAAGTCTCTCACGTTTGACGTTCCCCATATGTTACAAGTCAATTGAATAGTATTTATTAATAAGATTGATGAAATAAATTTGACATAAAGCGAAACGAACGCATGGATTGGGCCTATAAATAATAGGGAGAGAGGGATGCCATGTTTAACCAAAATACCCTAAGATGAGGACATCATTTGTTCCATGGATTCTCTTGGCTTCCCTTATCTTCTTTCTTACTTCCATCTTAGCTTGGTACTAATGGATCCGTAAATTTCAATTTAATTTCAATTTTCTAATTTTAAAAATGATCCATAAATCTTAATTGAGACATGGACATTAATAAATTCATATATCTCAATTAATTGATGATTTGTTCTGATTTTAGAAGTGGAATAATTTTTCTCACTCTTAAATTTTTTTTCAATAAAAAAAACACGAGAAATTTAAACTTAACTCTTGTGATAAAGAAATATATTTATTATTGTATCAAAAACTTAAATGTATTATATATATATATTGTGTCTTAAATTAAAAAGGGCAATGATTTAAAATTTAAACAATTTGCTGTTGTTTATTTAACATTGTACTAAATTAATAAAGCCTCTGAACTACTGATAATGAAAACTAAACGCAAATTCTCCCCATCTCAAAGAGAAAAGTATGTACATTGTCCTTTGGTTTTGTGACTTCTATCTCAAACTATGGGGAGGGATATCATTTCGAAGTGAAAAAGAAAAATGTTTTATAAACAGCCACCAGGCTTGGATTATATAACATGTGAGCATATTTGGTACTATGGATAAGGGATAAGATTTCACACATCTTCCATCCAATCAAAACTATGCAAAATTAGCACCTTGCCCTTCGCAGCCACAACTTTCCCACCAATTGATACTCCTTGGCCTATTCATTCGGAAAATCTCTTCGCTCAATCTATCTGGGCTTGTATTAGTACATAATTCTATTTCTAGTTTCTCTTCTGAGTTTTTTTGATTAACAAAATCAATCAATGGCTGCCACTGCTTCTCCAATGGCCAGTCAGCTCAAAAGCAGCTTTACATCATCTGTTACGAGAGGACTGGTAGTCCCCAGGGGCATTTCTGGAGCTCCATTCAGAATGTCAGCCGGCAAGATCGGGACTACTCGCTTCACTGTTAAAGCTATTCAAGCAGACAAGGTAAGCGAGTGCTTGTAAAAACCTTCTTCTCAATGGTGTCTGGTCCCTGATCATGTTAGTGTTAGGCAAGTGAATGAGTTTGATCATTTTCCTTTTTCTATGCAGCCAACATATCAAGTAATTCAACCCATCAATGGTGATCCCTTCATTGGAAGCCTTGAGACTCCAATTACATCAAGCCCCTTGATCGCTTGGTACCTGTCCAACCTCCCAGCCTATAGAACAGCAGTGAACCCACTTCTCAGGGGTATCGAGGTTGGTCTGGCTCACGGCTTCCTCTTGGTGGGTCCATTCGTTAAGACTGGCCCTCTAAGGAACACAGCTGTTGCAGCTCAAGCTGGGTCATTTGCAGCTGCTGGTCTTGTTGTGATCCTCAGCATTTGCGCGACAATGTATGGCGTTGCATCATTCCAGGAAGGAGAGCCCTCAACAGCCCCAAGCCTAACCCTGACCGGTAGGAAGAAGGAGCCTGACCAGTTGCAGACTGCGGACGGATGGGCTAAGTTCTCTGCGGGATTCTTCTTTGGTGGAATCTCTGGTGTCATTTGGGCTTACTTTCTTCTCTATGTCCTTGACCTTCCTTACTTCTTTAAGTAGATGATATCTAGATTTTACTTTGTTCTGTTACTAGTTCTTTGTTACTTAATGTAAATCCATGCATTTTGGCAATCAATATCAACTATCAAGTGATTGTCACTCAATGTTCTTGTTAAGATATGTTATTGCATGAACAAGTTTCTCTTTAACTGCCACAATCAGCTGCCAAGAAGCCATAGAGAAGACGGAGAATTAAAGGTCACTGCCAAATTGTGGCACTAAGAATTTGAATTTGAATTGATTAATTTGAAAGTCAAAGATTTGGTTTGGTTTTGGATGCATAAAATCTGAGGTTTGATGTCAAGTAAATGAAAAAGTTAATTAGAACCCAAGCCACCCTTACAATCATGAGGATTCTCAGAAATTCTTAAGAATTCTATCTTGAACCGCGTTGGTAATCAACATGTCTGACCTCCTGTAATCTTTTTTACTATTTACATATGACGACGAACGTGTTTTGTAAAAACAAATTCCATCTCCATAGGCTGTCAATCAAGCAAAGGAAAAGACACATTTGCATCCCAAAACTTGGTTGAAATATATAATAACTATCTTCTACTATATCAAATTAATTATATATTCAAAAAATTCAGGAGAATTCTTTCTTCCCACATTTAAAGTTCTCAATTGAAGTTAGAATGAGACATTCAAATACCACTAATCATGAAGTCTTTCCAACGCCAAATGAGAAAAAAAAATTAATATAAGACTAGTAATTAAGGAGAAGGGGCTTAAACCATTGGTGATCAGAAAAAGCAGCAGCAGCAGCAGCAGGCCTCGAGGCACATCCAGGTGAACATTACGAAGAAAGCTCATCAACTTCTTGTTTTTGTCAATGTTAACCGAAGGTAAACCATCCTTAAATTGGAAGAGGATGAGAAGCAAAAGCAACGGCAAGACAAAA
Organism: Durio zibethinus; assembly: GCF_047325235.1. Lineage (NCBI taxonomy): Eukaryota > Viridiplantae > Streptophyta > Magnoliopsida > Malvales > Malvaceae > Durio > Durio zibethinus. Next base: position 9,285,826 of record NC_143182.1, on the reverse strand, counting down.
GTGAGCAGCTGCAGGATGATCATCCATTTCTTCCACTGAGACTTGTAGTCTGAAACATATGGAAGCAATAACAAAAGGAAAACGATGCATGAAATAGTGATCAAAGGCAGAGTAAGTCCCATGAACATTGTGGCTTTTGGCTCTAGCTAGGGCTTTTGACTTTGCTTAATGCTTAGCTTTAACCTAGGGGCTTCCCATTTAATTAATTATATATAGCTTCTATTAACAAAAACCAAGCCAGCTAGCACTTTTATTTATGGAAGTCTAAGATTTAGAGGGATTTGCGTATCTTTATGAAAAGTATATTAGCCAGCGGCGTTTGAATAAATATTTAATGCAGTTAGTTCATAAAATTAATTTGATAATATGCAACGATCTAAGTTTTAAATTTCAATACCTCTCAACCGCCTAAAAAGGCCTAGAAGTTGATGCTGATTCTGCTGAACCAAATCGAATGCTGGTTTTGTAGGGAAAAACTTCTTCAAAACAGAAAATGAAAATTTAAAGTTCTTGTGAGTTAAAATTTACAAATGATATTCATATAATTCAACTAATAAGGTGTTTTCGAAATATATATATATCTATCCATTTGAATATCAATCTTTGACCATTGATGGATCTGCTAATTACTTTTTAAGTTTGGTCATGTAGAGAACATGGTAATATATTTTGTAATAGCAATAAATTAAGAAATTTTTTTTATACACGTTCAGGAACCAATTTCTTCCTGTAATCCTCTTTATATGAGCATCACTGCTGCTTTTTTTTGTCATTGTTGGTATGGATCAAACCAGCAATTATCTTGCTTTACAGCTCTCTTCCATCTGCTTTTGAAGACCTCTAATTCAATGAAGGGTTGCTTTTTAACATGTGGAAGAGAATTTTATAGACAATGAATTGATGAATGCCAAGAGTAGGTCCGGCCATAACTAGCTATAGAGTGAAGTGAGCTTGGACTTTGCATAAAGAGTAAGTTCAAGGCTTACCTCAGATCTTCCATCAGGTTCCCTGGAAGTTGGTAGCACCTGCATGTTTTGACTTGAGAAATAGATCTGATTTGGGTTAGATCAGGCTAGCTGAGAATGGTGTACATTGGACTCGTACAATTATCAACCATAAATGGGGTTTATACAGATTGGAATGCCTCAGGTAAAGAACTACTTGTGCAGTATAGTCAATAATCCACATTCTTGATGAAGAGAGTTTGCTTTTCATTATCGAAGATTTGGTGTGTAATAAATGAGGAAAGCCAGTGACTTGAAAAACTCAAGGCTGACCTAGTGGCTGTCTCTCTAGCCGTCTAATGCACAATCAAGGTCTAAGGTTCAACCCCTCACCCCTTCTCCCCCCTTGGACTTTTCCATATGTACTAAATGAAAAAGCATATATATATATATATGTATGTATGTATGTATGTATGTATGTATGTATGTATGTATGTATGTATGTATCCAAGAGAGCCTTTGGAAAATTGTAGATCCATCTCTGGATTAAGTTGAGGCAGAACCAGACCAAAAATTAAACTTTGGAGCACTTCCAGTTGATTAATCAAATTGAGAAGCCATTTTATAAGTTGGTCTTATTTAACAAAGTTTTGATTAACAAAGTTTCTTACCTTGTTTGCTGCCAAACCTCCAAGTATAGGAAGAGCATTGTGAATTACATACTCAGCATCAACAATTCCAATATTTTGGGTTCGATCACCCCGTCAAATAAAGCTTCATAATAAGAAACATGTTGAAAAGACTGGATAAGAACCTTTTTTCCTTAAAGTTAAAAAAAAATGAGGAGAGACATGATTGAAGGCATAGAGAGAATGCCTGTGCACAGTAACCAAGCTGAAAGTCCAGTCCCCATCCATAAATCAGGTTACTCTAATACAAGGGAAAACCAAGAATGAGAAGAAAGACAAATTTAATGGCTAAGCTTTGTCAAACAATACGGCCACATTAGACGGGCTTTTAAAGAATTCTGAAGTTTATTCATGTTGGACCAGAACCATACCACTGGCTATTAGGACCTAAGCTGCATTGATTCAATCAAACAAGAAATGATACATCTCCAACCTTGCTATTAGAATTTTGAAATATACAAACATCCTGACTATCCCTGTTTTATCTTTTATTTGAGCCATTGAAATTAATAATGTAGCCACTAAGTAATAAAATACTGATGATTGTTTATTGGATTCTTCTCGGCCTCTTAATGTTTTCTATTAGTATTACCCTCAACTTTCTAATTTGGATAACATACCTGAATCATACGCCATGCACAATGCCAAGATGCTCTGGAGAAAAGAGGAACCATCATTTCTACAAACCTGTATTAAGCAATGTTCTCTTTCTTTTCTTCCATGTGAATAGATAATTAAGTTGCATATTGAGAATCAATTCATGGGAACTTTAAACTAAGGAAAGAGTTGTATTGTACTTATTATAGTATTATGAACTATCAACAGAAAAAGACAGACAAATCTATATTACCCTGTGCAAGGAGGACCCATGCTGTTTTCATTACACCTTGTCCTACCAATGACCTTGTATGTCCTGTTAAATCTACACAAGTTACAAATATGCTCAGATAAGTTTAGTTTGAGTAAAATCAAGGGATAAAAGTGATGATGTGCTTCCATAAATTATTGACAACAAAAGATACAAAGTAATTTATTACTAGGATAGGCCACTCAGCTCCATACATTCAATTAACTGATAGTAAAAGCACTCCAATATTATCATGAGACCAAATCTTTCCTCATTCTTGAACATAATTTTCTTAGGAAGATAGAGAACCTGTGTACTGTAGAGTTTTTGTCCCCATCTGTGATCGGATGATGTAGCCCTGACTTCTCACGACCAAGTGCCGGCTGTGATATTTCAAGCCCTTCCTTTTTAATTATTGCAAGATATCTGTATTTAAGTAATTGAAGAGAATCAGTTTTTGAATGGTTATGAAGTAAATCACTAACTTGTCTCCCTTCTTCAAGTTTAAAAGATGATGGGTTTGGGAAAAAGTCCATTTTATTTAGTTGGCATTAATTGTTGAATAGAATTTTCTCATCCCGTAGCTGCAGGGTAAGCCTTGATGAGCCATTCAATCAAACTCCAGTTTCTTACAATTAGATTTGGTTTTTGTGTCGGTGAAGCAGTAAGAATTTGAACAAATGTATATGTTTTTACAAGCATGCAAAAGATTGTATGAAATCACTAGCAAGGAAGTTAAATGTAAAAAAGCAAGACTTGCACAACAAACCTTTTAGCATTAAAGCGGTCAATTTCAAGGTCTTCATCCCACAGGAAGATGTAGGAATACTCTGAAACGATATCTGCATGTATGAGCTGCTTTGCAAACCACGTAATTCGTGAGAGCGCATTAAACAATGCCAAGTTACATGGAACTGAAAAGACATGCATAAAAGATGTTTCAAATCTGGAGCTAATGATCATTTACCACTTGGTTTGATTGACAGCAGACACATGTATAGCACAGTCATTCCACTCTAAGTCCTTCCACTGGTCCACAATGCCATTGTAATGGAAAAGCATCTTGACAAAATCACTATCTGGAAACTGTGACATGGAATAAAAGGAGGGAAAAAGAGATGTACGATACAAATCTAACTCAAATAATGCAACAAAAGAATGATATTTAACATAAATCTCAAATAATAACATAAAACATAAAGTCTGGTCCTTTCACCTTATTGATGATTTTGTTGACACTTTCTTTTTGCTTTATTCCAACTGCAATGGCTAACAAGTTCATTGACAACTTTGGCTTCTAAACAAAAGTAGAAGATAAGAGATTAAAGAAATAGCTATATGCCAAATCTCGATTATCAAATCAACTCAACATGTTGAAGGTAACAAAATACAAATCATACCACTGAACAGCAGTGTTCTGATACAGGATGCAAACTGAGAAAGAAAGGGGAATATGTTTTTCCTCATTACTTTATACTGCCATAGAAACTGCATTTGTGGTCAAATTTAACAACCATAAAGACACATATTTGAAAAAGAAAAAGGTAAATAAAAACACAGGGTTAGCCACAAGTGTGCAAGAATATATATTAGCCAGATAGCACTAAAGAGTCTATGAGCTTATCACAGTTTGACCAGAAAACCAAGTCCAATTAGTATCCTCATCTTTTTTTACCATTGGTAGTGATCTGACAGTTTGCAGCTGTTACCTCTTGTAAAATTAAAATGCATGAGAGATTCCAGATCAAACGAAACAAACAGGGGTGAAGTTGCACAAAGCAGATAATAATGGAGGTCAGAGTTTAGTCAGATAGGGTAGTTTAATTGTGCTAACATGGTGATAAAAACAGAGATGACACTGACACATGCAGATCATCTCAGCTTACAAAATGCTCAACTGAAAGGAACAAATGCAAATCCAAAAGCCACTAATCAGACTAAACTGTAGTTAAACATGAAATAAGAGAAAGAATATGATCATTAGTTAATACCATCTTGCAAAAGGAACAGTACTTGTGCAGCCATAATGATTTAGAAGACAAACTGAACAACTGGAAAAATTTTAATGCACTGTCATTTGGGGAATGCAGAACCAACAAAGGATCAATGATGCCATTGATATTAGCAACAAAGCTGCTTACCTGATTATTCTGTGGGCCCCATAATGGCTGCATTTCCAAGTCAGATGTCTTAGAAATAATTCCTCTAGGTAATGCCTCACTTCCATAAGCCCTGCACTGGGTCTAAGCACAAGTGATAAAGAAAAAAGAAATAGTTAGGAGAATTTTGTGTTTCTAGAAAAGGAGAACATACATAACATATACCAAACAAACCTCACATATCTTAGGTCTTGTAAACTGCAAAACCATAACTGATCCCCATCTTTAAATTCTCTGCACAGAGAAGGCCTCAAATCACACATTATTTACTTCATTATGGGAAACATAATGCAGTTTTATATGCATGAAAGGGTTGGTATGGAGTTTTTGATTCCTTACGTTAATAACTTGGATTAAAAACTTTCTTAGGTGTATTTGGAATGCATGAATTATAAAAAGAAAATAATAAATGCGGATGACTAAAAGGAAAAGAAGTAACTTCTGATGTCAGAGAAGTCAAGAGGAAACCTTCGCTGCTTTTTCAGGTTTGAGTAGTTTTCAACTTTGAGCAAACAGGGCTTAGACATGTACACCTTTTTATAGTCTTTGACCATAAATGCACTTCCTATGAAGAAGGCTACAGACAGTAAAAGAATCATGGGAAGGAATCGATGAATAAATAATCTCTGTCTTTTAGGTTCAGCCTTCGGAAATTTCTGAAAGAAAGAGGAAACAAAGAAGATAAGACATGATAAGGTGCAAAATTATTTTCAATTCTGCAATTATATTTACAGTTGGAATCAGCAATTAAAAATGAGAAACACAGAATTTTGTCTTCCCTGACAGTAATCCAGGCTTCCAAGTACAGGTAAAGACAGCAGCATAGCTTTTGCATGCAACCCTAAACCCTAAGTCCATCTCCTACACCACCTCTAGCAAAACAATTAGTCCCAAGCATAATTTCAGGATACAAAAGGCGTTTGTTAAAGCAGGTACCGGTGTGATAAGTTGTTAAATTCCTCAAGAGGCAAAACTTGCAAAAGAAAAGGACGAGAATGCATCCACTAAGAAAATTTGTAAAACTTCTGTCCACTAAAAAAGTGGTATTGTTGATCATTAAAATCTTCACTAATATTGATAATCCTGTCAAAGCTCGAAGCTATAATTGCTCCTCCCTCCACACCACCAACCAAAAAAAAAAAAGAAAGATAATTAGTATCGATGAATTGATTATAATTGAAGATGCATACAACAGTCCATGAGTGAGAAAATTCTTATACTAAGTCAACCTCTGAAGTCATTCTTATCAAACATGCAAAGTTAATTGAACAACAAGCATTGAACAACTTCCTCGGAGTGACTAATAAAGGTAGATCAGCACTCAAGATATATTTATATTATTGTGGTTGGGTCAGGGGGGAAGGGTCAATAGGGCATCATCAAGAATGCAGTTAAAAACTTTTAATTTTTCATTTTCATGAAATCAAACATCCAAAAATAAGCAAGCCTAAAAAAATGCTATGCATGATAGTCTGGAGCCAAATAACCAATCATCAAAATTGATAGTAGTATAGTCAGATCATGGATTCGTAAACAAGATACAGCAGCGGCATTAGGGTCTGGAAGGCACCGAAGTAAATATCATTGGGAAAGGAAAGTTTTCTTTCATGCAATTGCCCTAAGTTTTTCTTGATTTTGATGAATTCAGACTGTTTGGTGTATCCACTTATCAGATCAAACTTTTAACTGACTGGATCATTCGGTCTCAACTCTAATGCATAGTATAACTCAAAACTCATAAGCCACCATGTTTTCTGTTTGATTTGAAAACTCATTTCTCAAAACACTTCAATGGAATTCTGGAAAGAAAAATCATCTTTCCTCCCTGCATTGCTAAAGTAATTCGTGCTCATGGTATGACTCTTACACTGAGTAATAACATTTTATTGAAAGTGACATGGGATTTTAAATGATATCACTAAACACAAAAATGGGGAAGCCCCTGTGCATCATCTTTAAGAACACAACAATAATAAAATTAATTACTTGGCATTTTCATGCTTCCAAGCAGTGCCACAGTTTAATAAAGATGTTATTTTCATTTTTATTAAAAACAATCCTTATACCCTGATCCAACTCATTAACATGATCCAATCCTTTCCATAAACAAGCAAAGCATGGAATGGTTGGCCTTCATTTCTAAATCGGTAAACTTTTTCTTTCCTTGACTCTTTTTGAGCTCAGGACCATATAAACTGGATCAATCATATGCAACTTGTGAACAATCATAACATAAACAGTTAGCCAACAACTTCTACTCAACACTTCTATTCAAAGTGCAAATGAAACAAAATCAAACCGACAAAAAAATACTCCCAACATCATTTCCAAAGCCAAAGTGCAAAACCCACAAATATTTTTCCATGATTACTTTAGGAAAAAAAAATAGTTTTATCAAAACCAAGAATCCCAGCAAACAGAATAATAACGTGCATTGAACAAACATGGGGCAGAAGAAAAATAAAGAGAGAGAAGCTTACGGAAGTCGACATCCTTTTCTTCATCTTGATCTTCCATTCAATCCTTTTCTAACCAGTCTCTAAAAACGAAGGAAGAAAAATGCGGAATCGTCAAACCATCTTACCACCGTTGAATGGTTAACGGACTTTAGCACGTTAGTCCCCATGCCGGGTAGTAGGAGGCATTTGTTTTGTTGTGAGCTACCAAGTCTGACAATAAGCGTCGACATGCGTCAAGCTTTGCCTTTGAGCAAAGACCAGACGACAAGTTTACTTTTCAAAATTAAGTGGACACTGTGGAAAGTTAACCCTTGGTCGACAACATATATAATTTTTTTTTCAAATAAAACTTATTTGTGATGGACTTTAACATATAATTCATTCCTTTGAAACTCTTTTTAACTTTTGTAATTTATCTTTGGCTGCTTTTACTATTGGTTCCAATTGTTAGAATTTTCACTTTAATACAAGATTTCTTACCACCAAGCCAAGTCAAATTTATTCCACCGACTATTGGTTTCAATTTTCACTTTAATACAAGATTTCTTACCACCAAACCAAGTCAAATTTATTGGCATCGACTATTGGTTCCAATTGTCACTTTAATACAAGATTTTTGTACCACCAAGCCAAGTCAAATTTATTGGCACCGACTATATTGGTTCCAATTGTTAATTTTCAAATCAAGCTACCTGGGTCAGGCTCCATCTTTCTTGCTTCCTGGAAAAATCTCAGTTGGAACTATGACAGTGAAACCATTGCTTCAGGAATTTCTTGTTCTATTTAATCCAGTAATTGTTTAAAGTTTAATCAGCGTGTGTGTTTCACTTTTTGTCTGTTAAACAAAAGAAAACTACGACATCACTGGCCTCAATTCCACCTATTTATTTAGTGTTAACAATGGAGTTCAGAAGAAAGAAATGGACCTTCTTTTTGATTACTGTCTTCTTTAGCCTTCTGCATTCATCTTCATCCAATCTTAACAACATGAATGATGGTAGTATAGAAAGGATTCATGTAGGGATGATTCTTGATATGCAATCCTGGGTTGGGAAAATTGTTGATAGCTGCATTTTCATGGCTATATCTGATTTTTACAGTCTGAATAGTAACTATAAGACAAAATTAGTTCCGCACAGGAAAGATTCTGAGGGTGATCCATTGCTTGCTCTATCCCGAGGTATGGTTGTCTTTCCTGAATGAAAAATTTTCTATTAATGGTTTATTTATTATTCTGTTATGAGTTATGACAGCGACCTCCACTATACTATTTTTTTTCCCTTTCATTGAACTATTTTGTATCCTGAAAATGAAAAAGTGCGTGGACATTGATGACAGGCAGTGATTTTTTTTTGTTTTTTCTCTTTTGGTCTCGGGGACACAAATTCAAGTGCAGCTTTGGTCCTCTTGGAAAGTGTAAAATTGCATGCCATTATTGTTGCAGAAAATTCAGCTGGAGTTAAGATTTTAGCAGAGTTAGGATCCACAGCAAAAGTTCCAATTATTTCTATCTCGGCAGATGGTCCATCCCTGTCCTTTTCTGAGTATCCTTATTTGATTCAAATTGGTCAAGATGAGTCCTCTCAAGCCAAAGGCATTGCTACCATTGTCGAATCATTTAGTTGGAAAAACATTATCCTCATTTATGAAGAAAATGATTCTGCAAGACAAATTCTTCCTAAAGTCCTCACTTCTCTTGAAGGGACTGATGTTCGTCTTGCCCTTCATATTGCCGTTTTAGCATCATCTACTGATGACGAAATCATTGAGTAGCTCGAGAAGCTCATGAGTTTGCAGACTACTGTGTATATGGTGCACATGTCACCCTCTCTTGCATCTCGCTTTTTCTTAAATGCCAAACAACTGGGAATGATAAGTCAAGGGTCTGCTTGGATTGCAACTGATATGATTATGAATTTCTTGCATTCAATGGAACCATCATTCATTGAGTCAATGCAAGGGGTGGTGGGGTTCAAACCTTACATTCCAACATCGAAGGAGCTTCGCAATTTCAATATAAGATGGAGGAGCAAAAATTTTATCAAAACTAAAAATTCACAGGAAATGGAGCTAAATGTCTATGGTATATGGACCTATGACATGGTTTGGGCTCTTGCAACAGCAGCAGAAAAGGTGAAGGCTGGACATCCTGATATCATACACCAAGAAACCGGATTGATTATGAACTTCACGACCATCCTCTCTTCAGAAAGTGGTTTGTTATTTATTGATGAGATATTACAGACTAGATTCAAGGGTATAAGTGGTGGCTTTCAACTTGCTAATGGCAGGCTGATCCCTAAGGAATTTGAAATAGTAAATGTATTCAAGGGAGAAAGAATAGTTGGTTACTGGACTCCAGAAAATGGAATTACCAAAATAACGAAGCAAGACAACCGATATGAGATGAATTCGACGTCATCCAGCAAACTTGAAGCTGTTATTTGGCCAGGAGGAAATATGAACACTCCAAAAGGTTGGCCTCTGTGTGGTAAGAAGTTGAGGATTGCGGTTCCAATGAAAAATGGCCGATTCAGCGAATTAATTAACGTCACTTTTGATCCCCAAACGAATGTAACAACTGTAAGTGGCTTCTGTGTAGATGTGTTTAAGGCAGCCATTGAAACTTTAGATTACGAGGTAAACTATGAGTTTATCCCGTTTGAAAATGCCAGCGGATCAGCGGATAGATACTACAGTGATCTTATCCATCAGGTTTATCTCAAGGTGAGAATGCTTTTCCAGGCAATAGCAGGTTGTAGAGTAGACTTGTAGTTAATGAGATTGCGAAATGTTAATGTTTAGCTTCTCCTTTCAAATTAATTAATATACATTCCCTTTCTTACGACATATTCTTTAATCTGATTATAGTAAATCACTATATAGTAATTGCAATGTGTGATTTACATATTCTTTCTTGTGATCAACGGAGTAGAATTATGATGCTGTTGTGGGAGATACAACAATCACCGCCAGCAGATTTTCAGAGGTTGATTTGACATTGCCATACACTGACTTAGGCGTTGGAATGGTAGTGCGAAAAACCAACAAAAACAATATGTGGATGTTCCTGAAGCCTCTTGCTAGGAATCTGTGGATAACCACTGCTGCTTTCTTTATTTTCACTGGCTTTGTGGTTTGGCTTATTGAACATCCCATCAACGATGAGTTCCAAGGCCAACCAGCTAAGCAAATTGGAACGATCTTTTGGTTCTTCTCAACTCTTGTATTTGCCCATAGAAAGTACTCTAAATATACATGTTGACTTAATGCACGTACGCTTTAATAACAATTAACTCAGAGCTAACTGCATGCAATCTTCTTACTACAATTCGAATCTGCAGGCGAGAAGCTCTTGAGCAACTTGTCAAAGTTTGTTGTCATAATATGGGTGTTCGTTGTGCTTATATTAAGCTCAAGCTATACTGCAACTTTGAGTACCATGTTAACAGTTCAACATATTCAATGGATCTCAATGGATGACTCCATAGGATATCATTCAGCTGTTTCACTCCAAGGAGCTGCTAACAACTTAAATTTTGAAAATCCGGGGGTAAAGATATACCAATCTCCAGAAGAATATGCCAATGGTTTAAAAATGGGAAGTAAGAACGGTGGTGTGTCTGCCATTATTAATGAAATACCATACATTAAAGTATTCCTTGCCAAGTACTCTGCTGATTATACCATGCTTAAATCCAATTCTACATCAGGCGGGTTCGGCTTCGTAAGTATTTTTTCAGAATCAAATCTAATTACTAAATGAAGCAATTAATATTCACCCATGATTTTAATTTGTTGATTGTCTTTGTAGGTTTTCCCTAAAGGTTCACCCCTGGTCCAAGACATTTCAGGTGCAATTTTGAGGCTAGGAGAGGAAGGAAAGCTGCAAATGATAGAAAATGCATGGTTCAACAGTGAATCAAGCTTTTCAAACCAGGACTCTACTACGACCAACCCCAGCAGCCTAAACCTTGATAGCTTTGGGGGTTTGTTTCTTATAACTGGGATCTGTTCAACTTCAGCTCTACTCATATGCATATATCAAAAACGTCGATCCCTGACAATCAGTGACTTCAAATTCTACCTACGCAGTAGCCTAGATACTGTAGATAGGTACTTCAATAAGTCCAAAATAATTGATGACACCTAAACTAAATTTTTGTCTGTTGGCCTAAGTTCACGGGACCTTTTCAAATAAATAAGCAAATAAGTTTCATTTGGGTTTTATGACTTGAATAGTAGTTTCTCTTTGATTTCTACGTCTCAATTATCAAGAGGAAGTCACTCAGTGAATTAAAAAAAAATTTTAAAGTTACATTCTAAATTAAATATTACATTTATATCATTGATTAAATAATTAACAATTACAACATTAATAATCAACTAATAAATTATAATATAACTAAATAATCAAATTCACATACTAAAATCCTAAAATTTTAAAACCTTCTTTTACCACCAAATCAAGATCTCATTAACCTTTTGAAAAAAGTTCATATTTTTAATTTTTTTGTCAGATCATGAAAAAGACTATTATTCTACAATTTTAGACTAATTAATCGGTGACTAGAAATTTGAGACTAATTCAGCAATTAATGTTGGAGATTTTCCTTTTAATTGTAACATCGAATAAGCCAATTGGCATGACCCTTCTTCAAAACGTGAAATATGAAAAACGCGATAAAACTTAACAATGAGTTATTTTCAAGTGAATTTAGAAAAATATCATTTTAAGGCACTTATAAATATGTAAATAAAAAGTGCTTTTAGATATAAAAACAACGTTTTTGAAAAATGAAAACCTTTCATTGATTACATTTTACTTTCCTACTATCATAAAATTCCATAGCTTACAAACTGGCTTAAAGTAGGAAAACTTGCAATTTGTACACAGTATATTTTATTTTAAGTTCAAAACGCATCAATATCTAAAGAAGGTAATGCAATATGTTTAACAAAGAATAAAGAAAAAGATAATTTATTAAAAAAATATAAAGGATAATTTTATCATAATAAAAAGTGTAAAAACACTTCCTCGAGTTTTTCGATTGATTTGAAGTCTATACATGGTTAAAACAATTTTTGGAATCAAACCACACTATCTTTAGAACTAATTTAATATTATTGTTGAAAGTAATTTTTGTATTTAAAAATTGTTTTTTACTTAGCTTTACTACTAAATAACGAAAAAAATGACTTTTCAACTAAATGCTTTATTTTTACTGTAAATGCTTGTCTTTTAAAAATAAACAATTATTTTAATGAAATTATCTAAACCACTATCTTAATACAAAATTAAAATCAATTAAAAGAATAGCCACCCAAATCAAATTTATAGCATCGCTATGGTGCTTAAGATAGCTATTGAATGATAATCTTTTGTCTTGAACCCCAAAGCAAGCAAAGCTTTTTTTTATTTTGGTCTGGAAACAAGGAAAAGCTTTGGTTCTTGCAGCCGTCCGCCAGGACCACAAAGGACAACGTCATAATCTAGCAACTTGGAGCATTTTAGTGATTTTATCCCTACTTTTAAGGAATAAAAGAAAATTTAAACGCTCAAATTGGTATATATAATATTTAGAATGATTTTAATTATTGATCAAACGTTTTATTTTATATAATAAAAAATTAACGTTTTTGAATGTGTCAAATAAGAATTTCCTGTAACAGAAAAGTGAAAGTGAGCAGCACGCTCCGTTAACTAGGGTGAAATCTTAAAATTTAATGCTGACATGTCAATTTTTGCCCATTTGGCATGACATGGGCTCATTTATTAGATTTTGGGCACTTAAAAAAAAGTCTAACATTAAAAATTAAAGAATTAAACCTAAATTTATAACAAAATCATAAATTAAAGCAAATTATTATTGGAAAGAAAATTGTTCTGCATAATTGAATTACAGAAGAAAGCTAAAAACCTAGCTTTTCTTTTAAATAAAAATACAAAAACCTAGATTTTCTCTTCTCGCCTTTCTATTTTTACATGATTTTTTTATCGAATTGAAAAAAAATTAAAATCCCTACGCGAAGATCACCCTTAGTCTGATTGAAAAAAAAAAGATTTTGAATAAAAACTAGTACAATCCTAAAATCCCCAACTTCGTTGCACATAAACCCTAATAAGACCCAAAAAAACACAAACATAAAGATTCAAACAGATTGAATTAAATTCAGTTTAATTTTTTAAATATTATATAATATTATAAATTAAAATTTTTTTAATTTAAATTGATTTTTTATTTAATCCAATTCAAATCAAATTAAATTTTTTAAATTCAATTTAATTTAGTCTATTAACTTTTGAAATTAAATTTTTTATTTTTTTATATATTATTTTTATATAAAAATTTAATTTATTTAAATAAATTTTGATATAAAATTATTATTTTTATTTTATAAAAATTTAAAAAATATATAAAAATATATAATTCAGTTAAATTTATTTTTATATTTTTTATCTTTTAATTCAAAATTCAATTTAAATTTAAAATTTAAATTTAATCTGAATGAAATAAAAATATTCAATCCTAATGGAATCAACGACAATAATTTCAAATGGTTTCGATTTTCTTTATTTTTTTCTCAACCCTTTCCCAGGCGATATTTTTTTTCTCACCCCTTCCCCAGGCAACGAAGACACCGTAGCACTCATCACATCCTTTCGGACTCAATTTGAGACCCGAATCCAAACCACTAAAGAAACTCAGCCATGGAGACCCAGCATCCCTCTCTTCGCATCGTCTCCTCCTTCGACCACCGCTCCATCCCCTCCTCACACCCAAAAAGATCTCCCACCACCCAACATCTACTATCCCATTCTGAAGCAACTCGCCCTTGTTAAACCTGAACAAGTTGATAAAACCGTTGACAAGATTCAAACTTTGTTTATGGAGCTGGCTGCATCCTACGGTTACGGAGAAAGGAAAAAATAAAAAACATATGGGTTGAGATACGTGCATTTAGTAAGACAAAATTGGAAGGGCAGAAGAAGAAAGAGAGAAAAAAACAAAAATAGTTTGATCTTTTTTAAAAATAAATCTTATTTTAATTTTTTCACCTGCACACGTGACTTTTCTTCTTGCCACCTATATTATTAATAGATTTAATGGACGCGTGTATTGCACTTTCGACTTTCCTTTACAAAATTTCCTTATTTAACATATCCAAAAATGTTTGATTTTAATTTAAATTAAATAAAATATTTGATCGTTAATTCAAAATCATCCGAATCTAAAATTAAGCATTTAGTCTTAAAAAAACAAAAGCATTTGACCGTTAAACCCACGCCCACTGCACCTCGCATCCAAATTGACTCCCCACTAACCTTGGAAAATGACCCTTTTAAACATCCCTTCCTTCCTAACTGTACGTTTCCTTCACGCGCTGTAAAGCAGCGGTAACAATCAGGTACAGTTGTGCACAGTGCAAGGATCTAATCTTATTTGGTCTTGTACTTATGTGCTTTTGGTCTTTCAATCTTATAGTGTGCCGTACGATACAACGTCTTAAGATTTGGACCGTTGGATCAATCCCTTTGTATCTTGATCCTTGACAAAGAGGCGGATTTCGAAACGGTACCTTCATATCATCAATTGCAATTATGCAAGAGCTCTTTTCAAACCTTTTAATTATCACTAATTATTAACCTTTTTTCTTAATATAGTATTTTTCTTTTTTTAAAATTTTTTTTCTTTTCCTGGAATTGGATGGAAAACTGTTGGAATTCTCCATTGTTTTCATCTACCATTTTTTAATCATTAATCTTTTGTTTTCTTCTTTTTTTTTTTTTTTTTTTTTTTCTGGAGAAACGCTTCCTTCTTTTCTCCTTTTTCTTTCCACCAAAAGTTTTGTTTTTGACTATGCAGCAGTGCAAATTGCCTAGTGGGTACTTTCTGCTTCATATATGATTTGTAATGTTTTTTCCTGCTTGAAGAATTGGGTTTGGATCTGGGAATTCAGGTTCAAGGTTGTTCTTCATCAAGGTTTTCTGAACTTTGTTTTATGCTCTCTCTTTTTCTGTGAATTTTAAGGTTAGGGTTTTTTATGCTTGTAAAGTTCTAGCATATTTTAAGTCTTTTTGCTTTTAATTGTTTTCCTAAGACCTTTTTTTTTTTTTTTTTAGCTTTGAGTGAGGAAAACTCATCTTTGTTTCTTCTAGAAATCTTAATAATGCCTTAGTTTGGACCTTATTTTTAGGTCTTTTTTTTTAAACGGACTTGGTCTTGGTTGCTGAGAAATATGGAGAAAACAAAGACTAGAAAAATTTTGGTTTATTTGCTCTTTTTTTTTTTTTTTTGATGTGTGTGTGTGTTTTAACAATATTATTGGCTATTTTTTTAGTAAAAAATTTGCAAATCTTAAGATATTTGATCAGTTTTTTAAATTGCTTATCCTTAGTCCTTAGAAATTGTTTATCGCTGAAGCTAGGCCTTTATAATATATGTGCATGATTACATCTAAAAGTTCCCTCTTTTTCCATCGGCTTGTCCAGCTAGGGAGACTCTGGTGGCCTTTTGGTGATAACTAGCTACATCTATAACGAAAACTATAGATAGGATGGGAAAGGTTCCTAGGATATTTCTTTGTAAATTTAGATCAAAGTTGTCATCGGTCACTGCATGTGATATTACTTACTTTCAGAATCAGTGCTTTCAAAATTATGTTTTATGGAACTATCTTGTCTCGAATCCTATGCTGTTACCTGATATTTTGACTTTTTATTCTCCTTATATGTTACTATTATCCAAAGCTCAAATTCCTGTCTGTTAAAAGGAAACCCCATCTCCTTTCATGTTTGAAAAGAATCCATATTTCTGTCAGCACTACTATATGTTTCAGACAGTATTATACCTTTGTGTTTTTGGTACTATTCATGGGAATCTGATGATTTTTTATCTTTGTTTTTCTTCGAGTGTCATAACTGATGATGTTTATGAATATAAGATATTGGTGACTTCAAAGAAATGTTCTTAGATTTCACGTTGTCTATACAGATTTTGCTCATAGTGGATTATGTAATTATAAAAGTTTTCTGCATGTATTTACATGATTTTTTTACATTTATCTCTAATTTTTCAGGATTGCTAGAATCATGAGTTTTGGATGCATTTCTACTGCTTTGGAGTCAATGGAAACTGAATTTATGATGTTCTATGACAGTCATATTACAAAACGGCATGTACTTTCTAAGTCAGTGAGCAAATCATTATGGTTAGAGCATCTTTCCTATTAAGCAATGCTTCTCTGCAACATATTCTTGATATGTCTTTTTATTTTTTTTTTTGCAGATTTTATTTTGAGATTTGACATATTATCAAATGACAATGAGAGAGAGCACGCTTGTTTCCATTTATGTAAGGACATAGATGTGTACAAGCGTGCTCTCTATCGTTGTCATATGATTTGTATAAAATTGTCTTTTCTCAATACCTATCTCTGTTGCCGCAAAACAGGTGACTTTAATTTTCTTATTCAGTTAGAATTTGAATTTTGTGATAATTCTTTTAATGAAACATTAATCATCGGTTTATTGTTATTGTCGTAATTATCCATGTGTGTCTGATCATTTATCTAATGTTTTATCTACATATATGTATTTTTTTGTCTAATCATTCATTAACTCCTGATATACTTTTTAACTTTGATATATATATTTGTAATCCATTCCTCGTTGTTGGTGAGTCTACAACGATCTGCTTCTCAAGATGCAATAATTGCTCTATACAAATGGTTTTTCTGCTTTGCACCTTTAGGGCACAGGTTAAGTTATTTCTTTGAGAAATATTTTTGCTTTCATTGCATTGAAAATTAAATGCAATACAAGCCTTAAAATAGGTACTTTCTGCTTCATATATGATTTGTAATGTTTTTTCCTGGTTGAAGAATTGGGTTTGGATCTGGGAATTCAAGTTCTAGGTTGTTCTTCATCAAGGTTTTCTGAACTTTGTTTTATGCTCTCTTTTTCTGTGAATTTTAAGGTTAGGGTTTTTTATGCTTGTAAAGTTTTAGCATATTTTAAGTCTTTTTGCTTTTAATTGTTTTCCTAAGACCTTTTTTTTTTTTTTTTTTGGCTTTGAGTGAGGAAACCTCATCTTTGTTTCTTCTAGAAATCTTAATAATGCTTTAGTTTGGACTTTATTTTTAGATCTTTTTTTTTAAAACCGACTTGGTCTTGGTTGCTGAGAAATATGGAGAAAACAAAGACTAGAAAAATTTTGGTTTATTTGCTCTTTTTTTTGTTTTTTTTTTGCTGTGTGTGTGTTTTAACAATATTATTCGCTATTTTTTTAATAAAAAATTTGCAAATCCTAAAATGTTTGATCAGTTTTTTAAATTGTTTATCCTTAGTCCTTAGAAATTATTTATGGCTGAAGCTAGGCCTTTATAATATATATGCATGATTACATCTAAAAGTTCCCCCTTTTTCCATCAGCTTGTCCAGCTGGGGAGACTCTGGTGGCTTTTTGGTGATAACTAGCTGCATCTATAACGAAAACTATAGATAGGATAGGAAAGGTTCCCAGGATATTTCTTTGTAAATTTAGATCAAAGTTTTCATCTGTCACTGCATGTGATATTACTTACTTTCAGAATCAGTGCTTTCAAAATTATGTTTTATGGAACTATCTTGTCTCGAATCCTATGCTGTTACCTGATATTTTGACTTTTGATTCTCCTTATATGTTTTTAATTATCCAAAGTTCAAATTCCTGTCTGTTAAAAGGAAACCCCATCTCCTTTCATGTTTGAAAAGAATCCATATTTCTGTAAGCACGACTATATGTTTCAGACAGTATTATACCTTTGTGTTTTTGGTACCATTCATGGGAATCTGATGATTTTTTTTCTTTGTTTTTCTTCGAGTGTCATAGCTGATGATGTTTATGAATATAAGATATTGGTGACTTCAAAGAAATGTTCTTAGATGCCACTTTGTCTATACAGATTTTGCGCATAGAGGATTATGTAATTATAAATGTTTTCTGCATGTATTTACATGATTTTTTTACATTTATCTTTAATTTTTCAGGATTGCTAGAATCATGAGTTTTGGATGCATTTCTACTGCATTGGAGTCAATGGAAACTGAATTTATGACGTTCTATGACAGTCATATTACAAAACGGCTTGTACTTTCTAAGTCAGTGAGCAAATCATTTTTTTAGAGCATCTTTCCTGTGAAGCACTGCTTCTCTGCAACATATTCTTAATGTCTTTTTTTTTTTTTTTTTTTTTGCAGATTTTACTTTGAGATTTGACATATTATCAAGTGACAATGAGAGAGAACACACTTGTTTCCATTCATATAAGGACATGAATGTGTACTGGTGTGCTCTCTATTGTTGTCATATGATCTGTACAAATTATCTTTTTTCAGTATCTATCTCTGTTGTCGCAAAACAGGTGATTCTAACTTTCTTATTCAACTAGAATTTGAATTTTGTGATAATTCTTTTAATTAAACATTAATCATCAGTTTATTGTTATTGTCGTAATTATCCATGTGTGTCTGATCATTTATCTAATATTTTATGTACATATATGTATTTTTTTGTCTAATCATTCATTAACTCCTGATATACTTTTTAACTTTGATATATATATATATATTTGTAATCCCTTCTTTATTGTTGGTGAGTCTGCAATGATTTGCTAAAGATGCAATAGTTGCTCTATACAAATGGTTTTTCTGCTTTGCGCCTTGAGGGCACAGGTTAAGTTATTTCTTTGAGAAATATATTTGCTTTCATTGCATTGAAAATTAAATGCAATACAAACCTTAAAATTCTTGTTTAATAGGTCATTTTAACCTATGCACAGGTAGAAAAAAAAAATTTGCAAGATGTATTGAATTTGTCAAAGAGAGAGATGGATTTTATTTCTTTGATATCATGGCAAGGTCTTTCAACACACACTTCGAATACTGAGGCACAGCTTATGATAAATATATGAAGATAATAAATCTTTAGTAAATGATAACATAATTAAGCACTAAAGATCATTTTTCAAACTTAATCTTGAACTTTAAATAAGTTCTAGAAGGCACCTGCATCATTAGTGTATTAAGTAATGAATTGAAGCTGGTACTTATTCTCCAATATAATATTCTAATGAGCTAATCTTATTTAGTTTTTTTAAAAGCAACTATCATTATAATTGCCACCATTGTTGTACCACCACCGATTCTTGTTTCACTACCATCCTTGCCATGAAAATAAGTGTAGCTACTTTCACTACTATAATTTTTAATGATTCTGCTAGCATTGGGCCTATAATGACAACTACTGTAACCATTAGATGTTCAGTTTAAAATATTAAAGATGGGCTTTGGTAGGTATCTTGTAGATAGGAAGTGTCTGTCTTGGATATCTTACTTGATATCAATATAAAATTACTGGTGATCGAGTGATTTGTTTTTTGTAGTAAGAAATGTGCTTTTGTCCAAAAATTTTCCCTTATCTTTACAAATTGGTTATGAGATATGAATCTTCTTAAGTTTGATTGACTCTTAATTAGTTAAACAAAGCAGTTAAGATTACCAACAAGACATAAAAGTGCTTTTTTCAAGATTTTTACACTATATTTTTCCTTTATTCTTTTCCTTGGACTGGTTAAGTGTTTTTTCTCAACTTCTACTGGAAAAAAAAATTAGAGAAATTTGTTTGGGTTATTCTTTATCTAAAATGGACTATATTGCTCAAATAAAGGTCTTTTGGATTAACAGGTTTATTTGTAATGTAAATTTTATGTTTTCTTTATTGAAATTTATCATATTTGTTTAATTTGACGAAATAATTTTCTAGACGACTGGCTAATTGCAATAAGATTTTGTCTTATAATTCTCATTTATAAGTTTTAGTGTGAATAATTTGTTTTTACTTTACCATTCTCTAGGTGAGATCTAAACTTTAATCACTCAGATGATGTGGATTTAAGGGAATGAAGTTATTTTCCTCACTAGAAAAAAGAAATGGAAAACTTAATGAGATATTAGATCCAAGTAGCTATATGCATTATTTGTTTTGTTCCAAGTATTTAATTAATTAAAGTTATGTTCTTAGGATTGTACTTTGTATCTACTAAAATAGCTAGATTCAGTGGTCCTCTTTTCCTCATTGCACTGATACACACTTATATTAAGAAAGTTGTATCATTGTTAAGATAATATAATGTAATTTTGGTGTGTTGCAGGTTTTTGTTTATAGTTTGTGTTTATTTTCACAGTCATGTTAAGTTGTTATTGTTAGTTTTGATCCATAGTGATTATTTTTGGCATATTTGAATGATTGTATGATGTTCTTTTATATATTGTCAACATTTAAGACAAATTACTCCTTAGATTCCTAATGTAGTAACTATTCATGCTGGTTTTGCAATTTCTTTTTTTGCTTCAAGATTATAAGGTCTATTCTTCTTTTGATTCGATTATTCTTTGTAGGCTGTATACATAATTGGCTTATATGCTGTACGTTGTATAAGAGTTTCCTCATCACCTTGATTTTCACTGATGTGAAAGATAAGTTTGTCTAGGTAACTTTTTTGCCTGTGCTTTTTGGATGTGTATTATATTTTATAATAACTTTTATTGAAATTTCTACTTGAAGAAGTAAAAATTATTATTGAAAAGTGTTTGATGATTCCTAATATAAAATGGAATAGATTGCTTATTTTATTTTTTGAACATGTATAATATGGAAATTCTATGTTTTCTTCAGTGAAACTTATCACAAGATTCATAACATTTAAAATTGACATAAAATCAAAAAAATGCCTGATGAATTCAAAAGGAAAATACTTTGGAGATCTTTTGAAGGTAGGTTTATCCCAAGGCTAATAAAGATATCATTAATATACTAGTTTTATTGGCCATGCAAGCATCGGATGCCATTTTTATCTATTTGGATTTGATAATAAAAATATTTGTATGTCAATAATGTTCTTTAGCATGATAAATAACTAACATGAAGCAAAGCATTAATAGTATTAATTATCCTATCTTAATAGTACAGGTGGCTTAATAGATTGATAGGAAAACTCAATTACATGACTGCTAGCACCATTTGGTTTAAAGAACCAAAATAAGACTCTTGAGTCAATTTTGATAATATAATCTAAATGATATGATTATAATCTTTGTTATAGTCAGTTTTGTAAGATATAGAAGTAATCATAGACAAATTTAAAGTTTGGGTTTTGAACAGTAATAATCTAATATAATCTCCATGATCGATGAATGGGATTTCAGACGCCTAACTGGCTTGCCCCATTATTGTTTGCTGAAGTTTTAGGGCTTTTAGTTTACCTAAGTTAAGGTTCATTTTAAACTCTAATAATGATTTTAGTATGATAGTTTTTGTCAGTTTGATTTTTAAAGTAGTCTAAAAAGTCTTTACAAGTACCTATTTGATCTTCATCTTCCGCTAGGATTTTGTTTAATGAAATTGTAAGTGCTTTGTTTTCATTAGGCATGCATGCTTACTGAAATGTCTTATACTCTTGCTCTCTTCTACATCTTTTTCTCTCTTTTTTGCTATGGCATTCTCAGCATGCCGATCATTGCACAAAATAGCCTTTTAAACTGCTACATTCAAATTCTTTTGTTGCATGAATTTCTTGCACTCTTTTGATTCTCAATTGGTTCAAACTAGAATTGATTACTAAACTTTAAAATTTAGTTCTACCATTGTAAAATCTAAAATCCTTTTCTACCCTTAGGCCACCATCATAAGCCCTATTGTGGTAGGTTTCCCCTAATTTGTTCTACTGAACGCATATTTTGACGTAGAATGTATTAATAACATGTATTAGTGTATGACTATCATGTTGGTTTGAAATGCAAACGCATGTAGAGGAAATGACTTTATTAAAGATATTCATAGATAATACAAACAAATTTTTAATTACTAAAAGAAATTTATAAATTTTGTTTTAGTTTCTTGATATTGTTAAATCTTGTTTGAAAAAACTGATAAATTTATTTAGAAAATTTGTTGGGATATCTACATATATTGAATTTATCTGGTTTAAGATGAAGGTTTGTTAATCTACTATAATTGGTTTTTATATTTGTATAAATTAAAGAATTGGGTTTATTTATTTTCTGTAAGATAGGTGATGTGTAGACACAAAAACTCTAATACTGTGTTTGATAGGAGGGAAAGAGTCTTTCAACCATTTCATTTGTTTAGTAGGAAGGAAATAGAAAGAAGGAAAATGAGTGGATTTATACCTTTCCTTTCTCTCCAAATCCAATCTTTCCAAATGTGGGAAGAAAATACTTATTCAACTTAAATTAACAACTTAAATTAATACTTATACATATAGAACACTTATAAAAATAAATTTACTAATCATCATCTTTTATTCATAAAAATAAATTTACTAATCATCATCTTTCATTCTCTTTCAATTTCAATTTAATTAAAAAATTTCTCAAATTCTTATTTCTCACCAAATTTTTTCTTTTAAATTTTTATCTAAATATCAAATAAAAAAATAATTTTATTATTTTTAAACACCATCACATGACCCAATATTCTCTGTTTCTTCTCTATCTACTTCATTCTTTTTGCCTCTTGTTTCCTTATTTATTTCTTTACATCCCTTTCAATTCCCTCATCTCACGATACACTAATCCACCTTATGTTACACCCATACATTTTGCTTATAGCGACTTTAGCAGTTTGTTTTTGTCGTTATTTTTCATTGTGTCGCTATTTGCTATCACGAAAAATCATTATGTGTGTCAATCGATTCTCATACCTTAGTAACAGTGGATAACAATTTCAGTGGGTGCCACTATCGCAGCATAGCAGTTACTATTTCGTAACCCAACAACTTTTTAATTCCCTGGTCTTGAGTTTAAAATGCTAGGTATTCTAGCAATTTCTAGAGATATAGAAATTGCAAGCTTTTGGAGCAAGAAATTAAAAGGCAATTAGATTACGGAATAACGACTGCTATTTTACGATAATGGCACCCACTGAAACCATTATCCATTTCATTAAGGTGTGAAAACCAATTCACACACATAACGGTCTTTCATGATCGCAAATAGCAGCACAATGAAAAATAGCAGCAAAAACGAACCACTATAGATGCTATCAAGTCTGAAAAGAAAGAAAAAAAACTAACCTCAAATCACAACAATCAATCAACAACTACTTTATGTTTCAATTTACAAATAAAAGAAGGAATTAATCTAAAGGAATAACAAGATATTCACATTTTGTTGCTCTTTTAGAAATTTTGTAATCCTTTTTAATTGTAACAATGGTATAGGTTCTTTCTCTTTTTTAATCTTGATAGAGATGAGAGGAGATTTGAAGGTAGAATTGAAGCAAAAGGTATGGGTTTAACATGAGGTGGTTTGTTATATATTATGAAATGAGAAAATTGAAAGGGATGCAAAGAAAATATATCGGAAAGAAAGAGGCATGGGAAATTAAGTAGGTACAAAAGAAATAGAGGATATTGGTTCACATGATGGTGTTTAAAAATAATAAAATTAATTTTTTTATTTTATTGTTTAGATAAAAATTTGAGAGGAAAATTATTTAAATTGAAATTGAAAGAGAATGAAAGATAATTATTAGTAACTTTATTTTTATAAGTGTTTATATGCATAAGTATTATTTAAAAATAATTAATTTTACATTAAAATTTTGTTATAATTAATTTTATTTTTAATTGCATTTTTTTGTTTAATTAAAGTTAAGTTGCTAACTATTGATTTAATTTGTTAATTGATAAAATAAAATTTTCATTTATTACATATTTTTAATTAATTTCACATATGATACTATTATTTAATTCTATTTAGTTATATTAGTCATGTTTGTAAATTTTGTGTATATCTTATTGAATAACTTTTAAATGAGTATATTCACTATTAAGCTATAATACTAAAAAAATGTTCAATAATTGATTTTATCATATAACAAATGTAATTAAAATGTCTTAAAATTTTTTAAAATGAAATATTTAAATGAAGTTGATACCATTTTAGGAATTAAAGTTAAGAGATATAACTAGGGTTTCATACTTAATCAAAGTCATTATATTAAGAAACTACTTAATAAGTTTAAGTATCTTAATATAAAAGAAGCCAATACTTCATATGATACACGTATAAAATTAACAGAAAATCAAGGTTATATAATTGTACAACTTGAATATGCTAGTGCTATTAAAAGTATTATGTATGTTATGCTTTATACTAGGCCAGATATAGCTTTTGCTATTTGTAAGTTATTAAGATATACAAGTAAGCCTAGTACAAGTCATTAAAAAACCATAGGAAGAGTTCTAGGTTATCTTAAAAAAACTAAAGATTTTGGCTTATTTTATTCTAAAGAGCCAGCTATTTGAAAAATTATTCAGATGCAAGTTGAATCACTAGTATAAGTGATAATAAATTCACTTCAAGATGAATGCTTACCCTTGGAGGTGGTGCAATTAGTTGGGCATCCAAGAAATAAACTTGCTTTTCACATTCAACTATAGAATCTGAATTTATAGCTTTAGTTGCAGTAGGCCAAGAAGCTAAATGGCTAAGAAATTTATTAATGAATATAGAGTTATGGCCACAACCAATGACAACCATTTCCTTATACTATGATAGTGATGCTACTATGTCTAGAGCTTATAGTTAAATTTATAATGAAAAATCTAGACATATTAGTTTAAGACATGATTATATCAGAGAATTGATAAAAAATGAGGTAATTACCATCATATATATTAAATCTACTAACAATTTAGCAGATCTTCTTACTAAGGCGCTATCTAGAAATTTGGTAAGAAGCATCATAAGTGAAATGGGTTTAAAATTTCTTTTAGATACCAATAATGGGAACCTAACTTTGAATTAGTAACCTTTAATTGCAAAGTTTAATAGGTAACAACAAGTTATTGTTATGTGTCTGTAAACACTAGTCAACCCATTCTAAATATTTAGAATACTAGTGTAAGCCATTGCATAAATGGAGGATGAGATTGAACTCTTAATGAAGTTTATAATTAAATGTTTATAGCAATGGAGACATAAACAAAAAACTTCACCTATATAAACATAGAAGTGGTGTCGCTTTAACAAGAAAATTAGAAACTTTCTTTAAATATTTATGAATAAGGATAAGCACATGGCCATAATAGTGCTAAAACGGTTATAAACCTCTGGCAGAATATTAAATAAGTATCATGTGTGTCATATCTTCAAATTTAACACTAGAAGTTGAGGTTTAATCTATGGACACCGTAAACTTTGTTAAAATTCTAAGTTATATACGCTAATTGAAAGTCTAAATCGAAAGATGCATTTTTGTATTCATAATATTTATTTATATGAAAGGTTAAAGTTAAACACTAACATTTCAAACTAGTGAGAGATTGTTGGTAGTTTAAAATGTGGTGTATCTCATACTGAGTAGAAAGATCATTATTTATGTTATTTAAGTAATTGAGCTAAGTAGTGGAGTGAGCCAAATCATTTATGCTTGCTAGAAGTTTTTTTAGTGGGTCAAATAATTTTAAAAGTCAAAAATAGGTACTTGGGCACTTGGAGCACTTAGGCTTGTTTGATAAATAGATTTAATTTTTACAATTTTTTTAATTTATTTCAGAATATTACTAATTCTGAATAAACATATTTAAATAGTGAAAAAAATTATGGTACGAATAAACATATCTAAATAAAAAAATATAATTGTTTAAATAAAATTTATTTAAATAATAAAATATGACTATATAAAAATCATGATTTTTTGAATTGATTTGATTGTTTACTGTTAATTTATTATAAATAAATCTTTTTAATTAGTTCTGCGCAAGAGAGATTCTGAGGGTGATCCATTGCTTGCTCTATCCCGAGGTATGTTTGTCGTTCCTGAATGAAAAATTTTCTATTAATGGTTTATTTATTATTCCATTGTGACTTATGACAGCGACCTCCACTATACTATTTTCTTTCCCTTTCATTGAACTATTTTGTATCCTGAAAATGAAAAAGTGCATGGACATTGATGACAGGCAGTGATTTTTTTTTTCTCTTTTGGTCTCATCGACACATATTCAAGTGCAGCTTGGTCCTCTTGGAGAGTGTAAAATTGCATGCCAATATTGTTGCAGAAAATTCAGCTGGAGTTAAGATTTAAGCAGAGTTAGGATCCAGAGCAAAAGTTCCAATTATTTCTATCTCTGCGGATGGTCCATCCCTGTCCTTTTCTGAGTATCCTTATTTGATTCAAATTGGTCAAGATGAGTCCTCTCAAGCCAAAGGCATTGCCACCATCGTTGAAGCATTTAGTTGTAAAAACATTATCCTCATTTATGAAGATAATGATTCTGCAAGAGAAATTCTCCCTAAAGTCATCACTTCTCTTGAAGGGACTGATGTTCGTCTTGGCCATCATGTTGCCGTTTTAGCATCATCTACCGATGACGAAATCATTGAGCAGCTCCAGAAGCTCATGAGTTTGCAGACTGCTGTGTACATGGTGCACATGTCACCCTCTCTTGCATCTCGCTGTTTCTTAAATGCCAAACAACTGGAAATGATAAGTCTAGGGTCTGCTTGGATTGCAACTGATATGATTATGAATTTCTTGCATTCAATGGAACCATCATTCATTGAGTCAATGCAAGGGGTGGTGGGGTTCAAACCTTACATTCCAACATCGAAGGAGCTTCGCAATTTCACTATAAGATGGAGGAGCAAAAATTTTATCAAAACTAAAAATTCACAGGAAATGGAGCTAAATGTCTATGGTATATGGACATATGACATGGTTTGGGCTCTTGCAACAGCAGCAGAAAAGGTGAAGGCTGGACATCCTGATATCATACACCAAGAAACCAGATTGATTATGAACTTCACGACCATCCTCTCTTCAGAAAGTGGTTTGTTATTTATTGATGAGATATTACAGACTAGATTCAAGGGTATAAGTGGTGGCTTTCAACTTGCTAATGGCAGGCTGATCCCTAAGGAATTTGAAATAGTAAATGTATTCAAGGGAAAAAGAATAGGTTACTGGACTCCAGGAAATGGAATTACCAAAATAACGAAGCAAGATAACCGATATGAGATGAATTCGACATCATCCAGTAAACTTGAAGCTGTTATTTGGCCAGGAGGAAATATGAACATTCCAAAAGGTTGGTCTCTGTGTGGTAAGAAGTTGAGGATTGCGGTTCCAATGAAAAATGGCCGATTCAGCGAATTAATTAACGTCACTTTTGATCCCCAAACGAATGTAACAACTGTAAGTGGCTTCAGTGTAGATGTGTTTAAGACAGCCATTGAAACTTCAGATTACGAGGTAAAGTATGAGTTTATCCCGTTTGAAAATGCCAGCGGATCAGCGGCTAGATACTACAGTGATCTTATCCATCATGTTTATCTCAAGGTGAGAATGCTTTTCCAGGCAATAGCAGGTTGTAGAGTAGACTTGTAGTTAATGAGATTGCGAAATGTTAATGTTTAGCTTTTCCTTTCAAATTAATTAATATACATTCCCTTTCTTTTGACATATTCTTTAATCTGATTATAGTATATCACTATATAGTAATTGCAATGTGTGATTTACATATTCTTTCTTGTGATCGACGGAGTAGAATTATCTTGCTGTTGTGGGAGATACAACAATCACCGCTGGCATATTTTCAGAGGTTGATTTCACATTGCCATACACTGACTTAGGAGTTGGAATGGTAGTGCGAAAAACCAACAAAAACAGTATGTGGATTTTCCTTAAGCCTCTTGCTCGGAATCTGTGGATAACCACTGCTGCTTTCTTTATTTTCACTGGCTTTGTGGTTTGGCTTATTGAACATCCCATCAACGATGAGTTCCGAGGCCCACCAGCTCAGCAAATTGGAACGATTTTTGGTTCTCCTTCTCAACTCTTGTATTTGCCCAAAGTAAGTACTCTAAATATACATGTTGACTTAATGCATGTACGCTTTAATTACAATTAACTCAGAGCTAACTGCATGCAATCTTCTTACTACAATTCGAATCTGCAGGCGAGAAGCTCTTGAGCAACTTGTCAAAGTTTGTTGTTATAATATGGGTGTTCGCTGTGCTTATACTATGCTCAAGCTATACTGCAACTTTGAGTACCATGTTAACAGTTCAACATATTCAATGGATCTCAATGGATGACTCCATAGGATATCATTCAGCTGTTTCACTCCAACGAGCTGCTAGCAACTTAAATTTTGAAAATCCGAGGGTAAAGATATACCAATCTCCAGAAGAATATGCCAATGCTTTACAAATGGGAAGTAAGAACGGTGGTGTGTCTGCCATTATTGATGAAATACCATACATTAAAGTATTCCTTGCCAAGTACTCTGCTGATTATACCATGCTTAAATCCAATTCTACATCAGGCGGGTTCGGCTTCGTAAGGATTTTTTTCAGAATAAAATCTAATTACAAAATGAAACAATTAATATTCACCCATGATTTTAATTTGTTGATTGTCTTTGTAGGTTTTCCCTAAAGGTTCACCCCTGGTCCAAGACATTTCAGGTGCAATTTTGAGGCTAAGAGAGGAAGGAAAGCTGCAAACGATTAAATAATTAACAATTACAACATTAAATAATCAACTAATAAAATTATAATTTAACTAAATAATTAAATTCACATAGTAAAATCTTAAAATTTTAAAACTTTCTTTTACCACCCAATCAAGATCTCATTGACCTTTTGAAAAAAAAATTATATTTATATGTATTTCTTTTGGATCATAAAAAAGATTATTATTCTACAATTTAGACTAATTAATCGGTGACTAGAAATTTGAGACTAATTCAACAATTAATGTTGGAGATTTTCCTTTTAATTGTAACATCGAATAAGCCAATTGGCATGACCCTTCTTCAAAACGTGAAATATGAAAAACGCGATAAAACTTAACAATGAGTTATTTTCAAGTGAATTTAGAAAAATATCATTTTAAGGCACTTATAAATATGTAAATAAAAAGTGCTTTTAGATATAAAAACAACGTTTTTGAAAAATGAAAACCTTTCATTGATTACATTTTACTTTCCTACTATCATAAAATTCCATAGCTTACAAACTGGATTAAAGTAGGAAAACTTGCAATTTGTACAAGGTATATTTTATTTTAAGTTCAAAATGCATCAATATCTAAAGAAAAAGATAATTTTATTAAAAAAATAAAGGATAATTTATCATAATTTCAAAATAATAAAAAATGTCAAAACGCTTCCTCGAATTTTTCGATTGATTTGAAGTCTATACATAGTTGAAACAATTTTGGAATCAAATCACACTATCTTTGGAACTAATTTAATATTATTGTTGAAAGTAATTTTTGTATTTAAAAATTATTTTTTACTTAGCTTTACTACTAAACAACGAAAAAAAAAATGACTCTTCAGTTTAAAAGTCTGACTTTGTAACTAAAATAAAAAGCACCTAAAATGTGCTTTTATAATAAAAAGTATTTTTGGATAAAATTATTAAATTGTCATATATTTTTAATATTTTATTATTTTATGTATATAATTTTAGACATTTTAATTACTCATGACATTTTTTTACAGCAATATTAAATACTTACTCTTTCCGTTTCAAAATATTTGTTATATATTGATTTTCATGAAATTTAAAAAAAAAATTTTGATTTTAATGTATTTAATATTAAATTTTAAATTTTTTTATAAAATTAAAGTTTCATGATTTTTAATATCAAAAAAATAAAAAAATCATAAAAATAATTTTAAAATATAAAAAATTAAAGGTTTTAGATATTAAAAAAAATGATATAATTTTGAGACATCTCAAAATATATATATATATAAATTGGACAAAATAGTAGAATTTTTAATTACATTTTTTAATCATATTTATAAACATATATTTTTCAATCACAACAGAATTGCATTTTGAGCGCCAAAGGCAATGCTAGACCAATCTTAGTTATTTATATCTAAGTTTGATTTGATGAATAAAAAAAACGCTTCGACATACAAAAATTTACTTACCGTTGTATTAACTTCTTTATTTATCTTAAACTAAATGCTTTATTTTTACTGTAAATGCTTGTCTTTTAAAAATAAATAATTATTTTAATAAAAATATTTAAAGAAATTATCTAAACCACTATCTTAATACAAAATTAAAATCAATTAAAAAAATAGCCACCAAATCAAAGTTGTAGCATCGCTATAGCATTAAGATAGCTATTGAATAAAAATCTTTTGTCTTGAACCCCAAAACAAGGAAAGTATTTTTTTTCTGGTCTGGAAACAAGGAAAAGCTTTGGTTCTTGCAGCTATCCGCCAGGACCACAAAGGACAACGTCGTAATCCAAGCAGCTTGGAGCATTTTAGTGATTTTATCCCTACTTTTAAGGAATAAAAAAAAATTAAATGCTCAAATTGGTATATATAATATTTAGAATGGTTTTAATTATTGATCAAACGTTTTATTTTATATAATAAAAATTTAACATTTTTGAATGTACCAAATAAGAATTTCCTTTAATGAAAGTGAGCGGCACGCTCCGTTAACTAGCGTGAAATCTTAAAATTTAATGCTGACATGTCAATTTTTGCCCATTTGGCATGACGTGGGCTCGTTTTTTAGATTTTGGGCATTTAAAAAAAAGTCTAAAATTAAAAATTAAAGAATTAAACCTAAATTTATAACAAAATCATAAATTAAAGCAAATTATTATTGGAAAGAAATCTGCATAATTGAAATAAAGAAGAAAGCTAAAAACCAAGCTCTTCTTGTAATAAAAAAACAAAAACCTAGATTTTCTCTTCTCGCCTTTCTATTTTTTCATGATTTTTTATCAAATTGAAAAAAAAAAAAATCCGTACTCGAAGATCACCCTTAGTCTGATTGAAAAAAATAAGATTTCGAATAAAAAATAATACAATCCTAAAACCCCCAACTTCGTTGCACATAAACCCTAATAAGACCGAAAAAAACACAAACATAAAGATTCAAACAGATTGAATTAAATTTGATTTAATTTTTTAAATATTATATAATATTATAAATTAAAAATTTTTTAATCTAAATCAAGTTTTTATGTGATCCAATTCAAATCAAATTAAATTTTTTTAATTTAATTTGATTTAATTTATTAATTTTTGAAATTAAAATTTTATTTTTTATATATTATTTATATATAAAAATTTAATTTATTTAAATAAATTTTGATATAAAATTATTATTTTTATTTTACAAAAATTTAAAAATATATAAAAATTAATAAAAATATATAATTCAGTTAAATTTATATTTTATATTTTTTAATTTAAAATTCAATTTAAATTTAATCGAAATGAAATAAAAAAATTCAATCCCAATGGAATCAACCACAATAATTTCAAATGGTTTCGATTTTCTTTATTTTTTTCTCAACCCTTTCCCAGGCAATTTTTTTTTCTCACCCCTTCCCCAGGCAACGAAGACACCGTAGCACTCATCACATCCTTTAGGACCCAACTTGAGACCAGAATCCAAACCACCAAAAAAAACTCAGACATGGAGACCCAGCATCCCGCTCTTCGCATCGTCTCCTCCTTCAACCACCACTCCATCCTCTCCTCACACCCAAAAAGATCTCCCATCCACCCCAACATCTACTATCCCATTCTGAAGCAACTCGCCCTTGTTAAACCTGAACAAGGTGATAAAACCGTTGACAAGATTCAAACTTTGTTTATGGAGTTGGCTGCATCCTACGTTTACAAAGAAAGAAGAAAATAAAAAAATTAGGGGTTGAGATGCGTGCTTTTAGTGGGAAAAAAGTGGAGGGGCAGAAGAAGAAAGAGAGAGAAAAAAACAAAAAAAATTTGATCTTTTTTAAAAATAAATCTTATTTTAATTTTTTTACCTCAAATGCACACGTGGCTTTTTTTCTTACCACCTATATTATTAATAGATTTAATGGACGCGTGTATTGCACTTTCGACTATCCTTTACAAAATTTCCTTATTTAACATATCCAAAAATGATTGATTTTAATTTAAATTAAATAAAATATGTGATCGTTAATGCAAAGTCATCCAAATCTATAATTAAGCAGTTAGTCTTAAAAAGACAAAAGCATTTAAACCACCTCACCTCCGAATTGACTCCCCACCAACCTTGCAAAATGACCCTTTTAAACATCCCTTCCATCCTAACTGTACGTTTCCTTCACGTTCTTTAAAGCCACGGTAACAATCAGGTACAGTTGTGCACAGTGCAAGGATCTAATCTTATTCGGTCTTGTACTTATGTGCTTTTGGTCTTTCAATCTTATGTTGTACCGTACGATACAACGTCTTAAGATTTGGACCGTTGGATCAATCCATTTGTATGATCCTTGACAAAGAGGCGGATTTCGAAACGATACCCTCATATCATCAATTGCAATTATGCAAGAACTCTCTTCAAACCTTTTAATTATCACTAATTATTAATCTTTTTTATTAATATAGTATTTTTCTTTTCCTGGAATTGGATGGAAAACTGTTGGAATTCTCCATTGTTTTCATCTACCATTTATTAATCATTAATCTTTTGTTTTCTTCTCTCTTTTTTTTTTAATTTATTTTTCTGGAGAAACGCTTCCTTCTTTTCACCTTTTTCTTTCCACCAAATGTTTTGTTTTTGACTATGCAGCAGGGCAAATGGCCTAGTGGGTACTTTCTGCTTCATATATGATTTTTAATGCTTTTTCCTGGTTGAAGAATTGGGTTTGGATCTGGGAATTCAGGTTCAAGGTTGTTCATCATCAAGGTTTTCTGAACTTTGTTTTAGGCTCTCTCTTTTTCTGTGAATTTTAAGGTTAGGGTTGTTTATGCTTGTAAAGTTTTAGCATATTTTAAGTCCTTTTGCTTTTAATTGTTTTCCTAAGACTTTTTTTTTTTTGGCTTTGAGTGAGGAAAACTCATCTTTGTTTCTTCTAGAAATCTTAATAATGCTTTAGTTTGGACTTTATTTTTAGGTCTTTTTTTTAAAACCGACTTGGTCGTGGTAGCTGAGAAATATGGAGAAAACAAAGACTAGAAAAATTTTGGTTTATTTGCTCTTTGTGTGTGTGTGTGTGTTTTAACAATATTATTGGCTATTTTTTCAATAAAAAATTTGCAAATCTTAAGATGTTTGATCGGTTTTTAAATTGTTTATCCTTAGTCCTTAGAAATTGTTTATGGCTGAAGCTAGGCCTTTATAATATATATGCATGATTACATCTAAAAGTTCCCTCTTTTTCCATCAGCCTGTCCAGCTAGGGAGACTCTGGTGGGTTTTTGGTGATAACTAGCTGCATCTATAACGAAAACTATAGATAGGATAGGAAAGGTTCCCAGGATATTTCTTTGTAAATTTAGATCAAAGTTATCATCTGTCATTGCATGTGATATTGCTTATTTTCAGAATCAATGCTTTCAAAATTATGTTTTATGGAACTATCTTGTCTTGAATCCTATGCTGTTACCTGATATTTTGACTTTTGATTCTCGTTGTATGTTTTTAATTATCCAAAGTTCAAATTCCTGTCTGTTAAAAGGAAACCCCATCTCCTTTCATGTTTGAAAAGAATCCATATTTCTGTCAGCACTACTATATGTATCAGACAGTATTATACCTTTGTGTTTTCGGCACCATTCATGGGAATCTGATGATTGTTTTTCTTTGTTTTTCTTAGAGTGTCATAGCTGATGATGTTTATGAATATAAGATATTGGTGACTTCAAAGAAATGTTCTTAGATGCCACTTTGTCTATACAGATTTTGCGCATAGAGGAGTATGTAATTATAAATGTTTTCTGCAAGTGCTTACATGATTTTTTTACATTTATCTTTAATTTTTCAGGATTGCTAGAATCATGAGTTTTGGATGCATTTCTACTGCTTTGGAGTCAATGGAAACTGAATTTATGATGTTCTATGACAGTCATATAACAAAACTGCTTGTACTTTCTAAGTCAGTGAGCAAATCATTATGTTTAGAGCATCTTTCCTGTTAAGCAATGCTTCTTTGCAACATATTCTTAATATGTTCTTTTTTTTTTTTTTTTTTGCAGATTTTACTTTGAGATTTGACATATTATCAAGTGACAATGAGAGAGAGCACGCTTGTTTCCATTTATGTAATGACATGAATGTGTACAAGCGTGCTCTCTATCGTTGTCATATGATCTGTACAAAGTTGTCTTTTCTCAGTATCTATCTCTGTTGTCGTAAAACAGGTGACTCAACCTTTTTATTCAACTAGAATTTGAATTTTGTGATAATTGTTTTAATGGAACATTAATCATCAGTTTATTGTTATTGTTGTAATTATCCATGTGTGTCTGATCATTTATCTAATCTTTTATGCACATATATGTATTTTTTGTCTAATCATTCATTAATTCTTGATATACTTTTTAACTTTAATATATATCTGTAATCCCTTTTTCGTTGTTGGTGAGTTTGCAATGATTTGCTTCTCAATATGTAATAGTTGCTCTATACAAATGGTTTTTCTGCTTTGCGCCTTTAAGGCACAGGTTAAGTTATTTTTTTTCGAAATATTTTTGCTTTCATTGCATTGAAAATTAAATGTAATACAAGCCTTAAAATTCTTGTTTGATAGGTTATCTTAACCTATGCACAGGTAGAAAAAAAAAAAAAAAACTATTTGCAAGATGTATTGAATTTGTCAAAAAGAAATGGATTCTATTTCTTTGATATCATGGCAAGGTTCTTCAATACACTCTTCGAAGGCTGAGGCACAGCTTATGATAAATATATTAAGATAATAAATCTTTAGTATATGATGACATAATTAAGCACTAAAAATCATTTTCAAACATAATCTTGAACTTTAAATAAGTTTTAGAATGCACCTACATCATTAGTGCATTAAGTAATGAATTGAAGATGTTTCTTATTCTCCAATATAATATTCTAATGAGCTAATCTTATTTTGTTATTTTTATTTATATATGCTGTGCAATTTGTGGTGCAATCAAAGCAACTGTCATTATAATTGTCACCATTGCTGTACCACCACCAATTCTTGCTTCACTACCTTCCTTGCCATGAAAATAAGTGTAGCTACTTTCACTACTACAATTTTTAATGATTCTGCTAGCATTGGGTCTATAATGACAACTACTATAACCATTAGGTGTTCAGTTTAAAATATTGAAGATGGGCTTTTACAGGTGTCTTGTAGATAGAAAGTGCCTCTCTTGGATATCTTGCTTGATATCAACATAAAATTACTGATGATCGAGTGATTTGTATTTTGTAGTAAGAAGGGTACTTTTGTACAAAAAATTTTCCTCATTTTTACAAATTGGTTATGAGATATGAATCTTCTTAAGTTTGATTGACTTTTAACTAGTTAAACAAAGTAATTAAGATTACCAACAAGACATAAAATGTGCTTTCTTCAAGATTTTTACACTGTGTTTTTCCTTTCTTCTTTTCCTTAGATTGGTTCAGTGTTTTTTCTTAACTTCTACTGGAAAAAAAATTAAAGAAAATTGTTTGGGTCATTCCTTATCTAAAATGGACTATATTGCTCAAGTGAAGGTCTTTTATATTGATAGGTTTATCTGTAATGTTAATATTATGTTTTCTTTATTGAAATTTATCATATTTGTTTAATTTGACAAAATGATTTTCTAGACGACTGACCAACGACAATAAGATTTTATCTCATAATTCTCACTTATAAGTTTTAGTGTGAATAATTTTATTTTTAGTTTGCCATTCTCTAGTTGAGATCTAAACTTTAATCACTCAGATGATATGGATTTGAGGGAATGAAGTTATTTCCATCACTAGAAAGAAGAAATAGAAAACTTAATGAGATTTTAGATCCATGTAGCTACGTGTATTATTTGTTTTGTTCCAAGTTTTCAATTAATTAAAGTTATGTTCTTAGGATTGTACTTTGTATCCACTAAAATAGCTAGATTCAGTGGTCCTCTTTTCCTCATTGCACTGATACACACTTATATTAAGAAAGTTGTATCATTGTTAAGATAATAGAATGTGATTTTGGTGTGTTGCAGGTTTTTGTTTGTAGTTTGTGTTTATTTTCACAATCATGTTAAGTTGTTATTATTAGTTTTGATCCATAGTGCTTATTTTTGGCATATTTGAATGATTGTAGGATGTTCTTTTATATGTTGTCAACATTTAAGACAAATTACTCCTTAGATTCCTAATGTAGTAACTATTCATGCTGGTTTTGCAATTTCTTTTTTTGCTTCAAGATTATAAGGTCTATTCTTCTTTTGATTCCATTATTCTTTGTAGGCTGTATACATATTTGGCTTATATGCTGTACGTTGTATAAGAGTTTCCTCATCACCTTGATTTTCACTGATGTGAAAGATAAGTTTGCCTAGGTAACCTCTTTGCTTGTGCTTTTTGGATGTGTCTTATATTTTATAATAACTTTTACTGAAATTTCTACTTGAAGAAGAAAAAATTATTGTTGAAAAGTGTTTGATGATTCCTAATCTAAAATGGAGTAGATTGCTTATTTTATTTTTTGAAGATGTATAATATGGAAATTCTATGTTTTCTTTAGTGAAATTTATCATAAGATTCATAACATTTAAGATTGACATAAAATCGAAGGGATGCCTGATGAATTCAAAAGGAAAATACTTTGGAGATCTTTTAAAGGTAGGTTTATCCTAGGGCTAATAAAGATATCATTGATATGTTGGTTTTATTGGCCCTAAAAGCATCATATGCCATTTTTATCTATTTGGATTTGATAATAAAAATATTTGTATGTCAATAATGTTCTTTACCATGATAAATAACTAACACAAAACAAAGCATTAATAGTATTAATTATCCTATCTTAATAGTACAGGCACTTAGTAGATTGATTAGGAAAACTCAATTACATGACTACTAGCACCATTTGGTTTAAAGAACCAAAATAAGACTCCTGAGTCAATTCTGATAATATAATCTCAATGGTATGATTGTAATCTTTATGATAGTCAGTTTTGTAAGATACAACGACAATTTTAGACAAACTTAAAGTTTGGGCTTTGAACAGTAATAATCCAATATAATCTCCATGATCGATGAATGGGAGTTCGGACGCCTAACTGGCCTGCCCCATTATTGTTTGCTGAAGTTTTAGGACTTTTAATTTACCTAAGTTGAGGCTATTTTTAAACTTTAATAATGATTTTAGTATGATAGTTTTTGTCAGTTTTGATTTCTGAAGTAGTCTAAAAAGTCTTTATAGATACTTATGTGATCTTCATCTTTCTCTAGGATTTTGTCTAATGAAATTGTAAGTGCTTTGTTTTCATTAGGCATGCATGCTTACTGAAATGTCTTCTACTCTTGCTCTTTTTTACATCTTCTTCTCTCTTTATTGCTATGGCATTCTCAGCATGCCGATCATTGCACAAAATAGCCCTTTAAACTGTTACATTTAAATTCTTTTGTTGCATGAATTTCCTGCACTCTTTTGATTCCCAATTGGTTCAAACTAGAATTGATTACTAAACCTTAAGATTTAGTTCTACCATTGCAAAAACTAAAATCCTTTTCTACCTTTAGGCCACCATCATAAGCCCTAATGTTGTAGGTTTCCCCTAATTTGTTCTACTTAACGCATACTTTGGCGTAAAATGTATTAATAGCATGTATTAGTGAATGACTCTCATGTTGGTTTGAAATACAAACGTTTGTAGTTTGTGTTTATTTTAGCAGAGTTAGGATCCAGAGCAAAAGTTCCAATTATTTCTATCTCTGCGGATGGTCCATCCCTGTCCTTTTCTGAGTATCCTTAATTGATTCAAATTGGTCAAGATGAGTCCTCTCAAGCCAAAGGCATTGCTACCTTCGTTGAAGCATTTAGTTGGAAAAACATTATCCTCATTTATGAAGATAATGATTCTGCAAGAGAACTTCTCCCTAAAGTCATCACTTCTCTTGAAGGGACAGATGTTCGTCTTGCCCATCATATTGCCGTTTTAGCATCATCTGCAGATGACGAAATCATTGAGCAGCTCCAGAAGCTCATGAGTTTGCAGACTACTGTGTATGTGGTGCAGACGTCAACCTCTCTTGCATCTCGCTTTTTCTTAAATGCCAAACAACTGGGAATGATAAGTCTAGGGTCTGCTTGGATTGCAACTGATATGATTATGAATTTCTTGCATTCAATGGAACCATCATTCATTGAGTCAATGCAAGGGGTGGTGGGGTTCAAACCTTACATTCCAACATCGAAGGAGCTTCGCAATTTCACTATAAGATGGACGAGCAAAAGTTTATCAAAACTAAAAATTCACAGGAAATGGAGCAAAATGTCTATGGTAATGGACATATGACATGGTTTGGGCTCTTGCAACAGCAGCAGAAAAGGTGAAGGCTGGACATCCTGATATCATACACCAAGAAACCAGATTGATTATGAACTTCACGACCATCCTCTCTTCAGAAAGTGGTTTGTTATTTATTGATGAGATATTGCAGACTAGATTCAAGGGTATAAGTGGTGGCTTTCAACTTGCTAATGCCAGGCTGATCCCTAAGGAATTTGAAATAGTAAATGTATTCAAGGGAGAAAGAATAGTTGGTTACTGGACTCCAGAAAATGGAATTACCAAAATAACGAAGCAAGACAACCGATATGAGATGAATTCGACATCATCCAGTAAACTTGAAGCTGTTATTTAGCCAGGAGGAAATATGAACATTCCAAAAGGTTGGTCTCTGTGTGGTAAGAAGTTGAGGATTGCGGTTCCAATGAAAAATGGCCGATTCAGCGAATTAATTAACCTTCAGTGTAGATGTGTTTAAGGCAGCCATTGAAACTTCAGATTACGAGGTAAAGTATGAGTTTATCCCGTTTGAAAATGCCAGCGGATCAGCGGCTAGATACTACAGTGATCTTATCCATCATGTTTATCTCAAGGTGAGAATGCTTTTCCAGGCAATAGCAGGTTGTAGAGTAGACTTGTAGTTAATGAGATTGCGAAATGTTAATGTTTAGCTTTTCCTTTCAACTTAATTAATATACATTCCCTTTCTTATGACATATTTCTTTAATGTGAGTATAGTATATCACTATATAGTAATTGCAATGTGTGATTTACATATTCTTTCTTATGATCAACGGAGTAGAATTATGATGCTGTTGTGGGAGATACAACTATCACCGCCTTCAGATTTTCAGAGGTTGATTTCACATTGCCATACACTGACTTAGGCGTTGGAATGGTATTGCGAAAAACCAACAAAAACAATATGTGGATTTTCCTGAAGCCTCTTGCTGGGAATCTGTGGATAACCACTGCTGCTTTCTTTATTTTCACTGGCTTTGTGGTTTGGCTTATTGAACATCCCATCAACGATGAGTTCCAAGGCCCACCAGCTAAGCAAATTGGAACGATCTTTTGGTTCTCCTTCTCAACTCTTGTATTTGCCCAAAGTAAGTACTCTAAATATACATGTTGACTTAATGCATGTACGCTTTAATCACAATTAACTCAGAGCTAACTGCATGCAATCTTCTTACTACAATTCAAATCTGCCGGCGAGAAGCTCTTGAGCAACTTGTCAAAGTTTGTTGTTATAATATGGGTGTTCGCTGTGCTTATATTATGCTTAAGCTATACTGCAACTTTGAGTACCATGTTAGCAGTTCAACATATTCAATGGATCTCAATGGATGACTCCATAGGATATCATTCAGCTGTTTCACTCCAAGGAGCTGGTAGCAACTTAAATTTTGTAAATCCGGGGGTAAAGATATACCAATCTCCACTTGAATATGCCAATGCTTTACAATTGGGAAGTAAGAACGGTGGTGTGTCTGCCATTATGATGAAATACCATACATTAAAGTATTCCTTGCCAGTACTCTGCTGATTATATCATGCTAAAATCCAATTCTACATCAGGTGGGTTCGGCTTCGTAAGTATTTTTTTCAGAATAAAATCTAATTACTAAATGAAACAATTAATATTCACCCATGATTTTAATTTGTTGATTGTCTTTGTTGATTTAATCCCTGGTCCAAGACATTTCAGGTGCAATTTTGAGGCTAAGAGAGGGAGGAAAGCTGCAAATGATAGAAAATGCATGGTTCAACAGTGAGTCAAGCTTTTCAAACCAGGACTCTACTACGACTAACCCCAGCAGCCTAAACCTTGATAGCTTTGGGGGTTTGTTTCTTATTACTGGGATCTGTTCAACTTCAGCTCTACTCATATGCATATATCAAAAACGTCAATGCCTGACAATCAGAGACTTCAAATTCTACCTACGCAGTAGCCTAGATTCTGTGGAAAGGTACTTCTATAAGTCCAAAATAAAATTCCATAGCTTACAAACTGGATTAAAGTAGGAAAACTTGCAATTTGTACACAGTATCTGTTTATTTTAAGTTCAAAATGCATCAGTATCTAAAGAAGGTAATGCAATATGTTTAACAAAGAATAAAGAAAAAGATAATTTATTAAAAAAATGTAAAGGATAATTTTATTATAATTTCAAAATAATAAAAAGTGTAAAAACACTTCCTCGAGTTTTTCGATTGATTTGAAGTCTATACATAGTTAAAACAATTTTGGAATCAAACCACACTATCTTTAGAACTAATTTAATATTATTGTTGAAAGTAATTTTTGTATTTAAAAATTGTTTTTTTACTTAACTTTATTACTAAACAACGAAAAAAAATGGCTTTTCAGTTTAAAAGTCTGACTTTGTAACTAAAATAAAAAACACCTAAAATGTGCTTTTATAATAAAAAGTATTTTTGGATAAAATTATTAAATTATCATATATTTTTAATATTTTATTATTTTATGTGTATAATTTTAGACATTTTAATTACTCATGACATTTTTGTACAGCAATATTAAATACTTACTCCCTCCGTTCAAAATATTTGTTATGTAATGATATTCATGGAATTTAAATTTTTTTCTATTTTAATGCATTTATTATTAAATTTTAAATTTTTTATAAAATTAAAATTTCATGATTTTTAATGTCAAAAAATTAAAAATCATAAAAAATAATTTTAAAATATAAAAAATTAAAAATTTTAGATATTCAAAAAAAATATGATATAATTTTGAGACATCTCAATAAAAAAAGATTAAAAAAAAAGACAAAATAGTAGAATTTTTAATTACATTTTTTGTCATATTTTTTAAATATATATTTTTCAATCACAACTGAAATACTAAATTAGCCCTAAATTACATTTTGAGTGCCAAAGGAAATGCTAAACCAATCTTAGTTATTTATATCTAAGTTTGATTTGATGAATAAAAAAAACACTTTCGACATACAAAAATTTGCTTACCGTCGTATTAACTTCTTTATTTATCTTAAACAACTAAATGCTTTATTTTTACTGTAAATGCTTGTCTTTTAAAAACAAACAATTATTTTAATAAAAATATTTAAAGAAATTATCTTAATACAAAATTAAAATCAATTAAAAAAATAGCCACCCAAATCAAATTTATAGCATCGCTATACTGCTAAGATAGCTATTGAATAATAATCTTCTGTCTTGAACCCCTGTTTTTTTTTTGTCTGGAAACGAGGAAAAGCTTTGGTTCTTGTAGCCATCCGCCAGGACCACAAAGGACAACGTCGTAATCCAAGCAACATGGAGCATCTTAGTGATTTTATCCCTACTTCTAAGGAATAAAAAAAAATTTAAATGCTCAAATTGGTACATATAATATTTAGAATGATTTTAATTATTGATCAAACGTTTTATTTTATATAATAAAATTTTAACGTTTTTGAATGTACCAAATAAGGATTTCCCGTAACAGAAAAATGAAAGTGAGCGGCACGCTCCGTTAACTAGCGTGAAATCTTAAAATTTAATGCTGTCATGTCAATTTTTGCCCATTTGGCATGACATGGGCTCATTTATTAGATTTTGGGCACGAAAGAAAAAGTCTAACATTAAAAATTAAAGAATTAAACCTAACTTTATAACAAAATCATAAATTAAAGCAAATTATTATTGGAAAGAAAACTGTTCTGCATAATTGAAGTAAAGAAGAAAGCTCAAAACCAAGCTTTTCTTTTAATAAAAAAACAAAAAACCTAGATTTTCTCTTCTCGCCTTTCTATTTTTTCATGATTTTTAATCGAATTGAAAAAAAAAAATTTAAATCCCTACCCTTTGTCTGATTGAAAAAAATAAGATTTTGAATAAAAAATACTACAATCCTAAAATCCCCAACTTCGTTGCACATAAACAGTAATAAAAGTGAAAAAAACACAAACATAGATATTCAAACCGATTGAAATGATATGATTAAAGTTGAATCAAATTCGGTTTAATTTTTTAAATATTATATAATATTATAAATTTTAAAATTTTAAATTAATTTTTATATAATTTTATTTAAATTAAATTAAATTTTATTGATTTGATTTAATTTAGTTTAGTTTATTAATTTTTAAAATTTAATTTTTAATTTAGATATTATTTTTATATAAAAATTTAATTTATTTAAATAAATTTAATATAAAATTATTTTTTTAATAAAATTTTATACAATATATAAATCAATTGAATTTATTTTTTTAATTTTTATCTTTTAGTTCAAAATTCGATTTAAATTTAATCTGAATGAAGTAAAAAATTCAATCCTAATGGAATCAACCACAATAATTTCATATCGTTTCGATTTTCTTTATTTTCTTCTCGACCCTTTTCCCAGGCGATATTTTTTATCTCACCCCTACCCCAGGCAACGAAGACACCGTAGCACTCATCACATCCTTTCGCACCCAACTTGAGACCCGACTCCAAACCACTAAAAAAACTCAGCCATGGAGACCCAGCATCCCTCTCTTCGCATCGTCTCCTCCTTCAACCACCGCTCCTTCCCTTCCTCACATCCAAAAAGATCTCCCATCCAGCCAACATCTACTATCCCATTCTAAAGCAACTCGCCCTTGTTAAACCTGAACAAGGTAATAAAACCGTTGACAAGATTCAAACTTTGTTTATGGAGCTGGCTGCATCCTACGGTTACGGAGAAAGAAGAAAATAACAAAAAAAAAAAGGGTTGAGATGCGTGCTTTTAGTGGGAAAAAAGGGGAAGGGCAGAAGAAAAAAGAGAGAAAAAAACAAAAATAGTTTGATCTTTTTTAAAAATAAATCTTATTTTAATTTTTTTACCTCAAATGCACACGTGGCTTTTCTCTTACCACCTATGTTATTAATAGATTTAATGGACGCGTGTATTGCACTTTCGACTTTCCTTTACAAAATTTCCTTATTTAACATATCTAAAAATGATTGATTTTAATTTAAATTAAATAAAATATTTGATCTGTAATTCAAAATCATCCAAATCTATAATTAAGCATTTAGTCTTAAAAAAACTAAAACATTTGACCGTTAAACCCACGCCCCACTGCACCTCACATCCAAATTGACTCCCCACCAACCTTGGAAAATGACCCTTTTAAACATCCCTTCCATCCTAACTGTACGTTTCCTTCACGAGCTGTAAAGCCACGGTAACAATCAGGTACAGTTGTGCACAGGGCAAGGATCTAATCCTATTTGGTCTTGTACTTATGTGCTTTTG
This sequence comes from Durio zibethinus, assembly GCF_047325235.1. Lineage (NCBI taxonomy): Eukaryota > Viridiplantae > Streptophyta > Magnoliopsida > Malvales > Malvaceae > Durio > Durio zibethinus. The sequence continues at coordinate 9,242,112 of NC_143182.1, read as the reverse complement.
GTTTTTCAATCTTATATTGTACCGTACGATACAACGTCTTAAGATTTGGACCGTTGGATCAATCCATTTGTATGATCCTTGACAAAGAGGCGGATTTCGAAACGATACCCTCGTATCATCAATTGCAATTATGCAAGAGCTCTCTTCAAACCTTTTAATTATCACTAATTATTAATCTTTTTTATTAATATAGTATTTTTCTTTTTTTTTTAATTTTTTTCTTTTCCTGGAATTGGATGGAAAACTGTTGGAATTCTCCATTGTTTTCATCTACCATTTATTAATCATTAATCTTTTGTTTTCTTCTCTCTTTTTTTTTTTATTTATTTTTCTGGAGAAACGCTTCCTTCTTTTCACCTTTTTCTTTCCACCAAATGTTTTGTTTTTGACTATGCAGCAGTGCAAATGGCCTAGTGGGTACTTTCTGCTTCATATATAATTTTTAATGTTTTTCCTGGTTGAAGAATTGGGTTTGGATCTGGGAATTCAGGTTCAAGGTTGTTCATCATCAAGGTTTTCTGAACTTTGTTTTAGGCTCTCTCTTTTTCTGTGAATTTTAAGGTTAGGGTTGTTTATGCTTGTAAAATTTTAGCATATTTTAAGTCTTTTTGCTTTTAATTGTTTTCCTAAGACTTTTTTTTTTTTGGCTTTGAGTGAGAAAAACTCATCTTTGTTTCTTCTAGAAATCTTAATAATGCTTTAGTTTGGACTTTATTTTTAGGTCTTTTTTTTTTTAAACCGACTTGGTCTTGGTTGCTGAGAAATATGGAGAAAACAAAGACTAGAAAAATTTTGGTTTATTTGCTCTTTTTGTGTGTTTGTGTGCGTGTGTTTAAACAATATTATTGGCTATTTTTTTAATAAAAAATTTGCAAATCTTAAGTTGTTTGATCAGTTTTTTAAATTGTTTATCCTTAGTCCTTAGAAATTGTTTATGGCTGAAGCTAGGCCTTTATAATATATATGCATGATTACATCTAAAAGTTCCCCCTTTTTCCATCAGCTTGTCCTGTTAGGGAGACTCTGGTGGGTTTTTGGTGATAACTAGCTGCATCTATAACGAAAACTATAGATAGGATAGGAAAGGTTCCCAGGATATTTCTTTGTAAATTTAGATCAAAGTTGTCATTTGTCACTGTATGTGATATTACTTATTTTCAGAATCAATGCTTTCAAAATTATGTTTTATGGAACTATCTTGTCTTGAATCCTATGCTGTTACCTGATATTTTGACTTTTGATTCTCGTTATATGTTTTTAATTATCCAAAGTTCAAATTCCTGTCTGTTAAAAGGAAACCCCATCTACTTTCATGTTTGAAAAGAACCCATATTTCTGTCAGCACTACTATATGTATCAGACAGTATTATACCTTTGTGTTTTCGGTCCTATTCATGGGAATCTTATGATTGTTTTTCTTTGTGTTTCTTCGAGTGTCATAGCTGATGATGTTTATGAATATAAGATATTGGTGACTTCAAAGAAATGTTCTTAGATGCCACTTTGTCTATACAGATTTTGCGCATAGAGGATTATGTAATTATAAGTGTTTTCTGCATGTACTTACATGATATTTTTACATTTATCTTTAATTTTTCGGGATTGCTAGAATCATGAGTTTTGGATGCATTTCTACTACTTTGGAGTCAATGGAAACTGAATTTATGATGTTCTATGACAGTCAATATAACAAAACCGCTTGTACTTTCTAAGTCAGTGAGCAAATCATTATGTTTAGAGCATCTTTTCTGTTAAGCAATGCTTCTCTGCAACATATTCTTAATATGTCCTTTTTTTTTTTTTTTGCAGATTTTACTTTGAGATTTGATATATTATCAAATGATAATGAAAGAGAGCACGCTAATTTTTATTTATGTAAGGACATAGTTGTGTACAAGCGTGCTCTTTATCGTTGTCATATGATCTGTACAAAATTATCTTTTCTCAGTATCTATCTTTGTTGCCGCAATACAGGTAACTCAACTTTCTCATACAGCTAAAATTTGAATTTTGCGTTAATTCTTTTAATGAAACATTAATCATCAATTTATTGTTTGATCATTTATCTATTGTTTTATGTACATATGTGTATTTTTTGTCTAATCATTCATTAGTTCCTGATATACTTTTTAACTTTAATATATATTTGTAATCCCTTCTTCGTTGTTGGTGAGTCTACAATGATTTGCTTCTCAAGATGCAATAGTTGCTCTATACAAATGGTTTTTTTGCTTTGCGCCTTTAGGGCACAGGTTAAGTTATTTCTTTCAGAAATATTTTTGCTTTCATTGCATTGAAAATTAAATGCAATACAAGCCTTAAAATTCTTGTTTGATATGTTATCTTAACCTATGCACAGGTAAAAAAAAAAAAACCATTTGCAAGATGTATTGAATTTGTCAAAGAGAGAGATGGATTATATTTCTTTGATATTATGGGAAGGTCTTTCAACACACTCTTCGAACATTAAGGCACAGCTTATGATAAATATATGAAAATAATAAATATTTAGTATATGATAACATAATTAAGCACTAAAGATCATTTTCAAACTTAATCTTGAACTTTAAATAAGTTTTGGAATACACCTACATCATTAATGCATTAAGTAATGAATTGAAGATGTTTCTTATTCTCTAATATAATATTCTAATGAGCTAATCTTGTTTAGGTATTTTTATTTATATCTGCTGTGTAATTTGTGGTGCAATCAAAGTAACTGTCATTATAATTGTCACCATTGTTGTACCACCACCAATTCTTGCTTCACTACCTTCCTTGCCATGAAAATAAGTGTAGCTATTTTCACTACTACAATTTTTAATGATTCTACTAGTATTGGGTCTATAATGACAACTACTATAACCATTAGGTGTTCAGTTTAAATTATTGAAGATGGGCTTTGGTAGGTGTCTTATAGATAGGAAGTGCCTGTTTTGGATATCTTGCTTGATATCAACATAAAATTACTGATGATAGAGTGATTTGTATTTTATAGTAAGAAGGGTACTTTTGTCCAAAAATTTTCCCTCATCTTTACAAATTGGTTATGAAATATGAATCTTCTTAAGTTTGATTGACTCTTAATTACTTAAACAAAGCAATTAAGATTACCAACAAGACATAAAAGCTGCCTTCTTTAAGACTTTTACACTGTGTTTTTTCTTTCTTCTTTTCCTTGGATTGGTTAAGTGTTTTTTCTCAACTTCTATTGAAAAAAAAATTGGAAAAAATTGTTTAGGTTATTCCTTATCTAAAATGGACTATATTGCTCAGATGAAGGTCCTTTGGATTAGTAGTTTATCTGTAATGTTAATATTATGTTTTCTTTATTGAAATTTATCATATTTGTTTAATTTGACAAAATGATTTTCTAGATGACTGGCCAATGGCAATAAGATTTTGTCTCATAATTCTCACTTATAAGTTTTATTGTGAATAATTTGATTTTTAGTTTGCCATTCTCTAGTTGAGATCTAAACTTTAATCACTCAGATGATATGGATTTGAGGGAATGAAGTTATTTTCATCATTAGAAAGAAGAAATGGAAAACTCATTGAGATGTTAGATCCATATAGCTACATGTATTATCTATTTTGTTTCAAGTATTCAATTAATTAAAGTTATGTTCTTAGGATTGTACTTTGTATCTACTTAAATAGCTAGATTCAGTGGTCCTTTTTTCCTCATTGCACTAATACACACTTATATTAAGAAAGTTGTATCATTGTTACGGTAACAGAATGTGATTTTGGTGTGTTGCAGGTTTTTGTTTGTAGTTTGTGTTTGTTTTCACAATCATGTTAAGTTTTTATTGTTAGTTTTGATCCACAGTGCTTATCTTTGGCATATTTGAATGATTGTAGGATGTTCTTTTATATATTGTCAACATTTAAAACAAATTATTTGTTAGATTCCTAATGTAGTACTTATTCATGCTGGCTTTGCAATTTCTTTTCTTAATTCAAGATTATAGGGTCTATTCTTCTTTTGATTATATTGTTCTTTGTAGGCTGTATACATATCTTGCTTATATGCTGTGTGTTGTATAAGAGTTTCCTTGTCACCTTGATTTTCGCTAATGTGAAAGATAAGTTTGTCTAGGTAACTTATTTGCCACTGCTTTTTGGATGTGTCTTATATTTTATAATAACTTTTACTGAAATTTTTACTTGACAAAGAAAAAATTAATGTTGAAAAGTGTTTGATGATTCCTAATCTAAAATGGAGTGGATTGTTTATTTTATTTTTTGAAGATGTATAATATGGAAATTCTATGTTTTCTTTAGTGAAGTTTATCATAAGGTTCATAACATTTAAGATTGACATAAAATCGAAAGGATGCCTGATGAATTCAAAAAGAAAATACTTCGGAGATCTTTTGAAGGTAGTTTTATCCAATGGCTAATAAAGATATCATTGGTATACTGGTTTTATTGGCCATGCATGCATCAAATGCCATTTTCATCTATTTGGATTTGATAATAAAAATATTTGTATGTATGTCAATAATGTTCTTTACCATGATAAAAAAACTAATACGAAGCAAAGCATTAATAGTATTAATTATCTTATCTTAATAGTACAGGCAACTTAGTAGATTGATCGGGAAAACTCAATTACATTACTGCTAGCACTATTTTGTTTTAAAGAACCAAAATAAGACTCCTGAGTTGATTTTGATAATATAATCTCAATGATATGATTGTAATCTTTGTTATATTCAATTTTGTAAGATGTAGCGGTAGTCTCAGACGAACTTAAAGTTTGGGTTTTGAATAGTAATAATCCAATGTAATCTTCATGATCTATCGATGAGAGTTCAGACGCCTAATTGGCCTGCCCCATTATTGTTTGCCGAAGTTTTAGGGCTTTTAGTTTACCTAAGTTAAGGCTCATTTTAAACTCTAATAATGATTTCAGCAGGATAGTTTTAGTCAGTTTTGATTTTTGAAGTAGTCTAAAAAGTCTTTATAAGTACCTATATGATCTTCATCTTTCTCTAGGATTTTGTTTAATGAAATTGTGAGTACTTTGTTTTCATTAGGCATGTATGCTTAGTGAAATGTCTTATACTCTTGCTCTCTTCGTCATCTTCTTCTCTTTTTATTGCTATGGCATTTTCAACATGCTGATCATTGCACAAAATAACCCTTTAAACTTCTACATTCAAACTTTTTTGTTACATTAATTTCTTGCACTCTTTTGATTCTTAATTGGTTCAAACCAGAATTGATTCCTAAACCTTAAGATTTAGTTCTACCAATGCAAAAACTAAAATCATTTTCTACCTTTAGGCCACCATTATAAGCCCTAATGTGGTAGGTTTCCCCTAATTTGTTCTACTTAACGCATACTTTGGCGTAGAATGTATTAATAGCATGTATTAGTGAATGACTCTTATGTTGGTTTGAAATGCAAACGCATGTGGAGGAATTGACTTTATTAAAGATATTAATAGATAATGTAAACAGATTTTTAATTGCTAAAAAAAATTTATACATTTTATTGTAGTTTCTTGATATTGTTAAATCTTGTTTGGAAAAATTGATAAATTTATTTAGAAAATTTGTTGGGATATCTATATATATTGAATTTATCTGGTTTGAGATGAAGGTTTGTTGATCTACTATAATTGGTTTTTATATTTGTATAAATTAAGGAATTGGGTTTATTTATTTTCTGTAGGATAAGTGATGTATAGACATAAAACATTGTGTTTGATAGGAGAGAGAGAGTCTTTCAATCATCTCATTTGTTTGGTAGGAAGGAAATAGGAAGAAGAAAAATGAGTGGATTTATACCTTTTCCTTCTCTCCAAATCCAATCCTTCCAAATATGAGAAGAAAATACTTATTCAACTTAAATTAACAATTTTATCTCTAACATCTTTCTTTCCCTTTATTTTCCATCCTCCAAACAAACACATTGAAGGAAAAATAACTTTCCTTTTATGTTTGCTCACCTTTTTCCCTTCTTTCCATTTTCTTTCCTTCCTACCAAATATAGTGTAAGAGATATAAAATATAAATACTAAGAATATTTGAGATCGTGGCCTTCATTAGTTGTATGATTGATTTAAGTTAGAATGATATCTTTAACTTGAAATCTTATGCTTCTTTCAAGTTATTGAATATACAGTCAAGGGTTTTATTTTACTATTTTTTTTTGTGTTATTAGCATTTTCTAAATGTTTAGCAATTATTTTGTCAAAATTCTATGTTTTTTTCTTTTCCTTGCAATATAGAACAAGTTTATGAGATTTGAGCAGCGTTATATGTTAGGTTTTATGAGATATCTTCAGCTGTTATGTTTCTTTGGATTTTTCATCTGCCAAAATGTAACCAATCCTACTTCAAAGAAACCATTGGATTTCAACCCTAATTTATTGTTTAAAGTCATAGCATAGTTCAAAAATAGCTTTCTAAACCTTGATTTTTTTCGTAAAGTATCCATACTTTTAAATTTTGACCTCAGGTAACTCTAAAACCTAAAAGTTACTGCATAAAACCCATATTTTCATTACTGAAAATTTTCATTCATCCAAAGAAAGCAGGAATGCTGGATAACTTACTATAAATAGTACAAAGCTACAGAATAGCGCTGAAACAACCGCAACCACCAGATAAAAAATAAGACAAAGGGACCCTCATGAAATAGCAAATCAAAACATCTAATCCCTAACTTTGACAAAAAGCTTTGGTTAAGGCTTGTTCGTTGTAACAGAGGAGTCTGTATACTCTTTTTTCCTACTTTCCAACAAGGCATCATGATCAAGAAACCTCTCATCCTCCTCTTAGCTAGCATCTCATTGTCATATTGAGAAAAATTTTGGAGGTAAGTGCCCTCACTTCCTCTTTTCCTTTAACCTCATTGTTCTCCTAAAAAAATTGAATTTCATTCAAAGATAAAGGTGTTCAAGGTTTCAAATCCTTCTTTTTTCTTCTTTAATTTCGTCATTTTGTTATGTTCTTTTTAATTTGCCATTTCAATTTTCTTCAACAAAATAAAAAAGAGGAAAACATATATATGATCTTGAGTTTGCCCTCTTGTGCTTGTTATCTTAATTTTTCATGGTGTATTTTGAAGTGTAAAAATTTGTGACAAATATAATTAGACCTGCGATTTATGTATTTGTGTCATATAAAATATTGAAAGCTGTGTATTCTCGTTGTGTTTTATACAAAAATTACTTGTCACAATTCATGTCAACATAAAAACATGAAACATATATTTTTTTATTTGTTAAACTCATATATAATTATTGTTAAAATTTTAGATAACGTCACATTTATCCTTTTTTTGTGTCGTATTCATATCACGTCATTATATTATATTTTAGATTGTTAGGCCTAATGGGTCTACCTATGGTAATATTTTGTTGTCCAAATGATAGGTGATGTAGAGACAAAAAAAACTCTAATAGTGTGTTCGGTAAAAGGGAAGAGAAAGGAAAGATGGTGAAAAAAAAAGATTACCTTGTTTACACCTTTTTCTTTCATTTGGTAGGAAGAAAATAGGAAGCAAGATGGAAAATGATTGGATTTATGCCTTTTCTTTCTCTCTAAATCCAATCCTTCCAAATGTAAGAGGAAAATACCCATTCAACTTAAATTAACAATTTTATTTATAATATTACCCCTAACATCTTTTTTGCCCTCTATCTTTCATTCCAATACCAAACTGCAAACACAATGAAGGAAAAATAACTTTCCTTCCTCCCATTCCTTTTTATTCCTCACATTTTCCCCTTCCCACCACTTTCTTTCCTACCAAACATAGTGTGAGAAAAATAAAAAAATAAATACTAAGAATATTTGAGATTGTAGCCTTCATTAGTTGAGTGATTTAAGTTAGAATGGATACTATTAAGTTGAAATATTATGCTTCTTTCAAGTTAATGTACATACTGTTGTCTTGAGCAGAGATTTAAATTGTAGTTGTGATCGTATTTTCGGTTTGTCATGTTTATTATAGTTACAAACATAACAGATAAGATAACAGTAATCACGCTTATCGCGATCGTGAAATTTTTTTATTTTTGAACAACTCATCACAAATGAAGTAAATATTATGGATACTCATTAACACTCATATTTTATATTATTTAAAAAATTTTAAAACATTTTAATTACATTTTTTACATGATAAAATTAATTATTTAACATTTTTTTAGTATTATAGCTTAATAGTCAATATAATCATTTAAAAGGTATTCAATAAGATATTCATAAATTTTACAAACATAACTAATATAACAAAATATAATTAAAAAATAGTATCATATGTGAAATTAATTGAAAAAAATATAATAGATGAAATTTTATTTTATCAATTAACAAATTAAATCAATAGTTAGCAACTTAATTTTAATTAAATAAAAAAATAACTAAAAATAAAATTGATTACAACAAAATTTTAATGTAAAATTAATTATTTTTAAATAATACTTATACATATAGAACACTTATAAAAATAAATTTACTAATCATCATCTTTTATTCTCTTTCAATATCAATTTAAATAAAAAATTTCACAAGTTCTTATTTCTCACCAAACTTTCCCTCTTAAATTTTTATCTAAACAATAAAATAAAAAAATAATAAATTTTTTATTTTTAAACGCCATCATGTGATTGAATATCCTCTATTTATTCTCTACCTACTTCATTCTCCATGCCTCTTTCTTTCCTACCATTTTCTTTACATTTTTTTCAATTCCTTCATCTCATGATACACGGTAAACCGTCACCAATGTTACACCCATACCTTTTGCTTCAATTCTATCTTCAAATCTCATCTTATTTCTATCAAGATTGAAAAAAAAGAAAAACCCATACCACTGTTACAGTTGGAAGGGGTTGCAAAATTTTTAAAAAGCAATAAAATATGAAAAAAAAGATACATTTAAGTGAATATCTTGTTATTTTCTTAGATTAATTCTTTCTTTTATTTGTAAATTGAAATGTAAAGTTGTTGTTGATTGATTGTTATGATTTGTGATTGGTTTTTTTCCTTTTTTTTTTTTTTTGGACTTGATAGTAGCTATAGTGATATGTTTTTGTCATTATTTTTCATTGTGCCGTTATTTGTGGCCGTGAAAGACTATTATATATGTGAATCGATTCTTACATCTTAATAACGATAGATAACGATTTTAGTAGGTGCCGCCATCGTAAAATAGCAGTCGCTATTTCGCAACCCAACCACTTTTTAATTCATTGGTCTTAAGTTTAAAATGCCAAGTATTCTAGTAATTTCTAGAGATCTAGAAATTGTAGGTTTTGAGAACAGGGAATTAAAAAGTGATTTTGTAGTAGAGGTACCACCAAAATCGTTATCCACCACTATTATAGTGTAAGAACCGATTCACATATATAATGGTCTTTTGCAACTGCAAATAGCGACATAACGAAAAATAGTAGCAACAACGGATCGCTATAACACAAGTCCGAAAAGAAGAAAAAAAATCAATCGCAAATCACAACAATCAATCAATAACAACTTTATGTTTCAATTTACAAACAAAAAAAGAAATTAATCTAAGAAAATAACAAGATATTCACTTAAAAGTACCTTTTTTTTCACATTTTGTTGCTTTTTTAGAAATTTCGTAACCCTTTCCAATTGTAATGATTGTATGGGTTCTTTCTTTTTTTTCAATCTTGATAGAGATGAAATGAGATTTGAAGATAGAATTGAAGCAAAAAGTATGGGTGTAATATAAGGTGGTTTGCTATGTATTGTGAGATAAGGGAATTGAAAAAGATGCAAAGAAAATGAATGGGGAAGATAGAGACACGGGGAATAAAGTAGGTAGAGAAGAAATAGAGGATATTGGGTCACGTGATGGTGTTTAAAAATAATAATTTTTTTTTATTTTATTGTTTAAATAAAAATTTAAGAGAGAAAGTTTGGTGAGAAATAAGAATTTGAGAAATTTTTTATTTAAATTGAAAGAGAATGAAGGATGATGATTAGTAAATTTATTTTTATAAGTGTTTTATATGTGTAAGTATTATTTAATAATCATTAATTTTACATTAAAATTTTGTTATAATTAATTTTATTTTTAATTGCATTTTTTTGTTTAATTAAAGTTAAGTTGCTAACAATTGATTTAATTTGTTAATTGATAAAATAAAATTTTCATCTATTATATTTTTTCAATTAATTTTACATATGGTACTATTTTTTAATTCTATTTAATTATATTAATCATGTTTGTAAAATTTATGAATATCTTATTAAATAACTATTAAATGAGTATATTGACTGTTAAGCTATAATACTAAAAAAATATTAAATAATTGGTTTTATCATATAACAAATGTAATTAAAATGTCTTAAAAATTTTTAAATAATATAAAATACGAGTGTTTATGATTATCCATAATATTTACTTCATTTGTGATGAATTGTGTAAAAAAAAAAAAAAAATTTATGATCGTGATAACGTAATTATCGTTATCTTATTTATTCTATCTGTAATCGTAATAAATATAATGCGATCGCAATCACAATTTAAATCTTTGTTTGAGAGTTTAAGGGTTTTATTTTACTGTTTTTCTTGTGTTATTAGCATTTTCTAAATGTTTAGGATTTATTTTTCTTCGAATTCAATAATTCCCTATGGCCTGCATCTTTATTAAAGTCCTTATTGGACTAGGAATGATATCAGTCTACGTATATACCTATGTTTTTTTCTTTTCCTTGCAATAGAGAACAAGTTTATGAGATTTGAGCAGCTGTTACGTTTTCTTTGGATTTTTCATCTACCAAATTCTAACAAATCCTACTTCAAAATAACCATCAGATTTCAACCCTAACCCTAATTTATCGTTTAAAGTCATAGCATAGTTCCAAAAATAGCTTTCTAAACCTTGATTTTTTTTTTCATTGATTGTTAAACTCGTATGAAAATGCCGTTGTAGGCCCTAATTCTTTTCATAAGTATCCATGCTTTTAAATTTTGACCTCAATTAACTCTAGAACCTAGAAGTTACCATATAAAACCCATATTTTCATAAATTCCTGCGACTATTTTCTGGGATACCTGAAAATTTTCTTTCACCCAAAGGAAGCAGGAATGCTGGATTAACCTACAACAAAGAGTACAAAAGCTGTAGAATAGCACTGAAGCAACAGTAACGAGCAGATAAAAAGTAAGATAAAGATACCCTCATGAAACAAATCAAAACATCTAATCCCCAACTTTTACAGAGAGCTTTGGTTAAGGCTTCTTGGTTATGTCAAAATAGTCTGCATACTCTTTTTTCCTGCTTTCAACAAGGCAACATGATCAAGAAACCTCTGATCCTCCTCCTAGCTAGCATCTCATTGTCATATTGAGGAATATGGAGGTAAGTGCCATCATTTCCTTTATTCCTTTAACCTTATTGTTCTCTTAGAAAAATTTAATTTCATCCAAAGATAAAGGTGTTCAAAGTTTCAAATCCTAGATTTTTCTTCTTTAATTTCATCATTTTGCTATGTACTTTTAATTTTCCACTTTGATTTTCTCCAACAAAATAAAAAAGAGGAAAGCACACATATGATCTTGAATTGGCCCTCTTGTACTTGTATCTGGGTGGAGCAATTTTGTGCCTATAACAACATCACAGTGCTCGTTATCTTAAATTTTCATGATCTTTTCTGAAGTGTAAAAATTTGTGACAAATATAATGGGTGTATCTATGGTAATTCTTGGAGACATAATTTGCCTATTGCATTCATCTCAATATTTATAGGTAAGAAAAAGAAATGTTCTTTTAAATCTGTGTTATTGTTTAATTGCACGTCAAGATGAGAATACTTCAACAAAGTCTTGCATCCAATAAACTAATTGTGTTTTGATACTTTTGCAAGGCATTATGGAGAATGAACTAAAAGAAATCATCTTGAGTTGGTTTGTGACTGAATTAAGTGGGTAATTAATTAATAGTAGCGGCACATCTTGTTTTATGGTGTGTATTGTTGCAATTGAAAGTTGGTCTATTAATTTTAAACTTTTTTAGGGTTTACCAGGCAAAAATGGGGCGAGTATTGTTCAGTGAGGCATTCTGGTGAAATTAGACCTAATCAAAATATTTAAATTGTTAAGTGAGGGTTGAAGAATAGTTTATATATTCACTAACATGATCCCTATTGTGTAAATCACTTGGTTGAAAGCCAATCAAAGTTTTGGTTGATCGTATATACGTATAGATTAGCCCTTTTGAGCTTTAGATCTTCTATGTGCCATATATATATATACATATATATATATATATATATGTGTGTGTGTATGCGCTCATTTTAATTTAGGCTGCCTTTGACTATGTTTTGTGGTTATTGGTAACCAGTTTATCTACATAAATGCGGTTGGAGGTCATTAATTAGCAGTTTCTTCTATATTTATGCTAACATTAGAATTTTATTCAATATTTGAAAACTGATTTACATTCTTATTAGCTTTGGATTGATATTTTCTTCTGTAAGTATTCTCTGCATCTTTCATTCTATCCTTCAATTTGTCAGTATTTCGTCTCAAATATACAAAAATATTGAGTTGCTGCAAAGAGGACTGGCGTAATTCAAGATGCATACCCCTCTCTAGTATACTTGCAGATAATTAACATGCTGCCTTTTTTCCCTTAATTATCATGTATACATATTAAATTGCAATTGAGTTTGTTTTGTTTTAATTAAACGTTCGATTTCCACATTTTGGCATGCTATTGAAGTCTGATGCTAGGACTGTTAGTGTCCTTTTACCATCTTTTAGTTGGTGAAGCAATAGCTTACCAATGCGAGGATCAGTAAGTGGCCGCCAAGAGGAAGATAAACCACACTGAGACTGAGACACGATACAGATTCTTGCAGGAGGCAGCAGTGGGAAATTTTTTGCGATGGGCGAAAGCTTGACGAAGCAGTGCCACATAGAGGTAGAAGGCCCACCGGTGGTGAACTTCTTTTCTCATAGAAGAAGCAATGATTCTTTTAATCCTCTTTTTGGGTCATAATTCATGTTTTCTTTTTTTTTTTAGGATTCTGTATATTGCCCCTTCAATAAAAAAAGTAATGTTGCTTTTTTAGTATGATTGATCTTGCCTGCATGAAAGAAGCTCTGTGCCTGGATGCTTAGGTTGAGTTGTGAACTGCCTAATCTTGTCATAACGTCTTGGATCCAAGGATCCTCCAAGTGGGAAAAGAGCCATGACCATGTAATGCGATGTGGTAACCAAGCTCAATGGCTGACTGTAAAACCTTAAACTGTTTGACTTTTTTCATTGTTTCAAGTCTTATGGGATCATCAACAGGATTGCGAGTGCATTTTACTGATGACGAAGACAAAAAAAGAAGTTACTTGATGAAAAGAATAAAAAAGAAAATTACATTCGGAGTGGTAGTTTTATTTTAAATGCATAATCGTTTTTTTTAAAATATTCAATTTTATTTTATTATTATAATTTTAATTAAATTTTAAATAATTATTTTTAATTGAATTGACGTTCATGAATATCTAAAATATTAATTCTCAAGTATTTATTAGCACCGTGATAAACGACGACGTCTTAGTTTTCAACGCGGGCTTGGCTATCAACACGGTGACTTGGGGGCAAAAGTCAAAATCTTTTTGCAACAAACAGAACAAGAACAACCGACAAAGAGCCGTTCCAAGGTATTTTCTACCTTTTTCTTTCTATTGAAACTTTTTTTTTTATTCCTTCAAAAAAATTATTTGTTTATTCTTGTATGTAATGTAAGTGGAAATATATTATCATTGAAAACCAAGGATCTTATCTGGGAATCACTTACAATCTGCTATTCATGTCCGACCTTGAACTTCTCAATTGTAATGTTGCTGGCAAAACAGAGTTTGCTTAACAGAAAAATGTTATGTTTCTTGGAACTTGGGGGTTGATTTGGTGGCAAAATATGGGCTTTACTCTAAAAGTCTAAATTTTAAACCTTTTGAGGTTTTCTCTTTCATAAATTGGGAATATGGATTAAAACAAGAGGAACCTTAATTTTGCACTGAAAAATGTCTTCTTTTTGTGATATATTGCTTTTATTTCGGATTGAATTCGCATTTTTATTGTGGGATTTCTTTTATTTTTCTTTAATTGTAGGATTATTTGTCAATTAGTTGAGCTAGAGAATGAGTGGTGATTATGAGCTTGGCTATTGTCTTGTGCTGAACCAAACCTGATAGGATTGTTTAGCATAAAACTTAAATGTATGCTGCTGTGTTATTCTAATTAGATCTTGATTATTGTCTGAGCTATATACCTTGTTGACACATCTACCTTTGATTTCTGAGTGTTTGTAGACTGTGGTTGATGTGGATGAAGAGTAGTGTAGGTTGCTTGGAAATAAAACCCAATGATTCAAAGAAGAGAGTCATAAATGGATTTAAATAAAAAGGCTGTCTAGTCTTTAATGTGGTTAGGTGTGAACTTAGTAATCAAATGTTTATTTCTCTATATTACTCTGTGTGTGTGTGTGTGTGTATATATATATATATATATATATATATTTGCAAATGAAGGATATTTGTGGCGATAAAATTCTGGTATGCAAGTGAGATGATTCCCCATTTTTTAATCCTACCCTGTGATTGTCATTGCTGGAGGAGCTCTTAAGTTCTTCGTTTCTGTTTGCATTACAGCATTTGGTTGCAACCTCTTCTTAATATGCATATTATTGACTTATAACAGAGATGCGCAATAATAATCTAGGACCTCTTCCTGGAGTGTCAGGGCCACCACAAAATCCCCCATCCAATCCTTTTGGAAATGCATTTGTTGGAGCTGGTTCTGGACTAATTTGAGAAGGATCAGGGGCATATGGAGGAAAACTTTTTGGGTCAGGCTCTAATTATGTACAAAGCAATATAAGCTGTAAGTTATTGCAATAAACATGATGCAAAAGTAAACTCCTGATATTGTGCACGCTATTTAACCATTCTTTCAAATATCTTTCTTTTGCCTCATTTTAGTAAAAGACATTACAAGGCCATGATTTTTCATTTTTCTCTTTAAGTGGAACAAAACTGCACTGATTTACAATTTCTTTTTAAAGCTTAATGGTATCATTTTAGCCATTATGATAGCTCAATAATTCAATGAGGTAAAAATAGCCTCCTGAGCAGTGGGTCTACTCCCTTTTAACCATTTTGGTGGATAAGCTTTTACATGAAAATTATGTATTCTCTGTCATTAAGAATTCAACAGGTTTCTTTGCAATCTGTTTTCAATTGACAGATAAGCAAGTACTTCTCTGATCCTCAATATTACTTCAAGGTGAATGGTCATTATGTCAGAAATAAACTGAAGATTATTCTGCTTCCTTTTCTACACATTAAGCACAGAATTCTATAGTTGGCTTAACTGCCTCAACTCTTTCTTCCATTGACAAGAAAACATATATATATATATATATATATAAATGTTTAATATGACGAAGATTTCTTTATTCTTTATTATTTCTTTGCGTGTTTAGGGTCACTGGATTAGAATTACAGAGCCAATTGGAGGCAAACTCTCCTATAAACCTCCGGTTAATGACATAAATGCCCCTGATTTGTACATTCCATTTATGGCATTTGCTACCTACTTAGTTCTTGCCGGCATCTCATTAGGTCTTTCACGAAAGTAGGTTTGGATATTTGGAATGCTTTTAGAGCTTCGAATTTTATCTTTATATGACATCCTCAATTCTCTAATTCAAGCCAGGTTTAGTCCGGAGGCCTTGAATTGGGAATTTGTTAAAGGAATGGTGCGCTGGTTTCTCCAAGTGATGCTGCTCAAGATATCATTGCTTTCACTAGGGGGAGGAGAGGCCCCATTGCTTGACATGATTGCATATGCTGGATATTCTTTCACTGGGATATGCGTGGCCATGGTGGCGCGGTCACTTTAAACTATCGATATTACTTTATGGTTTTGTGGATATGTTTGTGCATGGGCACCTTCTTGTTGAAGACAATGAATAGAACTCTGTTTGCAGAGATAAGAAGTTATGATTCAAGCAAGCACCACTATCTCTTGCTCTCCATTGCTGTAGCCCAGTTTCCTTTTATCTTCTGGCTCAGCAACCCTACTAGAAATAGGTTTTTCTGAAGCAACTCATCAAGGTTGTTCACCTTTGCCTTGATGGTTTCCCTTGCTGATAGCATGTCATTCTGTCAACAACATACCTTTTGCTCGACTTTACAATTTAATTCTTTTATATCAAACAGCAGAACAGTTATTTGTAACCCAAAATTAGTGTTTCCTTGTTCAAACCAATCTGCTGTACTTGTAAATTAGATTAATCATCGCGTAATTGTTTCTTACACTAGATTCTGTATACACTTTGTTTTCTTTTTCATATTTTCCTCCAATTATCCATAAAAAAGAAAAGTCAGATCTTAAGCGTAAAGGTTCAAATTCTTTTTCTCAAATTTAAAATTTTTTTTATTTTAGTGGTTTCAAGTCTAAATTTTTAATATCAGTTATCAGGATTCAGGTTCAATTTCAAATTCTGATGCTTTTAAAATAAATTTTAAAATTTGACAATATCAAATGAAAAAAGGAGTTTGAATCTGAGGTGGGAAAGGAGAGCGCATGTAAAAGAAAAAGAAAACACAAGCACACGCGAAAGTAAGAGTTAGAACATCAGCAAATGAGTTACTCGACGCTAGCCGTTGTGGGAAACTTCACTTATCCGCCAATTTCTAATCGAAAACCCTCCAACTCCACTCTAAAAAGAAAAGAATTCATTTCTCTCTTAAAAAATTGCAAACACATCAACCAAATCCTACCAATACATGCCAAAATCATTAGAACTCTCCATGACCAAGACCCTTTCATCCTCTTCGAACTTGTTCGTCTTAGCTCTTCTTTCCCCTCCATTAGCTATGCCTCCAAGATTTTTCAACAAACCCTTAACCCAAATGTGTTCCTCTACACTGCTATCATTGATGGGTTTGTTTTGGCTGGTTCTTACTCTGAAGGGATTAGCCTTTATTTTCAAATGATCAATCGATTTATTGTGCCGGATAAGTATGTGATAACCTCTGTTTTGAAAGCTTGTGGGTCTCATTTTTCTTTGAGAGAAGGAAAACAGGTTCATTGCCAAGCTTTGAAACTTGGGTTAAGCTCGAATAGATTGATAACCATGAAGCTGATCGAATTCTATGGGAAATGCGGGGAATTTGATGATGCAAGGAAGATGTTTGATGAAATGACGAAAAGAGACGTTGTTGCCTCAACGATCATGATAAATTGTTTTCTTGATCATGGATTGGTTGAGCAGGCGATTGAGATTTTTTATCGGGTAAGGATTAAGGATACCGTTTGCTGGACCGCAATGATTGATGGGTTGGTCAGGAATGGGGAGATGAACTGGGCTTTGGAGATGTTTAGGGAAATGCAAAAAGAGAATGTGATGCCTAACGAAGTTACTATTGTTTGTGTTTTGTCTGCGTGTTCACAATTGGGAGCGTTAGAGCTTGGAAGATGGGTTCATTCTTACCTGCGGAAACAGCATGTGATAAAGCTTAATCATTTTGTGGGGGGTGCATTAATCAATATGTATTCAAGGTGTGGTGATATTAATGAGGCTGAACGAGTTTTTGCAATGATGAAAGAGAGAAATGTGATTACATACAATTTAATGATTTCAGGGCTTGCTATGCATGGGAAGAGTATTGAAGCTATTGAGATTTTTCGAGCAATGACTAAGCAAGGGCTTTTGCCAACTAGTGTTACCTTTGTTGCTGTTTTAAATGCTTGTAGTCATGGAGGTTTGGTTGATTTGGGTTTTGAGATATTCCTTTCTATGAGTAGGGATTATGGGATTCAGCCGCAGATTGAGCACTATGGATGCATTGTTGATCTTCTTGGACGTGTAGGTCATCTTAAAGAGGCTTATAATTTTATGGAAAATATGAAAATAGCACCTGATCATGTCATGTTCGGGGCTTTGCTGAGTGCTTGTAAAATCCATGGAAACCTTGAATTAGGAGAACAAGTTGCGAGAATTTTAATGAACCATGAAGTTGTAGATTCTGCTACTTACTTCTGCTATCAAATATCTACGCTTCATCACGGAAATGGAAAGAAGCAGCTCAAATCAGGGCAATGATGAAGGATGGTGGAATCCAAAAAGAACCAGGTTGTAGTTCCATTGAAGCGAATAACGAGATCCATGAATTTCTTTTGGGAGACCTACGGCACCCTCAAAAGGAAAAAATATATAAGAAGTTAGAGGAATTGAACCAAATATTACAAGAAGCAGGACATACTCCAGCAACAGGCGTTGTCTTGCATGATATTGAAGACTGGGAGAAAGAGCAGGCTTTAGCAATACACAGCGAGAGGCTTGCAATATGCTATGGTCTAATCTCTACTAAACCATGTACCACCATAAGGGTTGTGAAGAACTTGAGGGTTTGTGATGATTGCCACTCAATGATCAAGCTCATTGCTAAGATTACTAGAAGGAAAATTGTGGTGAGAGATCGCAAAAGATTCCACCATTTTGAGAATGGGAATTGCTCTTGTGGAGATTACTGGTGAATAAAAATGAAAAAAAAAAGGAGATTCTTAAGCATTATAGATATCTCTAAGCAAGGCTATCAGTCAAAAAGAAGATACCAGCTAGGGGTTGAGTAAAGCTTCAATTGGTCACCATTTCTTGTAACATTTGTATCTTGACTAATTGGGAAATTTTCATTTTCATTCTTCTATAGGAACTCTTTTGAAAAGAGGAAGCCTATTGCATGTACAAATAATCTATCAATAACATATCTGATGTGGTTTACGTTGGCAAAGGTGGAGAAATGCTTAACTTCTAACATGGAGAAAAGCTGATAAAACATCAAGTAGATGGAAATGTGGAACCTGTTATGGAATGAATCTGAGGAGGCTTCCATGATAACTACAATGCAAATGCCAATCATATGGGATTTATTATCCGAGTTGGTAATTGTCATCATTCAGATCTTGATGGCTCAGTAATCAGTCGTAGATTGCTTTATAACAAGGAAAAGGAAACCGAAAGGCTTGAAGTGAGGAAGCCAAGGTAGGGTTGTAAGGCAATGATTATGGTGAGGAAGGATAACTCTGGGAAATGGATTGTTACAGAACTTGAAGCAAAGTTCAGTCATCCTTTTCAGGAATACCCTCTGGGAAGGGTTGTCAGGGTACAATTCAGGCCACAACACAGGTTACTCCATAATATCATGTTAAGCTCCTAAATATTTATTTTGTTAATAATTATTTTACAGTTATATTTAATAATCAATCTCTTTTATTGCTGTTTGCATCCCACTGTTAGTTTGCATTCGCTTTAGTACAGGATATGTGGTTATGACACTAATAAAGATGCAGTGATAAAACCCTTTGATTCATGCTAGACAATACTAAACAAAGCTCTATCACAGTTGGACTGCGTTGATCAATGCTAGACTTTGTTTTTTTTCCTCCTCCAATTCAGAAGAAAATCAAAATCGGAAAATAAAAATTTTTTGCTTTTGACTTGTTTAATTCTGTTCTATTAACAAATTCCTCCTTTGGCAAAATTGCCTTCAATTTCTCCCTCTATTCATCATTTAAACCGGAGTCAAACCAGTAATTATATGTCTGCTAATTTATTTTTCTGCTCTAGTGGCAAACCATCAATTGATGTTGAAGATTTAAGGGTGGGAAGTTGATGCTATCTTATGCTTGATATATCCACATTATTATCTTCATGGTTTTGCAGAGTATTTGCAGATGCCAGGTGATTATTATACTTGTATTTATACCTGGCTATTAGTGGTTCTGGTATTCCAGTGCTTTAGATAGTAATTTGCCTTGTACGAAACAAGGAGCTGCCGGATATATTCTTGCTAAGGTTTCCATCCTTTGGATGAACACCCTAATCAATTATTGAGATGAAGTCTTAAAGTTGAGGTCCTGATTTGAATGTTATAATTGTACAAAAGGTCCTGATTTTAATGTTGTAGTTTTACAAATGGTCCTGATTCAAATAAGAGGATTATATTTTTTAGTTCAATCAACTCAATATGAAATGTATATTCTGTTAAGGTAATTGGCACCTAGCGTGTGCTCTTATATCATGGATCTCCACATGGTAAATTCTTTGCTTATTTTTGGTTGGCCAACTGTTTTTGATAAGTGGGATTACTGACCACTACATTCCCATAAGTCTATGCCATCGTTGGTTTGAATGAGATAATGAACCTTTGTAGACAATTCGTTTCAGCTTTTCTGAATAACAAATAACTGAAGTAGAACTTCTAGATAAGTGACTGTTTAGTAGTAGTTGATTTCAAAAGTATCTCTTAGAAGGTTAGGGACAGTCCATTTTACTATTTAATATTCATCATGAAAAGAAGTATGCTTCTGTTAATGATAAGCTATTCTATGGAGTTGAATCTTAGAAGCTGTAGGAGTTTTTTAGTGTTATTCATTACCTAAGTGGTGAATCAAAGCAAGCTAGGATTCTAAAAACTGCTGAGCTCCATCGAACAATTCAACATTACCAACGCAGCTGGAATTGGTTTGGGTAGATATATAAAAGCATACAGATCACATTACCAGAGGCCTTTCAATACAGAATCAAGAATGTGAAACTAAAAGAAGTTGAAGCTGAAGATTGAAAGCAAATACAATGTGTAAGTCTTAGGCTTATTACCATGTAAAACTCACCTTACAATTTGCTGCTACCATTCTTTCATATGTACAAGTCTCCACTCTCCAAGACTTTACACTTTTACAGTGCTAATTTTATGTGAGTTCTGATATTTTATTTGCCGAATTTGTGCGATCAATTGGCTGATCAATGGCTTGTAAAATGTCAACATAGCATAGCAGCTGTGGCACCCAGCATTTCGAAATGGGGACAACATCATGAGGTGGTTGATAAACCGAATGTCCTTGTTGAGAATGGCTGATATCTGTTACCCATATTTATATTATATATACTTAATTACTTATGTTGACACTTCCTAGATGTTGATTATAGAAGAAAATAAATATATTAAAATAGCAATGTTTGATTGAATACTCCTTTTGAATCGTTCGGAAAAGATATTACATCGAAACAAAATTATAAAAATAGTAATGTTTATTTCATATACAAACTTCCAGTTTGATTGGTGAGTGTCAAGTTTTGGATATCAAAAACTTGATCTAATCAAAACCTTGCTCTTGATTAAGCTTTTCTTTAGTCTCGGACTTTTTTTCCAATCAAAGAAAGATAAAGGTGACTAGGAACTCATTTAGGCTGCTAACTAACTGATCGATTTACTGAAAATCATCACCACATTATTAAGGAAAAAAAAAAAAGCAGAGATGCTGTGCAGGCACAGCACAAAAAACTGTCAAATTCCAGGAGAAAAAGTTGCTAATAATTTTATCTTTTTTCTGGATATTGGAAATGATCTGCATGACTCAACAACCATCATGCCAGCTCTGCTTTTCAGTTGGAATCTGACTTCATGCTGCATATTTTTGCAATCTGCTTAAAGCATGAATGTAAGTAACTTCTTCTATGATAAAATTTTTTAATACCCAAAATTGGGATTCAACGAACATCGACTGGACCACAAATCCTTAATTGCAGGGGCATTACTGTCATTCCACTTTATCTACAAAGACATTGATTTGATGCTTTCTCGAAGTTGAAACAAACTCCCAGCTGTTTCCCGTGTCAAAGTTTCGGACTTTTCTTTCACTAATTCCCATACCCACTCCGAAAAAGACCAAAAGCAACGTAAAAGCAAAGCATCAAGCAATATATAATAATAATAATCTATAAAAGAAATATATAAGCAAAGCATATTTCAATTCCCTCTCTATTTCTTCCATAAGGAATAAAAAAAGTGGGAAGCTGGGCTACCTTTCCTCTTCTGTTCCAGGAAGCATAAACCCTTCAAGCAACACTATCTAATTTTCCAAGATTCAATAATGGATGAGTAAAGTTTTCTCTTTTTTTTTTCCTTTCTTTTTCATTGAAAAACTTTCCGTTTTCTTTTAAGATCTGTCACATTGTAAATTCGTCTGTTTCTCAGATCTGAGCAGTACCCAAAGGACTATTACACCGACAACGGCAATCCCAGAAGACTGACTTCCACATCCTCTTCTTCTTCATCAACAACAAGCGTTCACGTTACAGCCTTGGATGGCCTTGTTAACGTTAACTCCCTCTTCACCATCGCTGTCTTCGTGGGTCTCTCTCTAACCACCGCAGGCCAACATAGCCTCGAGAATCGAGCCCCCTGCGACGCCGGCATCGACGTAGTTAAAAAGCTCTTAGTCTTCGAGGTCGTCTCCTTCAGTTTCTTCCTTTTCTCGTCACTGGTAGCTCAGGGTTTAAAGCTTGCCATCAATCTGTTGAATAGTAAAGATGTCGATGAAGCTTTCAGGGCCCACATTAACCTTAAAGTTTTGAGATTTGGGATGATGGGTTCGGCTGTGGGGTCCGTTGTGGGGTGCTTGTTTTTGATGCTTTCGATGGTGAATGTGATCGAGATCCGGTTAGGGTTGTTGTCTTGTGGGAGTAAGTATGCGGTTCATGCGGTGGCGGCTTTAGTTATTCTGGTTTCTTCTGCCCTCTTGTTTTATATTTCAACTGTTGTTTATGCTTTCTTGCATTGAATAATGAAAAAATGGTGGCTATGAACTTTCCTATTAGTTTTAGTAACAATATTGTAAATTAAATCATGGGTTGCTTTTGTGTTCTTATTTTTGGTTGAGTTGAGGGAATATGTTGGCCTAAACTTCAGAATTCAAGTATGCAATACGTTTAATTTGAATTTGAATAATGATTAGTCTGTTATGTTTTCTGATTTGGCTAAGTTTATTTCAGTAGTGTTCTTACATTAGATTTGGATGATTAGCTATAGCAGTTTAGTCGTTATTTTCACCCTTAACGGACAAATTTTGTTCATTGGTATGAAATTCTTGGTGTCCTGCTCGTGGGAGACTTGATAACAGGCTTTTTTTTTTTTTTCAGGCAAAAGTATTTGATAAGAATTCTAACATACAAACTAGTTAAAATTACGAAGCTTTGAACTTGATTATTTGACGAGCTCTTCAACTTTGCTGCACAATTACTTGTAAACTGGGGCTGTAGTAGTACTTGGGGAATGATATTGTAGCTATTTCTGGTTTACCTATTACTTTTCAAGAATTGCATTTACATATGAATATGAAATCTTTTTCTTTTTTTAGGTTTTATGGGTGTGTGTGTGTGTGTGTTCAGTTCAGAATTAATCAAACACCTTTACAAAAAAGAGAAATTAATACCAACTGCATGTCTCTTTTTGGGGGTCCAAATTCCAGAGATAGTTCTTTCAAGGTGGTTAGCTAACAGATGGCTACCATCATTCATTGTTTTTGTAGCCCCCCAAACCACAAACAACGAAATATCTGAATGATGAAGCTCTTGCTGAGTAAAATGATCCCGTCTAAGGAATGATTTTCTTGCCTTATCAACTAGACTAGCTGCAAATTGCAATATACACGGCTTTCTTATGATTTAGTCCTTATCCACCATGACTGATTAGATTGACTTAGGGATGGACATGTTAATCCATTTTCCTTGACTTGAAGACTTGAGGATGCTCTTGTTGACAAAAATTTTGGTTCCTGGATTTGCTGGATCTAGCATGGCAACTTGTATATAGATATCCAAGTGACCGAAAATTTAGATAGATGTGTATGTGGAATGGTAATTGTGGTGATTAGGCAAGGTAATTGGAGCTTGTTAAAGCTGTTTCATGGCTTCACCGCTTTTGCAGTGGATCAAGTGTCACTTTATTTTCTCATGTTGTTGTGATGTTAACCTTTCTATTTGTGGGATGGGAAGACAAGAAATTAGGCAGTTGGGAGCAGCTGGAAACGTTTTATTTGGGACGAATGCAAATCACCTTATCGGAAGTCGAAACTTGAGACTGGAGCAATTATAAGCCATGATGTAGGATTTAGGCTTAGCGTACGAACTCATCTTTCCACTCTTCTTTGTGCATCCTTTGTCCAAGAGAATACCATGTTTGCACCTCAAATTAGGATTTCAGACGGTAAGCTATTTTAAATTTATTTTTATTTTCATTTTCACAGATATTTAATAGAGATGAATAATCCATTTATAATTAAAAAAACTAAAATATATTTTTATAAAAAAAATTTTCTTACATATTTATGTATTTTTTCAAAATATATTAATATATATTTTAAGTAACAATATTAATTTTAATTAATTTAAAATAATAATCCATATTATTTAATAAAAAATTTATTTACTATATATATATATATAAAGTATGATTATAAAACAAGTGTTATATTATCTTTTTTTATTTTTATATTTAATAAAAAATTTAAAATCATTCACGTTTTCACCCTAATTCTCACGCTATAATAACTGTTCCTATTAGAATAAAAAGTGAGTTTCTCGTGATAAAATACGTTCCTAACTCAAATTCTATGCGAGGTTCGATCTTAACCAACACAAATGCCCATGCTGTCACAATCGTTTACTCATCATATCGTAGAAGCATTCGCAAATTCATGACCACATCATATAAAATAAAATAAAATAATAATTCGAGTTTTTGTTCAAATATAATACTAATAGTTATTATATCATTAATATAATCTTTAATGGTAACCTTCTAAAGTAGGGCTTGAAATATGGTGTATATATACAGTTAACTTTTCCTGAAGTATAGAAGCTGCGGCAGCGAGTGAAATTCCTTTCGAACATTTCCCTTTAATATGTCTTTAACTTCTAGGGCTTATCAAAGAATAAAAAACAGCTATCAAACTCACCCCCCCCCCCCCCCCCCCCCAAACCCTTTTGCACTTTTTTTATTTTATGCACGGTAACTTCACCATTTTATTGCTTAAAATTCAAGGCAAGAACGAAATCAATCTATAAGACCCGTTGAGCGAGAACCACCAAATTACACAAAAGGAATATTGTAAGTCCAAAGAAGAACGAGTTCAACAATGCAGAGGTTGGCTTCTCTTCTCTCTCATGTCTGATCGATTTATTTATTACCTTAATTATTTACTTGTTGGTGATTATAATTTTTGTTAATTTTCACTTTGACAGGGGAGGTGGCGATCCAGAAACAGGCGATGCCAGAGGCCAAGGAGCAGCTAAAAAGTCTAAAGAACCGATAGAAAATGTGCGAGAAATTCACCAGAAAGCGCTAGACGACCTTGTGAACGTGAATTCGCTCTTCACCCTAGCCGTCTTCGTGGGTTTATCCCTGGCACGTCAAGGCGAGCGTAGCCTTGAGAATCGCACTGAATGCGACGCTGGTGCCAACAACGCGAAGCGGCTTGTCGTAAACGAAGTGGCGTCGTTTGCTTGCTTCCTCTTATCAAGCCTGGTAGCCAAGGCACTTAAAATCCATGTCACCATCTGCCAAGAAGAAGACTTCAAGCATACCCGTAACCAGGTTGTCAGGGGATGCATGCTGTTGTTATCGGTGTGGGCTTCGGTTTTCGGATGCATATTCCTAACCATTTCGATGGTCGATGTGATCCAAATCAAGGTCGGGAAGCTTTCTTGTGGGAGTGTTTATGCATGGAGGGCTACGGGAGCTCTGATTGCCATTGTGCTTCTTGCTCTATCTATTTATGTCCCCTTCATGATGAATGCAATATTTACTTCCGTCAAGAATGTTGAACGAAAGGTATGCACCAATAAACAATGATGATGATCATGTTGAAGATGTAGTACTACATTTACGGATATTATTTCCAGTTTCTTGAATAAGGGTCAATTATTGTTATTATGTCATTGAAGTACTGCAGTGATGTTAATTGTTTTCAGCTTGAGAAATTTTCTTGTGTTTAATTTGTATGGATAATTTCATTACTCAAATGTTGATAACGAATTATTGGTGTTGAATTATTAGTTTCAATGATCAAGATTCAATTCATGACAAACTCAAATATAAAAAAAAAAAATATATATATATATATATATAAATAGCCATTGAAAATGGCTTGATTATACTATGCTTTATGCTCCTTTTAGTATTAGACATTATTTAATATTCTAAAAAATGATAGAAAATTCAAGGGAAAAACATTGCTACAAATAAGTGTGACGTCACTAAAACATTTAGGCCCAAAAAGAAGTAGTAAGAAAAAGGAGTCCAGATTGACTTTTGAGACTTTGACACGGCGCCCAAACGGCTAGGAAAAAGAAATATAAAAAGATTTTAGAAAATAGAAAATTTGGCAGTGAAATAAGGAATAGGGTTTAGGGTTTCAAAATTATTAGTCATTCTCTTTTATGGGAAATAGGCTATGCCCATTCTGGGGCCACTCCCTTCATTGATAGTACATATGCTTTTCACAATTTGAATTTTGAGAATGATTTGAACAATTAGTGAAGGTACATGAACCAAACTCACTTTAATTGTACCTAGTTAAACAGAAGAAGATAAAGAGTTTGTACACTAAACATAGCACTAACTTTAATTGCTCATTTTCTTAGAAATACATGGTGATTCACCTCAACATACATGCTGAATATCCTTCATCTCACCCTTGGAAAAAAAGGAAAAAGAATAAAAAGAACCTAGATTACAAGCAACTCTTTGGAGAGTTGCTAGCATGTCAAAGAAATTGTACAGTTTATTAGTAATATTACCTCCGTGAAAGTATCACTCGCTTTGACTCAATTTCCCTTAAACTTTGAACGATATCATCAATGTTCCTTGATAGGTGATTGGAATGCTCCTCCATTTCTTTTAATACCATATCAAGCTGCTCTTGAAATGCTGCAGAGCGCTTTCTCTCCCGTTGTAACTCAGCTGTCAATTCTCGAATCTTTATGTCTTTCTCATCCTAGAATGTGCATATGTTTGTGAGTGAGAGATAGAGAGATGAGAAAAAAAGTGGCATGCTTAATCTTTTCAATAGATTACAAATATTTAAGAATATCAAAGGCCAACAGAATTCTAACATGGAAACAACTAAAACAAACAAAGAGATTGGTGTACAAATTTTCAGGTCTTAGGTCCAAGCAGGTGTAGATACAGGCACACAGATATCTGAAATGAATCCATAATTGCTCAATCAGCAAGAAAATTAGCATATCACTCAAGCAATTCAAGTTAATCACTTTGCAAGTTAAGACTGAGAAGCTGTGGAAGCTGATTTCCAGCTCTTCTGTTTGTATTAAGAAAGCAACTATGAAAGATACAAATATATGAACATAACAAGTGGTCTCAAGTTATAAGGAACAGCTCAAGGTAAAGTTCAGGTAAATGAATATGGTGCACAACTCCTATTTTGCCTATAATAACAAATGAACAGGATCCAGTCTTAAGCAATTTGTTCAACAGTAAAATCTTCCCCAATGAGCCCATTTGATCAAATGTAGCATATAGACGGCATGGAGTTGCAGAACATAAGCTCAAATTTTAACCATAAGTCTCATTCCTAACCAACCATATATTAATTAATACTAATATAATTTTTCAGAAACACAATAGAACTCATAATCAGTGCTCACTGATACTTTCCAGCCAAATAGCTACCATTTTAAGGAATATCTAGCTCTAGACATCTACCTCCATCTTCTAGTGTTTAAAAAAAGTCTTTCTAGTTCCGGAAATTAGAACAATATCTTTAGGTCAGTCCTCAAAAGCTAGTTCAGCTAGTTCTAATGTTGAAATCTTAATGATCTCACTCTGAACTACAGCTAATTTCTGAAAGTTTCACTTAAGTGAGCTTTGAACTATTCCCTGATCAACCTACACATTCGCCTCAATGAGCCTAAACCTGGAAGAGTTTTTCCGTATGCCAACCTCACTCCTAAAAATACCAATTGACCCAATTTTGAACAGTCAGATTCATACTTCTGCAAAGTTTTACACAGATGCGGAAAGACCATAGTAATGCTCCAAGGCTATGATTTGGAGTGTGATTGACATAGAGCTCACTCTTAGGATAATGCATACTTTCTCCTGATTGATACTTAGTTCTATTTGTAAGAATTAGTAGTTTTGCTTCGTTGCCCTTCTGAAATCTTTGTAACTAGCTTATCAAAAATGATTTGACATAAGTTCCTAGATTTTAAGGCATGGAATCCCATTTCAATGATCCTATTTCTCAGTTATGTGCCCTCGTTGTGTAATTAATCTTTATTTACTCTTTGCTGATTCCGGAATTGAGACGTAAACCCCACTTAAGGTTAAGGCATTGCAAACCTTAGACACCACAAAAACTTCTTCCTACACTTTATAAGGTAATTTTCAATTCTATTGAGTTTACCCCTCAAAAAGACAACAATACATTTGCATTCACCAATACTGGTTCAATTTTACACTGCTATGAAAACCGACCCATTCTTAACTCAGTTAATTCCTTACAGAATCCATTTCTTATCAAGGCAAAGCAAATACTTAAAGAAAAAAAACATACCGGCGTTTGCGACAAAAGCATGCTTCTCCGGCCATTGGTGGGAATAGGAACAAGCTGATGATTATGTTCCTTGACAAACCTCGTAACCACCCATTTCCCAGTTTTCTCTTTCTTTACCACAATCATTGCTTTACACCCTTCTCTCGTGATCGCTCTAGGTTTTCTGTTTTCACTTCTACGAGGCCTTAGCTTTCGAAACCCTTCTTTATTACAGACCAGTCGACGCCAAACGACTTTGCCGTCACGCATTGAGCGGCGAAACGCATCCACACGCATGATGAATCCCACACGTGTGGCGTACGAATCGTAAAACACTTTGGCTGCTTCTTCGGATTCGAATTCCATCCCGACATACGGTTCCTCATCAGAAGCTCCGTCCGTTGCAACTAACTCTTTTCCGTTCGAATTTTCTATTGTTTCAGTTTCGGCTTCTTCCATGGAAGGATTTTCATCCACTGATAAAAGGAAAAAAACAAAAAAAAGGAAATTATCAATGCTTAATCAAACTGCTTCATTTCAGATTTTTAATTAAATTTGACTTACTGGATTGAAGATCCAAGTTGGAATCCAGTGCAGGGTAGGGCAGGGCACGGCGTAGTACGAAGACAAGAATTTTGGGTTTAAACTTTAAAAAAGCAGAGGTTTTGATTTTGAAGTGAGAGTTCAGAAAGCAAGAATCGAGTTGACCAAACGATCGGCTTCGCCGCTTCGCTGTAGAGAGCGAGCCAGCGAGGGAATCGGGGACTCGGGACCTATCCGAACAGATTTTACTCTCTGCGGTAAAATTGTGCGAACTTCCTTACACTTTATTTTTACAGTAAAAAATTACATTTACAAATTAAAATTTTATCATTCTAAAATTTTAATATAATATATTGTAAATATAGTAAAAATTAACAAGTCAGTATCAAAGTTTGGCCAAAAAAAAAAAAGTGTCAAAGAATATTTGGTAATATATAAATATTAGGTCGAAATTTAAATTTGATGTTTTTTACGGTAAGAAAATTTCGGATCGGTAGTGTTATTTGGGTTGCCCTCGTAAAGAAACCCGATCCGAATTTATTAACCCGTCAAAGAAAGTAAGGATGAAGTGCGAGCATTTACATTTTACACGGCGGACAAGCCAAGAAACTCAAATGTTTGGGCAATCTAAGTTTCGATCCAACGGTGTAATACATCATTCCATATCCAGACTGTATTTCTTTCTGCATCGGATCAGAGAATCCGTTGCCTCTCTAATTGTCTTTGGATGTCTTCTCAAAAGCTCTTCATTCAGTGAGTTTTTCCCTCTCAAAATTTTAACGCTTCGATAATCTTTGTTACTAATTATTTTTATTAGTTACTCTATAATTCGATCTAAATTACCCTAACACACCCTTCTCTTCCGCGTTCTTGTTCGAGACGGACGAACTACGTGTATATATAGGTAAAATTTATGAGTGATATTTCTTTGGCTTAGGAATTTTAGGGTTTTGTTGACAGAAACTATTGGGAAAAAATTTTGTAATTTTGAGTATTTAAGCTATGCAAAATTTGGTGACTGGCTTTTTAAGGGAAAAAAATTGTAATTATTGGTGTGGATTAGGATGATCTGTCCAATGAATATAGTTCGACTATTCTGCCTAAATACCCAATCTGTTATGTTGCTGTAGCTGGATGGCCATGGAAGGAAGAAGGTCCTGTAGAAAAGGAAAGAATTTTGTATAAGATTCTGGAGATATTAATTTTGGAATGAAGATTGACTAATTAATTTTATGGAATTTATTTACCGATTGCTGCTGCATTTGTTGTCTTCGGGTCTGGTTTTTATGAATATATCATTTTGATTAACGACCTAAGGTATCGTATCAATTCTGTTCTTCAAGTCCGCATTCATGCTGCATCTTCTATTCTGTCATTCAGGTCCTCTAGAAAAGGAAAAGATTAAATTCAACAGTTCCTCAGTCAATCACGATGTCCCTTTACAATTCGTGTTGCCAACTCTTGGTTGAACAACTGTCTAAATAACGGCATTCCAAATAATGGTATTGTTGTTGTCAAGCTTACATAGGTCTGTATGTTTTTCTTTTTGAAGGCACCCCATGGTGCTTTCATCTAAGGAATTGGATTTCAAGCTTCCACTTTGGATTCATTAGTTTATTTCCTTTCTTTAGTCATAGCGCTATTGAAAATAGTAGGATCTTGTGCATTTCCTTTTCTTCTATCATATAGTTGTAGTAAGTTTTATCTTTTGTATATGTTTGTGTAATTTTGTACCTCATCATTTTTACTTGATTTTAAAGCTTTCTTTTTAAGAATCCTTTTCATCTTTGGATTTGAATCCATTCCTACTGCTTGTCACTTGAATTTAATGTGCTTATCTTGCAGTTTGTATGACTCTATTTGAGAACTTAGAAAACTATTTTTGACATGAACCATATATAGCAAGCAAAGCATTATAAATTTTATGATTTGCATAGCATGAAAAGCATGTTACTTTTTTTATTTTTAACTAGAAGAACTTGTCATTTTGGTTGAATTAAAAATAGAAAACAAAAATGACTTTAAAAGTCTGATTCAATTGTTTTTGGTAACAGTGGATTTGGTCAAGGAAGTTGAGACATTAGATAGCTTGGTTGAAGAAAAAACAGCTGAACCAGAAGGAAGCGAAATCTTAGAACCGTATGTGGGTATGGAATTTGAATCTGAAGATGATGCTAGGAAATTCTACATAGAGTATGCCAGAAGGGTAGGATTTGTGGTGCGAATTATGCAGCGTCGTCGTTCAGGGATTGATGGAAGAACTCTTGCTCGTCGTCTGGGATGTAACAAGCAGGGTTTCTCTCCTAATCATAAGGGCACATTGGGACCAGAGAAAAAGCCACGTCCTAGTGCACGAGAAGGTTGCAAAGCTACTATCTTGGTTAAGATGGAAAAGACTGGAAAATGGGTTGTTACAAGATTTGAAAAGGAGCATAATCATCCGCTTATTATGACAGCCAATGGATTCAGTATCATGGTGAGTTTCTATCAAGTTGTATATAATAAAAGTAGTATCAATTGTTATATATATATATATATATATATATAAAATAGTGTTTAAATGCTTTGAACTCTGTTGATTGACTCTTTGACAACAGACCTTGAGATCATTGAGTCTTACTTTTTTTTGTTGGTTTTACTTTCTTTACATAATTAGTAGAATGTTTCTATCACTAGATTTCATGTTTTTGGCTAAATGCCTAATTGTCTGACACGGCCAATTTCAGCTTCTATATAGAGGGAAGGTTTTCTAGATAATTTAAAATTATAGAATATGCTGTGGGGTGGGTGAAATTTTCTTTCACTGAGATTTATGACCATGATTGAAATTTTGGTCACCACTTTCCTTGAAGAATTGAACTTAATTACTGCTTAAAATTTGTTTTCTAAGATATGAAGTATTTGTCTTGTGAACCGATAGATGATGTTTTTGGTGTTATAACTTTTGCGTTTGTTACTTTGAATTGTACATCATTGAAAATGTCCCTGGAAGCTCTAATTAGAAAAACGTGTATAAAATGAAAATAAATTCTACTTTGTGTTGGACTAGGATAGTTGATGTCATGCAATACCCTGTTTTATGTTGACCTAGCTTCAGGAAGAGTATGTTAATGCTGAGTGTATTACTACTACTCATGCACTCTGCGTTGTCATAAATATTAGCTTCCTTTGGGAACTTGTTGAGGTGCTCTTCTGATATGATGAAGGATGATTGTTTGATGGTAAAAGTTCTAAGGACCTTTTCTTTGCTTCTTTTGTAAGCCAATACTAATTATTTGCATAGTGATTGTTAAATGTCTTTATTCTTGCATAATGGCCATTCAATGCTGCCATTTCCATTATCACTCACTGTTGCTGCAGCAAATGAGTGGTTTGTTCGTGTTTTTAGGGTGACAAGGACAAGAAAATTGAAGAACTCACAATGGAGTTAGCACATCAAGAGCAATTATGTTCAGCTTATCGAGAACATTTGTTTACTTTTATGAATAATGTTGAGGAGCAAACAGAAGAACTATCTTCAAAAATTCAAGTTATCGTTGACAATGTTAGGAAGCATGAAGCTGAAAGGCAGAGATTTACACACCGTAGATAGCCTTGGTATTTAACTTGACCACTTTGTCTATGGTCAGATTTGTATATTTGTTTTCTTGGAAGCTTTTAATCATGTACAGAATTCTTTAGGATCATTTTGTTATAGTCAAGATGCTTAACATATAACATTGTGCAATGAACCTTGAAGCATCTTGTTAGATGAAATGGAAGCTTCATGATTCTCTTGTGGATTGCTTTTGCAATAAAGAGTGGAAAAAGGTTTTAGGCCTAGAACAAGAAAACCCATTTTTTGCCCGTATTAGTAGCATCCTCTTAGAAGATGCAGCTAGGAACCAGAGAGACGGGGTCAAACCACTATAATGGTCATCCTTGGCTGACAGGACTATGATCACTGCAAAATGGTCAGACAATGGAGTCGAAGGTCTTAGTAAAATTGTTTTCATTGACAGTCAAATATCACATTTTTTTTGTCAAAAAAAATTTAAGAACAGAGGAAATTACTTCATTTTTAAGATTAGAATAATCCGACAATTCAATTGAAATTTATGAATTTACTAAATTTTTATTTGTAAATTTTTCAAATTTATAAGTCACTTATCAACAAAAAATCATGAAAAAATTTAAAATATGAATGCTAATGCATCTAATATTTGATCTTTACTGCTTTTGACAACTCTCATCAGCCAAATTTCACATGCCATATCTTACTTTGGGAGATTTTGTTGCCTGTTTTGCTCTCTTTGGAGTACGCCAACCATGGTGAACATCACCTTCCTATTTACATTTGAGTAATGCCCTTTTATGTTCGATTAATTTTATTTCAAATATATGTACTTTGTGATATGGCATATAATTATTATAATTAAATTAATAAATTATTATTACAACCTAAGAGAAAATTGTTGGGAAAAAAATAATAGAATGAATAATATTTTTCTTTTCAGTATCTTAAAACATGTAGGCAATGTTCGTTTTCCCAAATTTAAAAAAAATCTGCAAAATATCTTTTTTGTTTCTTGAGAAGTACAAAATATCATCCTAATTGCTATATAGATTAGACGACATCCAAATCTTTATGTCTTTGTACCCTGTAAAATTATTGTCCACACGTAGACTACGTGTCCTGTAATTAAGAGAAAAACCGGTGTCGTTTAAATGTTTACTAGTTCAATCTGAATGTGGGGCCCGGGGGGACAGAAGGAATAAAAAGATATGATAAGATACGGCTCCCCTCCACCAGTTCCACCTACGCCTCACCTGAACCGTAGCAAACTAGCGATCTTTTCAATCGTAGGTTTTCGATTTTTTTTTTCTTCCCAGTAAGTGGCTAATCAGAAATCATCTTAAACCCTTTTATTTTTTCATTTTTTCGATATCTTGAAAATTTTTAATTATTATTTTCTGTTTTCCGTTTGGTTGGAAACTCAATGGAAAAAAGAAAAAGTTAGCAGCGCCACATTGATTTGGTTTATACACGGTGTCACTCCAATCACTTCATGTAAGACACTAATTCTTTGCTTGATCCTTCACTTTTCTTTATCGTTAAATTTATATTTAATTGTTTTTATTTTATCCTCTTTTACTGTGTCTTTGTACTGAAGATGGTGACCTTATCGATTAACAAATTATTTGTTTATAAAATTTCGTTTCTGCGTGTCTTATTTTAGTAAATTCATTCTGATGATTTATTTGCTGGTAGTTCCTGTAATTTTTGTTTCTCGCTTGCTCCGTGTTGAACTTAGTTCCCCAAAAAAAAGTGCAGAATAGAGTTTTTTTTTTTTTTTAATTTTTGGTTGGCCAATGCGAAAAAGGAAGTTAGTTTTGTAATATTGATACCGAAAGGATTAAAGAATGTGAAATTTTTTTTCTGCCCACCATGTTTGGGGAGGTGGAATTTTAATGTAGAGATCATTTGTGGCTTGCTTATGCTCCAATTACGACTAACCCTTCGCTTTTGGATAGTAGGTTTGTGCTTAAGAAATGTTTTACATATTTCTGTTTTAAAAAGATCTTTTGCCTTTTATCCAAAGCTCTTTATGGTGAGTGTCAAGACTTGAGAAAACTCCTATTGGTTATTTTGTTTCATTTTGGTAAAAAGATTGATAGAGTTTTCTCTGTAGTATGGAATAAGAATTAGAACCTGATGTTGAGTTTGGCTTGTGAATTTATCGAAACATTGGTTATTGGGATATTTAAAAAAAGGAGCTAAATTTGATCTTTCAGAGGGCATTATATGGCATTTGTCAAGTTGGTATAGCACTTATGTTACTAAGAGTGAATGAAGTTAAATTTCTTGATGACCTTTTAGCATAGTTCTTAAGAGGATTAAAGACACTTGATAGTCCATAATACTATTTTATCTCTTCAGTCATCATCCGGTAAGAGTTTGAATTAAGGGTTCATGATTCCGCTTATGTTGTTGCTTATTTGAGTTTAGATGTATTCACTCAAATTTTCATAAATCTTGTTCCTTTGCTTCATATTTCTCATTTCTCTTTACTGCTTGTCTTTTCAATTTCAGTTAGATGAAACTTTTCGGTGAAAGAAGTTGGAAAATGAAGTTATTTGATTTTGCTTGCCTCCTGCCTTCTCATAAATGAACTATTTGGTCAAGAAAGAGCATAATGGAGAGCACATCTAGTCAAGGGTTAGATTCAGATGAAAGTGTAAGGTGTTTGCAAGTTGAAAGCTTTGATGAGCAGGAATTTGTTGATCATGAGCTTTCAGACAACATTGATTTATGCTTGGGAGAAGTCGACAAGATTATAGAAGAGTCTACTGACAGTTTATCTTTATTAGGCAATGCTGTGGAACCATATATTGGCATGGAGTTCAAGTCAAGAGATGCTGCAAGGGAATTTTATGTTGTTTATGGCAGACACACTGGTTTTACAGTGCGAATCCATCATAATCGACGTTCACGAATAAACAATATGGTAATTGGTCAAGATTTTGTTTGTTCAAAAGAAGGTTTCCGTGAAAAGAAATATATGTACAGGAAGGACAGGGTTCTTCCTCCCCCAACCATCACTCGAGAAGGCTGCCCTGCAATGCTGAGGCTGGCTTTGAGGGATGGGGTAAAGTGGGTTGTTACCAAATTTGTAAAGGAGCATAATCACTCATTAATGTCACCTGGAAAGGTACCATGGCGAGGATCCGCAAAAAATTCGATCAGTGAGGTACATTACCGTTCTCTTTTAATTGTAAATATAAAGGTGCATATGAGATTGGCTTACTAGTTCATGCTATCACATTCTAGATACTAAACCAAAGATGAGATGACGAAAATTATGGATCAGCGTTGGTGAGACATCACTCTTTTAGCTTTTGTTCTTACCACATAGGAATAGAGATGTATGAATGCTCAAGTATAGAGACAAATAAATGCTCCCTTGGCTCAACTACCTTTTTTTTTTTTTTTTCTTTTTCGTAATCTTTCCTTATACAATGATTTTGTTTTGTATAGGATGAGAAGGATCAGAGAATACGAGAACTAACTGAAGCGCTGAACAATGAGAAACAAAAATGTAAAAGGCTGTGTGCTGCGTACCAGGAACAATTACGCACCATATTGAAGTTTGTTGAGGAACATACTGATCAAATATCTAAAAGGGTTCAAGATATAATCAAGAACATAAGAGAGCTTGAAGACGCACAGCTGGAAGAATCAGATTTCAGATTTGTTTAGTCTATCTTCTCACTAGGCATAAACATCTCCGATACATTGTACGATTCCTTTTTCCACCTTTCTTTGGCTTTATCCAATGGTGATTTTACTAGTGCAAGCAGAAGTTAATTTGGATCGTTCCCTGTATATATATATATGATGTTAGATTACAACGCCTGTGGGAATTGAAAGCGCTAAATGTGCGAAAGAGAGAACATTGACGCTATCAGAGTCTGATTAACCGATAATCCATGTAGTTAATCATCTGTCGTCACAACCGCAATCTATTATCCACAACAAATATTGGAGACTGGAAATATGTAATTGTTGGCAAGAGTTATAAAAGGCAGGCTGAAATGCCTATAAAAGCTTGCTTACGATTGCAGTCGTGCAAGAAAAACACAATTTTGCAAGCGTATGTCTGTTAGCCTTAAGCTCATAAAAATGCAGATTGAAATTATCAGGCCTCTCTGAAATGGATGAGGATTTGGGTTCTTGGAAGTTCTGGCTCTCGTGTTGCATACATTATATTGCTGCATTCCTATACCAGATGTTAAGCTTTGTACACTAATGGTGGAAAATGTCCAGGAGCTTTCGCTGAATAATGGATAATATAGATGGAAATTTGGAAACAAGGGTAGACACTAGCAAGTAGCAACTAGAAGTTGAGCATGTCAATACACTTTCTGCCTACTAGAAAATTTTC
Organism: Durio zibethinus; assembly: GCF_047325235.1. Lineage (NCBI taxonomy): Eukaryota > Viridiplantae > Streptophyta > Magnoliopsida > Malvales > Malvaceae > Durio > Durio zibethinus. The sequence continues at coordinate 9,205,235 of NC_143182.1, read as the reverse complement.
TGCAGATACACGTTTTCTTTGGATTCTCGGCAGCCAAGTGACCAAAAACACAAGCGTCTCTATGATTATTCCCACCAAGTACTGCACCTTCACCATGCATTAAGGGCTCTATGCAACCAAGCCTCAACAGAGGAAATAGTGTAAATAAACATCTACAACAGATATTTTAAAGATTACATTAATTATGAAACCTCCTATCTCCTCTTTTTCTTCAAGAGTGAAGCAGCACGTAAAAATATATGATCTACCTCATCAAAGTTAGGTGAGTTAACATTACTGTCCAATGCTTTAGGAACTTTTGAGCCCATGGATATTTGACACAGGTGCTCCTTAAAATCTTCAGGTTCCCCATCACTTTCTACTGGAAATTTGTCAAATTCATCCAAATAAAGTGGTCGATCTTTCTTCTCCTCTGTCTCAGTGTCTGACTCGGTCTCAAAAATATCTGACAAGTCTTCAGAATCAGAAGCCATAAGCGAATCCGTAGTAGATTCATTGTCAGAAAGTTCCTTGCTCACATCCAAAATTTCTTTCAATTTATTTGAACCCTCAAACTGCATGCTTGAAATCTTCCTAGATTCCTCATTGTAATTATCAATGTTTTGCACATGTTGCATAGGATCAGGTCTATTTTCAGCTTGAGCACGTAGCAACTCAAGGTCCTGTTCAAGCTTTGGGATATACTTCCTAACAGCTCGAAGGCCATCCCTATATTTGGATTTATCAAGAGCCTGAACAAAAGGAATGAAAAGAAAATGAAACTGAAGGCTCATTTAGATAATTAAGTATGAATATGAAAGACAGTGCAAGCTCTCTGTCTGTCAATCTACCAAATGGGAGCTTAAATAGTAACATGTTTAACCTCTATAAAGAGAACATTCTAAAAGCTTGGATGAGAGTTGTATAGTGAAGATAAAAAAATAATCTTAAACAAGAAACAACTTAAAACTTTTCTGAGAACTGGAAATCAGTTTAAAGTTGACCTGGGGTGCTCAACCATGAGTCAATAACAATATATGCTAATGGAAGATACTGGTAAATATACTAGACAATAAAAAATAATAAAATTATGTTGTAGATAATTTTCCTAGCATTTTTTACCTGTCACATTTTACCCTCAGCATAAAGTTAATGCAATTCCTAAGAAGTTCCCTTGTTTGAGAAATTTAAATGCAACTGTTTCATTTTCATTTAATGCTTCTAATGCAGAAAAAAATAAGCTAATTTTTTAATTAGCTTACTTAAGATTTTATTTTGTTAATCTTGTTGTATTTATGGAGCAAAGTGTAATATCTTATAGATCTAGAGTTATATTTGATATTTTACATTTATATTAGGGTTTAGTATCTTAGTGTAGTTTTCTTTATCCTATTAGGTTTTTAGAATCAAGTTTATTAGTCTTCTATTAAGAGTCTAGAGTATTTTCTTTGAAGTCCTACCTAGAATAGGAGTTCTAGTTCTTTTAGGATTAGAGTTGGTCGTAGCTGGTAGCCCATATAAATAACAACATACTCTTTCTTTTGAAAGACAGATTATGAGAATTTTAGCTTTATTGCTATTCAGATTGTGTGATGCAATCAACCCTAGGTGTGATGCCTAGGTTTTCTTTCTTCATGCAATCAACCCTACGTCTGAAGCTTAGGTTATCTTTTCTTTCATGTTTTTCTTTTTTTATTCATCTTTCCCTATTTTCTTAAGAATTTCAAATTATCGCTATCATAAACCCTAACCCCTAAGCTGTCAGCTTCTGTACCTAATTGACTTCAATGTCTGATTCTGTGAACCAACCAAGAACCTTGGCCAAAAAGAAAAAAATGAAAACAAATGACTAAGAACCGTTCCTAATATGTTTTCTCTATGGAAGAAATTAAAAGAGTTTGTCATATTAAGGAAATGTTTGTATGCCACATGGTCAGGGCTCATTAAACTGAAACTCAATTCAATTCTTTAGTTTTCAATATTAGGGTGAAAAACAAAACCAATAAAAGATAAGGGAGAAGAAAGACCTTCTTTCTAGAAAGAGTGACCCTGGGTGACATGATCTCTGTAGGTGGTTGAGAATAATTCTTCCCTCTGTACATAATTATTGTATTATCTTCATGAATGTCAAGCACAATCCCACCTGTCAATCTTGCAAGCTCAGCAGCGATCTCCTTGACTTCCTCTGGTGAGAATGTCTTAACCACTACCTTCAAAGTCTGATGTTTCTTCCAGTGAAGGTGCATGTTCAAAATTACACCTTGATAAATTCCTCGTCTTCCAACTGGCACATAATTTTTGCACTTGAGGCCCATCTTCAAAAAGAAAAAGTGCTCTTCCGGAGTCAATATTTCTGGATCATGGGTTGTTTCAGATGATTCTGCAGGCTCAATCTTATTTAAAGCTGTAACAAGTCTTTCTTCTTTCTTTTGAGCCTGAAGAACAAATGGAGGAAATGCACATGAAAAAAGAGTTAGACACAGAAGAATATATAGCTACGAGCTTATATATGACTATCTAGAAAAACATCCCAACTTCAAAATCATTCACTCACTCACTCACTCACTCACCAGAGAGAGAGAGCAATGGTTTGAATTCCCCTTATCAATATGTAAGCATTTTGTAGAAAAGCTGGGAATACCTTTCTAAGTTTGTAAAGAATCTTTTCTTCAGCTGTCATTCTTTCATACTCTTTCTTCTTCTTCCACCTAAAGAATTTTAACCACCTTACAACAGCTCTTTTACCCTTCAATTTCTTCCTCTTCACCTTACCATTATCAGTACAAGCATCCTCAAAACTAGCATCTTTATCAGAATGGTTGACTGTCCCAACAACTTTTTCAGAAGCATTCAGAAATGGAGCTGAATGAATCCATACATGCCCCTGGAGCAGAAACCTCTTTATGTCATAGATTGGGGCAAAAGCCTGCTGCCGACCAGAAGCCTTGCATATATCATCACCCAAACTACTGCGTCATGAGTAAATCCTCATGCAAATTCTTTTAGGATTGTTGTTTTTTTCTAGTGAAAATTTCAGCTTTTAAAATATATATAATATATTAACCACAGTCTACAATTGCACGAAAGCTTAAAAGGTTTCAAATCGACTCAGTCATTTAAAAAGTTTTATCAGTTTGTTCTTCCCAAGTAAAAACACATTGGACTTGAAAACTAGGGGAAAAAAATGAAAGCATATAACGCAGATGCAACACGATTCATACATTAATGTCAAAAAGATCATTGGGAAAATGGAGATGCATGAAAATAGTTGCTAATCAGGAACCTTTTCTCGATTCCGTGAAAACAGAGGAGCAAAAGTTAATAAAGTTTTACTATTAAACCAAAGTCAAAGGGTTCTTAGTTGGATAAAAAAACAAACAGTAAGCCCCCAATTAAATTCGTCAAAGTTTTACAAGAAAATAAGAGGGACCTCAAATTCCTAATACAGCTAAAAGAAGTTATTTCAAAAGCAAGTAGAAGATTTAGGGATCATCCAATACTGCATTGAGTTTTATGAACTCCAATCAAGATGAAAGCAACCCATTTAATATCAGTCCAAAAGATTATTTATTGTCAGTTCAAAGCAGCCCAGATTGGCAAAAGCCAAGCTTTTTTATATGATAAAACAAGAGGATTTTCGTTAATGAATTAACGCATTTGTATTAAAATCGGCTGCAATTGCACAAAGAAAAGCAACCCATTTGCTGAATAGGAACATGGTACAAATAGCCGAGAAATTCTAAAAAGTCATAGCCAAAGAAAAGAAAAACAAACTAATTCAATCCCATTCCAAGACTTAAACTTTATAAAAGAACAAATAAAGAGAGATACCTGGGTATGTGAAGGGGCTTATTGGGAACGGAAATGAATGAATTAGAACAAAGAATCTTGACACTTGGAATAATACGCAGACCAACTGAAGCTGAAGCTAAAACCCTCCCCGCCATTTCTAAATTTTTTTCTCTTCCCACTCTCTCGGCCTCTGCTCAGACTCTGGGTTAGACTTTATAAACCGGTTTTAATGCGGTCCTGCACGCACGGTTCGGCCCACTTGTAATAACTCGTTTTTTAAGTGCTCTTTTTTGGGCTTGAGATACTGAATATCACTTATTAGGATTTTTTACGGTACATACATACATACACATATATATATATTTTTTTTATATTATCTTTTGCCATTTGTAAATTAGTTTTAGGCGAGTGTGACGTACGTATAATTTTTTTTATTCTATTTTAATAAATAATTTTTTAATATTATGATAATAATAGTTATAAATATTAATAATTTAATTTTGGTATAACATAGGTAAAATTTGATAACTTTCTATATACATTTGAAAATAATGATAAATATTAACAATTTAATTTGTATTTTTATACTATAATAAAATTTTATAACTTTTGATATAATTTTGATTTCAATAATTTTTTATAAAATTTTAGTAACATTTCATGTAACTTTTATAACATTCGATATTAGTTTGGTAATTTATGATATAATTTTCGTAATTATTGATATAATTTTTATAATTTTTATAAAAAAATTTTAATAAATCTTTAAATTATTTAAAATTTATTTAAAAAATAATCCTTAGTCTACAAAAAAATAAAATTGGGTTTGAAAATATAATTATACGTGAAAAAATATTAACATCTCATAACATATATTTTAACAATAATACTAATTAATCACATATTTTCATTTAGTATTGAATTTTTGCCACCTGTTTTAGAATTACTTTATTTAAGAATAAAATGAACTTTTTTTTTAACCAACTTTTAAATTTTGTCTAGATATTTTCTAAATTTTCAATATCTAAGCAAAATTTAGAAAATATTTCTCTATTTAAGTATTTTCATAATAATCCTAAAAATCAAAGATAATATTTTTCATAAAAAATAGTTATTGGAAATCCTTTCAATATCTAAATAGGATCTTAATAATTATTTTACTTAAAACATTTTTTATTTTATTTTTATAAAAAATAACAAATTTTCAAAATCATCATTTAGTACTTTTTTTTTTACAATAAGAAGGTATATGTGATGCAACTAATTTAGATACATGTGTGGCACATGTATAATTTTTATCTCTAAAAATTCATCTCCACAAATAATTTTTTTGAAGCTATGATAATAATAGTTATAAATACTAACAATTTAATTTTAGTTTTGGTATAATATAGGTAAAATTTGATAATTTTTTATATACTTTTGAAAATAACGATAAATACTAATAATTTAATTTATATTTTTATACTATAAGTAAATTTTGATAACTTTTGATATAATTTTAATTTCAATAACTTTTGATAAAATTTTAGTAATTTTCAATATAATTTTGGTAACATTTGATATTAGTTTGGTAACCTATAATATAATTTTGGTAACCATTGATACAATTTTAATAATTTTTATAATTTTTTTCAATAAAATCTTAAAGTTTATTAAAAATAGTTTTTATTTTGTGAAAAAAAATAGGTTCAAAAGTACGATTATACATGATGAATGATTATCATCTCATAATGCTTATTTTAATAATAGTATCAATTAATCATATATTATCTTTTAATATTGATTTTTTGCCATCTCTTTTAGAATTACTTTGTTTTGAAATAAAATGAAAAATTTTTATTAAGAACCATTTTTTAAAATTTACCTAGATATTTTTTAAATATTTTAATATCTAAGGCAAAAATTAAAAATTATTTCTCTCCTTAGATATTTTCATAATAATTCTTAAAATCAAAGATAATATTCTTCATAAAAAATAATTGTTGAAAATCCCTTCAATATTTAAGTAGGTTCTCAATAATTAATTTACTTAAAATATTATTTTATTTTATTTCTAAAAGAAATAACAAATTTTCAAAATCATCATTTAAGTACTTTTTTTTTTACAATAAAAAGGTTCACGTGATGTAACTAGTTTTAAGCACGTGTGATGCACTTACAAGTTTTATCTCTAAAAATTCATCTCAATTTTAGTACTAACAATTTTTTGATACTATGATAATAATAGTTATAAAGACTAACAATTTAATTTTAATTTTGGTATAATATAGGTAAATTTTAATAACTTTTTATATACTTTTGAAAATAATGATAAATACTAACAATTTAACTTTTTTTTTAAACTCTAAGTAAAATTTGATAACTTTTGATATAATTTTGATTTTGATATCATTTGATAAAATTTTAGTAACTTTCGATTCAATTTTGGTAACATTTGATATTAGTTTGATAACTTATGATATAATTTTGATAAATTTTTATAAATTTTTTAATAAAATCTTAAAATTCATTAAAATTTATTAAAAATAAATTTTGATTTACCAAAAAAAAATATAGGTTTAAGAATACAATTACACATGAGAAAGAATTACTATCTCACAATACTTGTTTTAACAATAATACTAATTAATTGCATGTTATTTTATAGTATTGATTTTTTACCTTTTTTATATAATTACTTTATTTAGGAATAAAATAAAATTTTTTTATTTCAAATCATTTTCTAAATTTTGCCTAGATATTTTTTAAAATTTTCAATATTTAGGTGAAATTTAGAAAATAGTTCTATGCTTAGGTATTTTCATAATAATCTTTAAAATAAAAAATAATATTCTTCATAAAAAATAATTGTTCAATATCTAAATAGAGTCTCAAGAATTATTTTACTTAAGATATTATTTTTTTTATTCCTAAACAAAACAAATTTTCAAAATCATCATCTAGTACTTTATATATTTTTTATAATTAAAAGGTGCATGTGATGCAAATAGTTTTAAGCATTTGTGTGATGCACATATAATTTTTATCTCTAAAAATTAATGTCAATAAATAATTTTTTTAATGCTATGACAATAATAATTATAAATGCTAATAATTTATTTTTAATTTTGGTATAATACAAGTAAATTTTGATAACTTTTTATATATATTTTTAAAATAATTATAAAAACTAACAATTTAATTTGTATTTTTTTTGCTATAAGTAAACTTTGATAATTTTTTATATAATTTTAATTTCGATAGATTTCTATACAATTTTGGTAACACTCGATATTAGTTTGGTAATTTATTATACAATTTTGATAATCATGTACACAATTTTAATAATTTTTTATAAAATTTTTTTAATAAAATCTTCAAATTTATTAAAAAATAATTTTTAGTCTACAAAAAATAAAATTAGATTCAAAAGTATAATTATGTGTGAAGAAGAATTAACATCTCACAACGCTTGTTTTAACAACATCACTAATTAATCACATGTTTTCTTTTAGTATTAATTTTTTGCCATCATTTTTAGAATTATTTTATTTAAAATAAAATGAAAATATTTTATTTCGAATCATTTTTTAAATTTTTTAATATCTAGGCAAAATTTAAAAAATATTTCTCTACATAGGTATTTTCATAATAATTCTTAAAATGAAAGATAATATTTTTCATAAAAAATAATGGTTGAAGATCCCTCCAATATTTAAGTAGGATCTTAATAATTATTTTACTTATTCTAAAAGAACAAATTTTCAAAATCATCATTTATTACTTTATATTTTTTTGACAATAAAAAATACATATGATGTAACATGAAACAAATAAAATGATACAAATACAAATCAAAATATACAAATGACCAATTTAATTCATCTTATAACATTTTAATTTTATCTCTTTTTGTTTTTTATCATTATTTTTTATTAAAAAACCATTAGTGATAAAATGAAAATTTGTTGTGTTAATTTTTTTAATTCTCTAATATATTGACAAAATTTAAGAAAATCAATCATTTATTTAAAAATTATCATAATTAAGTTTTAAGAAAATAACATTTCTTGATAAATTAAATATTTAAAATTTTTTCTATATCTGAACAGAATTTTCAAAAATTACTTTTATTTAGGATATTATCTTTAAAATCCTTAATTATTTTAAAATTATGAATTTTTATATAAATAAATTATGCAACGAGTAAACAATTAATAAATAACATGCGAAATAAATATCTAAACAAAGTAACATAAGACACGTGACAATCGTAATAATAATCCAAAACTATTATTGAATGAAAAGTCAAAGAGGCGGATTTCATTTGTTTCAATACAGTCCCTCCAAATCTAAACCGAAAATCTCTTTCTTAACTAGCTTTTGCTTGGACATTGGAATCTCCATAACTACCCCTCCATTCCTATGTTTAAAAAGCTTTATATTTAAAAAGAAAAAACCTTTATTTTTTCAAATTCAAGACCAGCATCTTCAGATAAAAAATAGCAAGATTTTAAAACATACGGACAACAAATAAGGGGAAAAATTAAGATAAAATTTTTAAAGTGAAGTTGATGGAATTATTTATTAAAAATGATTAAATGAAAATTAAAATTGATAAATTAAAAAAATTTTATTACATAGATTAAGTATGTAAAATTAAAAAAAAAATACTAAATTTTGATATAAATTTTTAAATAAATAATTTTTATAAAAATATTGATAAAATTGTTATTATTAAATAAGTATATATCAAATTTGAATTATAAATAATATTTTTAATAATTTTTTTATATATTATTAATTTTCATATTAATCTTTATTAATCTATCGGTTTAAAATTTTTATTAAATCATTTAAAAAAAATTTCACATACTTAATAAAATCTTTTTTATTAAGATTTGTCCACAAATAATATGAACCGAAAAATTATTCCAAACCGGTTTTAGCGTTGGCCTCTTTTCAGCCTCTTTAAAACACATTCTTTTCACCGTATTTTAAAGGCTTTTAGGTTTGATAATAAAAGTTAACAGTTTTTACGTTAAAACCTGAACTTGAAAACTCTTAAATACAAACTTTAACGTTCCAAAAACAGGGAGTCAGGGGATAGAATAGAATCGAAACTCTCTTTGAAAGGATTTTTTTTTTTTTTTGACAACTTGAACTCCTTTGAAACCCTTCCCCTTCTTCATGTTTTTGAAAAAGCTCTACTTTCCTAGACAAAAAGGCCTCCTTTTTATCATTAAACCAGCAAACGCACATCAAGGATGGAGCTTTAAGGTCCCATGGACAGCAACAAGCACTAGAAAACCACATTTGATAGCTTCAAAAAAAACTTTTAACAACTCTACTACATATTTTGAAAAGCTTCCACGTTCTTAATTTACTAAAAAAAACTTCCTTTTCATCATTCAAACTCAGAAACTACGTATCAAGTACGGAGCTTTAAGCTCCCATGAACAGCTAAAAGGAAAGCAAAACCGAAACAGGCTCGTGGACTCCAAAACCCTTCTCTTTCCTTTCATTCATTGGTAACTCTTAGATATTTGAAGCAAAGCTTCCATCTTTTACATGAAACAGTATGAGCAAAGAGGGAAACAAGGTTTTATGGAGTTGTATGTATAAAAAAAAAAAAATCAAAAGAAACAAGGACCGAAACTACCTCTTCTCCAAGCTTTTTTGTTTTTTAAACGTGCTTCTAAAAGACCGAGGCTTCTTTCAAGTAAAAAATCCTCATTTTTTTAGTGTGCCGACCAGCCTTTTTTGTGTGTTTTTTGTTGTGATTTTTTTTTTGGCTCTGCCGCCAACCTCCTCCTTCCCCCCGGTTTGTAAAATTTTTGGATCCTTTATAGAGCACCCGTTCTGGTAGATTAGAGCTTAGGAAATTGTATTTTTGGAACCTTGTTGCAGCAATGGTGCTGCGTTATTGGGCTGTGCAATGCTGCATTTGAGGAGAAGATAAAGTGATGATTTTGAGAGAGCATGCTAACTTTTGGGATGGTGCAACGCTAAGTTTTGGGGTGTAGAGTCTTTCACAGATTCACGTAGAAAGACAAACAGGAGGGAAAACAGAAAAGCTGAAAATGGTGGTATCAAATGGGGAAGAAAAAGTGAGAGAGGCTGCTTCATGGTAGACCTCCCGGCCTCTGTTTTTTACTTTTGTTGTTGTTGTTGTTGTTGTTTTATTTTATTTTTATCTTAATTAACTTTAAAATTAAAAAAAGGAATTGGAGTGAGCTACATGCAATTCTTCAGGAAATATGGTTTAAGCTCGGCACACTTCCCGTTAGATACCTCAGTGTTAACACATAAGAATTGCACTTCGCTAGTAGAAAGGATTACAGATAGAATCAATAGCTGGATAGCTAAGCACCTATCTTATGCTAGTAGACTGCGATTGATACAATTTGTCCTACAGCATTCATAACTAGTGGTGTAGGCATTTTATCCTACCTCAGAAGGTCATAAAGAAAATTATTTAGCTCTACAAGCTACTTCTGAAAAGAACAACCAGGCACAGTACAAAGGGCTAAAATCAAATTGCAAACCATTTGTAGTACCAAGTCAAAATGAGGGTTGGGGTTGAAGGATTTCTCAACATGGAACCAAGTTTGTATAATCAAGCATTTATGGTCTCTACTTGCACAAGCAGGATCAATTTGGATAGCATGGACACAGAACTATGTGTTAAAAGGGAGAAGCATAAGGGATGTGCCAATCCCTCAAAGCAATAGTTGGAGTACGAGGAAAGTGCTACAAATGAAGAACATTGCTTCCAAGATTTTAATGTCAGCAAAAGGTTGCTCAAGCTATCCTGGTGGAGCTGTATGGGAGGAATTAAGATCCATACAGGAGAAAGTAGTTTGAGATAGGCCTGTTTGCTGTAAGCCACATATACCTAAGCATGCAGTTATCGCATGAATGGCCATTCTGAATAGGCTCCCTACTCAAGACAAGTTGAATGCATGGAGGATTACAACGGATAGGTGCGGTGTATTATGTAAACAGGATGATGAGTGAGGAATCACATTTTCCTTACATGTAGCTATTCTAAGGCAGTGTGGAGGCAGATCTTGTAGCAATGTCAGTTGCGAAAGGAAGTTGAGGATTGGGAGAATGAATTTCAGTGGGAATTGCCAAACTCCGAGGGAGGCTCTACTCTGTTATATTGAGACTGGCTTGGGGAGCTTATATCTATTTGATTTTAAATGAACAGAACAAAAGGCAATTCGAGTCGGAGGAAAGCAATAGTGAGCAAATCTGGATACAAATTAAGGAGGAAGTCAGACTAAGAGTAGCAGAATTAAAGCATGTTGATTTGGATCATATAAATAAAGAACTGTGTGAGAGATGGGACATATGCAGAGAGATGTTTATAATGTAAATAAGTGAAGCGATACCAAACTATACAAACTATTTTACGGTAGTAGTAATTTGTTGCTTCTTGACTAATAAAATTACAATTTATCCAAAAAAAAAAAATCGAAAATGACTTTAGGCCTAAGTCCAAATGACTGAATTTTGAATTAATCCAAATTGAATATGGTTAGATCTTAATCCATGCAAAACGATTAAAGATCGATTAATTTAAAACAAAACTCAAACAAGTCTAATTACATAAATCCAATTAAAATACTTAAGTTTACCTAAATCAAAATGTTAAAATCAAATATATAAATTGATCAAAATTGAATTATTTTGGATAAAATTAGGTGTCTACAATATTAGATGAATATGTTATGTTTTTTGTCATTTAATTTGTCATGTCATATTATTTCTATTCAATTTAGTTCCCATTGTTTTATATAATATAAATTGTGTTAATATTCAGTTTTGAATATGATTAAAAAGTTTAAACATAGTGAAAGCACTAGTGAGGTTAAGAAAGTTAATCTCAAATGGACAGAAGAGATAGATGATGTATATATTGATATAATGTTGGGGCAGCAAGTGAACTGAAACAAAGTTGATGGCACATTCACCCTTCGCTCTAATGACAACATGGTGAAAATACGCAGAGTCTGTTCTGTATTGTTGCCTTTGGTTTCTTAACCTATAAGCTGGAAAATGTAGGTGCTATATTGACAACAAAACAGTAACCTAGGAGATAACTCCTCAGCTCTTCTCTAATTCTATATGATCCTACCTCTATATCACTTAATAGTAATCTGTTATTTTGCTCTTGATTGAGTGGGCAAATTTACATGAATTGTGCTCACGTGACATTAATTTCAGTTGGCAAGCTCAATAGATCTTTCCGGAGATGGGAATATCTCTGGAGTTGCTGAACCACTTGGAGTCAGATCAACATTTACAGGAGGACTTTCTTGCTGTACGAGGAAAACAAATTCTAAGGAATTTGTCTGGTTTGAGCAGCTTGATGGACTTGGTGGGCAGTTAGTGTTTGGTGAGCCTCCAAGAAAACCTGTACTTTGAACACTGGGAGCGTAACTTCCTTCCCCGTTTTGATCGTTTGTAGAAGTACGAGAGCTTAGATCTTTCTGGTCGAAGAATCTTGACATGGTATGGATTCTTCTCCATATTGGAGTTTCGGGATCGAACTGCAAGAATACATGCCTTTGCTCATACAAGAACATTGCCACAAATATGACGAGAGCCAATAGGGAGGCGGTTCCAGCAATGAGGAACAGTCCACTAAAGCTCTCAAGACCAAGACTATTTGAAGATATTGAGACGTTGCGATCAAGACAAACAGTTTCCTTCTTGAACCACTTGTCTTCAATTTGATTTATTTCGTCACTCTGAGTAACATTTAAAATTCCCCTTGAAACATCTACTACAAGAGGGGAACCTTTAGGGAAGACCTGCAAAATCAAATTAGAAATCAGCACGAACGCTAAACCATATAGAGGGAGGAAGCCAATGCAAGAGAGAAAATGAGAAATTGAGTAAGGACTCACAAAACCAAAGCCAGCAGTCTTAAATGTCGGTTCCACCATTGTATATTTACCACAATATTTTGCAAGAAACAGCTCGATAAGAGGAACTTCATCCAAAGCAGCAGAAATACCTCCATTGGCACTTCCCTTGGTAAAAAGTTCATCAAGTTCATCTGGAGATTTATATTTCTTAAGCTGAAATTTATGGAACTTCAAATCCATCAAAATTCCCTCAACGAAAGAGCCATCACGATAACCAACACTTTCCCTTCTCTTAAGGAGCTCGTTTATATCAGTTACAGTAGGCTGGAGTTGTTTAATAGTTAAAAGTGATGTCAAACTGGCCGTGTAACTTTGGATGAGAATGAGAACCACGAAACACCATATAATTATCACAAATCTAGCCAAATTGCTCACCACTCTCTCCCCTGTAAAATAATTCAATTCAAAGAACCAAAAACATGATTAGAAAAAATCTCTTAAGCACGGCCGCCATATGTAAATTGAAAAGGTGAAAAGGGTTGATTATTACGATGTGAAAACACAATGGTTGACAAGGAGAACCAGATCATTGTGCCAACTTGATGTGCAGGGGATCCACGGAAATCTTGATTTATTCTATGCTCAAGAACCCAGACAACAAATCCTATGAATAAAAAGAAGCAACCGCTCGCTACCCAGAGGTCCCATGTCAAGGGCTTCAAGAAAACCCATGGATTCTTCTCCCTGTTATCTCTGATTGGCACGATCATTGACACACCAGATTCTGTGTATGGCATTGTGAAGTCAACATACAATGATCTATTTGCTACAATAGTCGTATCTCCTACCACCGCATCATAATTCTGTTATTTGCCAAAGGGAGAAATCAGATCAAAATCTATACATTTAAATCGTATACGTCTGTGAAACAAATCAACAGAAAAGATAAAAGGATCAGTATAAAGGAGAAGTAGAAGAGTTTTACCCCGTAGTGTACTTGATCAATCAAGTCATTGTAAGAACCAGCACTCTTGCCCTCTGGCGTTGCAAATGGAATGAACTCGTACGGAACAGCATAAGGCATTTTAGCCATTACAGCAGCGAAAACGTCTATGCAGTACCCTTCGATTAATGTTGCTTTCTGAGAAATAGGGTCCCATGTTACCTTTACAAATTCACTAAATCCATTATTTACTGGAACCCCGATTCTCAATTTACTCCCATTTCTTGGATTATCCCAACCTCGGGGAACGATGGTTGTATCCCCTGGCCATATAATGGGGCCAAGATTCGGTTTAGAAGAGGAATTTATGCTTGTCTTTCTGTTTACCGGTTTTAATCTTCTAACAAGCCCATTTTCTGGTGTCCAAAACCCTATCCTTCTTTCACCATTTCCATTTACGTTAACTATCTGAAATACTGAAGAATGTAGCTGCCTATTTACAAAATGATAGTAACCCGTAAGACCGCTGAATTTGATGCTTGATAATGCTTGGATGAGTTGTGGGCCGTTTTGTGAGACCCCAACATTTTCAAGGTCTACTGCACTGCTGGAAACATTTGTTTTGTTGAAGTGGAAATCCGAAAAGCCAGCTTTCTCAATTGCCATGGCTAATGCAAATGTTGCATCATAAGCCCAGAGTCCCAAAATGCTCAGTTCAGCATTAAGAACGTCTGGATTGTCTTGTTGGAATTTCCTTTGCCAGCGGACTTTGAAAGCTTCAAGCTTTTTTAATTTGGGAACATAAGTCCTCACACCTAGAACACCATGCATGGAATCTATGGTTGAGGAATCCGATGATCTCCAAAGATTAGTCATCCCATCAGTCACGATCCAAGCATACCCTTCATTCATCATTCCAATCTCTTTTGCTTTGGCTAAAAGCCGAGAACCAAGAGACATTCTCATGTGCACGATGAACACTCTTGTTTGCATTGCCATCAACTTGTAAAGCTCCCGATCAATTTGGTCATCAGTAGCTGATGGGGAAATGACGCTCAGATATGGGACCCTAACGTTGATCGCCTGCAAGGACTCCGTTAAGCAAGGTATAATGCTTTCTCCAAACTGATTGTCTTCATATATGGCCACAGTTTCTCTCCATCCGAAAGCCTTAACAATGGCACTTATGGCTTTCACTTGAGATGAGCTACTTTGTGCGGATCGGAAAAAGTATGAACTCCCAAGGGAAGTAAGAGACGGACTTCTTGCAGAAAATGTTATTATGGGCACTCGAGATTTGTTTCCAAGCTTAATAACGAAGTTGGCCTGCATTGAAGTTGTTGGCCCTATGATTGCTTGCACTTCTACATTTTTTATCAAGTCCAGAGCTGTTCATCAAGCAAGTGGAATTCTCTCTTAAATTTTCAACATTTTTTAATCCAGTCTATACGTAATATATTCTTGACTACTAATGTGCTACACGGTGAACAAATTAACATGGAAATATAGAGGTCTGCTGACTTGGTCTTGCGATATACATATATATACTAGAACAAGTTTTTTTAATAGCTTTCAAGTCAAATATTGTTTCCCAATATAGTTGTAGCTGAGCATGGGACAGGTATTTTCAATCTTATGACGGTATCAAAGTAGCATAGATTTTCTAATCTTTGGGGTACTTTGCAATTCACCCCTCCTTCTATATGACCAAAAGCCTAAAACTGAAATAAAAGTGCTATAGAAACGAACATAACTTCATGTTGTAAACGATATGGGCATTTAAAGCTAGCAGCCTATAGCAATGATGCAAAGTTCAATTAGGAAAGTGAGTGGATAACTTGCAAATGCATGGAGTGAAGATCAGCAGAAGAAGAATAAGAAGAAGAGAGAACGGACCGGCAGCTGCGGCGCCAACAACGTCTTCGTTGGAGTCCCTGGCGTTCAAGACTAGCCTGGTTTTATAGCCACCATGAGTGGCATAAAAGTCTGAGACCGCCATGTTGATGCAACTCCACCCAATTTTCCCAACCAACGAGTCAAAGTCAAGTACCACACCCACATTAACTGGGACGGTTGTGTTTTGCGTCACCACCAACTTGTCTAGCAACAAAATGAAGAGACAGAACAAGCAATGGAAATGGGGTTTGATTGTGTTATTCATTTTTTAGGCTACTCTGCTCTCCTACACGGTTTTGGAAAGAAATCAAATATCACTATTATATATAGGATTACAAATTAGAAAAGTATACTGCATATATGGAAAAAAAAAGTTTAGAAGAAAAGTAAATCAATAAAAGGAAGATTCCAAACTTAGTGAAATGACCTTGACTTTCCTTGCATATAATGTTTCAATTTTACCTAGTCATATGACCAATTGAAATATTGTCTAGAGGAATATTACTGCCTTTTTCTTATAAAGTATAGGCTTATTTTTCGTTTTAGCAATAAAAAAATTAATACTAACAAAATAATTTCACATTTAACCTTTTTTATTTTAAATTCTCAATATTATTTTTTTAAAATTAAATTCTTGATTTTTTATTCTTTTGAAAAAAGTTAAAACTTTTAATGCTAATGAAATCTTTGCTTAGTTGCAAAAAAAAGTTTTAAAATCATGAGATCATAAGTTCAAGTTTCATTATGTATTAGTATGACTTAATTGTTTATTGAATTTGTCTAATTTTATTTTAATTTATTAATTGATTATTTAGTTATATTTTATATATAATACTTAATTATAATTATTTTATTTGTAATTTCAAAAAAAAAATTAAAACTTCAAATATCAAAAGGTTTTAATTTCTTTTAAAAAAAAAGTAAGGATATAACTTATGAAATAATTAAAAGACATGGTCAAAAAGAGAAATGTTGTCAAAAAAGTCAAAATAAGAATATACTTTTGAAAGAAATAAAAGTATAATAAAATTTATTTACGAATCAAAAGCGAAACTGCATGCTACTATAAATATATACATTTTTAATTAGTTGATGAAATACGAGTAAAATCTTTTAAGTATTATTATGTTAGTTTTCTCTCTTATATTCTTTGGTAGGTGCATTAAAGTGGTACAGTACATCAAGTTGTAGGTATCTTTTGTTTTTTTTAAAGTTATATTCTTAGTCAATATCACATTCAATTAAATAATGAATTATTATATTATAATTAAATTAAAATAATTAAATAATTAATTATAACGTAACTAAATAATCAAATTTACATATAATAAAACTACTTAAACGTAAGATCTCAAAATTTAAAATTTTTTTTTTTTACCGTTAAACCAAAACTTTATTAACAAATTTTAGGTATCTTGTTGTCAGAATATTATTAGTACAATTTGTTAAAATTAATTAGATTATTTTTATATAATAATTGAATTTTATTCTTTAGTAAACTATTAACAGAGCTATCAACATCGTTTATTAAAAGAGACTATCTTAATTATACATTAGCAAAATAGCTTGTAGCTAGGATTCTATCAGCTGTAATTAAATCATTAATCCTTGTAAGTTATAAATATTATCAATAGTGAAACTTATGAAACTTAATTAAGAATATTTTAAAAAGAAAATTAAATTAACAAACATGTAATAACCTTATTAATCTTTTCTTGGATTTCCCTAATTATTATAATACTGAATAATAATTCCGCATTATTAGGAATCGAGACTTGTCAAGGGATTGGGAATTACAAGCGTGGAACAAGAACGGTGCTTTCCAAAGATTCTGTCCTTTTTTTTTTTTTTTTTATGTGGTCTGAAGATTTTGACTTGTCTCAATAAACGTTTTGACCCAATCAAAGTAGATGATAACATATTTAATTCTATTTGATCTAACTTCTGTCCCATGTGACAGAATTTGAATTTCATCAAGTAATTCAGAGTTGAGAGATTTATCAATTTATGTTAAATTAATTTATTTATATTATAGAATATTTGATTAAAACTAATAAATTAAAAAAGACAACTAGATAATATTTAATGCTTTTTAAATAATATTAAAACTTATTTTATCTTAATCGAATCAAACCTAATTTGAAATTTATTTTGGAAAGGTATAAACCTTTGGGCACCTATAACTGAGAGCCATAATAGTTTATTATTATTATTATTATTATTAAATGGATTAGGTTTTTTGCACGTTAGCTAATCAATTTCTTTGTGGCTGATATGCACTTGGAACATAATTTTATGAAATTATATGTATTAATAAAAATTATACTTATAATAAATAATTTTTAATATATGTCAAATAAAAAATAACCAATAATTCAGACATAACTTGAAACTTTGATTTAATCCAATGCTATAGAAGGCAAGTTGTCTAGAAGTAAAGCTAGAAATTTTGGTTGCTTGTAATAAAACAAAACGAAGTCTTCAAAAACTACAAAGGACGCTGCTACTTGATTTTAGTCTTGTTGAATTGAACAAACAAAACGCGTTGTCCTTATTTTTTGTTTTTGGGTCAAACAAAAATAGTTACTGAGAAATTTTCAAGGTGTAAATTAGAAAGAAATTCAATTGTTTATAAAGGCATTTCCAGGAATGAATTGCTTAATTAACAGTTTATAATCAAAGATAACCCTTCAAAAGTTCCCTCTTTTTCCTTCATTCTTCTCTTAAGATACAAATTAATGGCAAATCACCATATGTTAATCTGCTATAGATGAAGCTAAGAGTTCATGAATGAGAGTCCTAAACCTCATTAGTGGATTAGCTAGTCATGAAAACGTTAAGTCTCCAATGCAAAATATTTTTAATTTTAGAAAAGAAGAGATTTCAATTCCATCGCTCTTTGACCAAATATTTTAATTAATGAAAAATTTTCAAATATAACTCGAAGTTAATTGAATTGAATGATGAAAGAAAAAAAAAGTTATATCCACTTATAGACAAACTGAATAAAAGCTTGTGACCAAATTATAAAATCAAACATTGCAAATTCTCACAATAAGATGATACAAGAGAATCCCTTGAGAGAGGATTCCTCCTTTTCTCTTTTTCTTTTCGTTTTCTTTTCCATTACCCTAGAATATAGATTTTGTTTTCCTTTGTTAACTTGAACTCAAGGCAGCAAAGCCACCACCTTTCATCATCTGCTTGAACTCTTTGAAATTAACCATTCCATCTCCATCCACATCCACCTTCTTTATCATCCTCTTGCAATCCTCTATAGTTCTTCCTTGCTTCAGCCCCAAAGACGACAGAACCGACCTCAACTCCTCAACCGTGATGAATCCATCTCCATTTTGATCGAAGACATTAAAAGCTTCCTTCATGTCCTCCTCCTCGTCCCTTTCATTCATTATCGTTTGATACAACCCACCAAATTCATCAATATCCACGTAACCATCTCCATTCACATCGATCTTTTCAATCATTTGTGTTAATTCTTTATCGGGGATAAAGATACCGAGGTTCTCTAACGAGTCGCTAAGCTCTTTCTTTGTGATCTTGCCATCTCCATTCCTATCAAACATTTGAAACACCCGGCGAAGCTCGGCTGGATCCATTCCTTCCATCAAAGAACAAATAAAAATAAACCCTAACCAAAAATTTTTCTTGAAAGTTATACAAGCTCAAAAGAAAAAGAAAAAAGAAGCAATGGAAAGAAGGAAGAATGTTAAAAGGCTATGTAGTGCAGAAAGATGATTGAGAAAAACGAAAATTGGAATGAGAGATGGGAAAGATTATTAACAAGGAAAATTCAAAGGGATGAAGTGGTTGGGAAATAATGATATGAACAAAAAGGAGAATAAGCGGTGATTGTTGTTTGAGTAAAATTTGGAGAAAGAGAAGGGTTTTTAAGCATGCAGACTAAAAAAAGTGTAATGAAATCAATGGTTATTAACAGCATGAGATAAACAAGAGGTAGCTGTTTTTTTCTTTTTTTTTGGGTTTTTCTGTTTCTCCTTTGTGTGTGTAGGAAACCCGTTTTTAGTTCAGAAGTCATTGATTTAAGCCTAAAATTACTGTGCTTCTATAGGTATTCGGATTAAATGTGGTATATTTGCAGTTGGTAGGTTACGTGGGTTGGCAGCTTAATTATTTTGATTTGATTATTTTAGGAATTGACGGTCAGTTTCTGTTAATAAAAGGTGAAGATGCTAGCTTGGAAAGTTGCCATTAGCTTGAAGCTACAAAACCTCAATATCTGGCCTTGGATTCACCCAAAAGACAAAGGGTCAAAGGAACTATACAAATGTGTTACTCGCCACTCGGTTCTCAATCACACCCATGTTCCCAACCAATTAACTTTTAATTCAATGCTTAGGTTCTAAGCTTTAATTTGGGGTTAGAAAAATTATGATGACTAGAGTTGGCAAAGATGTAGTGTAGATAGCAGTCAATCTTGTCAAGGTTAACAAGTAAATTTTAACTTTTTCAATGTAAATAATTAATCAAAATGTTTATAATTTTGAATGGGTAACACTTATCATGACATGAAAAACATGCTACTCTTCCCGTTCCGTCTTAAATTGATAGGGAATCTTTTTACTTAAAAAACTTTGATTTTAATATATTTAATATTAAATTTTAAATTTTTTTATAAAAATAAAGTTTCATAAATTTTAATATCAAAAAATTAAAAAATATGAAAATTAATTAAAATTAAATAAAGCAACTTTTTTTTACAAGAAAAAAGAGTTTTAGATGTTGACGAAAAGAGAAAATAATTTTCAAATATTCCAAAAATAAAAGATGAAAAAAATTAGAGGTAAAATTATAGGTAAGGAGTGCAAGAGAAAAATAAATAAAGGTAATACCAATAAAGAAAGAAAATACAAATTGCTAGTGTTTGAGAGTTTTTGGCATGTTGTTAAGAATGTATTTAGTACGGGATAATTTGTTTAAAAATCACGGTAATATGCATTCAATAAAACATCACTTTGTTTGGACATCATTTTATTTAGTAGTAATTTATAAATTTTATATAACAGTGCTCTTAATTCAATAAAATGATAATATTACTGTTTTAGAGAATAATTTAATTCTCGACCTAAAGGATGCGAAAATTTTATAATCATAAGAAAGTAATTTTCAATATTTTTTTTTGAGTAATTTATATTCACCAAAAATATAATCAACATTATCCCAAGAAGCTAGTCACTAAAAATTTTAAAATTTTGGTTTTTTAAATCATTTATTCTAAAAATGTTTTATGCTATAAATTTATATTGATTAGAAAAAAGATAATGAATTTATTTAATAATTTTTATCAAAATTGATTTATATTTTAGATTTTTTTATAAAATAATGTTTAATTATTTTATAAATTGTTAATTCAATAAGTATTAAATATTTTACTTTTTGTGTAAAGTTATTTTAGATATTTTGTATTATACGGTTTGCTTTTTCATATGATACCAAATACATTGATTTAAAAATACAAATGATTTATAATATTATATCCAACACGATAATCTAAGATCACTAATGATTAAGTCACCTTAGTGATCTTATCACCATGATAATTAAATCACAATAATAATTTTGAAAATGATACTAAACACTACTTAAAGGTATTAAATTTGACCATAGTCCTTTTCCCCCTTAAAATTTGATTAACTTTTCAAAACATTGGTAATTCATTAGATTAATATCCTACCACAAATAGATCACCTAGTCTAAAATTTAAAACTATTATATTTATTTTTAGAAAAACATATATAAAAATAAAGTAAATTTTTTTTTTGCTAAAATATTTGAATTTTAAACTTGTTAATTGTCTAACTCTTAAAAATAATTACGTAAATCAATTAAATTATTACAAAGTTCAATAAAAATTTTATTTAAGTTTTGCTTAATATGCACCAAGTTCCCCACTGGGTAATTAATAAATTCAATTTTGTTACACCAAGCACATCTAATAGAGGATAAATGCTTCTTTACATGAAGTAATTCTAATTTTTTTTTTTTTTTTTTTGGTTTGAGATCTCCTAATGTTCGGTAATCACTTTGAATCCCGACTAATTCGAAGTGAAACCAAGTTAAATCTCATAAAAGAAGCAAATTCTCTCAAACTTATTTTTTTTATTCACAAAATTTGAAACCGAAACCTTGTTTAAAAAGAACTAAATTCTTTACCACTCAAACCAACGGGTGTTGGTAAAGTAATTCTAGTTGTTCATGACCTTGAGCAGACAAGAAATAAAGAATACTAGCTAAATGAGATACTTTATTTGAAGAATGTGCATTGATAAAAGAAAATTCTTCTGGAGAGTCTGAAAATAAATCTTCATCAAACTTGGCTTTTTCTTTGCTGCATTACCGTTCATCGGAAATGCAATAATTTCTGGCAGGATACCATTCCATAAAGGAAAGACACATGTCATAATAAATACTATCTCCCCATATCACAAAAATTCAATTCAAACCAACAGTACTTGTTGCTTCCTTGAAACAGTAGACTTTCAGCATAGGGAAAAAAAATGTCCAATAAAGTTTCATGGGAAGATCTTCAAGACAAAATAAAGAGAGTGAAGGCTATGGAGCCTAAACTAGAACTAAGGCTTTTGAATAATAATAAGGTTGATCGGGAATCAAGGCAAGAACTCAATTTGCTGGATTCCCTTGACAATAAACCTTTGAATGCCTTGGAATCAAATAAAAAAGAGCATAGAGAAAAGGCGCAGAAGCGAGATTTCTGTTGCAAATACTGCAACAAGAAATTCTCAAACTCGAAGGCATTGAGAGGGCACCAAACTGCCCATAAACGTGAACGAGCACTTTCCAAGAAAGAAAAGGGAATGATGGATTTATATCATCCATATCCACATTCAGCCATGGCAACAGTTCCAAATCTCGGAACTTTGAACAATCCATGGCAAGAGTTCCAGGCAATGATTAATAATAAACCATACAATTATTTACCAGGATATGCGTATGGAGAAGGGAGGTATGATAAGCCAAATTTCATGAGCTCTCAAATTTCTATGCCCTAATCAGATGACTACTACTGGATTCCTACGAGTGAATTTCCTCAACTGGGGACTACTCCCTTCAACTCGAGCTCTTCCCTCAAAAACGTTCTAGGATTTTCAAATTGCAAAACAAAAATTGCAATTGGAGGTTGATCCTTTTGGAGGTGGATTGTCAACAAATTGAATAATGTGAAGTAACAACCAATGCTGTTCAAACTTTTTCCCTCAATCTCCTCAAGTTTTAGAAAGAGTTATTTCTCTTTTACATGGGTATCTGGTCTCAACATTTTCTTCACTTGTTAAGTTTTCTAGCATAAATTAGTTATAAAACAGCTCTCAAAATTCCCCCTTTTTCTATAAGCGATATGAAAATGCATTCCATCCAGCTTATCAGCTACATTCTCATTTCTATACTGGGCTTTTCTTCCCAAGTCAAGATTTTAACAAAAACATGCAAAAAGAAAAGGAAATAAGTCCTGAGAATTCAAGTTGCAATTTAAAAAAAAAAAAAAGAAAAAAAAGTGGAAAATGTATTCCAACCATGTGCCCAATAAGATCAGTAAAGAAGGAATCTAATTGGGCGAGTAAGTTGGAAATCAATTAGATTGATGATATAGCAAACGAAGAAATTGCCTCAAAACAAATTCGTTTTTTACAACGGTTTTGGGACAGAGTGCGTTTGCAAAAATCTAAAAAAGAAAAAAGGCAAACAGAGATGTGGGATTAACAGAAAAGGAATATGCCAGTAGGAAAAGGGCCTGAAAAATCAGGAAAACAGATCAGTTTCAGGTGAGTGATACTGGCTGAGTTTACCTATCGCAAGTATTTTCCGATTATTTGATTGAGTGGGTGGTTTCCATCTACACCCAACCAAGAAGCTGACTTGCTTTACCATTACTTCCAAATCATAAACCTTTTCTACACACACACACACATATATATAGATAAAGCAAAAAAAAGAAGTACTTCAGATTGGAAGATTTTGTGCGGCATAAACAGAGGAAGACAAACTGCAGCGAGAAGAGGATACTATACATATATAAAGGATCGAAACTTAGGGTTTCGTGAGGTTTTAGTGCTCATCAGGAACTTTGAAAATAACCAACAGGCCCCCAAAGGCCCATATTTCAGTGTAGACCCAAGCTTGCTGAAACATAATCCAATCCAGCACACGATAGAAAGAGGCGCCCCCATTAAAATCCCATTCAAATTTGTCGGCCGAATTATAAAAAACTGTTGGTTCCAAACTTGGATTGTTATAATTAAAATTTGATAATAATGTCTTTAGATTGTTACAATTCCTCATCTCATTGAAAAAACCTATACAAATGAACAGAAAATACTTACTATCTAAATGCTTCTATCAGTTGCATTTGGCCTAGAAAGAATGTAATTGAATCGTAAGATAAAAGTAAATGAGAATTTGTTTTAGAAAAAATCCAAACGAATTTTCTTAAAAAATATCATTTCCTCGGCATTTTGTATGATCCAAACATAAAAAGTGAACTTTGAACAATTTTTGTGCTAGAAAAATAAAATAATAAAAGTTAATTTTGACTTTGAGACACAAGAAACAATTTCAAAAGAAATTATTCCTCTAAAATATATCAAAATCTCAAAACTCTCTAAATAAAAATAATGAAAATAATTATTCATGAAAACCTTTTTATAATTATTCTCTTCAGGCAAAACTAATAAAAAGAATTATGCACAAAGACCTTTTATAATTATTCTCTTTTTATAGTTATTAAAGAGTCATATCCTTTTTACAAATAACCATTTCAGTTGTTTAAAATAACTATAATAGCTCTTTTGTTATTAACTTTTATAAACAAAACATTTCAAACATAATTACTCATGTAAATAGTTATAACTTTTTTATTATTAACTATTAAAAACATTTTTGTTTAAACAAATTTTTTATAGTTAAAACTCATTTCTTATTAACTATGACGTACGTTCATGCTTACACATATTTAAATAATTTTTCATGCTTAAACATATTTAAATAATTTATAACCCATTCGTTATAAACTATTACAGTTCAAATATAATTATTAAAAATAAATCTATTCTCTAAATAATTAGATCTTTTTATCCAGTATGGGGTAAAATCCCACCTAACATTCTAAAGTACCATTATTTTGTTCTACCCTCAAGATGTTTGTTACTGTCAACCAAAGGCATTCCAGAAGGGTCAAAACTCAAAACACAGAACATTGTGCCTGAAGAATTTACCAATGTATCATTGCTTGTAAAAGGCAATCAAGAATCATGGCATAAAAAACGTGTGAAAGTATACATTAACACTATCAACTGGTTTCACATTTGAAGGTTAAAATATGGGAACACATTTCAGTCTATAATGAAACTCTTGCTTTTCTGAAGCTCACACAAAAATCTTCTACAACTTTGAATTGCTAAAAATTCAGTACTAAAAGAGAACTATCCAATGTTTTGGAACAGAAGTAAATCGCCTAAAGACAATGATTGTAGGTGTGGAGCTTCTGTACATGTTTATGTTAAATTTATCCCTCCACAGACTTTAACATGAGAAAGTATTAAATTACTACAAGCTCATCAAATATGCCATGAGAACATTAGCATTTAGCACAAGGGGAAATTCATGAGGCAAACAGGCCATGCAGCCACAATTCTATGACCAAGAAAACTACTGATTTTATTGAGATAACAAATAGAGGCTCTCTTGTATATCATTAGTGGATTTCAGCAATTTCAATATGTAACAACGCTTTCTAGAACCAAAATATACTGAGCATCTTAAGGATATGCTGCTGTAATTAGGTTGTCCGTCCTGAAATTTAGAATCAGTTAACATTTCTTCTTTTGGCTCATAATGCTAGAGGCAAAACTGAAAATCTTACTGCTGTGCTAAACAAGTGATGGCAACCCAGACTAGTGGAAAGGCAGGACAAATCCTCCATTATTTCACACTCTTTACTAACCACCAACCAAGTAGCCTTGAGCGAGGGGCATCCTAGCCAAATTACCTGAGAACAAACATTTTCTTTTTTCCTCCACTCTTCCTATCTACTATAAGAATAATCATATCTTGCCGTCCAAGCTTGACAGATTAAAATTGAAACAATATTGAAGATTATGACTTACATGATATAAGGCATGTTGAGATATCCTTCAGAAAAAGAAACTTAGGAGTATATCTTGAAATATAAGTTGAAAATCGAAGTCTAATTCAGGAACAAAGTTAGGATCACACTTTAAAGAGAAAAAAAGTAACTTCCATTAAACAAACTAACTACAGACATTTAACCTAACAGGACTCAAATGAGTTTCTATTGAATGCTCTACTAATGCCTTAAAGTAAAACAAAGTACACTTTTACTGGGAAACAGAAATTCATATTCGGATTAAGAGTACAAAGCCAGACCAAATTCTTCCCATCTTATTCATTCACTTATCAAAAGCCAAATCTTCCATTTAACATAACAACAAAAGCAAAAGCACTGGCAGGTATAGAAAAACTAAAAATTCACAACCTTTTGAGCTCTATCCTGGTATTAAAGTGCATCTATAGGATGGCCTCTAAACTGGAATGTCCTAGCAATTCAACTTTTATTAGAAACTTCTTTTGCTTGTAACCAATAATATTATTAGAAACTTCTTTTGCTTGTAACCAATAATATTTTGAACCCATCGGACATAATTCAGCTCTGCCCCATACTTTTGCGACTTAGGCTAACACTGAAGGCTAAATTGAATCAAAGATCAGGTGAACTGTTTAAGGCAGTGGATTATCTCCTTTCTAAGAAATCTGAATATCCATTCAAGTGAAATGAACATGCAATTTTTTTTAATGATCTTGGTCACTAGCCAGAAAATTCATAATCTCTACAATTTGATGCTGTACTTATTTAATTCACTCCATGCATGAAGTCACCATACAAAACACACCCTTTGCTTATAAAACATTGGACAATGTAAAATTGCAACACCTATAATCAGTTCACTCCATGCATGAAGTCACTAAACAAAACACTCCCTTTGCTCATAAAACATTGGACTATGTAAAATTGCATCACCTATAATCAGTTATATGTACACTAGGTTTACTGAGGAATTAAAGATCAACAACTAAACATTTAGGAGTAATGTACCGAAAAAATTTCCAGCAAATGTACCTCCATCAAACAACTTTGATACCTCAAATTAACAAAATCAGACACCTTCAAAAGAAACAATCATGCTGTTCTTTATTTGCTACAGCTCTAGAACATCTGTCAAACTACCTAATCTTTAACACTTGAAGAATAATCTCACATTCATTTCAATCACAGTTGCTGGCAATTTCCTTCCAGAAGGGCTCTTACAGTTCCAACATCTTCAGTCCTTCTCCAATGTCAAGCCACAGAACTAACTGCACAGCCATCACTGGATTGTCTATACCACTATTTACAAATCTATTGCTCAAAGACAATGTTCAACCCAGATTCAAATGACAATCTATTGGTTTCAAGATACGTACCAAATAACACAAACAAGCACCTTTTAGAGCATAGACAGTTATACCTAGCATGGCTGATAAAATCCTGAGATGGTTAAACCAAGCCAACCACCTAGAAGCAAAGCCCACCTTCACCCAGGAAACAAGGTCAAGATAAGTAGAAGGATGCAAAGTTTGTTTCCAACGCGGTAATAGATAAAAAAGAAAGGAAATACCGCAATGCTCACAGTTACATAGTAGTTCCCTCTAAGACCATGTGTCATTACTCGGTGTACAAACCCAGAATTCTCGGCTCCCATTACACCAGGTAGCATCAAGCTTTAACCACGAAAAAAATCCACTAAAATTAAATGCAATTTCTAAATAATTTTTAAAACTTATAAATTAATTACCTAAACTTTCCAGCAACCTAATGAAGCATAGGCATTGAAGAAAATCCCAAAATAACATCAAAATCCGTAGAATAACTTGCATTTAAATTCTACGCACCCAAATCACATGGGGGCAGCAATGCACAAAAATCACAAATGAAATCCGTTTCTTTCAATATACCAAAATTATTATTACTCCCACAAAAACAACAGAAATACAATAACAATTCCCTCATATCTCTTTATTTCTCTAAATTTTTATGGAACATCCCAGGGCTTAGGCTCGGGGACAGCGACAACCATACCTTGGAGCTGAGGCGTAAGCACGACCTGACACCCAAGCCTGGAATGCTTATTCAGGATACGACCCCTCGAATTCCTTACCAACACATATTCCTCGTCGTAGGTCCGGAGTGGCAGCTTCTCGAGCCATTCCTGAGCGATGTTGACCTCGCATTCGGCGGAGCAAGCCTCGACCTCCTCGAGGCGGTGAGAGGCCGGATCGATCAGTCCACTGTTAGTCAAGGCCCGAAGTAAGGTCTGGCCCGCTAGGCCAACTATCTCACGCTTCTGGCCTTCTGGGTCGATGGCGAAGAGCTTGACGATCCGGTCGACAACTTTGTTGGAGGAGGATAAGGTGGCGGAGGATCGAGTAGGGACGTGGGAGGAGAGTGTTGGGAAGCGGTGGATGTGGGAGGTAAGTTTTTGGAGTGTTGAAATCGCCATTTTTGGGGAAAGAGAGAGAGAGAGACTGAGAGGGGGTTCAGTTCAAAGGGCCGTTTAAAGTTGGTTTTTTTCAGAAAGTTGGTTTTTTTCAGCAATTTGGTTCGGTTAATCGGAGCTGCTCTCTATGGTTCGGCAGCCTGCAGTGTACCAACATTTTAGGGAAGAAAAAACTTTTTACGCAATATTTTCCAAAATTGTGTTTTTTTTTTTTTTTGAAGGACCAAAAATGTCTGTTTTTTGTTATGAGAAAGTTTTCTTTGTTATGGCAAAGTTTTAATAAATATATAACATAACAACAATCGGTTGTAACATTTTTAATTATAATCATAGTCAATCCATTAATAAAATTAAATAGTTAAGATTATTAAGATTACAATTTTATTTTTAATTTTTATTAGCATTGATATATGAATTAGATTAGAATTCAATTAATTAAAGCTAATTTCGAATAAAAATGTTAATTGATAATTATAATATTATTTTTAATAAATATTAAATTAAAAATAAGTTAAATGAAAATTAATATTTTAAAATTATAATGATTATTATTTTATAAATTATAGAAATGCAATCTATATTAAAAATAAAATTTTTAATGAAAATTGTATTAAATTGAAATTATTAAATTAGATTTGAAATAGAGGACTAAAAATGTATACTCTGATATCTCCCAGGGAAGTAGAATTTAAGTGAGAATATATTAAGAAGCTGATACTTAAAGGTTGGGGATTCAAAATTGATTATGCATTTTTTTTATTTTTACTTAAATAAGTATAAAGGGTTAAGGTTAAGTATAGGATAAAAAGTAAAAAAAAAAAATCAAAACAGAGAAATTACTGATAGCGACATGACATGGTATTAAATAACATTTGAACAATGAGGGAAGGAAGCAGAAATGATGAGGGGGGCTGGGAATTTGAGGTCAAAAGTGCTGAACAATAAAACTCATGGGGAAGCAAGGCATTAGATTCAAAGCTCACAACGAAAGCTAAGAACATCCCCGCGCTTATATCGATCATCTCCAAGTGCAAGCAAGCATTATCTGATCAGCTCTCCATTAATTTTCCTCACCTCTAATAAAACAGGAGGTGATTTTTACAGGAAAAAGCACCTACGGGAACTGAAAATTCTGATAAACAAGGTTATGGAAGAAAATGTGGTTTGTTGCTGTGGAGGAGTACTGCAAACATGTTGCCATCGCCCTGACCCTGAAAAACACATAATCGAGGGAACTTTTAAGATTGATCACAGCCCTTGGCTGTCTCTCTACGCCACTGGACGATCAGTTTCTATTCGGATTTACAGCAGTCAAAAAGTGGATCCATGTTATATATATATATATATATATAAAACCCAAAATACATAAACATTTTCCACATCATGTATTTCATCATACACCATCTTTTAGTTAACATATATTAGAACTAGCTTTTTAACCTTTGCCAAGCACATGATTTTTTAATTTTTTTTATTAACCTTAATTTTTTTATATTACTTTAATAAAAGAATATGCAAACTTTTGTTAATCTATTATATATAATCTTACATTCATAAATGTTAAGTTATAATTAAATAATAATTTATATACACCTATATATTGTAATACTCATTTAAAGTCAAAGCTTTTGTAAATTTTCAAAAAATTATAAAAGTAATTTTTTTCATTAAAAAAAATTAATTTTTCAATTCATTTACTAAACAACAAAAATTTTGTTATTCGTTCTTTTTTGTTCGATCAAAAAAACAAAGTTCAATTTTAAAGAGTCAAGACTTTTATTGTTGGTTTATATGAATTTTTAGTGTTAGGAATATTGTCATCTAAGTTTTTAGATTTATCATGTGATGTTGGTACAACTTCTTTAGGTTTATATTATTTTTTGTGCTATATTATACTATTAATTGTGGTTGGATATTTATAATCATTTCACTATTTTTAATAAAAGTTTACTTTGTCTTAATAAAATAAAAATAGTCAAGATTAATAATTGTTTATAAATTGATATGGATCTATAAAAAATTTATCATTTGATTAAATTGTAAAAGACATTTATATTAGCATAATATTCTTAAACTATTAAATCTTATAAAGCTAAACCGAAAATAAAACATCAAATAATAATAATAATAATAATATTTATATATATATATGATTGAACAACAAAACATAATTATTAATTTGCTCATAACCATTTACTTTTTATTAATTCTTATTTTTTACATATATATACTTTTAACATATATAATTTTTTTTTTATTAGAACATAAATCAAATATACAATCGAGAATGTGTATATAATTTAAATTTTTTGTACTTATGCATAGCAAATAGTCAGCTTAACTAAATATATATATATATATATAATATAAACAAATGAACTATTTTTTTAGAATAAATCAAATCCAATTGTAATATCATATAATACAAATAAAACCAAATGAAATGTTTGAAGAAACAAACAAATAGAGGAAATCAAAAATAAATAAAATACGAAAATTGTGCTCTCAATTTTCTTTCATTATTGAAATCTAAAAAATAAAAAATAAAAATCAATATTTAAAAAAAATAATCCAACACCGTCACATACTTATTTTTAAAACAAAAATAATAATGAAAGAAACAAAAGACTAATAAAAGCATAAAATGAATTTACTTTTACATGAATATAATGTGATTATTATTTTTTCCAACTTTTGCCCATTCCTATCAACACCTATAAATAATAATTGTCAAATAATAGAAATTATACTCTTCAATTTCTAATACCAATAATAAAAAATAAAATAACATTGGTTAGGAGGTGATGCTCTCACTTTATGAGCTATTTGTTTTTACTTTGAGATTCTAATTTCAACAAATAAAAATTTATTAAACTTACACACATATATACATACATATATATGTAGAGTTATGATTAAATCTTAAAAGAAAAGATAAATTATAATTTATATATTTAAATTTAAAATTTATGTAAAATCTTTAATTTTTTATAGAGTTTGATTTGAATTTAAATAGATATCCAAAAATATTAAATTTAGATAATTTATTAAATAAAATTATTTGACATTGGATAAAAATTATTAAGTCTATATATATTTGGAATTATGACTAAAATTAAAAAGAAAGGTAATTTATAATTTAATATATTTGAATTTCAAATTTATAAATTTTTTTAATATTTTATATATTTTGATTTGAATTTACATATTTATCCAAATATATTAAATTTAAATAATTTATTAAATGAGTTACTTATTAAATAATATAATATAATCATTATCCTACACATGATGAAGAAAGACTATCCGCATAAACATTTATGTCAACACATCTTATCTGGTAACTTTGTATCTTATCATAATATATATATATATATATTAGTCCTACGTATTACTATAAGATTATTTTTATTTTTTTAAATTATATCTTAAATATGTGATAAGCAAATTTTTTATGTCTAAGTTTCAATATATGAAATATATAGACAAATATATATATTTTTATTTTTTAATATAAATTATAACTTAATTATATATAAATATATTTTTATTAAATTAAAATATTAAATAATATTTTTTTAAATAATATATATAAATATAAATTAAATAAATAATAAAATATATTCTTTTATATACCTCGAAAAAGCTAAGACAGAACACCTCAAATCTTATCTCGACTTAACTCAAATTATTCAAAAAAGCAAAACTTAATGCAATCCTTTTAAAAAAAAAAAAAAAAAAAAAACTTTGATTGGACTATGTAAGTTGTTTTGACATCTCTACATTCATTAATTTTTTTTTTCAAAATTTATTTAATAAATTAAATTTTAAAAAACAAAAAAAAGACAAAAAAAAAAAGCAAATGGGTTGGCAAGTCAATTTATTAATTAATGTATTAAATAATATTTTTGATAAAAAAATATATATATAATTAAATACATAATAAATATATATTTTTTATGTATTCCAAAACCTTATTCTTATCGGAGCTAAATTAAAAAAATTCAACTAAATTATCTCGAATTAAAAGAAAATGCACTAATTAGATCAAAATAAATTGAGACTCATTAGATATGAATTATTTTATCATTTTTATCTCAATTGATTTTGTTAATTACAAAATTTATTTAAAAAAAATAGAATTAAAAAAAATAAAATCTAAAAAGAAAAATATTTTATAAAACAAAGAAAATAAAAAAGGAAAGAGATATGACATGGATACTAAAACAAGATGAAACACTTTAAATTTGATTCCAATCGCACTTTATTTTTTTAAAAAGATCTCAGATCTAATCTCTATTTTTTTTTAAATAATGCATTTAAATTAGATCGTTATAAATTAAAATCAATTGAATACTTATTATTGTATTATTTCTAATTTTATTGATTTCTATATAAAATTTATCTAATAAAAAAATCAAACAAAAATAAAAAAAAAAGAGATTAGTGAAAGGGA
The DNA here is from genome assembly GCF_047325235.1 of Durio zibethinus. Lineage (NCBI taxonomy): Eukaryota > Viridiplantae > Streptophyta > Magnoliopsida > Malvales > Malvaceae > Durio > Durio zibethinus. The sequence goes on along the minus strand of NC_143182.1, from coordinate 9,172,700 downwards.
GAAGTGCCACGTGGACACCTCCCTTTACACTAATCTCTACAAAATTAATAATATAGATAAGGTTCTTCAATTGATAATTTAATAGTATTTACTGTTATAACAATTAATCCTACGCTTCATGGGCTATAAAGTAATGTAATTAACAGGCACCAAGAAAGGATTAGAAAGTGAGAACGCATACCTATTCCAGGGGACAGTGTCACGCAGAGAAAAGATTCCAATCACGAAGAGTAAAATCAATCTGCCAACGAGAATAATCGAATTTAAATTGAAATTTGCGGTGGTGCCAGAATTCGGGACTCCAGGGGCTTTTGTTATAGAAAACAGAGACAAGCATGAGTTCTTCCTTAAATCGGCCAGTCTACAGTACAGTAAACCTGCTACCGACGATCAGAAGTTCCACTTCTATTGTAGTTCCTGGGTATACCCTCTCGACAAGACCGGTGTTAAACGGGTCTTCTTCTTAAACCAAGTATGTTAAGTAACATCAATTCTTCCAGCGATTCACATTGCTTACAATTTTTTTTTACTATAATTGTACAATTATTGGGTTTTGCACGAATCTTTTTGTACAATTTGTAACTAAAACATACTTTTTATATTAACTTGAGCAGCCACTCGTTTATATTGTTGCCCTCGCCTGACAGTTATATCTTCCAAGGGAAACGCCTCCCGGGTTAGAAAAATTGAGACAGAAAGAACTTCAGAAACTGAGAGGAGGGTTGAAAGATGAGAGGAAACAATGGGATCGAATATATGATTATGATTACTATAATGATCTTGGGGATCCTGACAGTGGCCGAGAGCATGCTAGGCCTGTTTTGGGAGGTTCTGCAGACTATCCGTATCCACGCAGGTTAAGAACAGGCCGCCCTCCTTGCCAGCATGGTACATATAATCCTGTTTTTAATTCCCTCGAGTTTTTTAAAAATTGAAGAATTCAGAAATTATGATAGTTTTTTTTTTCTTGGATGGAATTTCTTCTCAATGTTGGCTTCTTGGGTATTTGTTGTATACAGACCATTTAGCTGAGTCTCGGCCAGCAGGCTGCTTTCAAACTTATGTTCCACCTAATGAGCGATTGAGCCACGAGAAACAAGAAGAACTTAGAAACAACTTCGTCGATGCTCTTGTGCGATTTCTCACCACGAAGCAAGAACACCCACCCTGGTCGTATCAAGAATATCCCGATATCATCAAGAAAATTGTACATTTTTTTGTTCCCAGGGATGCACTCCCAACAGGAGATTTTAGGATTGTTCAGTCCATCGTAGATTTCTTTAGAAGGAAGCCAAAATCACCACCCCATCAAGATGCTCGCCCTTAAGACTTGTTCTCTGAAAAACAAGAAAAAGAAATGGATGAGTCGGACAAGCAGAAGCTGGAAAAGTTGGTAATGAGACTTTTAAGAAAGTTGTTGCTACTGCAACCAAAAGACCCCTTGTGAACTCACAATTACCTTCTATTATAGCAGGTTAGATGGCCATATTAGATTTGATCTTTAGTATAACTAGCATCTCCAGGTTGGAGTTGGGCATTCTGTATATGACTAATATTCTTCGTCCTGCTTGTTATTGTCAGAGGACGAAGACGCACGGTTTGAGGAAACAGAGTTCGGACGCCAATTGCTTGCAGGAACCAATCCAGTTCGAATCCGGCTCTTTAAGGTCCATCTTTCCCAAAATTCAGGTTTCATAATATATATTAATAATATTCTAGCCAAATTTATATTTAATATATTTTCGATATATAAATTTTATACATTATAATAAATTATATGATAATATTTTATTAATAAATAAATATCAAATTTTCAAATAAATATATATAAATTGAAAATTTTTATAATTATTAATTAATAATTAATGAATTATCATTATTTAATGGTTGATAGAATAGATTGACATCTTCAACTCAAAAAAGAAAAAAAAAAAACCTTGCAGGAAGTCTCATCTCTACACCCATGGAGCCATCGTCTTGAAAAGGTAAAGAGAAAACATGTTTTTTCAAGATAGATAGCGTACTATCAACAAAGAAAGTCATGTCAACAACATGATAAGGATTCGATTGTTTCGCGAAATAAAGAAAGTTATATCAATAAAATAATAAGATTTCGATTATTTTGTGAAAAATAATTTTAAAAAAATAATTTTTAAATTTTTATACATTTATTTAATAAAAAATTAATTAATTAATGAAAAATTATTTATTGATCAATAAAAAAAATTTTAAAAAAATTATCTTACGAATTTAAAAAAATATTTTTCACAAAAAATTACTTACAAATAAAATTATATATCAATATTTTTTAGTATACTTTTATTTATAAATAATATTATATTATAATATATTAATAAATCATATATTAATAAATAATATTATAATATATTAATAAATAATATACTATTAAAATAATGTATTAATAAATAGTATAATAATTAATATTATTAATTTACTTAATAAATATTATAATAATATATTAATAAATAATATACCATTAATATAATAAATTAATAAATATTATTAATAAATAATATATTAATATATTAATAAATAATATAAAAATAATAAATAGTTTTATTTTAAGTACTTTTTATATTAACATAATATTTAATATTAAATATTATTAAAATATAATTATTTTTTAATATTAATAATTTTAACAATAAATAATTTCAATATATTTTAATAATAATTAATTTTTAATATTTTAATAGTTATATTAATATTATTTGAAAAAAATAAGATTTTCAAAAATTAATTAAATAATAAAAAATATTTTTTATTAATTTATCTAAACAACATAAAATTTCTTTCAACTAAAAAAATGTGAATAGTTTCTAAAACTCATTATTCGAAAGATTTTTTTTCGAAACAAACTGAACTTCACTTCCTAAATATATACTACTACACGGCGCAGGGAATGAGTGCAGATAAGGCATTCATCTTGGAACACGATGACTACCTCCTGCCATTTCTAGATCTGATAAATAGCGAAGGTGTCTGCGCTTATGCAACTCGAACAATACTAGTAGCACGCTCAACTTTGGAGACAATAGAACCAATCGCAATAGAACTTCGCTTGCCTAACTCCAAAAGGGTCGTATTTCCAGATGATGAAATGCTCTGGCAGTTTGCAAAAATGCATGTTGCAGCCAACGATGCCGCTTACCACCAGTTGGTTAGCCATTGGTAAATGCTGTAATTAATTTCTTTGCTATAATTAAGGAAAGCTCCTACTTTGACCGTAAATTTACAATCATTGCAATAGATTGAATCCTAATATTATATTTATTTTTTTGAACCCCTTTCCAATCAAGGTTGCATACTCACGCAGTAATTGAGCCATTCATTATTGCCACTAGAAGACAGTTGAGCGTGATGCATCCAATTCATCGGCTATTGGATCCTCATTTCAAAGACACCTTACATATAAATGCATTGGCTCGAGGCATCTTCCTCAATGCAGGTGGAATTGTAGAGACGACATTTTTTACAGGTGAATTTTCCATGAGGTTGTCTTCTCAATTGTATAAAGAATGGAGATTTGATGAGCAAGCCCTTCCAATGGATCTTGAGAAAAGGTAATTTATAAATCAAACTTGTATTACTTCTTCATTTGGTACGTATAGGAGAATGAATGGTGACCGAATTGCTATCAATTAAACATGGGAGATAAAATGCTATAGAATTTTTTTATCTATAGATGAATGTTCCAAGAAATGATTTGATCTATGGAATTTTGCCAAAAGAAATGATTTTATCTTTGGAAGCGTGCTTGTGTCAAGATATAGAATTCATTTCACTGGATTTATGATAACAATAACTTTTCAGAGGTATGGCAGTAAAAGCAGAAGAAACTCTCACAGAAAATGTCTCGAAAATAAAGGAGAAGCAAACAGAAATGAAACCGGTAGAAAGAGACGAGAATGTGATAGAATTAGACAAGAATACAGTAACAGATAAGACTCCGGATGAAAAGGTGAAACTTCCCTCTCGGGTGAAGCTCATTTTAGAAGACTATCCCTATGCTAAGGATGGAATTGAGATATGGGATGCCATCGAGACATGGGTGAGAGAATATGTCAACATTTTCTATGAAAACGACGATGCTGTCAAGAAAGATGAGGAAATCCAATCATGGTGGTCTGAAATTAGAAATGAGGGACATGGAGATCAAAAGTTAGGGTGGTATGACCTTACAACTCGTGAAAAACTCATAATGGCTGTAACAACTCTCATATGGATTACTTCGGGTCTGCATGCTGCAGTTAACTTTGGGCAATATTAATATGCCGGTTGGCCTCCGAATCGTCCTATGTTATTAGGGAAGTTTATTCCAAGTATAAATGAATTTGAGGAGATGAACAAGAATCCTGATGAGTCCCTTGAGAAGTTCATTCCCCAGATGTTGCCTGAAAATTTTCAAATGGCATTTGTTGTAGCAGTAATGGACCTTCTCTCACGCCACACATCTGATGAAGTTTACTTGGGTCAAAGGCCACCTGAAAACAATTGGGAAGAGAATGAAATTGTTGACAAGAAATTCCAAGATTTCAGACAGAAACTTAAAGACATAGAGTAAAAAATATTGGATAGGAATAAAACATATAGTCTGATGAACAGGTGGGGGCATGCCAAGATTCCCTACAAGCTTCTGTACCCTGACACATCCAAAACCAAGGCTCCCTCCAAGGTGAAAGGCAGACCGGAGAAGATGGGTATTAATTCAATGGGAATCCCTAACAGCATATCCATATAGCAAAATATGCAATTCTTCATTGCCATTGCAAACTCCTGGACAAAAATCTTCGTTTAATCAGTTTCAATAAGCATAAACTCTTCAAATGTATTCTGTTGACTTTCATCATCAGTATATTAACTGTATAGGAAAAAAAAAATTCTTAAACCTTCCATTCAACTTTTTTATTTTTGCTTTTCAAAGCAATATGTATAACTCTTCATCGCATGTATCTAAACATGTTTCTTTATTTTCACTTTTCAAAGCAAAGCCAACTAACTTTGAAAATTATCACAAATAACTTAGATTTTTCTGAGTTTCAGATTCATAAGGCTTACTTTGAAGTTTCAATTCTCTTAGCTTATAAATCATTTAAACAAATCAATTATACTATTAGAAAGTTCACATTTCATACTACAAAAGCCCGCGGAGAATCGACCAAAAAACTTATCCGAAAGTAGAGTTTTAGCGACCTAAATTTGAGCTGTTAGAATCATCAAATACCTATTTTTCCAACTTCAAAAAAATTCATAACTTCTAAAATACACACCCAAATGAAGAGCTTCAAAGTTCATTGAAAAGGTCTTGAAGAGACCTTTTCATAAATAGCAAATATGCCACTGGAAAATCACCGGAAGGTTGCCGGAAAAATTAAAAAGTTAAAACTAAATTTAAGTTTGTAGGAAAATGATTAAAAATTCATAAATTTATAAAGGATTGTATTTAATCTTACCATATTGTGTAAAATCTAACACCCCAAGTTTGAAATCTCCACTAACAACAACAACAACAATAAATTAAGTATTGTATCCCATAACTTTAGGGTCAGCTGTATGAAAGGCCAAAAACAAAATCATGTTAGGTCAAAGTTTTGAATCTTCAGTAAATAAACAAGCATCTAATTAATAAATTGATATACTTGGAACGTGAGGTTATTGAAATGTTTGAGGTTGTCTGGTTAATCAGACTAGGGGAAAAAAACAGGGATTTAGTAGTAGACTCACTAAATGGTGATATTCATTTTTTTTCATTAAAAAAAAACAAAAAACAAAACTCTCAGCTACAGTAAACTCTTGCTTGTTTTTCTCTTAAAAGATGAAACTTTGAAAAATTAAAGGCAAAAAAATGTTAAAAAGCCCAACAAATTTCCATTTCTTACTCACAAAGAATAAATATATGCTTTACTTGGTAGAGGGGCATAGCAATAGAGAATGTGGAAACTTTTTTAACATAGTAATCAAGTTTAATAACCACTTTATAATTTTATAACAGAAAAGTTGGATTACAAAATTTTTTCTTTATGGCACTTAGGTGTTCAGTCCAAAGCTGAAAACACTAGGTTCAAACCCCTCACCTTCCTCCCCTCAAAATTTTAACTTCCATTAAAAAGTTTTTTCTTTCTTTTTCTGTACATCCTCCCTACAAAACAAAATCTAAAAGTCAAAAAGCAAAATCCAAATATGATAGCACTTAAGTCTTCAACACATGATAAATGATAATTACTCAAATCGAGGTGTATAAAGATTAGAACAGTATTATCAGAGGTACAAGGGAAATGATAGCAAATGAAACCAAATATTGGTCAATCTGGCTTGATGTGGTCTAGCTAAATTTTCAAATATACTGCTGCAATCCAGGCAATTGGTCTACAAGAAAATTTTCTGAGTTCTTAAAATGTTCTAGGCATCAACTCCAAGCCTACAACTTAGTTGAAGGCTTGAAGCAAATACAGATATTATCCTTGAGAAGTGAACTTTCATACCTCATAAGTCATCCAAGTTAAAATCAAGTCATTGCACCAGTAAATCTCTGATGTCTTTGTTTCAGAACCACTTTGAGAAAAGCAATCAGGACTTGCAGCGGCTTTGTCTAATTAACTTGCTAAATCTGCCTCCCATAAACCCAAACTACATGCCCTCTTGTAAGTCTCGTAACCTGCTGCCCTTAAGCCTTCTGTGACCAATTCCCTTAATGATCCACTGGTTCCTTCACTACTCATCACATCCAATAGAGCTTGATAGATTAGGTCACAAGAAAACCACAATGGCACAGCTCTTATCAACTAAACAGACATCAAAGTCTTTAGAAAAAACATCATGGAACCCTTGAAGCAGGCTTTTAAGCATTCTAGCAAACAACCTATCCCTAAATCTCCATAAGAAAACTCAGTCCTCACAGCCTACTTTTCTCGGGCTCTTTGTCCAAATTTTGATACCCCCATCAACTGATTCTTGGGAACTTCCGAAACATGATTTGAAGACACTTGCATACCAATCAACAAGAAAGTAACATTCTCACCACCAGACTGGAAAGCACCAGGAGTGATTTTTAGCACAGAGCATAATTTTGCAAACAAGTGAGATATTTTCACAACAGTTTGCCCATGAATCTTGCCTTCATCTAACAAAGCTAAAGACCCAATATTATGTACAAAAGACATCAACATGAAGCGCAAACAATAACATAATGATTGGTAGTTCTTGTACATAACCAAGTTAGATAAGTACGAAAGGAGATATTGATGAAAATCAGCAGCATATATAACTAGAGAGACACACTAACCTCTGTGGGAATTTTCCACGTCAATTGGTGCAAAAAAACGATTCTTGAGGTAAGATATGGCTGCAGGTATGTTGGTCACATTTTCTAAAGGACCAATTTCCTTCATCAGATGGTTAACATCAAATATATGTGGGAAAATTGATCGTAAAGAGCAAAGGAACTTATCCATGTTGAGAGGAAGTGGAGCTATGAATTTTGAATGGATAACTGAAAAATCTGCAGGACAAGTTATTCTTTAGGTGTATCATTAATTGAAAACATAACCAACAATAATATAGTTTGAAATTACTAGAAACTTTTCTATATAGATGCACCATTAAGGGTATTGTGGGAGACAACAGGTTTCTGTGAAGCAGATATCAAATCGATCCTTTCTTGAAAGCCTATTATTTTCTTGTTTTGTTCCTCTTCAACATTCTGAAGCTCCCTCTGTTAATCAAGATCCCATTGACAGAGTTTAGAAAGAACCAAACCACTCATTATTATCAAGGATTGAGATTTATTTGCTACCTCAAAAAGACTTTATCTCCTTTTGAACTTGTTAAAATAACACGAACTCCCTGGATTCCACCACTACCAGCCTTTGCTGGGATTTTCAAAGCAACAAGGTCATCATGGAACTCTGCCAACATCTATAACCAATAAAGAAATTTCAAGATATTAATAGCAAAAAAAAAGCCCAAAAGATTGTCATTTCCTATAACTGCATCCCATGAGATTTACTTTTGCGTCACTCCCTTAATTGAAGGATCTTAATCTTAATCAGGTGAGTATACCTCTAACACAAGTTGAAGTTGACGTTCACTGCAAACGTCTATTGACATGCATGGTCTAGATCCATACCATTCACCCCTAAAATAAGTTTTCTCAGTGATTCTACGAGAGCTTATGCCAAGAAGAAGTAAACACACTGAACAATAGGAAATGATGAAAAGATACTAAATAACCAAATATCTAACACAGCATCTTTCATCATCCGTCCTTCTGCTTGAGGAGTCTGTTCATGCTTTTTTCCAATGCTTAACACGTGATTTAACCCTTTCTACAAATACTGTATCAGCAAAGTAGGTAGGGAAGAAGAAGGTTCCATAACATTATTTATAGCAATTGGATTGCCCATTCGAACTTTTGCTACTAACTCTTGTTCTCTGGATAAGTATGATATACCTATCAAAAAAGGAAGAACTCTTTCAGCTTAGCTCAAAATTCCACTGACAATTTAGATCCCAATTATGATTTCTTTTTTCACTTAGTTTTGTTACTTGTCATCGTGTAGAGAACATCAAATCAATACAGAAAGTTTTCAAAAAGAGAAGAGAATAGGCTTTTTACCATCATAAATGCAGGCATTAAATCGAAACCTTGTTGAGCCATAGCTGTCAAATTCGAAGTTTGACATGAAAAACTGTAAGATGGCATCCCAATGTGGGATGTTTAATTCATCCCTATGGAAAAAGTGGAAGTTATATCTGCAATGACAATTCAAATAAATAAATAAATCCATTAGGACCTAAACGAAAAGAAAACTAATAATTAATTTTTAAAAATAAAAGCTACTAATTTTTTAAATCGAAAAGCATTTAATATAATCCTGAAATTTCCCATAGCTAAAAAATTTGTTCTAATCTTCCAGTTACACTAATGATTGCTTTCGTTTTCTTCTTCTAAAATTCCTTAATTTTACAAATAATAATCCTGAAATTATTTTTTGATAGCTGAAAATTTTCAAAATTTAACAGAAATTTACTCACTGCAACTTAAAATTATTTTTTTTCAAAAATAAATGAATCATTATATATATAATAAGGTCGACAATTCATGGATGGGCAGTGACTTTGGAGCCAAAGATGGGAAAGGGGAAGATGGCAAACTGGAGGAACTGGAAGCGTTCAGCGGCGCGTCGGGCCTTGAGGGAGGCGGTTTTCGGCTTGTCGAAGGAGGAGACGCAGTGCCAAGTGGCGGAGAAAGATACTGTGTTCTGGAGGGAAACTGTGACGAAGTCAGAAGAGGAGAGGTGGGACTTGAACTCCTGAAGTGAGTCGTTGAAGTTGGGTTTCGTTACCTGCTTTACGCCCCATTGGAGACAATGCCGATGGTTCTTTTGGGAAATTTTGGTGCAAAACAGACGCCTTCGTATTAAAGCTACCATTTTTTCCTCTTCCCTCTATCTTTGCCTTGATTCTCAGGTTTTGGAGTTGTGAAGTACATTTTCTGTTGGGTCGGGAAACCCGCAAAATAGCCCATAAATTGGGCCGGGCCAGAGCTTGGGCATCTGGCCCAACATTTTCTTTATTCCTTTATATATTTTTAAAGTAAAATTAAAACATCCAACCCCAAAATATAAGATATAAAGCTTAGAGTCTTATTGTTGTTATTATTTGAACGATATTAAAACCCTTAAAAAGAATTTCATCTTAAAGGTCTCCAATTTGAATCAGAATATAAACCCTTAAAACTGGACGGAACGAAAGAAGATTACCTCTTATTACAAAAAACAACATCATATATTAATAACTCATGTACGGTAAAATAACACTATGGGCTCAATTATGACATCTGTTCTCCCCTTCACTCCTGTATTCATGTGGATAGGACAATAGTATTCAGTTATAATTAAGACAAAGGTAAAAGTTGATAAATTCATATAGGTTTCCCTGCCAGGAATCTGCTATAAAAATCCAATGCTTCTTTAGGTTTATATTCTGGGACAGTATGCCCTGCTCCCTGGACCACGCAAAACAAAAAGGTTGAATCAGAACTGGAAATCTGAGAAATTTTAACAATTTAGAATATTTCTCTATGGATGAAAAAAAAAGAAAGAACATGTCTGAAACGTGATACCTTTATGGTTAAAAAGGTCAGGTTGTTCTCATAACCTTGTAAATACCTGCAAATGCATTCCCAAAAAATATACTGATTCAATTCTAAAGTAAAAATTGAAAATGATTCAAATTTGTAAAACACAACATGAAGGGCATTACATTGGGAAAGAAAATCATCTATTGTATTAGGAAATCTAGTAGTAATAGACTCAGACAGTAATCAAGATAAGATTCTTGCTAGCGATAAATTTACATATGTTAAGGGTAGAAAGGGTCTGAAAGTACCCTGCAATTTGTCCATCGGAAGTCCATGGCCTCCATTCATCCAGTATCTTATATCCAACTGATCTTGTCCAGGCTTCACTGCCGGTGAACGGAACACACATATCATGATCCCCACTGCCAGAAAAGTTAAATACATATACCACTTATAAGAGAAGATAAATGTGAAGCATTCATTTTTTATGGCACTAAAACCCGAAATTCGTTTCCCATTATTTCATGCAAGTAGCTGCAATGGGAGTTTATACATCATGAAACTCGATCAATCAATGCAGCTTCAGATAAATACAATGTTCAGGGATTTGGTCAAGGGAAAACAGATTATATCCACCTAGGTAACATGTAGAAACCAAACAACTTTTGACACTAAAAGGAAAATAGGACTTGTGAACTATGCCATGCCTTGCACCAATTCCCACAAAAAGTCCTTTGTTACGTTCATTTGAGGTCCATAATGGGAAAAAGAAAGAAATGAGGGAAACTGTAAAAAAAAAGGACAAAATTTCTGAAAGGAACTGTAGTATTATACAACATTAATTCAAGATTAACCTGAATATGAGTGCCCGATATCCCCTAGAAGTAAGATTCTTGTGATACTTAATCATGCTACCAGCTTCATGAGTATATAAGATATTGTCCGTACATAACTCCCATCTACCAATCACATTCTCCTGTGGTGTCACATGATCATAAAATTACTGCTTTTGAAAACATCGAGAGATAATGACTTCGAGAGTGCTAACCTCTTCAGCATGAATTGCTTTCCTAACTGCTGCATCATTCAGCCATTCTGTTGCCACTTCATCATTCTACATAATTCATGTAAAATTTTGAGTATGTAACTTATCAATACTTCCACTAAGATGGTTTGAGACAAATCACAAATAAATAAGAACCACCACATTAGCTATAGGAGTCAGATGACCACAAGGAATACCTTAGCATGACAAAAGACAGCATCAAGTCCTTCAACTGATAGTTATTGACCACAAAAACTCCTTAAGATCAAAGGTATGCTTCAAAGTTTTTCACTTTTCCCTTTTTTCTTTCAGGTCCAACAACAACAATGGACCATAGAAGTGGCTACTAATAAGAACTAGAAGGTTAATTGCTAGATGGATACTGAATATTATCAAAATTGCAGTGCACAAAAACAACGTAAGAGCCCATTAATGTATTTAAAGAAAACACACTTGAAACAAGATACAAATAAGCAATCTTCATAAAGGAATCTTTTGATGACTTTATAATTATTCAGAATAAGTTAAACTTACAAAGCATGGAACAGTTTGGCCATTGAGAAGTTGTGGCCATGTTGGAACAATTCCATCTCTTACAGGAGCTCTAACAGGCCAGGCACGACCAAACATCCTTTTCCTTACAGCAAGAGGCCTGTCAGTCTTCCCTAACTTCAGGAAGCTGGAAGGTAGTCTAATCTTAATATCTGTAGTCTCAGGTGTTTGTGGGTCATGATAACAAGGTTCTAGAACGTCGTATATGTTTAAATCTTTTATATTCTGCAATTAGTCAAAAATTGAGAGGCAAATCAAAGAGAATGCAAATTCAAATTATATGAACTTTCCCCTAAATCATTGAATATAAGGAGTTAAGCAGTCAATTACCTCATCAAATTTTTTCAGTTTGCTTTCACAAGTATCAGTGAGTGGGTGATAGAAATTACCCCTGCACTCATTTTTGACCTCCTGCAATATGTAGCTTGAACTATCAGAACTAAGTTTTTTGGAAAAAACAAACTATGGCCTATTTTCACTTTACCACTTATAGCAAGTTTGATCTAACAGCCTCCAATAACAAACCAGGAAACTTTCCAAAAAAAAAAAAAGAAACAAACAAAAGCTTAGTAAAAGATCAAAATTCTTGGTGGATGTGAATTTTTTGTCATAAAAGGTACCGAAACTTAGGTTTCTTGGTGCAGTACAGTTGCTTAATCACATCTTTTTATAATGGATCATGGATGGAATAATTGGATGGAGTTCCCAACTGTGTCATATTAAAATCCACCCCTTAAGTTACTATGACAGATATTTATAACAAGAACTATTAGTTACTACTACCAGACACTTAAAATTTAACTTGTTCAAAGAGCTAAACCATATTGCATATTTGGCCTTGGACCGAAAAAAAAGTCTAGTGTTGAAATATTTACTGCAGCAAAATTAGAAGATCCACTATTTGAAAATGTAGATTCAGGTCAAAGTAGAATGGAAAGTTCAAATTTTTTTTACTGCAGCAAAATTTCAGACCAAGTAATTATACCTAGTACTGGCACCTTTCGTAAGGAGTCATTTAATGGAAAATCTAACTATGAAAGCAAAAGGAACTGGCACAAAAATAAGATATATCAATATTAGGGGCTGCTCCATGCACCTCGTATAGGTCATCTGAGATCAAGCCCATCCCATGGGCAAATGGAACAAGAGCATTGCCATCAAATGCACCATCTGTAACTCCATTTCCCACCAAATATCCCTGTTTATGATGAGTTCAGATTGCAGCTAGAAGGCATGTCTTTAAAGTTTAAACTTTAACCAAAATAGTTTCCAGAGATACTTGTACCTTGAAATTAAGAACCGGCTTTGTACCAGCATCAATTCCTGTGACAGATTCATATCCGCACTTTGGATTAATCCTAAAATTTATAACGTCTAAACTAAGAGGATATACCTTTCACTACTTCATAAGAAAGAGTAGGCACATATACTCCAGCATATGACTCTCCAGCAATAAAAAAGGGGTTCGAGAGGAACTCAGGGTATAGCTCAAACCACTGTTAGACAACACATACTTAAGACTTAAGTATGTCAGCAAATAAAGGACTTGAGCAATAATGAGTAAAATCTGTTATAACATTTTATTCCTTCTTACCTTGAGCAGAAATGCATGTGTATCAATGGCAGTCTGTACGTCACCGGTCACATAATCACTTCGATTCTTTGAATAAGGAAGCCCAACCCCAACGGGGGAATCTAAATATATAATGTTGGAGACCTGAAACCAGTGAACTAAGATATTTTACAACATTGAAGAGAAATGAATATAAACAAATCAAGCATCTCCTTTTTCTCCTATCAGACAGAACTTAAAATTTACAACCTTGGACCAACTATATAGATTGAGATGCAGTTGAGGCAAACTTCCATTTGTCTTCGCTGCTTCAAAATTGAAAGGCCCTAGAATGAAAACTAGTAAGTAACTGTTATAAATTGATAAAATTTCTCCAAACCCTCCTTCTAGAAAGAATAAGGCGCTGTATGTGAGGTGAAAAGGGTACCACATGCAATCATTTCAGCTTTCATCTTGGTAAACTAAAATGGAATACCCTCAAGGAAATTAAATGCAATCTGTCAAAATTCATTTTTTTTTCATCTGAAACATGAATTATATCTTATTCTAAATCAATTCAGTGAAAAAGAGCATCCATCAAAACCTCACTAAATTATGCAACTGGCCACGAAATACCCACATTAGTTTTCATCAAGGATGATCCAGAACAACTGAGTTAATGTGGCAGGATCCCTTATGCATCTAAGTGAATTCAAGTCAATAAATTGCAGAACTTCATTTTACCATCTACGCTTATCAATCTCATTGTTCAGCTAAATATTTCAAAAGTCACAGATTATTTCAAACCCTAAGGGGAATCTGAAATATCTCAACATCCGATGAAAAATATGAAATATTTTTATTGACTGATGGTCTACAGTATATACCATGCTCGTAAACAAAACCGTCAAAGCTGGAGCATCCAGGTCCACCATTGAGCCAAAGAACCAGTGGATCCTCTGATGGCTTCCTTTCAGATTCCACAAAATAGTAAAACAGATTCTTGCCATGACTTTGATCAATATTCACATACCTTCAAGAACAAAAAGATATCCACATAACAAAACAAAATTAGTGTACACAGCAACAAATTCAACTATTTCATGAATAATCACAAAAAAAAAAAAGAGTTTGACCACCATATGTTATAATTCCCATACTATAGGAAACAAGAAGAAAAGCAATGAATTTTGGAAAAGATGAAAATTTTGTAACAAAAACATTGAATACGTGAATACCCAGAATAGTGCTTCGAAGGAAAAGTGCCAGCAAAGCCAGGAAGTTGAGTGACCAGAGCATTCTCAGGAGCTGACTGAGTTAATATCACTAAGCTACAGAACAGACAAAAGTATATGACTTTGTAAAAGCCAAGTGTAGGATCTTTAGCCATAGCTATATTTTTGAGTTAAAGTTTCGTTATGGATTGATTGATGACATTTTGTTGAATTTAAAGAGTCTGTTTTTCTGACAGGTGCAAACTGCCAACACTGTTCGGATTAAGGAGGATAATGGTACAAATTGATGTCTTTTTGTTTTTTTGCAAAGTATAGATTTCCCATGCTTTCAAGGCAAGACAACAGAGGAAAAGACAAAACAAGTGGTCGTACTGAAGTAAGTGACGTGATCCAATCAAACAGAAACTCTTGGTGGTGACTGGTGAAACATGAGTTTGAGTTTGTGGTAGGCCCGATTGTAAATGGACAGATGTACAGAACAAAAACTGCAGTTGTTGGTTGATAATTCAATTGACATTTTTGGAATTTTGTTTAGATACGTCCTTGGGTTGATGATCTCTCTTTCCTTAATTAAAGGTGCACGATATCTTCGAAGCATGGATTTATTTCATGGTTTAACTTTTAAGTGTGTTCTCTTTGTATGATTATGTCTCCATGTACATATATGCATATATATATATATATATAATTATAAGAAAAAATAAAAATAATTCGATGACAATTAATTTATATAATTTGTCTGCATCTTTTGTCAATGAAATTAACTGTTAGCATAGTAATTATCATATAAGTAACCAAATTAATTGAAATTAGTTAAAAAGAAAATTATTAAAAACACTACCTGTGCTCAGTGAATTTACTTCTCCTTTTGATTTTTTTTTTTCATTTTCTTAGTTTTTTAAAGCTTTTGATTTTTTGTTTTATTTTTTTGATTTTTTACTTTTAATTTTTTATTAGATAAATTTTATAATAAAAAAATAATTAAGATGAAAATGATAAAATAATCCGATGGGTTTTGATTCACTCAAATATAATTGGCATGCTTTCTTTTAATTTGAAATAACTTGATTAAATTTTTTAAATGAAGCTTAGATAAGAACAATATTTTGAATATTTCACCTTAATTATTTAATATATCTATTAAAAAATTTATTATTTATTTAATTTTTTATTCATATATGTATTTTATTAAAATATATTATTTAATATATTAATTTAATAAATTCACGTAACACGCATTTGACTTTTTTATTTTTATTTTTATTTTTATTTAAAAATTTTTTTTATTAGATAAATTTTTTAAAAGAAAAATCAATCCATGTAAACATAACAAAATAATTTATATCTAATAAGTTTTAATTCACCTTGATCCAATCAATGTGAATTTTTTAAAAATAAAAATTGGATTAAATTTTATATTTTTAAACAGTTTAAGTCAAATTAAAATTGAATTTAAAGTGTTCTACCCTAACCTTCATTGGAATATATAAAAAATATATTTTATTACTTATTTAATTTATATTTATATATTTATTATATTAATAAAAATAATATTTAATATCTTAATTTAATAAAAATTATATTTATATATAGTTAAATTATAATTTATATTAAAAAATAAATATACTTATATTTATTTATATATTGTCATATATATTAAAACTTAAAACAAAAATTTTATTTTTCTCATATTTGAAACATAAAAAAAAAAAAAATACAGAACCTGGGTAAGAGGATCACAATTCTATAACCAATATTTGTGGTTCGAATATTGAAGCAACCATAAGTGACGACTATACCTACAAAACATGGGCCACCTTGACTACCAAATTTATATAACCTCAACTCATTTGAAAATCTTGATGGCATTATTTTAATAGTACTATTAAACTTCAATCATTGCCCATGGAGGATTGAAGTTCACTTTTGTTTTTTTTTTCCTTTATTCTCTTGTTCTGGTTAATGCCTTAGCCGTTACCCAATTTAATTACTCCCAATAATGGCAATTATGCACCCTGTTTAATACTCCAGGAGACAAGGAAAGGGAAAAAAAAAATTAGGAAGCAAAATACATGCGAATTCATCTTGAAGCATGCAATGCCTCGTTAACCTTCAAGTTGATGATTCAGAGCAGAAATGGAGGAAATGGGTGCATGCCTTTGAAAAAAAAATGTGAAATGCTCAACAAAATTATACAGTTATGAACTGAGGGTTAAAAAAAACACAATGTAGTATTAAAAATTACATACTAACAAAAAAATGAAGAGATTAAAACCCATAAGAGATTCAAATTATGGGTTAACCTTTTGCATGATTTTACACTACCACAAAATCTTAAATTACAGACTAACAATACAATTTCCTATTATTCTCCCCAAGACTTCTATATGCACCTATTTCAATGGAATGACAGACCGTTTTTACAGCATGTTGAATCATACAAGTTCACTAAGAATGGCACAAGATTTTCAGGCAACAAGACTGCATGCTACTTCTTGTTTCCCAGCCAAATTAAGGCCGTCTAATCTCTTAATCTACTATTTTCCACTGACAGGCTTTAGATTGATGGCCAAGTGATCAAAGTATCGTGCTTACTTGATTCTTGTTTTCACACCATGGTTACCTGAATGAATGGACAATCAAGGATATGATTACCAGAATGAAAACTGTTTTACTCGAATCAGATATTGATGTTGCGCCAGAAAAATTAACTCTCTGAGCCTGATCCCTGTAGAACATCAATACTTGGAGAAATTAACAAACAACAAAAGGAGAATAATAGCAAAAGAGTTCCTAGAAAATCTCCAACACAACAGTTGTATATATGCTATTGCCCATTAGATAGCATTTTTTGTGGGATGTCGGCAGATAATCAATTTTTCTTCTAGTAGAATAATGATAATGTTGCACCAGAAATTTTTTTCTAGTGAAATGTGGTATATCCTTTTGCAAAGAGCACGGTTTCTTCAGTGGAGAATAAGAGCATGAAATTTTCTTTTCCTACAGTCTCTCAACAATGTGGAACAGCGTTGATTTCAAGAGTTTCCACCAATATCATTTTTAAAACTAGAATAACTTTAACAGATTCCAGTAGATATTAAGAACTTTAAAAATATGAGTAATGGAAGGAAACGGTTTATACTTGATCAATTTAAAGGTGAAGGTTCAATCTAAAAGTCTCCATGAATCACTTTTCAATAGGCAAAATATAGTAGACCATAGAAGACATTAAACCACATTGTTTTGAATTCTTACTTCTGTAATGACGAAAGGATACCGCAATATATAGCATTTTCAGGCAACGGAACCTCAGACTGGTCAACCTCTGGATTAACAACACTCACATAAGCTTCTTGTCCTAGATACCATGAATCAAGATTCTGTGCTCGGAGATTCCAAATGCCTGCATTGTCAAGAGAAACCAGAATTGCTGTCCAGGCTCCAGGAAAGACCTGCAATCAGGTATAATATTAGAAGTGGTTGTTCACACATGAGATTTTAAACATATAAAATATGTTTAGTATCTTCAATGTGAAAATACTTTAAAAAGGTTAACAGCAGAATGTGCTTAGATGAACTCATTTTCACAAAAGGAAAAACCTCAAACTAGGAAAATCTTTCTCTAATTACGATGATTAGGATAATCGAGCTTCCTTAATTGAAGCACTTTACTACGGCTAACTTTGCAAGGCCTATAATGAAGATGGACTTGCATTTCTCGAAAATAGTTTTTCCTTTTGGTTTGTTTCTTGAATCGAGAGCTAGCTTCCTTTCCATGATAAAAAAATCTCTTTCCTGTTTTCTTTTCTCTTATCCTTTTCACCACATTTTCACTGAGCAGTTTCATTGGAAAACATTTGAGATCAAGATTACAAGGCAGGGATACCTGTGTGGTAGAGCGTGCAACACCATCCCATTTGTTGTATGTGCCTCTGCTATTCTCTGTCCACACCCCAAAATCCATACTACAATAGCGATGGAAATTTGTCAAATTCATGTATCCCAGCATCCAAGGATCGAGAAAATAAGGTGTCAAAATCTAAAAGCTCACCCTACAACAAAGAATGCATAACCATCCAGATGGTAGCTCTGAACTGTGGTGTCATTATTTTGAAAGATTATTTCCATAAAACCTTTGAAAGTACCATTAATTATGGATGTATCGACTTTGGGAGGTCTGCTCATCAGTCTATTTGGAAAATCAAGCTTGTATACGCCGGGAATGTTGAACTGCTGTGCAAGTTTTAAGGGTGTTGAAGGTGGTAAGTATGAAATACCATTAAGAGTTGTATGCCATTTTCCATCTATAAGCTCTGCAGGCCTATTGAGGATCACATACACATCTGTCACAGTAATCTGGCCATACTTGAAAGATCCCTGTGGGTTTGGACGCGCAGCACCAGCAGAAACATTCCACCTATATATATGCACCAGAATGACAAAGATAGAATCAGCCTACCAAGATGAGAACTTATCGCTTTTAGTTTAGCAGCAATTTGCTCTCTATCACTTAGCAGTTGAAAAGACAATTTTATCCTGCATAGTATCTGTCAGGCTGTCAGCATTTAGATAAAGGATAAAGCAATCTTTTCAACTGCTCAACATTTTAAACAAGAGGGTTTTTTAAGCATATAATTCTTATATCTGCTCAAAGAAAAATTTTCTAGTATATTTCAAATTTTGATTAAAAAATATATAAATGAACTACAACCTTATTGATCTTGCTTGATTCATTGAGAAATATGTGTCATAATCATTCGGAGGATCGGGAAGAGGACCTGAAGCAGGTCCCTGGGAGTTGGAGTAGTGCAAGATAGCGACTCCAGTAACTTTAGCCCAGTCAGAGGAATTAACAAACCGAGGACTAGCTACAATGTAATAATCATTGCTAGCATTCTGGTCCATGGTAACCAAGAATGAGTACGATTGACCCACATGGATATCCATGTTTGAGTAGTTTTGTTGAACTGTGTATGATCCTTCAGTCTCAACAAGAAGTAGGTTATGGTTTTGAATTCTGAAATTCAAGCTAGTTGAAATTCCAACGTTATGGACCCTGAAGCGGTATGTTTTCCCTGTTTCAGATAAATTATAAAAACATCTGGCTATTACTGGCCGCACCACAAAAGGAAAATGGTTGTTATAGTGTCAACAGAATGTTATATTCAAAATGTAAAATCCAGAAATTTCCAAATGTATTAATGATCCAAACGCAAACATAGACATTAAAGTGTGAAATAATACAGGATCTCAGGCAGGTATAAGATTCCAATCAAGACACAAGGTCATAACAATGCACGTGGATTTAAAATTTCAATATTTCATAATAATAACATAAATATTTAACAACAATGTAGCATTCATATGCATAGAAATAAATCTCAGACAGCAAGTTATTTATGTAAACACAAGTTTCTTCACCAAAATACAAAGAGCCTGCTCATTTCACAAGTTACCTAATTATATTAAGTTGGATTGTCTTTATGTCTATACAAGCATCAAACACAAATGCAGACAAGAAGTGTCGTGACTAGAGAGTCTGACATGACATGGCATTTTTTCACAGAAAATCAGTTAAAACTGAACCATTTCTGATTTCTTGTTTTCATATATCATTAAACTCAAATCCTTACTACATCAAAACAACCAGAAGAGAAGAAACTAGGACTCCGTCATAAATGCAAGTACAAAACCAGATATACATCCCAAAAAAACAAGTAAAAAAATATTATTGTCATTTTCAAAGCTGTGAAAAGAAAGATACATTTTTCTAATGGTTCAAAAATGTAAGCCCATGCTTTAAATTTCGTGGAACATCCAGGCCTGCCCTCCAAAATTACTAATGAATTGATAGTATTTTCAGATGTCTAACATATTGAATATCTGCTATCATCGTTCATGGAGTACGTAGCAATGAAACCCATCATCTGGGACTGGCTAAAACAAGTATATTTGTAAAAAAAATAATGGAAGTTGGATATGAATTATGTCAAATATAAGTTTATTCCTCCAAGCAAGATAATGTTCCATGAAACGAAACAGCAGAAAACCAAGCATTGCACGCACACCTTCAGCCATGTACCTGGTTCAACATTTATGATCAGGTAAACAATCCCATCTTTAAAAAGCGTCTGATCATAACGATATGGACCCAGTCCATTAATTACGATACCATCAGGAACTCCAAGGTTGACTCCATTTTCAACATCTTTCCTTAATCTCTGTTTTTGCACAAGAGCAATTGTTTAGAAACCAAAATTTAACTTGATTAGCTGACAGACACCGGAAGCATTGAGCAAAGTCAAAGATTTTGCAGACCTTATGACTCTTAGTATACCAGTCACTAATAAAGACAGTAATATCACCCTCGGGCATCCCAAAGGGTAGCGGAATGACATCTCTGTTGTTTATGATGATTCCTCCATAGCCACCTGCAGCTCTTTGGAAGTTTAGGGAAGGGAAGTAAAAGAAACTCCCTATCTGATCTTTGACCTGAAACTCATATGTCCAATTCCAACCAGCAGGAATCGGACAATTAGTCCCCGAAACACCATCTTGCCAAGAGTTTTTCCTATGTTGTATACCGTTCCTACATTGAAATAAGCAATATTAGAACTGAAATAACCATTTTTTCTTTTTTATGGAACCAATAAATTGATTTATCTCCTTTATTTAATCACTTTTCAATCCTTCTTGTTACTTGTATATTATACCATGTAAGCAGAAATGGCTCATCAAGATCATTCTTGACATTTACAACAACATTCCAATTCGTAGTGACGTTGAGGATTGGTCCAGGAAACTGCCCATTAATCCCAATCACCTGGAAAATGGTATTTAAAAAAAATGTCAGCAGCCAACATGTTCTATGTAAACAACCTTCCAATGGCCAACATGTAAGATAGTTTTGGGTCATACTTCTGATTAATAGGTCATAACTCATGGCATGATGTGAGCTGTGGAACAGGCAAGACATAGACTAACATATGGATTCCAACGTTATTGAGACAATAACTACAACAAACAGAGGCTTGTTCACTATGTAAGGTTGGTTATATGGGTAATATTGCACCATTGTGTTTTATCAAGACCATAAGCAGAATTTATTAGCAAGTTAAACTCAAATATATGGCAAAATGCCACACATTTAAAACCAAAGCTTTTAGAAACATAGAGGTAAGATACGCATAACAGCTTCCATAAATGGTGAACATGCTTTGAAGTTGTTTCCTTCAGCAGATTGAATTACTCAGAATGTTAACGAGTACAATTTATCAATTGTTCATGGAAATTCCATTTTCACTGCTATCAGTTTGGGAGATAAGCAATTTGAGTTTTACCTGGAATCAACATACTAAACAGCCTTTAAAACGTTTTTTTTTTTTTTTTAATGTATATTAAGCCCAACAAGTTATTGAAAGTATAAGTTCTCATTCACCAAAATTAAATAATTGGATGCCTAGTAGTCCACTCGAGCCAGTATGATATTTAATGTCAGTAAATTGACACAATTGGTATAGACAAAAGCTACCATTTTGGAAATCAATTGCTTTTGAAAGGACGTTCAGAATAATTATTAGGCAGACAAACTAGGAAAGCATAATCTATTTGTTGATTGTAAAGATGGTTATCTCGCCATAATTTAACCACAAGTGCATGTCCAAAGTTCCCAGTTATCTTGATAACATGATTAGCCAGGCGACTCTAAAACCAAACTCCTCAGAATAGGATACTCATAATTACTTACCATAAAACAACTAGCGGTAATTTCACTCTTTATAGTTACAGTAAATACAAAAGACTACACTGTAACTTGCTGAAATCCGCGGAGAATTCAACTTTCAACTCACAACATATATTTTTCATCTAAAATCTTAACAACCATTAAGCTTTAAGCAAGCTACACATAATTCCCACAAAAATTACAAAAGAAAGACCAATTGTTTAAACAATGACATAAATTCAACAAGCAGAACACAACAGCAAGAGAAGATAAGGAGAAACGAACCTGCTGTTTATCACCAAGAGGAGAAGTTGTGAGGTAAGAAACAGTCCAATCATAGAAGACATAAGGGTCACCTGCCAAAGAACCAATCACCAAACATCCAAGCACAAATAAGAAGGAAGAAACTCGGAAACATGGTGACTCAGATACCATTGGCTCTCTCTCTCTCTCTTAAAAACCAATTTTAGCTTTGGGTTATCTTATCTTCTTTGCTGACACAAAGAAAGACAATGGGTTTTTAGAAACGGGGGGTTGTAGTAGTAGTATAGTTTAGTTATTAACTGGGTTAGTGAGTTTGGAGCGTGCAGATTTTGAGTCACACGGGAAAGTGGCAGGCAGCCATGTTGGGCATTGGAGACAGCTCTGGCGGCCTTTGTGGCGCCAGTGAGTTCTTTTCTGGTACTGGGTCCCATTCTTTTCTTTTGACCGTTGTCCAATTTCTAGACGACTGACCCACCATGAATTTCAATTTTAGAATAGAAGTATGGGCTGTAACTGTGCAGATGGAATCATCAAATTACTTTGGAGGCCAAAAAAGTGGCTAATAAATGGGAAAATAAAAATGGTGGCCAAATTCTTTTGACCGACAGATTAGGGAGCTTTCCATGGAAAAGTCGTCTTCGCATTCACATTGTTGTGCTGAATTGAACTGGATTGACTTAGCAACAATAATGCAAGTTTCTGTCACCTTCTTTATAGTTCTGAATCTACTATTATTAATAATATATATATATATATTTTTTAATTAAGTTCAAGTACTGTCAGCTGAGCAATAAGTGATTTTTCCAGACAATTAACTTTTTATAATACCTTGGTCGATCCCGAAGCCATTCTTCAATATTTTACAGATTTTGATAGCAAATGTTTTTTTGGGTAGTTTACTAAGTTAAAATTTAAAATCTGAATATGATTTTTTCCTCTTAGTCTAATGGATAAGAGGTCGATTGAAAGTTACATTGACTTAGATTCTATCCCATCATTCCTCTCCCTCTTGGTAAGGATATTAACTTTTTTTTATAAAAAAAAAAAATTAAATCTTAATATTTTCAAAATTTAATGATCTTTTATTAATTAGTGATTTATAAATTTTAAAAATTTTTAAATTTTGTTATAAATTGACGGTTTATTTTATACTTAGGAGATAAAATAACCGCTCCTAAACTTTATCTTTAAAAAAAAAATTTTTTTTCCTTTAATCCAAGCAAAAAATGCCAAGATTCATTGTAACTTGTAACTTCTTTTTCGTTTCATTCTTGCCCAACCCCAATGGACTATAGACTAGACTCGTGACTCTCACCGAAAAGTTAATGATAGGCCCAATCCTGGTGCAAAGTGAAGGTTACGGCTCAAATAAAATCGTCTGTGATTTTTAATTTTAATGATCAATATTTAATTAATAATAAATTTTAATTAAAAAATTATTAATGATTGAATATTGGTCATTAAAATTTAAAATTTAAAATTCAAAATTATTTTATTATGCAATGAGAGTTCACCAGTATTGAAAAAAGTCCTTTATTAGTAACTTGGTATATATTCTCTAATTCACTTTTTTTTTTTTATCACAAATTTAAACCTTTCCTCTCTGGATACTATTATTTATCCAAAAAATTGGTGTTGCATTTTATTAGTTAATACATTATACATTGCTACCAAGTAAATTATATTCAAGGTTATTGAATTTTTACTTAATTACATTTACATAATTAAATTATTTAGTTAATTATTTAGTTTTGAAAGTAAAAAAAAAAAAAAAAAGCTTATGCAACAACTTAGGTGACCCAAAAACCTATCATGTCATTTTTTATAACTTATTTAAAAAGATTTTTAATAAAGTGATTAAATTTGATATGGGAATTAAAATTTAATAATTTTATTGAAAAAAATTAAAGTTTAATGATTATATAAGAAATGAATAAAAATTCAATGATCTTAAGTGTAATTTACTCCATCTATTCGCGTGTTTGCATATATGTGATATTTGATTAATAGTTGGTTGGCTAAGAAACAGGAGGATTAATAATGTAAGGGAGTTAATAATAATATTAGCGTATGAAATTGATAGAGTTGCTGTAACCTACCCTCTTAAAGATACAACCAAATTATTCACAAAAGACATGCTTAAAGAGGTTTTCTATGTTCCAATTAATTATGGCCTCGAATTATTATTTATTATTATTATTATTTATTTATTTATATGAAGACAAAATCATCATAATGATCTCTCTTCAAAGTCCAAATCCTTCCCCCGCCCTTCACATGCTCGGTCCCACCTCTTCTTTTCTATACACTCACTCACCAATGTATCTTCCCTTCTCATTTCTTTTAAATTTTCTTTTTAACTTTTGAATTAAAAATAACTAACTCTTTATTTAATTTTATTTATGTAATTATATATCAATTTTAATGTGTATTGGATAATATCATGGATTTTACATTGTCATTAAAAAATAATAATAGCAGTTACAAAAAATAATTATGTTAAATATAAAAAATACAATATAAATATTATTGGATTTGTAAAAAATTATAGATAGATATTATTGATAATATAAAAAATAAAATGATATTTTGTTTTTAAAATTTTTTATTTTTTGTGGATATTAGATGAAATTTCAAGTCTTGAATTTCATCTTAAATTTTAACTCTCTACACGAATAATAAACCGGATGTTTTTGTCAAAATTTTTTGCTTTTTGGTGTACAAAAAAATAATAAGAATGGTGTGTTTGACTCAATGTGTCATTTTTTCTTATTAGCGGCTTTTATCGGATCGGTGTCTGGAAAATTTCTCCCAAGTGCCAAACGTGCCCTTACCCACCCCCGTCTCAAGAATTCCTCACGTGCTTGGCCCCTAATCAAGCGCTCTTACCACTTACCATAATCACCAAAGCGGCACCACGCTCCTCAGAAGCGCGTGTATGACACAAACGCTGCTCGTGTATGAACAGAGACAGACTAAATTCACTGAAACCACCAGCAAAATCACCAAATCTCCGGAAGTAACACCAATTTACATTTTACTCCACAACCTATCTACGTGGCATTAAATGACTGGTTTAACTGTACGATAAGAAAAACCTCTACCGTAGAAAAACCCACTCTCACCACCAATAATTGATCGTTCTCCGAATGCTCTCCGTGTCAAGCTGGCAACACTGTCTCCTTCCAGTTCTCCTCTACTCTTCATCTTCTTCTTCTTCTTCTTCATCCCAATTTTTCGTTAAACCCTAACCCCAAAATTTCCCCTATTTTCTTGTAAATACCCTTAAAAAAAAAGATTCCTCAGTCTCTATGCTCTAACACAAAATTCCTCCAAGAAAGGATAAAAGGAAAAAAGAAATTATGATTCCTTTAACTCCTTCCATATTTCTTCTCTTTATTTTCATCTTCGCAGTTGTCAACGGCGAGCAGGATTCTATTTACGAGATCCTAAAGTCCCATGGGCTGCCCAAGGGGTTGCTTCCGAAGGGGATAACCCGATTTGACTTCGACGATACGGGCCGGTTCGAGGTTCATTTGGATCAGGCCTGTAATGCCAAGTTTGAAAGCGAGTTGCATTATGATAGAAACGTTTCGGGGACTTTGAGTTACGGGCAGATCGGAGCGTTGTCGGGGATTTCAGCTCAAGAGTTATTTCTTTGGTTCCCCGTTAAAGGGATTCGGGTCGATGTTCCGAGTTCAGGTCTTATTTATTTTGACGTCGGTGTCGTTTCTAAGCAGTTTTCATTGTCGTTGTTCGAAACGCCAAGGGATTGTTTGGCGGTTTGGGATTTTGAATCCAGTGATTCGATTCGAGATGGCAAGTTATTAGCTGAAGCAATCGCCGAGGTTCAATTTTTATGCTCCCTTTGATATTAGTCCATTAATAATTTGTGAAATACAAGATAATTGAATAGCTGAATCTAATGCTTCTTTATACAATTTGTAGAGTCAATCTGCGAAACTTCGATATGAACTTGATCAGGAAAGTTTTGAGAGGAACGAGGTGTAGAAGGGTGGACAAAAGAATTTGTGCAATAGCTCAATCAGTTTAGCTATGAAGGGTATTTTGGGGCTCTGGTCCCCCCACGTTGTAAATTTTCGTCGTAGAGTCTGCTCTAGGTGGTCTTTACGCTTCCATCCTGTGTGCTTTGCTTGCGTTTTTTTTTTTTTTTTGTTCTCTTTATTCTATATAGCGCGGAGTCGAAGACAAGCCAAGTTCGGCCGGCTCCTGTCTATGCGAGGATGGCCAATGAGGAGAAAATGGAAGATTGGAAAACTGTACTTTTGATGATCGACGTGGTTGGTTTACACTATGGAAGATAAAATGGAGATGGGAGCATTTGGTCGGCGATTTCAGGTAATAAAATCTACGAAGTTTTATTCATATGTTAAATTTTGATTGTATTATGAATATAAGCATGGTTTTTAAATTGAGTCTCTTTCTGTTGTAGTAAAAAATTTAGATTGATGAGACAAGATCACCTTCATGAATCAATCATGATAGTTCAATAATAAAAGTATCTTGCTTCATTTCCTGTATTTACTGCTTGGTTAACATTTGAAAGGCCTTTGTATGCTTGAATATTGTGTTTCAGTTGTTTTGTTGAATATTTTCTGATCTTGAGTTTCCCCTGTTCCGCATCAGATATGTGTGTGCTATGAGTTCTATAACCTATATAATTTCAGTGATGAGTGAAATGGAGGGAAAATATGGGTGGGCATACTGAGGGCATTGTTATTTGATTGTTTCTTTGTTTTAACTTTTCTTTAAGGGACTTATACTTACATTGTTATGCTCAGGTCTAAACTTCGATGGAATCTGTTTTCGTTGTCAAAGTTTGAACAGGGGCTTGTAAGTTGTGACTTTGTGTAGTGATGGCCAGGGGAGTCTATTTCTCCCAAGGATTTTTGAACTAGCACTATGTGTCCAAGAAAAATTTTGAGTTTACTTTTTTCCTTTTTATTTTCTTTAACTTTTGGAAGGGTTGTTAAAGCTTTGCGAAATTAGTGAACTTTTGGGTATCTACCAGAGGGGCTGTCTTGCCATATGCTTATTTTCTAAGCATGCCATGAAAGTAGTATGCAGCTTTAAAAAATAGCTTGTTTTAGTATCTAAGTTATTGGATTTTGGATCGGTTAATATCCAGAATCAGAGAATTATTGCATCATGGAGCTTGGTGAGATTGAGTTTTTCTGAATTTATTAAGTTTGTAATCTTCTCTTCTTCATCCTTAATTATCCATTTCCACCCCCTCACACCTCCCAATGTGAAAGCATGTAGATTGCCATATTAGATACTGGACGCATACCAATCGTGTAAGCAATCACTTCTTTGCCTTGAATAAATTGGTAGTAAAATGTTGAATAAGGAATTGGATGTACCTACTCTATAAGCAGTCAAGCTTGGAATGTTTCATTTGAGGATGTTTGAATTGGGCAAACCTGCTGCAAACTAGTGTAAAAATTGGGTCTACTCTGTCTTGATTTCCTCTTTGTAAAATTTGTGGTTTGCCTATACTGTGCGCATAGGCTTGGCTGATCCTTGTCAGATGCCTTTGAACTAGGCCAATTAACCATCATTAAATTTGTTTGGTAAAGTTGAATGTTGTCCCTTCACTGCCCCACTTCTGTCAAGGACACTGTTTCTTCTTCACATTAGATGTAGATTTCTCCTTTGCAGTCCCACTTTGAAATGGACACTCCAAAAAGCTGTCTTTTCTTCGTCTGATGGGGTTGTAGTTAAGCTAACATTTTTTTTTTCTTTTCATTTTCTTTTGTCATTATTTTGTTCTGATAGGCAAGGTGGAGCTAATAGGTACAAATTTTTAACAGTTAGATGTTGGTTATGGAAGAATGGAAATTGATAAACCATTATATCAATAAAATCATCCAAAGAAAGTCTTGTTCTCAGTTTACAGCTCTTGCTGTAGAAGAAACAGAGGTATACCTTACAGTTGTTGAATAAGTGAATTGATGGAAGTGAATGCGTTATGGTTTGAAACATCTCGACTTTGAATTGAGATACTGGTACTGATCCAGCAAACTTGTGATTTCATCCTTACCAGCTGAGTACGGTCTGTAGAACAATTCTTTATTTACTTTAGAAACAATATCTTCTTCATTTAATATATATATATATATATATATATTTTTTTTTTTTATATATGCTTTGGTGATGTCATCTTGGCAAAACTGACCTTTGAATTGAGAAGCATGGATTGGTTGGGGTTTGACCAGCCAGCTTGGCGGGTTGAATTATACTATATGGCCTGTGATGATCATCAATGCATCATGTGCTACCATGTGATAGGCTATTGAAACCACAAATCTAATCTATGCATTGTATTGCAGTGGTAGTGTTATTTGTGATTGTGATGGAATTCCCTAGCTCTTCGTGGAAAAGGGTCTTGAAAAGCAATTCCGAAAGGATTTGTCAATAAGGTTATTCTCGCTTGCCTGAAAAAAAAAAAAAAAAGGAAAATGAAGTAGAAATAATAATTTTCATTCATTCAAATTAGAGGTATAAATAATACATTAAAACTTGTAAGTTATTCGAATTTAATTTGAATAAAATTTAAATTTGATTTGATTATTATTAAGTTGAATTTAAGTTCGAGTAATTTAATTCATCGATTGAGTCGAATTTTGAGTATTTTTATATCAGATTCGAGTAGTTTGTGAGTTTAATCAAATTTTTATATTTAAATATATTTTTATTATTTTAATTAAGAAAATATTTTAAATTTAAGTTCGAATTTGAGTATAAATAATTAAATTTTTATCAAATATAAAAATTAAATTTTATTTTACATGTTAATAAAATATAATTAAAAAAATTCGAATAATTTAATTTTTATATCGAGTTTGAAGTAAAAAAATAAAATTTAATTAAATTTAAAATAAATTTTAAGTCTCGAATTTTAAATCAAATTTAAGTTTAAATTTAATATTATATTATTTTGAATTTGAACGGTTATATCTCTAATTCAAATCGGCTGAAGCCAAGTAGCATAAATCGAGGGCATAATTCTGCTTTTTGTCTACCGTTCTTATGATGTCTTCCTGTCATAGCGAGTTTTTATTTGCATCAGGTTTTTCTGTACGCACCTTTTTTTAAAAGTTATCTTATATAAAATTACTTAATTGGCTTTTTTTTATTTTTAATAGTCTTTGGATATTCATATAGGATAAGTTATAAAACTTACGGAATACAAAAATCTAGTAAGTTAAATAATCAGTCTCGTAAAAACTTTGAACTCTGAAACTCAAAAATTGAGTAGAAGAAAATAGTCTTGTATCATGCAAATTTTCGCAATACTATAAAAAATATTATTTGTTCAAATAATTATAAACGTATTTGTAAATTGATAGATAAAAATAATAATTTTAATCAAAAGAGTATTGATTACAGCATGTGGGTCTTAGAAATTTTTTTTTTTATTTCAGTAATATGAGAGAAGGAAAACGATAAAATATTTTAAATGATAGTATAGCATGTGGGTCCTAATGAGATTTTTAATTCATTTAAATGATATTCTTAATGAGAGTCGAAAATTTTTAGAAATTTTTGGATATCTAAACTCAACTTTTAAAAAAATTTAAGAAAGAATAATAAAGTAATTTTATTTAAAAATAATTAAAAAAAAAGATTAGTAGAGAAAAAAAATAATGATGCGAATAGAAGGCCCTATCATATTGTATAGATGATATTTCAGTATGTAGATTGTTACCTGTTTGTTCGCAAGAGAAAAAAAAAGTAAAAAAAATATGGGCATTAGAGTCGTGCCTGCTGACTTTTTATTAGAAGAAAGCCAAGTTCAAAAAAAATATTTATTTAAGTATTTAGTAGCAAATAAATTAATGAAAGACAAAACAAGACTAAGATGAATTTTATTTTCACATATATATTATATATATGCACTTTTATCAAATACTACAATTATTTTAATACCTTTCATCTGGTCACTGAGATCTTCATGAATTGTACTTAATAAAATTAGAGTTTGTTTTTAATATATTATTACATGTAGAGTTTTTTAAATTCTACACTTGAATAATTAAAATTTTGATAATAAAGGCACAGAAACTCAATTTCTTTATATAATAATAACTAGCTTTTTAACCCGTACAATGTACGAAATTTTTATTAAAATTTTCATAATTTTAAATTTATTTTTTAATTATTTATCTAATATATAATCATATATTTATAAATGTTAAGTTACAATTAAATGATAATTTATATATAATATATTATAAAATGATATTGTTCATCTAAAGGAAGTCTAAACTTTTATAAATTTTCAATAATTATAAAAATCTTTTTTTACATTTAAAAATATTTTCTTCAATTTATTTGCTAAATACTAAAAATTTTGTTACCACTTTTTTCTTGTTCAATAAAAAATCAAGAATCAATATTTAACCAGTTAACATTAATAATTGTTTTTATTATAATGTTGATTAGATAGTGCATATGTATATTTAATTGAACAACAAATCACAATTATTAATTTTGTTATAATCATTTGCATTTTATTAGTTCTTATTTTTTATATACTTCAAGTAATTATTACACAAATATATTGGGTTAACAATTATTTATATATATGTCAACAAAATAAAATTATTTTTTTAGATATAAGGGAAACAATAATTCTTTATGTTATGCTTAAAAACTTTTGTTTTAATATTTTTTTTATTTTTAATCATTTTTAATATAATTGATAGTATTTTTTGTGAGTTAGATATGGTAGTGATTATCATTCTTCTCATATCATCCATTATAAACAAAAAAAATTCAATAATAAAAAAGTATAGCAAAAGAAAATAGAGAATATAAATTTACATATTGATTTATCAAGATTAAATATATATAATAATAAAAGCAAATAGGCTAATAAATTAATAGAGAATAAAAATATTGAAGAAATGAATAAACCAAAAAATATATATAATACAAAAAGTTAATTATAATCAATATAAGCAAAATTAAAAAGAAGTTATGGACTAAAGCGAAACAAATAAATTAACCAAACATATAATATAAAAATATTTGAATTAGAACATAAATAAAACATTATATTTGTTTTCAAAGTAAAAAGCATATTTTTATCTAACTTTTTTATCAACATTCAAATATCTTATATTTTCATATAAATATGTAAGCTTTTATTACTTTAAAAATACATGCTTTTCTAGTTAATAATCAATTAACTTATCTAAAAATATTAAATTTAAATAATCTATTAAATAATTTTTAATTTTTGATAGATTTTGATTCGAATTTAAATAATTATCTAAAAATATTAAATTTAAATAATTTATTAAATAGAATTATTTGACAAAAAATAAAATTTTATTAAATATATATATTTGAAATTACCATTAAATTTAAAAAAAATATAAATTATGATTTAATATATTTGAATTTAAATCTTATGCAAAAATTTTAATATTAGACAGATATTGATTTCAATTTAAATAATTATCCAAAATATTCAATTTAAATAATTTATTAAAAAATTTATTTAATAAATAAAATAATATAAATATTATTCTATGTGTCATTAAAAGATATTATCCATCTAAGTATTCATATAAGTAATTTTGATTATGTAACTTTATATGTTATAATAATATATATATATATATATATATATTAGATATGCCTATTACATCTAACAGTTTTATATGGTACGAGGATCAAATTCAAAATTTAACTTTGTTTAAACCAGGTAAATGATAGAAATTAAATTGTAATTTAACCAGACAAAGATTAGAAATAAAAGATGGATAAATTTGAAGAAAAAAAAAAAGAATCCAACGATAGACAAAGTATAACTAATAAGGGGTAAGAGGGAGAATCAGAGATATTTCTAGAAGGAAACAAAACAGCAAAAGAAACAATGTTAGGCTTGCATGGACATGGACTGCCTTGATCATCTCAACCTTTTCAAACTGCGTTCGTAACTGCAACGTATCTGCGACACGTGTCTCGTGATTTTTGGCCCTTCATTTATTACCTTGGACAGGTTTTCTGGTGTACCATCGTTGGGTTTATTTCACGTGGTATGCCCTCAAATTAAAGCATAATATTGTTTGTTTCTCCATCCTTTTGTCATAATTCAATTATGCTCTTCCTCCTCCCAGTAGAGTGGGTTTTGCCCTAAGTGGCATTTAGTATGGGTGATTGCTTCAAATTTTATGATAATTTAAATCAATATGTTTGATAAAAATTTGATGATCTTTTTATTATTATAAAATGTTAATTGGTGTCAAATAACACTAATTAAGATTATATTAAAAAATTATAATTAAATCTCTAAACCTTTGGTTTAGTAATTAAAAGTGTTTGAAGAGAGACTAAGAATTTGGTTTCGAACCAAATTTACCTTTTTTCACTTACTTATATCAAGGTTTTGTCTTCCTGATCTAATAAAAAAATTATAATTGATACATTGTCTTATTTTATCTTAAAATTAATAAAAATAATATAATAAAAACAAAATTTTTTTTAAAAATAATATTTTAGCTATCCTTAAATAATTCCTATAACTACAAATTAATCAAATCCTATGTAATAGTGATAGTTCTAAATTATGGAGAATAATTTTATTATCATTTTGAAGTGATTTAATTTTATTAAAAAAATGAGAATTCTTTTATCCAAATTGAATGTGAAATTATGAAATTATTTTTATTACATTAATAAAAATAATGTAATAAAAACAAAAAAAATTTTTAAAATAATATTTTAGCTATCCTTAAATAATTCCTATAACTACAAATTAATCAAATCCTATGTAATAGTGATAGTTCTAAATTACGGAGAATAATTTTATTATCATTTTGAAGTGATTTGATTTTTATTAAAAAAATGAGAATTTTTTTATCCAAATTGAATGTCAAATTATGAAATTAATTATAAATAATATATTAATTATCATTTTGGTGTATACATTAGAAAGTAAACGTTAATCTCTCTCTCAAAAAAGAAAGTAAATATTAATGGAGAAACTTGTAGATCGATTTGGTTTCGTGAGCTGCGCTTGCTAAAAATGGGCAAAATTTGAATTTTCTTAAATTGATTACTCGTTTTATTTCTACAAAAGAAAAAAATATGGGAAGATGATAGAAAGATGTAACAAATAAAGGACTCCATTGCAAATATCCTTAAAAGACTTTGACACAGCTTGTTTGACCTCGTCATCACCGTCAATTTCCAGACAGAAGTAACGAACACCGACTAAAACTGTCCTATCAACCACCGTAAAACTTCCCTACTAAACATATATAAGTCAGCCCATCACTTGCTATCTCTTCACCACCTCTCGTTTCGTTTCCACACCACTCCTCATTACTAAAACCTTTCCGGCTGCCACCACCTCTCTCCCGCGCCGGCCATAACAGGTAAAGCAGATTCAATTCCCTATTGAATACGCTAAAATGACCTCAATTACTCCCTTTCTTTCTCTCGCAGCTCCCCCTACCACCGCCTTCACTTCGAAACCGAAGCAGCTCTCAATCCCAGCAAAACTAGCGACGCCGTTTTGTTGTTGTTATTCGAATGATGGTTTGAAGCTGCGTAGGAGGAAGGGTTATTTTATTACTAACAAAAGAAATGGAGGAGGGTTGTTTGTATTTGCGTGTTCGACGACGCCGTATGTGCGGAGAGTTGCGTCGCAGAGGTTTTCGTTTGGAAATAACGCCGGTGGTGGGGCCAAGCAAATAGCAACGAAGGGTGATTTTTCGCAGGTTTTGTCAGCAGTGCTTCCTTTTGTTGTTGTTGTTACTGCTGTTGCTGCTCTTGTTCAACCTTCCACTTTCACCTGGTAAACTTCTTTTTTTTTTTTTTTTTTTATTCCTTTTCTCTTTGCATTTTTAATCAGTTTTTGATTAACTATATTCTTAAGTCTTTCTGGGTTTTCGTTTTCTGTGCAAATTTCACTTATTCTTTTGCTTTGTAGTTCTGTAGTGTATTTCTTTGATCCCATGTTTGGGATTTTTTTTTTTTTTTGTTTCGAAAATTAGTTCCTTTTGGAAAAGTGCTTTATAAATACTCGAAAGCTTATTATTTTAATTGTTGGTACTATGAAAAATCGGTATTTCTTGATTTATATATGCTGGTTATTTATTACAGTTTATGGCTTTTTGGCTTTTAGTTGAATGGTTTTTATGTTTTCTTCAAGCTTTCTATTTTGACAAGTATTAATATATATATTTTTATATTCTATTTATTTTTCTTTCAAAGTTGTCTTCTCTTTCGAACCAGAAATGCCAATTGTTTATTACACAATAGACAAAGATTCTGCAAGGAAAAAATGAAAAATGAGACTGCTTCAACATGTTTGATTTAAAGTTCAGGAGAGAGTACGGTTCTTAGCTTAATATTGTTTAAAAAATTACTATATTTGCTCCATTTTTTGTATGAATAATGGTATAAGCTTTTCCATTTGTTAAAATAATTGCAGGGTCTCGAAGGAATTGTATGCTCCTGCTCTTGGTGGGATTATGTTGTCTATTGGAATTAGACTTTCCTTTGATGATTTCGCACTTGCTGTCAAAAGGTAAAAGTATCTCATTTCTCTTATATCATGTGCAGTTTCATATAGTTGCTAATTATGTTATTTAATATGTTCAATTTGAAACGTGCTCCTTAAATTTGCATATTTTGTTTCATTGCAGACCTTTACCACTATCCATCGGATTTATTGCACAGTGTATGCTCAAACCAGCTCTTGGGGTTTTAATTGCAAAGGCATGCGGCATGTCTCCTATATTCTATGCAGGTTTTATCCTCACATCTTGTGTCGCAGGGGCTCAGTTGTCTAGCTATGCTAGCTTTTTGAGCAAAGGAGATGTGGCAGTGAGTATTCTTCTCACTAGCTTTACCACCATTGCCTCAGTGCTTGTCACACCTCTTTTAACTGGCCTTCTCATTGGGTCTGTTGTTCCGGTTGATGCTGTTGCCATGTCAAAGTCAATTTTACAGGTAATGTGACGATTGAACAGATATATATAAATACACACACACACACACACACACTCAAGTAAGCACTTTTGTTTCTTGGCGAAATGTAAAAGTTTTTGCTTGGTTTTTTTTCCTTAGGTTGTTCTTGTTCCTGTCACTCTTGGGCTTGTGCTCAATACCTATGCAAAACCGGTGGTCACTATCCTTCGACCTGTAATGCCTTTTGTTGCAATGATCTGTACTGCCATGTGCATTGGCAGTCCTCTGGCATTGAATAGGAGTCAAATTCTATCAAAAGAGGGTCTTCAGTTGGTTCTTCCTGTTTTGACATTTCATGCTGCGGCATTTGCTGTGGGATATTGGATCTCAAAAATTCCTGCTTTCAGGTAATTTAAAACATGTGGGTTGAATCTTATGTAAGTTAGAAATAATCCTACTTGGTTTCTAGACTTTAAGCTTCCATGTCACTTGGTTTGCTTGATGGAAGACTAGGGGGATAATTCTTTGTCAAACTGTCAATATATCTTTTTATATTGGCCTCGTATTGAGGTTTCTGATACTTTCATGGTGTCTGCATTATGCTTGTTAGACATTAACTTATGATGAGAGCTCTGTTAGGGATAGTGATGTTTTTTCTCTATATAAGATTGGTCTCTGCCATACTTAAGCCTCCATAAATAACATATTCCATTTTCTTGTTCTGAATCAAGCATTTGTCTGAGGAATAACAGGTTGCCAGTTTCATAGATATAGAATCATAATATAACAATTTCAGATTGTCAGATTTTTTTTTTCTTCTCTGTTTCTTAGTTATGGGAGAATATCAGGAATCTGTAACCTGAGGCATCAAAACTCTGTATGCTATTCATCCATCTTTGTGGTTGTAATCCCCTTGTACTGTGGTCATAAAATTTTGAATTACACCAAGGAGCATTAGGATAATGTTGCCATAAAATCAAAATGTGGGCTGTGACCACAATATTTTCTTTCTTTAATTTATCATTTATGGTATCTATTTCTTCATAATTGTTACAATTTTCTGACTTTGTAGAAACATATGAAATTCATTAAATTTCACACGTTAAGAAAAAGTTCTTGTGGAAAAATAGCTCTGATCAAGCATTGTGGTTCAAATCAGTTTTTTAGAACATTTGGTAGATAGCTCCAATATTACAATTGGAGCATGGTGAGTACTACCTTTCTTGGGTAGCGATGGAATCTTTTCTTATTTCTGTCTGCTTCATACCTTTCCAAGTGTTCTTTCAACCTCCAATTTTTTTGTTTTGAACCTGCAAAGGAAATGCATGCCAATCTGACAGAGAAGTTGCCATTCTGATTTTTAATGTTCCCCTTATTTCTTGCACCTTCCCTAACTGTTTGTCCCTTGAATCTCATCGCAATATCAAAGCATTTTTTGTTGTTGTTGTTTTTTTTTTACTCCAGAAAAATCGTTTTTATTGAAAATTTCTAATCTCTTCTAAGCCGTAGCATAGACAAAGATTCTTCCCCTTATAATTACAGTCAATTAGGGAATGCATGAAATAAAGTACAAGCTTGACCTCTGTTTGCACAAGAATTTTAGTCTACTGATTACAATTTATATATGGAACAATTTGACTTCTATTTTCAAATCTGTTTTTACTTGTTGATTATTTCATCGGGTCCATCTAATACCATGTGGTTAATGTGCCAGGCAAAGAGAAGAAGTTTGCCGGACAATTTCATTATGCACAGGAATGCAAAGCTCCACCATGGCAGGGCTTCTTGCAACTCAGTTCCTCGGGGGTAGTAATCAAGCAGTTCCACCAGCTTGCTCTGTCGTTGCCATGGCTATTATGGGTCTTTCTCTTGCCTCTTTTTGGGGCAATGGTTCCCGTATTAGAGATCTACCATCTCTACTCTTCCCACAAACTGGCTCTGCTGTCCAGGCTTAATAGAGCAACACTTGGAACATCTTCGAGGACTGAATCAAGCTAATCTTTTAATGTGCAAAGAGAGATGATCGTATTATAACTGATCCTCATATTGAACATGATTCTCCGCTCAATAGAACAGAAGTGATGGTCCAGCGCAAGCTGGTCAAAAATAAAAAATGTTGTACAGTTCTGAAATTGGAGGAAAACATAGAAAAGGGAAAAATAACTGTTACCTAGGAGTTACTACCAGCTTCACCTGAAAGTCGCTAAAGTATGTAGAGATAAGGTATTACAGCATAAATCACAAAATATAGTGTATCAATCTGGATGTGCATTCTCTCTCTCTCCCTCCGTGTGCCACACCCGCCAACCCCTTCAGTCCTTCACCCACCCCCCCCCCCACAAAAAAAAAATAAAAATGCAGTGTATGCTGTTTCTTTCACATTAGCTAAACTCAGCAGGCCCAGAAACCATTACTGTTACTCGAAAAGTGCTTTAAATGGGCGGTTATTTCAAGCTTCTACGTAATGCAGACTTCTTTTACATCCACGCCAACAATTAGTGGAGGACTCTTTGATGATTAATGAAGTTCATTTCGATAAAATTAAAAATAATGGTAGTGATTGAAATTATTATTGTAAAAGTAAAATTAAAATTAATGATGTGATATGTTTGTGGATACAACAATAATTGTGAGAATGAAGTAAATTGTAATAAGAAAAATATAATTAAAAACATTTGTTTAAAAATTGTATAAAATAAAAAATTTAAATTATTTAATAATTATAAAATAAGTAATTAATTAAAATTTATTAAATTGTTTTTATATTAAAAGTTTTATTAATAAATAATAAAAAATAATATATCAAATAATATTTTTATTATATTAAATTAATAAAATTATTTTTATAAATTTTTAAATAAAAATCAAAATAAAAATAAAAAGCAAGTAAAAAATCAAAATAAAAAAACGATAGAAATCAAATAAAAATAAAAAAAATTTTGACAAAAAAAAGAGAAAATAATAATTAAAAAAAAAAAAGAGAAGGCCAATCGACTGGCCTTAAACGCACTGATCATTTATATCCAAATGAATGTATGGTGCCATTTGATACACAAATTCTTAATAACTTCAGTTCACTGATGCTTGCTTTTTGCTCCCAATAGAAAGGTTTATTTAAGAATATAGAGAGCGATAGCAGATTTATCAAATCCGTTTCATTCACGGGAAAATGTCAAGAAGTCAGAGGATTACAGTTACTGCCCAATAGCTCATAGCCAGTTTAAGGTTTCTATCTGTAATCTGAATGAAATGGGGCCAATTGGAATGTACTAATAAACAGCCCAAAAGCCATCGGTCACTGTCACGATCCAATCTTTACATTTTAATGTGGATTCAACTCAGGTAATTGGTTTTTTGCCAAGAAAAAGAAAACCCGGGTAATTGACTGACAGTTTGAATGGAAATTTTCTGCACAAGCTGCAGTAATATGTCGTTTGATTTTGGCTTATTAATGTCCAACACCATAGTTAAACCTTTTGAGGAGGAGAAAGAAACCCGGAAGTGATATTTACAAGTTATTATTAACTACAGCTCCTAACACAATTAGAAAGATGAGTTTCCGATTGGAAGAATTTTGGTACCCCAGGAACTCCAGTTAAGGAGAAAATGGTGGACCCTGGAATAAAAATTCCAACTTTGTACCGCAATTATGGGCTACAAAAAATGCTGTTTCAACTTTCAAGGATATTTTCATCTAGAAAGATGAGTTGATTAGTCAATGACATGCCCTTTTTCTGTACCTTGCGCTGGACTTTTTCCCGTTGTTTACTGTTTGCATGGACAAGATTAATGTTAGGCTGGCTGTTGAAATATTCATTCGTTCCGATTTGTTGATGTAAAAATCAGTCCTTAGCTGTTTGCAAAAACAAGACCACACATCTTGCTCTATTTTTTTTTCTTCCAAGAGCTATCCTCCTCTTTACCAATAACCTGTTTAGATCCTGCTGCCATGCATGCTCTTCATTGATTTTTTTTTTTTTTTACTGTTTTATACCATCGGAATAACGCAACCTGCCTTATTTCTGCTTGATTTCGAAACTTGTCATTAGCACTCATCTTGGGCTTAAAAATTGTTGCTTCGAGCAGAGACTAACCCTTAGCGCTTGCAACGGTAGCAATCTTTGGTCCGCTGGTGAGTTCCTTGAATGCACTCTTGCAAATTAAGTAGTATTTTTCCTTTTTTATTTTGTTTGATGCAAAAGAGTGGGAGATCCCAATTACAACCTAGAGACACCTAACATATCCTCCTCTATAAATTAAGTAGTATTTGCTTGTTTATTTTAATCATTACAAGGTTTTTATTTCCATTTTTTTTTTGTGTATAAATATGCATAGAACACTTCAAATATTTCCGAATGTTGAAAGAACAAAATAAAGTTAAAATTATTAAGAGAAATTATTTGATGAAATTTTTTAACTCCATAAATAAGATTAAGATGTTGACACATATTTTATTTTTTTAAAATTAATATTTTTTTATTTTATAAACATACATTAAAAGATATTAATCATGATATTAACTTCGCTTGTGAAATTAAAAAATTTTATTATT
Source organism: Durio zibethinus (assembly GCF_047325235.1). NCBI lineage: Eukaryota > Viridiplantae > Streptophyta > Magnoliopsida > Malvales > Malvaceae > Durio > Durio zibethinus. The sequence continues at coordinate 9,132,721 of NC_143182.1, read as the reverse complement.
AATTTATTTGATAAATTTTCAATTATTAATACTCGTTCTTTTTCCACATTTTTTCCGAGGTTCCTCCTTTATAAGTATCAATTTGTTTGCCTTTTCTCAGACTTTTTTTTCTAAAATCAAACAATATTGGTCATTTTTTTTCAAAATCACCTTTATATGGCACTTGTTTTTTTCAATAACAATATTTGATTTTTCAAGGTAATGAAAGCTACTTGCCTTACTAATTCTATGTTTGTCAAATTATGCCAAACAAATTGGGATGACTAACTAGGGAGTATACATTTTTTTTTTCCATCTTGAAACAAAATTGAATTTTTTTTTTCCGTTGTCAAGTTTCTATGAGAACAGACCCCACTTCCCTCACAGCCTCAATTAATATCCAAAAAAACAGATCCTATTTTAATTTTTACATATTTTTTGGACACATATAGATATGGAAGTCTAAAGGGTGAGGAGAATTTAAATATTATAAACCTTATACCTTAATCCCCTAAACAAGTTTAACAATTTTTAGATATCCTACTTTGGAAAATGCTAGACGTACTCAACTAATACATTCATCTTACACACTGGTATGATTTTTTTTTCAAAATTTATCATAATTCATAAAATTTTTAATATTTTTCACTTAAGTCCCTAAAATTAAACTTAAAAAATTACATTTCTACAACTAAGGTTAATCGATTATATATATAGATATATAAGAATTTTGATTAAAGTTTATCCCTTGTATTTAAATAATTTCATAAACTTCTACAGCTAAGGTTAATTGGCTCTTTGTGACTTTAAAACCCACATCAATTATTGTGATACATACTTTCTACCAAGAAATTAGAGTTCAACAATTAATTAGCTAGCTAACCATTGCAACACACCTTGTTATTTGCTCGAGAATCGGCCATATTTCATGCAATATGTAGTACTTTTGGATGCAAGGAAGCTAAGAAAATGACTAGTTATAACTAAAGGGTAATAAAGAAAAGTAAAAATACTTTTTACTGACTTTTCAAAGGAGATTTTTTTTGGACAAACATAAAACTCGTCGGACGGAGAAAGTTTGTTTATTTGTTTTTTTTTTTTTTTTAAAAAAAAAAAACGTTATTTTCTTTCTTTAAAAAAAGAAAAAGAAAAAGAAACGTTATTTTCTTTCTTTAGTTTTCACTTTTCAACCGAATGAAAACACCATCATACATGAGAAATCACTCTAGCTCTTTCACCAATAAGGCCTTCGTTAAAGGGTAGAAAAATAGTTGTCTCAGACAATAAAGCGTAAAAGCCTAAAATAATAGTTTTACACCTCAAAGATCATCATTCTTCTCTAATTCCTCTCTCGTTTTTATCGAACAACCACATCTTTATTTCATTTTCCGAAAACAGTACTATTTTTTTTTTCTGGTTTTCCCAAAGTAGTGTCAATAAAATAAAACTCATATATATATTATAGTAAGAGTTGCATTTTTTTTTTTACTCTAGGATCACTAATTTTTTCAATTATACTTTGAAGATTTAGAGATGTCAATGGATATAATATGAGATAGGGAGAGTATTTCTCATTTATATCTTTATTTTTTATTTTTTATGTTATATTTATTTTCGTATTTATATTAAATAGGTATTTTAAATTTATTTTAATTTTAATTTTTGTGAATATTTAATGGATATAGGTAATATTTATATTTGTAGCTTTTTTAAGAAACAAAAAACAAAATTTAATTTTATTTAGAATATTTATATAATTTTTAAATAAAAATATATTAATTTTAATTAATCTAAAATAACATTTACATTAATAAATAAAAAATTTATTTACTGAATATATAAAAAAATACATAGGACATGGGTACAAATAAGGAGTACAGATAAAAGTAAAATATTTAATTCTTCATCAAATTTAAATAAAATTTGAATCCCCCGTAATGTTGCCATGTCAAAATTTTTCGGTGTTAAAGGAATCCCATCCATCATTCACATGCTAGCTGTCAAAATCTTATGGTAATACTAAAGCAATTCAATTATTAATATTGCTGATTAATTTTGGATTAAATGCGTCTTCAATCAAGGTATCAAAGGTATGTAATCAATTATTTGTATTTGTATTGATACCTATATATATATATATATACACATACATATATATATATATATATATTCGAAAAATAATTTTTACCATATTATTACATTATTTTATTGTTAAACTTTTAAAATTACGTGATGATATAATAAAAATTTCTTCTTACCGACCATTCAAATAAGGTAATACTCAATAGAGTTTGAGATTCTCCAATAAAACAACATTAATTATTTTCTTATTCCTTTGTCCCAATCAAATTTTTATTGACATTTTGTTAAGTTGTCTTTTGATCAATGATAATTAGCCACAACGAACCAAGCTTTTTTTTTGGCACACAAAAAGATGATTACCTATAATAAATTCTTGTGACATTTATTTCCTCAAAAAAAGCTTGTATACTCTAAAGACTTAATTAATATTTATGTTCTAGTTATAATTTAAACTTAAATAATAAGAAGATTAAGCTCATTTGCTAAGTAATTTTAAGTGAATTATTTTTAATAAAATATTTTCTTAAGAGATTGATATTTATACTAAATAAGTTAGTTGTATTTGGTTAAGATTTAAACAAAAAAAAAAAAATCTTAGTATGTATATACAAGTTTGTTTTTGTGTCCATATATTTAATAGAATATGCATGCTATTCATAATTTTGCATTAGGTTTTCAATATTCACATAAGGGCTGACTCAAGTGACTTTTTTTATTATGTGAAATTTATGAAGTTTCAGTTGGAAATGATTAAACTTTAAAACAGAAAACTATTGAAACTGATAGAATATTAAGATATCTTTGTTGAATACATAAAGGGAATATATAAAAACTTTCACAAATTACATCTATATACATAAATCTTAATTAATGGTAGCTGAACAATTAATGAAACTTTTATTATCATTTTTTTTTCTGGTGACATACCTACTTAAAATAAAACATATGTTAAAAATGGTAATTAAAATTAATAGAATTTTTATATAATGATTTATTCCACAAGATTCATTAACCTATATATATATATATATCACTCATTTGATCATCAATTTAACTTTCATTTACAAACTTCATGAAATTCTTAAATTCTTCTAATAATAATATAAACTTGCTACTAGAATATTTTAAACATTTTATATAGAGATGCTAATAGCTTGCTACTAGAATATTTTAAACATTTTATATAGCGATGCTAATAGGTAGGGTAGGGGAGGGTAGAGCATTTCTCATCCCCGTTTTCTAATTTTTATATTATACCATCATCGCATCTATAGGTATTTTAAATTTATCTCCATCCCATATTTACAAATATTTAAAAGGGTATGAATAATCTTCGTACACATAACTTAAAAAATAATAATAAAAAAATATTTTTTATCTTGATATTTAGGTTTTTTTATAAATATATATTAATATAATTTTTAATAAAAATATATTAATTTTATTTAATTTAAAATAATAATTTATATTATTTAATAAAAAATTATTTATTAAATATATATAAATATATATATGTAAGGTACATGTACAGGGCGAATGCAATATTTATTATCCTCATCTCCTTATTTAATAAAAATTTAAATCCATACTCATCCTTGTATTTATAATGTAATATCCATCTCCTTCCCCATCGGGTAAAAAATGGGGTTCCCCATAGAGTATAAATAAGATTGACATCTCTAATTTTACATATTATGTTGTTAATTAGAATATTATTACTATAAAATTTTTGTGCATATTTCCCTTTAATTTCCCCAAAAAATACCAGTACCCCTCATTTGAAAAAAAAAAGGGGCCTTTTAAATAAAACAACCTATATATTAAAGTTTCTTTTTTGAAGTAATAGATACTTAATTACTAGGTTTTTATGTTTCTAGCCAGTCACTGATAAAATGGAGCTGTAAATTTTTTTTTCTTACACTAAAATTTACATAGAAAGCTAGTAAATCCTATACAGTATATATATAAACGAACTTGAACACTTTTTTTTTTTTTTTTTAATGTTTAAGTTGGGGAACGGAGGATTTGAGCATGAAAGCTTCTTTTGTGGAGGTATACTTTATTAAAAAAACGAAAAAAAGAGGAATATAATAGGGCTGATAAGAATTAGGGTTTAAAATATCAGTTTTATGGCACGCTTTCAATCCTATATATAATTAATAAAAGTTTATTATATTTTAGAAGAGTTAATATGGCAAATGTTGATGGTCTATACCAACCCAAATATATACTCATGACCAAATACCTGGCTATAAAGGAGAGGATTTCAAAGGTAAAAAAATCAGTGAAAAAAAATCTTGGATTCTCATGTAGGATAAAGTAATTAATGAGAAAGCAAAGGAAGAAAAAGGGGAAAAATTATGGGAAAAAATCATATGCTTTTATTGCAATTGATACTGTAGCTTGTGAATTATCCGAAAAAAAGATACAGTAGATTGTAGAAGTATCCAAACCAAAGGCAATAATCGAGGATAGTCAGTTTTTCCCTAGGAGTTTATTGTATAGAACTGTAGGATTAACATTGTTGACAAAAATCAAGGAAATTTTGTTTTCTTCAGCTTTCATTCAGTTATAGTTATCTATTCTTTCTATTGCGGTTGAAGATATTTATTTATATTTTGGTTGACAGAAAAAAATTCACAAAGGAAACGCAAATCTAATAATGGTAAGAAGCATGTGAGAATAAAGGAACATTCCATTTAAGTACTTTTGAAGCAAATTGGATGACAACCCTAAACCAAAAAAGTTTGAAAAAAAAAACCCCCAAAAAAACATATAGATAGGGTCCTGTTTTTCATATTGTAACCTGAAAAATGATACTAAATAAATAAAGGAGCATAATAATCGATTACGTGGACCCATATACCTCTACTAATTGGATGCCTTTATAGTTTATTTTGGCATTATTGAAAGAAAGAAAGAACATTCTACTTTTGAGTGTAATTTATTTTTGATTTTTAATTTTTAGTTTTGGCTTTGTTAATTTTTTATGTGGTTGATATAACTTATATAAGATACAATTAAAGAACATTTGTCTTACCTTAATATAGCTATCTTGATGTATACTCCTGCCAAACTAAGAAAAAAATCAGTTCATTTTCTCTTCATTGAACAATATTTCTAAGAGAGAAAGGAAATTAAGGTGGAAAATGATAATTGATCAAACAAAAATTTAGAAACCCAAAAACAAGAAAACAAAAGAAGTTAGGTCTAGAAAAAAAGCACTCAATTATTGCAGGAAATGACTCCAAATTATATGTAAAATAGAGGCATATAGGAATAGAAATTACCAACATTATACTATACAAACAGTTTATAAAAAAAGAAAAGAAAAGATAAAAATATCCCAATATATATCTCACAGAGATTGTGCAAGTTTCTTCACTTAGCACTTACTTTCTGTTTAGAAACTATTTAAGCTGGCCATAGATCTGCCCTCTACAGAAAATAAAATACTTACCATCTCTGTATAAACCATTTTTCCTTTTTAACAATATGTTCCTCTCGGGTTTATAATATCTTTATTTTATATATTGATGAAATTATAAGAAAATATAATTATTCAGAGAGAGTAGAAATGGGCAATTTTTCTCATAACCTGTACCTGGGTGGTAAGGCACTTTATGTAATGCGCAGTCTCACCCAACAAGTTGCATAAATCCATGGCTTCACCACCTGGAACAAGCTTTCTTAGCTTATCTGCTTGGACAACGAACCCAACCTCATCTTGCCCAGTTGTAGTGTTCTTGTTTTCTTTTTCATGACTTGTTTTGGCTTGACGAGATTTAATAATAGTACTAGTCCTGACTGATGATCTCCTGCTTGAAGAGGCTTGACGACAGGAGTACCGGCTTCGAAGCTTCCAAAGCATTGCCCTACTCCAAGTTCTCCTCGACCTAACCGACCAAGCCATGGACTTGTCAGCTGCAACCTTAATTCTTCGATAACGTTGGAACATCTCTCTAGGAGAAGATGATGAGATAGGTTTCTGACCATTTATTTTAGTCAGAGCCCGAAGAAACCTTGTGGTGAACCTGGATTTTAAAGAACTAGGGTTCAGGTCTTGAGGGTTATTCATGGGGGACATATGAGTTGAAACTTGATAACTGGTTAAGAGAAAGTAGTAAGCTAGCTAGGGTTTTGTTTTGTTTTCTTGGGGGGATATATTAAGACGGATAAGAGATATAATTAACTGTCGTGGGCTTTGGCTTTTATGGATGGATCAAAGGGACAAATGAAATATCAGTTGGGGGGGGTGTGGGAATTGAAGAGAAATTTGGTTTTCTGGCACAGAGCAGAGAGGCCGGTTGCTCAGAAGTGATCACAAGGACAAAAACAGAATTTTAGTTTCTGACTAATTCTCTGACACAGTATCTATATAGACCAACCAGACAACAAGAAACACAGAGATGTGGCTAGGGGAGATTTCAAGAACAAAAGCATGTGAGGAGAATGAGGAAAAAGAAGAGAACGAAGGGATTGGAAATGTGAGGTGTAAAGAGGAAGGAGACTTGGGAATCAACCTTTGATATATACTATTATTATATATTATAATTGAATTACATGTTTCTGCTTTCGTTTTCAGTTTGGGGTTTTGGAGGTGGGAAAAGTGAGTTTTGTGGGGCTGAAATTGCCAACCACCATATGAGCGCACATGGTTCCAGTTTCCCACTTGGAATTGTGGGGGCCTCTCTCTTTTCTTTTGGACTACTTCAATCTTCATCTCTCATTCGTTTTGCTCTCTCCTATATATTTGTTCTGTTGTGAATCCTTTTTTTTTCCCTAGTAATTTAACTTTGAATGCCTTATTTTTGCTTATGATGGATTGTTGGTGTGTTATCATCATTCCCCCCTCCCCCCAAAAAAAAAAAATTTCTCCTTTTGTTGGCCAATTCGGAGAAATACTCATAGAATGACAGTGATGGGGGGGGGGGGGGGGGGGTAATTAGTTGATGATGGCGAATATATGGTGGCAGCAGAAGTTGACATGGAGTGATGTGTTGAGGGTGGCGATGTCGGCATGAAGGCTAGGGCCAAATCACACAGACATGATCATCATTTTTTTCACTAGCTAGCTATATCCATTACTGGATCACATGTAAACTCAAGTTTGTCCTAACTAACTATATTCCATTCAACCCTCTAAAAAGTTTTTCTATCAGAAAGTTGTTTGACCACTCAATGAACAGTTCTAATTTGTTGTTAATTAGAGTTGTCATGGTGTTCTTGTTGTTTTTCGAATGAAAAAAATACCACATTAATTCAAAAAGATATAATTTTTTTTATGAGAAGAACTATGGCCATTTTGATTTCGATAGGAGACTTTACCGTTATATAATAGCACTCAACGTGCAAATTTTGTTCTGCTGTTGCTTCTACTATTTTGTGGATTATAATGTTTCAAATCATGATAAGAATATCGATAATTCTCGACTGCTATCTATGTTATATGTATTTCTTTTTTATTTTTGTTTCATTGTACCAATTAAGAAGCAGTACAATCAAACATTGACTAATTAGAATTAGTATGTTTTAATATTACAGAAACACAAAGATATATCAGATATATATAAATATATGAGTGTGATGATAAAGTCTTCTGTTGATACATGAAGGGCAACTTGATGATATATTTTGTTAAAGTACAATACTTTTTAAACAATGATATTGAAAATTATGAAGAGCATGACAGAAAGAATAAGATCTCTAGGTATAGTCCCTCCCTCGAGCACTATCCCACCTTTCTCAACTATCTGCCCTTTTCTTCCTTCCTCTTCAATGTGTTGATCAGTCTATCATGAAAAGAAAAATTTTATACCTGAAACAAGCAAATATATCCTGGAAGAAGATGAAGAAAAGGAAGAAGAGAAAGAAAGGAAATAAAAGGGCAACTTTCTTGGTCACTGGAAAGAATGTTGTTGTAACTTGATATATCTGAAATCTACCTCCATTAAAGAAGACAGAAGGCATGGCTTTTTCTCAACTTATAAGAAGAGAAAATCAAGCATTAAGCCAAGCGAAATTCTCACAATATCATCAATCCATTGATGAGGACGAGTCAGGGATCATGGTTTTCCCTGGACCACAATCAAGTGGACGCATGTGTGAGGAAAATGACAACTTGCTAGCAAGCTTGGTTTTATTTAATTCATGACAACTTGAAACTGATTGTAACCTTCCAGTTTTGATCATCAAGTTCTTGCTTTTATTATATAATCATCTCCTTTTAATTTCATATATATCGCTGACCTTACTCAACAGTGAGGTACCAAAAGCTGAGAGTGAGAACTCGGCACACGTGCGCCGCCATGGCTAGTAATGTGGTTACCAGGCTGGTGGCTGTTTTTTTTCCCTAGGGTTTAGCTAAGAAAAGTTGGGTGAGGTCTAACTACTAGGATTTTCAAGTCACGAGATAGGATAAATTAAAACTTGAAGAGGAAAGAGGAAGCAAATCAATGACTTTGATGTGAATTGTTTTATTTTTTGCATAAATAAAGATTGGCAAACAAATTTCCAATACTTTGACAAAACTATTGGTGACAGAATCATTTGGCTTGCCATCATACATTCATTCTTCTTCCAATCTCCTTATTCTTTTGATTATTTGGTACTAAAATGTATCTTTTATCTTGCAAATTTCGAATCTCCAATTCAAGATTCAACCATTAAAACTTTCAAGGTAAGTTATATTAACCATTAAAACATCTCCCTTTGCAGCATTTTGAGATCAAATACATGAATGAAATTATTTTCAGATTACAGCCCTTTTTAAAAAATAATAAAATAAACACACGTGTTTGAAGTTCATTCATTTATATTAAAAAGCACAAAATTTAAATTGAGTTTCCAAGATAAAAATATATTTGTGAAGTTCCTTAATTAAATAAACCCTAAATTTATTCATAAAATTCAAAATAAAAATAGCTGGTAGATATTGATAGAGCTTGTTAAATCAATTCTTATTTTTGCTTATTGGATGTCAACTATGGCATTTAATTATATATATTTATATATATGTGTGGATGATTACTTAATTTTCAATATTGTAACTTAGAACATTTAATGCTGCAAATAAAACATTCTATGCTGCCAAACAAACTTTTTGCAATAAGATAGAAAGTCCTGAGCAAGTTATTACAAATGGTTATGATTGCAATTAAACATTTATGAAAAATTTCATGCACATTCTTATTGTAAAATAAGTCCTCATGTAGCTTATTAAGATATAGCACATTTTGTTATATCAAAATGGTTGGCTCTGTAAAACATTAGTTAAAGCTATTGCAGAATAATATCGAATTTCTCATAGTATATATAATAACCTGCTTTTTCCTATATATAAACCATTTATTCTTCTTTAACGTGGTTTTAAATTAATTAAAAATTTTGTGATCAAACCACTTAGATTTTCTCTTTCAAAATCTCTCTCTCCCTACTTATAGCTCTTGTTGGCAGCCACATCAAATTCAGACCATGCAAAAGCTAGTCAGAAAGTTTCATGTTTCAATTTTAGTAGCCAATCCATCAAAGTGAATGGATATTCTTTAAGAAATTGTGTTTTGATATATTAATAATAAAATTTTTTAACTTCATAAACGAAATTAAAAGATTATCACATGTGTTACTACACTGATATAATTAAAAGTTAAAGAACAAAGTGACAGACATGCAAATATATATATATCAAAATGCAAGATCAGCTGGGTGGGGCCTGGAGGGTTTTTTTTTTTTTTTTTTGAGGGTGGCCTTCAAATGGGAAGAGAGGAACATGGTGGGGCTGGGCTTGCCTATAGTTTGATATACATCAAAGCTTTAGAATTAGACTCTTTAACCACCTCATAATTATGCTTAGTTTGAGATCAGCAGCATCCACATGCTTGCTTCCCCTCTTTTTTTTGTTGTTGTTTAGGACCACTTTTTTTTTTGTTTTTCTGTTAGAACTCCAAAACAGGTGTCATTTTAACATTGAAACTCTTAAATCAATGTCCTCATTTTGTTTAATCACATTAATTTTATCTGGGAAGTCATTATCTAAAAATTTTGTAATATATATTCCAAAGGCAGTCTGCACTTATGTTGCATGAATTACGCTGTCTTTTGCTGGGTCCAGCTTGTTAAAATTCTATTGACTACAAATGTATCAATTTCAATGCTTTCGTTATACAATTTAAAATTAACACTATGCATTTGTAACAATCTTGTTGTTAGATTATTCTACTCTTAAATTTAACAAGTTCAATTTTTTACAGTTTTATATACAGTAAAAAAAAAAAAGTAACCATATACATTGTTAATTGCGTACGGTTAATGGATGTCAATAGACCACACTAGTAAAGGATAGTTATATGATTTTGTTAATAGGTGCCATTGGGACTTTTTTTAAAAAAATTAGTTAATAATTTATTTATAATAATATTTTTTTATTAAATGTGGTGGTTGATAATTAATTAGTTGATTTTCAATGCATTGAAAAAAATATTATTTTATATAATAACTTTAAAAAGTGTTTTAAGGCATTCATTAGTAAAATCTTAAAAATATTATTTCATGGAGTAGTGCTTCTGTATGTTACACTCTTGTCCCTACTGTGGCAAAATTTTATTGGATAATTTAAAGGTGAGATCTATTGATTTATGTTAGATAAAATTTTCATAAATACAATGTTTAAATTTAAATTAATGAAATTTCAAAAAAAAAAATAGAGAGTAAATTTAGACGTAAAATTTGTGAAATTTTTAATTAAAAATCATTAAATAAAAATTATAGTCTAAAAGGTCTTGTTACATATATACTAATTGTATAAATTTTGAAAAATTAATAAATTTCAATATTTTTTCTGATAGTTATTTTTAGTAATAATTTTGGTAATTTTTAATGTTGGATAAGTATTGATCAAATTTGAATTATAAATAATATTTATAATTTTTTTATTAAATTTTATCAATTTGGACGTTTTATTAAAATTTTAATTAAATTATTTATATTAGAAAGTTTTACGAACTTCGGCTAAAAAATTTTACTTAGATTTTTTTCCGACAAGAGGTAAGAACTAAAGTACAGGTTCAAGAAACATTTTCATTCAAGATCTTGAAGATTACTATTAAAGTTAAAAGGGTATTTTGAAAACTTAAAGACCAGCAGATGCCATTTCTTTAAGTTAAAAAAATAAAATGCGCTTTTAATGAGTGTTTTTAAGAAATTGTAAATGATGTTTCTAAAAGATCTTTACATTTAATGGATTGTTTTCACCTAATACAAGAAAAGATAATGCATTAAAAATAAACTTTTTTCTTTAAATATCTCCACCAAACGAGTAATGACTTGTAAACAAATAAAAAAAGAGATACGAACAATTATTCTTTTGAGTCTATCCAAACACATAATCGGAGAATCTATGTTGTCTCCTTTAGCATTTTTCTGAAGTGATTAACCCTCTTCTGTCGGATTTAATTAGCTTCGAAGTCTTCGGTCTATGGAATCACATAAGCTCAAGCTCTAAAGCTACTTTGAGAAATTTGGTAAGGGACTGCTGTGGATTTGGAGTGAAAAAATTTGACATAGTCGTTTCCATTTGCATTTTTTGTGGACCATGTGGCGATGCCCGGCTTTAAGGGGTGTTGGATGGCCCAGTTCAGAGCTCGGAGGAATCAGCCGTGACAAGTCATGGAGTCAATCGGCTTTTCCGTCAGATCTCAATTTCTAGATGGCTCTTTGAAGAACTGCAAACGAATGACATATCCAATACCAATCAGCTCTCGTTATTTCAGAACTAATAAATTCAATAAAATGTCCAAGTTGCAACAGATTCTCATACTAGACAACTACTTTCAGCTGCATTGTTTTTCCATAATCATATGCTTTATTTAATCAGGCGATTCCCGTTTATGCAATATAATTTTGCAAGAATTCTTTTTTATTCTACATGTATTTTGACAGGACTTGCTCCAAGATACCCTCGTAGGACCTCTGCTTGATGGGGCTAGAACTAGACTGGGTTTGCTTTATTTTTCTATGAGCTAAAATTATGAATAAGTTTTAAATTATAATAAAATATTTAACGAGTTATTTAAATTTAAAATTTTTTTAATATAATATAAGAGTTAAAATTTTATTAATTAAAATAATATTTACTTTTAATATAATTAATTTTAAATAATGAAATAAATAATTTTTTTAAATATTATATTAGTTAATATATTTATAATTTCAATATTATATTAAAAAATATTTAAAATTTAAATATTGTATTAAATATTTTATTCTAGTTTAAAAATCATTTATAACATTACTTTTTTTTTTTTTATCTTTTTATGTTATAATTAAAATTCAAACTTCATCCTAATCTTGAATCTGTCTCCACTCTCCAGTATCATTGAGCTAACAGCTCAGGGTCTGCTTTATTTACTTATATATTGCAATTTGCAAAGATTATAAAGGGGTATAATCATTTGTCCATTTCTTAATTGTTGGATGCCAATGCCCTTTTTTGTAGCTTTGAGTTATGCACTTGGGCCTTGGGGATTCTTATATTTATTGACTCCAAACAAATTATATGCAAAATAGAATTGCCCAATTCTCGTGCCAATGATTTTTCTTCCAAGTCACGATATCTCCATGTGCCTATGGTTACATAGTTAGCGAGCAAAGGTTGTTAGGAAAAAGAGGAAAGAGATGGCATCGCCTTACAATTACTTTAGAGCAGAACCAATACATACAGATAGGTAGTTAGAAGAGCAGAAAGAAGAAAACTGGAAATGCTATTCGCATATGCATTTGCCTTTGCAAAATTAGCTTGAACGCCCCGATTTCTGTAATGTCATACAACAATCATTGCAATCAAATTTAATCCAAAACGGGAGTGTGTATGAAGAGAAACAAAAAAAAAAAAAAAAGAAAAGATACAGAGTTTAAGCACCTAATTGTTCATTCCTGTTCTACTCTATTGATGACTCAGATGCTGAGTCATCAATTGTTGAGTTTGAGATTGTCTCCAGTTGGCTTCCATTTTCACTATCTGAAGTTGCAGATGGTTTCTCTTCAACAGGTTGTTTCAAGGACCAATACATGATGCTTGCAGTCAATGTGAGGATCATCTTTTGATTTACCTGAAATTATGTCCCATCATGTTATAAATATAACCAAAAAATAAAATCAAGTTCCAGCTTTGCAGTATAGGAGATGGTAGTGACTTGTTCATGTTTCATGGTAATGGAAGAAGAATCCAACAGCTATATTGCAGGGGATATTCACAAGTCAAACGTATCCATTTATAGTCTCAACTTTCATTTACTCCTGATGGACCATTCTACTTGTCCATGTATGAATGAAATTTCTCTAAGAAACTGGCTTCATCACCATTTCCCTGGGAAATATAATGGATAATGTCTAATTTGCACAGCATTCCAATACCATGATGCGAACAAAGAAATCCATTCAAGTTGCATGACTCTGTCAAATGTGCGTTTCTTTAGAAAAATAAGAGGAAGAAGCTACATCTAAGGGAGAAGTGATACCTCAGTTATGTCTTCAGGAAGCAAAAATATTGAGCACCCAAGCTTCCTTGCAATACTAATGATGTAGGTGGCATTCATCTTTTTCTGCTCATCTGCAATGCTCCCAAGTTGGGGGAAACATGAGTAAAATTACTAACTTGTATAAATGAACAAGTATAATTTATGTACGATGTTCATACTTCAAGAAGGTAAAATAACGCTTATAAGGGATAATAGGCCTCTTAATTTTGTGATTCATTGACCTAATCTGAAATTTCAGACTTTGTCGAGTGTTGAATAGAAGTTGCTAGGTGTTGAAATATCAAAACAAAGTATCATCAATAGAAGCATGGCATATCTAGTATGATTGAATTTGTAAATAACATATGGAAGGGTTTAAACTCGAAGAAACTACAGTAGCCAAAATTTGAAGAAACCAGCAAGTCCAATAAGGCACCACTCTCACAGGTCAAAAAGAAAGAGGAAAAGGGGAAAAATAAACTTAAACACAAGAACTTTATCAAAGAACAATAAGAAAATACCAGTTACTCCTTTTGTAACAAGACTCCAATTTACAGATCTAGGCTGAACAGCACTAAGAAGCTCAAGGAAAAATATGCCATCTGACAAGCTCTTGTCCTGTAAAATGGAAATCGCAATGAGATATAATCTAAACTGCCTACATGAAAGTTGCTATATCATAGAACCCTTTCAATAAGTCCTGTTTAAGTCATTCATGCCCCAAATTGATCATAAGCAATGCTACCACTAGAAGGGCACTCGTTCCCTATGTCATTTTGAATCATTAACAACAGATAAGATCCTTCTGATTGTGATTTTCTGGAGAACAATAATAACCATGAGGAAATCCAAAAATATCTGTTTAAATTAATAGAAGCTGCGACACTGGCATTTGATGTGCAACAGTTTTAAATGTCATGTTCAGCAAAGGCTTAGAAAAAGAAGCATCAAGTGTGGTCTTAATATATTAATTGCGCCACTAGACCATGAATTCAAACTCAGAGGCTAAAATCACATATAATAAGGGAAACTACAGTTTAAAGCCATCCATATAAAGAATACCTTGAAACTATCCATGCGAGTCTGGCTTCCCGAATTGCTTACTTTGGTTTTAGCCCACCTTAGAATATCGACATCAGTAATTTCTTTTCCATGGGAATGGAATCTTAGGTTCTTCAGAAGTTGGAGAATGTTGTATCTCATCAATTGCCACAAATAAGCTGAATAGGAAAGCCAACAATCTGTCAAGACAGGACTAAACTAATTCCAATGCAAGTTCAAGAATGCCACAAGTTTCTGAATTGCTTTCACAACAAGAAGGAAAATTCCATGGCAGGAACATACCCAATATTAGTTTTTTATTTCCTTGCACAATATCATTTCCAGCGATATTAACCAGGGAAAATTTTAGTTGTTTCCCTATTTTAACCACTTGGTTACAGTTTTCTACTTTCTTAAATGGCAACTTAATAGGAGGCTTGTTAGCAACCTTCCAATTAACAATCCCAGGTGAAATCTTGTCGAGGGTCTCTAGAAGTATCCAGCTGCACAAGAATAAAATAGTCACTTCATTTCAGCATTAAAAAAAATGAAGAGTGAAAAACAGGTAAGATTTACTAATTTCAAATGTAGGAGAAAAACATAACCGTAAGCCATCATAAGGTTTTCATATAGAATATATATAGATATTTCAACCTTGCAGAACTATATTTCAGGTGTTTATTAAAATATGGAATTTGAAACAGAAACAGAAAGAACAGTACATATTTTCATTGTTTCTGTATAGTTTTATTTAGGCTTCTTTCCTTGATGCTTTTGCTATTTGCTTGCTTTACAAAAAAATAATAGAAACCAAAAGGCAAAAAATAAAAAAAGAATAGAAAACAAAAGGCAAATAGAAAAAGCATTCACCAAACAGAGCCTTACTTTTTTGAAGAGCTCAAGATAAAACCCCATGATAGAATTTAGAACGATTTATGCACTTATAATCATAGGAATAATACTTACCCATTTCTGAGATCTTCAAAGACATTGTCAATGTATGTTGAATTTCCCAGACTATTGATCCAGAAGCGAAATACTCTTTCCTCTCTAGAAACTTGGGCATCATCTGGTAGAGTTTCAAGAAAAGATATCTGTTTGGTTTGAGTTGAGAGGCCATTCCTGAAAGTAAAATATAATATTTAGCTTTTACATCTTGATCTCATCACCAGTTATACTAAATGAAGAAAAACGTCATAAGCCATCAATATGTATTCTTCTGCATTTTGAAACTTTCAATGGTTTTTTGAGAGTTCAAATTCCCATCAATTGTATGCACATAACACACTTGGCTTATTCTACTAGAAACACATGGAAGAAGAACATGCATGCAGAGGCAGAGAGAACAAAACTAGCTTTGTAAACTTGAGAAATGAAAGACCTGTTAAGTACCAAATTAAACCTACTCTATAATTGCTGTAGGCCGTGTATGGTAATACCATATAAAACATCTATAATTGCTGTATAAAAGTTTTGATGGGTTTGAAATTTTTTAGTACAAATTATTGAAAAGTTACAAATCATAAACTTGTGTTAGAAACGTCTTGGAATAAATTAATAAATCTTTCTTATGCTGCCAAATTTTGACCACATGGTATATTTAAGGGATGATAAAAGTTAGCAGAGAACTGTAAATATTAAAAGTACAAAAGAAGTATTCACTATATTTAAATTAAAAATCATCACTGGAAAAAGGAGTGCTCTTAATTCTCTCACCTGTGCTGGAAAATATGTGCAACGAAAGCAAGATTAAGATTTGGGGAACCATCCACAATATCCTTTGCAGTTAAGTATCTCTTGCATCCCATCCTATCTGCATGTTCAAGAACCAACTTTGCTCTTTGTAATGGAACTTTGACAGCCAATGTAGAGGGACTACTATGCTCAGGTGCAAGAACATTTAAAAGGTGCGCATAAGCCTCTGCATCCTGCAGATTGAGTATTATATGATCAAATGTGGACACCAAAAGAAAAAAAGTCTCCATGTATTATTGCAGCTTGCAACTAAATCCTATTGGTTTCATTTACTGTTAGGATAGACAAATTGAGGAAGCAAAAGCATTATATATTGCTATAGTACATTTTAATCATTTAGTTTGAGACTAGATATGTTAAGGTGGTTTAAGAAGTTCGAATTTTATATTACATTCTAGCTAATGATGTAAACAGGAAAAACGGTAGGGGTTAAACAAACATCCTGTGATAGTGTTTATGCTAGTTCTTAGGAGTTGGACATATAGCAATATATGAGGCAATTACACAAGCATAAGAGAAAGATACGTGATGGAAAATTTCAAAAGCTAAAACGAATTTCTAGTTTACCTTTACATCAGTGGAGAAATTTGTGACTACTTTCTTGTATGGAGATTTCTTCAGTTGGAAATTCATCCACCTCAGTAAGATCTTCTCTGGTGGTAAACTCATCAATTCTTCCACGTCCTGCTGGTTTAATAACAGACAAATATATTCAGAAGAAGTCTATGAAAACCTAGAAAAAACATCCAAGTTCTGTCCGATTGGTTGAAAATTTAAAATGTAAAAATGAAATACAAATTTGAGAGACAATGGGCATATTAAGAAGAGACCATGGTTCATCACACAGCATATGAAAGAAATTAGAGATTTAATTTTCCCCAAAATTGTACTTTTCATTCAAATGTCCCACAAACCAAGCATAGGCAAATGAACTAATATTCTTATGAAATAATATCTTACCTTACTATCATCAACAAGCTCCACCAACTGGGGTGTTTTCTTCAAGTTGAGGTCTGCCAATAGTTGTATCTAAAATAGCATAACCATTAGCAAGATAGACCACTGCCTTCTTAAGTAGCAAGGCTGAAAAATCTTAATTACCAAGTTACCTTAATAATTTGAGAAATCAATCCAAGCACAAGATGTCTCTGTAAAAGAAACCAGAGATGATATCATTCTCACCAATCACTTGCAAAATCTAAACTTAAAATAATTGCAGTAATAAGTGATTAAACTCATCAAATTCTGGGATAGCAAAAAAGTTTGATTATTGGCTTAGCAAGAATAGTAAATAGCTCAGAATTTTGGTTTAGCAAGAATAAAAAATAGCTTAGAATTTTGGTTTAGCGTCAGTAAACAGATAAATTAGGTTAGGTTTGGGTACGCCCCAATTCTTTTTACCCCAAAATTCAGCTTGATGGAACGTGAGTGGGTTTTCAGATCACCAGATTAAGATTACTCCGCTAGACATCCAAAAGTGAAGGGTTAAAAGAAAATAAAGGGCAACCTCTAACGAATGTGCTCAGAACTAGGGTACTAAATGAAATCCTCTACCTAGTCCCAGCCAAATATGAGTATCAATGAGCTTTCCAACTCCAATTATCTTGTGGAAAAACAGTTTAGAAGCATGGAAGAGCTTTTATGATTGCCACAATGGCTATAGCTCTGGGCATTGCAAATCAACAATAAAAATGATGCATGCTTTAAAATAATTGTTTACATCCAAAAGTTTTCTTAAACTCAAGAGAAAATCCAACCATGAAATAAACTATTTCAATATTGCAACAGACCAACAGTATAGTATTGCATACCCTTCCTTCAATGAAATCTTCTGTCCCTATATTGACTACAGTGCAGCCAATAGCCTTGGCAGAGTTGAAACATAGCGTATGGTTTTCATTTCTTTCCCATGGATTGAGCACTCTCTTAGTATTAATGGCCCTTTCATCAATCGTACCCGGAACTGCTACATTTATGAGCTTGCTGCATTTTTTTGTATAAAATCTTCAAAAAATTTGCATCCCATAAGCTCAAAAACAACACATTCAACAGCTGTAAAGTTGAAAGAATAATTTACCAAAGAATAACACCGTCTTTAACAATCTCAAACAGATCATTAGAGGAAGGATTAATGGGTAAGTATTTGTTTAAGAACCCATCTTGAGCAAGATAATTATTGATATGGGCAACGTAGGATGCCTTTTCGGATTCACTAATGGTGTGAAGCAGAGTAGTTGTAGCTGCCTTTAGGAATGCTGATGAGTTCTTTGCTGGACTTCCTGTTCTTGCACTTGCATGTGCATGAAGTTTCAAATAAACCTATCCACAAAAATCACAATCCCAATTATTTCAAAAGAAAAATATATATATATTCAACTCTCATTTGCGTTTCTGATTTCCCCTCCTAGTTTTAGTTAATCTTCTAAGCATCGTAAAAATCCCTTCTTTTATGTTTGGATCATCAAAATATGTTATGAAAGCAAAAAAAATATATATTAAAAGAAACGAATGATTTAGTCTACTTTCCAGGAAAATAAAAGAAAATGGGAAAAAAAAAGAAAAGAACTTTCTGAAAGTTACATTTGAAATATTGCCACAAAAAAAAAACAGAGCAACCCAAATTCAAATTTTTCATAAGCTAAAATTTTCAGGGAAAAAAGAGAATCAAACGAACTAAAAAAAAAGGATCTTAACGATCAAAAACCGGATTGAAACCAAAGTAAAGAAAAATGAACTGACCTTCAAAAAGAACTCAAAATCGACTTCATCGTTCAAGTTAGGATACAAATCAGAGATATAATCAGCTCGTTCCTGATCATTCAGATTCTCTCCCACAACTTTCAATTTCGACATTCTCGATGCTAAGTCTCCCACCGTTAACTTTCCGCTCTCTCTTCTCATACTCATAAACTGCCAAAACCACAAACAGAAAAAAGTGTTAGTAGTTATGACCAAAACAGATTCGTAACTGGAAAAACATAAAAAGATGAATGATTTCTTCTGTTACGTGAGTTTTTAAGCTACGAAGCTCGACTTGAGTAAACTGGTTTTGCAGCCATGGATCTGAGACCAAAATGCCTACATAACCAGCCATTTTTTTTTTTTTTTGAATTTTGATGGAAATCTACCAAATATTAATATGTTAAAAGAGTTTTCTTTTTGGTTCCTCTGTTTTTTGTTTTAGGCCTCTGTATATTTGTTTCTTTTTTGAGCTGAGAAATTAAAATCTGTGAAGAAGAGAAGGGAACAGTGGGAGTGGGACGGGTTGGAGGAGCTGTCAAAGAGTTCAAAGTTGTTCTCTTGAGAATTCAAATTATGACCATCTTGTCCTCTCATTATCTTTTTTTTTTATTTTATTTTTTTAAATGAGAAGTAAGTGTGGGCCCGCCTAAAACTAAAAACAACTGGTTTGATTTGAGAATGCAATTTGATTTTAAAGTTTGAACTGTCAAAGTTTGTGAGTGTCTTGGTAAATTTTGTTTGCTTTTTGTTAATGATTATGGCTGTGCTCGCAGCATGGTCCCGACAGATTAATAACTATGATTAAAAGAGTATGAAATAGTAATGGCAAGGAATTAAGATTCTCTTTTTATTATTTTGTAACGCGTTTCGATATTAAAATTAATTCCTTGTTTTATAAATAGATAAAAATAAAATAAAAAATAGAAATTTATAGAAGTCATTTTATCATTATATATATAGTTATTAAAAAATTTTAGAAAAATATTAATCGATATTTATTAGTACGGATGAAAGTAATATTTATATAAAAATTAATTTATATTTTTTTATTTATTTTAAAATAATGTTTTAATTATATTGAAGCAATATTTCGTAAATCCTTGATTTTTATTGGAAAAAAAAAACCATATTTCAAAAAAAAAAAAATTCTCAATCCAGAGTGAATGTTCTAAAAGTTACCCATCAACCGACAATATGATTTTGCAAAGTTATATATATATATATAGATAAATATGTAAATGTAAATGATAGGTTTAGTGATTATTGCAAGGGTAAGTAATGCAAATTCATATCTAACTATTGATTTGCCGGTAGCTCCCAACATTTCACCAGCTGTGGGCTGTGGCAGTTCACGCAACTGCACACACCAAATCTACCAAAAACCTCGACAGCACCCTTTGTCTAGATGATTTGATAAAGCAGAGGAGAGAGAGAGCGAAAGAGAACAATCATTTTTCAAGGAAGATGGTGATTTGGTCAATTTCCAAATTCTGAAACCCCACGAGAGCAACCCTTGCGTGCTTTAAAAAAAGTAAACAAAAAGGATGGTCGTTTTTTTGACGTTTACTACAACTTACAAAGTATTAAGATGGACCCAATTTGATGTGCTAAGTTAGAGTTGTTAGTTTAAACTTTAAGAACCCATTTGGAAGCTAAGACTTCGTTTGAGAATCCTATGTCCAGTTATAAGAGGTACAACATAGACGATCTATATGAATAGGTAAGATGTTGATAGATATTTTTAAAAACACAAAAAAATTGTTAAAAATTTTTCCTTAATATCTTTATTGTCAATAAAATTAATAAATTCACTTATAATTTTTATTTTATTATAAATGAACGATCTTTAAAAAAAATTTAAATCTGTCACCATCTTTGAAAATTTTTTCATGACAATTAATAAATTCATTGATAATTTTTAATATATATTAATGTATACCTCTAAAAAATCTTGAATTCATTGCTACATTATCAATACATAGGTTGTTCAATCTCTTAAATCAAAATAAGATGTGTCGTACTTGATAATTTAAGACAGGTGATTACAAATCGTGCATTCAAAATGACTCAAACAAATGATCACCGATAATACTCGAACTCAAAACATTTTCATAAAAAAAAAATAAACATAACCGATTGAATCAATTATTTATTAATGCGATAAAAAAACTTTTAATCTACTCCAAATAAATTGTAAATTTAAATAAAGTTTTAGACCTTAAAAAAAAAAAAATAGGGTGCCTTTCTTCTTCATCATCATGTTGGATAAGAGCACTACAAATTTATCTAACAATAAAGAAAAATGATTATGGCTTTATCTCCATTTAGTATTGTACTTTTTTTCTAAATCCAACATCCCTTATTCGTGAAATAAAAAAAAAGTTGGGCCAAAGCAGAATGACAGCTGGTGAAGATAAATATAGACCCATTTTTTCGACGTAGTACCAAACCATAAAATAAGCATTGCATTTTCGTATTAAACACCACACATGCAAAAATTTTCCAAGTTATGGATGCCCTCCAAAAGGCAACTTTAGGAAAGGTTGTAATCTTTTCTTTTGTAGCCTTGTTTGATTTGGTTTTAAGCATGTTGTTGATATTATTTAAAAGAAAAAGATTATATAAACATATATGATAACATAAGAACTAAATTGAAAAAAATATTTATTTATAATTTATGTATATGAAATATGTGTATGTAGCTCTCTAAAAAAATTCGTTGAATAATCCAACGTTCTAAATGAGGGTAGAAAGATATTATCATATATGATAGTATAAAATAAAAGAAGTCATTCCAGTTGATTAATAGTAAACTTTAGTATTTATTTATTTATATCTTCTTTTCCTTTTTAAAATTATTAAATAAATTTAATTTTTTTTGGACAAGTAGGGATTTTTTGTTTTATAAATTTTTTTTTTCATGGATGAGAATTTTCGAGATAAAAACGAGTTATTGTTTTTCTTCTTTACAAAAGACAATGAGGTGTATTATTGTTTCAGGAGAGAAACAAATATGGAATAAAAGGGAAAAAATTAATCGATTTACACTGGCAAAAGATCAAGCCAATGTGTGTGCACATGGATGTAGTGAGACATGTCATGAGAAATGTTGGAGCGGCTGATTTCTGTTTTGCGATTTCCATTTTCTCCATTGAAGCTATGTGATTGGGTAGCAAGGAAGAAAAGGCTGGCTAGGACTTTAAGATATGGAGTTATTCCGTTTTCAACTCCATTCCTTTCTCAGAACTTACGTAACTCGGATCAAAATCTCATATTGGAAATTTGTGAGAATCAATCGTTGTATAGTTATAGAGACTTAAAACTCGAATATGTGAAATATATTGTGTACAAAACTGTGAAATCTTTGAATCAAAAGCAAACGTTACGAAACGAGTAAAATGTTCAAACTTTCACACATCTGATTTGGGTTTGATTATGAATCTCATTATATATCAGCTTCTAAGCTGAATGAGGAGGACCCATCATCAGAAACCAATCAGAAGACCTTTGATCAGATTAACTATTACGCTACCTGCGTGAGCTAAAAGTTGATGATGAATCTCATTTCCTAACAACTTATAAACAAGAAAAAGCTTTCACCACACAAACAGAGAGAGAGAAAGAAACAGAACAAAGGAAAGTGAAAAAGTTAGTGACATGCGAGAAATTTATAACCTCAGAAGGTTGTGAGAAACATCATTTGCAGGCAGCCAGAAACTTTTATTCTGGGTATCGCCCAATTTGTCTATCTTCCCAAGCTAACCGATTGAACCATGAATATGTCAAGAAAAATTACTATTTGAAGAACATTATCTTTCTTGTAGCTCAGTCAGAGAATTGGAAGTTGTTGTGGATCTCGGTGGAGACAGTCCCGAAGGATGCCGGTGAAAGTTGAGCTGAGAGGTCCAAGTCGAGCTTTCAGTTGACAGTAAAGGTCGGGCCAGCCATTGTTGATCTCAAATGTGGTCAATAACAATGAAATAAAAAAGATCGTGATTGAAGAAGCTAGGAAGCTAAATTATGGGTTTTAAATTTTAATGAGACATTCGGAAGGAGAAGGATTTACTATGATTTTGATTTGAAGAGTTGGGGTTTCTGATATAAAGAGAAAGATTTTGTTTTTGTAGCGTCTGTTAATTTTGTTTTGGTTTGGTAAAAACTCCAATCCATAGAATAGAACAATCCCTCGTCTTTATCAAAAGTAAACTTCATGGTTCAGGCGTCTCACCCTTTCACACATTGATGACGAAAAAGCTATTCATTTGAAACACGCCATGAGACTTGACTACAATTTTGAAACAACTGCTCACGTGGGGTAATTTCAACTCTAATTGTTTTGTTAATCGGTTGATCAAAAGAAGATTGGAGCCTTGAAGGAAGAAGAAGATACAGAAACAAGGTTGGCAAGAAGAAAGCAGAGGTAGGGCAATGTGGGGCGAGCCAAAAGAGGGTGGGCAACCGATCCATAGAGAAGGTGTGGAGCCAAATCCTATTTGGTGAGAGTTGTTTCGTACACAATATTTGCTTTACAAAAAGGCAAAACTAAAGGCAACAAGGGGTGGTGTGGTAGGGAAGTGGTTTTGTAAATTATTGAGGGAATATGTAGCAATCCTTGCCGTGTTTGCTTCTGCTTCTCACAACATTCAAATCATTACCAAGTTCTTAGCTGATCCCTGTGTTATTAACTGGGACCTTTCCCCACATGGCAATCCACCACTATAAACTGGATTGTGAATCTTCATCATTCTTAGCTGATTTGGGATGTAGCAAATCTATGATTTGGGTTACATACGGGTTAGATATATTCATTCATAAGGAGAAGAGCATTATACCAGCCCAACTTTTGGCTGCAAAGACTACTGAAATACAAAATCGTGAACAGCACTTCATTCTAACATATGTACATGTAACATTAGCTCAATTTCTCAATAACCATGTCACAGATATTTCATAGTTGGGAGCAGTATCCTCTAAACTATACTTACCAAATCATCTATCTCCCTTGAGGAATGAGATAAAACGGGGCTTATGATGTAATCAAACTTCTGTTACATGTTGCTCAAAGACCTAGAATGAAATTTCCTGAAGGACTTGAAGTGTTTTCTGATGAACTTGGATAGAAGATTAATAAAATGAAACCATAGACAAACAGTGATGAATATGACCAGTTAAATCTTAAAACAGTTCAACAAGCTAAATTGCAAATTGTGATTGATGATATGAAGCAAATTCTAGATCATTCAGAAATAGAAAATAATGTAATGGTAAAATATTCCATTTTGTTTTTGAATTAATAATTTACCCATTCTAAATAGGAAATAATGGAATAGTAAGATTAAAAGAAAAGCCAACAGAAGGTGTTAACGATTTGTGCAGTCAAATCAAACATAAGAGATCCATTTTCAGGAGTTACCAAGAAGGCAAGGCAAAAGATAATTTACCCATTCTAAATGTTGTGCTGTTATGCCAGAGACATTTCCACTACATATACCACCCAAAACCTAAGCATGCCAAGAAAAAAAGGTCCATTAGTGTTGATATAGCATGTAGCAAAAAGGTTATCCAAGGAATTCATGGGCATGCAATAAAAGGCAATCGTCCCTTTGCAAGCCATGAGGTCCATACGATTAACTGAAACCCTGTTGCCTAGTAGTGTTAGTGAAGGATACCTTTGTGACAGTCTCAAGAAACATGCCGGGGCAAACTGGAAGTGGTTTTCTCCCTGTAACACTGAAGTGGTTATCATGACAAGAAGAGAGTAAATATGCTATAATTTCCATGATTTTGCAAACATTTCTAGCCGAAATCCAGCCATATTTTTTAATCAATAAAGAAAATTGTATAGAAATGAATCTAAAACTGACCCTTCCAGCAATTCCACAGAGTCTCATTCTACCAGCATTAATTTTTTCATCAGTGTCAGAGTAGTCTGCACCTTCATCTTTCCCTAGCTTTACATTTTTTATCATTTCCTGGACAGTTTTCCCAGGTTTCAGATCTACAAGTTTTGTTAAGAAGTTCACCTGCATTGATAAGATCTTAGTCATGCCAAAGATCATTCAAATGACAATAACATATAGATTTATTTCATATGATTAGAGAATCATCAATTACATCTTATATAAAAAGTTAGATAATTTTAGAAATGGTATTATCATACGCTTTGGTGTTTTTTGTCTCTTACGTCTAGGTCAGGCCTCTCATCCTATTGCCAATCAGTTTTTGAATATATACTTAACACGATATCAAAACCAAAGTTGGTAATTGTTTTTTTGTTGGGTATTTTAACGTTGCATTAAAACTTAGGTCTATTAATGTTCATCATTTCTTGTGCAGTTTTCACTGTCCATCCGGTAGGCCTACATTCTCAGCTATTCCATCTAAGCCTTCACTTGAATGGGAGTGTTAAAGGGGGTTATCCCATATTGCTTTGGTTTGACGTCTGTTGTGGCACTATATCCAGGTTGGGCCTCTCTCCAACAAATGTCAATTGCTTTTAGGTTTGAAGCTTAGCATAGGGATTAGCAACCTATCTTAATCAATTTTAGTTTTTCACAAAATGCAATCGCACACACCTCTGATTCAGGAAGAGTACTAAAACCACAGTCATTTCTTTCATCCAGTATTCCACCTCCCATCATATTTCGAGCTTCTTCTCTGATCAAAAATAGTCTCGAAAGTAGTTTTCGATCTGGAACACTCGGCCGAGTTTCCATTGTCTGAAAAAACATTGATAATGCAAAATAAGTTTTTCTTTTTGCCAGTGCAAAGTAAGTTTAAATGCTAAGAAACTTAGAGAACGTTGCCATTGTGAAAAAAACTAACAGAAATGAAATCAGCCCAGTTTTAGTCTCACAATAGCAGGCTATCTAAAAAGGTAGTAAAAGAAATAAAATGCCTTTAAACAATTAGTCTACACTATAAAGTCCATGTAAAGGCAACAGAAAGCTCCAAAAGGAATATTTTGTAATTATAGCTCAAAAGCAGAATATTATCCTTTTTCCACCTTTAATTTATAATATATTTTCATTTTTTTCCATTTCATTTTTATCAAAACAAAGTATTAGTCAAAAGGTATCATGCCCTCCTTTTTTAATAACAATTAGGGAAACAGCAACATAATTCTGCATGCTAAAGTTTTGACATGTTACCTTCACAGTTGTCAACTTTATATGCACCTTCACCGAGGTGATAGCCCAATGCCAAGCATTCACCTAGGTAAAGTGGTTTATCTACCAAAAAACTAAATAAAACTAAACTAAACTTGGAAATTTTTATCTCAAAAGCAAAAAAGATTGCAATGGAGGTTGTAAAAAATTTAAAAATTCATAAATCGTGCGATTAAACAAATGTCAGGTTGACATTGTCGAAAATAATGTGTGATAATGGAAATAGTTCAAGAGGATTTTTTTCTTTTTATTTATTCCGTCATGTATGAAGTTGCAAACACATAACTGTGCACATAGATCCAATAAGCTTTTACCATGAATGGAACCTTTCTAAAAATAATACATCACAAAGTATCTAATAAGACTAAAGATGCATAAACAATTGCAGTCTGTTTGTTAGCCTCAATAGTAGTTGACTTATGTGGGTGCATAAGCATCTCTTAGGCAATAATCGAGAGTACCAACTTCATTTACAAATTAAAATACACTCAACCAATATCCAAAAATGCTTATGAAGATGCACGTGATCTCCTTCAAGCTCAAGCATCTATGAACCTAAACAACTTCATATAAATAAAACATTATCTGAGAGGGTGATTCATGATAAGATTTTCAGATAAATACCTCTAGCAAATGATCAGCCTGGTTTGCTATATCATTTAGATTTGCTCCAGGAATATGAACTTTGGTGCCATTTTCACTTTTGAAAGCACCACCACCAGCAGCAACTCGGCATAGTAGTTCATGTCTTCTTTCTTTCTGGGGTGTTCCACAGAGAAGTCCAATAACTTGAACCTAGGAAGCAAGGAAAAACAAGAGAAAATAACTTAGAATTCAGTTCATGTTAGTATATAACTAACTTTGAGCTACAGTTGAATCAGGCATTGCAGGATTGGGCCTCAAGGGACTTCCTTACATGCGGGGGACATTTTTTTGTTAGATGAGCTAGTGCAGTCTCCTTAATCACCTCAGGCAGTGACTTGCACTGAATTTAAAAAAAAAAAAAAAGGTCCATTTTGAATTTTTTCATACGAGAGACAAGCATCAACTGTTAAAGAGATCAAACAATAACTGACAACAAGATAACCAGCACTAAGCCAGCCCAACCTTTTCCTAGCAAAAGAGAGGCAGCAATTTCAAACCATGTCCGACCCCAAACTGACAACTAAAACACATGCACAAAACTAATATGGAGTTTTAAAGGATCCAGTTAACTTCAAAATATAACGCTGTTGGTTGTGCGGCCTTCTACTAGAATCAGTCCTAAGCTGCTAGTACTTTCTAAATCCTACATAAGGACAACAAAAAAAGAACGTACAAAGAGGGGAGATGGCACCTTCAACTAATTTCGAATAATGTTAGAAATCCCCGTAAAAATAGCCAAAAAAAAAAAAAGAAAAAAAACCACAATGACACATATTGCTACAGAGTTCTGCAAACAAATTATAAATTGGCAACATTGCAAGCACTACATGTTATAGTTGGTGTTGGGTTACAAATGAGATCAGGCTGATGGAAGAGCATTTCATGGAACAAGCAATCATCAAGTTCAATTATTCTTCAAATCAAGTTTTACAAACTCATGCTAAAATTCCTGTTCTCAATAAAGTTTCAATATTGAAGTACCAAGTGGAAACCTTTTTCAGGCATCTTAAATCTTAAAACACACAGCTAAAAGATGTGATAAAATACTTACAGTTGGAAAAAAAACAACAAACAATTTTGCGATATGGCAAAGCTTGCTTTCAAAGCCTGGTTTATCTATAACAAAAGTCAAAATTTTAATTAAAATTAAGCTTCAGTTTTATTAAGCATCCATGTGAATTGCTAACAAATTCAAAACCTATACAATTGCGTCAGAAGCTTACTACATGTTTTGCCCAAAAGAAATGTTCTATATCTGAACCTTAACAAGTTTGACAAATGCACAGATAAAGTTGCACTAACTTATCATCTTGGTCCTTTTCAGCAAGTTGGATCATGTAATCTAGAGCCATCATGAACCCTGATTCCATTCCATCCACCCTTTTCCCAATTACTCCTTGTGCAGCTAATTCAATCAACGGCCACCTCCTCGGATGCCTCATCCATGTTCATATCTCGTAGCTGCACCCATATTACATATCATGTAGTCAACATACAGACACAATTCACAACCGGGCTTGTTAAGATTGGAGAAGAGGGATTTAAAATTCAAAGGTTAATGTGATATTTGACAAATTGGTTCCTAGTGAAAAGCCAGAAAGAATATTTTGATTAATAATAGGAACCAAACAGTAAAAATAGAATTCAGAAAACTGCTGGTTACTGCCTGGTACATATAGGCAGCTAAAATCTTATGTCACATTTGAACTATTGTTGCAACTCAATTATGGGATCTCCAGACATGTCTGCACATGGCCTGGAACAAAGGGCCATTGAAGTATACATAAAACATATTAAAGGTCCTCCTAGAAGATTGTCACAAACATATTACAACTAAGAAAGCAAAGTAGCAAACCAGAACTGGAAAATTCTGGTTATTAATGCCATTAAAACAAGCATCCTACAAATGATAGATTCTTAAAATAATAGAATAAAAAGAGAAGAATTGGGAGCTTACAAGGGTTATAATATCTTGAAGAACAGAAGTGACTTGGTCTCCCCCTTTGAGTAGTGCTTCATACTGAGCAGAATCAAAGTTTTGGGTGTCTTGAACTTGTTGGTTTTGGGTTTTATAAGTTGTGTCAAATTCTTCATCAGAGTAGCCGCCACCAACTTCATTGCTGGACGACACGCTGCCCAAGAATTGCTGGTTCTTTCTCTTGGGGTGTTTTAGTTGCCAAGATAGTGGGGATAGGGGAAGTAAGAGAACGTTGAAAAGGCGAAGAAGAGTTAAGGGAGAGAAGGAAGATTTGGAGTTGAACAACGAGGGAAGAAGAAGACATGGCTCTGCAACATTTCTTTTCTGGGGTTTTGGGTTTTGGAGAAGCAGGAGATGGCAAAACAATAAAGGAATATCCGAATCTAGAGAAATTAAAAAAAAAAAAAAAAATGAAAACACCTACTGTTGATTATCGCCGTCTGTGGGAATCGAACCCACGACCACATGGTTAAAAGCCATGCGCTCTACCGGCTGAGCTAAGACGGCTTCTTGGGGGCTGTTCCCAACATTATTTAATTAACTAATTTAGATATTGCCATTTCCAATAACATGTTAAATATATTAAATATATTCAAATGCCTGATTTTGAAAAATGGCATTAACTTCCCAATAAGAAAAAGATGTCATTCGAAGCGAAATAGCAAGCCTAATAGGCTGCCTGATACTCTGGAATTATTTCACAACGGAGATAAGAAAAGATGGATCAGATTCAAATTGCCTGTGTACTTTGAAGCGAAATTGCAAGGCTAACTGGCAGTCTTGAGCAATGCCCATGCCTGTCCAGGAAGCGGAGTACTACAGGAAATAATCATAGCAATTCAATGTGTCACCAATCTACAGAATCCCTACAAACCACACCAAGTGCTGCTTTTGCTAGTCAAAGGAAACATCACAGTTGAATATGAAACTCCCATTTGGAGGCTTGCTCCATCGAGTCGCTCCCAGTGGACTTTCAGAGCTTCTCATCTTGGGGGGGTACCATTTGATCACGATTCTACATTTGCAAACATTCCGCCATTCCAGTCTTGCTTTATTCGCAATGTCAGTGGGATCAAGATTAACGCTCTAAAAAATTTTGCTATTTCGAGCCTTCCAAATATTCCATTATATAAAAGCTAGAAGGAGAAGATATATTTTTTTCTTCTACCACCAGAAAAAAAAAAGTTCTATACTTGTATACAATCAGAATTTAAAAGTAACTGATGAAGAAACCAGACTGCTGTTGCTCAATTGCAGCGAAAAAGTAAATGATCTAATTATTCTTCTTGATTATCACAAACAGGGCATAATCTATTATGAGCAATCTTCCTTTTTTCTTGAGGTTTTCCAATGTTGGGAGAGAGTCCTTCGAGGCACACCAAAGAAAATTTTCAGTTGCATCGAGGTTCCAAACGCACTTATTCCTATGAACCTTGAAATCCTTGGGTTAAAGAACAATAGATTTGCATTGCATGTGTTAACCCCCTATGTCAGTTTTTTTATTTTCATTTTTTATTTTCTATGCTTGAGATTATCTTAGATTAAACTCTGATACTAAAACGATTTCGTCTTTTGTTGTTGGATAAAATAATTAGGGTGGAAAATAAGCGTGTTTGTCTTCACTCACCACCACCAATAACAGCAGGACGGACAGACGGTTTAAGAAAAATGGTTCCATCAAGAGTGGTAAAAATAAAAGCAGACGGTGACAGCTTGAGAGATTATCCCAGCCCAGCTCTAGCACCCCCTCCCAAATGCTGCCAACAAATGTTTGATATCCGCTGAGAAAAAACCACTCACCAACCAGGCCCCCTTTGATCCTTGTGTCAGATGGCTCTCTACACTCTACAGCGACAACCACATTACTAGGAAATTGGATATTTAATATTTTAGGACTTGCTTTGCCTTCCCATAATCCCCAAAACACCCCTCTCTTTTCTCCAAAATTCCATGCCCTGAAAATACCTAACAAATGGATAAAACCATAAACTGTAGTACAGTATTTGTCGATCTCAATTTTTTTTTAATTTAATATTTATTAGTGTATACATTAAATATAATAAAATAATATATAAAATATATATATTAACAATCTATAAAATATAAACTAATGACCTTAAAATTTGAACATGGCGAACGAACATTTATATGAATTTTAAAATGAGAAATAATGAACAAGCCCAATTGCGACTATTAGAATAATTTTATTCTTTTCCTCCTAGGCGTGAGCAAAGTGTTCCTGGTGCCTATATGGCTACATCTCGTAGAAGGCACTATGATCTGGTCTAAGTCGTCGATCAAAAAAGCTTTCTTCCAATCCATTATGTTTTCTTAAAAAAATTATTACTAGGCTTGGTCATTTCCGACGAGTAATAAAATATCATTAAAAATTGTAATTGTCGGATAACAAATAATAGCCAATATTTTAGTATGACATTTCTTAGCTTCTTCTTTTTTCAAAAAAATAATTACTCCAATTTTATTATTTCATATGCATAAATTATCATGTAATTTTTTATTATAATTAAATAATTATAAAATTACAGGATTATAATAAAAAATTTCAAGTGGAATGCTTTCATTTCAATCCATCGATTATTGTAAATAATTTTTGAAAAATTTTTATTTTTATTTAATTTAATTTAATAATTGAATTAATTGAAATATAATAAAATTTAAATATAAAATTAAAAACAAACACCTCCTGAAGCGGGCCATCTGACCTTTAAAAGGCCTTTAAGTCCAACGGAGGAGGAACTGTAGAAATGGGGAACCGGAGAACAACAAACGCTAGTTAGATTAGTCATCAGCTAGCTTGAGTACACTACACGTCAAGGGCATT
Source organism: Durio zibethinus (assembly GCF_047325235.1). Taxonomy (NCBI): domain Eukaryota; kingdom Viridiplantae; phylum Streptophyta; class Magnoliopsida; order Malvales; family Malvaceae; genus Durio; species Durio zibethinus. The sequence goes on along the minus strand of NC_143182.1, from coordinate 9,100,975 downwards.
TTGGTCTTATAAGTTAACTAACAAAAAGTTAACAGACTAGCAACTAGAAAGTGGTACGATACGTAAATAGGAAACAACACAGGAGGACAAAATCGGAATCATAAGATTGCTAAAATCCCAATCTAATCCCTAAACGGTTCCGCTTCCCCGCTTCTATAAGTGTACCCCATGCTCACGTTTTATACCGTCCTCCTCGTTGTCTCTTTGTTTCAGTTCCTCTTGTATTCTCTTTCTTAGGGTTAGGGTTTTCTCAATCTCTTTCTTTTTTGCAGCAAAGGCTTTTGTTTAGTTTCTTCAATGGCTCAGCAGGAGGTGCAGAATGGAGGAGCGGAGAAGGCAGCGTCTGTGAAGTTCACGGCGGTGAAACCACAGCTGTTGGTGGAGGCACCGAAGGCAGTTGATGCAGTGCAGTTCTACAAGATCGCCTTTGGCGCTGTTGAGGCTGGCCGTACTGTTTACCCTAAGCGCAAGGCCGAGCAGGAGCTCCCTCACATCCTCTCTGCTCAGCTTGAGCTTGCTGGCTCTACCATTCTGGTATCTGACATCGCTGATGACTCTGCTCCGTACGCCCGTCTCTCCCTTCCTCCCTTTATAAATACTTTTGTTGTTATGGCTGTTTTTACTCATAAGATGCTTTGTTTAAAAAGCCGATCATGATTGTTTGATTCTTCAAATTATCATTTCAGCTATTTTTTTCTTATCTTTTTTAATTATTTTCTGTGACCGTTTACTCTTAGTCATTATGGAATCTTCATAAATTCTTGTCAGGTTTCATTTATGCCTGACATATGATAGGAAAATCCGTTCTGTTCTTGTTGCTTGGCTAGGAAACATTTTATACATTTTCATTCTCATTTTTGTTAGGTTTATCATCTGCATTTGACTCCTTATTTGCGTTTTCGTTATTTAGAGCTCCAGTTTCATAGATCTGTAGGACTGAGATTAGGTTCGTTTTTGTCTTCTTTCTGAGTATTAACGATTTATTTTGATATAATCGCCTGCCTGTTTGTCTTACACTGCTTATTTCCTGTTTATTTTCGACTAAAAAAATTTTAAACTGGGATTTTTAAAATGTTTAACGTTATTAAAGCTTGTTATTAATTTAGAGTTCGTTATTTAGCGAGAGTTTCGCAACACTGGTTTGTTGAGTCGTCGTTTTTACCGGTTGGCTTGTTACCCGTTCTCTGTTTGACTCGGGCTTTTTCTTGTTTCAATTAAGCAGGGTGAAAACAGAGGGGACGGGATGTGTTCTCTGCCTTGAGACCGAGGACGTGGAAGCTGCTGTTGCCAAGGCCGTGGGCGCTGGAGCCGTTGTGGAGGGTGAGATAACTGAGGGCGACGGCGCGTGCTGTGGTGGTCGCGTGGGCAAGATTAAGGATCCCTATGGATACGTTTGGCTTATCTGCTCCCCCTCCAAGAAATGCGCAGACGTGGAAGCTTAGATGTCGTCAATCTTTGATAAACTTTGTTTGACCCTGTGCTTTAATTTATGTGGTGGGTGGGACCCTTAGTCAGAAAAAGGTCTCCAGGCGGTAGGGATTCGGCGATCAGTTGAGTTAGACTCTGGTATTGAATATTTTGATACTGCTCCATCCTGAACCTTCGGTAATTTTGAAGTATAAAATAAAAAAAAGGCTGGATTATCTTTTAATCTACTGTTTCAGTTGCAGTTAATACCGTTTTTATTTTTAGTTCTGTGTTAGCAAGATTCAAACTGCGTATTTAGACCAGCAAGTTTCTGTCACGGTTAGTTATCCTTCAATAGATTTTAAGGGTAAGAATGACTTTTCATAGTATGTGATGGGTATATGGTATGTGTCGGTTTTGCAGTGGTGGTTGATCGTTGGTGCTTTGGTCAACGTACTAGTAATATATATTCATTTCTATTATTATATTCACTTTGTTCCTTTTTTTTATTTTTCTTTTTAGAATATCTCAAAGTTTTATATTTTAATATCTGAAATTTATATTTTTATATTTTTTACCTTTTATATTAAAAATCATAAAATATTAATTTTAACATTAAATTTATTAAAGTTAAATTTTTTAAAATTTGGTAAAAATTAATATATTAATATATAATAGATAATATGAGATGAAGGCAGTGGCATTTAGCGGTAATAGATGCGATTTATTAATTTTAATTATGTAGTATTATCTTTTACAATCAATGCCTGTAGTTATCTTTCTAGGAGAAATTAATTGTTACGAGACTTCGACGAATGAGAAAATCCTTGGGCAGTGTTATACCAAAAAGAAAAAAAAGAAATTTTCCTTTGACCCTACAATTTTGGTAGCGAACAAGCTGTTGCCACGCGTCGATTGGATATAAGTCTGCCTTTTTTTCAAAATTTATTTAGCAGTGACTGAGAGAGTTTAGTGACTGAAAGAGTTCTGAAATTTTAAGGTCGTGACAATTAGATAAGGGTTTCTGTTGTGGTCCCAACGCTGATGGGGATGGGACCAGTATGGGAATGGTGGGGGTTTTCGTGACTATTTACTCATGGAAATGTGACGTAGAGAATTTTGATGCCTCCGCAGTTCAACAGACAAGTTTTTTATGAAAAACTTTTGTTAATTTAATTATTAAATTATAATAAAAAAATAATGCAAAATTAAAGTTACGAATGTATGTTGATATTTCACAAGTAACATAATGGAAAGAAAAACAGGGTTAAGTATTTGAATCATTTTATTTTACCTAGTTATTAACTCACTAATTAGTTGATAATAACAATCCTATGGCAACTTCGTAATTATTATATATATTTGTATTTTTATTACGTTCAAGGACTCCAGGAGGGCTCTATAACTCATGCAGAATAAACCTTACCTGTTGTATGTGTTTTTTTCTTTTTTTGGACATCTATCTGTTTTTGTTGTTATGTTGTTGTTAATACAAAGTGATATGAGATGAACACTGGTTTCTTAATGCTGTGGACTTGTGTCCTACTTGGGTCTTGAAAGATGGATTGTAGAAACTAGAAAGAGACAGCGAATTGGGCATGGTTTTCTCTATTTTTGAGGATTGCCATGGCAAAGAAAGTGGGTCTAGTGGACTTGATAATGGATAACAATGATTTTGCTGAATTTTTTATTGGAGATTTGAGTAACCGATATCCTTCTTTTTTATTTTTTCTCACTCCCCTTACCCATTGATGAAGGCCAATTCATTTTTAAATTCTTGTCCTCGACTAAATTAACGGTGATAGTAATCTCAACCGTTCAACCGGTTTTATTACTGGTAAAGATTAAAAAAGTTTGTATGAAAAGTTTTATTTTTCTTTCCCTAATTATGCCGTGTCATGCTGCTAATCAACTGATTTATTAAAATCTAATACTCGTTGACCACATCTATTTCTCAATTATTGTAGAATCTGTACCCAATTTAGGATTTTTTTTTTACCCTTTGAAAAAAAAACAATGATCCAGAGTCAGATATGAAAAGAGCAGAAGAAGGCCCAATTCCGGTCATTAATTTGTTCGTACAAACTTCAGTAACCAAATAGCAATTAAAACGCACAGGTGGAAGACTTGCAAACATTTCCGCATCGAAAGATAGAAACTTCTGAAAGACTTAAAAAGTTAAAACCAAGAAGCTGGTTCAGGCTCCTCCGGAAACCTGAAACAATATCTAGACAGGTTGTCAAGGATAATAAATAACCTTTCTAAAAGATATAATATAAGGGTCTTTAATCATGCATTCTCACCCTCACTTTATTTTATTTTATTATTTTATATTTGAGGTTGTGATGGATTGAATATTGATAACTGAGATATATATATATATATATATATGTATATATTCCCCACTAGATTGACGTGGTGAAACCAAGCTGGCATGAAGGGAGAGGCCATTTTCTTTTCTCGCTGCATGGATTTGACATATCAATAAAACATTAATCATAGTGCTTAAAAGAAATACTGTGGTGATTATATGACCAAAGAATAGAATGAGAGGTGATGGAAGGATTGCTGCTGCTTGTGGTACTGTACTAGTAATTATCTTTTACGTGAGAATTACTCATTCTGAAGAAATGAATTAGCCAACAAAGCCTTTTTGCTAGTGATTTTTTTTATCTGTGTGTAAGAAATTGGAGAGAGAAGGTAAAGCAATCCGGAGCCATTTCGAGCTTGTACTTTGGAGGGAGAGCCAGGGCAAGTGTTGGATCAATCCCAAAAGAAGGCAGCCACATCGAATTCTGATTTGGATGTCACTGGAGCCACGTTTCAGCGCGATTATAATAATTTTTTTTTATAAAATCATGCTGTAGTAAGATGCTTAGATAATAAATTGTGATGTGACTGTTGCAAAAAATTTATATTGAAATCTCATTTTCACATCAAACATTTTCTTCTGTGCGAAAATTCTTCTGTCCATTGCAGATCTTTTTTTCAATATTATTTCAAATTTTTTATTTTTTCTTTTTCTTTTACCCATAAAATTATAATAATAGATAAATATCTCTTTACATTTATATATCTATATATTTATGAACAAACATATTATTATTAATTTTTAACAAATTTATAATTTAATAAAAAATTATTTATTAATTTTTAATTATTTGTTAAATTTATAAATATCAAATATATTATAAAATTTATTAATACAATTTTAATATAATATCTTTAATGATAATTTTTTATTTTTATTTTATTTTACCGTCATTATTATTTTTACATTTCAATATATATTTTATCATTAATTTTAATTTTATCATTATAATAATTAATTTATAATAATTAATCTCACTTCTATATTATTTTTAATTTCATCAAAATTAATTTTACCATTTATTCAAATTCGAATGAATATTCGTAAGATCAAGTTAGCACCTGTAAGAGCCTCGCAACACTGAGCTAATGGGTCAACTGGGTTCCAGATGGCATGCAGGCCTCCAGGCCCTCATCGTTCCGGTCACAAAATGTCATTGCCCTTGAGCCCTCAACCATTAATGCAACCATTATCATTATTAAAATGACCAACCTCCCTGTAGCCATAGCTAGCTTGAGGTTTTTGAGCAGTCTGGTCACTTGTAGCTCAACCCCGAAGGAAACAATGGTGATTGGCGTGCATGTGTCTACAAATTTGGAGGCATTTATATGGTGACCAATAAGATTAGCTTGGCCCCATGAGTTATAGACCCCCTGAATAAGAATTGTCAGAATTCAAGAGTAACTGTTGCTTCTCGGCCCACTGCCTTTTGTCTCAGTGTTGCATTGTCCATAGGCCATTTTAAGATGCTTTTTATTTTAGGTGGGTTTCAATAACCACCACACACACAAAGATTTTTGTGAATTATGGACATGGGGATATTTTGTGATCTGTCATGGATTTTGATACGTTTTATTTAGCTTAAATGCACGTTTTTCTTTGAATAGTAATAAATACTGATCATTGACTAAAACTATGTCCGCTCTGTCTCTAATTCAATTTATTTTGCTCAAAAAATCTGAATCAATATAATCAAGACATATTCTTCATCATATCAACCTTCAAATATACAGATTGATAGCTGTGTGAGATTCAATAAGCATGTGCTCTATTTGATGACATCCTCCCTAGAGAGATCCGAACTAAAATATCATGTGAGCAAAACCTTTAATGTTCCCCCCAAGTTCATAGAGCATCTAAACGGCGATCTTTGATTTTTTTTTTCTTGTTTGAATCTCTTTTTTTTTTTTTGAGAAAGAAGATCTGAACTCAGCTTTATTAATTTTGAGTACAATTCTTTATTTATATCCAAATCCTCCTTATAAATGGATTTTCAACGAGTAAGCCGACAATCAACACCAACTTTACTTGTTAAGTTTCGACAGGCTCAAGGAAATGTTGCTTTGCACTTTGCCTTAGTGACAACAATGGATCTGATTTTCAATCTCAACTGTTGAATAGCCATAAGCCCATAACACATCAAACCAAGTTACCTGTTACTAGGAACTTATTCTTTATCCAGTTAACCAACGGTTATGACTCTAAAAGCCCATTTGATCTGAGGGTGGTTGGCCCTTCTTTCTTCGGCTCTGGTTTTTCTTTTTTGGTTTTGTTGCAAATAGTTGGCCTGGCCATTAATATAATTATTAAAGTACAACCCTTTCTTTCTTTCCATGTAAGCTTCCATCATTAGCAAAGCAGGATTTAATCTCAACTAACCTCCGAATGAGTTGAACAGTAATTAACACTGTCATTAATTAGGATTCATTACCCTTGACAGATCATTATTGCATCTGGTAATGATAACTATGCTCTCATTAGTTTTGTAACACAATTCACAGATAATATCTTTTTCCTATTCATTCACGTGTTTACTGTGTGCACTGAGTTTTAAATCCAAAATCTAACAACCAAATTGTATATGATTTAAATTCATTATTACATTTGTTGATTCAATTCTTTTCTTTACCGAAAGAACATCTGACCAACTTGACCCACTGGGAGAACAATGAAGCAAAATTTGGCGAATGAGACGAGTAGTCAGGCCAACCCTGAAAAGATATGGAAGAGGGAATGTAATGTTTGTTGCAAACTTCCCTTTCTGGAAAACAAGAAAAAAAAAGAGCCATCCAAAACAATACAGGACAAACTATAGAGAATAAAGAAGAAATTCATTCATTATTTCATGTATTATAGTGCCAATGTGCCATAGCTGTATAGAACCTTTCTTTGACTCCCTTTTTCATTTTCTTGAAGATATGAAATATTCAAACTACATTAAGGCTAGATTCTCCCGTGACAATTGACAAGAGAGTAAGTGAATCGTTTTCATCCTTTTTCCCTTTTTTTTTTCTATTGGGAGTGGGTTTCATGACTTGTAACTTGGGAACCTCTTTTGAAAATAAACAAAGGGTCTCATTATCAATTTTGATCCTTCAGGTTAACTAAAAAAATTGCTAATAAAAACATGAAATTTAGCTCGATTCCTTTCTATAATTATCTTAAAAAATTCACATTCAATAAATTTAAAAATCTAACTTCAACACTAACGATATTGTCTCATATTATCATTAAACAATCTCTTTTTTGTTAACCAAAATATACACGGTGTATGAAATAAAATATGGAAAGAAGGTAAGGAAGAAGAAAATTCGAGTATTAAACTGTTTGTGTTGCTTGTTTGTGAGGTAATAAAATCTCGTAAAACCCAGTTTGACTCTGAATGAAGGAAACAAAACACCAAATTTGGATAAAAAAAATAGGTACTTCTGAATCAGGGGTATGCATTATTCGAGGCATGAAAGAAAACAAGGTTCCACGAAAAAGGTTAATTCACGTCAAATCGTCAATGATGTCATTATTGTGTTGTTTGTAGTAATAAAAAAAGAATGAATTCAACGTTCAATCTTCAATGAAAATTGAAAAACCAGTCAGCTCTTATTTTAAGCCATGTTTCCTGTTTCCTGTCTGGCTGAAAATGCTCCAACTGAATATCCAGTAGGTTAATGGTGTGATCTACGTTCGACTGTCAAATTATGGCTTGTAGGGTAATCACCCAATTTCTCAAATGACCATACTTTGGCTAATTTGAAACAAAATTCATGAAGAAATTGCGAGGCAAACAGGAGACACCAATCATAAAGTCTTTGGAAAATGCAAAGGTGGTGGATAGCTGCAATTCATGCAAAGGGATATGCTTCATTCTTGAAAAAAATATTCATGCATACAATAGCAGACAAAATATAAGGAATAAAGAAGAAATTCATGTATAATCCTGCAACAGCAGAAAGAAGAGGGGCCCTCTCCTTTGATTTCTAACCTTTTCTTCTATCTTTGCCTCATTTCTTAGCTATACTAGGCTCTGGGTTTCAAACTAACGGTTATGGCTAGAATCTCCATGACAATTGACAATAGATCACTACACTGTTTTTTAGATTTCTCAGTAATAAATGCAAGTAAATGTGAATCCCATTACTTGTGCCTTGGGGCAAGATACTGTTTATAAAGAAATTTAATTCCATTTGATCCTTAAGTTTTTTTAAATTTTTGGGTGAAAGTGGAGCATTAAGATGATAGAATAAAATGTTGTACTAAGTTGCTTGCATCATTGCTTCGAAAAGAATATAGCTTACATCATATATAGATATAGTCTTATAAATTTTGATCCTTAAAGTTTTATTGAGAGGTATGTTAAACTTAAGGCTAATGCTAAGGCATAAGAGCAAGCTTCTTCAATAATTTCCTTTTGTCAACGACAAAGAAAATTCTGTAATTGGTATTTCATCACTGCCATATATACTTTGCTTTTCCTTTTATCACCTTCTGATGTAAGAAAAGCATTTTTTTTTCACTATAAGTAAATGTCAGAGTCAAAACTGGAAAAAAATAATTGACATTTGGATAAAAAAAAGAATTTAGGTAAAAAGAATACTACTAATTTCTTCCTTAAATTAAAACATTATCATCATTTGAAATATAATAATAATAAAATCAAAACGAAAAAGTTAATACTACTATATAATATTTGGGGGTTAGTGAATTAAGTTATATTAAACCAAAAGCTGAAAGGGGGGGTGGGGCAAAGGCCAGAGCTTGTCTGCAGAGTTGCACATGTCCTTATCTCTTGAACTGCAAGATAATTTATTCTATTTCACTGGAGCTTTGTATGCTGCAAGTTTCAACTTTAAAAGACTGTTACCTTCAGTATTAACTCACACAGTGTAAACTGTTGAGTGTTGACCGATTACTGACTTCATCGTCATTAACCGATTAAAATAAAATCTCTTCTCTCTCCAGCACAAAGCACCAGGTTTTACTGGCCGACGCATGTGGGGTTAAAAAAGCCAAAAAAAAAGGCCAAGCCATAGCCTTTGCTTGCATGCTTGGAGATTTGAGAAAACAACCCATAAAACAAAACCAAAAAGAAAAAGAAAACAAGTGAGAAATCAAGATTCATCAAGCATTGGAATATACGTTTGATCAGCGACAAACAAGGCTCTACGCAAAGCGAAAAAAAAAAACCGACCCTGATAAAAAAAAAGTTAAAGATATAAAGAATATTTTAAAAAACCCAAATCAAAAGCAACCTAACCTTGTTGGTTGTTTACTTCTCTGTCCGATTTTTACCTTTCTTTTTTCTTACCTGACCTTACATCTTTGTCCTTGTGTCTGCAACTGTGAAACTTCGTTATCTGGGTTACTTTCGATTTACCTAACAGAAGTTTTATTGCTTTGGATCCCCCCATACCCCTATACCCTATCCCTCATCTCTCTTTCATAGCTTCCCTTCCCCGGCCCCTTTTAAATTGCAAGAATTCCCACGCCCACCCAAAGATAGAGAACCCAAATTCTAGACTCTCTCCTCTTCCAGTTCAGCCTCCTGATCTCTTTGAAAGGGCCTCTTTGAGAAGTGAGGTCAATCTCCAATATACTCTAACACTAGCTCTTTCTCTGTATCTTACAATATGGATGTAAGTAAAGCCTACTCTTTCTTCGTCTATACTTATCTATGCTTCAAATTCAGTTTCGTGTTTTATTCTTATGTTGGTTAATAATAATGTTTTTTTCTTTATTGTGTTTGGTTTTGTGCTTGCGTTGTTGTTGCTGATGACTGATAAGTGTGTTTTGTTGTGGGTTTTTGTTTAGGATTATTATAGAAGAAGCCATGTTCCAGCTTTTGGCAGCTGGGATTGGAACAATGACCTCCCTTTTACTCAGTGTTTTGAATCAGCTAGACAAGCTGGGTTGCTTCGTTACAGCTACTCAGAGGATCGTGATTTATATGTTGCCGGTGATCTTTATGAAAATGATGTTGTTACTCCTGCCATGATTGTTGTTCCGCGCAGAAGGGTAAGAACTAACAGCTAAGAAGAAGAAGCAGCTTAAACCTTGATTTCCTTTCCATTTGTCCTTTCCTTTTTGAAGCTGAGTTATGGGTTTTTTTACCTTGCATGTGCATTAACATACTTCTATTAATTTGTTTTTGATAATTATCTTTAGTCTTTTGATGCGTGTGAAAGGCTATGATTTCATCGGAAACGCATTAAATTGTTCATGCGTGGTGGTTCGTGAAAAGGGGTTCCTGGCGAAAATGTCAAAAAGGAAAAGAAAGATTCATAGAAAGAAGCTTACTTTGTGTTATTTAATAGTACTACTAAAATCAACAAAGAAGCTCGCCAAATAAGTGATAAAAAGGAAGTTGGTATCCCTCAAAAATGAAAGGGATACGAACACCCATGTGACTACGGAGAAAACCCAAACTAGCCTAATCTAAAACATAGCAAAATACTTTCCCAATGGCCATGCTGCCAGTGCCAGTGGGACCAAAAGCTTTTTTTTTTTTTTCATTTCTAAAGTCAAGTTATTGTGAATGAATTTCATTTGTAAGTTACAATTTTTATTTAAAAAAAAAAATGGTATTGTGATGAAATGATGATGATGAATTGATAAACATGCATCGATATGTATGATCAAATGGTGGTAAATGGGGTTTTTTTTGGTAATAATGAGTGAATTTTGCAGACGAAAGTACGACAGTCTCATGTTAAAGAAGGGAAAAAGCAAAGCTGGGAGGTCAATAACGTGAAGCAACCACCAAGCCCCACTCTTCTGCCCAGGCCAAAACCCAAACCCGTTGATGAAGACCTCTACAAAATCTCCCCTGAGCTTCTTTACTCTAAATCCAAAAAGGTTGCCTCCACTCTTCCATTAATTTTTAAACTCAGCTTTTACAATCCCCCCTATCCCATGTTAATTATTGTCCTTTATTTTGATGCAATTTTTAATGACCCAGTAAAGTTCTCTTTCTTCCTTTGTTTCATTTATTGCAGAAGAGAGGGTTGGGCTTCTTTTCAAGCTGCTTGGTGCCGAGTTGTGTATTGTGAAGCTGCCATTGCCCATTGCCAAGTGCAATATATATGCTAAAGCTTATATATCTATATAGGATTACGTAAATATAGTTTAAGGAGTTGAGAAGAGTAAATGGATAATGCCATGCCCATGGCATGTACTTCTTTCCCTTCCCTTAGGGGAATTATTGGGTTAAGAAGAAGATTATTATTATAGTGATTATGATTATGTGAGGATTGTTATGAGCAGAATCTTGTTGTCAAGAAGGTTCTTTTTAAAACCTTCCTTTTTTTGTAAGGCAATCTTTTGGAAGCTCTTACGATGAAAATTTGAAAATCTTGGTTGACAATTTGAAGGGTAATGGAAATGGAAATGGAATTTGGAATGAAAAAAGGCTTGTAAAAACTGAGAAAATGCCTTGTTAATATCTCAAGGTTTGTATATTCCCTTTCAACTATGTGCAAAAGAATTCTACTTTCTTTTTTTAGCATTCAAATTCAAACCTTTTGAGGTAATTCTTATTTTAGATAAGCTTGTACATCATGAGAGATCACGTGATTCTATTGACTATTATATGTGTATTTTCAGGTATCATTTTCAATCCATGGGTTTTTATTTATTTATTTATTTTTCATTTTGGAACTCAGAAAGATTACTTTTACAGATTTAAGGAAAGAAAATTGGAAGAAAAACATGAAGAAACAACTGTTTTTTACTTGAATTTGAGAGTGGTTGGAACTTTAAAACATTGGACAGCTTTCCTTTTTGGTGTTTGCTAACGTCATTAACGAGCCACGCGTGAATCCTCGAGAATTATTATTATTATGATAAACTGATCTCTCATTCACTACATCATTTTCACTTTTTTTTTCTCTCCTTTAACTATTATTAAAGTAGGGATTAAGATGGGGCATTAATGAAGTGACAAGCAATGGGGCTTAAGGGTTCAACAAATTGAAACATAAAAGAGCATACGTGCAAACAAGAAAAAATAAGCACTACCATAAAGAAGAGTCTTTGCTTTAGGGTATAGACTTTTAGAGAGAAAAAAAAAAGAAAATGTGTAAAAGAAAAGAGAATGGGAATATACAGAAAAAGTGATACACCAACAAAGAATTAAAGAGAAAAATAGATCCTTTATGTGTTGGACATGCACTTAATAAACAAAACCGATGGCAGTTCTAATTTACATGAAATCAGGTGTGCCATTGGGGCCATTAGCACTGTAAATATGGTCCAGAGATCGCCTTGGAAGCCTACCTTCTTTTCCAAAGGAGATTTAGTTTTCCTTAAAACTCTTTTTTTTTTTTTTTTTTTGGTTCTCTTGAAACTAAATGAGATTTGAACCTTAAAAGATCCTAAATTTAGAGGAATTGGGCTATATAATTGAATGCTTTTTTTTTATTCATATATTTGTTCCATTGTCCCTCGTCCTTAGTACAGTTCTCTCCATCATAAAGTCACCAAACTTCACTTTAGCAAAAGGAAGAAATTAACTTCATTAAATGACCTACTATTGTTCATTGAGATTTGAATTCTTTTTGCCTGCCAATATTTACGGTGATCCAAAGGGAAAAGGAGATTTTTGAAAGATTCAATAACTTCTTTTTGCTAATAATTAACGATGCCAAAGAACCCATTTACATAAAATGTAGAAATTTGAGAATTTGAAATATGTATAGATGATGGTATAAATCTTTATCCAATAAAGCTCTTTAGAATTAATGCCACGAACCAAATAAATAAATGGTATATTAAATTCTCTTTAATCATAAGCAAATTAATTATTTTAGAAAGTTGAAATCCACTGCTCATCATGTAGTAACGAATGTGTTGTTTTTTCTCTTCGGTAAAATCAAATTATTACTTATCCACATTCCTACCTACACCTACACATCTTATATAAATATATAAAAACCAAAATTTTTGGTAAAAATAAAAAAAGTAATATACAAATAGTTTAAAATGTTGACATGTGAACAATTTTAAAAATCACCACGTAACATCTAATAAATACATTGTATTTTATTTAATACATTTTTAATTTAAAAATAATTCAAAAAACTAAATTGATTATATTTATTTTTTATTATTAACCTTAAATCACTATCAATTCAATTCATATTAAAAGTATTAAAATTTTAAAAATTTCTTAATTTGACAAATTAAATCAATCAATATATAATTAAATAAATACTACAATTATTATAAAATAATTGATTCTCTAATCAATTATTTGATACATTTATATTTGATTAAATATAATATCCACTAATTGATGTATTTCATGTGTAAATATATAAAGCAAATATAATTCAAAAGACTAAATTGATTACATTTATATTTTTATTATTGATTTTAAATCACTCTCAATTCAATTCATATTACAAGTATTAAATTATAAAATTTCTTAATTTGACAAATTAAATCAATCAATGTATATTAACAAATTAATAAATCGTACAATTACGGTTATAAAATAGTTGATTCTCTAATTAATTATTTGATACATTTATATTTGATTAAATATAGTATCCATTTGAGTAATTTATGTATTTCATGTGTAATAAAACAAATATATCAAATTAATTCTTCATAATTAAATTAATGGAATAAAATATTTTATTAATTTATATTTGATTGATACATTTATATTTCATTAAATATAATTTCATTTGATAAAATATTAAAACACGTTGATTTCATTTGTTTTCATTTGTAACATTTTATAATTTTATTATTTGATATTAATGTACATTGATTTAAGTACAATTTAATTTGTTTTATTGTTCTAAATTAAGAGATTTTTAAATGTTAATGGAAAAATAAAATATTTCAATATTAATCAATTTGTCTTTGTTAGACTATTATTCATTCACAATTTTTATTATTTCAATATTAATTTTCATAATTTAAAATTATTTTATTAATTGACTATATTTATTATTTTGTTATTGACTTTAAATTACTCTTAATTCATTTTCTATTAAAAGTATTAAAAATTTAAAAATTTCTTAATTTGACAAATTAAATCAATTAATATATAATTAATAATTTAATAAACACTACAATTATAACTATAAAATAATTGGTTCTCTAATCAATTATTTAATACATTTATATTTGATTAAATATAGTATCTATTTGAGTAATTGGTGTATTTCATATATAAATATGGAAAGCAAATATATCAAATTAATTTTTCATAATTAAATTAATAGAATAAAATATTTTATTAATTTATATTTGATTGATAGATTTTTATTTCATTAAATATGATTTCATTTTATTTCATTTGATAAAATATTAATGCACGTTTGATTTCATTTGATAAAATATTAACGTACGAGGATTTCATTTGATTTTATTTGTAACGTTTTATAATTTTAAAATCTAGATATTAATGTACTTTGATTTAATTAAAATTTAATTTATTTTATTGCCATTATTAAATACAATAAATTCAATTTGTTTTATTAGTCTAAATTAAAGGATCTCTAAATATTAATGGCAGAATCAAATATTTTCATATCAATCAGCTTGTCATTATTAGACCATTATTCACTTATAATTTTTATTATTTTAATATTATAAAGTTAAAATTATCTTATTAATTAAACTACAACACACCATTTGTATAAGTAGTTCTAAGTTAAGTATAATGCATCTTTAACTACTTTTCACTAATTTTATATATTTTAATCACTACTAAACTCTACTTCAATTTTCTCTCTAAGTATCACTTTGCATGGTTTTTGGCTCTATGCTGCTCAAAGGTTATTCTCTTTTAATATTTATATTTTATATTTCTTTAACCATGATATTAGTTTTCTTTTTTTTAATATTTTTTGTTGATGATTAATTTAAAGATGATAAGGTGTATATAGTGAAAGACATACAGGAAAAATCTTTCTCTAGTAAAGTCACTATCATGAAAGTTGATGCAACTTTTGGTTTTAATACCACTTTTAGTTGATACTATATGTCATGTCAGTGTAACAAGAAACTATTTGAAATTAATGAAAATTTTCAATGTTATTTTTGCAATGTTGATGTCCATAATCCAACTTTAGAAGTAATTAGTATTTATATGTTTTAAATTTAATACATAAAAAATTATTATTCCATGATGATAATAAAAGTGTTTCAAATTATTTTATTATATTTATAATTGTAGAATTTTGTATTTGTTATAGGTACAAGTTGAATATTTTGGCATATGATGATTCTGGAAGGACGATATTTGCACAGTTCAGTACAGAAGTTAAGGATTTAAATAATAGTGATATTGATAATCTTTATGAAATATTTGTTAAGGTATTGAGTTAAAAAAAATTTTGATACATAAAAAATTTTTTATTCCATGATGATAATAAAAACATTTTAAATCATTATATTATATTTATAATTGTAGAATTTTGTATTTTTTATAGGTACAAGTTGAATATTTTGGCGTATAATAATTCTGAAAGGATGATATTTGTACTGTTCAACATAGAACCTAAGGATTTAATTAATAGAGATATTGATGATCTTTATGAAATATCTGTTAAGGTATTAAGTTAAATTTTTTTTTGATATTATTTAATATGTAAATTAATTGAATGATATATTTATACTTATAATTTAGGAAAATGGAGATTATAAAATTCAAGAGATAGTTAAAGATTTTAAAGGTAAAATTTGTGTGCTCGAGACGAGGACAATTAAGTATAATCTTGAGATAAGTAGTACTAAACTTACAGTTAATAAGGTGTATGATTTTGATCATAAGCTTGAATATAAAAAATTATTGAAAAATGTATGTATAAGTTTTATTATAATGATTATGTTTATTATAAAATTATATAGTATAGATTATAACTCAACTATTGTTAAATTATAAATTATTATTTTATATATTTATTCACCTCCATCCGTGAAATTTATTAACTCATTAAGTAAAATGACACGTACTTTAAAATAACAAGAAATACTAGAGAATCAATTGTTGCATCTTCACTTCAATAACAACTTGTAAAAGAATCTCTTATGAAAAAAATTTGTATGTGATATTGATTTTAAAGATGAAATTTTTAATTTCTTGAAATTAAAACATTATTGTTTTTTTTTTCTAGAGATTATTTGGATTCAATAAATTATAGTTTGAGTTTTTCTTTAGAACTGATGATAATTGCATAAATATATTCAATATATAATTAATTTATTTTATTATATTAAAATATATAAATTTTAAAAAAATTGATTATATAAGTTATGAGTTATTCGTAAATTTTATGATTTATATTATTATTAAAAAAATTTATATTTATAAAAAATTTACTGATATATAAATATATTTTTGTGTATAGTACGAGTTTAAAAATAGTGTAAAATTTAAAATTGTAACCTTATTTATGAGGTGGACAAGTGTTAAAATTATAAGAGATGGCATCTTAATTAGCTAAGGCACGCTCTTTAATGGATTAATTAAGATTTTACATACAAAAAATCAAAGGAAAATAAAAAGAAAGAAATGACCATGTGTATGCATGCATATTGATATTCCGCATGCGTAAGACAAGTGTTAAGCTACGTTAGTTTGCATGCATGCCTCCTCTCGGCACGTCGATGCCACTTTTCTCTTTCTGCAGTACTCATGACCATTAGAATTTTTGACCCAAAATTCTGACCAAAATTCTGAATATTAGTTAATTCATCCCTTGATTTTCTCGTTTACAAGAAGCATCCTTTATCTTATCATCGTCATCTTGTTCATAATTGAACGTTTCTTACGCTGATAACAATGTACTCTCACTCTTCGATCTCTTGCCTTTGTCAACAGCCCACCTCCATATCTTGCTTACTCTTCACTTCTTTATTCTTCTGCTAAGCCTTTGTTCGGTTGAAAAAAAAAAAAAAATGCCAGCTCAGTCACTCAAGTCAGAGACGTCGGACCCAATCTCCATGGCCATGCCTACAGCCTGGTACGCTTCACTTTCTTTTTCCCGGGAAACAAACAAATAAAAGGGATTTCTTATTGTTAACCTTGTATATTTTTTAAAGTGTATTAATTGAGTACTTTTAATAACAATAATAAAAAATTCATCATCTTTATTTTATGCAAGGAATTTATTTTGTGGTTTGTTCCTTATCTACACTTTCATGTTCTGCAGTCGGCAGATCAAGATATTAATGTTGATTAATTTCCTTGTGTAAATGAAAATTTCATACTCTTTGCTTGACCTAATAGTAACAAAAAAAAAAAAAGAAGTTAGTTATTTTAGAGGATAAGGATTTATGTTGTAATTGTATTTATCTGTAGTTGAATTTTTTTTTTCTAAAAAGGAATCATCTCAAAAGATAACTCAACCTTTTAAAATTTTAGTTAAAATTATAATTATCAACGATTATAGTATTAATTAATTTGTTTGGATTAACCAAGAGGAAAGATTTGAATTCTAATGTCTCGTACATAATGTATTTATATATACAAGTTAAAAGTTCTATGGATTATGGTTACTCAATGTCATGAATTTGTTGTCTTTCATTTTTAGTTCATTTATTACTTTTTTTTTTTTTTTACTTTCTACTGAAAAAACAAATTGCAAAAGCGTGAACAAACTGAACTTAATTTGGACCTAAATTTCTACTGAAAATACAATGAATTTAAAAAACAGTAATAGAAAAAAATTCTTTTACTTCATTCAAACACATAAATAGAACTTGTATAAAAAATCAAATTTAAATACATTTTCTCGATACTTGTTTCAAAAAAAAAAAAAGATTTTTTGTCAAAAAAAAAAAAACGGAATGATTATAATTTAGAATACCATGAATTAATTCTATCAAAAAGAGAACTTTTTTTGGTGCATCAAAAAAGGAAATTTGTTAACCATGAAAAACAGACATTGGTTTTTCTATTACTGTAGGTATTAAAATCAATGGAAAAATATAAGGAGTTTATAATGTAGCTATGAGATTGATATTTTATTTCATATAATGGCATTAGCTCTTTGGTTTTTTTGGGCTATATATTAGTCTGCTTTTAAATTGACATGAAAAATATCAACAAACTGTCGATGTTGCAATTTTGATTGAATTTCTCAATCCCTGAAAAAGAAAAAAAGAAAAAAAGTTATCTACTAAAATTTTATTCCATAAATAAACTTACCCAGATAACAAGAAATTTTGTGAGAAACAGTGGCACGTGAATGCTTATTGTGCATTGAGTTCTTTCTGTGGTTGTGTAGTATTTGATATAAATTCAGACATATTTTTCTTTTAATAATAAATACATAGTGTAAGTGTGTGATCTGTTTTTGTCCTTTTGGTATCGATTAATTTTGTTTGTCAGGCCCACTCTAACGAAGAGTTCACCAAAGAAGAATGTGATGGAGACCAAACCAGCTATGGAATCCAAGAAGATTTGCATCTGTTCTCCAACAAGCCACGCTGGTTCCTTCAGGTGCCACCTTCATCGAGCTAGTCCCGCAACTCAAAACTCATCCTGCTGTCAGTTAGTAGCCAAAAGTAGTACCATTGGGATGGGAAACAGGTTAAATACCAAGTCACAAGGTGGTTATGAGCCTATTCTCTCCAGGTTTGGTAGGGCTTCTTCTGTGGAACTGAAATCCATTCCAGAAGGCAGTCTGCCGTGCAATAACAATGGCCTCTGATCTGTTTCTCTGGTCAGCATCGTTCCAGGTTGTAAATAGCAAAGTGGTGCTCCATAAATAATTTTACAATACTTTTTAATCAATTTCCGTGTTTGTTAGTTAAGTGGGGACATTTTTGTAGTTAATAAACTAAGCTAACTCTTTTGAATATCATCTTCGTCGCAATTGAATGTCAAAGAGGGGCAAAAACTGAGGCTGAAAGTGTTTCATCATGCTTAGTATTGCAACCCCTTCGCGTCCTTTGAACATAAGAAAAAATAAATCAAAAGTTGGTAGTGTTGTCTTAAAGAACATATCTAGTCCTTTCGGAACACCTAATAAATGACTTGTTCGCCCTTAATTAAACTTTGACTTGCGAGACTTTTGATAAATCGCATCGTTCCCTTCTTAGCTGTTAGATGGGGTACGGATGCTGTGTCTCGGTCTTTAAAGAAAATTGAGTTTTAGAAAGGACATAAATCTGCCACATTATTTTTTATTTATGGGGTAAAAAATTTTTATATTTCATCTATATATGTTCGAATCGATTTGGTTTTTCTCGTAATCTCTTATACGAATTTGAATAAAGGAAATTTTTTTTAGCGCTTGAATCTACCTTCCATTGGTATTTTATGCATGTTTTATTTTTTTCATCCATAAAAGGTTTAACCGGGATGGATTTATTACAGCTTGAAAGGTCGGACTAGAGAGTGCTTTGGGTATCAATGCGTCTTGTTTCGCTATATCCGTGTTTCTGTATTGATAATAGATTTCACTAGTGGTATGAGTAAGGGGAACGTAAGAAACAGCTGAGTCAACAAAACTCAAGAAAATTTCAAGCTTCATGGATATAAATACCAAGACAGAAAAGGGTAGTAGATTATTTTTTTAAAGGGATACTAGATGAATTTCAGTGAGAACAAATTAAATTTAAAAAAAAAAAAAACTTGTGATAATTACATGGAACAAACCAAAAGGTTTTCGGGATTTTAAGTAGGGATAGCTGCTGCACTGCCTCCATTGTAGATCTGTTCCCGAGTATAGGACTAGGAAACTTGCAAAGCTCGGATACGAGCAGTCAATCCCTAACTTGGCTCCTCAATCGCTCGCGATTGCAGAAGAAGTCCACAAAAACCCGCCTTTGAAGACCAACTTCTTTGGAATGATATTTTACAATCTGCATGCGACAAACCAGAAAAAAAAATGCATGAATTGGCTTCATATGTGTCAAGCTGGAAGCCTGGAAGTGGGAAAAAGTTATGAAATAAAGATCCTACTGAAAATAGGTAACAAGCCAAACTTGGATTTAACCCCACGCATATGATGGCAAAATTTTCACAGAGCTGCATATAATAGATTTTAGCAACCACCTTAATTTTAGATTGCTGTGCATATGCAAAATGTGGTCTCACAAGTAAAAGTATACTTCCACTCGATAAATTTTTGTCTGTCAGCTTAATCTTAGTCAATATTTAAGAGGACTTATCAAAAGGCTCTCTGCCATCAAGTAATACCATAGAGAGGACTCGACTAGAACTGAGGAACTCTGACAAATGTTTCACACTTAGCACTATCGCCAGAATAATTATATGTTCTAAAATTTATTGGAGTGGGAACTGGAAAATGGTTAAGACGTAGTTGTATGCAGTGACACACAAGAATTCATCCATGCGATGGTGAAACTGTTTATTTCCAATTACCTCATTCTTCTTGCAATCCTCAAGTGTCACCTCCTCGACTGCAGCAGAGGGTTTCACATTGATCTTTTCCATTTCATCCAGCTCTTTCATTAAAGGCTAAAAGGGCCATCAAAATATCACAGCAAAGCACATCAGCTTATGCAAAAATAAGACAGGTAACAAGGCTATAATAAAGAAAGGATCATGCTTCAAGTGAATTTGAATGAAGGGAAAATCAACACGGCTTGTATATCTTGTTGGACATACCCGAGATGTCAACATTGGTTGTGCAGTTGTTGAAGATGCAAATAATAATTGCTGCTGACTTTGAATCAGAGTGCACCTGTCACAATAAGGAAAAAATGACTTACAAGAAACTCAAAACTCAAACACGAATCTACAGTAACAACGAATGTGTATATGATGCCATATTGGCAATGTCCCTTAGCTGATATCTAGTAAGATTCCTCATACAAAACTCCAAAGAAAATCTGCTGGTTTATGATGCCACATTGGCAAGAAATATCTGTTCCCTCTCCCAACCCAAGCATCTCAAAATCATTCCAGAAATTTCCCTCTTGCTCGACTGCCACTATAGTGCAGCCTCTAAATTACAGAAGACAGAAAAAGTGAAACAAATTGGGTGCTAGTACGAATCAGTTAGGTCTGACAGATAGATAAAGCAATATTCAGGGAAAAAGGGGACAAGGTGGCCTGGTTTAAAGAAGGTGGCTTTGTGATAAGCTTTTGCCTGAGATAAAATATTGAAAATATACAGAGGCACAACTTCAAAAAAATTTAAATAAAAATTCATTAATCTTTGGACAGATTCACAAGTTTGAAAGGTAGAGGTTTACTTGCTATCCAGAAGATTAGTAGTATAAATGCTAATGACAAGTACTGATTTAAAGAAATAATAATACTTCCAAAGCAAATTCTAGAGGCCAAGAAGACATGGCAGTTTTGGGAAAACAAGCACTCTATTAGAGATAGCTCTTTTAGAAATAAACACCTGTAACTCAAGGCAGAGTCCATTGAACTCTGTTATGGTATTAAGCCTGATAATGATATCCTTTGATAAAGTAGCCACTATGCAAGTCAATTCAAGAATGGGAAAGTAACACTTTTGACTATATATTAACAGGCTCAGCAAGCCAACTTTTTAAATCATTTATGTTATCCTTATTTTAAAGCTGGTTTTATTTACCTTTTATTTCTTTCACAATTTTGCTCTTCTTTTTTACCCGTCAATGCAACAGAAATGAGGGAGAGAAAGACTTCAAATCTTTGATATTATCCAAGCCTGTAGGTGGTTTTTTTTCCAGTTCTTTTAAGTCAATGTAACAGAAACAAGAGAGAGATTATCATTTTTAGGAAGGTTTTGACTGTTTCCTTGTTCTTTGATTTTGGTCAGAGCAATTGTAATCATTGCTTCAGCTTTGCCAAAAGGCTATTATCCTACGTAGCAAGTTATTTAAGCTTCAGGTAAGGCTATCATACCATCATTCACATGTGCTAACAAAAAGATCTGTTATATATCATCTATGTTTCTCAAATTGAGCATTCATGATATAAAAGCTGCTGATCAAGGAAAACTGGGTGGACAAATGGAATGCATTTAGAATATAGCTAACTATATATGCTATGAGCAAGGCACGAGAAATCACAAATACTGAAACCAATAATTTGGTAAAGGACAAGTTTCCATTCAGTTTCTTTAACAGACCAAGGAGTTAAGAAAAGTGTGCACTGCTGGAGGGACTAAGCGACAAGCTTGAACATAAGGTAGTAGGATCATCTCTTAGGAGGATTTTCTAGTGCAAGTATGTACATTTTTCAGAAGAAAAAAGATGTGTATTTGCACTATATGCCATCATCATTCTCTCTGGATGATGAAGTTGGCAACAATAGAGGTCACATGTAATACATCAAAACATGTTCAATGATCATGTTGATTTGATGATAAAATTGAAAAATACAAGCAAAAAATAGAGAAACTTACAGCACATTGATACATCTATTTCTGTCCTCTGGAATGGAATTCTCAAGATCACATTGAAGAGCCATCACGCCTGAATGTAGACCAGATACCTGCTGAACAATGCCTAGAGCAGATACATATGTTGATAGACCAGCCAGTGCATCTAAAAGAAATACCAAAAGCAACCACAAATCAAAATCCTTCTACTAAACACAAATCTCATATAGTTCCAGTATGAAACAACAGTCAGGTCTCCATATATAACAATGGGGACATTACTTGAATGGATACTTAAAAGGTCTCTAACACCATGCAGAAAGTGTCTCTATCATCCACTGCACCTTGCTCTTGGTACTCAGATGCAGCTTGAATTAGTGCCAAGCAACTCTCCTAAATGATAATAAACAGCTTTCTAAATGTTAGGGGGAAACCAATTTCCAAGGAAATCTCAAACAGTATCCTGGAAACAATACTGTCCTCGGTAGTATTGAACCAGGATGTAAAGGAGAGGGATACAAATAGCACTTCTGAAAGCAGTCACTAGGTTCAATACAAAGATCTTTTTAACAAGTGGCTGAGCATTAGCCACAATGGTAGCGACACCTATAGTGTACTCCAGGAGAAAATCCCAAGTTATGTATCACAGATAGAAAACTTGTAACAGAAATGTATAAAATAGCAATGGGTAGAATTGCAAAATAATAGGAAGGAAGCAGTAAGTGGCAGGCTAGAAGGAATGCTTTGGGACATTATAAACTATAAAGAAAATATTGGTACAAATATATGGATGCACACACCAATACACAGACCAGACCATAAGATCCATCCAACCAGTCGGCCTTTGGTTGCTGACAGGTATGCCTGAAGCTCTGACTCGATAACTTTAAGTAATGAATATGCTCCAAGCATATTCTTCTTTTCCAATTGACAAGCTATTTTTAAAAGCTGATGCCTTGCAAGCTGATTGATCAGATGATTAATAAACTGCAAAAGGAAATTGAGAACGTCAAACATTTGCTTATGAATCTAAAGTTTGAATTTTTCTGCAATTCACAAGCATCAATGGAAATGCTTAGTAAAGCCATGCAAAACCGAAGTGAAAAAAAGGGGGGATGGACCAACTTTAATCATGAAATCATGAATGTAGCTTAAAGTTGTTATGATGCTAGAAAAAAACTTGACTTTTACACTTGTCCTTGACCACAATAAGATATCAAACATATGCCAAAATTTTTAATCAAAGCGTGCTCTCAAATATGAATACATTAACCGGAAAAGTTTCCCATTTTCAATATTTTGACTGAATTATCATGTTTTCATTCAAAGAAGTATCGAGTCTAACCAATAGTAGAAATGGCTGAATGCCACTGAGATGCCAAAGAAACATTTTGTTATGTTAACAGGAATAGTAAACTGGTGATTATTCCACATACCCTTGTTAGTTTCTCACCATAGCTAAATGCATTATATCTATGTCAAGCTATAATGACATCCAATAGAATCAGAAGAGCAAGCTCCATCACCATAAAAATTTTAGGATAAGGAAATTTGAACTCTTCATTCTTTATACAATTCGTATGATTATGCTTTTGCTGAAAAAAAAAATTCTCAACAAGATATAATTAAACAGAAACCAGTGAAGAGTAGCCAACCATACCGCTTTTTGTCTGCTAATATAGAACTCTTGATGCATAACCTTTAGATCATAATCACCTAAAAGCAGATAAATTTATAACAACATCAACTTGATAGCAAGAACTAACAGGATGATAAAATTGACTTAACTGTTTACCTTCTGCTTTCAATTATGAAAAAGAAAGGCAACCATACTGTACCCTGCAAAATGTATGTGTCATGGAGTTGAGCTAACTCCCAGCAAAGATCCGGAATGGTCTGGAAAAGGGAGGCGGTAATGGAAAAAAAATATAGATAAGAGTCGCTTATGTAAATCCCTGAAAAGCACTCAGACAAAAAGATTAATGCATATAAAAATATAGGCTCCATGTGGTAAATGCTTTTACTTTTTGTATTTCGCTTTTCGTACTTATTTTTCTACTCAAACTTTTTTTTTTTTAATTTTTTTCTTTCCACTCATTTTTTGCAAAAGGAAAAAGTAAAAAGCAAAAGTGTCTATCAATTGGAGCCATAATTATTTATAACATTAAAACTTCGACGCAATTTCTGAATAACAATAATGATTTGCAGCCTCAAGCGAAGAACTGTTCATGAATGAAAATAAATCCGACAAAGCAAGATTAATTGCATTGAGTTTATCCACAAGCAAATCTACTTCACCATAACTTTCCACCTAAGTAACCTATTCACCATTACACCATAATAGTTTAAGTGATGTTCTGGCACATCCCAAATGGGACACTAATATCACACAAAAATCCATCTACACTCTATTGTTAAGCATCAAATCAGTACCTACAGGCAACAGGTAGAGAGGTCAAACTTGAATTAAAGTCACTAAGCAGTCCAAAACTTAACTGAGGGGGGTAACACCACTTAACATCTATTGACACCCCTTATGCTGAAAACCACTGCCACTTAACACCAAAAACACCACTGATCTTGAAATCCCCCTCATTACCAAAGAAATATTCCTTGAACATTTATTAAACCCATCAGCCTTACCTTCAAACACCAAAACCCTATTTCCATCCAACTCGTCAAAAACACACTTATTGACATATTAACCATCATCTCTGCCAGATGCACCATATTGTCCTAAATTTCATAACTTGCCACTCCCACCCTAAAGACTGCTCCATTCTCACAACCTTGCAGACAATCATAATTGTACCATAAACCAATACCAATGGAACCTTTCCTATTAGGGCCCTTGCCAAAATATATTTTCGACAATCACTCACCATTTCCAAAAACCATAAAACCAACCATTAACCTCTATTCCATAACAGCCAAGCTTTTCATTTCTGATTACCATGGTCTGCAATGGACATTGCCATAATCCTAAATTCCTAATCTCCACAGGCAACTAGAAAGAAAAAAAAATTCCTTTAACCTAGTATTATGCCAGTAGATGGATTCCTCCAAATCAGTTATGTTTAATAAGCATAAACCACATCAAGAAAAATAAAGACCAAGTAAATTTCAATTTTCATCCAATTAGGTTTTTCTAATAGCAAAGGATATTCTATATTTCGAAATATATTGGACAAACCTTTTGCATAAGCACTAA
Organism: Durio zibethinus; assembly: GCF_047325235.1. NCBI lineage: Eukaryota > Viridiplantae > Streptophyta > Magnoliopsida > Malvales > Malvaceae > Durio > Durio zibethinus. The sequence continues at coordinate 9,075,684 of NC_143182.1, read as the reverse complement.
ATCACACATTTGAAATCTTCTGTATTTCCAGGAAAACAGCAGGAATATTTGACGAAAAGACTAATAAATGCCTTAATAAATTCCTAAATCAACTAATGACAATACTGCTGATGAAGTTATAGTATCAGCATCATTGAAAAATTATTAATTGCGAATTTATATTTTGAAATTGGAATAAAGCTACTTGGGAGTGGAAGTTTCAAGCAAAATTATTCTGAAAAAAGTTAATTCATTGGGAACACAGCTTTGGCATGGAACAACCATTTATGCAGAAGATTTAGGTCACATCAGGATATTCAAAAAATGAAAATAAAAATACACAAACAAACCTCGGATAATAACTTCTCTTCTTTGTGATAATGGTTTGAAAGTTCACCGATCAATTCAGCATGCTTTCTTCTGCAAATTTATAATCAACGTGATATATCAGTATGTAACAATCATAACAAGTAGGATATTTCTATAATTCTTTCCTGGGATGATGACCAAGTCTTAAGAAATTTAAAGGCTTTTCAGGAGCTAATTTGCAGAAGTAGAATGTTCCTTAGTCCTACAATAATAAATGATAATTAAGTCTACATAATTGTTTAAAAATTGAGTGTAATGTTGTAGTTGGAGTGGATATTTTAGATTAAAACTTCCTTCTGAATGGTTTTAGTTTTTTTCTTTACCATATCTTGTTGAGACCAGCATCTGAATTCCCTTAAAGCCAATCAAAGACATTTTTCCAATACATCAAAGTTCCAGTTGAAGACAACAAAAGCGTTGCTTCATTCTTTACAGGGTCAGTAGCACAGCAAGATGAATGTAGTAATCAAGAAATGCATAGAGAACCAATTTGAATTTTAACTTGAAATATTTTAGTAAGAGAAAAAAATGACCAGTGTAGTGGCAAGAACCAAGATGACTGCATTAAGTTTCTAAGCATAACAACTGATCTCAGTAATATGAATCTTGCAATATATAGTTAATAAGCAAAAATTTAGACACTAAACATTTACAAGAGTAAATGAATTCACTCATGAAATGTAAAAGCTTACCTAAGGGAATGAAGATCAAGATGAATATGAGCTTCATCTGATGATATTTGAGATTTAAGTGCCATGAGAATGGCTTGCTTCTATGCATTCTCAACCTGGGCTTCTACCCATTGTCTTTCACTTGTTCCAAATCTGTCAAGTCACAATCACTAAATTTAAAAATAAAGCGCAAGAAAAACAGAGCCACCACCCTTGCCTCCCCCCCTCTGTTCCCAAAGTTCTAGACATATCAAACAACATTCTGTACTGTCCACAAGAAATAACAAGCTCCTAAGCACTGATGGTGTCACAATATAGAAGTTTGAGATTATTTCGAGTAGGAGCTAAAATATTGCCTTCAAGCATCAAAAAGGACAATAATCCATATAAAGTGAACCAAATTATAATACACTGCCACAGCAATATAATATGCTATTGAAGAGCTAATCTCATATACTTGTTTTTATCTTTCTTTGTTTAACCTCTATGTTACTTTACTTAAAGTAAGTGAAAGAAAATAATTGTAGCAAAGACCATTCTACTTTTTATTGTAATGAGGACATATATAATGTGCAAAGGAAAAAAAAAGTTCTCCTTTCTCCTATGAAACAAAATTTCCTCCAACTACCACTAACATTGAAATAATTCAATTAATTGAACAGTAGCTAGTTAAATATCACGATTAAAAAAGAACATACATGGAGCGAAGCCGCTGCAATTCAGATACACGTTGATGATGGCACTTTTCTAAATCTGCTGCATTAGAAAAGAAGAGAAAAAGAGTAAATAATTTTGTAACCACAAAATGTAAAATCACTATTGCATGTGCTATTACATAAAACTAAGAATACATCATCTGTAAAAATTATCAAGATAAATGCAATTGCTCAGAAAATCCAGCTATGTTAAGTCAATATGCTGCTATCTTTATACATGCATCGCATCATTTTCTTCACACCTTTGCAAGTACATCATTGGCAGACGAGTCAATATAGACACATCTTCAAAAATTAATATTACAATCTAAAAATAGAAGCTAGTGCAATTGGCTTGACTTCAAAGCACATAACAGAAGACTATCATATTCTTCCTTTCATCAAGCTTTTGCAAAGAACCATGTTAAAAAAAAAAAAAAAAAAAGCCTTCCAAATAACCACCTTAGATGAGTGGCATAGAAAATAATTTACGACAAACAAACCGGAAGTTAGAAATAGACAGAGATAATTGCACTCAATGATTCATGTATCTAGTAATAGGAAATTAAAGTTAAAAGATTCTCAAGTGGAAAATAACCTAAACCACCATATAAGAAGGCAGGACCTTAATTTACATATTTAACCACCTTTCTTTCAAAAATAAGCAAGTCATTGCACAAAGCCAGTTGCAAGTTTTTTGTCCAATGCCCTTTTGCTTTGTTTATAATGATGTGCTTTTAAGTTTTAACACTCAAAGAGACAGTATAAAAGCACAGTATTTGCTAAACGAAAAAAAAAAAGGCTCCTCTTGTGAGATGGGTAAAGATTAAAGGAACAAGAAGATAATGACAAAGAGAAAGAAATTTAGAGAATAAAGGCACAATAAGACAAGATAAAGATGGAGTTTCTCATTTTCCACTAGAAAGATTATATGGGGACAGGTTCTAATAAATATCCATTCAATCATAAAAATTATGATATAGCAGCCAATAGAAACATAACTATAGTATAAGCAAAAGAAAATACTTATGCCTTGGATCTAAAGCATACCATTGCTAAAAGGAACCAAAGAGTTTTACTCTAAGAGCAACAGAGTGAAATACCTCTTACTAAGCTGTTTGAGACATCATCAAGACTGACCCACGAACATTTGGATTTTCCCTCTTCAGCGACTAACCAAAAAGGAACCTGAGTGTATTTACAAATTGAGTCAACAAAAGTAACAGAAAATAAACAGAGAAGTCTTCATATGTATTAAATAAAGGAGAAACTGTTCAAGGCAAAAACTCTTTACCAGCCAGATTTTAACTTATAATTCTCAAAGCTGGAAAATTAAACATAGCATGCCAAATTAGACCTACTTTGTTACATAAAAACATATAAGACTACAGATGATAAATGGCAAGAATGCATTAATATTTGATAAATTTCATTCCAGAATATGACCAAAGATTCAAAAATAACCCCATAACACACATGGAAAGTACAAGACATCTCAAGGAGACAATAGCCTACCAAATGAGTTTTAGAGCACAACAGTGCCTTGCTTAAATTGAACTGACAGCAGAGGTTCATGGTATCACAAATCAAAATAACTGTGGCCCAGTCTTGGGGCAGCTCCAGTGGTTATTTAAGGAGATCAATGACAGGTGTTGTAACATATTGGCTGTCTTTGGTATTCAAGTTCTTAATAATTCGTTTGACATCAAATTACTTTTAGAGCAAACAAGTTGTCAAACGAATTATTATCACAAAGTAGCAGCATGAAGATTGAATACAGCCCATCAGCCCTGAGGGCCAAAAGAAATTCAAACTATCAACAGCTTTCATGCCCTCTGACCAGCTCTCTAGGTTGAATGATGCATGTTAAAAATTCAAGTCCTACCTGTTAGCACCTGAAGCATTGCCTTAGTTCTTAATTAAACTAATTGTGCTGGCAGCTGTGAACCTGCGTCACCAAATTCATGCCAACAAGTGTCTTGAAAGTATAAATTTTTTCTTTGGGGACAAGAAGGCAACAGCACTACATTGGCATACTTTAAATGTGTAAACAGTAGGGATGCATCATATTTAAACTGGGCACACTCTATTCAGATGACCAGCAAACAATACAGTCTAAAGTAGGCACTAGAGCTTCAATTTTCCTATGGAGATAAGAGACTGACGGTAATGAATATCCAAGTGTTTCAGCAGTGAGATGTCCCGACTACAAAATATCAAGCTGCATCCATGTGTATTTATTGGAGGAACAAATTAAGATGATAACTACATAACATGAGAAAACTCAAGGATAAACAGATATCCATATGCTACAGTTCCCATTTGTATGCTTACAGTAAAGTGAACTGTTTAGAAAACGATTGGGTATACTCTAAATACTCTGGTAATTACGTGATGTACCATCTGCTTAAAAAAAACTGCTACATTTCATTCCACTCCTTTGGGAAGGGATTTCTTTTTCTTCCTCATACTCTTATACTATCTCTCCTGAAATCTTTTTCGATGAATTTCTTTCCCTTCGTTTTACACTTTAGGGAGGAAAAATGTTTCTTAACAGAATAATCTTAAAGGTCAATGATAAAATTGTTGAAGACTCTGCAACAGAAAGAAATAAGATACAAATGGCATTTCCTGATCATACCATATCTAGTTGCTTAGCAAACCACTGATTTAACTCCTTTATGCAGGATGAATCTCCAACCAAGTAAGGATGGAAGTCAGAGTAAGCTAAGTAGATGCCTTCCTCTGCATGTATAAATAATGAAAAAAATCTCAGCAAAAGGAAGCATCCAACTAGGAAAAGTTACCCTCTACTCTTCCGTTCTCCTAAGTTTAGACATGCATTATCTCAGGCTCCTATATCTACTTGTTATTTGACATAGTTTTTGAGAACCAGCAAAGGCTCCAGCAGAAACAGCCATTTATTGCCAGGAAAAGAACCAAATACACACTAAACTTACAGAGCCAAAAAGCAATCGATGCAGTAGGCCAATAATATTAAAAGCAAAACATGTAAACTTAGAGGCTTCCAAAATGGGAAAAAGGGAAGGAGAAAAGGATTATAAACTAGGCAGAGGTCAGTCTCCATTAGCCTAAGTAAAATACAAACCAGATATCATTATGAAAAGAGCATAACAACATATAATTTAAGATCCCTGATGGAAAAGAACAAGAATGAAAAAGTAAACAGTACCATCTCCAGAATAATATCACGCCAGCTCTTGTGCTGTAGATGCTATCCTTACAAGAACTGCATTCATCTAAATTACAACAAAAATGCCAGCACTTCTTCAATGTTTAAGCAGATAAACACTTTCCTCCACAAAGAAAGGAATAAAAAAAACGAAGGAAAATGATGGCTTTTAACATTAAATTCTGGCTTCATTTATATTTATACTATGTGCTGCAAAATCATGTCATACAGCATAAAAAACAACTCAGAGATATATCATTCCACCTCAGCTTGATCAAATTTGAAAATAATATGTTTCAAATATTATAGCAATAAAAGTAATTAGAGATTGCTTAGATTTATATACCTGCAAGTTCCTTCCTGAGAGGCTATCATCAATGGTTGTAAGGTGTCCATTAACAGTAGATGTTGCTGCAACCCGTGTTCGTCTGCCTTGGATCAAAGCTGAAGCCTAACCGGTGAGCATATCAAATTGAGACTGCAAATGCCTAAGTTGTTTCTGCAACTCTAAGGCTTCAGCTTTATATGGTACGGTGGCATCCCTAAAGACCAAAAGAATTACGTCAGCATTGAAAGAACCATACACAGTGAAGCAATGAAAAAAGTAACGGGAACAAATCTTTTGCATCCAGGAGTACACATATAGAATCCTCTCTGAAAAAGTTATATCAAGAAAGATGCATTCAGGCTATCCAAAAAGTATCAGACCAACACCACGCACTCACTAAATATTTTCAAGGGTTATCAAGCTTAAGCTCCAGCTGGTGTTATGATTAACCTCTTAAGGAAACAGCAACTATGACAAAATTTCAAGTATGTTTGAGGTAAGAGAGTAAAAGTATTAGAATACCTAATATCTTTCCATCCTTCTTCAACTCCGAAAACTGCCTCCTGGTTATCCCTCCTCGACGAAAAGGCCGAAATGCTATCATAAGCAAATTCCAAGTCTTCCCCCTATTTAATTAAACAAACAAAACACTAGCATTAATGCTCTATCCCAAAATTTGCAGCCGAAGAACACAAGATAATACAAAAAAATTACCTCCAAGAGCTTTCCTTCTTGTACAAATTGTTCATATCTGCACACATTTAAATTGATCCCGTCAATGGTAACCTAAATTCAGGGTTTAATCAATCGATTTTTTTTTTTTTTACAATGCAAAAACGAAAAGGACAGGGAGGGAGGGATGAAGCTGACTGGGAGAGTTCGGAGAGGGAGAGGACGTTGGAGGGACGGACGGAGGAGCAGATCCAATCGAGGATGGGGAGAGCGTCGTCGTATTGAAAAGGCCACTCGAAGCTATCAGGGTCCAATTTTTCCGCCCCTTCGTACCCCAATTCCCTAGCAATGCGCAGAGCCTGGCCCCACTCATTTTCACTCTCTCAGATCTTTCTCTTCGTTCCAAAATTTTCAAATTTCTTGCTTTCGTTTTTAAGTCTTGTACAAGAAACTGAGAGAGGTATGGAGGATGTTTGGCGGCGCTGATACAAATACATAGATAATACTCACTCCCTCGTCCCAAATTGTTTGGGTGTCATTCACTATTATTTTTGGACTTTCCTTGACCGGAGGAATCGAAATCAATCTAAATATTAGTAGTAATAATAAGTAACCAAAATCTCTACTGTTTTTCTTTTGTTTTTCAGAACCCTAGATTTGCGCTTTACTCAATTGTAATTTTTTGAATTTGGATTGATAAAAAGCAAAGGATGCAAAGCTGTAAACGGAAGCAGTGCTATGACTAAAATTAAAGGTTCAAGAAGATAGCTGTCTAGTAAGATCTGAGTTCAGTTAATTAAACAATCATCCAAAGATACAAAAATTTTGAGAGTTTTGGACTGTTTGGTGTTTGGCGGTAAAGATTACCCCATTTGTTTTCTTTGTGTTTTAACACTACGTTTGAATTGACGAGAGGGTAAGGAAAGGGAAAAAAAAAAGAAAGTAATAAAAATAAAATAAATTTTTAATTTTAAAAAAAATAAAAGAGGTGAAAATTTAATTTTTTTGTAATTTTTATTTTTTTAATATCTCAATTTAAAGAAAAAATTAAGGAAAGAAATATTAAAAAAAAATTATTTTTATAAAAAAAATTATTATATCTATATTTTTATTATGATATTTTATTTGATTATAAAATTAATATTTTTTATAAAAATAAAATTTTTTTATAAATATTTTATATAACATCACAGTTTATAAATATTTTATAATTTTTTAAATTTTAATAACAAAACAAACCAAATTGTTATAAAAAAATAAAAAATTAAATTAAATATAAAATAAAAATAAATCAACAACTAACTAATATATTTTACCATATTAAACATATTTAATTTTGTTTAAAAATATTTGTTTATACAAATCAATAGTATAAATATATATTTATATATTATATGTTATTTTATAAAAAAAATATAATTTAAAAAATATTATAATGAATTATTTTTTATCTTTTTTACTATTTATTGAAACAATAATTGTTATAATTCTTTTTTTTATTAATTTTAACTATCAAATGAGTACATGTCTCATTTCTTTTCTTTTAAAATATTTTTTTTTCTTTTTTTTTCCTTTCATTTCTTTTATTTATATGTATCCAAATATAACATCAAACATAAAATGTCTCAACTCAATATTCTCCTCATAGTTATTCAGTTTTAATTGGAAGATTAATGAGGTAAATTTTGGTGAAATTAAAAATAATAATAGTTATGAAATTAGTTATTATAATTGTGATATTGAATAATGTAATAATAAAATTAAAATTAATTATAAAATTTGTGTTTGTATGAAAAAGAATGAACAAATAAAATATAAAGATTAAAAGTAATAATCTAAAAATAAAATTTTATTTTAATAAATATTTTAATTTTATTTAACATTTAAAATATTAAAAAATTAATAATTTAAAATAAAAGAATTGAGTATAAATATAATTTTATTTTTTATTTTTTATTAAAACTATTTTAATCTTAATAATTTAAGTGTATGGATAAAATTAGATTAAAAGAATATTGTTGAGATAAAAATGTAAAATTGAGGTGCAGTGAATTATTAATTATTTTTATTTTAAGTTAAATAAATATAATTATATATGAAGTTAATTATTTATGAAATTATAATATTTATGAACCCAAATAATTATGAATGAATATAGTTAATGTTTATTGTCATTTAAGTTTAATACTTTGAATTTATATTCATATTTATTGAATAATATAAATATTACTGAATCAAATCCAGATTATTCATGTCAATATATTGATTTGGTGTATTTATTTAAATTCTTCATACATAAATAATAATTATGATTATATTTTATATATATTTAAAAGTTATATCTTTTTACTAGCTTAATAGCAAGAAGGAAGCTTTAGAACTCTAAATTCTTAAGTTAAAGTTATACCGTGTGTGAGATTAGTTTGATTTTATATTTGATTTATTTAGTTATATTTAATTTATTAATTGATTATTCAATGATATAATATTTGATTATAATTATAATTTTTCATGTATTTATAACTTCATAAAAAAATTTATATATTTTATTTTTATAATTTTCAATACTATGTAAAAATATAAGTTTTTGGTTTTGATTCTTTTGAATCATTAAAATTAAGTTTATATTATTTATTTATGCATCAAGAGTTCAAATCGAATGAATTTGTTGGCATTAAATACTACTTTTATTAATTATTTACAAGTTTTCATTAAAAAGTATTAAAAGTTACGAGTTAGTTTTCTTTTTTTATATATGTATTATTTATTTATACTGATAATAAAATTTTTGTACATTTTTATTAAATATTTACTCTAAAATAACTTTTATCAAATAAAATTACCTAAGTGAAGCGTGATAACAATATAGTAAAAAAAAAAAAAACAACCACAAAGAATAAAGACACGTCAGCATGTCTACGCGTTTAAATCAAGCACAATTTTAACAAAGTTCGGGGATTTGATTAGACAAGAACCACCGATCTCAAGGCACCTCTGAGATCCAACGGTATGACGAGGTTTCTCCAACACTTCGCTTGGAAGCACTAAAAAGAAAACTCCCACACTTGCTTCCCGCCCATAAAATATACTAGTGCTAGCGTATTCGTACAGTTGACAAAAAACCAAGCAGACAAAAGTTTCAAAGCAAAAAGAGATGTGCGGAAGAGCTCGTTGTACTCTTCGCGCCGATGACATCCTCATAGCTTCCCATCGCAACGACGGCCCAGTCCGCCAAGTTAACATGGACCGGTAAAATTATTCTGTTTTGACTTTTTTCCCCTTACTTTTTAGCGCGTGTATTTGATTTTGTCGATTTTGGAATTTGATTTAAAAATCATATAGGTACCGTCCGTCGTATAATGTTGGCCCGGGAATGAACCTGCCGGTTGTTCGACGGGACGATGGATCTAATTCCGACGGAGTCGTTCTTCACTGCATGAAATGGGGACTAATTCCGAGTTTTACTAAGAAAACTGATAAGCCTGACTTTTACAAGATGGTAATCTTCTGATTTAAGCTTCCTTTATTCCAAATTTTGAACTTTGCATAGTCTTTCAATTTAAATCCATTTTGCTTAGATTACCAGCTTTTGTTATTTTCCTTTTGCTTTCACAAAAAAAAAAAAGTAAAGCAAATAAAATTTTCTAGGAATTAAAATTAACAATTACATTTCATAATTGTGAAAATGCGTAATTTTCTTTGTGAAAATAATCATGATTGAATGTATGTTATTTATCGGTACTAATGATAAAACCAGAAAATTAAAACCTAATTACACCCTCTCCCTTTACATCCGAGAGAAGCAAAGGGAGTAAAGCATTTGGAGAATCGATTTACCAACCCACAACAGTCCTTCACTAGTGTATGAAAAAGATGTGAATCTGGCAATGAATCAATGATTGTATGTTATATTTTTAATCAAATATGATTCTACTTTTAGCTTTTAATAACTTTTGAACAAGTGAAAACAAATATTAGCTTTAATTTATAAAAGCAACAATCAAACAGCGCTTTAAAAACATATCTGCATTTGGTTCAATGTATGTAAATTGTAGCTTTAAGTTCATTTTGTCTTTAAAACTCCATCATAGATCCAAAATTTCTACCAGCTTTATCTAAACGTTGTTCTATATACCTTTTTGCATCACAATGTGGGAAGTTCTTTTTTTTTTTCTGTATCATGTTTTGCAAATCTACAGTTCAATGCTCGATCTGAGTCAGTACGTGAAAAAGCTTCTTTTCGTCGTCTCCTTCCTAAAAGCCGGTGTTTAGTGGCAGTTGAAGGGTATGGATGGTACATTGTCTCTTTATGAAATTCATACATTCTCTTTATGTTGCTGTATTTATTCTTATGCTCTGTAAAATCAAATTTTGAAGCCTTTTGATTTCTCTGTGAAGATGCTATAGTTGAAGCCTGAATACTGCAACTCATTATGTGCTTTTGAAGCAATGTTTCCCTAAGTGCACCAAAACTGAACTGAGAATCATTATGATATGTTGGAGGATAGAATTTCTGTTTCTTTTGATGTCTTCCATGGGCTTGTAGAGGAGATTAAACTCCTTCAGTGGTATTGTTAGAAATTATAGTAATTAATTCTTGTTACCTGTTTTCTAATCTGAGAAAATCAAAATTTTATTTGATTTTATTCCTTATGTAAGACTGTACAAATCGAAACTTATTCCAAAAGGGAGTTAGCAATCATAGGTTGAATGCTTTCTTTTGCTGCGTGTCATTTTTTTTGCCCTTTTTGGCCAGACTGAGACTGTTTGTGTGTTGTTGGAGTTAAATTTAAACAATCTCTTGCTGAACAAAGATCTTTGGTGTTTTTGTCTTCGTTTTAAAGGCTGGTCTATTTTTTTGTAAAGCCTCTGGTCTTGTATTTGTATAGGCTATCTTACCAGGAGCACATACTCTTTCATCCTTATTGTGTCATTATCTCCATAGTTTCTATGTTGTTTATATCTTCAGATTCTATGAGTGGAAGAAAGATGGGTCGAAAAAACAGCCTTACTACATTTATTTCAAGGATGGTAGGCCTCTAGTGTTTGCTGCTCTTTATGATTCTTGGGAGAACTCAGAAGGTGAACCCCTTTCGCATGTGTTTTAGGCTGTTTAATTTCAGTAACTAATTTTATGGGTCCTTTATTCATTCAGGTCAGGCAATGATTTATTTTTGGGTTGCACCTGCTTTAAATCTTATTACTTGATGAAATAATATACCTCTTCTGTTAAGATCCAAGCTGTGGTCATTCTTTTAAAAATTATAATTCATTTCAGTGAATAACATTAGTGTATTTCTACCTACAGGTGAGAAACTTTACACTTTCACTATTCTTACTACTTCCTCCTCATCAGCTTTGCAGTGGCTTCATGGTAAGTCATATTTCTTTGAATTTATTTTATGCTTATTGAGTATATGGTCCTAAATAGATTAGAGCACAATCTTGCATTATGATCCATGTCGGTAAACCCTTTATAATGAGAATCTTAGTTTGTTATATTCAGCATTGCAATATTCCTAAACTGTGACTGATATAGGCATAGGTTCTGTTTCATTTTAATAAATACTATGAGATCAATTTTCTTCTTTTACAAGTAAAATTTTCCATGTGAGGCTTTGTCACACTGAGCTCAAAGCTGTGAAGTCAAAGAAAGGGAAAAAGGAGTAACTGGTTGATAACTATCTGTGTTTTTTACTCAATTTTTTTCTGAAGCAATATATAAACATCAATGTTGATCTGACTTATTACTACTTAAAAACTAAATGAACTTTATTTCAAAAAAAAAAAAAAGAACTTTTTGCAAAAAAGAAATATAATTATTCATAATAGCAGATTCAATTGCCCTTAAATAACTACTCTAATTAAATTGGGCAGTTACTATTTAACTGGAAAAGATGGGGAAAAGGAGTAGATATAAAATTGAGAAAGAGGGGATGATGTTAGAACTACAGAAACTACAGAAGTGACGTGGAAACTTATGCGATTATATCCATGATTTTTGTTTTTCTTATTTGTACCAATATTAAATTTGGAATGTTGATGGCAAAATTCATTGGTGAAAACCATGAGAGAGTCCTTTTCTCTGTTTTGTAGGAAGGAAAGAAAAGTTCAGTTCTAATGGTTGAGTGCAAAACAGCACATGTATGAATGGCAACCTACTAAGGAAAGAAAAAGTTCAATTCTAATGGTTGAGTACAAAACAACATATGTTATGAATGGCAACCATTAGATTAAAAATTTGCAATCCACAAAACATAGCTTAGTAAATAGTAAATGTATGAATATCCATGAATTACAAATTTTTTCAAGTATTGTTAACATTAGGATAAGCAATCAATGAGAAAATTTTTTTTTTTTTAAATTATGAGAAGTATTATTAAGTCAAAGGAACATTTTGTTTTCTTTCTATTTGTACATATTTTATCTCATTTAGCTACCATTTCTTTATCATGTCTAGATTTTCACTTGGATGTAACTGTCACCTGACTCAGCCACAATAATGTGACAATTGTAAGTTATGTTAATGACATGATTAAAAAAAGGCTCAAGATCATGATTATTATCTGATAATAAGAATGACTTTAAATATGATTTAATTGTCTTGGGAATCATAAATACTTGAGTTTGCATATGTCAGTCTATTTTGACGCTATGTCTGGGAATCATTAATACTTAAATTTGCATACATGAGTCTATTTGACGCCATGGAGCTGATATATGCCACTAGGCACTAATCGAGGAAAATGTTGTCAGTTTTCTATAGATGCAGATTACTATTGCCAGTGTTTTGGCCTTGTTTTGTATCTCTTTCCTTTCATTATCTCCAGCACGTAAAAGATTGGCCTTGTTCTCTATCTGTTCCCCCATTCCTCATGATCTTCTGGCTCATAAAAGAGGAAGATGTTCTTGAATAATTTGAGTTTCAATTAATGTCTCTGCAGACAGGATGCCGGTAATTTTAGGTGACAAGGGATCAACAGATACATGGCTAAATGCTTCTAAATTTGATACTCTGCTTAAACCATATGAAAATCCAGATTTGGTAAGAGCTTTACGAATCTGAGAAATTACAAGGATATATCTGCCTTTTAGATATGTTGAATGATAATGAAGTTGTGAGTTTGTTTTTCTAATATGCTAAAATTTGACTCAGGTGTGTTATCCAGTGACTCCTGCAATTGGTAAGCTGTCTTTTGAAGGACCAGAGTGTGTTAAAGAGGTAGGGCACGTAGGAATTATGTAATGTGGTATCATAGGCTAGGGATTCATCAGCTACTCCAGATCATAGGTCTAGATAAACCATAAATAATGAGTTTCCTGAAGCCCTTGGTCACAGTAATCATGTTAAACGGTTGGAAGATTTAGCCAGTAGCTTTGCATCTCCCGTGACTCCTTGGATTCATTGCCTTGTTCTGCAAAGCTTGGTTGAGAAATTACTATGTACTTGATTGAAAAGAACCGAAAAGGTTGCATTAACTAGAAAATCCTCATTTCGTGGTTGAACTCCAAGGAATCCACTAATTACCTCTTCAACTGTGTTTGGTAGGTACCATTGAAGACACAGGAAAAGAATTCAATCTCAAAGTTTTTCTCAACACGGGAAGTTAAAAAGGAACAAGAATCAAACATGGAGAAAATTTTGTGTAATGAATCTGTCAAAACAAATTTGTTGAAGAACCCAAAGGAGGAACCTAACAGTACAGATGATGAAGGAAATACATCCTCAACTGATAAGAGGGACTATGATTCAAAATCTAGTGTTCCCGTCCCATCTCTCGGGGATGTGGAAAAGAGCCAAACAAAGAGGGACTACGAGGAGTTTTTAGCTGATACAAAGCCATCTAAAGATGAAATCGAAACAAGTCCAGCCAGGAAAAAGGTAAACATCAAGGGTGGTGGTAATAAGCAACCCACACTATTTTCATACTTCGGGAAAATGTAGTTTCTTCCACGATGGTGCATTTGGTTAGTTCAAGGAACAAATTAACTATATGGCAGCTGCATGTGTAGGCAGGATCTAAAAGTAGGATTTTGTGGCAAATACAAATCTGCATTTTAAGCATGCTGAACTCTTTGTTTGACGACAAGAAAACCTTCAAATTCCGTCTAAATAGTAAATTCCCATTACAAAAACCGAATCTGCTTTTCGAATTCTAACAATTCTAGAGTTTAATAAAAAGAAGAGTCATATTGCATTCCTCCATATAAATTCATTAAAAGAGAACAAAAACAGAGCATTCTATATCTGCACCATATTCATGAATTATGATAAGCTAATACTAAAACTTGAATTATGATTTCTTGCTCTCCTTGCGGCTCAAGCAATCAATACATTCGTCCACTGTGTTTGAGACGCCGGCCGAGAATCCCCAACACGGTGAAAGCCAGAAGTGGACTAACGTCTAAGGTATCGAAAATCGGCGGAATTATGTTCCTGAACAGGTTCAAATAAGGAGCACAGAGATCCCTAATTGCCGGAAGGGGCTGCTGGTCCCAAGGAATGTTAGGGAACCAACTGAGCAAAACCCTAACGATCAAAACCGCACTGTAAATTTTAAGCCACTTAGCTAAACCTGCCGCCGCCGCCACCGTCAATGGGGTGTTGAGATATCTGCTTGGGTGGTCCTTCAAGGAAGCGAAGAAGAGTAGGCCTATGGTGGAAAGTGCGTTAGGGTTCTGAGAGATCGTTTTGAGAGTAAAATTTTGGATAATTTTGGTGAGGATAATGGTGGCGGAGAGGGCTAAGGAGAAGGACTGAGTTGGGATTTGGGGGGATTTGCAAGGTATTGTTGGGGATGGAGAAACGGAAGCTAAAGTGGTAAATTTGAGGGTTTTCGTGTTGGGCTTTGAGGGTATAATGGGAAGAAACGGGGGAAGGAAACTGGGTTTGGAGGTGAAGGTTCGGGAATTAGAGTTTCGTGAAGGGAGGTAGATTGAAGCTCGGAGAAGGAGGGTTTGGCTGAGTAACAACATGTTTGGTAAGTCATTTTTTTTTCTGGAGAAACAGACGGAAAGAGAAAGAAGGGCTTGAGATTACGAGGAAGGGAAGTGTTGTCACTGCCGAAGACTTATATTATCCATTTTATTCTGAGTGGACTTTCGAGTTAGAAGGCTTTCGTTTTCCTTTGACTATCTTACAAACACTGTAAAATTAACTATTTTTATTCTCTAGGGTGATTTATTTTTAATTTTATTCGCGCAACGTGGAGATTTTTCTTTCTTAAAATTAAAATTAAAATAAATAAATAATAAAACATATGAAAAAACACAAATTTAAAAATCTTTCTTGCTTTTTTCCCTGCGGTCAGCTTATTTTATTTTTTTAGTAACAATTTGTATTTTTTTTGGTATTCTAATATATTATCATGTGCGTCACACCCGAAAGTTTATCTATATAAAAAATTACAATGTAAAAATAAATTACATATTGGTATTATATAAACAATTAAAATTAAAATACATATTAATTGAATTTTATATTAATATGTAAAATTAGTTTCATATATAAAATATATTAAATTAATACAAAACTATTTTTACTAAGAATACCAATGAATAAAATATGAGGGTGTTGAAATTTTTTTTATTTTTATTTATAGTTTTATGTATTGTACACATTTCTTTACCCATACACAAATAATATCTCAAATTTATCTTCATTCTCATCTTGTCAATATTTAATGGGTACAAGTTATTTTTTTATTCATAATTTTTTAAAAAATTAATTTTTTTAAATTTTTATTTAAACATTTCTGTAAAATTTTTATAAATATATATTTTTATAATTAATCTAAAATAAATTTTATATATTATTAAATAAAAAATTTAATTTATTAAATATATATAAATATATTTAATACAAATATGAGTATGAGAGGGATACTATATTATCTTTGTACCCATATTCAATAAAAAATTTAAAATTATATATATCTTTATCCCCATCATCAAGATTTAATACCCATCTTCACAATAAAAAAAAAAAAATTTCATCAAGTTTGGATAAAATTGATATTTCTAATATTTGTATTTTAAAATTAATAAAAAATAAAACTTAAAAAAAAAGTAATTCAATGAAAAATTTAATTATTTTTTATTATCAAATAAATCCATTTTAATAAAAGTCATTCAATTCAATTAAAATTTTTAATTTTAAATTTAATAAACTTTATTAATAATAAAAATATTCAAAATGAAAAATTATAAATATAGTGAATAATAATGGTCATTTTGTTAGTTCAAAAGTTTTTAGTATCCGTGTTTATATATATTATAGAAAAATAATTATAAAATATAAATATATAAGCTTAAGTAATAAGTGGTTTTAACCATTTAATTTCATATCATAAAATATTTACTTTATTTTGTGAAATTAAGATATTTCATACAAAAAAACTTAATTACAAAGTGAAAATTTTTATTGTAATAAATTAAAATATGAAAGATGTATAACTATTTTTTAATATACCTATAAAAATTGCTAATTAAAAGAGATACAAATGGATTTGAATGATTGATTTACTATAATTTGAACCCAAAAATCCCTCATAACTTCGAAATCGAGAAACCATGATTATAAACAAAAAGCAAACCATGCATGTGATATGACTGAAATGGTTCAGAGAAAACAAAATTTTTATTTGAACAATTTACCATATTTATCGTGTAAATTACTTGGATAACCTCTTACTTGTCACCTAAAAAACAGAGTACATATATTTCATTTCCAAGCCCAAATGCATGTTTTGAACAAAACTCAAGAATCGTTTACCATTAAAAAGAATTGCATCAAAGTGGTTTTGTTGCCAAGCCATTGAAATGAATGATGAAGAAGAAACTGGCATCGTTTCTTTTAAACCTTTTTCAATTCCCCTGCTCTAAGATGTATCTCAATCTGGGATTCACTTTCAGATAATGACAGTGGCAAGTTGGAGCACTTGGATTTTGGCGTTGCTCAAATATTTCAGCTCTCCAATGCACAAATTAAATGGTTCGTGCAATGGAAGTTGATGGTTTTTATGGTCAAGTACTGGGGTTGACACTGGGAAAGGAACAAAGTCAAGTGCCTGGGGACAAAGTAATCTCATGAGCAATCTTCCTAAAAGCTAACTTACAAATCTTTTCAGTCAAATTCCAATCTATCTTTTTAGCTCAATTCACTTAAGTTGACTAACTACATAATTGACAATTATCAACAAACATTAGAATAGAAATAGGAACAAAAATGTAAACGAGTGAGAGGGAGGAAGAATTTGCTATGTTTCAGTTTCTGTGTCAAGCATTTTTGGAAGGATGTTCAATCTTCAACATATCATATGCGAGCTGCAGGCCTCATGATTTGGTCAAGATTGGCAACGCTTGATTGAATTTGTTTTTACCAGATGAGTACATGATTAACAGAAGAAAAGAAAAATAAAACAAATTAACCAAAGAAAAAAAAAGGAAAGAAAGTGACCAAATTATATCAACACAAGGGAAATAATTGAGGGCGTAAGAAGGGCAAGTACATAAAATAAGCCTCTATCAACTTTTCCTTCGGTGTGATTTCCATGATGATCTTCTTCAGCATTTTCAGAGGACCTACCATGACCCCCCATTGAACCACTGGACGTGACCCTAGGCAGAACCCTCGTCGCTTAGTCTTGTTCCCCAGCCGTATGGTGCTTCCCTTCCTCCTCCGCAGCCGCCTCCGCCCCCGGCACCACCCCACCAACAGTGTTGAATTTGGAAACATTGGTATGGTTATGGAACCTCTCTTCAGCATCCTTTCAAAAAAAAACCGTTGTGCTAAGTGTGTCTAGTCAATTTGCCCTTAATTTCTTATATACTGACTGTAAAGATAGAGCGAGGTTTAGTAATCATGATGGTCATAATGGCAGCAATTATAACAATCATGATGCTGAAGCCATGATGCTAAAAAGTAGAATAAAAAATTGTCTTTAGGGAGGGTTTTTATTCTATTCTTTAATCTTGAGGCTTGTGGTAGTAATGATTAGAAGAGATGGGGGCTCCTGATCAAGCTTCAAAAGAGTTCAAAGAAAACTAGTAGGTGAGAGGTATCAATCACCAAGGAATCAATCATGCCTTATCACACGTTTGTCCAGGAAAAATAAAAGAGACAGGGTCTTCTTATTCTCTAGTTTCCTCTTTGTTGAACTTTCACTTGAGGTGGTTAGAACTTTAACCTTTTGTCATCATTTTTTATCAATCTTTCCAATTGGGCTTCTTCCCAGGGCTGGGGAGTGGGCTTTAGATTATTTTGGATCCCCAGAGCAGGTAGCTGTTGGATGCTGCTGCCAATTCTAAAGTACTGGATTTTTAAAACCTTGTATAACAATGTTTTGTCCCAGGCGCTTGTGCGACTCTACTTGGGTCATTTTCTTGTCATTCGTAATTTAGAGTGGCCTGATGACGAGAAAAAGATAAGAAAATCAGGAAATAAAAAATCACTGTAAAGTTGATTTCAAATACACATACGGGGTCGTTTGCAAAATCAAAAGAATATAATGAGTAATTTTGTAAACCAAATGAACAATTCAGTGATAACCACGACTTCTGTTCAAACAACTAAAGTCTAAAAAGGAAGACATAACTTCGAATCATCATATTCAAGAATAAGAATCAAAAGAAAATGAAGGGAAGAAACAAACTTCATTCTCGTCTCGACCTTAATTTCAAGACTCAATTCCGTGGAAAAATTATGAAACATTTAAAAAGTACGCATAAATATATGTTAGAACACTGAACAAGCAACAAATTTTGATTTGATAAATTGGTTAATAATACAGTGTCAGATTTAATTAACTGTCATGAGAGTTAATAAACTCATGACCACCAAATCCAATCATAAAACGTTGACTCTAGCACGGCGGATGAACTCACACCAAAGTCCCAAGTGGAGCCTATGAGCTTGAATTAACACATTCATTTTGTGGATAGACTAATGTGAGAAGAATTTTCCTCCGTTTCACACCATGTCACCATTCATCGAATAGAAAGATGAATACTTGGCTTTCACTTGATGTTATCGTTTAGAAACACAGCCATGAAAATAATTAATATAGCGTGGAAAACCAAATGCTTGAAGATAGAATCATATAAACCTTATCTCCTTTTATCTTTTTCCCAATTCTGGAATAAGAAATTTCTTGCGTGGAAGTGAAGTGTTGTTTGACGTATGACATGTTTGTACTCATTCAGCTTGAGCCGTTTTCTATGTAACAAAAATATCCTCGGACAAGTAGCTGTGACTTCTTATGTAAGCACCTGGTTTTGTTAATAATTATTATCTACTGCACACATTCTTTGGGGCTTTTTTTTTTTTTTTTTTTTTTTTTGGGGGGGGGGGGGGAGGTGGGGAGGAGTACTACTTCAATCCTGTTGCCAAAACACTCAGGCTCTTCAAGCATGTTTAAAGTGAATGGCAACCTTTGGTAAAAGCAATGAAAGCCAATCCAAGGTAAGGCACATTGGCCGTCCATTCAAATCTTTTCCTTGAAGGGTCAAAGGGTTCAAGGTTTTAAGGCTCAAAAACAATTGTCAGTGGGCTATATTACCCACTCTTTAATTATAGCCTTTTTCTTTAAAAAAAATCCCTTTTATTTAAATAAAAAAGGGAAAAAAAAGGGGTGATTGACGATTCATTTTACACGTAAAACACTAATTTAATGATAAAACAAACGCAACCACGACGTGATAAAAAATCCCTCTTGGCTACCAACCATTCTTTCAACTCTTTAATTCTCAAATAAAATATGAATCGGGACGAAAGAAGAGTACAGTAAGCCCAAAGCAGCGGATACAGAAAAGGCAAACTTTTTTTTTTTTCATATCTCTATATATCTGTCATAAGGATTCGATTCAGCTGCTGAAACAGTAACAAAATCTATGGGAATAGATGCCAAACACACTACCACCCATACTACTACCATTCTCCACGCATTGTTCCTCATCTTAGCTTACCATAGATGGATCATCAATCAGTCTCTGCAGTGCCATCATTGTTGTTGGTGTATTTCTTTGAAGCCGGGTACTTGATAGCATTGAGTTCAACTTTGCGCAGAGCAGCTTTCCCCAGATCAATGCCACATATATCAGAAAGCCTGACAAGGTAGAGTAGAACATCAGAGAGCTCTTCACCAAGGTGCGCTTTTTCTTCTTCTTTCCAATCAGGCAATCCTTTTGGGACCTCTCCCTTCCACTGAAATATCTCAGACAGTTCTCCCACTTCACCCACCTATATGTGTCATCACAAAATATTCAAAACAAAAAAATAAAAGTTACACTGTATATCACAGTTTAGCCGTTTCAGTGAACAAGAATCATGAAACATTTAAAAGCATGTCTAATTACCGTCCGTTAATGAATATTCCTCTGTCCCAAAAAATTTGTCACGCAAGAAAAAGGTAATAATTTCTTGTGCTTGACAACAAAAAGAGGGTTGAGGGTTGGGGGGATTGGGGGAAGCAAGGCCCACTTACAAAGGTTCAACCAAGTTTTGTACACAGACAGACCAAAAGCAATTAATATTTCTTTTAATCCAACTGGTTTAAGCTGTATTTTGTTTGGTCAAATCTCCCCATATAGAAAAGCGACAAAAAACTAGAACAGCAACAAATATAATCTATACTGGTCAAACCTGACCTTCAATCTTTCTTGTCTCACAGAAATATAGAGAAAAATTATCATGAAAAGCTAATGTTCAAAGACAAACTTTAAAAATAAACAAAAAAAAAAGCATAAGAAACGATAAGGAGAACGAGAAAAGATAATACATAAGAGAGGAGTAATCCTAATGAAGTTTTGCTTTGGGATAGCCTATATAGAGGGATAAGCATACCAGGGCCAAAAGCAGATTTCTAGGGCTGTGAAATTGATCCCAGTCCCTTTCCTTGGCAAAGTTAGCCATTTTCTGTTTAAGAAGATCAAGACTCACACTTTGATCACCTTCCTCAACTCCTGTCATCTTTCTAAGTGGCTATAGTTAGCCCCTTTTGTCTAAATGGAAAAGAAAAAGATGCTAGAGGAGAAAGAAAGGAATAAGAAAAGATGGATGAAGCTTGAAACTTTAGAGAGATATATAAGAGTAGAGAGAGACGACCAAGTGCAGTTTATTGGAAGGAAGCTACAAACCTATAAAAATGAGTGGGAAAGGAAGCCTAGAAGACAAACGGATGTTCTAATGTGGAAAGAAGTTTTAGTGAATTTAATTCTTAGGTTGTCTTTTCTCCTAATTCGGTAAAACTATAGGCTTCGTATACATTTATCTCTCTACTCATACAATGTACAGATACAAGAGTAATTTAGCTGGGGAGGGCACGTACAGCAGGCTTACATGCTGTTGACATCCCAGATGCCACGTGCTAGAAGCACACATGGATTCTCCCCTCCATCCTTGGGCAGCCTCAACTCTTTGTATGGACCACATGCTTACTGTTCTTCTTCCTCTTCTTATTCATTACTTTCATGGCTTGTTTTTTTTGGCAGGAAATTAAACTGGTGTTCCTTTCCTTCCTGGCACTGGGAATTTCTGCCCCTCCATAGCTCCAGGAACAAGGTCAGATGTCAAGAATCAACTCTGGAGTGAACCTGGGCAGAATTGAATTTATTGCCTTCTGTTTCTCTTTGGCCAAATTAATAGAGAAATAATTAACTTTCCTGACATACCATAAAATCCAATCCTATTTAAGAATGTAATCCGACAGGGGTTGAGTGGGTGCCAGCTCCACCTGTTAATTATAGGGTAATTTCCATTTCCATTACACCAATGACTGAATGAGAGAAAGAAACACAATAATACCAAGTACAAGTTATGAGTTTACAATCAAGCAAACTATAATTATCAATTATATCCTAAAGTTTTAAAAAATTTTAAACTATTTTTTAATTAATTTTTTAATTTATTAGGTATAAAAATTCAATAAATTATGTATTTATCAAAAATAAATATTCAAAATTTTGAAAATTGAGATAAAAAATAATTAAATAATTTTACTTAAAAAATGAATATAAAAAAATATGGAGAATTTTTTTAACTTCCCATAATGAAAAAAAATCACTTTATTTAAAATTGCTAGGTAATCATGATGCCAACTAAGTTCCCATAAGCTTTCAATTGGGCTTTTTTTTTTTTAATCGGATTGTTTTATATTATTTATTTATTTATGCAACATAGTTTTTTGTTTTATAAAATGATTAAAAGGGGAGCTTCTAAACAAATACCATGATTAGATTTTTTATTTTTGGACTTCTTGCACATGCCAATATGTATATTTATTGCATTAATTATTCTGATTAGAAAAAAAAATTGCATTTTGCTTGATAAATTTGTCTTCACTTTCTTTTTAAATGCCAAAAAGGACAAAAAAATTCTTGTTACAGCGGGATTGCAAATGTTAGAAAGTTCGGTGAAACATTAATTTTACATTATCGTTTGTAGCAAGAATCTTTCATTTTCAAGAAACATGATTTACCGAATACTTTACATAGTAAGATTTCTTTTACCATATGAAATACTATAACATTTAACATTTAATACGGAGTTTGGCAGCCAATTCCGTATCTAAGCAGTTTTTCTTTCATGGTAAATGAGAGGCAAACTCTTAGAAGATGCGACAGTCCTGACTGAGAAGACCAGATCTTGTGGAACTGACGGGGGGCCACCGCAAAACAGGGTAAATTTTTTCTTCTTCTTCTTCTTCTTTTCTTTTTTTAACCGTCTCTATTTGGTATATCTTTAATCATTTAGGGTTAGATTTATTTTATGATGGATGGTAAATTAGGAGGGCAATATGTATTTAACTAATTAAGCCGAAGTAAAGGCTACAATAAGTAAAAGTTGACCCTAAAAACTTGAGCCATTATTCTGGACTTTTGTGAGCATTCCCACTACCCATCTGTATTCTTATGACGAAGGTGATTTGAATCCATATAGGAGAGTGAGCTTTAGGAGCAAAAGTAGCCTTTATCTTGTTTGTCCTTGGAAATTTGCCAAATGGATGTTACCAGGAACTCACTTTCAAGTCTCACATTTTCTTTAAAAATTTCTGAAAAGTATGTCATCATTATAAAATTGAAACAAAAGTTCATTTGTTTTCATGCAAAATTTAGTTCCTGCAGGGTTATAGAATGAGAAAGGAGTCACATGATGATGTTAGGTTTTGTCAGCCTCAAATTAGAATCTCTCATGTAGCTAGAACAGACAAACAAATCTGTGTACCTTATGTTAATTTACTTGATTTGCAAGTTACAATGACTTTATTCCTTTCGGTGATAACAGTTTGATCAGACAGTGAAGGGAAGGTTTTAATCCGCGTCAGACTTCTGACATTTCTTTACAAAGTCTATATGGCTAACTTTGTAAAGCTATAGGCCAAGGCTCAAAAGGTCACTGTAGATTTCATGGAATGACGAAGGAGTCTTGTCTTGATACCAGGAAATAAATGACCAGCTTAGAATTCAGAAACAGGTGTCTTATGAGGTTTTTTTTCGTCTGCTATATTTGTCATATTGTGTTTTGGGTGAAATATTGAAGATTTCCATTCTATCCGAATCTTGAGTCATCGGACTCATAGCCTCGGACCCAGTTTTGTTTGATATATATCAATATAGTTTTAAACTTATTATCTGTTTGTATATTTGTGTTTAGATAGATTCTGTCGTTGCTGCATATCTGCTTTATATATTGTTTAACTGAAGCCTCACTCTAGGCATGTCAATTTTGAATGAATATATATGCACTTCAGCTGTCTATTTTTAGGTGTTACGAATGAGATTTTCTTTATTAAATCCTGCAAACCATAGCCCCTAGGCCCAGAAAAAATGATAATTATTGTGTACAATTATCAAGTTGTGTTTAGAATATTATGTTTGTAACAGAGGGAAAGAAAGAGAGAGAGTTTCGCCTTCCTGCTGGGCATTGTCCATAAATCTGGGCGGACAAACAACTGTGATGGCGGGCCCTGCCTGACTTCTAGCCAATATTTCTTGTTCACCGTCCATATAAAAAAAAACCAAAAAGAATTTCTTTGGCATAAATAATTAATGTGAGAGTGTAATTCTTAATTTCAGTTGGAGCATCTTCAACAAGGTTACAGATAATGCAGAGAGCTAGTTTTTTTTTTTTTTTTCAAATAAACCAACTCAAATGAGCTTGAAAATAAATTAGTAAGTCTACTTGACCTATGATTGAGCTTGTAATTTTCCAAATTGTATACATAACTTGAGTTTGGCAGACCAATGGTTTAAGACAAAATGAAATAAAAGAACCAAAACATAGGCACTGGGATTAGCAGCAATCCAATCTTCCAAGACAAAGAATTTGTGGTGCTTTTGCCGTTGTGCTTGAAAATGTCATGTATAACTTACTATTCCCAACGCGGGAGTGGTGCGGACAGCATGGCGCAGCTGCTTCAATTAATTAATCAGCCTAAAGCTACTCTAATGATGCCTTCGATATATATTTATGCTTTTAGATAAGTAGGGAAAGATTAAGTCTATACTTTCTTTTAATACTATTAGGGATATGTCCAAATTTTGTTTGAACCCAACTCTAGCGATCTTAAAACGCACTCCTCAATTTCTGTATGATACATTCAGGAT
The DNA here is from genome assembly GCF_047325235.1 of Durio zibethinus. NCBI lineage: Eukaryota > Viridiplantae > Streptophyta > Magnoliopsida > Malvales > Malvaceae > Durio > Durio zibethinus. Next base: position 9,051,174 of record NC_143182.1, on the reverse strand, counting down.
TTGATTTTTAGAGTGCTCTTTATTATTAGAAGGTAGATATCAATAACTAATCTCAAGTCATCCATCTATAAGATTTCCTTTTCTTCGATTGATTTTAAACAAAATTTTCTTCTGAGTATCTTATCTTTTTAACAATAGAACGAAACCTACCAAGTTGCATAAAACCAATCAGTCTCGCGCACTCATCTCATTTCCTACATTTGTTTATTTGCCTAGTATCACGGGTCTTGGCACCCTTAAAGATTAACATTTTTTTTTTCATATCTAGGGAGAATCCTGTTGCTTTGCCATGATAAAATCAGGTTCTCTATATATTTTAAAGCATAACCCTTTTTTTCAACATAGTTGGTTTGATCGAACGGATAAAGATTCTTGGATTGGATTGACATGCTTTAACAGAGAGATACACTTCCGGCTGGGCCTTGTTAAATTCATTGTCTGTGGCTATTGCCAATCTTTTTTCCAAGTTCCAGACAATTAGACACTCATCCTTTCTGGTAGAAAGTCACTAAAACCTTTTTGGTAGTCACTTTCAATATAAAATCGATATAGCAGACCGAAAGTGAACTGTCAACATCAAATCACAAACAATCTTAGGAATTTCAAAGAACCCTTTGTACAAGTGTGGGCTTGGAATTCGACACTGATCTAAAATCCCGGGGGTTACAGAAACAAAGTAGTGGTTAAAAGTTGAATTTGAAACAAATTGAAGAGGAGAGTTGTTGACCGATCCCATCCAGAGTCTTAAAACTTGTCTTTGTCGGTATCTGATGAGTTGGTCATTGGACCTGGTCGTGAAGCAACCTATCTAAGCAAAGGTCATGGTCAACTAGAACTCTTTGGTAAAAGACAAAAGATTTAGGTTTAAAAGATGTTAATAAGAGGAAAATTAAGAAATATATTCACAAGTTTGGTGACAACAGCAAATCTGATGCAAGCAGATTGGCTTATTTTATGAACTGAAGTTTGGTGGCTAATTACAGAGGAATGAGCTTTACCGATATCAAGTTACGGGCTAGATTGATATGAACTGTCACTCTTCTGGTTGAAGAAGTCAGCTAGTCATCGAGGTTTAGACTTTAAGACGTTAGAGGTGGTGATGGATAATGGGCTTGGTTGGGGGGTCTTTGGACAATAGGATTTAAAGTTGTTGAAGTTTCATGTCAGTTTTCGTAACTATTACTGAACTAGGAATCGTAACAAAGTATGAGTTTAAAGAGTATGACACATTAAGGTTCAAGATTCTAGAATTTTCTCTTGAACTAGCTCGTTATTGTAGATAAAAGGAAAATAGGCTTCAAATTCAGGTTGAATCGTTGGTTAGCTTTTATATACCAATTTAACTTTTTTTTTTCCCATTAAATGGATCATGCGTCCATGATTTCAGAGAACCAATCCTGGGTTTAGTTATAAGGAAGCGATTGGGAATTGCTATAATTTATGGGCCTAAATTTGGGTAATCTCAAGTACAAAAAAGATGCACCATCTCTTCGTTTTAACAGTCATTTATAGCAAGCAATATTTGCTCTGTTTTAAAACTGATTTGGATCTAATCATGGAACTCGAAAACAAACTCTGGCCACCCTTAACGTTTATTGGTCCTTTTCTTTGGCATTTCGTTGGCTGATTTTGCAGCTTTTCACAGAAAACAATGCCCCTGAACTACGGAAATCAGGATGACTACTTCAGCTTTTTGTGCGGACAACACTTCATTTTCAGGTGCCATTCCTTGATGAAGATTGATCAAGGATACAAGAATCACGATAAAAGATTTTAAGGGTCCATTAATTGTGTTCACGTACGTTCCTCCGTTCCTAATATTGTTATCAGATCCAAGCAACCAATTCCGTGTTTCTCTCTGTGATTAATAGCCCTTCCCTTACAGTTTTCCCCGATCAAGCAACCAAGTCCATGTTTTTCTCTTGCTGTCCATCTCTTTCTGATTTTTCTTCATCTTCTAGTGATGTATGGCCTTAACTTGGGTTTATGATGGCTGATGAAAACTGGATATAAACTTATAAGCCTTAAGCCGGATCAAGGATCTTTGTTGTTTACTTCGAATTAATTTGATTGATTTCCACTAGTCTACTCGGCCATTTTTAATAAACGGCTCCTCATCAAATTTCATAAGCCCATGTAGTATAAATCGTGGAGAAGAATCACAGATTGAACTTTCTAACTTGTTGTAGTTAAGTAAAGGATCCACTTATATCCATTTTTTATGGTTTAATTTTTGGGTTTATATTTGATGTATTGATAATATATATTTTATACACTTTTAATCAACTAAATATTATCAACTTACTAATGAAAATTTTTAAAAATTTAAAAGCCCTCAAAAGATAAATATCTTTAAATTTTATTTAAAAAAATTAATTAATGTTGTGATTTGATGAACGAAAAAAAAAAAAAAAGCAACATGATATGGAATTCATTTCCTTTATTACACTGGAGGAATTTGCAACAAAAAAGCTAGCAATAAAAGAGAAAAATATTGAATAAATTGAAAGGGAAGGAGATGATGAGATGGCAGGCTTGAGAGATCAGATTGAAGAGATTTCTCCGGTTGTCACTACTTGTGGAAAAATGGATGTTCTGATACATTCATACTTACTTTTTGGGTCGGGTACAACAATCCTCTGTTACGGGCTGGATATTAATGGGTCAAATGTTATTGGGCTTTAATGATGCGTTGTCCTATTTCATATTAATGTTGGGTTGTTTTACTGCATGTAAGGCCTGTGCTTTAGTAAGGCCTTTTATGTTGCTCAATTTTGTTTTTTCAGATGGAAAAGTAGCAAGCGGGTGTGTGCTATGTCTCTTGAGAATCTAGGATTTTAATTGTCAAGTCGTTAATCAGTACAAAAAAGAGAGCGATGATCATTCGGCTATGCAATTATGGAATCAATTCCTCTTCCCCTTTTCTTCTTCTTCTTCCTTGTTAATTTTTTTCCTCTCTAATTTATTTTTGTTTCTTCTATGATGACATATTTCTGTTAGACAAATTTTGGTTTGCATCATCTTCCATTAATGATTGTTTAAGGTCGAATGTGGTGGTCCTCCATCAAAAGTTGTTGAAGGTTAAATGTGGTGGTCGGAGTGGTGGCTAGTTGTGGTTGACATGGATCACATTGGTAGCTAAGGTGTTTTTGGGTTAAATTATTTAAATCAAAGCAAGATTTTCCCTTCACCTAATATTTATAGTTGTAATTATGACTTTGTATACTATTTCTGATTCAAAATATTCACTTTTACAAAGTTTAAACTCCCAAGTTTGAAGAGTCTATCAAAGTTCAAAAATAGATTTGAGTAAAATTAATTTAAAGATTTTAAGTTTTGATTAAGTTTTTTTAGAAAGTGAAAAAAAAAATTTACCTTTACCAAACTAAACAATTAAAATTTAAAGATATTTATTTTAAATGCTTTTAAATTTTTAAAATTTTTTATTAATAAAGTGATGACATTTAATTTATTAATAATTAATATATAAAATATATACACCGCCCGTGTATCAAATATAATCCTTTAATTTTTTTCAATGACCAAAATTGCAAAATCTCATCAATTCAGAACTTGTGAGATTGCTGAACCAGCAAGTTGTTCAGCTGTTGTGCCTCTTTACATATGGGAAGGCCAAGCAGGAGAGGGAAGAGATTGACCCTGGATCTTGATCTTTAATTGGAAGGGTAAGTTTTCCTTTTGTACTGCAGATGTCTGTTTTCTTGCTATAGATTTAACTTCTCTAGTCGTCAAGCAAAAGTAATCTTCGCAAATTGCAATAAATTGTAATTAGATCATTTCCCTCAATTAAATCGGTTTGGTCCCAATTAAATCTTGTAATAATAATCAATTGTTCAAGGATATCTTATATGTATAATTGTTGATGATGAAAATGAGGAACTCTTAGTTCTAGTAAAAGAAAATAGTTTGGTTGGAGCTCAGCCTTTGCAAGATATATAAATGACAGATGTGGGAGTCGACTCCAGTTAAATTCTTTAACGAACAAGCCAGAAAAGAGTGAGAGACTAATGAAGTGAAGTAGAGCATACAAGCAGGGATAATGAAATTAACACAATGTCTTCATTCTTCAATATAATTTTCACCTACAAGACACAAAAAATAATAAAATAAACTTGGCACAAAGCCAACGCAGAAGGAAACCAAACCTCTGAAATATCAGTTAAAAAAACCACATTGCAATTAGGGTTGTGCACTAGAATTTAAAACTGTGCTGGAATTTTGTCATGCTGATTTGGACTTTAGAGGTGATGATTCATGAATGTGCAGCTAAGCGTGCTAACCAGAGGCATAGCCCCACAAAAGCATTAGGGTATTGTTTACTGGAACTCTATGTGAAATGGTCACCAGAATATTCTCACAACTGCAAGAAAGCCAAATGCAATCAAGCATATAAATGTTGGTGGGTCTTGCTTGTTTCTGCACACTGAGAAAATGGGCCCTCCCCCTTCCTCATGAGTTTCGGGCTTCTTTGTTAGTTTCAGTTCTGCCATTTTTTTTTTTGCAATTGAATGAATTCAAATATAAAAGTTGCCCATGTGAATTTTTGTTAGCTTATGTTTTAATATTTGGGGCCACTGCCACATGCAAACTTGCAGAGGCAGAGCCTCACTTCAAAAACTATTAAACCCCCTCCATCAAATGACAAATCTTCCACTTGAAGAAACCCTAACACCATATATCTCATAAATTTTCTGAGTGTCTCTCAACAGACAGCTTCTTGTTTTGCTCACAACATCAAACTACAACACAAAGAAAATGCAAAATTCTTTTAAAAAAAAAAATCTCATTGAGAAACACGAGAAAGGAATATTGGAATGTATATTGGATACGGGAATGCAACTTTGTCAAAGCTATAACCCCTACAACAAGAAGCTGTTTCTATATGGGGTTTCAGGTTTTTCTTTTCTTCTCTTTTCCATTTTGCTTTGGACCCAACTCATGTGGGAAAAAACAAATTATAAGTAGATCGTCTAATAATAAAGGTAAAAATATGGTATACCTGCTACTTGATGAAAACTTAATGTAGTTACCCATAGGATTTAAAGTTGATCAAGTTAACAAGAGCGTATACTATTGATCATATAGACCTTGTTCCAAATCTTTAGACTAATCTCATTATCTCTGCGAATTGGAAATTGTTTAAACCGGAATCTATGTACAAACATGAAGAAAGAAAAAAGAAGAAAATCAAAGGCAATTGCCCAAAAAGAAATTAATGACAGACTTTCCTTAAAGAAGTTTGCACGATAACCAAATAGCAAGAAAATTCTTGATGTGCCAAAAGGAAACCAGAACAGCTAGTTTCTAATTTCTTTTGATGCTAGTTCAATATCTTCTTCATTCTAAACCACACAAGTACACTCAACTCAAACTTACAATATATATATTCGATTTATGACCTATGGCAAACACATTTGTAATGGTATGCACTATTGATTGGGTCATTTCCTTCGACTGGAACTTGCTCAGCTCTACAGTTGTACTTGCATCCTCTACATTCATTATAACTGCAGGTAGGCGCTGTGGATCCAATCATCAATCGCCTTGAATTTCTATTCATCTTTGCTTCATTGCTGCCCTGTTGCCTCCAAAATGTTTCAGTTAGAAAGTCTCCAATCATGAAAGAAGTAAAGCAAATAAAGGGATTTCGTAATGAGAAACGAAGCTAAACTTTCTAGTTTGTAGTAGTGCTTTTGAAATACCCTTACCTGCAAATGCGATGGAAGCGAATGAGAGACCCCTTGTTGGAAAGGTAGTATTACTTGAGTTCTAGATCCTGCAAAATTTGAACTTAAATGTGGCATGAAAACAAGACAAATACAACATTGTTTACGAAGCAAAATGGAAGAATATCCCAGTTTTATACATAGAACTATTAGAATTTTAGCATGTCAATTTAAAAAGCTATAATAATTAAAGCTTCCTTTCAGGCTTAGGAAATGCATTTCCTACATTAAAGCCTAGTCAGAAATCTACTAGGAGGATTAATAAAATTATAAAAAAAACACATGGAAAGATGGTTTGAAGGCAAGGAAAGGAACAGCTAGGGGCTGATTATGACCTTCTACTGCATGTGCTGCAAGGAAGAAGGTGAAGAGTAGTAGCAAAAGTAAGTAGCTTAGTTTAATGTTGACCATTCTTCCCTTTTGTATTGGAAGTAAATCAGAAGGTGATATATATGAAGGATAAATGAGACAGAAGGACAGAAGGAAAAAAAAAAAGAGAGAGAAAGAGAAAGAGTTGTGGTCAATCAATGACTATAAGAGATAGACCGGCAAATCTTTCAGTGACTCAGAGGTGCACAGTGCACACCTAAAAGAGGTCCCGAAACACCCAGGCCGATGTACTGTTTGTTGGAAGCTAACATGGGAACAGCAGATTGACTTTTGGAGTTACAAAAATGCCCATTGCCTTTTCTTGAGTTTTGTCCAAGGAGTGGTTAGATTACTTTGATTTTTTGGTGGGGGTAAAAGGGAAATTTGAAATGTGGAGGGAATCATTTACGTTTTGGACTACGACAGCATCTATTTGCAAATTTTTTTCACATGTTTTAAAATTATTTTTAAAATTTTTAAATTTTTGCTTAGATTATTAAAATTAAAAAGAAATCCAAAGATTCATATATTTTAATCAGGTATTCTATCTATTAAAATTAAAATTTTTATTTATCAATTTGTAAATAAATTTATAATAATTTGAAACAAATCATATTTTTTTTGTAATATTGTAACAATTTTTCAATATCTTAGATTTTTTCCTCAACTAAATTTATAAATTTTGTTGGAATTTCAAAATAAATAAATAAATAATTTTTTACTAAATTGAGATGATATTGATTAGATAAATTTTATTGAAAATTTTAACCTTTGAATCCTAAATGTAATTTTTTTAAATTTATGAGATATGAAAATAAATTTACTAGAGTTATATAATTTATCAAATTTTATATTTGATAAATTAAAAAATTTATTAGATATATATTTAAAAACTTTTAAAATTAAAATAAAAAAATAATTAAATAATTTCACTAATAATTAAAAAAAATGAGAACAAAAGTGGGATCCAAATAAAAGCACCATTAGATTACAGTTGTGAAATCATTTATATGCACTTAAGATGAATGGACGTACAATGAATGACCCACCAAAAGAAGCATCCAGGATTGGGAACTGCTCAAAGATCCAATATATAGTCCCTAGATGAATATTGTAGAAAGTATAAACTAATAGTCATAGAAAAGAATGATTGATTCTCTTACATTATTTGGTTAAGGGACCTCAAAGTCCTAAATCACAGAATTTCAGATTGAAATAAATATTCAGACATGGGGAATGATGAATTTTTTCAATGAATCCAGAATGAAATAAATATTCAGACATGGGGAATGATGAATTTTTTCTCCATCCCTCCCCCAAAGAAAGAAACTTATTTCACTTAAGATCTTTTTTCCCAAATTCCAAGCAGATAAACAAAATTTCCAGGCTTCAGCTCTAAATGACGTGTTGGCTAATCATCTCAGTTGCTAAGCGTGAACCATCAGCCATTGGTGGGACTGGAGTGAAGATAGACCGGATAATTTCAGATAAAATGATAAAAACATATATATTTATTTTTAAAAAATATATTTTATATTTATTCGTATGATATAATTAATATTTTATATGTATTGATATAATTAAGTATATAATATAATACGAATAATATATTTAATTTAATATTATTATATAAATATATATTTAACGTATTTAATATATTTATTTTTATATATTTATATTATATTTAAATTAATTAATTAATTATATTATATATAATATATATAATAAATCAATAGTATTCATATTTAATATTTAAATGTATTTTATAATTAATATTATATTTATATTTTAATAATTTATATTATTATATATGTCAAATATAATACGAAATGCAATAAAGAAAACAATGAATTATCATGTCAAATTGGAGCTAGGCCTGTGCTGCGCCTGCACTTTTTCCTCTCAACGGTACTTCTTCCACATCTCACACGTGTCTGTTTCCTCCCTCGCTTTTTTTTTTTGTCATGATAAGAATTTTTTATTTTTTATGTATTACTAATTTCTTGACCTGTCTTTTTCTCTGAGTCATTGGAACCTTGCTGTAATTTGAAAAGTAATTTAATAAAAAAATGTCGTAAGCATTAGGCCAAGATGAGGCGTAGTTTAACAAATGTATTCTTATCTTTTTGGGTTCTTCTTCTTGGCCCATAATTTCTATTTTAAGAGGCCTACCGGCAATCAGCTCCTTTAGGTGGAAAACTAAAAGAAAAAAAAAGAAAAACTAAGTCTAAAGTTTGACAAGAAGGTCTGGACTCTGGAGTCTATGGCTGGACCATGGATCTTGGAGGAAATCTAGAAACAATCCCAGTAGCTTGCAGCACTTTGGGTTTGGATCACCAGCCCATTCAGTGACGCTCACTCAAATATATATATATATATATATATATATCCCAAAATTGAGTTACAGCAAATTTATTCTTTTGTGCTTAGTCCAAATGATAAAGATGAAATTGCAAAAATCTTTTGATTCAAGATAATTCTACAAAATTACAATAATTCTTTTGATTTTTCTGTTGAATGGAAAATTTAACTATTATTATGTTGAATAACTTTTGCATCAATTTAGCCGTTGCATAGCAATTGGGAGTAATATTGTCTTTGATCAAAATTTTTATTAATTTTTTGTGATCTTTTCTTGCACTATGGAGAAAGGAACAACAATAGAGAGAAGGGGAAAAAAAAGTGAGGGAAGAAAAAAAATGAAAGAAGGAATTTGTTTTTTCTTTTTTCTTGTTTTTGTGTTTGGTAGGAAAAGGTGAAAAATAGAAAAAAAAAAAGAAAAGAAAAGAAAGAGAGAGATTAGAGGTAAAATTGTAAATAAAATATTTAATTTAATTAGAATGAGTGTTTTTCTCTCATTAATAATACATATAAAAACTAATCCATGTTATCTTTCTATTGATTTAGGTTACGTGGCATATTTACTATTTATTTTTTACTTCTCGAGAAATTGTTATAAAAAAATAAAATGTAAAAAAAAATATTAAATTGACTTAAAATAGATAATTACTTAAAATATAACACCAATTATAATATGATTAGCTTATATAAAATTAGAATTATGCATTTCATTATTTAAAAATTACATATTTTGTGTATAATAATCTTTTTAAAATAATTTTTATATCAAAACAAATTTTTTTAAAGCAAAAGACAACTAGCAAAAATATAAACCAAAATAAAATTTACAAATTTACAAATCATATAATGTAATGGAGCTCAACTTTGGTCTAATTAAATTTTATATATATATATATATATATATATATATTAAGTACCAGCTTGAACGTTTCTGTGATTTGGATTCTATTGCAAGTAGCCATCCGTTTGTGTTTGTAAAACAGTTGAGGCTTGGAAATTCCCGCGAATACCCGACTTTACAAGAATACCTAACCTTGCCGCTAACCCTTTCTCTCCCTTGGTTCCGCCAATTTCATTCACACCCAGAAAAAAACATGTCAATGCAGGCAAACAATCCCTTTCCTTTCCTTCCCATTCTCTTCCTTCTCAAAGAAAAGCAACCTCTTTCTCCCCTATATCATCACTCATCAACCATGCCATTACCAATCATCATCAACAAATTCTACGAACCTTATTAACTCACAAACTTCCGTTCATTACCTTCCTGTTTCAGCTCTTTTTCCCCCTTTTTTCTTTTCCATAACAACTGATGGAGTCTCAAGAACCAAAAGTTACCAGCTCCACTTCGATGCCTTTGATGTACTCGAACCGGATGATGTTGAAAACCATATTGGAAAGTAGCGATGGCGAGATGGGGTTGATTGGTAAGACAGTGGTGGTTGGAGGGTGGGTGAAATCTTCCAAGGAGGTGAAAAAGGACCCTGTGCCATCGCCACCTGCTGCAGCTGATGCTTTCCCCGTTTCTCAAAGGCCTAAGGACGTAACCTGTGTGGAAATTCTTCAATCTCGAATCCCGTTTTTCAGGACTATTATCAGGGTTTTGGGTGGTTCTGCTAGTTCCCCTGCTGTTCGAGAAAAGCTGGAGTCTTTGATTCCCAAACCACCTCCTCCTTCGACATTCTTTCTACAAATTAATGATGGCTCTTGCCTTTCAAGTCTTCAGGTACTCTCAAATCCTGTATTGTTTTTCCTGTTTCTAAAGAGATTGCTTGATTATGCAAATTCCTAATTGGTATTTGAAAATTCTCAGGTTGTGATAGATTCCGCTAAAGCTCCAGTGTCTGCAGGCCAGATTCTACCAACTGGAACATGTATATTAGCTGAAGGTGTTTTGGAAAAACCTTCAGCACATGGAAAACGAACAATTGAGCTTAAAGTAGAGAAAGTTCTTCATGTTGGGACAGTAGAGCAGGATAAGTATCCATTGTCAAGGAAAAGATTACCCCTTGATTCTTTAAGGGATTATGCCCATATTCGTCCTAGGACAACTACGGTATTCCGTGCATACATTGCTATTTGTTGGACATTCTGTCATAAGAAAAATAACTTAAAATTGAACCTAACATGCTCTATAATGACTATGTTGAACATTGCAGGTGGCATCTGTTACACGAATTCGCAGCACCCTAGACTTCGCAACCCACACATTCTTCCAGAACCATGGTTTTTTACTTGTGCAACTGCCGATCATAACGACTACAGACTCTGAAGGGTTCAGCGAAAAGTTTCTGGTTACAACTCTTCTAGGAAAGACAAGCAAGGAAGAGCCAGTCGGTGTTAGTGATGCTGATGGTGTTAGCCTTGAAACAGTTAAGGCTTCTATAAAGGACAAATCAAGTCTATTTGAACAACTCAAGAGAAGTGACAGCGATAAAGAATTACTTGCTGCTGCTCTTCAGGACCTGCGGAAAACAAATGAATTAGCGCGACAGATTGAAGCAAGAGAAAAATCCAAACCAGTAACTGCAGTGAAGCATGACTTAGTGAACTTCAATGAAGATTTCTTTGGTCGCCCGAGTTATTTAACTGTTTCTGGTCGCCTTCATCTGGAGAGCTATGCATGTTCTCTTGGTAACGTTTACTCATTTGGACCCAGATTTCGAGCTGATAAAACAGTGTCCGCCAAACATGCGGCTGAAATGTGGACGGTTGAGGTTGAAATGGCTTTTTCACAATTAGAGGTAAGACTTTGCATCTTCAAAGCTCTAGCGATCTTATGTAGTTTAATGGTCATGTTAGATAGATATTTCAATTGCATTGTCATTTAGCTCTTCTCCCAGTCCTTAGGTAGTTCAATTTATTCTTTATTTGTAGTATGCCAAATTACTTTTGCGCTTCTTTCATGGGAAAATGTTCAGTTTCCTCCAAACACTGGAATATTTCCCTTCCCTTTTTGGTGATGTAAATTTTGTGGTTTTCAGGCTTTACACATCATAAGGAGTTGAAAATATCTCGAAACAAAAAATATATATTTATTGCTCATTCAGCTTATACGTGAGAATTTATACATATTAAGATCTCATTGATAGCTTTGATTGGAGTTTCCAGGACGCCATGAAATATGCAGAGAACTATTTCAAATTTCTCTGCAGCTGGATATTGGATAACTGTTCAGAAGACATGAAGTTTCTCTCAAAAAGAGTTGACAAGACTGTTACTCATCATCTTGAATATTTGACATTATGTTCTTATGACAAGATTTCCTATAGAGAGGCAGTAGAAATTTTGAGAAAGGTAAACCTGTACAACATGTACTTCCTATATTTATGCCCAGCCAACATATCAACCATATCTTTAGCAACTTCTGTCCGCAAAAGTTTTGATTTCATTCTTCAACACCAGGTCACAGATAAGGCTTTTGAAACACAACTTCGGTGGGGCGTCCCTTTAACAGCTGAACATCTAAGGTATGTATAATGTAGCTATTAATCTAGAAGTATGAAATGCAACTGTTCTTACTATCCGTTTTACTCCATGGCAGCTACTTGGCTGATGATCACTATAAGAAGCCTGTAATTATTTATGATTATCCAAAAGCAGTTAAGCCATTTTATGTACGCTTGAATGATGATGAAAAAACAGTTGCAGCATTTGAGATGGTTGTACCCAAGGTAAGTCTAAATGTCTCTTATGAGGTGAAGAACATCTAAAACAAATATCTTCTGGCACCAAAAAAGGTGTGGGGGTTTAGAATGGTTATAAAGCTGGATAAGTTGTATGCAGATTGGAACCTTGATTACAGGCAGCCAAAATGAAGAGCGCTTTGACATGCTAAATACAAGGTAATGCCATCCATATTCTACTGTTTCATTACACCCTATTTTGTAGTCTACCGCAAATGATTTGCAAATTAACGTTGGGTAATTTTGGATTTAAATGAAATTGGTGACAGTGCAAAGCACTAACTAGTTTGCATGATTATTAGCAAATTAAAGTTACAAAAGCCAGAATTATTGGTTAAATGGGCTTTAGTGCTCTAACTTGAGAGTTTCCAGTAAGTAATGGTCATGAGAATTAGTTAAGTTTTTGGCTGTTGATCTGGTGCTATTACTTGTAGCTTTTAGCTTTGTCTTTGTGATACTTTTAGTCATTCACAGGAAATACTTTGAAAGTTGATAATGTTTTTATTGCAAAGAAAGAACTAATAATATCAGAAGAAATATTGCTGAAACTGAAAAACATATAGACCCTGTTGCTGCGAATATCCCACCTCTTCCAAACCGAGTTTCTGTACATTTTAATTTTGGTTTATTCATGTGGAATTAACTATTCTCAATATTTCCTCATTGATCATTGTCTGCTGTGGTTTTCTGATTACAGGATCAAGGAATTTGACTTGTCAAGAGATCAGTATGAATGGTACCTAGATCTTCGCAGGCATGGAACAGTCCAGCACTCTGGATTCAGCCTGCAGTTCGACCTGATGGTTCTCCTTACCACTGGCCTCACTGATGTCAGAGATGTGATTCCTTTTCCCCGTAGTCATGGCAAAGCCAACAACTAAGAGGGTGTCTTGCCGAAGTACATAAAAATAGATATATCAAGTTTCAACTTGCTTGTGTTTCAAATGAAGAGAAACTTGTGTAAATAGATGTACTTAATGCAACATACGAGAAATATCTTACTCTTATAGTTAGAGATTATTCTTGTTTATACCAAGTGCACAAAAATGAAAATAAACTGTGGAATTTATTAAAGGAAAAGAAACTAACACAGGCTTGCAAATCCTTTGAGCAAACTTATTTTGGGACAACGCTCTAGGATTTCAAAATCTATGCATGAACTATCACCACTGTTCCCTCCAATGAGTTACCATTGTTTGAATCAAGTGGGAAGAAAAATGGATAAAGCTCATACCAAACATAACAGCTACTGTATAGGACCTGACATCCCTTCCTGTTGTTACAAAAGTTTGGGAAATTTCCAACAGCAATTGCTAGGCATTGAGCACAATCTATCGGAGATAGGCCCTTGTGCACTGCACCAATGCATAAAGGGTCACAAATGGTAACAATTTGGTTTTACTTTTCCCAAGCCCTTCATTCTTTGGTATGACAGCTTCTGATCGAATTTTATCCGTCAGAGCTCCAAGTTTCTTTGTTAAAACTTTGAGGATCTGTGACATTTTCAACATTAAAGTAGAATATACCAACCGATGTGTTAACGTCTCCAACAAAATTCTCTTAGCTATACCGTAGAAAGCAATAGTCGTACCAAATCCTTGCATCAGTTTGATTTGGAAAGTCTTGGCGGATTTGCCTTGCTGCATCTTGTATGCAACTACTCTTTACTGCTAACATCTCCTCTGCATTGAGCAAGACCATAGAGTTTGTCAGGGTCTCTTCCAGAGGAAGTTGCAATATAACCAGTTAAGGAAGATTTAGAGACCATTTCAGCTAATAAGCGATCAATGTTTACAGCTATCTGACTACTGTTATTTATGTTGGTGTTTTCATTTCAAAAATTCCCCAAAGGATCAGCCCTGAAACTGCTCAGAATTAGAAACAATGACAGAAGAAGAATGTATAATAAATCCATGACTATTTTCTTGCAAACTTGAAGCTACCCTTGTGTTCAGGCTTATTAATGGCCCTCCGGATTGGCGATGATGTAGAAGTGGGAAGTCAGAGAGGCAGACATCCTGGACTCCCTGTATTTCAACCACCGAAATAAGTGCAAAACATGGGCCATGGTTTCTAGAAAGTCTTCCCATTTTATCTTTCTTTTTTTTCATTTTTTCCCAATAGATTTATCAAAATGATTGTTTAATGTCCATTGACGAAGTATGCTCAGCAACCAAATAATGAAGCTTCATGGGCTAATAATAATCTCTAGGCTTCATGAAATAAAAGTAGGAATCCAATCGGTTTCCACTACGCAGAAGATATTTCACAGCCTGTGCGGCAGATGCCTCTTTGCTCCTTTCTTGTGAACCATTTTGGCATGGACATTCTCAGCACTTCTGATGTTATGGAAAGAGGTTATTTGTCATCAATATGGGGTAACATACACACACATACATACATACATACATACATACATATATACATACATACATATATATATAGAGAGAGAGATGTCATAACGGTTTTGAGACCTCCAGACGTAATGTGTTTTAAAATCGAGAAAAATAAAAGGGAGTCGTCATCGATCTTTGTTAGGGTGTGATTGACCACCCAAAAGTTTATCTTTTTAATAAAATTATAAAAACGGGTTTAAAGTTTATCAAAAAGATAAATTTTGATCTACGAAAAATTAGATTAGGTTCGGGAGTCGATTACGTGTGGGAAAAGATTAGCACCCCCACAACGCCCATAAATTGGTACCATTTAATTATGCGCTATTTTCGGTGTTGGATAAAAATGGTTGTGACTTAAAATTTAATACTAATTCCCTTCGTTTTAAAAAATATTTTTGCTAAAATTTTTATTTAGAAATATTGAGAAAATATTTAAATTAAAGAATTATCTTAAAATTCTTCAACATTTAGGTAGAATTTAAAATAACTCTTTTTACTTAAGATTTAACACAACAATCCTTAAAATGAAATAACACTCTTTATAGAAAATTATTGGTGACTCTTCAACATCTAGGTAGAGTACCAAGAATTATTTCTTTCGGAATGTTATTTTTTTTATTTTGTAATATCATAATTTAAAAAAATATATTATTTTTTTTATTATAAAATATTTTATCACCAAGTAGTAAATAAAAATTAAAGACAGAATAGTGCAAATAATTACTGATAATAACATGCTAACGTATGTATGCCAATGAATGTTATGTAAGATGAGATGCAATTTAAAAGTTGGATTCTTAAGTATAATGAGGCCACCCCGACTCTCCAACATCTAAGCAGAGCTTAGGTACGACTGTTTATATTTAAGATCGTAATTTACTATTATACTTTTTATTCATTAATCTTATTATCGATGCGAATTACGAAATCGTATGAAAAGGCTTAACGAAGTAAAGTTTCCTAAATACCCCATCATCTAGGCGGCATTCGGAAATAAATTACTTCAAATGAGATTTTCACACATGTCTTTAAGATTTTTAGAAAGTTTTGAGTAAGGGCTTGAGTAGAGGTTTTAAAGGTTTGGTTTTAAGGTTTAAAGGGTTTTAAGACTTGAATTTTATGATATGGAAGGTTTAGGGTTTTGATTTTAGAGTTTGGAGATTTTAGGGCTTGGGTTTTGTGGTTTGGGGTTTTGATTTAAGGGTTTGGATTTAAGGGATTTTAGATTTTTAGGGGTTTCAAATTTTGGATTTTAGGAGATTTTGGATTTTAAGGGGTTTTAGAAACCTAAGATTTTGAAAATTAAAAAATAGTGTTTAAGATTTTATTTTTAAGAAAATACGAACATCTCTAAAAATCTCCAACCTCTAGGCGGATTTTCGAAGCAAGTTAGATTTTAGTGATTTTTGAAAATTAATTAAAAATTTCTTATATATATTTTCAAAATTTATTAATAATAATTCTCCAACATCTAGACGAAATTATTTCTTTTGAAAAATATTTTTTATTTCCTTTAATATCTAGGCAGAAAAAATAATAATAATAATAATAATAATTATTTTTTGAACATTTTTAATATATATTTTTAATCGTTTTCATTTTTATTATTAAAACAATGAGATGTTTATTTAACAAATTTAAAAATTTATTATGCAAGAATAAATGAAAAAAAAACTCAAAATAATAAAAATAATAATATAAAAAAATTCAAAAAAAAATTTTTTTTTACCTAAATCGGATCGGTCAACAGTCTGGTTAATGCTAGTTTGGATAGGACTGATCGGTTCTGGGTTCAGTCAACGGTTCAAGCTAGCGGTCTACGGTTCGATCCGAGTCAAACCAATTCAATTGGACCAATCAGTAGTTATTGGAAGAGCGGGTCACGGGTCGGGTTGTGCGGATCCCAGGTCGAATCCGGGTCAATGCGCGAATCCTCATTGGCCTAAAACGACGCCGTTTTGCTCCTTAGTCTTTTATATATAACTAAAAAAAAAATTTTATTCATTATGTTTTTGTTTTAGAAAAAAAAAAAAGAGAGCTCTGAGGAGAGCTCCAGAGCTCTCTCACCGTCCGATCACCGGACCACCGTCTGTAGTCATCTGGGTCACCGTTGGCGGTCACTGCCGACAGTCGTCGATGATCGAAAAATACCAAAATACTCTTAAAAGCGCTTTTCAATGAGCTCTTCCTAGATCTGACCTTCTTTTTGTCGAAAATAGCCCCGATCATCGTAGATCGGAGCCCAAAGTTTCTGTTTCCCTTTTTTTCTTTTTCCTTTTTTTGTTTTGTTTTGTTGAAACAAGACTGACATATATATTTTTTTTTACTTTCGCAGGTAGCTTTGGCGCTAGGTTCCTCCCTACGAGGAAAACTGTTTGTCTTTATATTTTTGTTTCTGTTTTTGCGTTTCTATTTGGGTATGGGTTTGGTGTGGTGTTTGGGGTTGTTGAAGGAAGAGGCTTGGAGGTTTCGAGGGTCTATTCAAAGGCTTTTCATGAAGGGTCTGCTCCTTGTCTGATAGTTTTCAAAAATTGGGGGTCCGACCGAGCCAAAGGAAAAAAATTAAGAGTTTTTAAAGAGTTCAAAAGGGTAACGGGTGGTGGTTGTAGGGTGGTTGTAGGCTGGTGAGCATGGGTAACTAGTGGTGGCTGCAGGGTGGCTGGTGCCAGGCATCAGCCGCTCTACTTTCTGCCATTTTTTGTTTTTGTTTCTTTATTTTTTTTATTTGTTTTATTTGTTTTATTTTTTTATTTTTTTATAAAATTAATAATTTTTTAAAAAAATATTATTATTATTATTATTATTATTATTATTATTATTATTATTATTATTAATAGTAGACCCGGATAAAATCGATGTCTACAGTTACCCCTTTTTGCACATTACTGAGAATCAAGAATAGGGCAAAGATAAAGACAATGATTTTGTTCGAAAGTAAGTCATGAATTTTTTTTTACAGGTCAGGTCAAGTGATAAAGAAAACGATATCGTGTGTTGAAAAGTAAAGAATCGATTAAAGCAACACCGAAAGTCAAATAATAAAAAAAGTGATCAGGACAACACTGCGAGTCAAGGAATACCAAGATCAAGATTGAACTTAGATTGAATCACAAGTCATAAACAAAGAGACCGGGATTAAACCACTAGTAAGAAAAATACTAAAGATCAAGATTAAATCGTGAATCAGAGAATAAAGAGATCGATATTAAATCACGAGTCAAAAAATAACAACAATCGAGATTAAACTATGATTTTAAATTAAAGAGATCGGGATTGAACCGTAAATCGAAGAATAAAAAGATCCAGCTTAAATAACGAATCAGAAGATAACAACAACAATCGAGATTAAACTGTGATTTTAAATTAAAGAGATCGAGATTGAATCACGAATCAGAGAATAAAAAGATCGGGATTAAACCACGAGTCAGAAAGATAACAATAACAATCGAGATTAAACTGTGATTTTAAATTAAAGAGATCGATATTGAAGCACGAATCATAGAATAAAGATATCGAGATTAAACTGCGAGTCAAAAAATAACAATAATCGAGATTAAACTGTGATTTTAAATTAAAGAGTTCGGGATTGAACCGCGAATCGAAGAATAAAGAGATCGAGATTAAACCGTGAGTTAAAAAATAACAACAATCGAGATTAAATTACAATTTTAAAATAAAAAGATTGGGATTGAACCACGAATCGAAAAATAAAAAGATCGAAATTAAATCGCGAGTCAGAAAATGACATTAACTTGGATTGAATCACAAGTCAAAAAATAAAAAAACCGAGAATAAATCACGAGTTAGAAGCTAACAACAATCGAGATTAAACTGTGACTTTGAATTAAAGAGATCGGGATTGAATCGCGCATCGAAGAATAAAAAGATCAGGATTAAACTGCGAGTCAGACGATAACGACAATCGAGATTAAACTGTGATTTTAAATTAAAGAGATCGAGATTGAACCACCAATCAAAGAATAAAGAGAACGAGATTAAATCACGAGTAAAAAAATGACGTTAACTTTGATTGAATCACAAGTCAGAAAATAAAAAGACTGAGAATAATCCACGAGTCAGAGGCTAACAACAATCGAGATTAAATTGTGACTTTGAATTAAAGAGATCGAGATTAAACCGCGAATCGAAGAATAAAAAGATCGAGATTAAACAGCGAGTCAGAGGATAATGATAATCGAGATTAAACTATGATTTTAAATTAAAAAAATCAGGATTGAATCGTAAATCAGAGAATAAAGAGACCGGGATTAAACTGCGAGACGTTAACTTGGATTGAATCACAAGTCAAAAAATAAAAAGATCGAGAATAAACCATGAGTCAGAGGCTAATAACAATCGAGATTAAACTGTGACTTTGAATTAAAGATATCAGGATTGAATCGTGAATCGAAGAATAAAAAGATCGAGATTAAACTGTGAGTCAAAGGATAACGACAATCGAGATTAAATGTAATTTTAAATTAAAGAGATCAGGATTGAACCACGAATCGAAGAATAAAAAGACCAGGATTAAACCGTGAGTCAAAAAATGATGTTAACTTGGATTGAATCACAAGTCAGAAAATAAAAAAATCGAGAAGTAACCACGAGTCAGAGGCTAACAACAATCGAGATTAAACTGCGATTTTGAATTAAAGAGATCGAGATTGAACCGTGAATCAGAAAATAAAAAGATCAAGATTAAATCGCGAGTCAGAAGATAACAACAATCGAGATTAAACTACGATTTTAAATTAAAGAGATCTAGATTGAACCACGAATCATAGAATAAAGAGATCGAGATTAAACTGTGAGTCAAAAAATGACGTTAACTTGGATTGAATCACAAGTCAAAAAATAAAAAGATTGAGAATAAACCACGAGTTAAAGTCTATCAACAATCGAGATTAAACGGTGACTTTGAATTAAAAAGATCGGGATTGAACCGCGAGTCAGAAAATAACAACTTGGATTGAACTACAAGTTAGAAAGATAAAAGAGACTGCGATTAAATCACAAGTCAGAAAAATAATAAAATGATCGGGATTAAACCACGAGCCAAATATTGACGATAACTGGATTGAACCGTAAGTTAAAAAGATAAAAGAGACTAAGATTAAACCGCAAGTCAGAAAAACTATAGAAATGATTAGGATTATACTACGAGTCAAAGATTAATAACGATTGGGATTAAATCTCAAGTCAAAAAAATAAAGAATCGATCGAGAAAACACTGCGAATCGAATTTATGCCTGGAGGTTTTAGAAGTCATGCCTGGAGGTCTTAGGAATCATGTCCGGAGGTCTTATAAAATCAACTGGGATAACACCGTCAATCAAAAAAATAATGAATAGATCGGGATAACACCGCGAATCAAAATTATGTCCGGAGGTCTTATAAATCAAAATCTTTGAATGTTTCTCTTAATCAGAGACAATGAAACTTTAAAAATTTAAAAATCTTTTATTTAAAAGTCTTGAAAGTTGTGCGTAGAGGTTTTAGAGATTATGTCCGGAGGTCTTGAAAGCTATGCTCGGAGGTCTTATAAAATCAACTGTGATAACACCGTTAGTCAAAAAAATAATGAATCGATCTGGATAACACCGTGAATCGAAATTATGTCCGAAAGTCTTACAGAATCGACTGGGATAACACCACAAGTCGAAAGATAAAGAATCGATCAGGATAATATAGTGAATCGAAATTATACCTGGAGGTCTTAAAAATCATGCTCAGAGGTCTTACAGAATCATGCCCGAAGGTCTTACAGAATCGATTGGGATAACACTACAAATCAAAAGATAAAAAATCGATCGGGATAACACCACGAATCAAATTTATGCCCAGAGGTCTTATAGAATCTCAAAATCTTTGAATTCTCTTTATTATCGGATGCAATGAAACTTTAAAAATTTGAAAATATTTTAAAACATGGTTTTCACTTGATCAGAGATTTTTTAGACTCTAAAAGTCTTTTTTGAAAAAGGTTCCCTCTAAACAAAGGCTTTGAAATCTTGATTGAAATTGGTTCCTCTTAAACAGAGGCTTTGAAATCTTGATTGAGAACGATTCATCTTAAATAGAGACTTTAAAACTTTAAAAACATGCCCATTTTCTTTTTTTTTTTTTAATACTTACAAAGTTGATAAATACAAACATGATACAAATGTCTATTCTCATCAAATGATGCTATTGAAAATGTCAATGCAAATGTCAATGCCAACGTAAGAATACAAATGCTTGATACATTTGACTTTTTCACAATGCAAATGACAATGTCCTTTTCATGTAGATGCCTCTACAAATACATTTTCTTAAGATGCAGATGCCATGATGCAAATACAAATTCTTCTTATGGTATGAATGCAAATGTCTTATACAAATGCCAATGTAAGTGATGTAAATATGAATGTATTTCTTGTGATGCAGATGCAAGCGATGTAAATGCAAAGACTCTTCTTGCCCTCTATTTTTAAAAAAATTTTTGTTTAAATTTTCATTGTTTCATTTTCACCCAAAAAATGATTTCAGTATTATGTACAAAATACTCAAATAATCTCTGAAAATTTTTAAAGTGATCAAAAATTATCCCACATAAAGTATCTTTGTAATTGAATGAAAAATTTTAAAACTTAAGACTTTTGAATCTCTTAAAAATTAATGATTACTATTTGGAAGGCTCATGGGTGAGATAATTGACAATTCAATTTTTTTCATTGGTGGCATATCTCATGTAAAGCTCGACAACAGTTGCAAGGATTTCTCTTGGGCTTACAAAAGATATAATTTTCTTAAAATACTTATTTTATTGAAAACGTGATATTTCAATATGAGTCAAAACTAGCCATTACTTTTCAAATAAGATTTGAGAAGAAAATAAAGCTGACATTTTTTTTTTTAAAAAAAGATCTTTAATGGGTACTGGTCCTTTAAAAGGCTTTATATCAAGACCTTTTATTTCGAATAGAACCTTGAAACTCTGAAATTCATTATGAGGCCTCAAAAATGACTTTAGCTCTAAACTGCCCTTTTGGAGTTTTCGCCTTAGAGCTATATTTTTTCATCAATGGAAAATTCAACAAGTATATACAAATTCAAGGATATTACTCTTTAATCCAAGTATCCACATTTGATCAAAATAGGCTTTTCAGGGTGTGTAATGTAGGCTAAGGTTAAAGGTTCTGACAAAAAGGATACATAGGCTCAAAATATGTTATTCAGGGTGATTAGGCTAAGGATCCTAGTGAGTATTCTCTGATTTTCTTCTTTTGCCCTTTTTTTAAAAAATATTTGGCTTTAATTTCAGCAACTTTACTCACTTTTTTTTTTTGCCTTCAATTTTCATTTTTAAGGTACATATTTTTTTTTTAATTTGATTTTTTTTAATTCTAATTGAAGCTTTAGATTCTTATCTCTAAGGTTTCTTTGTTTTGCCTTAGAAATACTTAACTTCATCTTTAGCTATTCACTTTCTTGAATCTTGAAATTTCAATTGAAGCCTTGTTTACTTTTTACCCCAGACTTTCACCTCTGAAGGGCATGTTAGATGCTTTCAATTATCAAATACTTTTGTATCCTAATTTTGCCTCTTAATGTAGAAAATGATCATTGACTAGGGTGCATTTTAGAACAAAAAATTTAATAGGCTCAAATGGGTAGCAAATGGATAATTTTTATATATGAGAAGGATAGAAAAAGATGATCATTCATCATTTCAAACATGACCATTTGGTTGGAAGAGCAAATCATTGAAGATGTCTCTTTTTTATTTTTTTATCTTTTTTTGTGATGCCACATTTTTTTTTTTACTCAAGGTTTTAATGGCGATCAAGTCATATAGGATTGATCGTATAGTTCAGAAAGGCTCTTTAGGCTCCAAAAATTTTAGCATTTTTTTGGTGAAAAAAAGAGAAAATGTATAAAGGTATAAAATAAATTGTCTTAGGTAGAAAGAGATTCTCTTTTTTTTTTTTAATGTGCCTTAAGATATGGAACAAAGGGTATTTAAGAAAAAGGCTCAAGCATTTTTGTATCTATAGTCATAGCAAAATTTTGACACACATGAAATTATTAATTGAAAAATTTTAAAAAGTATCTGATTTTTGAAATTCAAAATAAACTTCCAAAATTAATCTCTTTTATTCTTTGCCCAAGAAAAGATTCTCGATCCTTTAAGGTCTAAACTTAAACTCACATTCCTTGAAAGGTTATGGTTGATGAGTCCAATCATTTAAGTTATTAGGGACATAAAAGTATTTGAAAAGGTATGGAGGTATTTGATGAGCTTTTTTCTAATAGTAATCACCATTTCCTTTAAGAATCCTTCCATCTTTTATTGCAAAATAAAACTTCATTTTTTATTTTTTTTTATTTTTATTTTTTGAAATCTTAAAAGTTACTTATGTGGGACTTTTTATTCAAAAAAATACATAAAGAGAAAATTTCATGAAAAAGATCCAAAGTATTCAATTTTTTTAAAATAAGTTAGATAACTCCTAAAGACACAATGCACATGTCATACATACATAGTAAAAAAAAAAAAAAAAAAACCATCCTATCCTGATTTTTAAAACTTGACACCTCCCTCTTCATCTCAACTTCTCATATTTAACAATTGGATAGAGTCAACAACTTTCATTGTTCTATTACCTCTGAAGTCAAAATGCCATTATTGATAAGATCTTCAACATTTTCTTTTAACTATCTGTATTTTTTAGTTGAGTGACCAATTACCCCCATATGATAATCACACTTGTCATTAGGATCATAACCCCTTACTGATGGATTTGGGGTTATTTTTAGAGGTAGAGGAGTAAGATATCGACCTTCTATTAGCAAAAGTAAAAAGTGAGAAATAGGGATGAACAATTTCTCTTGATCATTTCTTGGTCTCTTTCGATTCTTTATTGGTCGGGTGGTAGATTCAAATGTAGGAACAAGATCATGAATGACCATTTGAGGATAGAAATTTGCTTGAAAGCTCAAATGTTGGCTTGGTTGACAAAGATATAGGTTTTGAGAGATATGGCTTATGACAGGGTGATGAGGTTGATAAACAGGATAAAGATTATACGGGATAAAACTATTAGGTAGATGCCTCTCCATTGTCATTGCTTGTACCTTTTTTTATTCTTTTTTTATGTACTTTTCTCTTCAATATCTGTCACCTCTTTTAACTTACCTGTCACTTTTGATTACATTTTCTATAATTTCACCAAAAATCACCATGTCCAAAAAGTTTTTAGAGACATTTCCAATCATTATTCTTCAAAAGTTCGATGAAGACATATTCACAACCATTATTATTATATTTTTTACAGGGACTTTTAGACATCCAATTATTAAAAGTGGACAGAGGCATCAATTCATAAAAATTTAGGCCAAAAGAAGTTTTCATTCATTCCCAAAAGTACCAAGTTTACACATCACGAACTATTCTAGGGCTGAGGCCAAAAAGTGCTAGACCTATTCTTGCTCCCTCTTGTTTCGCCTAAGAAATCCAAAAATAATTGACTATAATTACTGGGGAGGACAACCATTTACTTTAAAAGCTTTTTATTCATCATCTTGACCAATTTTACTGTTGCCTGTAGCACCGCCTACCATTTCGACATGGATCAAAGAAAGGTTCTCGTGAATAACTAGCTTTATCTCGACATCAAAACTCATATATCTGACTTTCATCAATCCCTACACCCTATGTTTCAAAGCTGTACAGTTTTTTAAAGAATGACCTACAACACCAAAATGGTATTCACATTAGGAATTTGGGTCATACCATTTAGGAAAAGGTGGTTTATGAGGTTCAATAGGGATAGGGGCAATGAGGTAGTTCTCTAGGAGCAATGGGAATAACTCTGTGTAGGACATAGGTATTAGATCAATAGGGACTTTTCTTTTGGTGTTACCAGAGTTTTTCTGTCTTATGGTTGGTTTGCTTTGTTGAAAAGGTACCGATATAGTTAGTCTAGAGGTGAATTGAGAAACTATGGATTGAAGATTGGGCTGATAAAATGGTGATTAGATAGCATACTGAACAAGTGATTCTGAAATGTGAGGTGGGGGACGTAGATTCAAGTGTGGAATTTTTTAAGGTCGCATGATATTTGGGAGCCTAATCCTAGGTGCTTGGAAAAGAGGTTGGAAGTAGTCATAAGAAGGATTTGGGTACAGGTTATGACTCAAAATAGTTGGTGATGGTTGGTTGAAGGCAAGCGATTTTGATTTAGAAATCAAACTTTTGAGCTCAGCCATCTGTTTGTCTAGTTCACCCATTCCTTTCTTGAGTTCGTTCAAACTTCGATCACTGTTTAAATCACCCAATGCTTTAGTTTATTCTGGAAAAATGCTAAGACTAACAGGAACCGATTAATCTTGACTCGATAAAATTGAAAGTGACAATGATCTTTGAGAAGGAACAAACTCAACTCCACCACTACTTTTAACCATTTCTATCAATTGAGCCATTTGTCGTTTCATCTCTCGAAGCTTAAGTCATAATTCCTCTTGATTCAACTCCAAAGCACTAATCCTTGTTTTCAATTGATCTCTCATTTTTGCCATTCTAATTTCTATCAAGACAAATATTTTATTCCAGACCTTAGACCAAAAATCTAAACTATTACCCTTATTGAATGGATATCACAAAAACAAAGACACACAAAGTATGTTTATGAACACATGAATATGATGGGTAAAGAATGTCATGAAATGCATATATGCCTATGACAATGAATTTTTATATGTACAAGGACCCAAATAAAAATTTTCATCAACCATGAATGTTTATGTAAGGAATATAATGTTATACTATAGGGATTATGGGATATGAAATACAACGTATGTTCCATACGACCCTATTATTCATAAATCTATATGTATGAAATGTTATGACATACTTACATGAATGATGAGATATGTATGTATGAAATGCAATGTATGTGTTGTGCTGGCGTAATAAGGTAAACACTACCTTAATATACGTAATGAGATAAAATGCATGCACTACTTATCAAGAAGTGCATGGGATGCATGTGCATGAAGTAAAATGCATGTGCTACCTATTGATATGGATGGGATGGAATGCACGTATTATTCTATTATGATGCGTATGGGATGAGATACATGTATTATTTATTACGATGTATGAAATGCGAAAAATGAAATAAAATACAAAATTTTTTTATTTTGAGAAGGAAAAACGAAATAAATAAGGCTTGAAAATTAGCCTTTATTCAACCAATAAACAAAGAATTTTAAAAAAAATCCTTAATCTTTGAAAATATTTTTTTACCCTTTTTTTTTAATTGATTGGCCTAAAATAAATACCACATATTCAAATATAATGCACACAATCAAAGAATATATATATATATAAAATAAAAGGACTCAAGAATTTAAAACAAACAAGTAAGAGAAATAATATAATAACCATACAACAAAATAATATAACGTATAATATCCTAATTTTTGATAATTTTTTAAAAGGTGGCATGGCTCTATCCTAGGCAAGCTTCCTATGGCTCATGATATGTTAGGTTAGGATTTGTATGTCTAAAGGTTCCCAGACTATTCCTCACATCATCGCCTATTATAGACTAGTAAGGTTCTCCGATCCTCGCCCATTATGGGTTATTAACGGAAAGAGTTCAATCTGAGTGAAAGTATTTTGTTAGCAAATATGAAAATTATCACCTCACGAGAACATAGCTACTTCACTTCTTCCTAAAAAGGATAGAGCCCCGAGTATAGAGCTCATGCATGCGAGTGAATATGCAAAATGTGTGCAAAGTAATGTATTAATCAAAATAACATGAATAAATCATAACCAAAAACAAAATCAAAATGAAGTAATAACTAACACATAATTTATTTTATTTATTAACACGAATGTTTTCAAAAAATAAAATAAAAGAAATTAAATTAAATATAAAATAAAATCAATTAAATCCAACCATTGTCAATAGTGCATAATTAAAATTTTAGCCTGACTCTCAAACAAATCCCCAACGGAGTCACCAAGCTGTCATAACGATTTTGAGATCGTCAGACGTAATGTATTTTAAAATCGAGAAAAATAAAAGAAAGTCGCCACCAATCTTTGTTAGGGTGTGATTGGCCACCAAAAAATTTATCTTTTTAATAAAATTATAAAAACAGGTTTAAAGTTTGTCAAAAAGATAAATTTTGATCTATGAAAAATCAGGTTGGATTCGAGAGTCGGTTACGTGTGGGGAAGGATTAACACCCCTACAACGTCCATAAATTGGTACCATTTAATTATGCACTATTTTCGGTGTTGAATAAAAATGGTTTTGACTTGAAATTTAATACTAATTCCCTTCGTTTTAAAAAATATTTTTACTAAAATTTTTATTTAGAAATATTGAAAAAATCTTTAAGTTAAAAAATTATCTTAAAATTTTTCAATATCTAGGTAGAATTTAAAATAACTCTTTTTGCTTAAGATTTAATACAACAATCCTTAAAATGAAATAATACTTTTTATAGAAAATTGTTGGTGACTCTCCAACATCTAGGCAGAGTACCAAGAATTATTTCTTTCTGAATGTTATTTTTTTTATTTTGTAATATCATAATTTTTTTTAAAAAAAGTATTATTCTTTTTTTATTATAAAATATTTTATCACCAAGTAGTAAATAAAAATTAAAGACAGAATAGTGTAAATAATTACTGATAATAAAATGCTAACGTATGTATGCCAATGAATGTTATGTAGGATAAGATGCAATTTAAAGTTGGATTCTTAAGTATAATGAGGTCACCCCGATTCTCCAACATCTAGGCAAAGCTTAGGTACGACTGTTTATATTTAAGATCGTAATTTACTATTATACTTTTTATTCATTAATCTTATTATCAATGCGAATTACGAAATCGCGTGAAAAGATTTAACGAAGTAAAGTTTCCTAAATACCCCATCATGTAGGCGACATTCGAGAATAAATTACTTCAAATGAGATTTTCACACGTGTCTTTAAGATTTTCAGAAGGTTTTGAGTAAGGGCTTAAGTAGAGGTTTTAAAGGTTTGATTTTAAGGTTTGAGGGTTTTAAGGCTTGAATTTTAGGATATGGAAGGTTTAGGGTTTTGATTTTAGAGTTTGAAGATTTTAGGGTTTGGGTTTTGTAGTTTAGGGTTTTGATTTAAGGGTTTGGATCTTAGGGATTTTGGTTTTTAGGGTTTGAATTTTAGAGGTTTCGGATTTTAGGGGTTTGGATTTAAGGGATTTTAGATTTTTAGGGGTTTCGAATTTTGGATTTTAGGAGATTTTGGATTTTATGAAGTTTTAGAAACTTAGGATTTTGAAAATTTAAAAAATAGTGTTTAAGGTTTTATTTTTAAGAAAATACGAACATCTCTAAAAATCCACAACCTTTAGGCAAATTTTCGAAGCAAGTTAGATTTTAGTGATTTTTGAAAATTAATTAAAATTTCTTATATATATATATATATTTTTAAAAATTTATTAATAATAATTCTCCAACATCTATGCGAAATTATTTTTTTAGAAAAATATTTTTTATTCCCTCCAACATCTAGGCAGAAAAAATAATAATTATTATATTATTATTATTTTTTGAATATTTTTAATATATATTTTTAATTATTTTCATTTTTATTATTAAAACAATGAGACATTTATTCTAACAAATTTAAAAATTTATCATACAAGAATAAATGAAAAAAAATTCAAAATAACAAAAATAATAATATAAAAAAATTTTAGAAAATTCAAAAAAAAAAAAATTTTTTTACTTGAACCGGACCGGTCAACGATCCGGTAACGTTAGTCTAGATTGATCTGATCGATTTTGCGATTCAGTCAATGGTTCGGGCTAGCAATCTACGATTCGGTCCAGGTCAAATCGATTCAATTGGATCGATCAGCAGCTGTTGAAAGAGCGGGTCTACGGGTCAGGTTGTGTGGATCCTGGGTCGGATCCGGATCAATGCCCGGATCCTCATTGACCTAAAATGACGTCGTTTTGCTCATTAGTCTTTTATATATAACTGAAAAAAAAAATTTTGTTCATTTTGTTTTTGTTTCAAAAAAAAAATAGGGGAGAGCTCTAGAGCTCTCTCACCGTCCGGTCGCAGGACCACCGTCGGTCATTGTCTGGGTCACCATCGGCTGTCGCGGGTGATCAAAAAATGCCAAAATACTCCCAGAAGCGCTCTTCAATGCGCTCTTCCTAGATCTGACCTTTTTTTTGTCGAAAACAATCTCGATCAGCATAGATCGATGCTCAAAGTTTTTATTTTCCCTTTTTTTTTGTTTTGTTTTGTTGAAACAAAACTGACGTGATTTTTTTTTTGCTTTCACAGGTAACTTTGGCGCTGGGTTCTTCTCTGCGGGGAGGATTGTTTGTTTTTGTTTTTTTGTTTCTGTTTTTGCGTTTCTATTTGGGTATGGGTTTGGTGTGGTGTTTGGGGTTGTTGAAAGAAGAGGTTTGGAGGTTTCGATGGTCTGTTCGAAGAATTTTCGAGAGAGATCTATTCCTTGTCTGAAAGTTTTCGAAAAAGGGGGGTCCGACCGAGCTAATGGGAAGAAATTGAAGTTTTTTAAGGAGTTCAAAAGGAGAACAGGTGGTGGCTATAAGGTGACTGTAAGCTGGTGAGCGTGGGTAGCTAGTAGTGGTTGCAGGGTGGCTGGTGCCAAGCATCAGCCACCCTATTTTTTGCCCTTTTGGGTTTCTCTTTCTTTGTTTTTTTTTTTTGTTTTTTTATTTTTTTATAAAATTAATAATTTTTTTAAAAAATATATTTATTATTATTATTATTATTAATAGTATACCCAAACAAAATCGATGTCTACAAGAGAGAGCTTTTCTTTCATGTTTCACTTTCACATTACATGGAAACATCCTTGTGATGGAGCTTTCTGCATAAAAATCGACTGATACTTGGATTTATATAGCATTCAAAATGTTAGATCAATGGCGTTTCTTAGGTTAGGTAAGGTAGGGCAGGCTTTGTATTTTTATTTTATTTTTCTTTATGCAATCACGGAGCTTATGGAGTATTATCAACTCTGAGTCCGCACAGATTAAAAAAATACAAGGTGGAATCCATCTGCATAGGGACCGGAAATGCACTGTACATTATATGCAATAGAGAGGAGCCGGATCCTACCTATTTTCAACAGGCATTGAACGAGCTACTTATCTTATTTGGTGTCTCGCGCCTTGTTGTCCAACAGAGCATCAATCAACATGAAAAAAACAAAAATGAAAAATGATATTGTAGAAAGAATATGTCGGATTTTGTGTCTGACGATCAAATTTGACCTTAAAATATTAAAATATGTTACTAACTAATACCAAACGGATTAAAGAATAAAAAAATAATAAGATTTGGGTTTTAGAACATAAGAATTCCTCTAAATAAAAATATAATTTTTTGACAGATAAGTTTTATTATTACCTAACTATTATGAATTCATTAATAATTAATCTATTTAAATTATTTATAAACTTTAAACTTTTTAAAAATTAATTCTACATGTTAATTTTTGTTCTAAGTTTACTTACAAATTCATTAAAAACCTCATCCATACTATCTTATAGGTATTAAACTCTAATTAATGCTCTCATTTATAAAAGGAGCGGTACTTGAACTAAGACAAAAGAGTCTAGTGAAAACAATCCCTTTTCTTTTAAGTACTTTTGAACAAGTTTAATGGATAAATCGAATTTTGTATTTTGAGTATAGCAAATGCAATTTTTTTTTTAATGAAAATATTATAGTTTGATAATAAAAAAATTAAAATTAAAATTTATTCAATGTCATATGTTAAAAATAATTATATAAATTAATTGAATTAAAATTAAAATTCTAACACCAACACCAAAAAATTTCTAGTAAAAAGAAATTCATTTGGCTTTTTTACTTATTTTTTTCTTATTTAACCCTCTTCGTTTTACATAAATTTGCAATTCAACAATCGTTATTTAATGCAACTTTATTAGGAACATTGCATCTTGGGAAGAATCGTAGGAATGAAGGCTGGCAAAATTTGGCCATTCATCACCATTCACTATAACAATCTATAAGGAGTCGAAACTCTTAAACGGTTGTGTTCGCTTTCGATGGAAAAAGACTTGGAAGAGAGAAGGAACCATCCTGATTTTGTTGTCTATTATTAGGTCAATTTTCATCAGATAGCAACTATGGAGGACCTGGAAAATGTACGAATGACAAGATGGTACCTTAGACCAGAGGAGACAACAATCTATTATAACCCCAAAAAGAGCAACAGTTGCAGCAATTGTTGCCAGCTCTCATGTTGTATTCATATTTGATTCCACATTTCCTTGTATGTATCCATTGAAATTGTCAAAAGATCTCCAGAGCATTTCCTTTTTCTCATTTCGGTTTTTTAATTTTTCCAATTTAATTTTTATTTTAAGTTTTTGAAGGAAAATCATCACCACTGGAAGTTCATTTCTTCTGCTGGACTTTGTTTCTGTCGAAGGAGGCTGCACTTCAACTTCAAAACGTGTTTCTTCAGCTGATTTTGAGGTGGCTTGGGATGATTGTCGCGTAGATGGATTGGAAGATTGTTTAACATTATGCATCTGCGACAGCGACGAGGTAAAACGGAGTTTCTTTTTTTTTTTTTTAAATCAACACACCAATTGATATTTTTATCCTTTTTAATTTTCTGAATTTTTGTAATTTAAAAATATTATTCATTTTTTGTTTTATAATTTGAAAATTAATTTTTTGAAATATTTTAAAAAATAAAATAATATAACACATGGTTTTTTTTTTATTGGTTAATTTATGTCTTGGCTAACCGTGTTAATTAATTTGATAATATGTTAAATGGAATTAAAGTTCAAATGCTTGATTGTAAATTTTTATTTATTAAATATCAAATCATAAAAATATATAATTTGAATATCAAACTATAAATTAAAGGTTTTTTTTTTTTTTTGCACAAGATGAAAAGGTGGTACAACAAGCTAAAAGTTCAGCACCTTGGGTCACACCCTAAAATTCAGAGTTGAAATTTTGAGCAATAAAGTAACCACCTTACCAATTTTTGGACCAAAGCTAGCAGTTGATCCTAACAAAGGAAGTACCATGTTAAATACTTAAATTGAATGATAAATAAAGGAGAAATATATAGTCATTCTTGATTTTAGTCACTTATTTCACTTATATTAGTAAGAATGATAATTCAATCAATTTTCAATAGATTTTGATCCGATTCAATCCGACCTCTTAGAATAAATTTTTTTTTTAAATCAAACCTTGAGTCGAGTCAAATCGGATAATATTAAAATAAAATTAAAATCGAAGTTGAAGTCAAGTTTTAAATAAACTTATTTCGACCTGACTCAATTTATATATATATATAATTTAATTATTTATATAATTTTATATTTATATATCTTATATTTATTTAATTTTATATTTACATTAAAAAATCTTTTATATTTAAAAAAATAATATTTTAAAATTTTCAAATTGAGTCAAATTAAGTATGTTTTATGCAATATCGAATCAAATTTGGATATAAAAAGTTAAGTCAGATTCAGAATGAGTAAAAATTCAATTTGTTGCCATCCTTATTTATTAAAAATAAAATAATAAATAATAAAATCCAAAAACATAAAAGAAAATTGTTTAAATGATACATCAAGCAAATTCAAAATTACATTATTAAAAATTATTCAATTATAAGTACATATATTTTTTGAGCATTGAATCCGAAACTTTTTTCTGTATGAAATTTTAAGAAAATCACACTAGATATTTGCTATCTACATGCAAAAAGAGACAACTAAAGTTAAACAAACATATGATACCAAATCTCAATATGAAGTAAGTCTATTTTCTTTATTTTTAATATACTCTTACATTTTTTTTACCCTACTACTTATCAAGTTAAAGAAAATATAACAAGCATGAGTTCCTTCAAACCTCATAACTTTTAAATACGAACTTCAGTAACACTCCAACTGATCCAAAAGATAATCATCAAAATAAATCCACCACTTAAAAGGCAGAGTAATCCCACTACTCCCATCAACCATTCCAACTAAAAAAACTCCACCAAAGTCAGTCGAAGGCGAAAAGCCCCCACAAAGCCCAGAAGGCCCAAAACGCAAAAAATAAAACAAAAATAATCTTAATTGTTTCGAAACCCCGCCAATTACGTAGCTTGTCCGTGGCTATCCTTTTTCTACTCCTTCCGAGCTTAAATCCAAAAACCTACTTCACAATTCACATTCCAGACAAGCAACAAAGACCCATTTCACCAAGGCACGAGCAAAGAACATCCCAGAGATGGTTGGCCATGAAGAAGAGGAGGGAGGTGAGGAATACTTGTTTAAGGTTGTGTTGATAGATGACTAAGCTGTGGGAAAATCAAACCTTTTGTCACGTTTTGCTAGAAATGAGTTCAAAGGCAACTATTAGAGTAGAGTTCCAGACCCAAGTGGTGGAAATTGATGGGAAAGAAGTTAAAGCACAGATCTCGGATACTGCTGGTCAAGAAAGGTTTAGAGCTGTTACTTCTGCTTACTATAGAGGAGCTGTTGGCGCTCTTCTTGTTTATGATATTAGTAGGAGGAGTAGCTTTGATAGCATTAAACGTTGGCTTGATGAACTTACCAGTAAGTTTATTTCTTTATGTTCTTTCCTTTGTTTTTCCTTTTTTGTTGTTGCTAAGGGAATGTATTTGAGATTTGAGAAAGAGAGGAAGTGATAGATGATAGTATTTTTTTTTTTTTTAAGGGGTAAGAAAATTAGAGCTGAGTTAAGAATTTACTGAGATTCATACCTTTTTCTCGAGAAAGGATGTTTAGAAACCATGCAGGAAATTCTGTTACAGTAAATTCCTAAAATGCAGATCCAAGCGGGGATGAGGATAACAAAACCCAATTTTCTAAAATGTGTTTATTTAGACTTTTTACTATTACAAACTTTTTTCATGTCTAGCTATTACTTTTCCTTTCTTTCTTTTTGAGTATTTAAGGCTTTGCATTTTGGTGGGGTTTGTGCATTGACAAAAGCTCCTTTCAGATTCTGTGCAAAAAGTTTGTAGTATACCTTTCTTGGATGGTGCCAACTGCCCATTGTTCCTCCTGGTCTGACAACTGATCAGAAGATAACAGAAGATTTGGTTAAGCAAAGAGAAAATTATTGCTTATCTTGCCCCTTTCATAAAAGCAATCTTTAATGCACATATACAACCATTTGAAAGTTACATCTTTAGGTGGAGCTTACTTTTTCTGGTTGGTTTTAAGGAATAAAATAGAGACTATTTTTTTGATCCAGAAATGTGAGAAGTTTCCACCTTTTAGGGAATGAAATTAGATTCATGTATTTGGTAAAAAAAATTTTAACCCCATTTAATTAATCATGCATGCAGCTCATTGTGACACTACTGTGGCAAGAATGGTGGTAGGGAACAAATGTGATTTGGAGAATATTAGAGGTGTGAGTGTGGAGGAAGGCAAAGCCTTGCAGAAGAAGAAGGCTTATTCTTCATGGAGACATCTGCCCTTGAATCTACTAATGTTCGGACTGCTTTCAAGATTGTTATCCGGTAAATCTACAACAAAGTAAGTAGAAAAGCCCTAAACTCCGACGCACATAAAGCCGAGTTGTCTGTCAATCAAGTAACCCGGGTGAAGGATGGGGCCAACTCATCCAAGTAGGGTTTCTCCTGCTGCGCTAGATGATCTCTGGTCTTTCATATTCTTTCACTACACTCTTTCTCCAGAACTGCTGCGGACCCTGTTACCATTTCCCATTCTCCTACAGTCTTACCTTGCGAGCTACATAGGATTAAGTTTGTCAGTTTTGGTGCTTCTCATTTTTTATCTTTTGGTAATCATAAAATAAGACTGCATTTATATTCTAAGATGTGCCATTTGCATTGTTACTTCCCCATATTCCAGAGGTGAAGAAGAACCTCTTTAAATTGTAAGGTTTGACAAAATTGCGTGATTTACATCTACCTCTACTCACTCGCTTCGACACACTGCGAGATTTCACGTATGGGAGACCCTTTTTATCATTAAAACGGAAGAGCAGAAGAAATGGTGCATCCACCTTGCCTGCCCTGGAAATGACATGAAGTTCTTATATTCACATTTATATCTCATGTGAATGTTATTTTCAGTTGACGCCCGTAGATTAATACTCTTTTCACAGTAAGAAATAGTCACAAAAACAATCTATTAATTGACATTTGACAATATAAACAAAGAGCAATTCAATGCAGCCGTCACATTTCATGTATGAAAGCTCCGTCACCTTAAGTCCACATGCAAAGCAAGTTTAACATCTTCTAAACACATCTTCAGGCTTCTTTCTTTCCCTCAAGTTGATCCGAAGGTAAAGACAATGTGATTTTCGATTGATGAGTTGTGATAAGGAATTGATTGAAGACAATATACCAAACCAAGAGGGCACTCAAAATGGCTTATTGGTTTCCACCTCCAGAGCTATAATCCAAATATTTTGGTGTATAGGCTAGGCAACCAGAGTGGTATGTGCACCAAGATTGCAACGTAAATACCAAAAAGAATGAATGAACCGACAAGAAGGACTCCATTCCTGACCATGCTAGGGAAAATTACTGTCTGCTACAGCTGCAACATCTCCAAGGGAAGAAGCTTAAAGAACTTTGAATAAAACTAAAAACAGCGAATGAGAGAGGGAAAGCAGAGCAGAACACGAAGGAAAGGAAAAAGTTCGTATTCACCTGTTCAATATTACAATGTCTTCTCTATGGTGGAACTATCAGCCGAACCAAACAACAAATAGCGAGAAGTTCTAACAAATGTACATGTAGAATGGAAAAATGGCCCGTAACCCGCTAATGGCACCTAGGAGTTCATTATACTAACATCAACAAATATTTACATTGGTGGAGAAAGCACTACACACCTGACTCCCACATCAAAGGGGACTTGCTGCCTTGAATATCATTAAAAAAATTTATGAATACCCAAGGTCCTTCAAGGTTTCCTCAATGCAGATGCTGCACCCATGACAACAGCCAAGATAATACCCACACCAGCCCCAAAAGAGGCACCTACAGCTGCTGATGTCAAAGAGGATGCCTTGGCTTGTGAATTCTTCTTCCCATCTACTGTCATTGCATGCTCTTGTGCCAACTCCAATGAAAGCCTCTCTCTAGCAAGTTCCTTCAAATTTGACATGAAACAAGAAACTCAAAAATTATTCATGAGCATATGAAACTCAATGAAGCAACAAGAAACCAAATAATGTAGCACGTTATAGAAACTACATCGGGTGAGTACCACAAATGACCAGTGAGCTGCTTTTTATATTTCCTGTATACTTGAACAGTATGTTAATAACAGTCATTCAAAGTTCATCCTATTGATATTAACTATTAAAATGCATACCATGAGGAATTCATTTATGTTAATAACATACCCAAGGAATTCATTTATAAACGTTTACAAGAAAACAATTGGGTCATATCCTGAGATACCATGTTATATTCACCACAAACATACATCAACTACATTATTATTTTTATTATGGTGAGGTATAAGGAAATAGTAACTGTTCAAAAACTGATGTGAATATAATCAGATAGGATAGAATCCATTCCCCTGAACTCATAATAAGCTGTCCAGTTAGAAGTACGAGGTCAACAGATTGAAGACATTTCCATGATAAGTTTGCAACTTTATTAAGCAAATAGATCCAGAGATAATATGGATTATGTTTTTCTTCAACAACTATTATATGAGGCAGATGTTAAAAAGGTCAACTGTATTTTCAACTGCCCGCCATAGATACACCAAAAAATAAAAAAAAAAAAAGAGTCAATGTTATCAAAGCAAATACATACCGCTGAAAATTTTAATTTCTATCACAAGATTAACAACTATGTATTTTTCTTTATTATTCTTCACTTTTTTTAGCTAGTTTCACCAATAATTAAGCATATCCAAATCTATAAATCTTTTTCTTTATAAATTCTCCAATGCCTGCAGACAAGGAACTCATTAGTAGCTATGCATATTCAAAGCTATTTATAATCTATTATAAAAAAAAGCTATTTAAAATCTATAATTGTACCTCCAGGGAAGCTTCTTCATGGCTCTGAAGAACACGGTGGACAAGATGGCAAAGAGAATTAACCCCCTCCACAGGGAAAACAGTATCTTTCCTTTGGAAAGGCCGGCGAACAAGGTCAATGGGAGCGGATAGAAGCTTCTGAACACCCATTCTCCCATTAGAATCTTCACTTATAACACCCCAAGGCAATGAAGCACTAACAGCACCAGGCATTACATATGGACAAGAATTGATAACTTCAGTGGTGCTTAGAGATGCTTGATATGCCTGAACAACTGTACTAATTGCAGCTCTCTGTTGATGTGCACTAACAGAAAATTTGTTTGTTATTGCAAGGACCCAAGGTATTCCAAGAGCTTTTGCCTCATCTAATAGTAGTGAAAGGGCTGGGTATTGCTGTGATGCATCTGAATGATTGTACCGAGGTATCTTATGGGATAGGTTATGCACAAGAACAATTAAATCAGTCTTCCTACTAAGGTCACGGATTCCCCTCCACAATTCATCTTTGAACCGAGAGGCCTCCATGGCCAGCTCCTACAACATACAAAATACACGGGTAAATAACATATAGTGCCAATTTCTTTTAAGACCCAAAAGGTGGATATTAATTCATATAATACCAATAAAGTTCTGATTGCAGATTAGTTTCCACTGCCGAGACCATTGTTAACACAAAAATCTTTAAAGCTATATACTGAATAAATTTAATTTAAAATGTTCAATTGCAGTACCACCCTAACTCCACCACACCAGCCATGAATTCAAGGAAAAAAAATCCAGGATAATATGAGATACTGCAATATTGCTATCCCACTGTATAGGCATTATCATCTTCGAGAACTTCGGAAATCTATTCAAACAAAATAATACCGCATACAAAAGTGGCCTAAGGAATAAGGAATAATGACATTAAAGACATAAAATCTGAGGCCAGCTGGCATAAAAAACGTTTAATCATAAAACATTATCTAGTTTCAACTATATTCCTCAGATTTTCACAGCAAACGTACCTGCAAATTTACTCCAGGTGAATCAGAGTAGCATAAACCGCCAGCAATACCATCCTGAAAATCAGCTTCTACTTGTAGATTTTCAATATTGGTAATAGTTGTCAATTTGCCTTGACCCAGTATTGCCTTGAAAAGAGAGGTCTTACCAGCACCCTAGTAACCATAAATAAAATATTCACTACCCAACAAAGTAATGTAGAAAGCAAAAAAACCTAATACAAAATTTACGAGTTGGAAGTGAAATAAGAATACCTCAAGACCAAGAAGTCGCACCCTACGAGTTCTAACATGAACCTCCTTCGATGCAGTTGTAAAATCACTAGTACAGACTATGAAAAAGTCACTTAAACCATCTGGCCTTATGTATTTTTCTTGATGAGATGACGCCATATTATGATCTCTATTCAGATTAACAGTGTCTGAATCAATTGTAGGATACACAGCCATCAAAGAATCAGCTACAATCTGATGCTTAGGAGGTCGCCTCAAGGGAGCTCCTACTAAGACTCTTATTTTTTGTAGTTCTGGTGGCTCCCCATTCCCAGAAGAGTAGGCTGGTGCTGAAGGAAATGATTCCACAGTAGTTGAACACCTGAATAAGAAACAAAATCATGTAAAAATGCTTATCATGTACGAGGAGAGAGAGAGATTGGTGCAACTTTGACTATGTAAGAATTGACCATTTTTTGACTATGGACAACCATACCATTTGCCATTTACGTGAGCATGAACCAGTGTGCAGAGATGCAACCTGAATCCAGTAATATCAACCTTCAATGGTTCTGCATTCTTCTCACCAGGAATACCATTCCACCCAAGAGGCACGATGGAAGTAGCTGTACGAATAATAGGAGACTCAACAATATGCCCAATCTCTACAGCACCTGCAACTGCAAGGCCAAGCCATTGTTGCAGATGTGGAAACTGTTGCATTTGCTCCATTCCAAAGAAAGATGAAGCACTATCATTCATGCAAAGATCGTAAATCCTGGAAAAGATATATATAATGAATCACGTATGCAATCCACTAACAAATGAACCTAAGGAGGAGTTGTTCAACTGGCATGTCCCAAATGAGGATAAACTTTATCTCCAAGAATATCTTAATTGTTTCATAAATTTCATTACTTTTATGCATAAAACTAGTCAAAGTTGACACAGAGAGAGAACGGATAACAAGAACAAAAAAGCAAAAAGAATGAATAATGAGAAACACAATATCAAGTACATTATGATTAGTGAAACATCATATGAGGATATATAATAGACCTCTTGTCATCACTTATATTGGTTCTAGTGCAAAAATGTTTACTACATGAACTATATTACAGACCAAATTCCAAGTAACAATCACTTTGCCAAGACCTAAGCACAGGTAACTCCAAATGGCCAATCTACCTAGCAATAAGAAGAACAGAAGAAGCCATCTGGGATCATCAATTTGAAACCAGCCAAGTGTTCTATTGGTAATAGCTCAATATTGAATCAAGTATAATGCATTTCACATGGTTAAGCTTAAGAAACCAGCAACATGACATATGGGTAGAAGTAGAAATTCCAAGACGATGTTGGCAGCAATTCCAACCCCTGAAACAAAGGCAGCAGGCGTGCTCTTAAGATAAGAATTTATATAGAGGGCCAAGTCTGATTGGCATATTCATTTTAGGTAAGTTTGGATCATCCAGACCAGACAACAGATATGGCCTTGGAATCAATTGAAGACTTCTAGCACTAGGCGTAGCACTTTTTCTTAGCCAGCCCATTTATCATTCTTCACTTTGACTTATCTTTTTCAAATGCATAGGAAACAGTTATGGAACCTTGATACATAAAACCTAAAAATGCCATGTTCTGAAGTGTTCATAAGAAGTCCACCCAATTGATGCAATAGTTAATTATTTTAGGGAGAAAAAATAAATAATAAAAAATACTTGGATAAATAATAAGCTCATAATTTATGAATAATTATATTACATAACTACACTCTTGTTCCAACTCCAGTTCTACCTGGAACCTGGAATTAGCGGTGCATATGTATTTTCTGTAGATGACAGGAAGAGCATTTTCGGCCAAATGACTAGGAAGCAACAATGTTGGGTTCATCAACAGTTGATACGTTCAGGAGTTATATGCTATATTCTTCAATTTGTTAAGAATTACAAGCCTTGTTTGGTCACTTTATTGACTGATGTACTCTGAATCAGTTTTTATGTTTTTGCCATCATGAATAATCAAAGTATAGTAAAAAATTTCAAAACATAAAGGTCAAAATCTGCTATTTACGGGAATAAAGATGCTAGCTGATTTAAAAGAAGAAAAAGAAATGCAACATCAAAATTAGAATTTAGAACTAAACGTTAAAATACACAGCACTAGGAGTTAAACCATTGAATAATTGATCATCACCTTTGAAATCGAGACCTATATGACTTCATTGAATGAGACTGAAATCGTTCCCTTAATTCAACAATCACAGATCTGACCTGAAAATGTCTTTGCCAGAAGAAAGCAAACAAAATGACAG
This sequence comes from Durio zibethinus, assembly GCF_047325235.1. Classification (NCBI taxonomy): domain Eukaryota; kingdom Viridiplantae; phylum Streptophyta; class Magnoliopsida; order Malvales; family Malvaceae; genus Durio; species Durio zibethinus. The sequence continues at coordinate 9,010,977 of NC_143182.1, read as the reverse complement.
GTTGAAGAAGACATAATCACAGCTCATATATAAATCATATACATCAATGGCTATTGAAAATGGCACCACTTAAGTTACTAAGTATTAAATACCAAATCTTCCTAGCAAACAAAGCCTAGACAGAAGCTGCATAAACAAAGCAAACTCATACCGATGTCAACTTTGAGTACTCTGCACCTGAGAGTGATTCCACAGATGAACTCCCCAATAGATACAGCTGTCATGAGTGAATTTGTTTAATCATTTATTTATATAAATAATTGAAACGGTAGCATTACAAACTTGTGGCAACCTTTAAGCATAGTAACATTAGGAGAACAGCTCAGTATGGTGCCATGGTGCTGAAGAAAAATAAATAAATAGATAACCTATATCTCACTTTTCCAATTTGAGTGACAATAGTTGCAACTATCAGAAAAGATGACAAAAATCCCAAAGATATCTCAATAAGGCAAATTGAAATATAAGAAAGCTCAATAAACTTTTTATGAAATTCCAAATTCCAAACCTAAAATATATAGGCCAGCAGAGGTAAGACCTTAGGACCATTCCGAATCAGGACTAGTTTTACAGAGAATGCCAAAGAAACAAGATTGTCACCTGCCCCTCGACACATGCAGTTAATTGTTACTAAGAAGCAACTATTACCAATTGATTATAGCAATGAAAATTCCAATTTAACTTATGGATAGCAAATAAACAACAACAACAAATTATTATCAATATTTTCCACCTCCATGCATGTAGCTTTAAGATAATTGAAAAACAAACAAATTAATGAAGTATTCCTTCAAAATATGTACCTGCCCAAATGGTACATATGAAGGTAAAGAAGGCACTCTACGCCACCTCTTTTTGTCACCGCTACCATTGTTTTTTTCAGTTAACTTTCCAGATCCCATGTCTGACGCAACATTATCAGGGTCAGCAAATGGTTTAAGAGATATGCCATCAGTACCCTCTTGAATTTCAAGAGACTGTGGTCCAACAACTACATCCTCAATTGAAGATGCAGTTGTTGAGTCAGCTGCAGATGGCTCTATGGGATCAACCTGCTTTCCTCTGTATTTTTTAAATTGTCTTCTAACACTATCTAGCGGAACAAGCCTCGAAAGCCTCCAGAAGGGACCCTGGACAGGCCCTACTCCTATAACCAATTTCTCCCCTTCATTCTCCTTTAGCTTCTCTTCCTTTCCTTTTTGTGACCCTTGTTCATTCTTTGATGTCGATAAACTGGTACTTCCCATGTCAGAGGACATTAACAAACTTTGTGCATTATAGTGATGAAAATAGGCAGGTGAAAGGATACGAGGTACAAGATCTTCAGGAATGCAGTAACTCTTGAAATAGTGCTGCCAACCTTTTATATTAACATAACTAGCAAAAATGAATATAGACCACAAAGAACAAACACATTAGCTTCAGGAAAAAATAAAATAAAAGGATAATTATTTCAGAAAAAAGGTAGAGCACTCACTCTCTTAAAGCTGCATTTCCTACTGGAGGTTGGGAAAATGTTATACACTTGACCTGAACCTTTTCGGTTTCTTTTGATGAAGATGATACAGCAATGACCCTCAAAATGGCAAGGGTAGCCAATGCTGCGACCTACAATATCAGACATAGATAAGGTGTGAAATAGATAGTCAGACACAACATGCCAAGTAAATCTTAAATAAAACAGGCTGATAAAACTTACTGCTCCACCAAGTGAATGTCCACATAATACCAGTTTCCTTTTCTTTTTCTGAGCAAGCCTGTACAACTCTAAAGCGGGTATGCCTTTAGCACGAGCCATGAAGCCCTAAAGATAATAAATTCGAATGAAAATGATTAAAGAAATAATTACACATAATCTGTAAGTATTTACCATTATACATAACAACTAATTACGTTAAATTGTGAACAGGGTTAAAATATTCAAATCTAGTAAGTACAACGGCAAAAACAGAAGGACATATCCTAGAACATAAATTCAAATGATATTTAAATGATAGACTGTTACCATACCCGATGGGCAGCAGGTTTAGGCCTATCTTTAATCTGCTTAGGTTTTGATTCCAGTGAATTGAACTGGTTTTCTCCATTTACTTTTTGTATTTCACCTTGGTTGGCTTCATTTAATTCAATCCGGTCAATATCCTCCATAGCATCCTCGTGAAATATAGCACCTTGAAGTATGTTTGCATCAGCCATGACATCTCTTAAAAAAAAACAAGAGAACCAAAAAATCAAGCATTTGAAAGTAATAAATAATTAGTCAAACTACAGATTGGCCATGCTTACTTATACTGCTTGGTTCCAATGAAGGAAGCAAATAGTGTATCGCCTGCTTCTGCCAACAGATACCTGCAATAAGAGAGTTGCAAAATTAAAGAGAACCAATAACTGTAAAATTCAAAGGTAATATCTCAGACAACTATGTTTGCAACTAATTAGTAGGCTAGTAGTTCATAGTGGAGTACCATCAAAGACCTAATCCAAACCAAATGCAAACCAGGCAATCAGCTAAATTAATCTCCTTATGTCATTCCACTCTATCTTGAGCAACATCCCAGTTTAGATCTCATGAACCGTGATGTCATCTTCAAAAGTACAATGGATACTCACTCCTACATTCAAATTTATTTATGATGTTCTCCTCTATTTTTACTTTCCTTTCTATTTAACCTCATTTTGTTTGCATTAGGAACAAAGCTACACAGGCATGTTTAATTGTGAATAACTAATGAGAAAATAAGAGTGAATTCATAGGAAAAAACGTTTTCACATCCATATGTAATACGACTTTTACATGGTCAAATAACTAATGTTTATGCGTAAAGAAGCAATATGGTAATTGTACAAAAACTAAATCATCACCACCAACATTGTTATAGCTTGCTATTGTGGTGCGAAGTGATTCATCTGAAACTAGAGTAAATAAGAAAGATTCTTTACAACTACGTAATTGACATGAATAAATAAAGGAGTATAGTTAAAAACAAATAACCTGTGTGGAACATCATCCAAAGAAGGTTGAACACGTTCTAGAGAAACAATTTGTCCTCCAAAATCAGCCTTATATTTGTTTACAGCTCGAATCATCTCAGTAGCAGGTTTCTACATGATCAATTTCCGTTAGCTTTTGATTCAAAGTATAAAATTTCTTTTGTGATTAAACATGTATTAATCTAAACATTCACCTTCAAATTATACATTTTCAAAATAAATTATCAATTTATAATATTTAAAAAAAAAAGATATAAATTTGGCCCAATGGGAAAAAGTTGGAAATTGCGGTAATTGTTTTTACCTTGTAAACGCACTCGGAAAGGACCATGCAACAAAGAATGTCTTGCAAATCGGAGAGGGAATCAGCTTTGACCGCTAGGCAAAGCTCTTGGAGCTGTATCTTGTGTCTCTCATACTCTTGCTGGAGTTTCCGGCGATGTACTCTGTCGCCGATGTTCCACGGCGGCCACTGCCACCTCATCGGCCACTGAAGCGGACCCCACGAGACTTTGAGGATCTTGGTTCTTTGGTCCCTGATCCACGTCTCCACTCTGCTTTGTATTGATTCCATATTTCGATCAAAACAAAGTTTTTCCCTTTTTTTTTTCTTTTTTTGTTTGGTTTGTCTGCGTTTGGATGTTACCGATGAGATTTGAGAAGAATGTGGTAAAGGGCGAATCCGAGTTTTATTGAGGAAGGCCAAAAAGGCAAATGCCTTATGCCTCAAATGTTTAATTACGTGTGCCTTTTTTTTTTTTTCTTATTTTCCTTTGTTTTTAAGAAAATAAAAATTATAGTATTAGAAATTATAAATATGCAAATGATTTTTCTTTTATTTCTTTTTTTTTCCTTGTAGATAAAGGATTAGAAAATAAAAATTTGTTTCCGAGAAATAATGCCTGAATTCATGCTGAAAAAAATGGAAGATCTTAATAAATTATTTTTTAATTTTTTTAATTTAAATTTTAATCACCAAAATTAAGAGTTAATTATTCTATTAATAAATTATATAAATCTAAAATCATTAATTAAATACTATTTAAAGGAATCTTACCCTTAGATGATTAATTTTAGTTTAAGGAATAAGATTAAACTTTTAACTTTCACTGTAAATGAACATTAATTAAAGAAAAAAAAATTCTTTGATTACCTGTTCTAAATGAACATCTATACATGGAATTTGTAATATCAAACACTCCAAATTTCACAGGTTAAAAAAAATTAGTTTCTTAAACTTGTATTTTAGGGGGAAAAAAAGGTCATAATTGATATAAACTTGTGTTCTTTTCTCCCCTTCCTTGAAAAGTAACGTAGAGTTTAGAAACGCATTTAGATGTGAACTTTCAAGTTGATGGCGGTTGCTTCGTCCTTGCTTGTTTGACTCATCTTCTGTTTCCTGTGGAAAAAGATATGTATATTTGGTGGTTTTGTTTAACACGGTTAAGGACCGTGGCCTAAAATTTAAATCCTTGAATTTGAATCTCTTGGCCTTTGATGGTAGTTATCATTTGAACAAATTTAGTTTACAATGATAATATTAAAATAAAGACTAAAATATTAAAAAAAATTATTTATATAAATTTTTATATTTTTATTTTATTCAGATAAATACTTATTTTTTATTTAAATTCAAATTAAAAATTAAGACTTATATAGATATTAATTAAAATTTGAAAACTTATTTGGATGTAAAATAAAAATAATGACTTATTTAAATGTAAAAAAATACAAAGTCTTATTTATGTAAAATAATAAAATTTAAGAACTTTTTTTTTTAGCCAATAAAATATGATATCTTTATAAATTTATATTTGATGAAATGTTTCATATTTTTTTTCTTCACATAAATGCATTTAAAAAAAAAATAGTACTCAGTCAATTCTTTTTCAGAATGAAGCAAAGCCCATATTTAAGCACGGGCTGAGTACTCAGGCAATCTCCAGATGTCTCGAGGCCCATCAAATGAGGGTGCCACAATAAGGGCCATAATGGTCAAATATTTATGGGTTCTCTCTTTTTACCGAAATAATTACGGAGTTTTTACTTGTAATCCATTTTTTAAAAACATCCAATTTTTTTTTACACCCAAATTTTAAAAAATATTTTTTTATTTTTTATTTTTTACACTCCACAAAATATTATTTTCCTTTTCCTAAAATTCCTTCATACCCATTTAATCTATCTACTCAATCCCAATATAAAGATAAATTAACTTTGATTTTTATTAAAATTTTATAAATTAAAATACAGTATATTAAATTTTTTGTGTGAAACCATAAACGAAGCATTTTTGTATATTTTAAAGAATTCAAAGATTTGTATTTCTATAAGCTTTTAAAGTTCTTTATCATCATCGGTTTTCTATTTGTCATGAGTATCCATTTTCATAATATACTTGATAACAGCAATAGTTTTAATGGTTTAAGATTTGTGATAAAAATAAGAAAAAGAAAAAGCAAAGAAAAATCTTAAGAAGAGGAAGAAGAAAGTAGATAAAATGTAATTTTTCATAAGTTACTTAAGTAATTTTATAAAAGGATATTTTAAGACTAAAAAAATATGTGAAAAAATATTTTTTGGTGCATTTAAAAGCTCAAAATATTTGTGGGTTTGCAGTCTAATCCGAGGCCATTGTAAATGACATAAAAAAAGAAAAAAAAAAAAACCCTGGTTTCTTTATGGGTCTCTTTCTATTATGAGCTTTGACAGGCCGCCAAGGCCAATACATGCCTATGTTTGGTCCATTTTATGAAAGAAATTTTTAAATAGTTTATTGTTCTTAAAGAAAACAAAAAAAAAAACTTGCGTAGCGAAACATCCATTTTTTATATAAATAGGGCGTAGTTCGATGATAATATTAGTAAAAGAAAATGGAAAGAAACAAAATGCAAATAGGCCTACATTAGGTTGGTTTTTTTTTTTTTTTTATAAGTCTGAAACTAGAAGAGAAATTTTGAAAATAATTATTTTCTATCTGGAGTCTTTATTTTGGGCTTCCTATCAAATAAGGCAAGAGACAAAGGACCACACCATTTCAGAGATGATATGGGCATTAACATACAAAGCAGTCCAAAAAACTCCTCTTTGGGCTTTAATTTTTGTAGGTCCACAGGGGTGATTCATGAAGGAACAGGACAACAATGTTTTTGTCAAACTAAGCTCATTGTCCTCACGCTGCCCAAACTATGGCCAACAGAAATTTTGGAGTACTTGAGCAGTTGAGCTTGAGGGAGCCCCTCTTGCGGCACAGGACTACATGAGTAAATAGGAAATCCTAGATTCAAATCTTTTTTTTTTAATTTATAAAAAATTGAATCACTATCGTTATCTACAAAATAATCATTTGTATTTTATTACATAGTATAAATTTTATTATTATATAGGCAAATCATATAATTTTTAATAAGTTAAAAAAATATGATGCTACATTAAAAGTAAATAGCTTTATATTGTTTTTGGTAAAAAAAAAAAAAAAGGCAAAAGATAACTGCCACATAAAGGATATCATATCTATACCCAACAAGGACGACCCCAATCGCTTGGTCAGGCAGAATCAATCACAGCTCGAAACACAAAGAAATTGACTGGAAAATCAACATAAATGTTGCGTCTGTACTGAAGAGGTCAGTCCATCTGTCATGAACCTCGGCATACCCCACATTAAAGAAAACTTGGAGAATGCTCCAACCACTCCAAAAAATGATTAGTCTCTGTGCAACGTACTTGTCAAAAACTCTAGTTCCAACCATTGTGTTTTTCGTGGATTAGAAAGAAAGCAAGAAGTCTATGAAAGGCAAGTGTAAGAACACTATCAAGCCTGACTTACTATACTAGTTGGCATTGACTCATTGTTACAATATAATTTAGTCAAATCAAAGAAGAAAATGGAGGTTTGGTTCGAGACACACACATAATCCCACCAACCTCAAAGACTTTAAAGTCGTCATTATCTTTCTTTTTTTCTTTCGGTTGTTAAAGACTTTAGGAGTCAACCCCTCTTTTCTTTTGTTTTTTTTTTTTTTTTTTCTCTTCTTTATAGCAATTTCATAAAACTATTTTACTGCAATTTCGTCCTCTTCGATTTGTTTCTTAGATGACTACAAATGACACTGACAATTAATCTCAAACACGGTTGGTTTCACTAGCAAGTGGCGGCTTTTAAGAGTTTTATATTGATTTTTGATCCTAAATAGATCGAAGTTTCCCGTATCTTAAAACAGGTTAAATTCAATTAAACGTATAGAAAAAGACAAGTTTCGTGTAGATGTAGTAACGAAGGCTTATTTGTTTTCTTTCACTTTCTGTCTTTCTTAATGCACAAATAATTATTAATAAATTAAAAATTATTAAAATGGTGATGAAACGAATCTCGTATTTATTAAATTTAATATATTTTGAAAACATAAACATGATAAGGGTTTTTTTATTTTATTATTAATTGATTTTAAATTAAACATCAGTTATAAAATTTAAAATAATAACTTTAATTTTTAATTAGACAAAAAATAATCGAAATAGATGAAAAATTATAATTTAAAATATTAATTAAATATTCTTTTTAATATAAATGATGAATTTGTATTAGTTTTATTATTTTATTGAGGAATAAACATAATTGTAATTATAATAGCAAAACTTGAATAAAATTGAAAAGCAGTAACAAAATTTCATCACGAAATCATAATAATATAATAGGTGGATAGGATTGAGCAAATTATTACGGTTTTGCCTGTGGGCCAAGCCATGAACGAGGCGGGCCTCCAAAGACCAAAACAATTTAAAAATTTAGAAACAGAGTAATCGTCGGGAAATAGTGATGCTGCTATGATGTCATAACATTATAATATGTTTTCCAACAAAGTAGTAATAGTATATATATTTATTTAGTCATCCTGGCATCATCATGACATATGGCCCCATTTTCTTTTATTTTCTTTCGTGTCATTTTATTTTCTTTCGTGTCATTTTAGTCCCACTACGCAAATTATAAAAGCTTAGGTGATTTTTTTTTTTAAATGTATTTCGTACAATGAGTTTAATAATGGGTAATAAATTATAAATTATAAATTTTATAAATAGTATAAAGATACTATATAAATTAATTAAATTAAATTTATATTTATTAATATTTTTATTTGTTTACAAAACAAATTCTTTTAATTTAAAATAAAAAACAAGAGATTAAGAATTTAAGATTTAATTCAATTTATTTATATAATTACTCTTGAAAATGATATTCAAGATGTTAAAAATTAGAATTTGAACACTTATAATTTTTTTTATTTTCAAATTGCATTTTTCTTTAAAAAAAATAAAAAATTAAGAGAACTCAAGTATTTTCATAAATGATTGTTTCAAAATGAATTCTTTGTGCAATCCAATAATACCCTTTAAAAGTAAAAAGAAAAAAAAAATCACATGTTGTCCAAATGGGTTTAAGTGATTAAAGAACCAAAATTCTAAAAACTGAAGTAATATTACATTCCGAAGAAGTTTCGTGTTAAAACGTTATTATAAATTCAAAAGAAAATACAAATGCATTCGTGGCTAAAATAGAATGATAATAACAAGCACGGATTCGTTTAAATCTAGTAGCTATTGTGACTGAATTGACTTGTTCCCCTTCTTTCCCTAACTCCTCTTTTGGAAATTTGTGTGACAGATTTTGTTCCTTGTCTTTGATTAGATGTACTCATGTACACGAAAACAATCGTTATTATAGTTTAAAAACTTCAAAAAGAAAAAAAGCATGGCCCCTCGTGGATTGGGTTCACATGCATCTCTACCAACTACATACTTAATTGCATATTCAAAGAATTCGTCTGTTTTCATTTATAAGTGGAAACCAGAAAAGCCACCGTGGGCTTTACGTGGGTCAACAGTCATAATAAAAAAAACATCTATTTTGCTTTCTTAATGTCGTTTTAGCTAATCTAGTAATCTCCAATTTCTAGCGACGTCAATAAGAAATCCTACAAAATTTCTTTTACTTTGCCCGCCGTGCCATTAACGACCGTTGAGATAAGTACTTTTAAATTTTAATGCAATCCTGGCGTCAAAATCACGTTGCTAAAAGTGATTAGACAATATGAACCGAAAAAGTAGTACTAGTATTTTAATCAATGAAAAGATTAAATGCAGTTAATAAATTTAAAATTTAAATTTCTCTGTAGTTTTTTTTTTAATCTTCTAATTATGATTTAAAAAATAGATTAAATGTATTGTATTTGTTGGAAGCGATTTGGGGCTTTTGAAGATTTTTTTCGTCCTTTAAGTTTTGAATTTATAGGCATCAAACTTCCTAACGGTATATTAAAGCCCAAAGGAACGTATCATTAACGTTGTGAAAGTCATTTTCTTTGTTGAGATTTCTTTTCACCATGCTTCAATTCTCAATGATAAAACACGTTATGTTAGTGAGAGGACAATCTAACCGCTGCCCTTGGAATTAAGGGACATTTTCTTCTAAGTAATCAGGGAGAAACTTGTTAATCACATGGGAATCTCATAAAGAAAGCTACCATGGGAAAGAAATGGACAAAAGCAAAAGCGGTGGGGAACCAAAGAAAAGTTGCATAATTACATGGAACCAGAAGGGGACCCTCTCTTAAGGGGCACTGAATAAAGTCAAAACAAACTCTCAACTATAAGAAGGTTAGGTAAAATATAATTGTAAAGAAAAGGTGGTACTGTGGCAGGAAAAAAATTAAGAAAATTCATCCAATCCAAGTTTGGGCGTTTAATCCCTTTCCCACAACTTCAAGAAATTTCCTAGGAAGGTAAAAGATGACAAATTGCATCAAATATGACACAGTATCAACAAATTGACACGTAAATGGAGTAAAGGAAGCAATAAAGTCGGTATCGTCATTAATAATTCACCAAGAGCTATCTCATTTTGGATGTCATTTTCAGCAGAATGTTTAAGGGTTCCCTTGATATTGCCCCTTCGTTCTTTGGGTTGTGAGAGGTCGAATCGAACCGATGTTTTACATGCCAGAAGGGTAGATTATCATTGCCCTTTCCGTTTGCTTCAAATTTTGTAGGAAGAAGAAATAGATTGATGTGCTAGTGGTCATTCACATAATTGAGGGATCTAGATCAGCAGCACTAGCACTTATCAGCTGGACACTACTGAATATGATTGTGAAATTGGTAACCTGGGTTAATTTTGAATGTATAGACAGACATGACCAAGAGAATACATCAGAAATTCGGTGACAACCTTCCAGCTTTTATATTACTTTGTTCAGTGGCAATGAAGAAACCGACTACGACAACAAATGATCAAGAAAAAATGACACAAGGCAGCTCTCAGTAGCATCAGATCTGGATAATGTTGACAGGACACTACTTACACATGGCACAAGAGGTTAGAAAGGAGGTTCGAAATCGCGTTTCAAGCAGAGAATATTGACTTTAATCAGTGCCAAAAACCAATTGTTAACCTCATCAATCTTTGCTGTTTATTTTCCTAGGCAACCAAAAAAAGATGTCTGATAATAAAGATGGGTATCTGACTTGGGTGTCTAATGTAGAATCAGATCCCTATAAACTTCTGGAATTGAAGGTAAAAAGCCAAGGTTTGATACCAAAAACTAGAATCCTGATAAACGAGGGTGAAAAGAAAAAGGACTATCATGAACACTATCTGTTTCAAATCATGTTCAATGTTGTTCAAACTAGAAAGTTTCATCCTACCTAAATTCTATCGGACGCACAAAAACATAGCTGAAATACTCAGCAATATATATATATATATATATACTCATTAACTAGTGATGTTAACAACATTTGGAATGAAGCCATTATACAAGAGAAATAAACAACTGGTCCGGAAAAGATAATCCTCATAGTGTCTCGACACGAGAGAGGACGAGGATGTTACAAAATCAGGTCGAGAAGGGGAACTGCAAGAATCAGTTGATCACATGGCAAGAGGCTGCTGCCTACCTTGACCATTGTTGTATCCATCATAGGGTTTGGTGGACTTCTTAGACTTTCTCTTCAAAACTACAACCCAAGTAATCGCTTCCAACAGCAACGAAATCCCGCCCAAGGCAATTATCACAATCATATAAGCTGATTTCCACTTATGCTCAGGGCGCAAGATATGTAAACCCTTAAACACATTGACGATGCCAAGGACAAGTATCGTGTATCCAAAACTGTGATGGTAAATGTTCCAGTAGAATCGGTACTTGTGATCCTTCTTAGGCCTCAAAAACAACGCAAAAATCTAACACAGACAAACAATAAATTCCAAGTTCAGTGCATAAAACAGAAAAAAAAAATTCTCATAGCAAATACTTCAATTCACACAATTGTAAAAGTCCAAAAATCATCAATCCTTCCCCAGTTTGTCATCAACAATATCTCAAAACTATGAACATCAAGAAAAGCAAGTTGACAAACTAAAAACATAGTAATTGGTAAAACTATTGCAGACAAATTCAACAAATACCTGCACAGTAGCAAGAACGAAAAGGGTAATTCCAATATTTCTGTGACCGGTATATGTAACCCCGGGGGATTCACTTCCAAGCTTAAGACCAGTTGCCCAGCCAGCTACTCCTATGGCATAAGCTGATATTTGACAGAACACATGAAGATAAAACCAAGCTGGATCTGCAGACTCAAAGGTTCTTATGTAACGCGCAATCATTATTCCAACCGGAAACAAAATTCCCCAACTCACTGCGTTTAGTATCCCATGAATCTGTCATCAACAAATTTTTTTTTGTCAAATTTAATAAATTCACCAAAAACCCAAATCAATCTAGCCAACGAAGAATTTGACCAAAAAAAATCACCGTTCAATCAAAATTTTCTAATTTTAATAATCAAGTCACCCAGTCAACAATTTCCCTATTTTCAAAAAATCTAAAAAATAAAAAGAAAAGATAATAATTTATTAGGAGTAAAAGGTAAGCTCACATTTTTCTTCTTAACCCTGGTGTCTCCTCCAGAACTACTCTCTCCACTTTTCAAATTTAGGGTTCCTTTAGATTGCAAATTAGCGGCAGCAAACTCGTGTTTTTCCAACGCGCCACCAGCTAAAACGCTGGGACCCACTTGCCACACTTGATTAATCGACCCACTAGCCGCTAAATCCGCTGGAACCTTAATTTTAGCGAAAATTGCCAAACTCCCGTCGCTTCTACTCTCCGCCGTCTTATCCCAAACCTCGAACGATAAACTCTTCGCCACAACTGAAGAATAAGAGCTTATAGCATAGGTATGCACCTCGGCGACGCCGGTGGTGGAGTTTTTGTGGGCGACGAGGGATTGGGAACCGGCCATCCCGGTGTCCTTTGGATTTATGGCCCATGCGATCCAGCCTCCAGATTTAGAAGGAGTGGCTATAAAGGCGACGGAGAGAGTAGTGTTGGTAGAATCGTAAGAGAAGTGAAGGTAAGAGGAAAGAGAAGGCAGGTCGATGCAGTTGGAGTAAACTTGGTTTTGGCTGAACTTCTGGGAAGAACAGGTGAGGGAAACCGCCGGCGAAATTAGCAGTCCCCAAAAGGCGAAGAAAAGAAAAGCCGACGACGACGGAGCCATTTTCTTTCTTTTCTTTTTTTTTTTTTTCAGACCAAACAGAACGGAAAAGAGCAACGGCTAGGGGAAGCATTAAAGTTGGCGGAATAAATAGAAGCCAGAAAGGACTTGACTAATGATTTGTTGACACGTGTGCTTTTTTATCGCTCTCTTCACGCACTAAATATAAAGGAAAATTCTAAAAAAATAATTTTAATTTCGGAATATCAGATCTGTTTTGAGTAACGATGTAGCAGCTAGAGATAGTTGTTTCTACTTCTTTTTTTTTCTCTCAATTAAAACTATAAATTTAAATTAGTGTTATGGCTATAAATATACTTGGTTTTGCTAATTACACAATAACTAAACTTAATTAGTTTTGGGACAATTCAAAAAAATAAAACGTAATTAGTTTTGGGATGTTATCATTGATTTTTCGACCTAACAGTGAAACCACGTAACGGATTTTATGATGAATTTATCGAATGCGTTTTCGCAACAAAACATGCAACGATCAATACTGGATTTATTGTTGTAAATTTTTTTAAATTTTTTGTAAATTCTCAATTATAATAGCTTTGATCTTATTGGTTAATTTTTCCAATTATAATTTTTATTATCTTTCATTTTTTTAGTCATTTATTTTTTTTATTTAGGTGGTCATAGATTTAGGAACTAAAATTAAATTTTTAATATTATAATTAACATAATACATAATTATTGTTGTTTATTTACTAACCGCATTCAATTACAATTAATAACTAATATTAACAATTTTTATAACAAAATTCAATTCTTTTGGGAAAAATCAAGGTTTAAACTTCAGATTTATTTTTTTTGTTAAAAGAAAACCTGGCTACCATTTTCCTATAAATTTCATCAAATATACCAAAAAATATGCTTATGGAAACTTATCTTAAGAACAGCAATAAGATATTTACAGACCTTAAACTATATTCCGATCTTCACGTTAAATTGGATGTGGTGTTATCAACATTTATCTTATAGTAAACGGTAGCGAAGAGATAAATATATATATATATATATATATATATTTTAACTTAAGCCTTTAACTTTAAATCTTGGGAAGAGGGATTAAGAGGCTTATGAAATGAAAGTTTTATGTACCAAAAAAATTATCATTCATAGTTTAATAGCAATTAGAGTTGAAAGTTGTGCTATGCGAAAAGGAAGCATGTGGAGTTATATATATTATTTTCTTTTTTTTTTTCTGGCACTGGCAATAGAGCTAGAGTGTTTTTCATTTGATTAATATAAATTATTCTTTTTTTTTTTTTTTACTTTTTAATAGGTTCCTTAGATTTATTACGCATCTTTCTGAGTTTACTTATATAATCTTTTTTTTAGTACCAATTTCTATAATTTACAAGTAATAAAATAAATATTATATTCGATGATAAATTAAATCCGATTCAATTCATTATTCATAGTTTCAATAATAAAATCCATAGTTTTTATTTTATATGTTTAAAGTTATAAAAAATTAAAATTTTATTATTAAAATTAACATTTCTAAATAGATGAAACTATTGTTGGTAATAAAATTCATAATTTTTATGACAATGATACCAAAATCAAACTCAAGTGAAAATCATACTAAACATCTCAGTCCAAATTTGTATACAAATGAAATTATAACATAAGAATAAATGAAAATATTATGCGATTTGAATTTAAATTAATTAAAATATTATATTTGAAAATGATTTCAAGAAATTTAATTATATTTTAAATTCAATTTAAATATTCATTTATTCTATCCATAGCTCTGGATGAAAAATGGCTAAGCTGTAGAATTTAAATGTTCAATGTCGGAAAGGGAGGCAGAGCAATCACATCGTCGGCTTTGGCTTTTTTTATTACTCTTTCATAAAGATTTAAATCAGCATGTGTAACTCGGCCGAACCACTTTAGCCCAAACTATGGAGTCTAGGTTTGACCCAAGCTGAAGTTGATAAATCATGAGCGCACCCAATCGTCCAATTTCTATACTCAAGCGCGGAAGCCGAAGTTTGATGGTTGATGCTCCTACCACTACCAACCTGCCAACCCCATTTACCTTCTATGGAGGGACGAAGGGAAGGGTGGTAAAATACTCTATAGATGGAACACCAAGTGAATTAAATTTCTTTTATGGATGCAAAAAGTTCGGTTATAGATAGGTAGCTTTGCTTCATTTCAAGGGCTATCATATCTTACATAAATTGTATATTTGAAGTTAGGTTTTAAAAAATAACTATTGATATAATTCATATTCAAAATCATTTTTTAAAAATTTGTTTATTATATTACTTTGATTACAAGAATCACTTTGAAAACAACAATAAATAAATAAAACTAAAATAAAATCAATATAATTCATCATATCTTGCTAAAATTCAATAGTAAACTCGTAAAAAAATAAAAAATAAATTTGAATTTATAATTTATCGTATTATTAATTGAATCTAAATATTTATTTCAATTAAATCCATTTAATATAAAATTTTTATTGAATTTTTTTTAATTACAATTATAAATTTTTTTTAATCGTAATTATTGTAATTATTATTATTATTTTTAATCTCACAAAAATTAATTTTATTATCCATTCAAATAAATTCTAAATGTCAATCCTAACATAGTAAAAAATTTCAATAATTCTCATTCTATAAATATCCTTTTTATAAGATATGTATCAGATATATGGATCTTTCAATTAAAAGGAAGAGTTAAAAACAGCATAATTTACATTAATACAATAGTATAAAATCATTCTCATTTACAATTTTTTACAACACAAAGATTTTTTTCATCATCCTGACGTTACCCAAACGTCTTATCATAATGCTGTCCTGATTTATATTAATTCAAAATGTAGGTATCAATGCATGTGAACATTGTGTTTTTCACAAGCCAATTTATACAAATTTAACTCAGGGACGATTTATTTCCATTTAAGCAAATAATTATTTATGTAGCTGAAAATCAGGACAGATGAAGACCACAATCTTCAACCTTTAAAGAATACTCTTAAACAAACATAGTAGTCACATCTGATAAATATTTTAATAAAAAATAATGAAAAAATTTATTTATTTATCACATATTATTAATTAAAAATAATTATGGTATTAATTAATAAATTAATAATTTAAATATTATATTATATTAAAAATTTTAAAATTTAAAGACCATTGGTCATATGCTAAATGTAAAATTTTTGCTTACAACAACATCACAATCAGTATCTATCAGACAATAAACACTTAAACCAAGAGTCTAATAAGAAAAGCTTGTGGAAAAAGCTTATTGGCAGACTCTATTTGGAAGAACTAAAGAAGAGAATAATATAATAATGCACACTTCTTATCTTCCATGAAAAAAGGGGATTTGGTTCACACGTTGCATGCTTAATTTCAACCAAGCCCCATGAGTTATGGACTTACGGTCAAACTATTACCGCCACTTGGAGCCAAAAAGTGCATTAATGGCGTTTCCCCGAAATTTAATTTGGGTGCTTCAGGTAAAGCTCCATTATTTTCAATTAAAAATTTGTTCAAATTGAAAGTCGTTGTTTGCAACTTTGGCCTTCTTTTTTGTTTCTTTGCTAGACAAAACCCCAGATTGTGCAAATAAAATATAGAAACGAGCCCGGATTTTTCTTTCTTGTTCGTACTAGAAATTAACCATTAGCTTGCGCAAATAAAATATAGAAACAAGAAAAATAATAAAAAAAATAAACGAACACCCAATTTTTTTATAGCCTGTATATTTCCATGTATATAGCCTGTATAGCCTGTATATTTCCATGTATTGTTTTACAGCCTGTATATTTCCATGTATTCTTTTTGATCGTAAGGTTAAATGGAAAAAGAACGTGAGGGTTGGATTCTTGGGCTTTTAATGCTTCAGCTTCACCCACCCCAGTGAGTACTGTCCTACACGTTTTTTTTTTTTTTTTTCCAAAAAAAAAAAAGAAAATTTCGCATTTCAAGGTTAGATCATATAATAAATTTTAAAAAATTACTTATATTAAATTTACACATCCTTCTTGGTAAAGATCGTTACACATCCTTATTCAGAAAAATTATGACAATAAAAATTAAATTTATTTGTTAACAATTCAATCAATCTATCAACCGTCCTACATGGTTTAAGTTTTACGTTTGATCGCCCTACTTCCTGTAAAAATCCAATTGTATGTCTCCTCGAAAAAATACTACTGCTGCTGCTAATTCTTTGCAAAAGAGAAAGAAAGGACAATTATTTAATTCTGAACGACGCTAATTTTACAGTATACCCACCAGGGCTTCATACACAACCTCAATTGGTGAAAAAAAATTATTATATGTTAAAAGTAAAAAAATGTCACTATTTTTTTATGATAGGTAGGTAATTCCAATTCATCTCTAGAAAAATGATTACAGTTAAAAATGACATAATACTAGTGAAAGCAAAAAGACGACAGGCAATAAATAGTTGCAACTAAAATCATTCAATATCTATTTTTATAATAGAATATCTTTTTTTTTTATTACTGTACTCCTTAAAATCACATCAAACAAGCAAGGAAACCAAACCCAAGATCAACAATCCAGCATTTATTCCCCTAACAGACCCATCACTCGAATTATTATTAGCTCCTTGTGATGACGGTGCAGGGGATGAGGCGCCGGAATTTATTTTCTCGACCAACTTCAACTCTCCCATAGAAGCCAGATTGTCTTTAGCAAACTCATGCTTCATCGGGTGACCATCGGTAGTAACCCCTGGTCCGACTTGCCAAACCTGGTTCAGCTTCTCGGCACTGGCCGGAACCTTCAAGGAACCATATATAACCATTTTCCCATCATCGCTAGCCTCGGCTTCCAGGTCCCAAACATCGAAAGATAGGTTTCCTTCGACAATAGAGCTGTAGGAGCTTATGTTGTAGGTTTTAACAACCATGGAGCTTTTGTTTTTGAAGGCAAGGAGGGCTTGTGAACCTGCCATGCCTGTAGCAACGGGATTGATGGCCCAAGCGATCCAACCGTTGGTGTTGGACGGAGCTGCGGAGAAGGCGATGGAAAGAGAGGAGTTGGTGGCATTGTAGATGAAATGAAGGGTTGAGTTCAGGGTTGGGAGCTCCGTGCAGTTGGAGTATTGTTTTTTGCCTCCGGGGACTTTCAGCGACGAACAGTCGATTGAATGTGTGGGTGCGATTAGAGTAACCCAAAGAGAAAATAATAGAATCAGGGATGAACAACAGAGAGACCCCATTTTCTTCTTTTTTCGTTTTCTTTTGTTTTCCGAAGGAAAAAAGAGAAAAGAGGAGATAATGGTGCCAATGCTTGATGCCGTTTGTTCGGAGATATTTTGGGGGAATTTATAGAGAGAAATTGGCTAAAAGTGCAGACTTGATTTGGGCTTGATAAACACGGAGCCAACAGTTGGATGCCACGTTGTCATGGTATTTTGAGTAGTAGACGTGGCGGGTTATGGTTGCTTAAGATCAAATGTTGACTTTCTCATCGAGTTAATTTGACATTTTGACTCGTAAAGTTTTTTTTTTTTTTTTTGGGACCAATACCCTTATTGAAGCGAGGGGGAATATGGACTTGCACAATCTAAATGGAATTAGGCGACAAAAACCCCCAAAAACAGTTTTCTTTTTTTTGGCAATTCAAAAAAAGAAATTGAAAGAGAAAGAAAATAATTAATAACAGAGGGATGCACGTGGGTGATGCGTGTTACTGGTTCAATGTTCCCGTTGTTGAATGAACGAGGAAAGGATTTGAGATTGATATCATAGCTGTCACCGATAAGAACGCGAAAATCCTGACTTTCTGTTTTTCTTTTTTTAACTTCTTTTGGGTACAAGTTGTAGTAAATTACAGCGTTGCTAATTGAATTTTGTTCCAAAATTTTATTCGGATCATTAAATTTTAATTTTCTCAATTAAACCACTAAACTTTGTTAATTATACTAAATTCAATTATCTTAACAAATTTCATCCAAAAATTTGATGAAAATATAAGGTGCAATATCAACTACCACGTCAATATTTCTGTGTATGCCACATTAACATTTTTAGGCATAAAAAATAGAAAAAAAAATGATAAAAAAAGGTTTTTACTCAGACTTAATCTGAATGCTTAGTTTTTACTCCAATACCTCAAAATTCGAGCAAAATCAAATGTAAAAACCGGCAAAAATGCAATTATTTACGTTGTTCTAAACTATTAAATATCACACTCATCAAGAGCGCTTATACCCGTAGCTACAACTCCACTAAAATTACATTCAAAATTTTGATTTTTCATTAAAATATTAATATAAAAGTCAACTATACACCGATCCAAAACTCAAAAATAAAAAAATCACTCGAAATAAATATTAGGAGTATTTGATGATCAAAATAACATAATAATATTTTTTTTAAAAAAAATTTTCAATAGATAATTAGAGATGTTTTTGTTATTTACGTTGATTTTATATGTCAGATCAATTTAATATGTTTAATATTATATCAACTTAATATTATTTTTATTGTTTATTAATATAAAGATTTAGGCACCATTAAAATTAATTAATCCTAGACCCATTTTTTCATTCTTATTTTTTTTTCGACTTCATTTTATCTAATTTACGTGTTGAAGTATAAACATAAAGAGCACATTCTATATTTACCTCTTACTACTCTCTTATTCTAATTTTTCAAAAATGTCATAAAGTTGGAGCTCCACACAAATAATAAATTAACTGAAATTAAATAAAATAAAAAAAGAAAGAAAGTAGAACTAGTAATGATTTTGAGTTTCAGCTAGAGAGGCATAAAAGAAAGGATAAATTCGTCAGAAAAGACTCAACCAATGGTGATAACTACACAGCCTGCACCCCAAGTCACTGCCTAAATGATGTGGTGTTAATGTGATCATTTATCTAATAGTCATATAATTTTAATTTTAACAATGAAAAACGTTAAGGCCATTAAATTTGATATAATTTATAAAATTTTATGATTTTATTGAAATAAATTAAAATTTAGTAATCAAATAAAAATTTGGTCAAATTTCAGTGAGCAACGATGAAATTTACCTATAAATTTGCAAGCGGTAGATAGATGTGAACAAGGAAGTGTTAATTTCGTTGCGTGATTCTTGTTTCCCACTTTCACGTTTTTCCTTGATGTTGCCGAGTGCCGATGACTAGGACTCGGTTTTAATTTTGTTTATCTCTTAATACTCGAGTCCAAAAATATATAGTAGCAGGTTTTTTATTTTTTTTGTGAAAAGAAAGTGTATAACTTTAGTTTATATTTAAGTAAAAAGTATTTTTGGATTCAAAAGATAAATCAATTATTTTTATTACAAATTGTTAATAAATAATTAAAAATATTTTGATTATTTTATTGATCTGACATATATAATATCAAGTTAGTTCGATCACATAATTATTTTATCTTACAAATTTTTTATCTTTTGTTTGTAAATAAAATCATTCAAATATTTATTTAAATAAGTTAACTTTTTTCTTTTTTTTTTTTCAACCTTACTTAACTTATAATTTGGATGTCGTGTAAACACGTAAAACACTTTGTGCTTTTGTTTTTAACCACTCTTTTTTATTTTTTGTGATTTCAAAAATCAAACTTTAAGTTTGGAGTTCGTCCCCAATAGTTTCGTTTAAGAAAACAAATTCATCTTCTGATTTCATTCTCATGAAAAAAAGTTAGTGATAAACGTTTAGAGAAAATAATTTTACAAAGTGAAAGTGAAATTTGGTCAAATTTGAGAATAAAAAAGGGATGTTTTCGTTATTTTTCTAGCAAAAGAGAAGAAACAAAAAAAAAAAAAAGTGAAAGACGGGAATTCCTCATCCGCGTACGAACCCTACTCCACTCCACTTCGAGACCTCCAAAATTGCAATTATAGAGGCAAGCATAAACTGCATTTCACCACAAGGGATCCACAGCTACATAATATTCATTGAGTTTGACCATGAACTAGTCGTCACAATATTGGTTTTATATTAAATGGTCATAATTGGTGGACTCGTACTGCATTAGAGTAAGAAATAAAAATTCCAAAATACCGAACCCATTTTCATTAACTAAATACATTTTCAATGAAAAAATAAAAAAATAAAATTTTAAAAATCAAATGCTACCTTAAAATTTAATGAGAATTCCAAAGTTAATGAGATATTTATAATAGTGTTACGGTGTACGTAACTCTTTATTGCTCACATTTTAACATTACAATTTTAAAAGAAAATAATTAAATTTATTTGTTACCATATAGATTGTGGGAATTGAAAAGAATATAACAGAAAATTTCTAAACAACACAACATTAGGATTTTTTTAATAAAATAATAACATTAATGTTGGAACCACGAGTCTTTGTTCTAATTTTATCTTAACCAAACCAACTGCATTAAGTCTACGGTGATATTTATGAAGTCGAGAAGATAATTTGGAGCTACGGATATTTAAAGTAAAATTATAGGACTAGCTAGTATAATATTTTACAATTTGTAAATGGACCTAATTGGGAGGATTGAGTTCGGACTTGACATTTAAAGGTGTCAACTAGCTTGATCTGATCCATAAAAATCTAGACGGAAGAGAATTAATTAAAAAAATCCTCACAACTTCTGTAGCATAGTGATCTGAAAAGAACAATAGGCATTAACGCAAACAGGAAGTTTTGAAATACCAATCTCAGTTAACCAAACTGCGTTTCTCAAATATCTAGTACCTTTCTAGCCCAGAGAATGTAGTTCAACAAATTGAGGAAGTCAAGAATGTGAAGAAGGATACTGTAAAATAGATCCAATCCGTTGTGATTCAGATCATTTCCTCCGAGTCATTCTTTGCCAAAATGTCCATTGACTGAGTTACCAGCAACGAGCTAATGAAGTACCCCATCTATGTGGATTGTGGAGCACCAAGACAGTGCAATAGTCGTACCTAGAGTTAACATGTCTGATACGCCTAGCAGCGAGTTTATGCACCCCAGCCAGAGAAACAGATAAACATGACATTGTTATTTGCCGCTTCACGCCTCTTAGCCTCAGCTATAGCAGCCGCAGATATAGACCCTGATGCTGGAGCCAGCCCCAATCCAGTCTCCTGAGTGTTTGATACTTGTTCATATTGCCAGGGAGGTCGTTTTTTTAGTCTGAACAAACGTACAAATATTCGTACAAGGGTGACCATTAAGTGAAATACCGATAATGACTGAGTAGGGATATTGAAATTGTTAAAAGTGATCTATTCATGATGTTCCCTGTTGCACATCAATTGGGCTAGGCAGCAGTTCATCGTAATCGTGCTTGCAAATATGGGGAGGAGGCCCAGGAACGTGTTTGTTTCCTCCACCTCAGTTGTGTCAGCATTTGTGTTAAATTAATGTGCAATATGATGACTACTTAGAATTATCGGAGACAGCATGCTTGAAGCTGGTGCGAAAGTGTACATGGATTTTATTCATATCTGCTTTGTGTGAAATACATGGATTTTATTCCTATCTTCTTTTCGTGAAATCACTACTTTATATGGGGGCCCAAAATGTAGCATCTATATGTCTAAACAAGGCCTGTCAAAGATCTACAAATCCTCTTTTCCATCGAATGATTTTGAATGAATTATTGCATCTGATAGTGAGACTTTCCCATTTCATGGCAGAAGCGAGCACCTTGATACCCCAGACCCTCCCAAAAAAGTTCAGAAACAAAATTAGAGCTATTAGGCCTTTGCTTTATCATCCCAATACCAACAAAACTAAAATGCTTGATGCATTAGTGAAAAATTTTGTCATCAAATTTTATTACAAACTTCATTTTTTACCTTGAAAATTCTTGTCAGTGGACTTCCGCCGGGGCATTTGTACCTATAAATTGGAAACCCCATTGAAAAAATGCGGAGTGCTATGCTTAATGTCACCACAGAAATCTTATAACTCCAATTCCAACCTAAGTTATCCTAATCATAGAAGTAGAGGCAATGAGGCCAGCGAGATATAGTGAAAAGAAGAACCAATTGACGAGGGAAGAGATTAGACGCTGGTTGCCATGGTCAAGCTGATCGGAACCATGAGCTGGTAAGGCAGCCTTAACGCCACCAGCTGGTTTTTTTTTTTTCTGTTAATGCCATAAGTGATCTTTAAATTATAATAAAGTGTTTAATATGTTATTTAAATTTTTAAAAATTAATTTGATATCTAAATTATGAATATGTTAATTAATCAGTACTTAAAAGTCATATTTAATGTACAAAATAATAAATAAAATAAAATAATAATTATCTTATATTATATTTAATTTGTATCTAAAAAAAATCATAAGATTATAAGGAAGATTTATCATCTTCGTATAGAATGATTAATTCTCCTAATATAGAAAAAATTATTTTTAATGTATAAGATTGAACATATATGTTATATTATATCATTAAAAATTATATCAATAATTTAAATTATATAAACTTTGAATAAGGATGATTTTAAACAATAAATAAATTATTCTAACATAATTTTTATATATATCAAATACAAGATATGATGACATTATTTTATCTAATCTCATTCATAATGTCATCTTATATTATTTTATCATAATCTTATATACCAAACATATCCAAAAAGTTATTTTTTTGTTTAAGTGTTATAATTTGAAGTTAATCATATTAAAAATAAGTATCGTACAAATTAATAAATTTATAATTCAAATATTACATTAAAAATTTTTAAATTTTAAATATCACATTAAATATTTTATTATTATTTAAAAAACAATCATGATATTAATCTTTTTAAATTGAATTTTCTGTATCATCTCATTTCACAAAAGAAGAAAGGTACAATCACTCCAATTTCCCTTTTTTTTTTTCCTTTTTCCTTTTTCCTTTAGCACTTTCCTTTTCTTCTTTATTTTGTTATTTTTTTTACTTTTCTTTTCAAATTTTGAACCCCTTTATACAAAGATAACAACTTTATTTCCAAAAAAGATTAAAAAAAAAAAGACTTGTAAAATTAAAACATATATCTACAGATTGATTAAAACGTAAATAAATTTGAATGGAAACAGGTAGAATTTGAAGGAATTGAAATTTGGTCCATGACTGATGGAATTTTAACTTCGCTCACTACTCTGGCAGAAAGTATTTTCACATACTCTATCTCGTAGTGGATGCCGTGTAGTTTTCCCTAATTTATTTTGTATAATATATACCATCTATGTCAGCAAATAGTCATTTATAAACACTTTTTTTTTTTTCTAACAAATCTTTTTTTGATAAAAAAAAAACTTTTGTTGGAAAAAAAAAAGTTTGGACAAGCATATTTACTAAAGAAACTACTAAAATTGAATCCTTTTTAGTCCTGCTAGATTGCTAACTGTCCTATTTGATGTTTTTTATTTTTATTTTTTAAAGATTAGAATTTGATCACAAATTATTGGTGTTTTGAAAAACAAAATTCAACGAGATGGGAAAGCTATAAGAGAAAATATAAGTTAAGGAGCAACTAAATTCTTAAAAAATGTATTTTTTATAAAATTGAATAAAAAAATAAATACATTTAATTTAATTTAATTTTAATTTTAAATTGAATTAAGGTAATTTGACACATTAATTATGCACTAGACAACGTTTTGGTTTCCTTTAAAAGAATTGTATATGTTGATATCACCATATATTATTACAAATTTTTTAATTTAGTACAAATATATTTATAAATATATTATAAACTTGTATATAATAATATTGCTAATAATTTACAAAATAAATATGCAATGCCTTAAAAAACCAAATAAAGAAGTTTAAAAGTATAAAAAAAATATTATTAATTTATCATGATATTTTTAAACACTTAATCTGACTATATATTATTTTAAATGAGTATTTTTTATATAAATATTAAGATAAAAAAAGAGATGAAAAAAATAACATTGACTTTATAATTATTAAAATTTAGCGAGGATGCATGATTACTTTCTTAAAGTAAATTAAAATATTTATAAATTTTGGTTTTAAAAAATAAAATATAAAAAAAAACAAATTAGTAAAAAATAGAAAAATAAAACTTTTTAACGTTATTTTATCAATTAATTTTATTTTTATTACATTAAAAATAATCAAATAATAAATAATAAATTAAAAATGATAAATATATTTTATACTCACATACTAATCAAAATAAATTAATCTATCGAAATCTATAAAAACTAACCAAAATCAATAAAAACAATTAGTATTATCTAATATTAAATTTGATACAAAAAATTATAATTAAATATATTATATTTTGATACAACTGTAATATTTTGATTGATACAATCGATATCGAAATGAAATTAACAATATTAATCGAAACACATTAAATAAAATATAATAATAAACTAAATAATGACATGTGATTTTATTTTTCCTTTTGTAAGAATAAGATATTAAATAAGTTTTTTTAAAAACCCAATGAAAAATTGGGCTGGGCTTCTAAATGAAAACAGTAAACTCTCCTTTGTAAACCGAACACCATTTCACCACTCTTCCCCACATATAAAATAATTCCGCTTAAACCCTAGCTCCCTCTATCTTCTTCATTTTACCTCGATCCGCGGCGCGGCGTTTTCATCAGGTAACTTCTCTATCTCTGTAGCTACTGATTTTTTATTTGATTTGGTAAATTGGAGTTCATTTCTTGTCCGAATCTTAAACTTGTTTGTCTGACATGGTCGGGCTTTGGTTGGTTTTTGTTATTAGGAAGAAATGGCAGTCCCTTTGCTGTCCAAGAAGATTGTGAAGAAGCGTGTCAAGAAGTTCAAAAGGCCCCAAAGTGACCGCAAGATATCCGTCAAGGTTTTGTCTTTTTTCAAACAAACATTCCCTTTAGTCTGTCTTACTTTTTAGTAACCATTTATCCAAAGATAATAGTCGTAATTGGTTTTACTTGAGTTCATATTATCTTGTTCGTGAAATCTTAGCAGGTGGGTTTCCCTATCTGAATAAGTTGTTTTTCTTTTCTTAAGGTGCTCTAGTGAACTATGGTTAGAAAGATTAACTTCTTACTAGTTTTGTGATTTGAGAGTTAGCTATGAAGTATTCGTGTTGGAATACTAGAATTTATTACTGGGGATGCTAATGGGATTCCATTGTGTTTGTTTTCCTGCTAGTTTAGTTGGGATTTTGATAGGTAGAAGCCTAAAAGTCCCGTAAAGGTCTTTTTTCATTTGGTGATGGTGGTAACTTGGAGATACCCTACTAATTTATAGCTGTTTTAATCTTTTCTGCCTTAAGAGGATTATTTTGTGAAGAATTTTTTAAGTTGATGGATAACTGGACTTGCAATCTCTAAGGTTACCTGTTTTACTGGGTGGGTTTGAGTGATAGAATGTTAACAGAATGAGTATGCTTTTTTGCTAGAATGTCTCATTCTCTAGGTGATTTAAGAGTCTTGCATCCTTCTTGGAGTGGTTTTTTTGGATGATCACTGTGCACTGTTTTGATCACGAGTATTAGGTGTGGTTCCTTTATGTGTGCATGCGAATTCTGTAATGGCAATTTCTGAATCAGAACATTTGTTCCTCATCATATGGGTGTTGGAAATGGTATATGTATAGAAGCAGTGTCATTCATCTTTTTTATGTACTTTTTTCACACCCTATGAGCCTAGCATCATACAATATTTTTTATTAACCAGGAATGTGTTTTGGATCTGATGTTTGAGCAATTTGTCACATTGTATCATGTTTTCCGATGCAAGTGGTATTCTGTTCACTATCCGTTATTTATGCCCCTTTGGGAGTTCTTGATCTTAGTTTATTATCTTTATGAACAAGAAAGTGAAACGTACCCAGAATTACTTGGTGAAGCTTACAGAAGTGATAGAAATCATTTTGTCTAGTGTTATACAAAGACTTATGCAGAGTAAACTGTTTGAGTACATTCTTATGCAACATCCATATGAGCTCTGGAATATTTCTCGTCTGTAATTTTTGAGTTGTAACTTGGATGCTTGGTTGTGCTATTTGCTTCAGTGTAGTGCTGAAACTAAGCTCTTTATTTCTTTCATGCTTATATCCTATTAAGATGTCATGCTTCTGCTTGTATGTCCTGTGGTCTTGAAATATGGTTTTGACAAATTTTCATGCATCTTGGCTAGTTGATGTCTCATTTAGGTAAAACACATACACACACACACACACACACTCTGTCTCTCCTGCAATATTGTTAACAGGTTGTTTGCATATTGTCAGACAAACTGGCGAAGGCCTAAGGGTATTGACTCCCGTGTCAGGAGGAAGTTCAAGGGGTGCACTCTGATGCCAAATATTGGTTATGGCTCAGACAAGAAGACTCGCCACTATCTTCCAAATGGGTTCAAGAAATTTGTTGTGCATAATGTCCAAGAGCTGGAGCTTCTTATGATGCACAATAGGTATAACATATGATTACCCCCTTCTTTCCTCATTTTTGTTGATCAATATTTTCTTGCTTGTTGCTGATTGTTGATGCATTCTCAGGACATACTGTGCTGAGATAGCCCATGATGTTTCAACAAAGAAGAGAAAGGAAATTGTTGAGCGAGCAGCACAGTTGGATGTTGTTGTCACCAATAAATTGGCCAGGTTGCGCAGCCAGGAAGATGAGTGAAGATTGCTCCTTGAAAGTTGATTTTGCTTTTTGGTATAATATTTTATCATGTTGGAAGTTTCAGCTCTTTTGATCAAATGCTTTTTAAGTATTATTTGAGTGGAATAGTATTTTTCTTTTTGGTTGCTTTTGAATCTAAACCCTTTTATCTAATTTAAAGTCTTATAAGTAATCTTTTGAGGGTTTTTCTCTTTTGACAATGTCTTGGTTTATGATGCCGGGTGCATTTATGACTTAATGGAAACACCATACAAGGAATGTCATCATTCCATCTTATTTCTTTGAAGGAGGTGTGATTGGGTGGCTTGGCCTATGTTCTTAATAGAAAATTCTTTTGCCTTTTTGCATGCATTACAATGCTATCTGGATTTTATGAGCCAGTTTCTTTAGATTATTTTGAGTTTTGAAGCATCTTTTCCTGCCCTTGTACTAAATTCCGAAACAGGAGAGATTCCAAAGAGAG
The DNA here is from genome assembly GCF_047325235.1 of Durio zibethinus. NCBI lineage: Eukaryota > Viridiplantae > Streptophyta > Magnoliopsida > Malvales > Malvaceae > Durio > Durio zibethinus. The sequence continues at coordinate 8,983,349 of NC_143182.1, read as the reverse complement.
TTTTTGGGTTAAGACTTTTTGTAGGAAAGGGGGGTAAGGAGAGCGTTAGACTTTTCTCTATGCACCAGGGAGGGGCATCGTGGGAAGTGGGAATTGACAGACTTGAGATCCTTTCGCTTGGTACTCTTTCCTTTATTCCGTGTATCATCAAAAAATAGGTTCTTCCTCGTGGTAATGTTGGAGCGAGCGATTATCACAAATCAGTTAAATATGCATGTTCCTTTATTATTCCTCATATTAAGTTGCCTTTTATAGTCTTCACTGAGAATTGCGGCTTTTCCTTAAAATTTTTCTGCTTTCATTTTCGAAGAAAAAGTTTAAATCGGGTATCCTTTTGAGTTTGGCTTTGGCCCTCTCTTTTTATAGCCTGCGCATGTGGCAAAGAAGAGGCAATTAACTTCCATTCTTCCACATTTGAACACTTTGGTATCAAAGATGCATCTAATTAAATGCCAACCTGAAATCTAAAACAAGAAACCAACAACTCTTGTTATACTTAATTTAGATAGAAAATACGAAATTTAGAAGAAAAAAAAAACTACAGGGCTGAAATTTGTACATTGAAAGTTTAAAGCGTAAAACGAGGGGAGGAGTAGCAACATGCAATGAAGATATTTGATTATTGTGTTCGTGACCGGGGAATCTATTGAGAAAAGTGTCATACAACTTGCTTTTCGTGAATAATTGGGATTAAAACGCCCAACACCCTTGACATGAAGGAGATTAGGTCATAGGGTTGGCCGAGAGAGCCTAGCCACATGCTGATATTTATACAAAGAATTGATTTAGACTAATATTGTGTACCGGAAATTTAAGAAATGATTGCATATTAATGAAAATCATGTGACAATGAAAGTTTGATTTGAGTTGACAGATAAGTAAAGATAAGATATCACATGAATCTACATGTTGGTAGCTTTAAACATCATCATTAATATAATTGTTTATTTAAATGATTTAATTAATTTCAAATTGAATTAATTAATATTGAATTAATCAAATTAATTTTTTTTATTTTCATTTACTATACCAAAATTATTATTTTTAAAATGTTTCTTGTGCTCTCAGAGTAGTTCAGTCATGCCACAAGCCCTTCCAACATGCATGCTCCCAACCTCTGGATGGGCTCACCAGAAACTACTAGGAGAGCCACAAATCATTTAAAATCATCATCAGTTATGCAAGAACCATTGATAAGAAAGCCATGGGTATTGCCGGGAGAGTGATGCAGGTTAGATGGATATGACTGAGATTCTTGCTAAGACATTGAGCTTCCATTTGGTGAGAAACTGACAGTAGATGAAGAGTTGTAGGCAGTATAACTGCCATTTGCAGAAGATGAATCCAAAGTGCAATAGTGCTCACAGGATTTCTGTGTTGCTGGGATGCGCTTTCATCGATGAATAGTTTACATTAGGCAACGTTTTTGTGATTTGTTGAGGGTTGAGGGCTGAGTCGTGTGGTCAGGGAGGAGGCGGCGGCTGAGCCACGAAAATATAAAATGACATGAGGCAAAAAGAAAATAAGGTAAGATTTGGCATGTGTTGCATGAAAATATCAATAGCTCGGGATTCAGTTAATCATTTGGTCAATTTGATTTTTAAATTGAATTAATTAAAAATTCAAATATACCCAAAATTATTTCAGAGATCACTTGATTAATCAAAATATTTTTATTTAATTGACTAATCGAATTTTGAATAACCCAAATCATCAATCATATTATAATAAAATTGTGTGGAGGAAATACCAAAATAGTTAAACCGTTGCATCTGCATTGATGGATGAGATTTTTTTTTCTGTTTACTTTCGACAAAGATGCACAAACAAGAATTTCACCAGATGAACTAACTTTCAAACCAAAAAGAGAGAGAGAGAGAGAGAGAGAGAGAGAGAAAATAAAGTAATAACCTAACAGCAGGACGCTATTTTGATGACAATACAAATTACTAACCGTTGATGATGATGAAGGTACATACGTAGCCAAAACTATTCTTAATCAATGTATAGATTAGGACACAAATTAATTGGTGTACGTATTTCTTCCCCAAATCATTAGCCACTGTGAGGTAAACATAACCGAAACAGTTCTTATTAAATAATACTAATATCAACAAATATTGATATTTTTCTCAACGATTTTGAGTGTCTTAAATCTTTATTAAATTTAAAAATACATATTTAATTAATCCACATGCATATCTACATAATCAAAGTCAGAAAAAGCCATTAGAAGTCGAGGCAATTTTTTTTTTTAGAAAAAATAATAAATGAGTTTTTTATAACCCTCACTGGAAATTTTCAACCTTCTAGAATCTGAGGCTAAATTGCCCCTATGAGTGGTCACTCTTTGAACCAGTCTGGCGTGTGTTTGACTATTGCTGTTGCCTGCCACTAAAACTACTAGGCTTTAAAATCTAATCGCCTTTAACTTTATATAAAATACTTTTTTATAGAGAGAGAGAAGATGAAGAGGTTTGATATTGTTGAAAATAGTTAATCTTTGGATATTTTTAACAAGTATGGGTGACCATGAGTTCACGAGTTTTGTTGTTATTCGTCAAATTCCCAAGCTATTACAAATGGAATGATCGGTCTTTGAAAATCCTTTAATAAAGATTACAAAAGTGACTATATAGGCATGTTCAACGGTTCGATTTCATTCGAGACGAAATTTATGGTTGGTGAGGCAGCCAGAAATGGTGCACTTCTCAATCACAGGATTGGACCCATTTTGCAGCAATCTCTTTTGTTAGCACCTCATCCACTGAGCCCCCAACTTGATTAGTTGTGCTGTGCGACTGCAACAAATATGTACAACACATTCGATGTGGGTAATAATTTCGCCTTGAAAGAGGGAACCGTCGAAATACTAGCACATACCCCCCCTCCACTTTTGCCCTTTGAAGAAAATTATGCCGATGAGGTGCTTTTTTTTATTTAAAAATATTAAATATTAAATTTAATTATTATAATTAAAGTTTTAATATTTTATCAACCGATTTTTAAATTGTTTACATGAAATGCATTTGATACACTATTTGTTGTAAGAAAAAGATCCGATGAGGGTTTTTTTTTTTTAATTAAATAAAATGAAAATCGAATCTTATAAAAAAAAGGTGAAAATTCTTATTCAACTCCAAATTGAATTCCTAGTCTTTTATACGTGTTATCCCAATATTGAATATTTGAATATAATACCTCAAACAGCACCAAATGTTCTCCAATTTCTAGTATGCATGCTCAATATTTCTCTATTCTTTTCAATCTACCTTTCAACCAATCTCCCTTGCATTGTCTTTTTCTTTTTTTAATTTTAATTTACATCAAATAAGATTAAAATTGACAACAGATTTGAATCAGGATAAATTTTTGTTTGTTCCGAATCAATTTTATATTAATCAAACATGAATCCAACCTGATTCAAAATTTTTTTTTCATACTCGAACTTGATCCAATACTATATAAATTATACCCGATTCGACTCATAAATTAATAAAATATTATTTTTAAAATATAAATATTTAAATATATAATTATAAATATATAAATAAAAAATTAAATAATTAATTAAAAAATAATTTTTATATAATATCAGATCGGATCAAATTTACTTAAAATTTGAATTTAACCTAATCCAAAACTTAAATTTCTTTTTTAAATCAATTTTATAAAATCAAATTAAATTAAAATCTATCGAAGATGAATTGAATTATTGACTCTAAATAGGGCAGCTCCCTTTAATTTTTCAGCTCTATACGAAATTAGCAAGTCTCATAAATGCATTTATTCTACTTTTACAGTCGAATATCATAATTATCATATCCAACGGTTCCCTTATTGCCACCCGTAATAATTGTTTAACAAATGATACTAGTTTTAGTATATGTGAAACAAAAATATTTTTTCTTCTAGTATGTTGGGAGATGATTTTTTTTTTTTTCATTTCGTAAATTTTATCTATTCATTTTAATTTTAGGCTACTAAGAATCCCTTTTCGGTAAAACAAAATGAAAATTTGGAAAAAAATACATATTAAGCATTCTTTTTTTATTTCTTAGATCAATAGATGCCATTCCTCCCAAAATAGCACTTATTTAAAAAACTATTTAATAAGTAATTAAAAAACCTATGGTACTATCTTTTACCTGCTTTGAGCAAAAGATGTGACACATGTCCTAAATATTAAGGTAAATAAAACTACCAACCAATTAACTTACATGATTTTTGTGAGTGTTCTATAATTACGAGTCATTCTACACAAATATATATATATATATATACGCAAAAAGTAAATATTTAATTCATTGCACAGATTTATTTATCTACTTTATAATAAAAAATCAACAAAATAATTAGAATAAGTTAGAAAACAGAAAATGGATTAGCTTCGAAAGAACGATGATTTTGCCCTCTGAGCCGATCGTTTTTGTTTACATTCTCTAAATTATTATTAGTATTAAGACTGTGGTCGGGTTTACCTTTATTCTGCACACCACCTTCACCAGCATTTTCGAATATTCCTTGGACAAACAACTCCACATCAATTTTGTTAATTACTTCCGTTCCCTCTTCCCAAAAATCTTTCTCTGTTTGTACCGGAATATACGGTGGCCGTTCGATTCCGAGAATCAATTCCCAATCAATCCCCTTAAAATAATTGTGTCCCTTGATTCCTTCCAATGATATCCTTTTCTTTGGATCCTTCTCTAATAATTTCCTTATTAAGTTCCTTAAGGACGTCGGTTCCCCCACGAGATCGGGCGATTTCGTTAAAATCCGGTAAAACGTTTCTTTCCTGTTTAATCCCCTAAACGGTGTCGTTCCGTACAGCATTTCGTGAAGAACGATCCCTAGGGACCACCAATCCACCCCGAAATCATGACCTTTCCCTGATATGATTTCAGGCGCCACGTACTCTTCTGTTCCAACGAACGAGTTCGATTTTTCTACTGAGTCTGACTCAGTATGTTCCGAGTTGACGCTCGCTTGAGATGCAGAATCGTCAGGGGAGATTCCCGAGTTGCAGTACCTTTGAAACAGAGAGAATCGCTTTTTCTTAATTGAGTTCGACGGCGTTTGATTGACCGAGTTGGTAGGCGTTGAACTTTTAGGTGATATGGGAGAAAGTTTCGCCGAAAGATCGAAATCGACAAGCATGATATGGCCATTTTCTTGAATCATGATATTTTCAGGCTTCAAATCTCTATAAACAATGCCTAAATTGTGAAGATACTCCAAAGCGAGAACCAATTCTGCTGCATAAAACCTATAAAAAAAACAAATTAATTAAGTTTTGTTTGATTTCCGAGAAACTGTCAGAAATTATCAATCATTATTAAATTTTAAAATGAGACTGAAAAAGGTATTAGTAATTACGTTTTTTACCTTATAAAATCGTCGGAGAACATTTTCTCTGTCTGTTTCCTTCTCAAAGAATTAAGATCACGACCGGGACAATAATCAATGGCATAACCGACGACTTTATCGGTACCTAAAACTCCTCGTAACCTTGGTAAAAGCGGGTGGTTAAAATTCCTCAAGACTTCCTGTTCAAAAGTAACTCTTCTATACTCGTTTCCTTCATTTCCATTGCCACTCTTCACTGTTTTACTACTCTTCTTCTCGATCGAATCTCGTGATATGACTTTCAAAGCTAAAATCTCATCCTTCACTTCATCTCTGGCAAGAAATACCACTCCTTTCGCTCCACGTCCTAGAGCCGTAACTGCTTCAAGGCGATCTAAAGCAAGGGTTGGGACCGAATGCTGTGGATTTCGATTGAGTTCTTCATCGTTGATCATGGCGGAGGTGGACTGGTGACTCGAAGAAAACTGGTTGATTTTATTGTTTGCTCCCTGGTGTTTGGGAAAAATGGAGTTTCATCCGCGTGGAAAGCTTGGTGGCGACAATTTATGAGGGAGAAACGGTTTTCAATTTCTTTTCTTTCTTTTTTTTTTTAAATTTCCTTGCTGTGGAAGGATTCAAAATTCAAAGATGGAGTGAATTTCTGCGAGACTGGATTTGGCCACGTGAGCAATTTCGGCGGTGAGTCATGACGTGGCGTAATCAAATGCATTTTTTTATTGAAATAAAATAAAAAATGAGATGGTGATTTGCGTGATTACGTATGGGTGTTCTGCTTCTAGAAAAACTTGGGTACCAAGGGAATATTGAGGTGCGGGCCAAATTGCCCAAAAGCGGTAGACGTGGCAGCGGGTGGGGCTCTTTCTTCTGCTTCTGCTGCTGCTGGTGAGGCAGCGGGCGACGAAGTTGCCCTGAAGTTGCCTGTTAAAAGTAATATTTTCTTTTTACTACTAGAACTAACTTTTTTAATCATTTTTTAAATGTCAGCGCGTAACACGTTTCTCCTGGGGTTTCAAAGAAGTTACATACTTACGGAGGAAAAACCGACGGGTGAATTTTGGACCGGAAGAAATTAAAATATAATTTCGATTATAATTATACTTTTTATATAATGCACCACAAGTAATTTTCTCAACGTTTTCTTCTGTTTACTTTTTTTACCTAATCAATTTTTTAAGTTTCAACAATATGAATAATAATTACCTAAAAAAATATGAATAATAATATGTTAGTTGTTCTTTTAGAATATATATCCACGGTTAGAGTCACAAATTTATCTTCAATATTTTGAATTTAACTTTTAAAATTTATGATATGAAAAAAAAAAAAATCTCATAATTTGAAGGGTGCGATTTGAATGAACAAAAGGGGTGTAACTTGGATGACTAGGTTTTAGACTTTGAAATATTTTCAATGAAAATATTTTAAAATATATTAATTCAAATATTAACATTTGCAATTGTATTATTTAGGTGAATATTTTTTAACAAAAAATTTAAGTATTGAAATTTATTGAGATAAGCAAATAATTATAATAGAAAATTAATGATATTAAAGATAAAATAAAAATATGAGTGTCATTAGATTTATAAAAATATATAAAATATTACTAATAACATGAAAATAATAAAATTTTGAAAAATGAGTTTTATTAATTAGTATTAAAAATAAAAATTATTTAAAAATTTATAAATGTTGATGTTTGATTCAAAAATAAAAAAATTTACCTCAAGAAGTGTAATTTGAAAAGGGCATTTGAGCCATTTAAAATTATTTTTTTAAAATTCAAATATTTTGATAATTTAAAATTTTATTTTATTCAAATAAGATAATTTTATTTAAAATTTTAAAATCTTTCTCTTTAAAATCTGACTGTCATTCAAGAACCGGGAGGGTGCATTTGAGCCAGCTTGGGCCAACTTCAGCCTGGAACTAGGCCCCATTGGCAAAGTCAATCCATGCCATTAATAAGAAGAAAAGTATACATGATAATTCAGGTGATTCATATGAAAGCTTAATGTTGCATCTAATTAAATACTTTCAGAAATAAATCAATCACCCAAACCAAACATTTTTTTCTTTGACATGAATGGCAAGAGAAGAGACCAAGACAGAACCTTCAAGAAAGTAACCGGCAAGACTTTGTCCAACCACGTGACGGTCCAGGCCAATGCTAGCTGTAGCCTCTTTTCCCACTTGGCTAATTTAATATTGGTGGAGCTACTGCATGTCATCTGGGCCATATCGCAAGGAAGTCTAGTTGCACTAAATTATGAGTCAATGTGAGCATAGCTATTCCCATGGTTTTGCAAGAAGCTTCGATATTGAATTTGAAATCTTCAACTTTGTTTACATTCGATTCATTTCAATGTGGAATTGGGAACCGCAAAGCCCAAAAGCCTTGGGCCTGTAAAGCTCCATCCCAATTCCCAATGGCCATAGGCAACTCAGCAAGCAGTGTTTTCGAGTCCCCTACCTTTTCCCAACGACCGAGAAACCAGGCTTGAAAGTTTTAGCCCATGCCCCAATTAGATATGGTAACGGATGAATTTTTATTCGTTCCGACTTTAATTTGATTTAATATTAAAATATTATTTTTATATTTAAATTCAAAATTATATATTTAAAATAAAATTGATTCGATTATAAATTAATAAAATAATAAATTTTTTAATAAAAATATTTTTAAAATATATATTTAGTTGAATTAAGATAAATTTACATAAAATCTTACCTTAAATTTTTTTAAATACTTTATCCAACCCAAAATTTAATTAATAAAAATCAGTCTTATAAGATTAAATCAAATTAAAATTAAATAAATACGGATTCAATTACCAATCTTAACTCCAATATCCGTCCAAACTGATCTTAATTTTTTTCTATATTCTTATCATTTCAAAAAATTATTAATTGCCATTATATAATATAAAAAAATTGCTAACCGCATAAAATACCATTCTTTAGAAATTTTAAAAAGTTTAAAATCCAAAAATCTGTTGTTTAAAAGACACTTTTTTTGTTCAAAAAGTATTTTTAAATCCTTTGACAATTCAAAAATATTTGTCAATAATTAGTTAAAAATATTAAAATACATAATTACTCTTACATAATTGGAAAATAAAATAAAAATGTTAATTAAATAATGATAAAAATATTTTTTTTATTCAAGTTTTATCAACTTATAAACAAATAAAAAAGAGACCCATATACGCTTGGCATTGCACTTGACTTTTTGGCGCCGCATGTTGATAGTACATTGCTATTTGCATACTGGTACTTCTCTTTGACGTTATAGTTAACTAGGTGTATAACATCTTACGTATAAAATTACATCTTGATTACTTATTCGGTATGCATATTTCCTGTGGTGCAACCTAATTTGCAATTGCGAAGATTAAATAATTATCACCCTTTGATCCAGCTTCTTTTTTTTTTTTTTTGCTAGTTTATATGAAAAGGAAGAAAACTATGAACAAAAAGGAGCCAAGGCGTCCAAGTTCGACTGCATGTTTTATGAATCAAGGCAAGTCTAAAATGTTATTTGAGCTTAGATCACACTATAAAAATGAAAGGAGATTTAAATAAAAATTTAAATTCAAAAATTAGTATTTATTTTAATTTTATAAAACTAAAAAAAAAAAAAAAAACTGCTATAGTTAGTTTTAGCTTCTCAAACTCAAGTCCAACTCAAGCTCCTACTAAAACTAAATCTAAGTTGAAAGTTAAGACTTATCAAGGCATAGTCTATTTTTAAAAAGAAGTCATAATTTAAAAATTAAAAAATTATAGATATTAAAATATAAATTAAAATATATTAAATATTATTTTATAAAATTATTTATATAAATTAATTATACCAAACTTCGAATTTGATATAATAAGTTTTTAAAAAATAAATTTAACTTGAATAAAATTTAAAACAAAATAATCAAATCTAAATAAGTACAAAGACCATACCAACAAACAAAGATCTGGGTTGGTGATGGTCATGTCTTGAGTGAGATAATCCGTTTGTGAAGCTCCAGTGCAACCGTTTCCAGTTTTATTAAAATTTTAAACTTCAAAAGAAAATTATGAGATTGAAATTTTACGATTTAAAATGTCAAATTATACTGTAAATTTTTATATTGATGAAAATTTAAAATTTAATTTATTTATTATAATTTATACAAATTTAACTTTTATAATATTCTAGTTTCATAATTTCAATCCAAACAATAATTCCATCTTATCTTTTTTTTTCCTTCGTTATGTTAACGTGTCGTTAGACCATCATGAGTAGGCATTTTAATTGATTTAAATTTAAATGGTTGCTGACATGAATTAAAAACATACACATGATTATATGCTAAAATTTTTTTTAATTAAATTTAATAACCTAAATTTTTAATTAACTAAAACAATTAAAAAACAAAACTTTTTCAAAAAGAAAAGACAATTGGATTGAAAAGAAACGTAAACAACCCTAACCAAAAACCCCCAAATCAACAATCCCCAAATCTATTAAACTTCTCCAAACACGTACCAAACAGGTTTAATAGTTGAGATATCTCTTTCTTTGTTGGTCTTACTAATTTTGAGGTTGGAATTAGGGTGGTTAACTTTTAGGTGGGTGATATACGAGGATGGTTTCTTCAAATATAGGGTTGGTTGGTAGCTGTGATGCTTCTATTGTTTTTGTACGTTGGAGGGTGCAGATGGATAAGCCCCTTGGAGTTTTTCAATGCCGACAATGAAAAGTCCTCAAGCTTGGTGAAAATAAAAGCTGTTAGTGGAAACCTCAGAAAAAGTTTGGGAAAGTTGGGATTTGGGAATTTCGGGTTCGAGGGCTTTTTATGAAATATTTTTCAAATCTCTATGTTTTTAGGATTTAGATTCTTTTGGCTTTTCGTATTGTTTTTAAGAAATCTAATCATAAAAGATAAAAGAAATTTTCGAAAGGATTTTGGTGACATTCCGATGTCGATATACAGCGACCAGTGAAATGACCGGTTCTCTGGTTGTTTAATGGATTTTAAATTTTTTTGTATAGTTTCTAAGGTTTAAGAAGTTAAATATGAATTATTAATATTTTAAAAATAAATAATTTCTTAAAATGACATATTATATAAACATTTTTTAAATTCAATGAAATAAAATCACGTAATTTTAATCGATAACCACATAAAATAATTAAAATGTGCCTCAGTAAAATTAACAAAAAAATAAAGTTAATGATCTTAAATTATTAAATTAAAATAACATGCAAATTAAATTTATATAACATTATAATAAAAGAATTAAATTAAAATTTTCATACAATACCAGAATATTCGACAATTAATTTAAAAGAAAAAAGAAAAAAAAGAAAAGAAAAGTGATTGGTACAAACTAGAAAGCAGCAGAGACAAAAATCTCACGTGGCTGGGGATACGGATAAGCCAACCCAACAAACCCCGGCGACCTCGATAGTAGACCTCCTTTTCCTCTCCCTTTCTTCTCAGCTCTCTTTCTCCCGTCGAAACACACTTCTTTACATACACTTCTACTAATTAAAGCATAAACAAACAAACAAACAAAAAACGATGCCATAACCAACTTCCAAATGGAGGCTCGGAGGCTTGCCATTCTCTCTTCCCATCTTTGCCCCTCCCGATCTGGCTCCGTTACCGCCCGCTTCTCAGCGGTTTCTGCTTCCGGTTGTTCGTCCGAGAGGCAGTCAGTCCTTGATTCCAACAAGGAAACCTTTCGAAACGACTGCGTCTTCTGTCAAATTATTCGTGGTGAATCCCCTGCTCTTAAGGTGAGAGTTTTAACTCTCTTCTCTTGTTTTTTTCTTCTAGATTTAACTATTTGCAGCTTAATTATCAAGTTTTCTAATTTGATTTTTTATTTATTTTTAATTAAACAGCTATATGAAGATGACATGTGCTTGTGTATATTGGATACCAGACCTTTGAGTCGTGGGTAAGGTATCATCTTTCCTATAATTGTTGCAATAAGATTTGATTATTTACTGTCTTAAACTCAACGTTACTTGCTAAGAAATACCAATATTAATGAAATTATGTTCCCAAAATGCAAAGTAAAGAAGAGCGAAGAGATGATAAATCCTGTTTTCATCCATTTAGTTGAGATTGAAGCTGTAACGTAAAAGTACAATTAGTGGAATTGGTGTTTGCGTATTTGGTAAAATAGTGGCAGTAGTTGGAAATTACAAATTAATGGCAGGTGTAGTTGGGAGAGATAGGTAGATGAGGTTTTCACTTATTAAGAATTCAGCATTTGAGTGCAAATGAATACCGAGAAACCAACTGATGGTTGGCTCAAGTGGTAGAGAAAGTGTGCTTCTATCTTTGTTACCTGGGTTCAAATCTGCTTGGAGGCTGTGAGAAGGTAATTTCTCATGAATTCGTTAGGTCCGGTGTAGATTAACCTGCTTGGACCAGCTCGGAGAGGGGATGTACTAGGCAAAGGACAGAAACCACTTGCCAGTAAATCAAAAAATGAATAGCAAGAAAAAAAATTGTTTAGGCCATGGTCTATAGGATATAGATAGATTGGGGTGCATTTTCCACAAATGTGTGGTTGTTCTGCCGGAGGCAGCTAAGTCGAGTGCTTTTTTCATCGTATAGTTGATTTTGTGAGGTTTCCATGTTGGTCTTAGATACGTCTTAGGCTTGCTAACATAACGGTAATAATCATCAATTTTTAGTATAGATATATTATCACTTCCATGATGATGTTTACATTATGGTTTTTTTTTTTGGTTGAACTAATCTGTTGGGCTACTCATTGCATGGTGCATTTTTTGTTGTTTCCTAGGCACTCTCTTATTATCCCAAAGTCTCATTTTTCTTCCTTGGACACAACTCCACCATCTGTAAGTTTGCTAGATGCTCTTTGTTTGCTATTTTTTTTATGAATTGCACATGTTGTTCTAGCATTTACGAGCACTTTTCAGTATTACTGAACATTTTGCTTAGGAATCTTGATAGGATAAATTTTTTTTATACTTATTGGTGAGCAGATGAAAGTATCAACGTGTATGTGTTGGTTAAAAATCATGCCTGAAGAGACTAAGCAATAACATAATGTCCCATCATTTAACTTCAAGACTGATTTTGCTCCTTGTTATTAGACAGTGGATTCAGTGGTTGTTACACATAGCCTCCAAGTTAAGCTAAGCTGCAATAACTTATAAATGCTAACTGCTAAGATCTAAAACTATTAGTTTGGCTTTTGTGCTAGCTCTATGCAGAAGAAGTGTTTATCATGCATGTGTTTATGTGCACTGCTTTATGTATTTAAACATGCTTCCCTTTATATAAACAATATGGACTAAGTACCATGTTGTGCAAAATTGAGATTGTTTGACAATTTTCTTAGAATAAATCATTTTTAAAGTCTCTTTTTATTTGTCTTTTGAGGAGCATTCAGGTGGTAGCTGCGATGTGTTCAAAAGTGCCTTTTATTGGCAATGCTATCATGAAAGCTACTGATTCTGGTATGTGCTGAAGTGTCTTCGTTGCAGTTATAATGTATACATCTCACTTTTCTTTTAAGTGATTAAACCATGTTATATTAATGTGTCAAATTTGCCATCAATCTTGCTTGAAGATTTATGGCCTTCAAAATGCAATTATTAAACCAATGACACAAAGCTAGATGTCTTATCTTATAGATTTAGAATATCAAAACTAGCAGAAGCCACTAAAAGCAACATCTGGTCTGTATTTGTTTCCTGATCCTCAGTCATTCTTTGTAAAAATTATGTTGGAAGTATGGATGATCAAAATATATAAATTTCACCACTAGATTATTACCCATCTGCAAATAAGTATCTCATTAGTACCCATCTGCAAATAAATATCTTAGTAGTGTTGGTTTTCCCCTATGTTGTTTCTATTACTTACTGCAATCTATTTAACGACAGGAGTTATATGCTTGAAGTTTTGTTTGATGCAACTTTATTCAATCTAGAAAATAACTGACAGGCATTACTTTGTTCAATGAAGCCTTGATCCAATGTTATTTAATTTGACCAATTGAATACTTTTATGCTATTTATTACCCTGTTTAAAGCTCCATTTTCACTTCTTGGAAGCATTATCTATAGAAAACTTTGATACAAACTTTATTGTAATTTAAAAACTACTTCTTTACTCTCTCATTTCAAATAGTTTTCTGAAAGGTAGATTATGCACTTGATATAGGCACCTTCACTAAAATTTCTGTTACTTTTAGAAAAACTAATTTGTCAACAAAGTCACTGTGTTTACTAACTTGCTGGTTTTTGTTAAATTTCTCCTGTAAATGTGCGGATGAAAACATATTTATACTTGTTGCAGTTTATGTAAATGCCATAAATCCTATCATGTAAATCAACTTGGAATTTCGAATTGTGCAGATTCATTCAACTTGTTGGTTAACAATGGTGCAGCTGCAGGTCAAGTTATATTTCATGTAATTTGCTAGTTCTTCATTTCCCTTGCTTTTTCCCTCTTGTGAATGTTTGTGGCTAGGAGCAGGCAGAATGGGTAGTTTATGTTTGGTGGCAACTAACTATGTGATGTTTCTCTAGTTTCCATGTTGTGAATCTAATAGGATTGTCTTTGTTGGACTGAATCTGTCATAGCCTATTGATGGAACTAATTTTGATTTTGTCTAGAAGATTAGTTTAAATATCTATATTGAGTGAGAGCAATTTTAGTGGTTTGTTTATGATATCAAATTTCAGACTCATATTCACATAATCCCTCGTAAAGCGCGTGATTGCTTGTGGACTTCTGAGGTATGCTTCACTTACTTGTTTACTAGTTATCTGGAGTAACCTCTCAGGGGATAAAAATGACCTGTTGGAAGTTTTACAGAGTTTGCACCGGTGTCACCTAAAGTTAGACCAGGAAACATCAAGTCTTGCAAATCGTGTTCGAGAGTTGCTGCTAAACATATCCGGAGAGAGCAAGGATCAAGTGTCGAGTATGTCTTGAAATTTGTGGGATCACCGATCTGTTGTAATTTATATGTGGCACATAACTTTACCTTTACCATACAAGTAGATAGTTCATTCTTTCAAGAATCTCATAGGACCTGCATATTGTTGCTGTACTTATGATGGAAAAATTTTGGACTGCTTGTTCTTTTAAGCAGGGAAAGTTTCAAGCTGCATGATAGAAAAAGAATAAAAGGTGTGTGTTAAATGGTGGCCATCTCTTTGGTCAGTGTTTGCTGGCCATTATCTCATTCTTGCTTGTTCAAGAAACGCAAGAACGACAAAAAATTCCCAATAGCGATCAATGCTTTGATTCTCTGTGTGATGCTGGCTTTGAGTGAACCCCTCGCAGCTTCATACGAAGTTTTCTCGGATTGTTTGGAAGAATCTGTTCACAATCATTTCCGTTATGGAAAGCCTTTCCCTGTAAATCCAACAGGGGTTATGTGTGTGTGTGTGTGTGTCTATATATATATATATATATATATATATATATATATATGGATTGATATATTGAATCTTGAGTTTTTTTGTACTGTAGATGATTGATGATGATGATGGCTATTTTATTTTTATTTTTTATTTTATGCTTGTGTAGTTGTGTATTGTATCTGCTTCATGGTTTGTCTGACCCTTCCCCCTATGATTGTCTGATTCAACGAACCTCATCCGTTATTTCCAAATGTAGTTATTAGAAGTAAGAAAGTAAAGCTTATCAAAATGGAATAAGATGCCCTCTTATGATTGTTGTATTCTAATTATAATTTTCTCAGCAAGGATTTTCAAGAAATTAACATTGTTGTTTATGCAATTATACGTATGCACCATGACGTTGTTCCTCATCTGAACAGTCAGGTTTGAAATATAAATCTTATTTCCTTGTTTTTCTTTTGAAAAAAAATAAAGAAAGAGATCATTGCTCACATCATGTATGGTGATTTTTTTTTATTGGAGTATTGGTTTATGGTAAGAGAAAAATATTTATAGTAATAGAAAACAGAAATATAAAAATAAATTAATGCATCAATTAATTACGAAGTAAATACCTCCAACCAATGCGTATTTGTTATCAATTTGATTCTAAAAATAAAAGTACTCTTAAAAAATCTATGAAAAATATTATTCGTTCAATCACTTTTTCTTAAATATTTATGGAGATAATATATTAATTGGTTTAAATGTAATATTTCACTTAATGAATTAATTAATTTATTCATAAAATGATAAAGATTTTAATTTTTTTAAAATTTGTCTAAATAATTATATATTTTATAAAAAATATTAATATTAAATATTAATATCATAAATGATTTTTAAATTATAATAAACATATTCAATATGATATTTATACTTAAAATTTTTTTTAATATAATACATGAATTCTAAATTTATTAATTAATATAATATTTAAAAAGTTATTTGTACTCACACTATTTAAAATTAATCATATCATATTAAATAATAAAATTATAATTTAAATATTATATTAAACTTTTTAAAATTTAAATATTATATTAAATATTTTATTATAATTTAAATATTATTCATTTGAAATAACATTAGTGGAAAATAAGATGACTCAAAATTAGATCCTCGTTGTCAAATCAAAATACTCTTCGTAGAAGAAAACAAGGTAAGTGACATGGACCAAAAACAACATTTAATAGGATGGTATAGAGTTTGATCCAATCATATTCAGCCAACATCATAGTAAAAGTTAAAACAGAAACAGTGAGAAAAGAAAAGAAAAAAATAAAATCCGGGAGGCTTGCGAAATTTCCAAAAAAAAAAAGCAAAAATCGCCTGCGTTTTGGTTGCTCCTTGCTGTCTACCTTCTAACGCTCTTGAAGCCTCTCGAAATCGCACTGCTTACTTCCTCATTTCTCACATTTAAATAACAATAAACAAAAAAGAAATTCCCTCCTTTCTAAAAGTATTCTTGCATAAAAAGAAACGCAGATTTCATTTGCGTTGCGAAGAGACACATTTCAAGAGAGAGAAAAGCAAAGCAAAGATCATCAATTTACGCTTTAAGTGAACAGAAGAAAACAGAATGGGGCCAGGTTCGGCATTGAGCGCGGCAGCCAAACAAGCGGAGCAATTGAGGAAAGATGGGAACAATTATTTTAAGAAAGATCGTTTTGGGGCTGCCATTGATGCTTATACTGAGGTAAAAAAAATCTTTTACCTTTTTTTCTTTATTTTTTGTTTGATTTATTGTTGATTACTTATACAATTTTTTTTTTTTTTTTTGGGTTTAAAGGCGATTACTTTGTGCCCTAATGTTCCTGTGTATTGGACGAATCGCGCTCTCTGCCATCGCAGGCGGAAGTATGTGCGCTCACTGATTTTTTTTAACTATTTTATTTACTAAAAATGTTTTTTTTTTCCTTTTAAAAAAAGGTTTTTGAATGTGACTTGTTTTCTTGGATTCTATTTGTTTAACGAAGTGATTGGTTGAAAGTGGAGGAAGATTGCTGGAGAGCTATTCAGCTTGACTACAGTTCTGTCAAAGTAATTTCCTTTCCTTTTCTGTTTTGCTAATTCTTTCTTTCAGTGCGGAGAGTGTGTAATTAACATGAAAATCCTTGCACCCTTCTAATCTATATAATATATTAAATATGAAAGATAAATATAAATTAACTTAAGTGTATCAAAAATTGTTTGTATATATATAAAGATAATACGTTAGGGATGTGTTTGGTGCAAAAGATTATGATAAGATAATATAAGATGATATTATGAATAAGATTAGATTAAATAATAACATCTTATCTTGTGTTTGATTTATGTAAGAATTACGATCGGATAATTTATTTATCAGTTAAAATTATCTTTTTTCAAAGTTTATATAATTTAAATTACTGATGTAAATTTTAAGAGTATAATAAGATATGTAAATTAAATTCAATCCCATGGATTAAAAATAACCCTCTACACTTTGGGAGGATTGAATCATCCTATATCAAGAGGATGATTAATCCTCTTTGCAATCATATCCTTTTCTTTAAATACAAACCAAATTTATTATAAGATGATTATCATTCTATCTTATCTATCATCTTATGCACTGAACATGACCTACAATTGTTTTTTATGGGTTTCCATAGATTAATTGCATTATTTTTTTCTGACAATGGAGCTTGATTTTGCAACATGGGGCATATGCATTTCTTCTGCTAGTTTAGTCCGGCTATTAATGGCTTGAAAGAAACTCTCTACTGTGTTAAAATTGTTTACTTAAAGGTTTCATACGTAACCTTCTAGTTTTGTTCAAACGTACTAACCTGTTTTCTGCAAGCTTTAGCTATCTAGTATGTTCATTTTCATTTACTCTTCCCTTGGTAACAGAAAACAAGGGTTTGGCTTAGTTTATGCTTTACATGCATATCTTTTCTTTTACTATTACTACTAAAAGGGTTTAGTCACATTTTGCTACATGATAGGCACACTACATGTTGGGACTTGCCATGCTACAGAAGCAAGAATTAGATGAAGGGGTCAAGGAACTACAAAAGGTATGGGTGACATGATAAATCTTTCTGTTTCTTAAGAATTAGGAATGATATACAAATAAAATCATTTAAAATTTTGGATTATTTTGATATTCACCTTTTCCATTTTCTTTGGATTAATTGGATGGAAATCTCTATGTACTGGAATCAGGTATTTTAGTGCTTCACCTGTAATCTCTTTTAATTAGGATTTTTAAAGTCAATACATGCAATCAGTTTTTGTGGTTTGTTTTTCATCACTTATAATATGCATTTGTTCCTCCATGTTATCGATGTTCCTGTTATTTTCTTCTCTTGTAGGGTCTTCATATTTAATGTATATGTACTTTCTTTGGTACATTCATATTCATATCTTTAACATTGCTGCAAATGCTCCAATAGGAATGAATTAATTTTAAGTAACAAATGTATTTCATGATTTCAAATTTCACTATTCTTATTGACTATGTGCCTATTTTGTCCAGTTTTTGCAATAACTTCTGTATTGTGGAAGCATAAAGTTCGGCAGGGTTTTTGAAAAATAACTTTAGTTTTAGAATAATGGCTTGTTTGGCTTGATTGCAACTTCTATAGGAAGTTCTATTCAAATAATAAAGACTCATCTTTATTAAATCAAATCATAAGTTTTAAAATGAAAGAAAGAAATAGAATAAGATAAATTTAACAGAAAAATTGGACCAAATAAAAAGATCAATGTGAAAAAAATATATATAATTCTCCCTCTAATTTTATGAATTATTTAAGGGCTAAATGAGAGTATAGAAAATCTAATTAAATATTTTGTTACTATATATTAGTCCTTTTTGGAGAAGCGTTGATCTAGAGATTCATCTAAAAGCCCAAATGGGCTTCTTGCATAAGCTAAACTTTTTAAAATTTTCAGAGTCAAGTAACTTGCTTCTACTTTTGCAATAGAAAAGTTCTTTCATAAGTTGGGTTAAATAAACACTTACTAAATATAAAATGAGCTTTTAGAGATTTGAGGCCCCAAGTTGGACC
The DNA here is from genome assembly GCF_047325235.1 of Durio zibethinus. Lineage (NCBI taxonomy): Eukaryota > Viridiplantae > Streptophyta > Magnoliopsida > Malvales > Malvaceae > Durio > Durio zibethinus. Next base: position 8,964,491 of record NC_143182.1, on the reverse strand, counting down.
TTTTGAAAAAAAGTTGCTACAAGAAGCTCATAGACATATTTACTGAAAATTTTGAATTAGCATAATATTTATAACGTCAATATGATGGTACTTCTTGAAAAGTTCTACTGTCACGTGCACTTTTCATTGAAGCTCAATCTTGGTTAAATTAGATCTATGTCTAATTACTCTGACTAGAAAATGGAGCATTTTGTCCGACTGCCTATTAAAATGTCTTGTGCATCTTTGTTTCGTAGTGTGTTGAGTTTTTTTTTATTGCTATATTTTTGTGAAGGGCATAGAAACCCATATCGTCCAATCACATAAGAAACAGAGTGTCTTTGGTTTTTGTTTAACTTTTTTCTGCCTATTATATGGACTTGGGTCCTTGACTCTGATTATGTTGATTGATTTCTTACTAGCTAAAGCTTTCACACCATTATGGTTTGGTCAAGGGAAGAGGATTATTGATGGGCAAGAAAAAGATCATTGAAAATGCATTTTGATTTAGGATGCATCTAAGAGCTTTTCTTTTTTGCTTCATCCTTTCTTGCAAGTAGCCAATCAAAGCATTAAGGTTTTGCTTGGTAGGGTTGATAGAAAAATAGAAAGATGGAAAATTAGAAGTGGAGAAAAGTGAAAGATGGGAAATATATTTTGTTTGTCCATTGGTGTGCTTGGCTGGTAACATGGAAAAGTTGAAAGAAAATGTAATTTTTTTCCATCTATTGCTTGGTAGAGTTGAAAAATGAAACAAAAATAAAGAAAATAAAAAATATAAGATTTTACCATTATAACCTTTTATAGATGAAAAGAAAAATTATAAATATGATGGAAAATCTTGTAAATATGCAACAATTACTCACAAATCTCACATTTTCTGTCCTCTTATTTTTCCAATTTGGAATGATTTGTATGTGTGATTAAGTGTGCAAAATTGTAATATGTCCTATTTTCTTTTCTTCACTTCTTTTTTCTACCAAGCACACTCAAAATTCATTTTTTTTAACTTTTCCACTCTCCCTTATCCATACTTAAATCTTTTTCACTCTTGCCAAGCATACCCTAAAGGGAAAAAAAAAGTCATTTGACGAGGAAGATTGTTTGTCAGAGTTATACTTTCACAGGAACCATTGTCTGGCCACCTGTTGTGTCACCAGCAATATTGGTGATTCTTTATTGGCTTTTGCATTGAGCAAGCTTGGTCTTAGCTCATATAGCATAGAGGTTAAGTGGATGAATTTGTGGTCTACTTTGTCGACCTTAGCGGGAAATTATGTATGGTCGATGATGTGGAAAAGTGATTCTAGGGCTAGTGCATAATTTTTGTTTTCAATGTGATTAGTGTTATGAGAATTTTTGCTTTCAATGCGATTAGCGTTGTGAGTAATACAATGAACATGTCTTCATTAGGCTGTGCTTTTAGTTTCAGCTGTTGCAGAGATGTTGGTTTATGGATTGGATAAATGCTATCATCAGTCTCAGCTATTGTGCATTACTTTAGTGATTAAGCTAATGAACTAAGCATTGGCCTTTGAAGTCTGGTTATCCTGGTGAGTTGTTTAAACATTTTTGGGTTATGAACCAATAATGTTTGAAATGCTGAATGTGGAAGTTTGTAACATTTTCTGGAAGTTCAGGTTGGACCTGCACTTTTATATAGATTCCATTCTTCACAACAAAATTGCAGAAGTTATTTTTGCCTGGAATATATATATATATATCAATGTGTGTGCAAAGATGATATTCACTAAAAGAAAATTTGGTTGAAAAAATTATTGACTCGTTTTGGGTTTTGTGGCAAGATATCTTGGGGTTTGGTTCTCATTGTGGTATATAATCTTAATAGGAATTAGATTTTTAGACTAAATGACTTGCATTGAGCATAATATTTCCTTCTCCTAGCATCACATTCACTCAGAGACTAATTTGCTTATGTAGGCGTTGGATCTTGGAAGGGGTGCAAATCCAAAGGGTTATATGGTGGATGAGATATGGCAGGAGCTTGCAAAAGCAAAGTACCTGCAATGGGAGCATGCATCTTCCAAGCATTCATGGGAATTGCAAAATTTGAAGTATGTCATCCCTGTGAGTTTAGGCATTCACTTCAAGGGGAATGGTTAACTCTTTTCTTTTTTTTGATGGAGAAGTGTTCCAAGTGTTTAATTTTGCTTCATTCAATTTTTTCCTCTATTTTGCAGGGAGGCTTGTGAAACTGCTCTTAGACAAAAACATTTTCTGGATCATTCTCAACCAGAAGGTTTCTTAAATGAGGATAGTATTTCCCATATGAAACAACTGAAGTCTCTGAGACAAGTGTTTAGGGAAGCTGGTGAAGCTGACATCCCTGGTGACGTAAGAATGTGTTTTTTATAATATTTATACATTTTATCTTTTCAATTATACATGCTATTTTATATTCTTTCTAAGACATGATATATAATTTCAGGTGCCAGATTTTTTGTGTTGTAAAATCACTCTTGATATTTTCCGTGATCCTGTCATTACTCCAAGTGGAGTTACATATGAGAGAGCTGTGATCCTTGACCATCTTCAGAAGGTGACATGTGCTCTGAAAATGTTGAATGTTTAGGTTTAGATAACTTTTCTCTTTCTTTTAACACTAACATTGATCATTGACTTAATGGAAATCAGGTTGGTAAGTTTGATCCAATCACACATGAACCGCTTGATAAATCCCAGCTTGTTCCTAACTTGGCAATAAAGGAAGCAGTCCAAGCATATTTAGATAAACATGGTTGGGCATACAAGACAGACTAAAAGGTTGAATGTTCTGATAATTTTGCTGGGCATGTGATGACTTAGCAGGGCAAAGAGAAGTATTATGAAGTTATTCGTAAGTTTAGCGTACATCAGTCATGTTTGGTATAGTTATTTTTGTGCAGGCTTCAGTGTGTAATGCCATGTCAATTACTGGTGCATGTCGAGGTACTCTGCTTCTTTGAAATTTCACAGTTATTCTCATAACAAATAACTTTGTACAGATTTATAAAAACTAGTTCATAGTGGCCATGTATGGGTTGTATGGCACTAGAAGGAGACATTTAACATTTCTACTGTCGGGATTAACGGCTGCATGTTCCAACCTATTTTTAGGGCTTTGTTTTATAAGATACGTAATTTAGTGTATACTTGGTAATTATAGTCCATAGAAGATATGAATGAAAATTTTGGGCTTTTTATATCTCCTACTCTTTTTTGGGGTTAAGATCTTGGAATCTTATACCGGTCGGAAGATCCAAAGACATCTATCTGAGAATGTGTTCTATAAACTTCTGATCTTTCACCAAGACACAAATCCTATATGTCTTCCAAAACAACAAATTTTATGAGACATTATAAAACTACACATTCCACCACCAATCTGGTGCTAGAACACGCCTGAGTTGCCTACTATCCTTACTGCTGAAACAAGGTTTTCATCAAAATACTTCCCCATCTGCAACTATATATATGGTAAAGATTTGTAGCTCATATGCTAGCAAACGATGTTCCCAATGTGAATATTAGCAGCCAAAGCCCGTCGAAGGTAATCACATGGAACAGTGTGATGGATAATGATGATAGTTTTGGCCATTAAGCTATTGGAATTTATAATTGTCTTTGTTATCAATTCTTTCAAGAACATAACATCCTAATTTTTTGAGAGTCCTGGCTCTTCAGAAAATTAGGCATTCGAGTCATAAGCTCCTTATCTGCTCAACTCCCTTTCATGCTTTATTGCAAGAAACTGGCAACATAAATCATCTCTTCTATAAATGGTCAAGATTTGAGTAATAACTAAAACGTATACAATTTTTGGCAAATTTGCTTTATATTTCTAGAATGCACGTATCCAAAAGGTTCATTATCAAAGCATATATTATATCATTCAACATTGTGAATTGTGGAGATAATGGCTAAACGAGAAGGAAATTGTTTGGTGTTATCACATCAACGACAACAACACAACCTTCGCCATCTGTCATGCATGCAAATGCAGTGCCACAAAAAAATTGAAAAAAGCCAAAGCTGCACCGTCTTTTCCTTGAATAATTGTGGCTTATTATTTTAAGAACTTTTAGTCATGAATAGTCCAGGAAATTTCTTAAAATAAAGAGCTGTATATGCATCATTGCATTTGCATATCTCCATTTTTTATTTTGGACACTTTCTTTTTTCTTTGTTTTTATGGGTTGTCCTGAAAATAACCCATCAGCTAATCATCACTATAGTTTAAGGGCGCAATGATGCCACATGAATACAATATTATCCCGGCATCAAGGGAGAAAGGAAAGCTCCTTGTCCTAGTGTCTTTGCCCACCAAGGAAAAATAAAAATAAAAAAAGGGAGCAAGAATCAAGTTTAAAAATCGAAATGATTAACGTTTTGAACTTCAATCCTTGTCAAAAGAAAAAAAAAAGTGTCAACTTCCTGTTTAACGTTTATGTTGGCTCTAGACATTGATTGTTCTTAACTTGTCACCGAGAGGAAAAAAACGGGCTTCATCTTATTAAATCAAGGGTTTTGAAAGTTAAAATTAATGAATTTTAATGATAGAAAGATCAATGAAAGTTAATATTGTTGGTTTTTTTTTTCTTTTATCAATTAATAGTTGATGATATATGCCACCTAAAGAAGAAGATAAATTTTGGTCAAATCAAATTAGGAGTTCCTTATTCTATTTTTCCATAATTTTAGGATCCAATTTAGGGGTTTTTTTTTTTTTTTTAAATCATCTGATAGCATTATGAATGACATCTTCTCTTGATTTAGTCAACTTTTCAAATAAATAATACAAAATGTGGACCATTGCCTTTCATCCAACCACCAAGTATGCAAAACTCGACCTAATATTAAGAAAATACAATAGTATTAGTTTGTCTAATCCTATCAGCTGAAACCTTTGGAAATGATTAGTATTAATAGTACTAGAAAAGCCTAATATCTTTGGCTATTCAAGGAATGGTCCAAAAACAAAAATTTACTATGACCACCAACCTTTCTTGTTCCGATAAAAATTATGACAGATAAAGTATAATAAACGAATGAATAAAAGAGCCTAAAATGGTGGAGGGGTTTCAATTTCTTTTTTCCATCTTTTTGTCGGTAAAGAATATTTGTAACTCTATGCAAACAGTAATTTTGGTAGCCTGATAAATTTGACTAAAAGCCAAAGATTGCTTAATACTGTTCATTATTAGCATTGACAAAGGCGAAATGAAGGTCAAAAGTTAATGAAATTTGCATATATGTCGGTCTAAGTGGATATTTATGGCGAGAGAGGCCATCCGCCGACTGCCATCCTAATTTTCTCATTTTCTTCGCTTGCTTATTAACATAGTTTTTAGAGCAGGTCAAGACTCTTTAATGGGTTGTTTTCAATGGACATGATTTTGTTTGTTCTAAAGATAATGCTATTTATATTTCTTTAATTTAAAGATGCGTTCAATTTATTTTTAGTTTCCAATGAAAATTTTTTAATTTTTTTCTTCAATTAATTCAAGCATTTAAGTAAACGAATAAGACTATCTTCTTATAACTTCCCAAAAGAAAAAAAAAAAAAGCGCAGCACAAAGATCAATTATTCAGTTGTCTTATCACATCAACAGCAATAATTCAACAATCCCATTTTTTTGTTTTATTTTTTTTAAATATCTCAAAATTATATATTTTTTAACATCTAAACTTTTTATTTTTTATATTTTAAAATTATTTTATATAATTTTTTATAATTTTTTTACATTAAAAATTATAAAATTTTAATTTTATAAAAAAAATTTTAATTTCATAAAAATCAATACCGCTTAAATAATTTGAAATGAAGAGAGTAATAATATGTAACCTATGATTTTTTGTTCTATTTGGGAAAAATATAAAAAAGGTTTGCTTCAAACTTAATCAATTAATAAATTTCTTGACATGTAACTTATGAATTTATGCATCTTAAGTTCTTAATATATGGATATCTGTTAATGAAAGTTCTTTTATAATTGAAAATTGAATGCCCAAAACCAGAAAAAGAAGAGATGCTAAAATGTAAAGAATCGCTATTTTTTTTTCTCTTTATGGATGAATATCATTTGGTGGAATATTAGAAATGAGTAGAAATGGCACTCACCACTCTGCCCATGTGTAAGATACAGGCTACATCACCAGACAAAGCATGCGCATTTCCCCTTGAAAGGTTGCGAGCTAGCATGAGCCATTGCAGTCGGCAGTGGCACATGGTAGACCCATTTCGGGGGTTGAATTTGTTTGATTTAGCATAAAACACTAACGACCTCTCTGTACTTGACCCCCGTTTCCAATCTCCCATGCAAATGCAGCTATAAGAACCTTCAAGTGTTCACTTTCTTGAGTTTTCTCTTTTTTTTTTTTTTTCTTTTGACTATGAGCTCCAACATTCGATGGTTAAATGATTCTGGTTTCTGTCTTTTAATAAGAGGTTAAAGTTAAGTCTATCCTTGCTTTGGGGGTATGTTTTTTGTAGATCTAGGTCAGACAGACGGCCACATATGATCTTGTCGAACATTCCATGATTGTTCCACTACTTGGCAATGGTTAAAAATGCTCAAATTTCAGAAAAAAAAAAAAAAAAAAAACTGAACTAAATGTTCGAATGTAATACTGTTATTGTTTATTCAAAAATATTATGCATCAGTTCACATTTTAACACTGCGAACTTGGACTCCGAATGCTTGGGTCTTAAATCATAACTTTTTCTAATATTATAATCGCATTGACCAATAAATTAATAAGTAGATAATTCAATTGAAATATTTAATTTTTTTGATGTAAAAATTTTAAATTTAAATTTAATAGATAATTATTTATTAAAATTATTTTAAATACATAATTTTTAATTATTTATTTTAAATTATTAGATATATCATATCTTACTTTAATTAATTTATTTACCTTAAAAAATTTTTATTGAAAAAATAATAATTGCGTTCGAATTCGTGACAATCCACTTAACGAATTAGGTAAAACCGTGTTCATCAAAGTTTGGGCACCAAAATTTCAGACTGTAAACCGACACACGCTTTGAAAGTAATGTTATGGAATGTTTGTTACGCAGTTGTTTTCTCGAATTTAAATTTTATCCACAAATCAGACGTCAGTTGTCATTACTTAAACAGGGGTTAGGTGCCGCAGCCGTCGGCACCGTAATACGAGTCTTTTACATAAGATAATAGAGATGGATACGAGTCATTATCACATCTCAGTTTCAACTTTTACTCCGTCTCCTTACATTCATTACTCATATGTCTAACCGCCTGAACGGGAGTAAAAAAGGAGGTGAAGGAGACCAAGCAACTATTGCTAATAATAGCTTACAGAGAAGTACAAGAAGAAGAAAATAGGCTCCTGCTTTTCTCGGGTCTGAATGGAGAGTAGGGATTGGGGCAGAGACTGTAACATTGAAGACTTTGGGGGATTGGGGAAAGAGGCAGGCAACAAATTGGATGGACCACAACATCAGAAATCACCGAGCCATTCAATATGGACACATTCTTCCCGTTCCACACCGAACTCTTTTAAGGACCATTCATGCAACTTTTGGATTCATTTATCAATCACTCATAGTGTGATAGATTGGCTCTTTCCTCGGTTGAAGGTTGAGTGAAAGAGCCAGCCCTTTGCTGTTGCAAGAAAACTTCAAAGTATCTACGTCGTGTGACGCATAGTTTATGGACAATACAAAGGACAAAGCCGAAGTTAGAACATTGAATCTTTCTGGTATAAATCCAAGATTGAAGGATGAAGTGCGACTGGTACGAAAAGGGGAGAAAATTAAATGGAAAGTAAAATTCAAGTAGCTGCAAAAAGGACATGTGAATTTTGCAGGAATTAGGATTAAAAGAAAGGAGAGAATCTGATGCATGACTGAAATTCGAATTAGAACAGGAGTGGATGCTAGGAAACAATTAAAAAGAGCCAATATTCTGCTGCCTGTAAAATCCAAATGCTGGTAAAAAATTATTGGAACAAACAAAACAGAAATCTTATAGACATAATCTTCCAACGTGATTATTAACAGTGGTTAACTCATAAAACTGAGATTAAAACTTAGATTGAGGGATAAGACTATACAAAATCGAAATGATGATAAGCTGCACTGATCACCAGGTGTTGGAAACAGAATTTACAAATGATGCACTTGGTAGTGTTGCCTTTGAGTAGTATCTTCATGCGGTATGAGTAATATTAACGGCCCTTCTCAATCTCTCAAGAATGCCGTTAGCCTTTCTCTTGGCTCTAGAAGTTCCATCTTGAGCAAGCTTAGATATTGTTCCATGAGTATTCTCTTCTTCTCTTAGTGCCTTCCATTTGGTTCGATCATTGAGACAGACGGTGTGGAGGATTGCAATGCAATTTTCCTTGTTGCGTTCGCAAGTGCTCTCCCTTACAATGCGGAGTAAGCAAGGAACAGCTCCAAGCTCCCCTATTTCCTCAATAGCCCTTTGATGGGTTGAAAGCATTGCAAGGATAGCCAATAACTCATCTACATGCACGCCATCCATAATTTTTTTTAAAATGACACTTACTGCACCGTCCCTGACAGCTCTTGCCTTATTCTCATGAATAATGCATAGGTTAAATATTGCAGAAGCAACATCTTTCATTGCTAATGGATGACCCTCATCTAGAAGGTCAATGAGAGGTTTTAAGGCACCTGATTTACCAATAAGTGCCTTGTTAGAATCTAGAGCAGATAGAGTAAAAAGAGCTGCGGCTGCATTACTCCTTGTTTCAATAGTTCCAGTTCTCAGCGCTTCCATAAGAAGAGGAATAACAATTGGAGTTTCAGCAACCATCTTCTTATTGCTGTCATGTATTGAAAGGTTCAAGAGTGTCGTGATCACATCTTCCTGGAGATCAGGGTGAACACCACTCTGAGATTTGCTTCCAGAGAGTGGGGCGAGCAGTTGAGGAATGGCATCAACAAATTCGCCAAAAAGAGCCCGGAATGAAGGCATCCTTTTTGTCAACAACCGAAGCTCATTTGCTGCTTCCTTTTGTTCAGGAAGAGCAGTGGACAACTTCTCAAGCAAAGAAAAGAAATGGTCACGCTCTGCTTCCGTGACGCCCTCCTCTTTACCATACTGAACAGGGTTTGGCAATTCTATTCCCTGACTCTTACACCACTGCAATATCATCTCCCTGATAAGGTGATTCGGAATGAGAACTGTGTGCGAAAGAACTTGTTGGGTTCTAGGGCAAGTCCTATTGCCTGCATTCAGCCATTTCTGAATAAAGGGTCTATCATATGTCTGCACATCAACAAATGAAACCAATCAGGAACCAAGACCAGAAAGAAAGAGAACACATCGATGCTTAACGCAGACTAGAACAACCAATCCACTTGGTGAATTTGAATCCAAGGACATCGAATTAAAACAAACCTACTAAAAAATCATCATAAAAAAAATATACATTTCTACAATTTAAGAGGAAGCAAATCTCTTTTTACTTTCCCAAAACATTCAAGTCTCTAAAACAGAAAGATAAAGCAATAACATCCACAATATAGAAAAATGTAAATATACAAGGAAAAATAAATAAAAAATCCAAATCACGGCCAATCAAAGAATTGAAATCACAGTACATTTAAGACTGTACTGTCAACTCTTCAATTTCAACTATTAATCAGAATCACTCCTAAATGGTCATAAATTTCTTACCGAAACCGAAATGCAGAAAAAGAAATTAACTTTGACTGATATACTTCCAGGAGAAAAAATATATACAAAAATAAATCTCAACTTAAATCCGCAATGACAAAGAAAGAAGGAAAAATAAGGTGAACCTAATTTTCATGCACCCACATTTTCTTTAACACCAAACAGTAAAACAAATGAACAACCTTCATCAGGAAAACGTCCTAATTTCTCTGAAAACATTGAGAAAGAGAAATCAAACAACCCAAAATTATTGGAAATTTTACTACATATTTGGGAAAAAAAAAGAAAGAAAATTAAAGATAACATATTGCTCACTATTCAAACCACTCTGTTTTCCACCAAATTAAAATCCCACCTTAATCATCTCAACTTGTTGCTTAAAAAAACTCCAAAAAGAAAACTTTTTAAAAAAAATTTTTCCTTTCAAGGTTCAAGAAACCAACCCAAAATTTTCATAAATAAAAAAAAAAAAATGCAGAAAGAAAGGCCTTTACCTGGCCAGAAGATAAAATAACGGGATCTCTCATAAGCTCTTTAGAAAGAGGACATTTAAACTCTTGAGGACACGACAGGGCTTCATGTAACTTCAAGGACGACGTCGTAGTGGTGGCCGTTGATCGTTTATTGAACTTAAGCTCTCTCAAACAGCAAATAGCATCTTTAGCTTGATCGATGGTTTGGATGCTATAATCCTCATCGTCGACGATAGTCCTAACCAGCCTCTGCAATTCTTTCTTCAATTCCGCCGCTCTCGCTCTCACCGTTGGATCAGAACTCAACACCCCCGTTTTCGCCATCTGGTTCTATTCGCCACCACCACCCAAAAATAAAAATATCAAAATCAGCCGCTAATAGTTTTCAAAAGAGAAAAAAACAGAGAATGGGAATACTCTGTTTCATTCTCTCTTTTATTATTATTTTTTCTATTTTTTCCTTCCTCTGCTCTGACTAATACTCATCAACTCACAGAATCTCAGTTTAATTATACTGAACTGAGGGAAAAAAAAAACAAGTTAATAATTGCCACTCCTCCCCTTCTCCTTCTCACCTCACTCAATATTTATTTATTTTTTTTTTTTTTTTGTGAGGGGGTTGGATTTTTTTTAGGCGTGGGAGGTTTAATTGGGTTTTGTATTAAGCCTTCCTTTGCATTTAATTGGGATTTTGCCACGTAAGAGCCTGCTTTTATTTTGACATTAAATTTGTAGGAATTTTATTTTATTTATTTTTTACTCTAAAATGAGCCCACCGTTACATAAATTTCGATGTTGTATAGATAAACAATAAATTATCAAATGGGCGTCATGTGGTAATTGCATTTTTTTTAACTTTTTAATTTTTACTTTTTTTTTTAACTTTTTTAGTATCTATTAAATCTTTTTTTAAAATGGGACTAATCTTATATAAAGCTTTGTTTTTTTTTTTTTCAAAAATTTTAAATTTATTTTTTTATAAAATCCAATTATACTAAAATTATGCCTGCATGTTTTTTTTTTTTATTCTATACATTTAATAAAAGTTTTAGATTTTAAGTTTTTTTCATCTCATCAACTTGATACCAATGACATATCATGTCAAGTTTTTTTTTTTTTTTTAATCATTTTTTCTATTAGCTTTTTCTTTTATTTTTTAAATATTTATAATTTTATATAATTTTTACCTTCAGACGAATCAAATAGATATTTGATTATTTTATCTTCAAATAATATACTTTGAGATGAGTTAAATTTAAAAAAAAAAAAAAAAAACTCAAATTGAAACAAATTTAGAGTGTTTTATCCTTATTTGTTTTGAAATATATATAAAAAAAAATATTTTTTATTTTTATTTAATTATGTATGCATATAAATATTATATTAATTAAGTTATTTTTATCTTAATTTAAGAAAATAATGTTTTAAGCTCAATATGGGTTGTAATATGACACACATTGCAATCTTTTTTTTTTCTCATTTTTGTATCTTTTTTTTCACTTTTCAATTTTTGGGTATTTATTTTTTATTAGACAAATCTTATAAAAAAAAAGACCAATTAAGGTATTTATTTTTAATTATATAAATTTTACAAAAAAAAAAATACAATGAATATAGATGGCAAAGGAAACAAATTTTAGTTGTAACAACGCACGAGCATTTTTCTACTTACCATTGTCTTTGAACATACATATGAAAAATAAAAAAAAAAATTATATTTGATGTATTATCATTATGTAAATATTACACATTTTCAATGAATTATAAATTATAACGATATTTTATTTAAAAAATTATCATTTAAAATTAATTTTTATAAAATATTATTATATAATTTATGATAAATACTAACATTATACACTAACCAATATATCAAATAAAAATTTTATATTTTTGAACATGTGGAAAATATAATCGTTCCTAGTCTCCAATTGTATAATTTGAAAGATAATCTTTTATCTTGTAACCTTCTTTACTTTGTTCTTAATTTGAATTTTAAATTTAAAAAACAAATCTTTTAGTAGAACTTGTTTGAATAATATTTTTAGAAATTTGTAATTAATACTTTTTCTCTTAAAATTGACAAAATAATGTATTAAATAATAAAATAAAATAAAATAATTGAACTTTTAAATTAAAACAATTTTAGTCAAGTTTTTATATTCTAAATGTAATTAGAAAAAATTTTATTAGTTAAGAAGAATTGACAAAACTATATTATGATTAAATTTAATTTTTAATAGGAATTTAAATATTTTTAGTAATACAATAAAAAATATCTCTAAATTTGTTCTCGACTTAATTTTTTTGGACAAAATTTTAAAATTTTTTTATAGAAATAAATATATCTCCTATCCAAATAGTTTGTTTCAAATTTCACATTGCCAAATTTATTTTAAAAAAATAAAAGCTTATATCTTAAAAAATTCATATGTTGGACATAAAAAAAAAATTCAAATTTGTATTTTTTTTCAATTATGACTTTTAGATGTTGAACTTATTTTTCTTTAGAAAAGTTCATGCAACAGTGTAGCTGGTTTTGAAGGTTGTCTCAATGTTAACGCAAGTTCACCTTCTAGAAAAAATAGAAAAGGAAAAGGGTAAAATAATTTTGATGGAGATTATATATCATACTTTATACAGTGAGGGAGATAGAGCATAAGGGACCCACATGGTCCAACACGTTGTGTAAGAAATCACGAAATCCACGTGTATGTACAGCTGGCACCACCCTTCCCAAAACTTGCTCATCAGTCGACGGTTATCACTCGTACAATTTGTCATCTATATATATTATTGACAAATTTTTTAAATTTCAAATAAAATTATAAAAATATCATGTATATTAATTTATTAATTAATTTAATATTTTAAATTTTTAACGGATATAAAATTTGAATATTTCAAAAATGTTTTATGCAATTATTTTTTATATATCAAATTAAAAAAGCATAGACTATTAAATTATAAAATTAAGAATTCGTGTTTAATATACAGATTGTAGACTGTCAGTAGAAATATTAAATTTTGGAAACAAAATTAAAAAATAGATATATGTTTATAAATTAGTTAATTTGTTATATTAAATAATTTTATTAAAATTAATTTTTATTTTGAAAGATGTACTCTTATGTTTTAATACAACTACAAAAGGTTTCTAGTTTGATTGAAAACGTGGCATAACTGAAATGTGCAAGATGGGCCGGGAGTCGGAGACGTGTGTGTTGTAAAAGTAGATGACAGCATGGACACGTGGCACTCATCGGCAGGGGTTTGGATTTGTGTCAGACCATGTAAGAAATGGTGGGGATTGAGGGAACAATAAGGTGGTCTGAAGAGCACATAGACTAGTTAGTCACAGCCAATTAGTTATTGGACTTTTGGTCAAAGTCAAGGATCCTAATTTTCTCAACAAAAATTAAGGGCTTAGGTCTCAAATCTCAAGGACCACCTGAATATTAACCTAGGTTGGATTAGCAGTTATGAAGAAAAAAAAATTTTTTTTATTTGAGTGGAAAATTCTTAAGGAGCACTCAAGAAAAAGGCAAACCCCATTAGTAAATAGTGATGATGGGTCAGTTGAAACTATCTAATTTAAATCCGGTGAGTTTTTGTGAAGTATTTATGGTGACAATTATACCCTTAACTTACCAATTAAGTTCTAGGAGGAAAAAGACTACATAGGCTTGATACAATCACCCTAGCACAAATATTAAAATTTTAAATAATAAAAATTTTAAAATCTTATCATTTTATTTAAATAAGTTTTTATCCTTTTTATTATGCTTAAATAAGCTTTTGAATTTTAATTTATACTCAAATAAATCTTTCATGTTTAATTTGTATTTAAATAAGTTTTTAACTTTTAATTTATTCCTAAATAAATTCTTAACATAAATTAATTTTTTATTTAAAATAATGACCTATTTGAATATAAATGAAATAACAAAGGCATATTTAAATATAAAAATATATAAAAATATATTTTAAAAATAAAATAATTTAAAAACTTTTTTAATATTTTAACTAAAAAAAACTTTAAAAAGCTTAGATTCTTAGTAGTTGATATCTCTGTAATCAAGCAACCTTTAGATTCTTCATCAAATGGTGTGAAAATGTATAATGGGTTAGGCAATATTAATGATATTGATTATCGATGCTTGATCACTGATTACGCTTAATTATTTGCATTATTATATTATTAATGTTTTTAACACTTGTATATATTACATCTTAAATACCAAACAATAAACAGTAATATATTTTAACATTTAATTTAATAAATGATACATATTTCTTTTTTCTCCAAAACATAAAAAATAATGTGATAGCAATAATACCCAAAAAAATTAATTTACAATAATAACAATCAATTATTGTTATTTGAAATACTATTTTATCATACTTCATTTAAAAAGTAAAGTAAATTACTAGTGGCATCTTGATTTACTAATAAAGAGAATGTCCTATAATTCTAAAAATCCTAAAACTTTAAAGCTTTAAGTTTACATCTTAACGTATATGAATTTTATTATTTATAAATTTAAAAAAAAGTTATATAAAGGAAATATCAATTATCAAATTGATTTGAATCAATCTAACAACCCAAGTCCAATCTTATTTACTTATTGCCAAATTAGGTTCATGTCTTTATATGCATTACATGTACGTACAAATCATATTAAAGAAAATTGTACAATGTGTCAGATGCTACATTTAATCAACAAAGTACCACTTTATAACATAAAACACCAAAGAAGATTAAAAAGCGTATGGTAGTTGTTAGTTGCTACATCTTTTTTTTTTTTAAGTATTATCTATAATATTTAGCAACATTAGAAAAAAAAATAGTGTTAGTGGTATAAGTGTCGGTGATCAATCAAAAAGCAAAGACGACGGCAAGCATCATAGAAAAGGCGACGACACCTAATTTGGCCAATCTAAAAATGCTTTTGGCGGGAGACAAGGAACCCCTAAAAGATGAGCGTTTGTCGCAATTCGCCCACTTGCTTTTTTCGCCGATCTATGCTGATTAATTAACGCGGATCATCCATCGTTCTCTGCCTTTCGTGGGGAGTAAGGTGCGTGCGGGTCCCTCCTCCGCTTCTTTTTCCTCTCTGCCAATTAGGATTCCCTTCCACAAGTAGGGGCCGCTTTGGTTTCCACGTGTCGTTAGACGTTTGCTTCCTACATGTCCCAAGGCACCGTCAGCATTTTTCTGTTAGCTTTCTTTTATGCACTTCCCGCAATTTGAGCCCACATAAATGGTGATATATATTAGATGTTTAACACTAGATTTTTATCTCCGCGAAATCGGATAATTTTTTTGTCGAATTTAATTTTTAATATAGTTATTATTTTTCTAAAAATATATTTATTACTTACGTTAAAATAATAATTTTATTTTTATAATAATTTTTATGAGATATTACTCTTAAAATATCATATAAATTTATAGTAACTTAATATGTAATTAAGTTTTATATAATTAATTTAATATATAATTTAATATAAATATTATAATAATTTTAATAGAATGTCAGGTCAAATTTTTATTAAAAGATGAGAATGATATTTTAATAATTTTATATGTAATTATTTTTATATTTTATTAATATTTAATATTTAATTTAATAAATGCATTTAAAATTTTTAAAAAATTATAGTAATAGGGGTATTTTTATAATTATGATAGGTGAGCTATTATAATAATTATAGCCAATCATACTAAGAAAGTAATTTTGTAATTATGATAAAAGTAATATTATAATAATTTTGACCGATTATGTTGGAAAGGTTATTTTTGTAATTATAATAAATTAACATTATAATAACTTTGATTAATTATAAAAAAAAAGAGTATTATAGTAAATTTAAACATGTGTCAATTACTAATCAATTAGTTAAGGGAGCATTATAGTAAGTTTACTATGAAATTAATTTTAATATATTATATAGATTTATTTTATTATAGTAATTTAATACATATTTAAGTTTTATGTAATTTTCATAAAACAATGATAATGATATTTAGTAATTTAATATATAATTAATTATGTATTATAATAAAATTTAATATGTAATTTAATAGATATATGATAGTAAAAGTCAAACAAAATGTCATATGTCATTATATAATTATGGTAAATACACTATTATAATAATTTTAGTCAATTATGATAAGATAAGTATTTTTAATTATGATAAGAGAATATTATAATAATTTTGATCAATTATAAAATGAAAAACATTACAATTTTTTTTTTTTGTTATGAGTGTAAAAGTGCAATACTATTGTACTTTTGCACACATATCAAATAATTATCAAATAATTTAAAGGATAATATAGTAATTTTAAAGGGAACTAAAACATATATATATATATATATATATATGAGAGATATTAATTTATATCAATCTAAATTTTTTTAATTTTTTATATATTTTTTAATTATTAATTTTAATAAATTCAAATAATGAGATTTTTTGAATTAGTAAAATCAATGATTAAAAAAGTATAAAATTAATTACGCCTGTATGTATTTACTCATGTTATCTGAATTTGAAATTTCTTATGATAAAATTGATTACGTCGAAGGATCATTTCAATTTTTATTGGAAAATGTTTTTTTTTGTCATGTTGTTTTCACAAATATGCTTTTCTCTCTTTTATATTTATGTTAATGCATTATTTATTAAATTTTTAAAAATAATATATTAATTATAAATTTTCAGGATCCCATTAAAAGGTATCTATGGGTATGATTAAAAATTATTTAATTACTATTTTAATTTTTTATATTTAATAAATTACCTTCATCATATTGAAAAAAATATATTTATTATATCTTTTTTAAAATATCTCCTTACTCAGTTTTACTGTGTATGGATTAACTTCTTTTTTTTTTTTTTGTAAAAAAAATAAACATTTAAATAGAAATGCTAGCTAACCATCAAAGTGAAAGATGTAGTCTTGTCTTGTAACTATATAATTCACTATATCCAACCTGGAATATAAAAGCAATTAATTAAACTAAAGCTAAAATAAGGTTTATAAAAGAATATCTACTTTTAAAAATTTGAATGCCCATTTCCTAAGAAAAAGAAGCTCATGAACTAATCAATTAAAAAAACCAAACTAAAGATGATATGAGAAGATTCGCTAGCGTGAACTTAATTAACACAATACATTAACTTTGAGAGTGATATGGACATCTCCAAAAAAACACAAATTATTAAATTTAGATAAATTAACAAAGCGTGGGTTGCTTTTGGGTCCTTCCCTAGTTATTCTTGTTTGTCATCAAAACAATGAAGACCGAGAGCAAAAGCAGCTGAGGAAGGTGAAGGAGCAAGCAAACTGGTTTCATGGATAATCTGAATAAATTAAGGAAGCTAGATCCAATTTGGTGACTTGTTTATGAATTCAGCATTAATATATACATGGGAAATTAATATAAACATTAGCTGCGTAAATAACTAAATATTTGTTATGGGATCTTGTACTTGAAGATTATCTTTGGAATTAATGGCACATCATGTGAAGTATGAAACACATGCATAAGAGTGCTAGCTCCATTTCACGGACCAATGTTCAATATTAAGGAATCATAATCATATATTGCTATTAAATTAATAATTGTTGAAACTATTATAAATTAGTCATAGAGGTGGCAATTATGCAATAGATACGATTTTGAATTTGATCAATCATTTCAATTTGAAGAAAAACCAAGTTTTCAAATTCTTATCATTTCGTATTTGTGTTATTTCAAAAGCAAATTTTTTGAATTTAACATTTGAGTTATTTAGTAAATCTTTCTAATTTAAATAATTAAAATTTAAAACCAATTAAATTTTATATTGTTTGATCATTTAGATTAAGTTAACTCATGTTCACATTATTTTAAGTTTAAGTTGAATAATTTTTAATTATTAAATTTTTATCAGATCGAATTGAATTCATTTATATCAATTTTACTTGCTCTAATCAGACGCAATAAAGTTATATTTATCTCATACATTGTTTTTTTTTTTTTTTTTTTCAAAAATTGATAGTCCCGAGCGCAACACACATACATGTCATTCTCAAGGGATAAGGAGCTTTTCTTTGCCTTAATTTGAGGACAAGATAGCATGGCTTTTAAGAGAGTCAGAAAGATACCAGATGGTTGGATGCAATGACTTTAGCTTGATAAAGTTTGGAATTTAGCTTTTGGAATTGAGTGCTTGATCGGATGGAAGAATTCATTTCTGTCGCGATGAGGAAGAACTTACGGCAGTCATAAAAAATGATGAAATTAGTTTAGTACCCAATAGCCAATACTTTTCATCTTATCGTTTTCCTAAGATCGTGACTTCTCTCATCAGAGAAAAGGAATGTTTCTGGCTTTATACCAAATACCTCGAACAGCATGAAATAGACAATAATTGAACAGCACTAGTTCATCTATGTAACTAGTTCGGTTTCTTTTTTTTTTTTTTTTTTGGTTACGCTTGGGGGGCAGGTGTGTTTCAGTTCAAGTAGTCATAAGATACGTTGGAATATTCTATAATACATGGGACAACCAATTAAGTTTTAGTGACATAACAAGAAATATATAAAGAATTATATATTGTCTATCAAATGGGACATTTTAAGGCTATTAAAGAGTTCATCATATATGATGTACTGTCTTCATGTTGAAGTTTTTCGGATGCCTTAAAGCTTACAAATTTTATGCAATAAACAACCGGGTCCCCAATGACTCAGAGAGAGAGAGGCCATAGGGCAGTATCTAGGCCCATTGATAAGTGCAGTTGGGTTCCAACTCCGCAATGGGGACCTATGAGCCTAATGATATCGCGGGCCGCCTGTTGTGTTAAGAAGTTCAGAGACGACAGGAGACCTACATTGGGTCAATGACCTATCTGTCCAAACTAGACATCCAACACTAACCCCTATTTTGAATCAGAAAGTTTATAGGGTTGGTAACAGATTGGGTTGCTAAGCAATCTGATCCAGTTTAACCTAGGGTTTTGATCAATACCTGGCTCAATCAATTCGACTGATCAGTCTGATTCAATTTTTTCTATATTAATGGTAAGTGAAAACTCAAGAAAAATAATTTACATTCTTGGATCACTTATTCTTTCCCTTTCTCTCATGTGCCTCATTTTTAGAGATATTCATGCATCATGTCAAGTCGATCAAAATATAGATAACACTTTACAATGTTTGTTCAAAGTCTGAATCAATTCATTCATAAAAACTATTTCCTTTCATTTAATTTATATTATTATTAATAGATGTTTTGTTTTTTATTATTTATTTCTTGACTTTTTTATTATTTATTTTTAAAATTAAAGATAAAAATCTATGTCAAATGGAGCTTAAATTAAAACAATAAGACTCTTTTATAAAAAACAAAAAAATTGCACCTTAGGAGCTAGACAATAATAAGTTATAGTCTTCCAAGGACAAAGAGCAGAGTCAAGTACAAACCCATAGGCCATAGCCCATAGATTTAAACGTTTCTTGTGGAGTAAAGATAGGGAACTTAAGGTACAAGCTAAAGATCTTTCGACCCTACGAAAGAAAAAAGGAGTGCCATTTGGTACTCCCGAGTTAAATAGGAAAAGGCAAATTTCATGCCCGTTCCCAAAGCAGGGCCTATCCCACCCAGAACTGGCCACCCGCTTAACCATTGGGCCACCTCATATGCTCCCTCCCTTATTGGCCCTTATCCTTATGACAAAAGCTTAGGATACGGTAGGACTCTATTTCCCCGCTCTTACCTTTTCTCTCTCTTAAAAGCCGAAAAAACCAAGGAAAATTCCTTATCCATTTCACTCCTGTTCCCTCACTAAGTGGCCTTTGCCCCACTTTTAAAAAACATGTTGGCCCAAATTTAGAGATAACAATGAATGGTAAAATACAAAATTATTTTTTATTATATTTTTTATTTTTTATATTTAAAAAAATAAAATTTTTATATTAAAATCCAAATTTTTATTTTTTAAAATATTTAAATACTTCAATCTAATATTAAAAATCAATTTAATTACATAACATTAATATCTAATAAAATTATGATATGTGATATAAATATTTAATTATTTTTATATTATTTATTTTTTATGTTACTATTAAAAAAATAAAAAATTTTAAAAATATAATTTTTAATTTGAAATTAAAATAACAAATAAAAAAAAAAAGAAAGAGAAAAAAGGGAATGGAGGAAGGAGAGAGGAAAAATAAGCTCCAAAGTCCGATCAGGTCAGATACCTTGGACCTAACGGATGTGAGTTGGTTGGCTTGTTTGAGCCTAGGGTCGGCAAATCAACCCGAAACCGTCGGGTTTCGATCCGACCCGATTATTTAGGGGCGATTTTTTTTTTTGAAAAAACGGGTTTCGGGTCGTTTTATTTTTTAAAATGTCGGATTCGGGTCGAGGTCGAATTTATGTGAAACCCAACCCGACCTAAGATATTTACCAAAATACCCTTACTATATATATAAGTAATTTCTTTTAGGGTTCTGAACTTTGTTTCTTTCGTCGAAAATCTTGTTTGTTTACTAACTGATTTGGAAGCATCCGGTTCTGGCATAGTCCCTTTCGACGAATCGACCTCAGGCAGGTGGGCGACTGGTTGGAACCAGATTCGGGCGCATCCAGACTGGGGGTCTTGTTGGAACCAGATTTGGGCGCATCCAGTTCTGGGCATAGTCCCTTCCGACGGATCGACCTCAGGCAGTGGTGGGTGACTGGTTGGAACCAGATTCGGGCGCATCCAGTTCTGGGTGTAGTCTCTTCCGACGGATCGACCTCAGGCAATGATAAATTTTGTTTCAAATTTTTTGAATGATGTCTTTGTAAATCTATGTCTAGACCCCAATATAATATGCTTGAATTGAATGTTACCAGTGTCATTGTTTTAGGTTTATAGTATTACTTTTTAGGCTTTTGGTTGTGACAATAGGAGAATATGTAATATTATTTTACTTGTGGTCTCAACCTAGAAAAGTCTGTATAAAATCATCATCTTCAAGTTTGTGATTAAATGCTTTTGTTGCTTGGAGTCAATGCTAGAGTAACTGTTTGAATTGGATGATATGAACTATCAAAGGAAAAAATTATTACACTAGACTTTTACTGTTATTTTCTTTTTGTAAGAAAAAATGAGTAAAAATAATCATGCTCTCTAATGTATGATAGGCCTAAAATCTCCAATGGCAAGTTGGAATTCCAGTTTTGTTTTAAAGAAATTTAAGGAAACTTAAGTACAATATTAAAGTCTTGAGAAATGGATGCTAAGAAACGTGAAAAAGAATAGTTGTCCTTATGCTTTTAGTAACAGTTAATTTATTTAGTTGCTTTATTTGTTAATATAAAAAATAATAACTCTAATTTTTTTTTTTTTTTTATGAATGAAGGTGAAATGTCTAATTTGGGAGATAATTCGTGTTCCCTAACACCTCTTACTTCTACCTCACATCAGTCACCAATTCAGCAAACTCATGTTCCAACATCTGACGAAAATACAACTCCATCATTAAGTGTGACTAATGAGGGTGCTGAAGTTGATAATAATGGGTATAACTCAAGTAAGTTAAAATCAGAAGTATGAAAACATTTTAGAAAAGAGAAGATCAATAATGAATGGAAGGCAATATGCAATTATTGTAAGAAAAAACTTGGTGGTGCTTTTAAGAATGGGACAAGTCATTTGCGTGATCATTCAGAGAGGTGCAGCAAATGATTTCAAATGGATATTCGTCAACAAGTGTTCCTAGCAAATCAAATGAAGGCAGATGGAAAAGTAACATTAAAAAACTTTTTCTTTGATCAAAATGTCACAATGAGGAAGCTTGCCAAGATGATAATCATGCATGAATACCCCTTATCAATGGTTGATCATGTGCAATTCATAAAGTATTCTTATAGTCTCCAACCTTTGTTTGCTATGCCTTCTCGAAATACTATAAAGAGTGATATTTTAAAGATTTTCAGAGAAGAAAAGGTAAAGACAATATCTAAGTTGGAAGCTAATGAAGGGAGAATTGCTATCACAACTGATATGTGGGCTGCTGATCACCAAAAAAGAGGATACATGGCTGTCACTGCTCATTACATCGATAATCAATGGAACTTACAAAAACGCATCATCAGGTATATTTTATTAAATTGTCTTATTTTGATATTGTTCATTTTTTATTAAGTAATTATTATTATTGAATTAATTATTAAATTAGTGTAAATAATTGATTGTTTAATTAGGTTTGAATATGTGCCAACTCCACATACGAAAGAGGTCATTACTTCAAGTTTGATGAAATGTTTCTTAGATTAAAATATTGATAGAAAACTTTCATCTATTACAGTGGATAATTGTAGTGTGAATGATGGTGTTATTGAGTTGTTAATTGATAGAATTGGTTGTGATGCACTTTTGCTTAGTGGGACTTTTTTTCATATGCGTTGTTGTGCACACATCTTGCATTTGATTGTGAAAGATGGATTGAGTGTGATTGGAGATGGAATTGATAGAATTCGTGATAGTGTCCTCTTTTGGAGTGCTACACCAAAGAGATGGAAAAATTTGAAAAGGCAACGCGTCAATTGCGCATTCCAACTTTAAAAAAATTGTGTGTTGATGTCAAAACAGATAGAACTCTACTTACTTAATGCTTCGAACAGCTTTGTTTTATAAAGATGTCTTTTCTCGTTGTGTGCAATTACATGACGATCCTTTGTACAAATATTTGTCAACTGAAAATGATTGGATCATTGCAACTGAGATTTGTGAGAAGTTGAAATTTTTTTATGATATCACTGAAGGTTTTTCTAGCACAAAATATGTTACTGCAAATCTTTATTTTCCTAATATTTGCAAAATCAGATTGGCATTGAATGAATGGATTATGCATACCAATAGAATTATTTCATGTATGGCTGTGAGCATGTTAGACAAATTTGAAAAATATTGGAATGATGTGCATGGTATAATGGGTGTTGCCATAATTTTAGATCCAAGATACAAAACAGAGTTGTTGGAGTATTACTTTGAAAAGATTTATGGAGAAAATACTGAATTTGAAATTGAAAGGATTGTACAAATATGTCGAGATTTGCTTAAGGAGTATGAGGAGAAATTAGCTTTGAAAAAGGAAGAAGGACCTTCTAGTTCAAGCTTTTCATTCTTAGATGGTGTTGATGCTACTGAATTGGGAAATTTGGGAGACTATGATGATTTTGTTTCAAGGAAAAAAAAATCAAAAGTAAAATCAGAGTTAGATCGCTATTTGGATGAAGAAGTCATACCAAAAAAAGGAGATTTTGATATATTGAATTGGTGGAAACTAACTAGACCTCAATTTTCGACCTTATAACTTATTGTTAGAGATATTTATGCCATACCAGTTTTTACTGTTGCTTCAGAGTCTACTTTTAGTACCGGAGGGAGATTGGTGAGTGCGCAACGTAATAGACTTCATCCATCAACTATAGAAGCTTTAACATGTTGTCAAAATTAGTTATGGGCTGAAAAAAAAGGTACAATAATGTATATTATGTAATTTTATTTTTTATTTTAGCATATTGTTAGTTATTATATTTTGTTGTTATATATTATTTGTTAATAGTTTATTTTTTATTTGTAGGGTCAATTTCATTAGAAGAAAAGTATTTTTACGAAGATGTTGATGAGAGTGAGATTGAGGAAAAGATAACTAGTTTGGTAAATAATATTATTTTTTTAATTAATTCATTTTTATATTATTATTTTTAAATATATTATTTTATGAGATTTATTTATTCATCTTATTGTTTTATTTTATAAGACTAATGTGGTTACAGGAGAATGATGATATAGAGCTTAGTGATGATGGAATGATTTATTGTGGTCTTGAAAGATTTTTATCATGTTGGATGAAAGGATGTTCAAATAATTTAGCTTTTTATTGTGGTGATTTAAGCTTTTGATGTTCATCTTGTATCATGTATTATGTTTAAATTTAGTTATTAACTTATGCTTGTTTAATATTTGAATTTTAGTTTACTAAGTTTTATATATTTCATAATTCCATCATCTATGGTAAGAATTTGTGAGTTTGAATTTACTATATTTTATGTATTTTATAATTCTATTATTTATGATGAGAATTTATGATATTTTTACTAGATAAAAAAATAATATGTACTAAGTTTGAATTTATGAGTGATTATGTTAAATTTGTTAATGCTTGTAATATATTTAGATTATAATTTATTACATTTTTGGTAAATTTAAATAGGTAGTATATTAAATTCAGGTCGGATCGAGTTAAATTCAGGTAAAAAATATTCTAACGGGTCGGGGTCGGGTTTTTCAATAACAACCTTCAAGCGGATACGGATCAAATATCGAGTAAAATATTAAAGCATCGGATCGGAGGCGGAGAAAGAAAAAACCGCCCCGCCCCGCCTCGATGCCAACT
The DNA here is from genome assembly GCF_047325235.1 of Durio zibethinus. Taxonomy (NCBI): domain Eukaryota; kingdom Viridiplantae; phylum Streptophyta; class Magnoliopsida; order Malvales; family Malvaceae; genus Durio; species Durio zibethinus. Next base: position 8,939,889 of record NC_143182.1, on the reverse strand, counting down.
CTATTTGAGCCAGCTCAGGGTCGATCTACCAAGTCCTAGGCGGCGTGACCTCAATCCGACCTCAAGTTAGCTGACGGCTCTGTCTCTTTTCCTCTCTTACTCTTCTCCTTCCCCTTCTCATTTCCTGATCTTTTCTTTTTTCTTTTTCTTTTTAATTTTTAAAAAAATTAGATTTATTGTTTTATTTTTTAAAATTTTTATTAACGTTAGAATAACAATACATTTACGATACATAATATAATTTTATTAAATCCTCATATATCATTATCACTTAATTATTAGAATGAAATTTTATTTTTTTAAATATCAAATTAATGAAAATATTGTAAGACAAAAATATTTAATATTAATTAATTTTATGTATTTTATTTTATATTATATATAAAATATAAAAATCATTGTGTTGTAATTTATAAAAATAAAATACATTTTTAATTTTTATTAAATCTATAAAAATAATATTATTTTTGTTTTTGCTCAGCCATGTTTTCACCCCACTGCTCCACTACGCACATACACACAAGCCAGCCTGTGATGTATATCTAATGTACATTTTTTTCCCTTTATTTTCAGGTTACCCGGTAACTACGTGTTGTAATTGGCTATTCGTTGTGGTCGCCTCGTACGCAATGTGTATTTGCCGCGTTACACAATTTTTTTCAATTGTCTTTTCACGATACATACAAAAAAAAAAAAAAAAATAATCTAAGAAAAATAGAGTGATTATTAATAAAGATGACAAATATTCCTCCCATTTCTTTCTATTACTGTTCTCTCGTTTGTCTAAATTATCATCTCGTACGGACAAACAAACGGCCGTTGACGGCGACGTCGAAGCCAACGTAACGGCATTTAACAACATTGGCGGGATGGATATTCGCAGGGGTTAATGAGCTGGAGCTCGCGGCGATTTGGTTCGTCGTTCGACGGTACGGACAGAACCATTTGTTTTGCATATAACGGTTTTTCCTCCAAGGAGGGAGGGATAACTCCTTTCTCTTCAACGATCTTTTCGCCGAATCACACATCACCTTGACGATCTTTTTCAATTCCTCGTTTTTTCCCACGAAAACTCTAGGCAAATACTGCAATAGCCTCGAGTACTCGCTCGTCGGCCTCGCGATCTCAAACTCGGAGTCAAAATCGAGGTCAATGAAGTACCGGTTTTGCCACGTGGGTGGTACCGATTGTACCACGTCGATGAACTCGTAGTTTCCGGCCGTTAGGTTTCCCGAGGAACTCCATTTTGTCTTGCAAATCGCCGCATTGTGGCCTACCTCGCGAAGATAAGCCATTACTTTACGCCTGAAAATAGCTTTATCCGTTTTGAAAAATGAAAGCATTTCCATTGCTTTCAAAACATGAGCCATAAGCAAATTCCTGTACGAATCCGTGTTGTTAACAGCGGTTGACTTGATGATGATCTCGATCCAGCCAGCAGTATCAGGGTTTGAGTCGACTCGATCGGAGTCAGAGTTGTAACCGGTTTGTTCAGCAGCATCGTGGTCGTCTTCCAGGAAACGATGAACGAGTTCCGAGAGGCAGGGAGATTCATCTTCGGCGACGGCGGCAGCAGAGTGTTCGCTTCCGCTGCTGGTGTAACTAATGCCGACGAGGCGAGCCTTGACTCTGTCGTCGAGCGGGTCAGTAACTCGTTTTATTCTTCTACCAAAACTAGCCATCGAAATTTCTATATGATGTCGTATATTGGTGTTTTGCGGGTTTAAGGAGGTTTTGGTTTGGATTAGTTCGAGTTAAACGGAGAGACTGGCCTAGCGAAGCGAATATCTGAGGTTCTTTAAAAAGAAACCATTTTTTTTCTGCAAAAAAGGAAAAAATTATATTTTGTGGAGAATTTTCTTCGAATATTCCAATGAAGTGTTTGCATCAGTTGTGCTTTCGATCTTGTAGGGGTTAAAATTAAAAAAAAAAAAAAAAGTTTGAGACTTCAAAAGCTGAAGGGATATACCTATACCCGATTCATATCCGGCTTAAGGGTGTACAGTGGTAGCATATCCAACGGTACCAAAGGTTTATTCGGGTTATATCAGGTTGTGAGGTGGGCGGATGTGATTTGATTTTAATTTGCTTTATTTATTTTAATCGTAAAACTTTATAGAGCGGACGTTGGTTGGGATGAGGTGACACGTAGATGCTGATAATGTTAATGGGACAGGAGGGGTGTGAGATGGGCCCCTGGTGAAGACTTTGAAGGCTGAGGTTGCCTCTTCATGAAAGGGAAGGGTGAGAGACTGAGACTGAAATTTTTTTTCCTGTTTCTGTTGGATTATGATTCACAGCCTGACTAATGATGGCCTAAGATGAGATTTATATTTTACATTTGGATAATGCTGTTTTCTGTTTTTCGGGGATTGATTTGACAAACACCACGCATTTTCCAAGTCCACGAGAATACTGAGGACAACGTGAAAAAACTAAGCTAGATATTTCTATGCATTATTTAATGTATGATATAGTAACATATTAATTTGTACATATTTGTTTTCTCATATGTCACATATATTTTTTAAAATTAATTTTGTATTTTTTAACAGATTTAAGAATTATATATCATTCTAATAAATTTACTTATAATTTTTAAAAATTAAATAAATAATGAATGAAATAATTTTTTATTTTTTGAAAATTTATTGCTACAATTTAAACAATTAAATAATGCTACATTGATTTTAAAAGATTTATAGATTGAAAGATAAACAATCAAAATCATGGATATCACATGTTGTATATTACTCTTTTTTGTCCTAAATTATTTGATTTATTGATTTTTACAGAGTTTAAGAAAAAAGTTTAGATTTTAATATACTTAACATTAAAATTAATTTTTTAAAATGAAAATTTTATGATTTTTATATAAAAATAAAAATATATAAAAAAATTTTAGATATTTAAAAATATATATAATTTTAAGATATCTTTAAAAAAGAATTGAGAGATAGAAAGAAAGATTTTCTGTCAAGTTGAGATTTGCGAACATGGTGTGATGCCATGGCTGACACAGCAAGATATCAAATCCTTTGAACTTTTTTTTATATGTAATAAACCAATAAATATTGAACATTACCCTGCTGCTAACAGTAATACGTGGTTTTGCCGACTTCTGAATCAATTGGAATGCAAGTGAAATTGCCGTTCGAAGTTAATCGGTAAGAAACAATTTATGATTGGAATATTTCTTTCAATCAGATAAATATTAAGATTAAAAATTAGAAAAAAAAAAACTAGTATTTTTGTAGCCTCTTCTCTGACCCCAATTCGAATGCCACAAAAAAAGGATGATTTTAACAATACTTTTTTTAATCAGTCATTCAATTCTGGTCGAATAATGAGCCAACGCGTTGAATAGGAAGTAGCCTGATTGCCACGTTTTCCCCTGGTCACATTGTCGGCTTCATTTGCGTTATAGTTTAACAGTTTTAGAGGGTATGTCTAACTTGTATGGTTATGGATTGATCCGAGAGCATGTTGGACGCAGGCAAACAAACAAGAAAAAAGCATATGAAATGCTCAAAAACAAACAAGCCATGAAAAATGGGAAAAAAAAAAAAAAGGGATCCTGCGGAAACAAGAGCATAATGTGAAGAAAGCTTCTGTCAAAGAAAGTAAAAAATCTCATTATTATTATTAGAAAAATTCATCAAGCATTAATTCTATACGTTGCAGTAGTTCAGGGTTTTCCATTTCATCCTAAAGCAGGAAATTCATGATGCTCAAAGCAAAAGCTAGGAGGGGGTGAAGCAAGACCAGGTCCATTCTCAGCATCACCATAACGCTTGCTATTGTGCCTATCACCAGCATACCTTCTTCCATTAGGACTCTCCTCAGCATCCATGCCATTATGTCCATAATCCCCATCACCTTGGCCATAAGGCCTCCTTCCGTCATGCCTACCTCCATTACCATTTCTATTAAACCTCACTGTATCACGCCTGCCATAAGGTCTGTCACCATTCCACCTCTGCCGCATATAAGGAGTCTTACCTTCGGCTGATTTTAAGAATTCATTGATGCTTAATGTCTGAAATGCACATTAAAAGATCAGTAATTTACATATCTGATTTAGCATAACAACTATTGAAGAAAGCCAGGATATATACATTACCTTGAGAACTTTTTCCTCCTTAATGTTGTCTTTCTTCTTAAGCCTTTCTTCAGATTTCTGGTAACAGATATAAAAATGAGCTTCGATTAGTCAATTATAGTTACAGATATAGTTAACCTAAAATGGTGAATTGTAGACACTCCTTCACTCACAACCTGGCCGTCCTCTTTCTTTTTCCCAATAAGTTGCATGGACTCAAAATCTTTGTCTTCAACTTTCCTCTGCTCAGGCCTTTTAAAAGCTTCTAAAATCTTTCTATCTTCAAGCATCTTCCTTTCGTATTCTTCAAGAGTCATTAACTGCAAAAACAAAAAGACATGCACTGATTAGTAAGTTCATTAAGATTTAAGAGCAACAAATGCTAAGATTATGAAGTCTGAACAAAATTCAATTATAGCCATAGCAGTACATTTTTCTTCTCTTCTTCCTTTTCATCCTTCTTCTCAAAAATGTCTTGACTTTCTTTCTTCTTGGACTTCTTTTCAGATTTAGCACCATCCTGTCCGTCGGAGGACTTCTTTTCAGACTGATCATCTTCTTGTCCTTCAGTACTCACAGGAAGATGCCTATACGTTTAGATAACAAACATCAGTAACCAAAGGAAAAATGGCAGCAGAGAAATGGTATTTGCATAGCTGAGGTTTTCAAAAACTAAATGAGCTAAGACTATAAAGAAGGCATACCCTTGCACTTCGGTTTCGACCTCTTGTTGTTCAACAAGGTCCTTGTTTTCAGTTATGTCATCACTTTTATCCTCATTGACAGATTTCTCTAAATCCTTCTCAGAATTGTTAGACTCCTCAAAACTTCCATGCTTAATCCCATCTTGTTTATGGGTCAAATGTTCTTGGTAAGTTACCACTCTATTATTACGGCGCCCACGCCCAACATATTGCCAACCATCATCAGTTATATTGCCACTGGGATCAGCACCATTATTCAACTGGTCTCCATTTGACACTCGATTATTGTTCCGATAGTACCGTTGATTGCCACCGGACCCTTTGTAACTACCCATATATTGAACACTATTCCTTGGCTGGTAGCCATTAACCCTTCTATAATTGCCCTCAATATAACCATTATAATCATTGCTTTGCTGATAGACATTATCCCCTCCATTATTTCTCTGATATATATAACTTCCTCCATTTTTTCTATGATAACTGTTCAAAGTAGTGGACTGCCCTCCATTGCTCTCCACCGAATCCTCGGCCTTCTTTCTGGCTTCAGCCTCTGTTTTTTCTCTCTCTTTCTTCTTGTCAAATACAATGAACGATCTTTTAACTAGTATAGAAAATAATTTTTTTTAAAATAAAGAATAATCAGGGATATTGGCTTATTGGTCAAGAACCAAATTAAAGCATTAAAAAAAAAAAAAAAAAAAACCTGTTCCAACACAATGGATACCTAACTAATGCTTAAAAAAAAAATCCACAAATCAACTGAATGTTATAGATGCAAGAATTCATAATATTCATTCAAGTTTTGCCAAAAGAACCATACCATTGTGGCATGACAATTAATTTCACATCAAACAGAAAATTTTATTACAATCTCACATTCATATATGCAATGTATAATGATTTATTTTAAAAAAAAAATTAACAACGAAAACAAAAGCATAAAGTTTTCTAATTCAAGAATTTAAACAAGTAAAATCAAAATTTTAAAAGCAAACTTCCTGCCCCATATATACAACGAGAACCTGATTAACAAAGCAACCTGGCACCAAATAAATTTACACACCCATCAACGTTTGCAACATAAACTACATTAAAAAACGAGAATGTTGAGCATATAATTACCATGGCTGGGAAGAACAAGTCTCTTGGCCCGCATATCAGTAGGAATCTGATGAGCCATCTTTTTCTCTTCTTTCTTTTTCTTTTGCACCTTAGAAGTGTTCGTCATCTCCTCCTGCTTTACGCGGTCGATCAGTTTGGACATGTCATCGCCTTCCTCATCACCCAAGAGGGCAAAAAAGTTATCTTCTTGAGCCATGACTCAAGAAACAGAGAAAACACTTATCAAGAAACAATGAGATAACGTCAAAAGTATAGGGTTTTCAAAAGGTGCCAAAATGAAAATCACTTTAACCACTTAGGGAACTGCCATGGTTTGAAGGGGTTTTAGTTTTAGGGCTTTGCGTTTTGAAACACGAAGTGGTAACAGAGATTTACTCTAGCATTTTAATGGAAGATGGGGGCTTACTTGGGGAGAAAGTTTAGGGCTTAGGATTCTTCTGGATTTATATTGTAAGCATGCGGGAAGTAGAAAGTTTACTCTTTGGAGGTCAATGTATTTGTCATCATTACCTAAGATTTTGAAGATTTTAATTTTTAACCAATACTATTATGTAATTATTATTCACAAATAAATAGAAAAAGAATATAGTAATATTCATTAGTATTATGTCACATTGATATTTGATCACAAAGATATGTTAGTACTCTTGTAATCTTTTGTAATGTATGTAATTTTTAAGACATGATTGCACATTTTAGATTTAATTTTTGAGTAATGTTATATATTATTCTCTTTTTTTCTTACTATTTTTTCCTTTTGATGTAAAAAAATTTTAAAGATTAGATCTATTAATTATAAAACTTCAATTTATTCATAAACATAAGGTTTAAAATTTAATCAATCAATTTTTATTACAACATAAAAAAATTCAAAATGAACAAATAATAAAAAAAAAAGTGTAAGATCGAAATTTTTGCCCTTTGATTTTTTTTTTTATTCGAAATATGATATGCAAAGTTTCGAACTTCAAAGTGGAAGGAAGTAAGTGTGATGCTTAATAATTAATAATATTTCTCAATATTCAATAATATGGAAGGTTTTCATTTTATTCTTTATTAAAGTTCTTTTTGGCCAATTTAATTTTTAAAGTTGAGTTGTGTGAGAGGCATTAAAATTTGAGATATCTATTTTGGGTAAGTTAAATTATTATCACAATAAATTAGCAAAGTTAAAGTGCTAGTGAAATAGGGTTGATGCATGTGATTAAGGTTTGTCAATTACAAAAATAAAATGAATATTTGATTTAATAATTAATATGTTAAAATAATAAAAATGTTCTTGAGATTTATAATTTTACTTAGATAAGTTCTTATATTTTTATTGTATTTAAATAAATTTTTAATTTTTAATTTAAACTCAAATAAGTCTTGAAACTTCATTTTTTTTATCTAAATAAATCTTTAAATTTTTAATTTGTACTTAAATAAACTCTAAACATAAATTATTTTTTCATTTAAAATAAGAATCTATTTGAATACGAAGATTTATTTAAATATAATAAAAGTATAAAAAATTATTTAAAAAATAATTCAAAATTTTTTTAATATTTCAACCATTTTTAATAAAAAATTTAATTGAAATGCCCTTTTATCACTAATATCAAATAATAAAAATGCTTAGTGTATTTTAACCTGCCCAAGTCAATGGCCTAGGACAGTTTTCAGAGTTTCCGATTTTCACTGGCCTGAATAAATTATCCGTACATGAGTTATGTTTTTGAATAGACTAAACAATTTATATATTTATATCATATTTATTTTATATAAATATATATAATATAAAATTTATCATATTTATTATAATTCGTGATGAGATATATTTTTTAATTTTTATTAATATTTTAAATTAATTTATTTTCATATTTTTTTCATATAGTATTCTGAACCCAACTTTTATGCCCCTCAAAATGTACTGACAAGGCAGCGCTACCAATATAAATTTCATGAAGTTGTTAACCTAAAGTCAGTAGTCCTTAAAGACTTAAGTGGCTGACCCAAGTGAATCCCTATTGGAGCCCAAACTTTAAATTTCTTAAATTGGGCCAACCAAAAACAACAACTAATTACAAGTTATAATATTGGGCATCGGTCGATTTTAACATATAATTTTGAGAGATCAATTAATAGTATATAATATATTTTATTTTTGTATGACATATTTTATCATATTTATTAATATATATATGCAAACATGTACTATTATAAACGCATAAAATTATAAAACAAAAATATTATTATAATAATATTAAACTTTAACAATAACATTATTTGGAATTAATTGTTAAATTACTAATTATATAAATTTTTTTTGACAATTTAAAAGTGAAATAAAAAGTATGAATAAATCTTAAACTTCGATCTCTTTGTACTAAAAAGATAAAAAATAAAAACATATTTGGTGCTTGATTGAAAATTTAAATTTTATTCAAAAGTTAAAAAGTTAATTTGACTTTTGTTAAAATTATTTGATTGTGATATAAATTTATAATAAGTCTATTAATTTTAATGTGATTTGAACATATCTTAAATTATAATATATAAATTTTATTTATAAAACAAAAAAATAAAATTAATATAATTTTATTAAAAACCAATTTGAATATATTTAATATAAATATATATATATACACATGCTAAAGGACTTTCAAAATTTTGGGAGCCCAGGGCCCCTCAGGTTACAATTACAATCCGCCAGTGATCTTGGACCTACGTCCTAACTCCTTTTAAGCATCCCTAACCAACGTGTTAAGAGTGGCGTAAGCTTGGTTAACTATATAAAAAAAAAAGTCAATGCAAAGTTAAGATCTCATTGGCCTGTGACGGTGAACTTATCAAAATTCTTCTCCCGCGTATTATTGTATTGTACGCCTACTCTCCTATGTTTTGGCAGTTTACCCTGTTGTTCGGCCGCTAGTTTTAACAATCTCTGGTTTTGACAACGCACCGACCATAGTTTATAAAAACAGATACAATCTTATTCCTCTTACGTAGTTTCCTAGTAATTCAATTGAACTAATATTTGTACGTAATAATTTTTTTAATATATCTGAACAAAGTTAAACACTCCACCAGCAATGCACATCACCTTTAAATCAAGCTTTCACAAACTTTTTTTTTTTTTTCTGGATCTTTCTCGTTCTTATCTGATTATAATTTTTATTATACATTAAGCTGCTTTAATTAACTAAACCCATGTCATGCCAAGTACGAGACAAGAAACAGAACAGCCGGAAGAGTGAAAGAAAAAGGGGGTGTGATGAGTCGTCAGCCAGCAAGCTGGCCTGCACTGCCTGTTGTATTGGAACCAATTGCAATGTTTCGTTCTATGTGCCTTTGATTTAAAAAGTGTGATTAAATATTCCAACTGTTCGGCTGCTGAAATATGCTGATCAGTGATTACAACCAAACAGAATATACGAGGATAGATATAAATAACTTTTTATTATTATTATGTTTCCAGGTTCTGTTTTGTGAGGACGTTGATGGGATTCAAGTTGGATTTTTGGACCCTTTGCGACATTTGATAGAGATTTTGGGGCACATGCATTGCACACACACACTCTCTACATTTTTTGTTTGTGGGCTTCCGATCACAGCATTGCTGAAAAGCAGTTTTTGTCATCCAATAAGACGAAAGCTGATTGCGCTTTTTATAAAAAGAAATTTGCCTTTGCGCACTGGCCCTCTCAAAGGTTTTCTTTTGAACTTGTTTTATTTCAAATTACTTTCTCGTGTCGAATTTGACAGGGGGAAAATCTTCCGTGAAATGGGGACCAATAGTGGGGAGGAAATCTGATATCGCAACTATTATCATAATTTAGGTTTAATGATTTATGTATTTATATTATGTAAAATATTAAAATTTATATGATATTTTATATAAAAATTATATATTATAATTTATATAGATATAAAAATATAAATTTTTTTAATTTTATTAAATTTATATATAATTATTACTAAAATTTTAAATTATATCATTTTTAAAATTTATATTTATATTATATTATTATATCATATTTTAAATTATCTAAAGCTGAAGCCATACTTTTAAATAGGTGGAAACTCCGTAGTTGGTACTGGTTTTGAGCTTTACTTCTACGTTTTTCTTTCCTGCATAATGTATATTAACTGGATTGCTTCTAAATCTATCAGCTGAAACCCCCCACCTGGCCATAGATTCCGGATGATGAAGATACAGGTGTAGGTGAATAATTTAATAGGACGGTAGGAGCTACCTGGTCAGCCATGCCACAGAGACAAGTATGAGGTCCCAAGGAGTTGTTGAATTTTGACCATTATTCAAAACCATGCATGCATTTGATATATGGTTTTAATGATTGAAAATAATCAACCATATATGTATTTTTAATTTCCTCACTTTTTCTGTTTATTATTATTTTTTTATTTTTTAGGATGAAATCCCTTAGAAATAAGTTTTAAGAATTTGTTCGATTTTTTCATAAAATGGCAAAAAATTAGGTACGGTTATACAGATCAAAATCATGTCTCCCTTATAAAAAAAACCTTTTAGATTTGTTAAAAATGATCATAATTCATGAGAAATTGAACTAATGAATTTCAAACATTTTACATCACAAATTGTAATAAATCAAACATGGAAAAAAAAAAGGGTTGGCAGAGATTGATATCCGTACATTAAAATCATGCACGAGTTCTTCCATTGTAGGTATTATTCAGATATGAGTCAAGTTCGATTATATATATATATATATATATATATATATATATTCATATATGTCAGGCCATATTGAGATTAAGCACTGCATTATGATATCCATTTCCTTTCATAAATATTTGTCCAAATTGAGTTATAAATGAATGCAGTTTTCTCCTTCTTTTTCTTCTTCAATTTAAGCCAAAACGGATATCATTCTTTTGTATGAAGATGAAAAATAAGAGGGTTGCGGCTGATCACGAGGGTTGGCAAAAGCCTCTCATTGATGAAGGCTTCCTTTGAATAAAAAAAAAAAATTATTGTTCAAAGAAAGAGACCAGTAACCAATATTAAAGCAAGTGTGCCTGCCGGCTCAGACATGGAATATTTTTCATTTTGAAAAAAAAAAAATTGAATATGATATATATTTATCAAATTAAAGTCCCCCCAAAAAAGAAATTTTGCTGCTAGGCTTGTACAAGTGCCATTGAAAAATATCTTTAATTTGGCTCTACTTTAAAGATTAATGACAAAATAAAATGGATATATTAAACTCTATTTTCTTTATACCTAACTAACTATATATAGGCTAAGATGCAAATACTTTTTCTTCTTTTGGGTTATCTCTTTATAGTCATGAATACTATTTTCTCATTCATTCAACAACAAAAATTATTAGGATGGATGAACCTGCAAACTAGGCAGAGATCACCCTAATCCATAATAATACGTGCATAATTTGATGTTCATCTTCCCACGAAATTAATACATGTTAGAGAAATTTTGCTTCAACAATCATAACACTTTTGTGATATAATGATTACCCCAAGAGCCAAGATGCTATTTTAGAAAAATCTTTTGAAAAAATGAGAAATTTTTAAGAAAAATCTTTGAAAATTCTTGAGGTAGGACATAATTTCTCTAAAACTCCATAAAAATGTTGGAAAAGTGTACTAATAAATAAAGAAAACCAAAACTTAATAATTTTTTTAAATATTTAAAAAAGTTTCTTATATCCTTCTTAAATTAATTTCTTAAAAAAAAAACTTATAAAAATATTAAACATAAAATTTTGATAAATTAATTTATGTTTTTATTCTAAAAAGTAATTTTTACGAAATGCAACTTTACTTATTGTGTGAAAAAATTCCTAATACACATGTGGAGATTATTATTATTATTATTATTATTATTATTATTAAAACAACTCTTTAATTTTTAACCTATATCTTTTATGATGATTTAAAATCTGACTTGATTACTCCTAATAATGATGCAATTTAATTAAACACTAATTAATGTAGAAAAAAAAATACTCTTATATGACAGCTGCAAATTTTAATTGAGTTCGAGGGTATTAATTAATAATTAAAGAAAAAGATCATCTTAGTTAGGATATATAAAAGACGTACTGACTCCTCATTAATCAGCTATTATACATCAATAACAAATCACAGTACTCTGCTTTATGATGGACTCCCACTAATCATGCAATTGTACGGGAATTGATGAAATACTGATACCAAATCAAATTATAATTATTTTTCGTTATTGTTTGTTTAGTTTAAGTAATGAGCTGATTTCATCGAATTAGTATTTGGATACTATTTATAATAATTAATTTTTTTTTAATGTTATGAAAAGTTTTTGAATTATAATAAAATATTTAATATAATATTAAAAATAAATTTATTAATTAATATAATGTTTAATAATTTTTTAAATAATATATTAATTAATAAATTGATAATTTATCTATTCATATTAAAAAAAAATTTAAATTTATAAAATACTTTATTATAATTTAAATTCATTTTGTAAAACTATTTTTGCTTTATACATCTAAACCACAAACCCTGACTTCTTAACATCCTGGGATCTAATGTACCATTGGACATGTCCTTGGATGTAGCATCTAGCACTACTAGCTTTAGGATAGTTCAGTAACAGAGTATTTTGTGAAAATACCAGACATATAATAAAGGATTTGCTTGCTTAATACTGATTAAATTGCAAGAGGCAGTGGACCACCTTATCTTATGTGGCCCAGCCGAGGTAAACCATTGTCATCCATTCAAGAGCCCTTTAGCGATGGCATTAAAGAAAGCAAGTGACTTGTGCAATTCTCATCATGACGTTTTTACCAATTCGCAGAGCCCAGTCTGACGGGGTAATAAAATTGTAAGAAACAAACTTTGTTCTTCCATGGCTTAAGGCTAGGAAACCGCAATAAATAATATAATGTATAGGAAGCCGTGCTTCTCTTGTATTTATAAGAAAGTAAGTTTAGTTTTTCAAAATTTTTAATAAAAAAAATCGCAATTGAAAGATTAAAAAAATTACATTTGTTTAATATTTAAAGTTTAAATTTATTAAATATTATATTTTAAGATCATATATAAAATTATTGATAAAATAGTTATTTTATATCATATTTGAAAGAATTATAAGAAATATTAATATCTTATTAGTATAAAATTATTCAATTTTCTTCAAATGAAAAAGATTATTTTAATTTATGATATTAAAATTATATATTCTTAAAAATTATATTAATAATTTAAATTATATAAATTTTAAAAAATGATAATTTGATAAATAAATAAATTATCATATCTTAATTTTTATATACATTAAATATAAAATAAAAAATATTTAATTTAATTTAATTTTATTTATAATATTATTTTAACTTAACTTATTATAATCTTATATATAAAATATGACTTAAAATCTTATATAAATCAATTTAAATTAACTTTGAAATTCATTTTTTAAAACTAATTCTTTAGTCATCTTGCAATGTGAAGCCGACCAAAGCCGAGTTAACCGGCAAGGTAGGGAAATTATTGCAATGATTGACTTAGCCTGAACACAAGAAAAATTTATTGTTAATTTTTTTTTTTATATTATCTATATTGTTGATATATGAAAAAAAAAAATTTAATATATAATTTAATTTAATATATTTTATTATTCAATTAATGGAATCAATCAAATTAATTTTTAAAATTAAAAAATTAAATTAAATTAATAAAAATAATTTAATTCAAAATTAATTGAATTGATTGAATAATTTCCCTTAATGACTTGACTCCAATTATGTTTCACCAAAACGGAAAAATTAAAAATTGATCATGAAACAAAAATTATCCTCATAAGAAGTTAAGAGCTTAAAAAAAAAAAAAACTTTGTAAAGTTAATATAAAAAACAATCAATGAAGATACAGTAGTTTGTGACTTGAAGTCTGTAGCAGAAATAAAATGGCAATATTCAGCATGTGCTATGGAGAAGGCTACAGGTTGGTAGGTTGATGATCTCCTGTTCACATCCAAACAGCATTTCCATGGTCTCCAAGGCCAAGGGGGATTAATGCGTGTAGGAATTGGCCTTTCTATATCCCATGTACCGGTGCCAAAACTCTTTCAAGTACATTAATTTTTCAAGCTTTTGGTTAACCTGCAGAAATGATGATATTACCGTGCATTGTTTGAATTGAATTCATGGCGTGTTGGTATTAACCACTGTTTTTCCTGGACAGGTTGTTTAATAAAAATATAGAGTCTGAGTCACTTCCTTTCACCGTATTTTGAAATTATCTTGTTAACAAATCAAATTTCAAGAATCATCCTGAATTTATCCATCCCAATCATTCCTACATACACGCTTTATTTTTATTAATAAATGTCAAAAAAAATATTCAAAAGATTACGATTTGACAAGTAACAAGCGTGCAATTTGACTATATCATACAAGATTTTTCTCATCCTTTTTAATGTTGACATGAAATAACTAGTTAAAATGTTGTATCATAAAAAAAAAAAAAACAAAAAACCAATTGTATTAGTAGTACAAATCGATCTCAATCCTAGTTTTTTTTTTCTTTTAATATCTCTGGCTAATGGCTAGGTCTCACGGGAAAAACCACGGAGGAGTTACAAGAGGATTCGTGAATGCATGGATTCGAGCGGGTTAAGAATTTCAAGAGAGAGGAAGGGCATTTTGGTACTTTGACGTCCAAGGCCCGACGACACCCTCTCTTCTCCGCCTTTTACGGGGAAAGAACAAGAAAAATAATTGCTTAATTTTAATAGTACTAACATTAAGTTACCTCATTATAAAAATTATAAAAGGAAAACATAAAAATTTCACGTATTGAATAAAAAAAAGGAAAAAAAAAAAGAAAAACAAAAAGGTCAAACAGTAACTTTTCTTTACATCTATATAACTCCATTGCAGCCCAACTCACATCTTCCCCCTTTCCCTCTCTCTTTTTCTTTCCTTTTGCTTAGCATTTCTTCACCAAATAGATCTTCTTCCCTTCCTTTTCCTCTAACCACCTCTCTTCTATAAAAATAATGCAATCATTTTGATCCCACAATTCATTCATTTCCACTCAAATTTCACCCTCTTTTCTTTTGGAAATTTGAAGAAGCCAAAGTTAAAATATCAAACTGGGACTTTTGTGTTTTTAAATTGCTCAATTCTTGATCTGGATTTTTCACATTGAAACTAATAATTTTCTACAATGGAGAACCAGTTTTTCATTAATGCAGGAATCCCACCACCCACACCGCCATTGCACTTTGGACCGTCTTTATCTTCGCCAATGTCAGCTTGGCAGTCCCTATCTTCTGCCATGGAAATTCAGGCAACAGAGCTGAGTTATTCCCCTGATCAGTCCCACGATTGTTTCTTGACTCCCAACTGGGAAAAGTCAACAGATTATGGTCTACAGTTTGACTCAGCCCTGAGTTCAATGGTGTCCTCTCCCGCTGCATCAAATTCCAATATCTCAAATGAGTGCTTTATGATCAGGGAATTGATAGGCAAATTGGGAAGCATTGGTAATTCTAGTGAGATCTCCCCACATTCTCAACCCTTGTTGGCGGCTTACATCAATGTAAACAAAAGTGTAAACACTTCTTGCTATAGCACTCCATTGAATTCCCCTCCTAAATTGAACTTGCCAATGATGGATAGTTTGGTTAAAGAGAAGCTTCCCAGTCTGGGAAAATCAATGGGGTTGAATTCCAGTGTGGCAGAATTCTCAGCTGATCGTGGATTTGCAGAGAGAGCAGCAAGATTCTCTAGCTTTGGAAGCAGGAGTTTCAATGGTCGAGCAAGTCAATTAGGACTCAACAACAATGAAGTTGCTGATTACAGATATAATCCATTGACAGCAAATGCCAAGCTTCCGCGTGTTTCGAGTAGTCCTTCTCTAAAGCCAATGGTATCTCAGGTTGGAGCTGTTCAAGCGACCAACAAGAATTCTCCATTGCAGGATCGATCAGAGTTAGGCAGTTCTCAAGAGGAATCCACCATTTCCGAACAAAATCCCAATTGTGATCCTGGTTTGAAAGCTTCAGAAGATTTGAATTCAAGGAAGAGAAAGGCGGTTCCCAAAGCAAAAACAAAGGAAACTTCAGCATCTCCATCAGCGAATGCTTTAAAGGTATAGAGTTGAAAGTGTTCTAACATTTAAAGTCACAAAATTACAAAAGTAGATTTCAAAGAAAAAATTTTCTTTTAACAATTAGTAATTATCCATCTCCAGGCGTTTGAACCGAACTTAGAATCAAATGAGAAGAGATGCAAGTCAACAGAAAGCAATGGGCATGAAAATGGCTCTGTTAAAGCAGAGGAAGATGCAAAAGGAATCAATGGAAATGCAGGGGAAGAGAAACAGAACAAGACTAAAAACAATAACAATACAAAGCCCCCTGAACCTCCAAAGGACTATATTCATGTTAGAGCAAGAAGGGGTCAAGCCACTGACAGCCATAGTTTAGCTGAAAGAGTGAGAATCATAATTCACTTTTCTCAACTCTAAACATTCAAGAATCACATACCGGTGTTGTTGCATTAACATTGACTATATGTCTCACTTGATCAGGTCCGTAGAGAGAAAATAAGTGAGAGAATGAAGCTTCTGCAAAATCTTGTTCCCGGTTGCAACAAGGTAATTTGGAAAATAATAAACAAAGGAAAAAAAAAGGAGTGGTTTTGGTAAAAAATTATTGCTGTAATTCTTCAATATAATGGCCTTGGGTTTCAAATTGTAGGTCACTGGAAAAGCCCTAATGCTGGATGAAATCATAAACTATGTTCAATCATTGCAGAGACAAGTTGAGGTAGATTAACTTTTTATTGATAAACGTGTGGTGATCAGTTTCTTCGGATAGAAGTTTTCCTGACTAATGGTTATATGATAATTTTTTATTGGCAGTTCCTCTCAATGAAGTTAGCTTCAGTGAATACCAGGCTGGATTTTAACGTGGATGGTTTAATGTCAAAGGATGTAAGTCTAAGCTCTTAAGCCAACATTTTATTTAGTTTTCTTTTCTCAGGAGAATAATATTTCAATTCTTTTGAATTGGGATTGCCTGTATTTTTTGTTCTTTTGCAGATATTTCAATCAAACAACACTTTGCCACATCCAATATTCCCAATAAATTCCTCGGCATCAGCCTTTTCTGGGCACCAGCCCCAGCAAAATCCAGCACTACATAGCAATATTTATAATGGGACAATGACACAACGCTCAGTGGACCCATTAGTTACTGCAATATGCCCCAACCATAACACCCATGTACCTCCAATTAACCAGTTTACTGAAACTGTCCCTCAGGTAATTTCATTTTCATAGTTTCCCTAAAAAAAAAGGGTGAGCCTAATGAATTTTTTCTGTCCTTTTCTTCCCATTTCACACATCTAAAACATCTAAAATTTGCCTGTCTAAATTATATTCAGTGCCCAACATTATGTGAGGATGACCTGCAAACCATAGTTCAGATGGGGTTTGGCAAAACTCAGGGCCAGGAAATGGGATTACAGTCAGAAAACTTCCAGGGTAAGTAAAAGTAGTGCTCCTTAATAGAATTAATAAACCAATTATAGCAGACTGATTAACGATGATTATTCTTGTAATGCAGGGTCAAATCAAGTATCCCACATGAAAGTTGAGCTCTAATAACCATTCTTTGCACCTGGATTAAAGGTCAAAAAGGAAAGAACGGCTGCTGTATATACAAGGAATTTAATATGGACCGTTGCATGAACTACTAGTAGTGGCCAATTATGCTTAGGTTTAAAGAGGAGGATTCTTTCCCCTTTTCACCCTTTAAATTCTTGTCTTATTTTTGGGCTTTCTCAATGATTTTGTCTTCTTCTAATTCTTTTTTGTGGAGTTTTTTCTTACCAAATTATCCACTGTAAAATTTGTGTATGGTTGGTGCAATGATCTTATAACAAAAGCACCAATATTTGTAAGATATAATTATTAATTAATGCTAATTATTAGATGGGAAGAGTTTTTTTTTTTTTTTTTGGTTTTTATTTTCTAAGCAGCTTGCATTTTCTACACAATTGGACATTCTACTTTAATAATTTGAGACACAATCTTAATTGAACAAGATTTCCCAAATTCTCTTGAAACTTTTGTACGGGGGTCACGATCACATCAATTTTGAACCTGCTAGATCGCGTAATCTGGTGGATTTGATCCTTATTAGTGTTAACCAGCTGTATTTGTTGGGGGGCAACTTTCTGCTCTCTCTCAAAAAGTCCAATTGGAGTGATTAAGACATTGGAGATCTTTGAGCTGAGCTGGGTTCAACCCATGATTCTTGGCAATTTCAAGGAGGGGAGGGTTCCTGTGATTTTCATAGATTAACCAAAAACAGAAGCTTCTGTTCCTTTTTTTTTTTTTTTACTGTAACAGAAACAAAAATCATTTCATTCAACCACAAACTAAAGATTAGAAGTTATAACCACCCCTTTTAATTATACTTTTTCTTTTTAATTAATACTATATATTATTATCTGCATCAAAAGAATCCCAGGTTGGCAGTGATGAGATTCTGACTAGACCCAATGAATCATTGAGCTTTATAAATTAATCTCACCCACTTACAAAATTATTTTTTTAATTAAGCGAAAAAGTTGTTATTGTAGTGGAGTTCAGGTAAGGAAAGATGCTCATAAAAAATTAAAATGGGCAGTCAAAATTTTTAATTTTTATTTGAGGTCGTTAGTAAAAATCCAATTTCTGGGGTTCGACAAAAGATTTCTGGTGTTGCAGCCTTAATTGTGATTTTTTTAATTCAAGGGTCGATTATTGGGTCTGCAGATTAGGCTTTTGTTTAATTACCAAAAGATGCCCTGAATGTGGTTTCTGGTTTTTTTTTTCTGGGGGATAATGGTTTTTGTTGTTTTATGTTCAGAGCAGGTGTAAAATAAAATAGTAATGGAAGAGGTTCATGTGACAATCTTGTCGCTGGAAAGTCTTAAAAAACCCAATCATTTAGCGACGTGTCTAGGGATTGAATTTTCTTAAATCTTTTAATCTCTCTTCTCTTTTCTTATTTCGTTGGTTGTTTTTTTCTGTTGGTTCTTTAGTTTTTGTTTTTAAATTCGAACATTTAATTTAATGGTTAATGATTGTTGAATTTTTTTAAAAAAAGTTTGAAATCATATTTTTAAATAAATAAAATAAAAAAGAAAATTTTTAATAATCCATAAATACATCTTATTATTTTTAAGAAAAAAAAAAAAGTGGCGAGTGTGATTGTATATCTGAGAACAAAAAATTCAACTGCCACAGACTCCTAACAACAAAAAAATGGGTCCATTTACATCTATTTCATTTAATGAGGAGATGAGATAGAATAGCACTTTCCCAAAGATGGGATCATCCATATAAAAGTGTATGGGAGGGCTGCCTTTTGAAATCAGATGTTATTTCAACATTTCATTAAAATTGAAAGTGACATAAGAGAGGATAGTAACAAGTTTCTGGCTCAGTAATCAGGCATATCCCTTCAACTAGGCCCTAAATTGATTCACAATGAGGTCCTTCTTATCCAATATTTTAGCTCCTAATTGCCTCATAAAAAGGAAAATTATCTTAATTAATTAAGAGGTATTGGCGTATAAAATAATCAATTTGATATGTACTTCAAAAAAAATTTTTGAGTTTAAATCTTTTCGTCGCCCTATATAAAAAACATAAAAATTAATTAAGAGATGATAAATTTAGTCTTTGTACAACTATATGGTATGAATTAGTGGAAATGAAAAAGAACAAAATATTGTTGCATTATTTCTTACTCTTTTTTTTTCCCACGAGTACAATTCTAATTTATAATCACACAGATGATTTGAGATTTAAGTGTTGATGAAAAATTAATGTGCTACATAGAATTAGAAAATATAGAAAAATTTCTCAAAAACCCTAATGGTCACATCAATATTTTCTTGGTTAGTGCAAACACAAAAAAAATAAAAAGCAAAGACAAAGAGTACTGTCTTCCATTGAGCATTATTGATATGTCATATAGATGCTACCACTATATATTAGTGTCTTGGTTTATTTTGTCATAAGTGCTTTCATAGATCCCTTCCCCTCTCTAGCATTATGCCTCTATTGATGTAAGTTTTTTGGTAGGGAATTTATTGGTCACTAGTCTTAATCAAATCCTGAAGTCCATGTGCTTATCTGATAAAAGAAAAGCCACAGCACCAAATAAACAGTGTTTAATTTTAAGGGAGTGCAAGGGAGATCTTTCAAAGGAACCCATATTGGCTGTGTTTTTAGGGCATAATTTATATGGACGATTAGGGTAGGTGTCCCATTGACAAAAGTAATTCTCACTATTCTATCACCTCCCATCTCCCATTACTTGAAAAACTTTGGGTTTTTTTTTTTTTTTTTTCTTTTGTTTGAGTGAAAAAAAAAAGCAGGGCGTAAAGAAGAAACAACACTTCGTCCCTGTCGTTTGTTTCACCAACCATGCATTATTTCATGCTTTCCAACTGTAAACGTGTTTTTCTTTTTCTGCATTTCAAAGCTTCTTTCCTTTGCCATGAAAAACCCTATTTTTTTTGGTTTGTGGAAAGTTTTCAGTATTTGTGTCGCTATCATTTGCACTCTCTTTCTTTCCTAATTAATTAATTATTTCTAGATTGGTGGAAATATGTTTGGCATTGTTTGCTTGTCATGTGTTACACTTTCCACATTTTCAAATTTGATCACAACGTAAATTTGTAAAAAATAGACAACAAAAATCACATTATTTCTTTGACTCATACTGAAACCAGTATAATAGGATATAAAAAAAAAAGAAATTATATAAATTTAAATTTGAATCTTAGCTACCTAATCTTATATTACATAAAATATGAACTGAATCAAAGATAAAAATACATGTCATAGGTACCTACCTCTATTTTGTTTTGGGCAACTTAAAGTCAATATCTACACACATTATTTAGCAAAATTAGGCTTTTTTAGTATTTATGTTAATATATGTTTAACACTTTTTTTCAAATCAACTTTCATTGAAGAATGGGATTCAATCAGTTTTTTTAGTTGGAAAAAAATTCAAACCTTTTTTTTTTTTTTTATAAGAGAGATCGAAATTTTAGAGAATAATTAGAGAAAAAAATTCCAAGTATTGAAAATGAACTCCAATTTTGTAGAAAGCTACCAACTATTGAGTAATAAAGCTTTAATTTTTTAAAAAATGATAAATAAGAAACACATAACAATCCAAATTAAAAGATCTAGGTAATATATATGTTTGCATTATTGTTACTAACTACTTTTTTTCTTTTCTTGAGTGACTGTGGGGATTTTTTGTAACACGTGGATGTAGAACTTAAATCCAAACATGTGTGATGATTGGTGAAGTGAATCTTCTACATTCATCATAAAAAGCTCAGTAGGGAATGCTTGGGAGATCAATTCAGGCGTAGAAATTAACATCATAATAATCACTAAAATATTATATTTGGTCGACTAATTCAATGTAATTAGAAAGCTGTTGGCAAATAATTCTTTATTTGGAAATTAATAAGGTTTTGAAAGAGATTGATGTCTAATGCATAATTGCATATTCTAAAATCTTAAAATTAATTAAAAAATTCAAATTTTTTGTGAAATTTTAATTAAAATAAATGTTTTAACAAGTCAACTGATCGTATTAATTCAAATGATAATAGTATGAATGCTTGTGAGATTTTTAAAAATTGTGAGTTTAAAATAAATTAGATGTGTAATATATTTTCAAACGAGTTAAGTAAAATAATGATTAAAAATAAAAAAAATCGACACAGTCTCCTAAATATAAAGAATAAGGTAGTGTACGTGAAATGCATGGAGGTGTAGGTAACCTAATTCGGAGGATGTCCAATGAACATACGGCCCAGAAACCAACTTTGAAATTCAATCCCCCAAATTAGTTTAGCCTTTTAACTGCCTACATCAACATACACACCAATCATAGTGACCCCGTATCTTAATTTCCGCCATAATCTTCTTTCATGCTTTGATATGACTTTTTTTTATTAACATACCTTAAACCCCGTTGATTTTGATCAGAGTTGAATAAAAACGTTTCCATGGTTTGAGTTGACCTTTAATCAAATATCTTATATTTTTTAACCGAAATTCCTCCTGAATTAATGTCAGTCAAATATCTGTTTATAATTTTCGTTGTTCCATGCATGTCTCAATCCCAAATTTTTTACTTGTGAAACAAGCAACTTATGCAACGGACAGAAGCTGCCTAGGGTTTGCTTGTTGTAGAAGAAATGGTCATTGGGATGCCTTTCTTTCTCCCCATCCTACACTTCATTCAATCCCAACTTTCTTTTGCTCTTTTTCCTCTTTCTTGAACGAAAATTACGTCCAAAGCCCTTTATTTTAACTAAATGAATCAGACGATTTTTTTTAGATCAATTAATATTTAAAAGTTATGAATTCAAAAAAATTTATGTGCATAATATTATTTTTAATTAAATAAATACTAGGATAAAAATGTAAGGGTAAATTAAAAATTAAAAAAAAAAAACTTAAGGACTCAACTTCATTCCTTTTAATATTTTTTTATTTTAAACTTTTGACAAGAACTGTATATTGGGTTGTGAGCCAGTTATGCTTTTCTGTCAATTAATACAATGGAATTGAAACATATATTGGGCTTAGCTACCTAGCAAGGATTGCCAAGGTTTTCTTTTTTGGATATAAATGAAGTCGTCGATAAGCCCACTAGCTCTTCAAACAGCCTGATCAGGTGGTCCATAAGCATTACCGATAGGAGATTTTTTTAACATGCACTAGTTTTTGGTACGAAAAAGCTTAGGATGGATTTTAGGTTTAAAAATCAGAGTTTCCTAGTACCAAATGGCAAATACCATTTTTGGACTTTTTTTCAATTAGGTTTAAGGGGTCTTATTAGTTGCTTGTTATGCTTATTTCAACTGACTTTGTTCATTCCTTCGATTAATTAAAAAATATATATTGTCTTATGTGTGAGTTTTTTCATAAAGATCTAAGGAAATAGCTTGTTATTGAATCAATTTCTAAATAGTTATTTTAATTTTTAAATGTCGTTTTCGTTCTACTATAAGTAATAATTTGTTCTTTTTTTAGTACAAAATGGATTGTAGCCTAAATATTAGAAAATATATTATAAGTGTTGTGATTTAAATTTTAAAATTATTGAATATTATCTTTTAAAAATTATTATATAAATTAACAAAATTAAATAATTCATTTTATTTTTTAAGAAAATATATAACGCATGTATATTCACTACAAAGTGATGAAGTCATAGAGATAACTTTCTTTGTCTATACAAATAACAACTTTTTTCCCTTTTGATGAGAAATAACTACTAATCGGTGAACATGTAATTCATATCCATGAAAATATGTAAATTTGATTCACATTTTAACACTTTTTTTCCCTGTAAACCTAGAGGCTAAAACTTTCAAAGCCCATCTTGGAGAAGCTGGATGGGTCAGTTCCACAACAAGTCAGCAAATCTGTAGAGCAAAAACTTGCTGGCAACTATGCCCCAATATACCCAGACCGTCACCCTGAATTTGCCCCCTCGTCCCAACTACATTAAAAAAAAAAAAAGAAAAATAAGCACATACAAAGAAATTGATCTGTGAACTGAGAAATAGGAACAGGGAGGGAGTAGGAATTTAAAACTAGAGTATAAAGTAAATTTAAAGAAACAACCAATTTATATTAATTCTTTACCAAGAACAGGAAAAAAAAAACCATTCTCTAGTCAACATAAAGCAGCATAAAATTTCCATAATTCCATTATTACTAAGAAAATTTTCAAGACAACCAACACCATCTAGCAAAAGATGAAAGCAACTGATGCTTAAAAGTTAAAACACATTCAGAATGATTGCTTCAGAACAGACAATGGTATAATCCTTGTTATGTTGACCAATCGATAGAGGTTGTGAATTTGTGAATTTTGATGGAAAATATATATATGATTGTGATATTCTTTTTTCTAAAAGGAAATGTGTTTTCCGTTGTTCGATTTTGTTATGATCATAACAAAGACTATTCATCACATTATCACTTGCAAACTTAAAAAAAAAAAAAAGAGAATCAAAATGCTTTGCAAACTTAAAAATACAAATCTGCTTACATGATCATATTTTGCAATACGATAGTCTTTTTGAGCTAATAAAACAGAGATCTTCTCATGACAATCTGGTGGTTTAATAGGAAGAGCAAATATGAATGGTTGGCCCCTTTCTCAATCACATGATGACACATTGCATTCAACACCACAATCTTGCAAAGGTACTATAGTTTCATAATTATTGTGGGCTGTTGGCGATGAGTGATGCAGTAATATGGACGAAAATCAATCTGTTCATCTACCCCCAAAACTGCTCTATATTATATTCATGAGCTTGAGCTAGCTCTGTGGGACATGCAGGTATCGTACTTGTTTCTTGTCTTTCCCATATATTGTTAACTTATCGTTTGTTACTCGTTTCAATTTTTTTCATTTTTTCACTTCATCCCTCATTGTTTCATTTTCCATCACTTTATTATAAGTATATCTTAGCTCAATATATAATAATTCAACTTAAGCATTCACATTTAATCAAAATAAACTTTTAAGATTTGTAATATAACTATGATAAAAGGTCATGAAAAAATGAATAAAATAAGTTCAAAACATATATTTAAAGAGTTCATATCGAATGGTCATTTTTCATCATGTAATGCAATGGGACACTTTGCCCCATTACACATCATTTCACACTTTTTTTTTTCTTTTTTCATCTTATTCTTCATAGAAGAATTTTTATTATTTTGCCCCTAAATCATTCGTGACATTCATTTTTCATTTTTTTTTTTTGGTAAAGGGCTCTTCTTTCCCCATTTTTTTTTTTTGATTCTATCTTTAAGGACTTTTGTGATCTTTTATCTTTTTTCCTTTTTCAAATAGGTTCTTTTCAAAATTTGTTATTCAGTATGGAAGCTGATCCTTGGTTGAGGTTTTTTTTTTTTTTTTTTTTTAAATTATAATAAGCCCAAAAAAGATAGCAATGGATAATTTTATTTTTATGAATGGTAAAAGAAATATGATCATGTTTTATCTCAAATGTAAATGTTTTCTTTAAAGACCATATTTTGAACAAAGACAGACTGATAGATGCCTCCAAAACATGTTCATTTTTCATAAATGATATCTGCTCATAAATTGCTTTTTTATTCAAATAGTCTCTATAGATCAATATGAAAGAGTTTTCAAAATTAAATCCTAGAATTATTATTTATTATTGTCCAAACATTCACCACTTGAAATTTGAGAATAGAAAAAAATGGATATGAAAAATAACAAAAAATAACGATTTGGATGAAAGAGAAAATGTAATGAAATGCATCAACTTATTTTTTATTAAAATAATAAAAAATAAAATCTTATTACATAAACTCTAAAAGGAATGCAAGCAACTTTTAACCAGCATTAACATTTTTGTCCTTTCCAAAATTATGCTATTGAGTGATCAGGTGAAGGGTTTTTACTTGACATTTGATTTTTCTGATTCGTTAAAGCTCGCTAAGCTTTTTTGGACCAAACTTTGTACCTTGTGATTAAAAGTAGGGCAAGTTTCTATAGAATGACCTATGTTCCCATTATGATAATCACATGTGACATTAGCATCATTCCATTGGGGATAGGGTAGCTTTAATGGTTATAGAATAACTTAAGATACTAAGTTATTTTTAACCAGTTTTGAGAATAACTCAGTGTAAATCATGGGAATAGGATCAATGTGGGCCCTTTCTTAGTTATTTCGAGATTTTCTCAAACCACTTACTTGGTTATTAGGTATTGAAGTTGGTGTAGTAATAGGACTGGGCCTATATGTAGATGTTTGAAAAGTTAGTCGGTAAGCTGGTTGTAAAATGAGATGGTAAAAAACTGGTGCAATATGATTAATGGCTGGATAATAGGTAGGATATACTAGCTGTGGGTATGGGGCATAACTTTTGAATTGCTATATTTCAAAACTCACAGTTTGAGCTTCACTTTCTTTTCTTTTGAATATCCCACCTTTCTTTGTACTAAAGGTCTCTCATTCTTTAAACTTGTCATTTTTAATAGCGTTCTCTATAATTTTTCAAGAGATCACCATATCAACAAAATTTTTGGTGGCATTCCCAAACTTTTTCTCATAATATAGAGCCTTCAAAATACTTACAAATAAAATAATTGTTTCTTTTTTAATAAGAGATGGTTGAACTTGAATAGCCACATCTTTTCACATTTATATATACTTTTTGAAGCTTTCAAAAAGTTTTTTTTTTTTATCTTTTGTAAAGATAGACGATCTAAAGCTAAGTCTATAATGTATCAGTATTAGGCAATAAATGCCTTTGCCATCTCATTCCAAGAGTGTATATAAACTCTGTCTAACTAGATATGTCATCTTATAACTAAATCAGTAAGACTATCTTAGAATACATACATCAATAGTTTCTTATTATGAGCATGGACGATCATTTTATGGTAATACATGATAATATAAGTTATCGGGCATTTGGTCTCATCGTATTTTTCAAATTCGGAGACTTTAAATTTTGACGGGGTAATCATTTATGGGACTAAGCATAGTTCAGCTACATCTATAAAGTCAAAATAATCCATTCCTTCGATAACTCACACTCTCTTTTTTAAAAGGTTTATTTGTTATGTGCTTGAATCTTCTATCACTTTAGAAGTCTTTATCTTCAATCTTTATTTTTATTTAAGATCATTAAAATCAAGAACCTCAATTGGATCATAAGTTTTTACTTCAAAGGTAGGGTTAGTGTAGCTATGAAATGGCACTTCAGGATATATATAAGCATATACCTTAGAAAATAGCATTTGTGGGGCTTATGTATTTTAAGAAAATTGGCCTTGATTTAGGCCAAACCCAGAAGGGTATAGAAGAACTATAATATCCTGTTTCTCATTTGAATTGAAGGTCTTTTTTACTGTTTTGCCTTTATCTAATCTCTTTAGCATCTTTATCATCTTTGCTAACTCCCTTTTTATCTCTTTCTAAGCTTTCTTGATCTTATCCATATGGCTATTTTGCTCATGTTCCATTTGTTTTGTTCGTGATTGAGTATTATATGGATGATGAGTAGATTGGACAGAAGTCTTTGACGGTTAAGCTATCCTTGAACCTTTTATTACCATAAATTAAGATGCTTACATTACTACATGCTTATGTTATGAAAGAATGATTAAAATCTTAATATGCAACCACCAAGATTTCAAGTTAATACATGTGAAATGAATGCAAAAAATATATACAACTTAATGTTATTTTGGTTTAAACAAAAAAAAAAAAAAATAGATGAAAGGAAAAAAAATTCAACTAACATGCACTTTTACATGATTTCATGCAACATGACATGTACAAAAGTTAATTTTCAAATAAAAAAATCAATTATTGCAAAAATGTAACTTAACTGTTGGTTTTTTTTTCTACAACAAGGGAAGATAAGGCTCTAACTACAGTTTAGGTTCCTTATGATCACTGTATATGGTTTAAGGTTGATAATATAAATGTTCTTAAATTATTCTTCACATTCTTATCCATCACAAACTAGTGAGGCACTCTAATCCTTACTCATTATAGGCTACAAGAGAAAATGATTCAATTTAAGTGAGTATTTTGCTAGCCACTACGGAGGCATTAAAATCTTACGAAAGCATAGGCATTTTACTCCCTCCTAGAGGGATAGAGCTCGAGTATAGAGCTCATGTTATACACATGCATATGAATGACATAATAAACAAAGTAAATAAATAAACAAAAATATTTTTTTAAAAAAATCAATTTTATTAGGTTTCTGGATAACAAAAATTTATTTATTGACTTAACTCTTAACATATCCCTAGTGGAGTCACCAAACTATCATAACATCTAGATCCATAAACTTATCGCTAGACATTGACTTAAAAAGTTACCACCAATCTTTTTTTTATGTGCGATTGATCATCTACTAAATTTGTCACTTTTTAAAAAGTAATCCTAAGATAGATTTAATGTCTACAAAACCAAAACTAGTTTCAAGAGTACGGTTATGTGTAAAGAAAGTTATAGCACATTCATCACACCCATTAAATGATGGTATCAGCTTGATTTCGTATTATCCATTGAGCTTTAAAAATCTTATCAGATAATTAATTATTGAAATTATTCTTAATTGACTCTAATACTTTTGACAAAAAATTAAGAAAATTCTCTCACCTCAAAAGTATATAAGAAAACTATTGTTTATCTTGTAAAGACTTCGTCATCGGATTATTTAGCATTTAAAAAAATCCAAAAAAAAAATTAATACTTCAACTTTTTTTAAAGATTTCTTTTCTTATTTTATTTCTTTTTAAAAAGGATTAATGCCTTTATTTAAGAAAATTTGATATTTTTAATTTTTCCTCAAAAAATAGTTTTTAAAATTTTTATTTTAAAAAAAATTGATACTCTTAACTTTTTCTGAAAAATATATCTTTTGAAAATTTTACCTTAAAAAATTGATATTTTTAATTTTTCCTTAAAAAAGTTTCTTGAGAAATACATTTTTTTTTAAAAAAAATTAGTTTTAAGAAAAATTGATACTTTTAACTTATCCTCAAAAAAATATCTTTTGAAAATTTTATCCTTAAGAAACATTAATACTTTTAACTTTTCCTAAAAAAAATATTATTTGAAATTTTTATTTTCAAGAAAAATTGATACTTTTAACTTTTCCTTAAAAAATTTTCTTGAAAAATACATTTTTTAAAAAAAAATTATTTTCTAAGGAAAAATGATACTATCAAATTTTCCTTAAAACTTTTTTTTTATTATTGAAGTTATTTAAGAAAAATTGATACTTCAACTTTTTCTCAAATTTTTTTTCTCAAATTTTTATTTTTAAGAAAAATTGATTCTTTAACTGTTTTTTGAAAAATTGAAATTATTTTTATTTTTATTATCATTTTTTTAAACAAAAATTTATCAAAAAATAAGTAAATAAAAAAAATAACACAAAAAATACCAAACAAGTCTCGGCTCGATTTGGCTTAAAAAAGTTTGGTTATAAGAGTGAATGAGGCTTAGTGGCTCTTTTTAACTGATGGATTTTTTTAGATTTTTGTGCATCATCAACACTGTCGGTGCCACAAGTTACCACCACCATTCTTTTTGTTTTTTACTTTTTCCTTTCTTCAACCATAAATTTTCAATCAAGAATTCTGCACCTGAAACCCTATTTTTTTATCGCCATCGTTTTGTGGATTGAGTCATAATAGGATCCTACACTTGAAACTTTACTTTTTGATTGTTGTCGCTCTACCGACACGAGTCACAACCACCATTGCCTTCTTTGCTGATGTAAGTCAGCATAAAATCTTGCACCTGAAACCCTGTTCCTTGGTCGCCATCACTTTGTCGATATGAGTCATAACATAATCCTACACTTGAAACCCTACTCTTTGGTCATCGTCGCTTTGCCGACATGAGTCCAAACCACCATTACCTTCATTGCTGCTTGTTATGACTAATCTTAGGTTGATTGTGATTTTCTGTATTTTGATTATCTATTAAGTTTCGGGTATTTTGAGTTTTGGGTTTGACTGATTGGTTTTTGGTAATGGGTGATTGGGAAATTTTTTGCAAGATCGTGGCTTTGGATTGTGTTGCTTAAGGTCAATTGTGAATGTCTTCTTCTAGCCTTGAATGACGGTTTATATAACATGATGAAGATAGGGTTTCAAATCAAAAAATAGAGCATCTATCACCTTCAATTTAAATTTTCATTTCAAGAAACAATTAAATTTCAAAAATTTAATCCACCAAATCTTATCACTTTTTTATCTTTGTTTTTTTTATTTTTATTTATTTATTTTCAGAATAATGATAAAAATAAATAAGTAAAAAACAATACAAATTGATGAGGTTTAATGTCCAAATAACTCGGGACGAAATAAAGTGTCTATAATTCCATTATTACTAAGAAACATTTCAATACAACCAACAACATCTAGCAAAAGATGAAAGCAATTGATGCTTAAAGTTAAAACACATTCAGAATGATTGCTTCAGAACAGACAATGGTATAATCCTTGTTATGCTGACCAATCAAGAGAGATTGTGAACTTGTGAATTTTGATGGAAAAAAAAAAAATATATATATATATATATATATATATGATTATGATATTCTTTTTTCTAAAAGGAAATGTGTTTTCCATTGTTGGATTTGTTATGATCATAACAAAGACTATTCATCACATTATCACTTGCAAACTTAGAAAAAAAAAAAAGAAGAATCAAAATGCTTTGAAAACTTAAAAATACAAATCTGCTTACATGATCATATTTTGTAATACCATAGTCTTTTTGAGCTAATAAAACAGAGATCTTCTCATGACAATCTGGTGGTTTAATAGTAAGAGCAAATATGAATGGTTGGCCCTTTTCTCAATCACATGATGACACATTACATTCAACACCACAATCTTGCAAAGGTACTATAGTTTCATAATTATCTTGGGCTCTTGGCGATGAGTGATGCAGTAATATGGACGAAAATCAATCTGTTCATCTACCCCCAAAACTGCTCTATATTATATTCATGAGATTGAGCTAGCTCTTTGGGACATTCAGGTATCGTACTTGTTTCTTGTCTTTCCCATATATTGTTAACTTATCGTTTGGCACCCACCTTACAGCCTACACTACAATCCATGGTGCTTCTATTTCCTTTCCAGCTCCTGTAACTTTGCTAACGGACATGGAAACAATAATATTAGCTGAAAAATTAAAAAGAGTATCCGATGTAAAGAAACCATTTTCTTTGCAGATAATGCATGGAGTATGTATTGAAGATCCTTCATTCAAAGGCTTCTACCAATTAAGGGTATATCTTGTTTGATTCAGACTATTATTAATTTGAGCTCTCGACAGCATAAATCGAAAACTGGACTGCGTTAGAAGAAAAATGAAGTTTATCACTGTCATTGGCAAATTAATTACCAAAAATGAAAATATGGAATCAAATCAGATCAAGTATAACAATTTAATTAGAGTTTTTGTTTTCTTTCTACGACCCTAAATCATACTGTAAGTAATTCCTAGTAAAGTGAATAAAGTCAGCAGACTATAGCAGCTTTGCCATTTGCCCTTGCATTCAAAGAAATTGTGATTAAAAACTATGATCATTTAAAAGTTAAAACTAGGTTAAGGTTATACCAAGAAAGTCAACAATTGAGATTGATTCCTTTTTGCGTGGTTGAATTGAATTTGAGTTTTGCTAATAGTCCTCGTTGTGAAAACTTCTCTATCATATGATTAATAAGTCATCGCCCAGTACATTACAGTTTCATCTTTTTCCTTTTTCTCCAAATGGAAAACCCAAGCCCTACTTTCCACGGTTTGGGGACTATCCCCTAAGCTAGCTTGCACTTGGTCTTAGTTACATTAATTATTGTATGATTGAATTGGTTTACAAAGAAAAGCTTTTACATTTTTATCACAACTTTAACACACACACACGGATGCATGGCTAACTTTATCTTCATTTTCAGCTATGCATTGAAAAAAACTTGTTTTCTTTATGTTATATATGGCTATGTTTATTTATGTTTCTTCTCATTGGTGTTTTGCTTAATACATGATTCTACTTCTATATAAATTAATTTTTTAATAATTGGTATTGTATTTTAATTCAATTATAATTTTTTACTTTCAATTACTTTTATATTATATTTTATGATAAGTCTAAAGAAAAAAAGGTTGTCTACATTTTGTAGATCTAAGCATATATTTGAGATTTGACTTACACAAATTAAGCCTCTTTCCTTAGTTAATGGCTATCATATATAATAAGTCAATAGTCAAAACAAAAAAAAAAAAAAAGAAAAATGGAAAGAACCAATTACGTCCGAAGTTCTAACAACAAGTCCCACGGTCAAAGAATGAAAAAAAGGGAAATAGGCAAACGCCCAAAAAAAAATATCATTTTCATTTTATCATAATCAAGAGCTGAAGTCACTCCACCACTTACGAGGCAAGAGAACACGCTCCGAAATTCCCATCACCTCAGCTCTCCAAACAACCTCAACAAACCCATTCCCCAAACCTCTCCTATCTATTCACAGCTAAACCCAGTTTTAGTGAGAGTTTAAAATTTACCGGTCTTTCAATGCAGGATAATTGAGTTGATCGTATTATCAATTAAGTTGATAGAATCATTAATTAAATTTAAATATTAATTTATTTAATATAAATTTTTTTATAAAATTTTTTAATTGGATCTTTATTTACTCTTAAACCCTACCTTCACCCTTTTTACCTTCCCTTTGTCCCTTTCAAACTAAAAAAAAAATGAAAAAACAACTTTGTAAAAACAAATTTATACACATTCATTTAGCCTAAATTAAGAAATTCTTCAATTACTACTATCACTTACTTTCTTATTTATCATTGATTTATTAAAATTAAAATTCAATTTTGGTAGATCCTTTTATTTTTTATTTTTCTTTTTTATTTATTAAATACTGAATATATCTAAAACTTAATTGGTGAGATGTTAAACTTTTACGCTTCTGATCAGATCTGAAAACAGACGAAAATGAGAAATATGAATGCAAGCTTTCCATCTATGATCTATCCATCAACTATTACTGTTTAGAAGTAGTAAAATTTTTTTCAATCATGTCAGCACGGAGACATTAACCTCATCAAGCTGACGCGCCAAGGACTCGACGCGCCCGTCACATCACCACAGCATACCGTGATTAGCGCGTGTGAATCGAAAATCTGGATTTAGTAATACAAAAATCGCACATGGCCTGCTCCATAACTCAACTCCCCAAAATTGTTTAACCAAAAACAAAGAGTTCCTTGTACAAAAGATTTGTTACACTCGTACTAAATTTAGCTTTCCTCCGTTCTGTTCCTCTTCCGCCAAACACAAACACAAGCAAAAAACAGGAAGAAAAAAAAACCAGAAAAGATCTGCTTGTTTCTTAGACATTTAATTTATTTACATTTAATTTCTTTTTTTTTTAATTTCATTTGGTGATTTATGTCTCGAGAGCCGAATTATGAGTTTCAGGAATGGTGGAACAAGCAAAGGGAGAAGAACCACGAGTTTTTCACCAATGATACTAACAATCCTAATAACGGATTCCTAACTGTCGAGATCAACAGTCCCAATCCTGATCGGACGGCCGACAAAGATCGCGCCAGAAGCGCACGCCAGCTGTCCTGGGTTTGCCTCTTGAGATTCCAGCAACTCGCTAACTCCCTCGCGTCGATCACAAACGCCTCCATTCTCCTCCTCCGTACCGCCAACCGCCGAATCTCCTCTGCCGATTCCCCATCCGATTCCTCCACTTCCAGGCTCTATCGTATCATAAAGTTCTTTCTGTTTCTGGTGGTTCTTTTACTTTGCGTGGAGTTACTTGCGTATTTCAAGGGATGGCATTTTAGTCCGCCGTCGGAGGCCTCTGCGGAGGCAGCGGTCGAGCTTGTTTACGCCAAGTGGCTCGAAATCAGAGCCGATTACTTGGCGCCGCCGCTGCAGAGCTTGGCGAATGTGTGTATTGTACTCTTCTTGATTCAGTCGGTGGATCGTGTGGTGTTGATGTTGGGATGTTTCTGGATCAAGTTTAAGAGAGTAAAACCGACGGCTGCAATGGAGTATCCGGTGGGAAGAGTAGAAGGAGAGAATGTAGAGGATTATCCAATGGTGTTAGTGCAAATTCCTATGTGCAATGAGAGGGAGGTAAGCAGATGTAGGTTTCACAATCCCTAGCAAAAAAATTAAAATGTCATTTTTTCAGTTAATTGTCTAGTAGATTTATGGCTCAAATTTACTAAATTTGTTAGATTCGGTTATGGCTGCACTATTTAGATAAGAGAAGATTGAAGACTGAATCTTAAATCTTTGACATTGTTCAGTTGTTTAGATGTTGGTTCGTACTAGTTTTAGATTAGGGTTCAAACCAAAAAAGGGGGGGGGGGGGCAAAAAGCCTTAAGATTTGGCTAGTTACTCCAAATCGTAATTATAGCTACATATATGTCTTCCTTGTTAGTGTTTATCAATAGATAGTGCAGCGTGCATAGGTAGCATAGCAAGTGTTGGCTTAGTGCTTAGAGCAATGTGTATTTGCTAACTATTCCCTTGTTTAGTTGCAAATCAACTGAGATACTGAAATTCGAATTACTTGTCTCTTTCCTTTCCTTCCATTACTCGGAAATTGATCAAAGTAATTTAACTTAAAAAATAGTTCTTTTATTGTAGGTTTATTGTACATAATTCCTGAAACTTTCACTTTATGTTGCCCAGGTTTACCAACAATCTATTGCAGCAGTTTGTATTATGGATTGGCCAAAGGAGAGAATGCTGGTACAAGTTTTGGATGATTCTGATGACTTAGATGTTCAGCTCCTTATCAAGGCAGAAGTACAGAAATGGCAACAAAGGGGTGTACATATATTATATAGACATCGTCTTATTCGTACTGGCTACAAGGCAGGAAACCTGAAATCTGCGATGAGCTGCAATTATGTTAAAAACTATGAGTTTGTTGCAATTTTTGATGCTGATTTTCAGCCAGCACCAGATTTCTTGAAGAAAACCATTCCTTATTTCAAGGTAACATTTTAGTTCATATCTTTTAAGAACTCTATAGGTTTAAGAAAGTGTGACAGTTAAAGTCTAGGTGGAGAAATAGAGTAGTATAATTGGAATTTTTCATTTTAATTATGTAGATATACCTTTATACGTGTGTGAATGAGCATATTTGTGTTTTTGTGTCTATACCCTTTAGCCACCTCCTTTGTACATAATTTTGGTGTGCTGTCCAAGATGATCCTTTTCTTAATTGTTATCATTGTCATTGGTTCGAGATAAGGGCAACTCAAACAAGATTAGGATTAATGCTTAGTTGAGCCAAGTAGTTGCCATGTGTTCAAGATAAGAGACACCATACTGTTGACAGTTAACAATGTGGCAATTTGGTGGTTTAGATTTGTAAGTAATGCCACTCAGTGGCCCATGTGGTCTTTGATTACAATATGGTTATGTAGATAAACGGTGTTGGCACATAACTGCAATTTCATTACAAGCAAAATTAGTTTTTGACGTTAATATTTATTCCAGTGACATTTGACTTATAAGATGATTTTTCATAGATCTTAAATAAATATCAATCCCATGGTCGTCCATGTATATGTTTTCGTTTCTTTCTTTGCATTATACCACTAAAGAACCTGACTTAGATAAATATGTAGATGCCACTACAGATCAAACAGGGTTTTATTCTTGCATTTTCACTCTTTCCTGGGTTCCAATTTAACTTTCATATTGAGCTACACTTCTTGGGACAAATATACATGGATGAAATAATTATTTAATTCTGTAACATTTGCATTTTAGTAACATACTTTGCTTTATAAATGCTTGACATTTCTCAGTTGCTATGCTATGCTTTTTGTGGTAATAGTAATATACCAATTATCACTTGGTTCAGCAAGAGCAAAACCATCATTCAGACACAAGGAAGTTTAATGCTTGCTTCCAAAATCAGCTAATTGAATGATTAAACTCTAGAGCTAGTTAGGGACCTCCTATTTTCTAATTTGCATGTGTACTTGTTGATTTTCTTTGTAAAAGATATTTATTTGCTTTCTGTTTTTCCATTTTGATGAATTGTTAATTTACCAATCATTTCTATCTGATCAGCATTTGTTTTCCATCTTTTTTCTAGGGGAACGATGATCTAGCATTGGTCCAAACAAGGTGGGCATTTGTAAATAAGGATGAGAACTTGCTTACAAGATTGCAGAACATAAATTTATCATTCCACTTTGAGGTTGAACAGCAGGTCAATGGTGTGTTTATCAACTTCTTTGGTTTTAATGGAACTGCTGGTGTGTGGAGAATTAAGGCCCTTGAGGACTGTGGAGGATGGTTGGAACGAACAACTGTTGAGGACATGGATATTGCTGTTCGTGCTCACCTCTGTGGATGGAAGTTTGTATATCTGAATGACGTTAAGGTGTGTGACATGTTATTATATACAAATTTCCTTCCCCACTTTAGAGAGAAAGGAAAGGTGAGCTAACCTATATCTGTCTGCAGTGCCTTTGTGAACTTCCTGAGTCCTATGAGGCATACAAGAAACAGCAGCACCGCTGGCATTCAGGTCCCATGCAATTGTTCCGCTTGTGCTTCCTTGACATACTTCGCTCTAAGGTACAGAAGTTTCTTAAAACTATTATATTACACGTTTGTGGTTTTCATAAAAAAATTGAACCATGCATGCATAAAGAAATTATATCTCCATTGAACCATACATGCATAAAGAAATTATATCTCCTTTAAGACATCATCTTACAACAGTTATTTCCTAAAACTTTTATTAATTTCTGCATTTCTGTGGACAACCCAACCAATGTGATCTATCAAAAAAGAAAATGTGGGAGCGAAATCCTGTATATTTTAACAACTTTTATCTGATGCTTTTTGTATCTGTTGTTTTCGTATAGATGTGTGTGCATGTGTGTGTGTGTGTATAACATCCTGAATTTCCACTTCCAATATCAGCATTCAAACTTTCTTTACTCTTTTGAAATGTATAATTTTATCTGATATCTCACTTTCACACCGGAAGATTTTCAATGCTATATTCTTGATCCTTATGTGGGGGCCGAATGCCATCCTCTTTATGATTCAAAATTTCCTTTTTATATCAAAGTTTTTGTAAATAGATGTTTTTCTCTGATATCTCACTTTCACACTGGAAGATTTTCAATGCTATATTCTTGATCCTTATGTGGGGGGCGACTGCCATCCTTTATGATTCTAAATTTCCTTTTTATATCAAAGTTTTTGTAAATAGATTTAAGCTTTACTATATCTTTTCATTGGTTTAATCTATATCTCAAAACCTGCACAAATGTTCCATTTCTATTTAATAATAAAAAAATTGTTTAGTTTACTTTTTCTTTATATTTTTCTCCAAATGAAATGTATCCCTTTGTTTGTACTTTTATATTCCTAATGCCACCATTCACATATGCTTCTCCTATTGATATCTAGTTTTAGCGTCTGAAAAAAAAATTCAAATACATAATGTGGACAGGAAGTGGGACTTAGTGGTAGAATTGTTAAAACACATCTTTCTTTCTTATTTCAGACTTTAGCTCCAAGGAACAATATACTGCTGTGAAATGGAAGAATTAAAATCTTAGATCAAGACACTATGTACTGATGGTATGAAACTACCTAAGTAAGAAATCTTGAACAGAAAACAAATTAATTTTCAAAATATCATTTGCAAGGTAAAGCTTAATTAGGGTTTCATCTGTCTCCTTGGCTCTTCATCCCAGATGAGTAACACTGGGACAGCGTGTAGGGAATGGCCCTGCTTTCATTTGTTACTATGCTAGCCCTTACCATATTATCTATATTTATGTTATTCTTTCTTAATTGTAATGGATTTAATGGAGAAAATTAGTGATTTTGTAGTCATCAAAATTCTATCCTTTTCACAAACAGGTCTTGAATGACAAACTTTAGTGGGAATGGAGGAGGGTCACTTCAATTTAACTTAGAAATCCTGCCTCCTTTCAAAAGTAAAATGGAATTTTCAAAAATGAATGGAAGGGTATGAAGGTTGACAGAAACCACGTGGGCTGGTGGTGTCTGTCATTACATCAACTAATAGTCCAAGCTTTAAACCTGTGGGGTTGCTCAAGATGTAGGTTGTTGAACTGCTCTTGGAAAGGGAAAACAAGACCCAAAGTCTAAGCTGTAGCCCTGGCCAACTCTTTTTTAAACAAATAGAAACAAGATTAGTAATCACTACAGACTAATAGACTAGGCAGCAGTATCTTGTTATTTGTTTGCCAGCCGGTTATTGCAGCCTAGTCCTGTTATTTGTGATATAGACATCTGAATGCTGAACATGTATACCTGACTAATCTGTTAAATAAAGAATTTTTTTATTGGGAAATGGAGATTCACCAAGCTCTTTGAGCTTGGGAATATAAGAACTTATCGTTGAGCCAAATGCCTGCATGAATTAAAACTTTTAATCAAATTTGTTGTGTTTTGTTTGGTATTTATGGTAAAAACTTTCTGGCATCATTTAGTTTTGCAGTTTTGTAACATTTTTTCATGAATATAAAGGTGTAAAGTTAAATTTCTGCCTTATAATTATATCTCATTTTCTTTTCACATTCCAGGTAAGTATGGCCAAGAAAGCCAATATGATATTTCTGTTCTTTCTCCTACGGAAGCTTATTCTGCCCTTTTACTCGTTCACCCTGTTCTGCATCATTCTCCCATTGACAATGTTCCTGCCAGAAGCTCAGCTACCAGCTTGGGTTGTTTGCTATGTCCCTGGAATTATGTCTGTGTTGAATATTCTTCCAGCACCGCGATCATTCCCTTTCATAGTCCCTTACCTTCTATTTGAAAACACCATGTCAGTGACAAAGTTCAATGCCATGATATCAGGACTGTTTCGGTTTGGAAGTTCTTATGAGTGGATAGTTACAAAAAAGTTGGGGAGATCATCAGAGGCTGATCTTGTTGCCTATGAGAAGGAATCAGATACTTTATCTGAAGCTTCTAGTCTCCTCAGGTCCTCCTCAGATTCTGGCCTTGAAGAGCTTAGCAAACTACAAGTAACCAAGAAAACAGGCAAAACCAAA
This sequence comes from Durio zibethinus, assembly GCF_047325235.1. Classification (NCBI taxonomy): domain Eukaryota; kingdom Viridiplantae; phylum Streptophyta; class Magnoliopsida; order Malvales; family Malvaceae; genus Durio; species Durio zibethinus. The sequence goes on along the minus strand of NC_143182.1, from coordinate 8,901,228 downwards.
AGAAATCGTCTATACAGGAAAGAACTTGCTCTTGCTTTTATCTTGTTAACTGCCTCCGTGAGAAGCTTGTTGTCAGCCCAAGGAATTCACTTCTACTTCTTATTATTTCAAGGGGTCAGTTTCCTTGTGGTTGGTCTTGATTTGATTGGAGAACAGGTGAGTTGACCGTTCGACACTATAGGTGCTGTCTACAGTTCATTGCTTCCAGGGAGTTTTCTTGAAATGCAGGTAACATTGACCCCAGCATTTAATCAATTGCTATATGTGCTTAATAGCCTCAATGGATCGGTAACAGCAATTTTGCGGTCGCTGATTCTGGACCGAAGCAGTTCATTTCATTCGTTTGTGCATGACCGTGTTTATGGCCTATTAATATACTTAGCGAACTACCATAACATTTTATGGTTGCCAGGCCACATGTCATCGGTTAAAATATAAAGTTGTACCAAACAAAGGTATTCAAGTTTAGAAAAGAGAACCTTCAAAGTTGGTGTGGGGGAGGATGGAATTTTCTGTCCCGCAGATTTTATTTTTGTGTAATGCATTGTACGCTTGCTTGCCATGACAAGCGACGCGAGGCAAGCATCATTGGTGTCATTCTTTATTTTTGTTAGACAGATTGTGTACGATTACTACACTATGTCAGTTTTGACATTGAATTCATGTTGTTCCATTCTAATGAATCAAAATTTAACGTCCCTAATTCAGAACCTTCATGTCAGTAATTTGCTGCAACAATTCTAACAGTGCCTCATACCTCCAAATTTCTGTTATTGTGTGTATGATCTGAAACATCGGTTTTTACGAATAATACAAGACTAAATTTAGGAGATTTCTAACTGATTTAGAACGAATTATGAGTGGTAGTAAGGCAGTTGAATGAGGGATTCAAAAATCGGAATCAGATAGTAATAATGTAGGAAAAACAAGAGATAAGTGGCTTATCATTATCTTAAAAATGCATATAAATGGCATTTTTTTTGTCAAAAAATTATCTGATACATATGTACATACATGGTAATTACTTTTGTAATATCTTCCTATTGAAATAGAATTAAAAAGTTATCAAATTGCTTTACAATATATTTTAAAAAATTAAAATAGCATAAAATAGTTTTTTTTTTCCCCCGGGAGGGAGGGGGGGGGGGGGGGGGGACGCAATTGCTACTCTATTCACTACATTAGCAATTATCGTTTCTCCAAGTAACAATCTTTCATTTTTTAAGCCAATTTGCTATGTCAGCTGAGACTGAGTGACTGTTGAACTCCAAGCAATAATCTTCCAAAACCAAACAGAATATATATATATATATTTATATATCCTCATGTATACAATAATTTTATTCCATTTAAAAAACCTTTCTCCTCCTACCAACATTCAAGTATCCGATCCAATTCATCTTTCAGTCTTTCTCGAAAAACCTTAAGACAAGTCAAATCACTTATTTATCTTTTCAAACAGAAATTAAATTGATTTATCTTGAAATAATTCGATTGATTTATTCATTTTTTCAAACATAAATTAAATCAATCTTAAAATAACTTGAATCACTTTAAATGTTAATAAATTTGACAATAGTAAGTTAACAAGTCGCCAAGGGAAATAATACTAATACTAATTAATAAAGGTTAATTTATCATTATTGTTACAGTTTAAAAAAAATTTAGTTGAAAAAATACATTTAAAACATATGGTAAAAAAAATATGATTAAAATTTTTAAATGTTTAATATTGCTGTGAAAAAATATGAATGATTAAAATATCTTTAAAATATACATAAATAATAAAATATTATAAATATAAGATAATACACTATTTTTTACCTCAGTATTTCCATTAAAAACACATTGAATAACTTTCTAATTTGAGTTTCAAACCCTCTGAAGTAGCTTTTTCATTTTTGATTTGACAGCAAAACCAAGCTTTTAAATCGAAAAAGTCTTTCTTATTATTATTACTTTTTTTAGCATTGAAATTAAGTTAAAAGCAATTTTTAAACACAAAAATGACCTTTAAGAGCAATGTTAAAAGCTCCTTTTATCAACAAGGCTAAACTAGGCCTCCGTGTATCAATCCAATCAAATTGTGGCGAAGCGTAACCGCCAATGACAACAATTTTTAACTTATGATTTTTAAAAAAAGCACAATTTAGCAAGACTGAAAAAGTGTGAAATGTTCACATTAAAAATGTGTATCACATGTTGGATGGTAGCCCCAAAGGAACCAAATTTAAGGCAAACAAAATCACGTTTGGTGAGAGTACTGCATCTAAGCAGCTCCAGCACCCTTGCCCTTCTTCCTCTGGATTTTCTTCATGTAGAATTCTAGCTCTTTACCTTCCAATATGTATCTGATAATTAATATACAAATTGAATAAGATAATATGAATAGAAGTGCATTAAAATGATAGAAATTACAAAGTGCTTAAGATTCGCCCAACTTACCCATCAGCTCTTCCACATTGACCTGGCCGGGAAGAAATGCATGCCAACAACCTACCAGCACCAAATTGTTCTTCAATGTGAGCATCAAGTTTACGATCTTTCTGGCGCTTCTCAAGCTTCCTTAGCACATGGTTGCTCTTCTTAGTTTCCTCAGCAGCACCTTCCCCTTCCTGTCAGTTTTATGATGCAGAAACAACAATGATCCACCCAAACACAAGAATTGCTTTGACTAAAGGAGCCTAGTAGCACAAGCATGTACATTAAGAAGATGGAACACCAATTCATACCCAATTAAAACACCAGCATCATTTCTGTATCAGTTTTTCAAAAGGTATCATTAGAGAAGAGAATGATTTCATAGGACTATTAAATGCAAAGATAATCCTTTTGCCGATTACATATACTCAGCAAAAGCCAAGCTAAGAGAAAAACAAACTTACTTCTCTGCTAAAGTATGAAAAAAACAATATCATGCAGGGTATTATCAAGTTGAAAAGTGAACTGCAGCCAAACAATTTCAGAAAGGAAAAGAAAACATTTATAAATCTTCTACCTCAGTAGCTTCCTTCTTTGTTGCTGTCTTCTTCTTCCTCCCAATGTCAACACCATAATGCTGAAGGTACCATTGCTTAAAGGGAGCAGCATCCACTTGAACAATGGCGCTCTTTACAAGAGTCTGTGTTCTGACAAGCTCATTGTTTGAGGCATTATATACCACATCAAGAATACGGGTCTTACGGGTGACAGCTTCACTACCCCACGAATAGTTGCCAGTATCCAATCTCAATGCTCTCCACTTCACATTGCCTCCTCTAACACGGATTCTCCTTACAGTCTTGTTGCTTGAGAGCTTAGTATTTGCCGGCTGACGACCAAGTTCATACCTTTCAAAAGCAGCCAAAAAATGAGATTAACAACTTAAATAAAAGCAAACCAACAAACTAGAAATTGAACAGGTCTATTCCCAAAAGAATTCATCCCCAAAACACTTCCAAAGAACCTAAATTGGTTCTCAGATCATCTAGGCAAAAGATTTCAAACATAAAACCTTCCAATGATGACCATAGAGCACATCAATCTCCCACATAAAAGTATATCTGTATTGGATTAAGAGTCCAATGTCCTGTCTGGTGGGCTTCACATCGGCATAGCATAAAAAAATAAATAAATAAATATGCCACTTAATACCCAAAAGGGAAATGTCTTAGGTTCAAATCACACGCAGCGAAAAGAATCACATTCGCTAAGCAAGACTTGCACCTAAGGCCTACCCCAATGGGCAACCAATCATGCCTATCTCTGTCATTTAGAAACGAATCTAACAATTAGCCTCTACAACCCTTATACGATGCTCATTATACATGCTAGAAACGAATTGAACCTAAACTTCCATTTATTGTTTCTTTTCGGCATACGAGAATCCCACTCGATTTATAATATCCATGACGAACAATTTTTGAATAGTCCGATTCCCCTAAAATAAAACAAATCTAAATTGTTTAGCCTTAGTATCGATAAGAACTAATAAATATTTTATCTATCTTATCCCATTCGAACAAAGTTTGAGAAAGGGGAATTCCAGCCATAATTCATAGCAGATTTACTTGAAAAAAAAAAAAGCAAGAAATCGAGGGAAAAAAAAGTAAATGTAAAAAAATAAACGGAGGGAAAAGAGAAGATGGGAAATTACTTTCGCTTCTTCCTCCAAGCCTTCTTCTTGCCTCCAGTGGCACGCCTTTTGTGCATGGAATCCCGGGAAATACCTGAGGCAAAGATAGAGAAAAACACATATTTGAGAAATAAGAGTAAGCGCGGAAAAGAGCAAAAGCGAGGTACCAGTTTTGAGTGTTTGGAAAGTGAGAAAATGGAGGAGAGGCAAAGATCTAAGAGAGAACGTAGCCTACCCATGTTGGCGACTCAGCTGCTCTCTTTCGTTTCACGCTAACAGCACATCGTCTGCTAAAACACTAACTCTGTCCTATATTTATCTGCTACCTTTTAAGTAACTTGCAACCCTAACCAAACGACCCCAATTTTTTGGTCTGTACGGTTATTATTTTGAGCTTCAATTATTTTGGAGTTGGATTAAATTAGATTTTATAAAAAAAATAATTTTTTAAATATTTTTTTATTCATGAAATTTAAAATTTAAAATTTATTTAAAAAAATTTTGACTTGTTGTCACTAGAATTAACGGATATTAATAAACAACCTCAATTATTCATAATTTAAAATTTAACAAAACAAACAAATTTATTTTATATTTTAAACAATAAAAATATACCAATTATAATATGTAATTCATTTTAATACGAATTATAATATATAATTTTTATATAAAATATTATTAAAATATATTTTTTAATATTTTAAACAATAAAAATACATAGAATCACCATACCCATCAAATTATAATATATTTATCTTTTTTAATTTAAGAATTAATATTTAATATATTATCAATATAAATTTTTTATTTCACAAAAGATTTAAGATATTAAGATATGTTTTATTTTATTTTAAATTATTTTTATATTTTTAGATATATTTTAAATATAATATGTTATTTTTTATCTTACTTATATAATTTGACAACTCTAGTATAATGTATAAAATAATTTTTTTCTTAAGTATATAATTTTTGTTAATAATAATAATAAATATTTTTTTAAGATTCAATTTTTATGAGACAGACTAAATAACAAAATTATGAATGTACCCTGTTATAAAATTATTTAATGCCTCTTCTGTCCCCAAGTTGTGGGCCCCAATATTTTTTTAGTTTGATTTTTTAATGGTTCTTTTTTGGTTGATTGAATGTTTTTTTATAAGATTGACAAAATCTTTGAATGGTTGCTTGATTAAATGTTCTACCAAGTGCCATTATTATGGTATAATATGTTGATAAATACATTAACTACAAAAGATGTATAATAAATATATATTTTTTACATTTGATTTTATAATGTTGGTATACTTTGATATAGAGATAATTGTTTGATTTTTATCCTAAAAAATTTACAAGTTTAATTTTTATATCTATGGCTTCTATTTAAATATGTGTAACTTATAAAGAAAGTATTATGATAGATTTCATTTACTGTTAGAGAGGGTATTTCAGTTTGATAGATTTCATTTATACTTAAAAAGTAATAATAGAAGTCAATGGTTAAAGTATGGGATGAGGGTATTTTTTATTCTCATTTCTAATTTTTTATTTTGTATTTATTTTTGTAATCATATTTAATAGATATTTTAAATTTATTTTTATTTTAATTTTATAAATATTTAATGAATATGAATAATCTCATAATTTATAATTTTTTTTAAAATAAAAAATAAATTTTATTTTTTAAAATTTATGATAAGATATAAATCGAATGTTATATTATTTATTCAGCGTATCCATACTAGATAACAAAGTTACAACCCTACCCATCTTTTTTTTTATCTCTAAAATTTAATACTTATTCTCATCCCATTAAAATAAAAAATGAATCTCTCCATCAAATTTGAATAAAATTCACGTCTCTGAATAATAACTGAAAAATAATAATCATTTGAAAGATAAAAAAGTTTATATTCTTGGTACCAAACTGAACATTAAAATTCTATAGGCCAGCCACCAAGTGAACCAAACCAAACATGCATTATATATTACTGTTAATCTACCGGGTAACCATGTAAAAGAGAGTTTATGAAAAAGGAATCCAAGACACCCCAAACTAAACTATTTTACAAGTAATGTAAAATTCACCACTAAGAATGAAGCTTCTGAAATTTTTTATTACTTCCTACGGTGTAGTCTCAAGCATCTTTTCATATGACTGGTAATCTTCCATTTCCGCATATACCTCTAGATTTGTTCCCAATTACTGCCAATGCCGACGTGTATTCCAAAAACATACTTAAAGAGTAATACATCCCAGGTTCCTAACCCCACTTAATTCTTTAACTATCTTGTTTAGCAGAAAATGAACACCCCAGTGCTCTTATCAGGTAAGTTTTCAATCTTTGGGCATACCCTTATATTGAAAACAATTCACCAATAAACGGAGTTCTTTTAGTGTAAACAATCCTCAGACAAAGAACAATTCATTACAACTCAAGTTGTGTGTGTCAAAGATAGGTTGTCCTACAAATAAAACAAAAATAGTTAAAACCATAAAAACTAGGCATCAACTCTCTTTTGGCGTCTCATTCGTTAAGGTCTCCGGGCTCCGCCTAATCTCCATCTATGCCTTGCTATCTATGCTCATTGGCTCAGGTTCCTTGGCTGCTGATTCCTGCCAAATCAAACGTAAATAATATCAATCACTTCATTAGGCAATAACAATCAAAACCAATAAAAGATGCCGTAGAAACAGCCCAACTAGTTCTCAATTCTACGGCAATTGAACACTTACAGTGGAATCAACAGACTCCATTTTTTTCATCTTGGCAAACATGTTGCCGTAGAATTTTGCTTCCTTTTTATTATACTCCTTAATCTTCTCTTTCAAAACTTTGTATTCGAGCTTAACCTCCCTGGTGTCAAACAACAATAAACACATCATTACAGAATACATTTAAAAATAGCAGACAGGCAAAAACAATTTTTTTTCTTAACAGTTGACATAAAGAGTTAGAGCTCTAGTAGGGCGCATAGGCCTATTAAGGCATATTACCTATTATCAGGATCAAGCTCAAGAGCTTTCTTGATATCAAACTCCGCCAAATCCAAATCTGCCAGATGGATGTATGCTTGAGCCCTTCTATACAGGGCTTTCACATTTGCACTTTCTATTTCTAAAACCTGCATGCGCATAACATGCATAAATTAACATTGCTACACGATCTAGCTAAAAATTATGATTGCAGTTATGAAGATTTTTCCAACCTTGGTGCACAACTTCTCAGCCTGCTTGTAATCCTTCAGTTTCAATTGGCAAGCAGCATTGTTCAGATTGCAAGCAACCTTCAATGCCTTAGCCTGCTTTTTCTCCTCTTCACCAAAGGAAGAATCATACTCAATATATTTAACAGCCTGCATATACAAACACCTATAAATCACAAGGTATTCGAAAGCAGAAACTGAAACTTTCACAAGCCAAGATGTGCATAGCATTGTATACCTTCTCATATCTCTTACAAGCTCTCACATATTTGCCAGCCTTGAACAATACATTTCCTTCTTCCTTCTTTTTACCAGCAGCTTCAATCTTTTCTTGGGTGTTCATATCCCATGATTCTTTTTCCTGAAAAAGCAAATTATTAAAACCACTTGTAACATATTCCCAGATATAATTTTTAAAGATACAAGCACACTAGTCCACTAACCTTAACAAATGATACCAACTCAACTTCATAGTATACAGTTGAGTTGGGGGGTACCAGAGCCAACTCCTGCTGCGACTCAGATGACCCAAAAGCATACTCAGGTGCAATAGTCAGCTGTGCTGCCTCACCCTTTTTCATCATCATCACAGCTCTATCGAGACCATCAATGACTTGATCTGTCACAAAAATTCAAGTAGTGGCAGTTCAGCTAAAATCATGAAACTGGACTCAAGAAAGTAGTGGAAGGAATAGAGGCTTCAGATACCTTCATCTGTCTTGAACTCAAACAACTTTTCTCCTTCATTGTGACCCTTCTTCAAGAAGATGGTACCATCTTCCAGTTTCCCAATCAATTTCACTGCCAAAAGGTATATAAAAAATACATTCAATAACTAACTTTTTAGTATGTTGTATTGGGGAAAACTGATTTCTTTTTCCCATAATTAGACACTAACCTTGGACAACAGCTCCCTCACTTGGGCGCTCATATCCCTCTCCTTCCTTCAAGATCTTCTTTGTAACCTTCTTGTCATCAGTGACCTCAGTCACAGCTTTCCATGAAACCAATTCCAAGGTAATCTGGAGTGTGGCATTTGGAGGCACTAAACCTTCAACACCAGTGGCTGGCTTTCCCTTCTCACCAAAGCCATCTTTGTCGTAATAAAATAGGGTTAAGCATCAGAAATGAGAACCAAGCATATTTACATTCATGCTAAGAGAATAAAGAGAAAATTACTTACATTGTGGCTTCACTGTAAGAAGTACCTTCTCCTCCTTCTTCATTGTCTTAACAGCTCTTGCCAATGCAGGACAAAAATGACCTGTTAAAAGAGGAAAAAGCAATCACTTGTATTTAAGAATTACAGTTAACATATTAAGAAGGAAATAAGATGAAGGAAAAGGGCATTGACAGTACAAACCATCCCTAACAGTAAACTCCACACCATCAGCTTTTGCCACCACTGTGCCATCCTCAAGCTTAGCTTCATAGTTAACTGCATCCGAGATACAAAACCCATTATTAAAACCTAGCTCATTCAAACAATCACTCCCATTGATATATTATTATTATTAAAAGAAGGAACAGATTATAATATGTACCTAGCACCTCATCGAGGTCCTTTGGATTCTCCGATTTCTCTCCTTCAATAAGTATCTTCTTAAATACCCCACCGTCTTTGCAAATGTCCTTGATACTTGTCCAAGATAGCAATTCAACGTCGAACTGGAGAGTTGCATTAGGAGGAATGGTTGGTGGTGAGCCAGACTCACCATATGCCAGCTCGGGAGGAATGGTGAAAATAGCGTTTTCACCTTTCTTCATTGTCTTAATACCTTCGTCCCATCCTTTAATAACTTGTCCTGCAAACATAAACAGAATGCAGAAATATAATATTAAAGAAAACTGCCTCTTCACCAGAGTTTCTTGCTTCTACAAGAGGACCCCTAAAAGTCCAACGCTATGAAGAAACTTAACAACAAAGGACTCAAATGTTACATCCTCCTCATGGTTTAGGGATCCTAACTATCCATCATATCTTGAACTTCACAAAGGTTTTGCGCCCCAATCAACCATAATATATTAGCATAATATCATCAAAAGACAAAAACTCATTGAATAGACCAAATTAATTACCATAAAAAGCAATGAGCAGATATTAATAATATCTACTCGAAAATACACAAAGATTCAAAGAAATGCCTTTATTACATTCCAAATATAGCAAGCTCCAAACATGCATTCATAGTTAAAGATTTGAACAGCATGAACACAAAAGTTATAATTTCAGAAACTCCCCATCGTTTTAATATAAGTTCCAAAATTTTAAATGCATTTCCAGGAAAAGAAACAAAACAAACCTAATTAATAGCTCAAACTCAAAATTAAAGTGAATATTATTTATAATCAATGCTTTGGACTAATGCCTATTAATAATGCAAAACGCTAAAATTGAACTACTACTTTCCAGATTAAGTTCACCATTTTCCTTCAAATTCAATGTACACCTGAGAAAATTACATTCAGAAATTTCCGAAACAGAAAGAGACGATCTTCGTTTACCTTGACCGGGTGTGAACTTAAAAGGAGTCCCCCTACCACGGCTAGAATCGAACTGAGTTCCATCAATCAACGTCCCCGTATAATGAACTGCACCAATAACAGCCAATCAGAATCCATAACATTTTTGAAACAGAAGAATTTATTTGTTCTTTCTTTATTTCCTTGTTTATAGTAGAATATATTTATACCTTCAACTTCGTCGCCGCTTTCAGGGTAATCCCAACCTTCGCCTTCCTTAACAAGCTTCTTCTTCAAGCCGTGCTTTCCGATCTCCTTCTCTTCTCCGACTTTCAAAATGGGACTCTCCTCTGGAAGATCTATATCTTCGTTCATCATATTCTCCGCCACCGGCATATCAAAATCCTCATCCATTTTTAATCGACGAATCTAGAGAAAGAGAGAGCGAGTGTAGCGCGTGAGAAACTGAGAAAAAGAGTGTTAATAGGGACCTTTGAGAAACGAGGAAGAGGATAGCAAGGAAAAAAGGGCTTTTATAGAAGAGTGACGGAGAGAGTGCGGAGAAAGTGCGGGTTCTAGAGGCTTCCAAAAAGGGTGGGTTTGGGCAGAAACTTGATCGGTGTTTGATTGATAGTTTTTGAAAGTTCAGGATGCTTCCAGAATTTTCTCAGTTTATTTTGAAATATTTTATTTTATTTTATTTAGTGGGTAAAAAAAGATTGCATTGATTGATTGATTGGTTGTTTCTCGAGCGTGGTTTAGTCATCGGAGGTTCCAGCTTCTGACGCATGTTCTTTGCTTTAAAGGGGCACAAGGTATTGCTTCCTTGTCCAGGCTTCCGAAATCATATTCGGCCAAATGATACAAATATTCTTGAATTATAATTTAAGTTATTTGTTTTTAATATTATATTATATTTAATTACGTTTTTAATTTTTAATTTTGATTTAATTAAATTTTTAAATAAATAAAATTTAATCAATTAATTTTTGAATTATAATTAATTGAATCTTTAAAAATATTTTAAAGATAAATGCATAAAAAAAAGAGAAAAAAATTTAATTTAATTTTCATTTACATTAATTATATCATATGATAAATTTTTATCTATTTTTTGATGTCACATGATATATTATTATAATTGACAAAAATTTAAGAAAGTTAATTTTTTCTATCTAAATAAGGATTTAATTAGATGTAAATAAATATTTGAGAAATCGATTAATTACAATAAAAATAAAAATTTAGATATTTTTATTTATAGTTCAATTGTTTTATATCCTTTAATCATTAAATTATTATATTAGCTTAATATTGTTTTTTATTGTATTTTAATTTTATTAAATTTTTAAATAAAATAACATAATTAAAATAGTTTAATAGTAAATATTTGATAATTTTGTTACATTTTGATTTTTAAAATTAAATATAATGGTAAATTTCAGGAAAATATCATTTAAACATGATTTTGATTAGTGATATATTATGTCTTGTGTCTCATAACTTTTATGATTTTTTTTATCAAAATTAAATTCTTAAAAAATAAAAACATTATAAATAGCTTTTAATTAGGTAATATCTCGCACGTTGCTGCCATTTAACAATAATATTAATTAAAAACACTAAAACATATTTGTATATACTTATTTTTATTATCTTGTAAAATATTAAGTTTTCTAAAACCGAATGTGAGATCCACTGTGAACAATAAAAGCTAAAATGAATTGAAAATTTTATGGCATAAATCAACAAATTCATTATCAAATTCTTTTAATACCTTTTGAATTTGTAACTTAAGTATTTTAACTAATGCATTATGCAAAAAGATGTTGTAAATTTGTGAGTATAGTCATCAATAGATCATAAGAGGTTAATAAAATGATAAAAATACTTACAATTAGGCGAATTTTATTTAGAGAAGCAAACTCTATACGAAAGTTGAAGAATAAAATATAAGTAATTTTTTTCAAAGTTTTCTTATAAAGTTTTTTAGAAAATTAACAACGTTAAATAGATTTACATAAAAAATAAATAGATAAAGAATAGGAAGAGATTTATCATTTTTGGATTTAATGAATTAAAATTTTCACTTTCTATCTATGAGTGGAGTAATTGTAATAATTGAGATAAGAAACCGATAATTATTGAAATTAAATCCTTTGAACATTCTTTTGATGATTGTAGAGTTTTAATTTGTAAGTTACAATGTCAAATTAATTTGTGGAATTATACAATCAAAAAAATTAAAAAAAATTTAAACAAGAGAATAGCTTATTTATAAAGTTGACATGTGACATATTTAAAAAAAAAAATTGTATGTTTAACTAGAATTATGTTAGATTTATATTAATCAATAATTTTTTAATAAAATAAATGATAATAATACGAACGAGCTTCCAGAATTTCATGGAGATGTCACACCGCAAACCATAGTCATTTGCCAAATCAACTATGGGAAGCTTCTCCGTGAGTGTTGAGATTGCTTGCATGATTTGCCATTAAACTATTTATAATAGGAATAATGTCAGAGGAATGATGTGATTATAAATATAAAATAATGCTATATATTATATAATTAAAAAAGTGATCTTAAATTCTAAAGTTAAGATCCTATTCATTTTTCAAATATGTTTTTTTTTTTTTTTAATCTAAACACTGGATTTAGTTTCTTTTATCCAAATATTTTCAAATATTAAAAGAAAATTTGAATTTGGATTAATAGCTTGATCCTTGGATAAGTTTAATAAGTTTATTATGAATATACATAAATCAACCTTTTTTGCAGCTTAGGATTCATATTTAACATACTCATCGCCATTTTTAAATAAAAATTAATAATAAATCAATTTAATAAAATTTTATTATAAAAACTCAAATTAAACATGATTTATGAGTACTGATAGTATATCTTAATTTGTTCAACAAATGTTACACATTTATACTAGTAGTAGAACTAACTTTTGGTCATCGTTCTTTGAAACGTCATCTCTACCATAGGAAGTAGGAAAACACTTGACACTTGGTTGTTGAAAACATTATTAGTACTTGGTCGTGATAGTTGACCTGGTTTTGGATAGCACCTGTCTCCCGGCTAAATGGGCGTCCTTATACATGTCTGGGCCTACTTTTATCTGTCCATGAACTAAACTTCCTGTCTAATACAACTACCACAAAATTCAATGACTTGTTGATCAGGCACAAAATATTATAATTTCATTCTCTTTTCCATAAAATAATAATAATAAACCCACTTCTCTATTCGTGGCTTAACCATTCCGTTGAACATTTTTTCCTATCATAATCCATTTCCTTCTTACCAAAATGTTGCTGTTCCAGCCACAAGGTAATTGGAAATTTAAACTCAGCACCATCTGCCCACCTAAGATCATCAAGTTTATGATCCACGAATAACCATTCTAAATAAAAAATTAGTTTCTCCAATAAAGTAACAACAAATAGTATTTGATTATGAAAAAAGCTACCAGAACATATTTTCTAAATCCTAGCCACAAGGCCTGGTGATGTTACCATCGCTAGTATTTTTAAAAAAGGAGAACAGACGTGTCGTAAAAGATAAAAGCTGCTGCTTCTCTGCTTAGTGACTATAGCTCATCCTCACTTGTATGCCCCCCACTCGATGGCTTTCCATTCACTGCAACAAGCTCTGTGTCAAATATTAGTGTTGCTCCACCTGTAAGTTTGGCAAAACCACATATTTGTCATATTTTCTTATAAAGCAAAGATTGATGCAATTATGTAGTGCAGCTTCACTTAATAACATCAGTCATTCAATTAGACAAGTAGAACAACTGTTTATCATTACCAACTTAAGGCATTAAAGTAGTTCAATCAACCATTAAAGAACAACAGACAAAAAGGAATTACCAGGGATGGTAGGTGGTGAACCCTGTGCACCATAACCAAGCTTTGCAGGTATTTTCAACTTCCGCTTCTCACCGACACACATCCCCAACAGTCCTTGATCCCATCCTGCAAACAGCATATTTTCTCAAGCATCAATCAACTCCATGCAATACAACAACCAGCAATCCAGTCATAAAGCAAATGAACCATTGTCTGAGTCTTGCCAAAAAGCTTGAGTGGTTGTTTGGGGAACAAACCTTTGATTACTTGACCACTACCAAGCTCAAACTCAATGGGATCACCCCTTTCAAAACTGGAATCGAAAACAGTTCCATCAGTGAGTTTCCCCTGCAAAAAGGAATAATAATACGTGTCAACCAAGGCTCATAGGTAGTATACAATTAATTCTAACCATAAATGTTTTGACGGCAACATATTCTTAACCACAAAATTCACATGACTAATCATTTGCTTGTGTTTTTTTAACCATTTTCTAATAAAAAGAAATAAAATGAATTGGAAATTGGAATAATGGCACAATCAAAAATATATTACAAACAACCATAAGTCACAATAAGCAATGCCAACAAAACTATCCAAGTTGAAGGCCCTTTCATATGAAATTTAAACAAATACATAGAAAATTAGTAAACGATACTTCTGTTTTCAAAATCCAACAAACAAACATTCTCGAGAATTTGAAACCAGATAACATATAGCAATCACAAAAATGTTTAGCTCCTCATTTATTACTTTCAAATTCAAAATCCCCAACCCAAGTTTCAGGAGCAAGCAGCGAGTTTCAAAACAATGATCTAAATGTTTCTCAATAGTTCAGGAAAAAAACCACAATCAAATATACATTATTTTCTGTCTAAGGGTCAAACAATATAGGACAAAACTTAAACATTCAGCTGAAGCTAACATACCCGATAGTGCACTTTGATTCTATCACCTTTATGAGCTTGAAATTCACATGATTTGGGCTTATACTGTGAAAAAGTGGGAAAAGAATAGATAATAAGATCACAAGCAAGGATAAAAGGGGACTAAATAAAAAAAAGAAGCTAGAAACTCATTTAACTCTACATACAACAATTTCTAACAGCATGAACCAACTAACAACAACAGGCAAGGTTCAAACTGACATTACAATTACCCAATTAAAAGGTAAAATGTAAAAACTCATTCTAAGAGTTTAAAATCTGCATTTCTTGTGATTCTATAAGCAAAGTAACAGACTCCATGCTCAGAGATAAATAGCCATGAAAAATCAATGGTAGCCCTAAAGAAACCATGCCCATGAAGAATGAATATATATATATATATATATGTATGTATGTATGTATATATACGCCATAAAATTCTCCAAACCACAATATCATATTAAAGCTAATGAGAGACGCATTTGACAACATTCGATTTACCTCAGATCAAATCATTGTAAAAGTTATACAAAAATGTTTCAACATATTTAAAGAAATACCTTGACGCCGATCTGGAGCTCGGTAACATCGGATGACTTCTTGGCATACGCTGAAGAATTGAAGTGTAGAAAGAAGAAACCAATCATAAAAGTAAGGAACCTAAATTGCTTAAAAATAAAAATAAGGATTAAATCAAAACACAAAAGACGTTTTAAAAATTAATCAGATCTGGAAAGAGTGAGACGGTATAATTAATGAGTGAAAATTGATTGGATTAAAAACTTACCAAATGTGAAAAGGATCAGCAGAAGAAGCAGAATGTGAGCCACCTTCAACGCGCAGCTGAACCTCATATTTGTTTCTAAGTCTCTCTCTCTCTCGCTCTCTCTCTTGACTAGTCTGTAAATTTTGGGGTTTCGATTTTTATGAACAAACCAGAAGGGACATACGTAACTAATGGGCTGAAATGGTCTTCTTCTTGGATTTCATTCGAGGCCTTATTTTTATGTTAGGGCCCGTTTTTTTGTTACTACTATTTGTTTTTGGGTTTTACTAGGGAGCTGTCTGGTGAATTCATTAGTTATCTAAGAAAAATAATTTAAAAAATCTATAAAAAAAAAAAAAAAGCATTTTTACCAAACCCTTATCACGTTCTGTTTGTTTCGTGACATAAAATATAAAAATTATTGTGTTAAAAATTTACACTGACATATCAAACACAATTTATTTTTTTAGCTTTTATCAAACTAAATTTTAAATCATATCATTTTTATGCATTTTTTTAAATAATTTAAAATGTTATGCCTAAAATTATCAGATTTAATTTCTACCGTATAATGGAACTTTCATTAATTATCGGGAGGATTCAGAAGCTGCCTCCCTCCGCATACAATCAGTCTTATTAAGTAACCAATCTTCATCCAGTGTAAAACACAAACAAATCTTGTTTATAAAACCCCCAACCTTTATGAGAGCACAACTATCTATATATTAAAACAAAACATTAGAATGCAATGACACCATTTGTTGCAGATAAAACATTCAAATTGCTCGCATGATTGACTAACCAAGAATTTGATCTAAACCGATAGATGACAGTGTTCCACGTGTAAGACACTGTATGTTCAATGTTATCATCCTCTTTTCTAAATGTTAATCAGTGAAAATGTCGCGACTAGCCACTTAATGTTCAATTAACATTTTAGACACACCACCAAGAAGCAAAACTGCCCTTCATGTTATCAGGGTTAAGATGACAATGGACACCAGCACTGCCACTGCGGCTGGCTGCAAGGAAACTTGGCCTTTTCGGATAGTTGTAGTGATGAATAGCAAATTCTGTTCCTGGATAACACAAAAGTCTTATAACTTTGCAGCCTCCCCGTGAAAAAAGTATCAATGTGACTTCCATCAACTAAACAGGGGCAGGAGCAACGTCTTCCCTGCCTCTTCTCCTCCACATTGATGCGAAGTTACTCTTACCAATAGACACACTTAAAAGTAGATCCATTTAAAGAAAAACCTCAAAAGATCATGAATCAATTCAGCATCACACTTTCATAAGTGGAGCTGTACAAACAAGTTGGCAGCTTCAAATCTGATTTGACAGCTTGAACTACTGCATTTTCTGACAAGAGACAAATATTGCATCATAGACCAGAGAAGAAAATTCAATCCCGATTCTTAAAATGCAATGCATTCACCAAAATCCTGTAATTCTTTTGGCCCATAGACAAATCCCTCTTCTTCCACTCCTCCAGCAATTCAAAAGCATCATTACTCCTCCCTCCCCTACATAACTCTACTAATACAGCGTTATAAGTCAACAAATCCGGTGCCATCGAGCTCCCCAACATGTCAGAAACGACATCAACAGCATCCTCAAGCATTTGCTCCATCGCAAGACTACAAATATACATAACAAACATTTTGTCTATTAAATCTTCTAAGCAAAGCATTAAACAATTAAGCGAATGTCTCAAGCGTGGGTTTACAATCATCTGATTTCAGCATTTTCTTGTAGACATCAAACGCGCGCTTGAAAAGGAACTTACGGCCGCAGCAGAAGTGGATTATGGTGTTATAAATAGGGACACTGATAGGGCAGGCTCCGGCGATCACTTCTTCGACTAGGGTTTCGGCGTGGCGATAGCGTTTGGCGGAGATAAGGAGTTTTATTATGGTGAGGTAGGTCGCATCGGTGTGCTTGTACCCGCGCTGTAAGGCAGTCCAGCGGAAGATGTCGAGGGCGAGATCAGCGTCGGGTCGGGCGCTGCCTCCACGTCAGTGGGGGTGAATCCGTGTTTGAGCTTTTGGATCCATGTTTCGAATTGGGTCTCGAGAGGGGTTCGGGTTCCCGGAAGGAAGAAGGTTGAGAAATGGTTTTGAGACGGTTGGGGTGGGTTAGAAAAGGGGCCGTGATAGAGTATAGGGTGCGTGAAATGGATTGAGATAAGGAGGTTTTTGGGGGGTTTCTGTAAAGTAAAGGTGAGCAAGCGATGGAAGGCTACAGGCATATTCAATTTCAGGGTTTTAGCGGGTGAATGGGAATCGTGAAGCAAGAAAAGCTAACCATTCAGTAGCTTTGACAGTCGCTGTTATGTGAATCCGAGCCCAAAAGTAAGAGCATTGGAGCCAGCTCTTTTTTTGATGGGCTAGGCTTGACGTTACTGATTAACCAGACTACGCCTTTGGTATGGGCTAGACTTGATAATAATTTTTAACCGGATTAGGCTTTGATTTGTTTGAACGTCACTTTGGAGTGTCGTGTTTGAAGGTTTTTTTTTTTTTTTCTTCTAAAAGAGATATTAGAACTGAAGGGTTAGTATTATATTACTGGGTGTACATTTTATTTTGGTATTGATAGTATTAACGTGTTTTGGTGTATTGTTTCAGGTTTTCGGATATTAATTAATATTTTGTCTATCAAAAATACATACACATACAAACGCATTTTGATTATACACGCTTATATGTTTATATACAAATATAAATATTTAATATCTAAAATATTCAAATCTCAAATAAATTAAATAAATATAAAATAATAACCTAATTCAGAAAACATATATTATTTTTTGGATGAAATTGTGAACAAATAAAGATGTCATCAAAGAAAAAAATAATGAAAATATTAAAAACATACAAAAATAAAAAACCAAAACAATATATACATCTAAATGTATCTACTTTCCTTCAAATCTATACAAACTAATCGATACTGCTTAATAAACGCATAGGACTAGAAGCTTTGCATATTCTTTCTTGCTCGCTAGTGTTCGTTCAATTAGGGCAAAATTTAAGTGAGGCTTGGCAATCGAGTTGAGTGGGCTAAGCAAATTTCGAGATGACTGGATTCAATTTGTTAACTTTTTTAATCAATTCATATTTGAGTTAGGTTAAGTTTCTAAATAAGTAAGATCAATTGTTTACAAAATCATATATATATTTTAAAAATTTTCCAAAGATATCATTTACCGGAGAAATGAAACAAACAATTTAAGTTATTATCATTAATTTTTAAGTTAATTGAAGTTGCATTGGCTTAAGCTTTGAACAAAATAGACCGATTAGTTGAATTGAATTAGCTTTATGATCAAAACAATGATTCCTATATTTTATTAAAATTGAAATTTAATTCATTTATTATAATTCATAAAAATGTAATTATCGTATTATCTTAATTGAATATTTTTAATTTAATTATTAATTTCATCGTATTTTTATTTTTAAAATTATTAACATTATTGTTGTATTGATAATGTAAGGGTTGAATTTACCAATGCAACATTAACTTTATTAATGTAACATTCACTTTGTCAACATAATAATATAATTGAATGAAATTAATTATCAAATAATGCAAATAATCTTTATATTTATAAAAAAATTTATATTTTAATTATTTTAATATAATTCATACAAAATTTCATCTCGTTAATATCTCTTTTACTCTGTTTTGATGTCAGCTTATAATATTTTACTCTCTTTTGATGTCTAGCCCTGGAGATACCGTGATGTTCGGTTTGAAAGACTTTCTTTAGTGAGAGCAAAAGTGAATTATTCTTTTTGAAAGAATAATTAACTTTTAGAGTGGGACTTATTCTTTTTTTTAAAGAACAATTACCTTTACAGGGGGATTATTAACTGTTAATAGTCTTTCTATTCAAAATATATTTTCTAAAGTGTTGTCAAGCCAAGGTTATTGGACTGGCTAGATCAGCTCTTAATACATTGTCCCATTGATGTTTGGAGATTGGAGATAATGTGGTTAATTAGGTGAAGGATTGAGTTACTAATGGATGCTGCATAGTAGTAAAATTTTCTATATTTTATATATATATATAAAAAAAAAGAATCCCCTTACTTTGGCTGGAAGGAACTGTCCTCTACTCCTTTTTTTTTTCTATAAAATAAATAAAAAGATTGTAGATGTTAAATTTAACAAATATTATTTTTTAAAAATATATAAATCAATTGAATTAAATATAAAATTTTGTTAACAAAAGATGAATTAATTATTCCCATGTTAATGATTGTAATTTTGCAAATTAATTGAATGAAATTCCCACTTTTCAAAAAAACTTCTATGCAAGTTAGATGGCCATTGTTTTAATTACCAAACAAATATATTAGATGGAGCACAAATTTAATGTTTTTCATTTTAGCCTTTGTTTGTTTTGAAGCTAATTATATTACTATATTATGAAAGTCTTACTGCGTCATTCTCTTATTATTTAATTCAACACTCACCCACAGTTCGAAAAATTTTAGTTGCTTTACTTTTTCATTTTATGCTTTACGCCATTGGTAAAGCAACTTTCTAAACTACCCTTCTTTATTCGATTGCTTTCTCAAACAGAATGGGAAAAGTTTTTCTTTTTCTTTTTTTTGTTGTTTTGGTAAGATTGGATAGAATTAAGCATGATCATTGGTAAAATTTCACTGTCATTTTATTTCATCCATCCTCTGCATATTCTTTATCCCTATTTAAACTCTTTTCTATCCTTTATCCTTTCATCCTATAATTAAAGGAAGATTATTCCAAAGCTTTGATAATCAATCACAACTAATTTAGTTTGATTTACAACAGTGACAGCTCTAGATTAACACCATTTGCGCAAAATGAGGTTTTTTTTTTCTCCCTCCTAGAAAACATTGCGTCGCTGTCAATGGTCCATTGCCTCTTTATTATTATCATAATTGGAGCGAACGAATTTGGCTAGAAAAAAAAAACCAAAAATGCGAAACTACCCCCAACAATATTAAATGGAGAACAAGCCATAAATAGACAGAGTTGATTTGAGATGACGTTTCTTCCTGCCCTGGATGCTAATGCTAATCCAAATATCGTTTATAAAACCCCCCTTAATATCTACTTGTAGGATTTATGGGCTTGTAGGGAAAGCTACAAAAAATGTACTGTGAATACACATTTCTGAGTCAGACGGATACAGCAACATCAAACAAAGGACAGCTGCTTTATATGTGGAGAAGCCAAACGCCCCCAAACGGCTATCTGCTCTTTCTCGGACAGGGTCTTTTTTTCCGAGTCACCATCTCTTTTTTTTTTTATTTTTTTTACTTTCTGCTTTTTCCTACTTTTCCTGGAAACTAAACAAAAGCTAATAATAGATCACATAAAAGACCCTACCTTATATGTCTTATTTACGACTTTTTAATTCCTTGAATATCACTTCACCGATCTTATTAATTGATTTTCTATCTGCGAATCACTTTATCATTTCTTCTTTTCTTTTCTTTTATATTTTGCCTTCCACAAAGGTAAAGTAAAGTGTCTATTAAAAAAGCATTATTCCCACCTACACTGGGGTCTCCGGTACACATTGAAACAAACCCAACCTTTGACGACAATTTCGTCAGCCGCTGCTTTGGTTCAACTCCCTATAAAGCATTGTCGTTAACGCATCTCACCATCTTGATCAATTCCTATTCACTCATCAAGGATCCAATCTTTCTCTCCTTGACATCCTTTTTTTCTGCTATCAACCTAAGGAAGAAGCATCTGATAGAGATGCTGAATATGGGTCTTCTTTCTCTGTATTTCCTCTTTCTTTTGCTTTCCATTTCGAGTAAGCTCTCTTCTAAAACCAAAAAATAAGTCATTTTTACTTGTTTTGGGGAGGTTCTAATATATCTTTATTTGATTTTTTTTTCTTTCAGGTGGTGAGATCTCAAGTCAAGTGGGAATAAACTACGGTCAACTTGGGGACAATCTACCATCTCCAAAACAATCAGTTAAGCTAATCCAATCCCTCGGAGCCAAACGTGTCAAAATCTACGATGCAAATCCCGACATTCTTAATGCTCTCAAAGACACAGATCTCCAGGTCTCGATCATGGTTCCAAACGAGATCATAACCAATATCTCCACCAATCAAAAGCTAGCTGATTCTTGGGTCGAATCCAACGTCGTCCCTTTTTACTCCAAAACCAAAATCCGATATCTCCTCGTTGGCAACGAAGTCATTAGCAGTTCCCCTAAAGAAATCTGGTACAACATCGTACCAGCCATGCGAAAAATAAAAAATTCCTTAAAAACCTATGGCCTCAACAAAATCGAAGTCGGTACCTCAATGGCAATGGATGTCCTGGAATCGTCATTTCCACCTTCAAACGGTACGTTCCGATCTGATATCGCCGATCCGATTGTTAAACCGATGTTACAGTTTCTAAACCGGACCAAATCTTTCTATTTCCTCGATGTTTACCCTTATTTCCCTTGGTCCATGGACCCCAAAAACATTAATCTCGATTATGCCCTTTTCGAATCCCGAACCATAAAATACACCGACCCGGTATCCAATTTAACCTACACTAATTTGTTTGACCAGATGGTTGACTCGGTTGTTTTCGCAATGAAAAAACTCGGGCACCCCGATGTTCGGATCTGGATTGCCGAAACTGGTTGGCCCAATGTCGGCGATATCGACCAAATCGGAGCCAACATTTACAATGCCGCTACTTACAACCGAAATGTTATCAAGAAACTAACCGCCAAGCCCGCGATAGGCACGCCGGCAAGACCCGGATGGGTTCTCCCCTCTTTCATATTTGCTCTCTATAATGAGAACCAGAAACCGGGTCCGGGAACTGAGCGGCATTTCGGGTTGCTATATCCTAACGGGTCAAATGTATACGGGATCGATTTGAGTGGGGAGACTCCGGATTCGGATTTCGAGCCTTTGCCGAAGCCAGATAATAATGAGCCGTATAAGGGGAAGATTTGGTGCGTGGCGGCTCGAGGAGTTAATGCGAGTGAGCTGGGTTCGGCATTATCGTACGCATGTTCGCAGGGGAACAAGACTTGTGACCCGATTCAACCAGGAAAGGAATGCTTCAAACCGGATTCATTGGCTTGGCACGCGAGTTACGCATTTAGTTCTTATTGGTCGCAGCTCAAAACGGCTGGGGCGACTTGTTATTTCAACGGCTTGGCTACTCAGACGGCTAAGAATCCAAGTAAGTTTATTTTCTTTATTTTAATGATAATATATTGAGATTTGTCAAATGTTTTGTTGTTTTTAATTATTTTTCGTTTTTTTTTTTTCAGGTTTTGGACACTGTAAGTTTCCAAGTGTGACGCTTTGATTTGGGTCCCCTTTTTATTCATTTGTGTTGAAGAGGGAGTAAGATACTTAAAAATAATAATATAGTAATTTGTTTTGGCCTGTCCCTCTGGGAAGGCACACACACCTCTCTAGTTTAATCCTGATTTTGTCTTTTTATTTTTTGGCCAATCCTGATTTTGTCTTTTGCAATTTCCAGGAGATTGGATAATTTCAGGTTTAGTAAAATGGGCACTCAAAATCACTTCTAGTTGCTAATCATTCTCATTTGTTAATGTTAGCTTTGGTCAATGTAGTTCTTCATTACTAATATTTATTGAAATTTATTGTTTGCTGTTCTCCATTAATTTATATATGAGGAAGCATCATTTCAACAACGGCTAATTGCCTTTGTATTCGGTTGGTGTGGCTCTTTATTTTTGAGAGATGACATGGGTCCTGTTGCCAACGGATAGATAACGAGGGCTTAATTACGAGGATTGCTACATCTTTCAAACCTTTAGCTTGTTGGCACCTCTTTTTCCTACAGAAACTGGTCGTAGGTAGCAGTGGTGCTGGATTGTTGGGGCCAGCTATTCCTGTAATTCTCTTTATGAAAGTTGCTCAGCTTGGATTCCCAGTCATGAGTCATCCTCATCCCACTCTCAGCAGTCACACCACTCTGACAATTAATTTATGGACCGTCCTTTGTCCCTACTCCTTTTCTATATGTTTTTTTTTTTTTCTCTTTTTGTGACAGAAATAGGATGATAAATAAAAGATAAAAAATAAAAATTGACGATTAAAATTTAAGATTTAAATAAAAAATATTTAAATTTAAAATTTTATAATTTTTTATTAATGGATAATTTTTAAATTTAAAAAGTCTTAAAAAATTATAAATCTATTTGTAAATTGATAATTTATTTTTATTTTAAAGATAGGATAAATTTTTTTATTCCTAAAAGTTTTTACACAAAAAAAAAAACTAAATTTTTTCACACAAGTTTGAGATTTGCCATAGCGTAAGCATCCATGATCCTTCTTTTGATTGAATTTTCTCAATTTCTGCTTCCTTTCAAGCCTATTCCTTTGTTCATAGCGGATGAGATCAAATGGTACAGCAACAAAATGGGTAGAGTTGAGTTCAAAGAAACCATATAAATTTACTCCAAACTAGGATTTCGCATGCTACGCATAAGTCATCCGAATTCCAAAGATCTAACAAACATCAGTACATTATAAAAACTTTTTAACAAAGTGTGATAATTAGTAGTCCCACTTTTCATCTGTCAATTGGTAAGATCAAAGAAGAAAGTAATAAAAATGTGGCCTAAAAGCAGCTTTAGAATTGACATGACATGGACAATTATGAGGAAGTTTGCTTGGGTTGGGTGTTAAATTGGGACATGACATGTACAATATTGATGCAATGTGGTCTCTAGTCAGTGTATGGTGGTTGGACAGATTCCTCTCCTTTCCAAAACCTTTTAGTCTGTACCTTTTCCTGTGTTGGCTTTTTGTTTGCAGCGAGGGTGAGGTCTAGTGTTTGCCTAAATTAAATGAGACCAAAACAAATATATGAGACCAAAGCAAAACCAGGGGAACATTTGGTTTACCTTCCCGTATTTCACCGAGAATGATGTACGAATTAAACTTGTGGTAGAGATACAAAGCCTGCAGAGACAGTGCCTCTGCTGCTCCCACGTTTGAGCATTGGCAACAAAAGCATGCGCATGCTTTGGGCCTTGACCTTTCTTCTAAACCCATCATATGGTTGACCCAAAATAATCACAAACCTTTTTCTTTTGGGGTCATCATTCATTAATTACAGTAAAATTGATAAAAATGCATGCTTGCAATATCACGGGTTTGCGATGCATTCGAGGAAAATCAACCATTCTTTGCCAAGATGGGACAACTCACCTAATGGCGCAGTTTTGGTTGAAACTTCTGGCATTGGTCGTTATCAAAGAAAACTCTCTACAAATTTGTCTTAATTAGAAATCATCAATGTAAATTCGAATTTCAAAATGTGATTAGTATTCGCTACTTAGTCAAATTTTCATAGGGAAAACCGATCAAATTTTACCTCTTTAGAACTATTTATAGAGTTTCCTCGTAACTAGAGCAAAAAATAATGGTCTAAAAAGAAAAACAGATACAAAGGGCCAGGCCATCCAGGCCCATAGTTCCGAACCTTACTTCATAATGGGCTATGTCTTCAACCTTCCGCCTAAGCCTGACTTAGACTCCAGTTTTTTTTAAGCAATCGAGTATTATATTTATGTAACATATTAAATAATCAGTTAACAAATTAAAATATAATTAAATAATTATATCAATATAATATAAGATTTGAATTTGAGATTTTAAGAGTTTAAGACTTTTTTTTACCACTAATCTAAGACCTCGTTAGCTCTAAAGATTGTTGTTTTATTAATAAAATTATTTAATGTCTTTATGTAAGTTTAAATTTAAAATGAAAAATATTAATATCAAAATAATTTTATTTTTGAAGAAAAATATCTCTTACAAACGGGCAGGTCGAGGCTTAGTAAGTTGCTCAATTTTTGCGTGAACCTTTAATTGAATTTGAATGATAATTGTAAACGAGATTTTATGAGCATCAATAAGCTCAGACTGAATAAATTGACTGTACATTTTCCAGGGAAATCAACGGTGAATTTTTCCAGGTTAATATGCATTTGGAGCACTAATGATTAAAGGGGCAAAGTACACATTTTCCATAATTAATTTTGAATCAATTTATTTAAAATTGAATTAATTAAATTATTTTATTTTATTTTTATTAATCTAATTGAAATTATTAATTTTAAAGATTAATTTATTAAATTAAATTTGATTAGTCCAATTAATTTTTTATTAACCGAATAATAAATACATTTAAATTATATTATATTTTAAACTTTTAATTTTTATATTTTAAATAGACTACATAAAATTATTTAATCAATATATTATATTAGAAATTCTAACCACTGATGAAATAAAATAATTCATTTTATTTATTTTTTATTTTGCTTTTGTTATATTTTAATTAAAATTTTAATTAATTCAATTAATTTAATTTTTGAATCTAATTAATCAAAAATTAAAATTTTTAAAAATTATTTTTGTTAACTAATTAAAATTAATTTAATAATTAATCGATTAATTAAATTAAATTAATTCAATCAATTAATTCAATTATAATTGAATTATGAACACCTCTTAACGCTGTTGTTGGTGGTTGATGTTACAGTCGAGGTTCGGAGCCCTGTCAATAATGGCGAACGACGGCCAATGCCCATTCATTTCTCCGCATCGCTGTTGTTTATGAGATCAATATTTATGGATCCTGGCTCTGGAAAAGTTAATTGGATTGGAGGATAATAATGGAACAAAAAAATAAACAGTAAAAATATTAATAAAAAGAAACCTTAATTATTTTAAAATTACGTAATCACACCGGCGTCGTTTTATCAAACACATACATTATAGAGCTGCTGCATTAATATTCAGAGGCCCTTATCTTACAAAGAGTTATAGACTTTTAATCCGAGGCAGATCTCACCACATTTATCAGTTTATCCGTGACTGCCACGGCATCTGAAGTATTTTGAGCAACCACGCTGGTAGCGGTTAACTGGCTGGGGAGGGCTGTTTTTGTCAGGATGGCATCCGGGGTGTGGACCTCCAGGCCTTTTGCAAGGGTCGAGGACCCCTTCATTGATGGGCGGTGTCCCAGCTGCATCCACATGGTTCACCACCACCATGCTGATTAGAGCAAAGCAAATTAACCAAGCATTAATATTGGAGAATCCCATGACTTTTCTTTTTTATGTTTAATGCGGATATTGAAATATCACATATATATTGGTTTTGAACGACATCAAATTTAGAAAATGGCTTAAATAAGTGGGATATTTGTTTTGCTTTTTTCTTTTTTCAAGATTTCAATCTAACATTAGTACGTTCCACATTTACTTATATTTTAGATGTTATATATTTAACTTCTTTCACTGCATATTTTATCCACCATTGGCGGTGAAACCGTGAGGCCATTTTAGAAAAAAAAAAAAACCTATTTCAGCTATTTTAGCTGCTGTTTTTTCTTGATCTCTTTGTCTTTTAGATCCTAAAATTAACAGGAATATTGTTTGTTTTTTTTAGAAATGACAGACATTTGACAATAACCAATATAAAGCATTCAAATTGTTAGCGTTGGTGAAGTCACTTGATCCCAAAATAGAAATTCTTTGATATTTCGGTTGTTTTTCTTTTAATTAATTTTTTATTCAAATAAATTTTTATATAATTATAAAATATTGACAATTATTTATTATTTAAATATTGAAAATAGTTGTATTTTAATAATAATAATATTTATATTAAAAACTTAAAACAAAACTATTTATTCATATTTATGTTAATATTTCAAAATATTCAAAATAGTATTATTATTCTTACAACATTATTTCTATTAATATAATAATATTAAAAACAGTAATATTTATTATTCAAATGTTAAAATTATTTATAATATTAAAATAATTATATTTAATGTTTATAGTATTTATTATTAAATCATACCAAAAGTATTATTTATTTATACTTATTATTAAATTAATAATATAAATACATTTGTCAATAAAATATAAAATGATATGTTTTAAATTAAAAATATTATTTATTATATTAATATTTATTATGTATTGTTAGAATAGTATAATAATATTTATTATCAAAATGTTTAATAATATACAAAATACAAATATTTAAACTTTAATATTTTTAAAAATTTAATTATAATTAAATAATATAATTTTATTAATATAATAATATTTTAGATAATATGAAATTAAGTCCGAATTTAAACAATCATATCTAAAATCTTACTTGAGTAGAATTATAAGAATATTTAAACAATCATATCTAAAATCTTACTTGAGTAGAATTATAAGAATATTTAAATTAAAATATAAAAATTTTTAATTAAAATATTTTATTAATATAATAGTATTTTAGGTATGATCAAATTAAGATTGAATTTAAAAAATTATATTCAATATTGGAGTTGAATAAAATTATACTCATCATCTTAATAAGTAAGCCTATTCATAAACATTTCTTTTTCAAAAAATCATTGTGATAATATTTAGAAAAATCATTTTATTTTTCATTGATTAATAAATAAATTTTCATTGACTAATCAATTATCTGGAAAAAAAAAAAAGCAATGCACAAATTATTTTACGCAAAACGCCTTGGTGTCCCAACAAATACAATGGCAAATTGCGAATCTTAACTTAAGCCAAACCAACTCAAGCTTGGACCTTGAAGGGGAAGTCCATGTTCATCATAGATAGTAATTAATTTAATCATTTTCACATATATATATATATATTTGTTATTTATATTATTATAGTATCTAAGGATTAATTTAGTTACTCAACGATGAGTTTATATTTGGTTAATTAAGATTCAATTTTTGTGAGGAAAATTTTGAAATTAAAATTTTGAATCAAGAGAGAATATACTTTTAAAATCATTAAAAAAATTAAGACAAATCTCGATAATACCTCTAATATAATTATCAAAATAAAAGTTTATATAATATTTAATAAAAAAAAGTCCAGCCGGGCAAGTGGACATGAACTCGTATTTGGGGAAACAAAACCTGACGTCAACATTGCTGTTAGTTGGACATATTCTCCCAAAAAGTACCATTATTAATTAAATGAAATCTTAATATAATTTGTTTTAAAAACACATTAGAGCTGCTGCATTGTTATCCAGAGGCCCTTATTTCACATGGAGAGACAGATTCCACTACGTTTTATCAGTTTATCCCTGATTGCCATCGCCAGTTCGGCATCTAAAGATTTTTGAGCAACCACGGTGGTGGGGGTTAACTTGCTGGGGAGGGCTGTTTATGTCAGTTTGACACCCCGGGTATGGCCCTCCAGGTCTTTTGCAAGGGTCAAGGACCCCTGGATTGATTAACGGTGTCCCAGCTGCACCCACTTGGTTCACCACCACCATGCTCATCAGAACAAACCAAATCAACCATGCCTTCATGTTGGAGAATCCCATCACTAATTTTTTTTTCTTAATGTTTAATATGAATATTGAAATACCATTTACATATTGGTTTTGAATGAGACTCAAATTTAGAAAATGGCTTCAATTAGAAATATTGTTTTGCATTTTTCTTTTCGTTGCAATATTTTTCGAATTCAAGATAAGTATTTACCCCAAATATCAAAGTCAAGACGTTAAATATTTAATTTCTTTGATTAAAGTAAACGTTGTAACACCCCACATTCATTCATTAAAGCTCTGATTACTAACAGTTCTTTATTTTTTTTCTTTTAGCATTTTTAATCGGTGGTTAAAGATATAACTTAAAAATAGAGATATTATTTAAACAAAAACCTTAACTTATTAATTTTTTATAATAGCAAAAAATCTTTTAACTTTAAACAACACAATTAATTTTCGATTATAAAAAAATTAATTTTAAATTATGTTATCACAAGTAATTATAATTATTGATTAAGGTGCAATATTTTATCCTTTCAAAAAAAAAAAATTTGTAGCAGCCATTGGAGGACAACACGACTACCGTAACGTAACCCTTCTTATCAATACCTCAAACTTTTTCAATTATTTTAAGATAAAGTGTCAGTATGGATAATATTTTGTAAATAGATTTTTTTTTGTCCGTTTATAAAATTTAGTAAATAATCATAAATAATATTTTAAAATTATTAATTAATTAAATACTTTATAAATATAATAAAATTTATTAATATCCAAATTATTTATAATAAAAGATATAAAAAATAAAATATTTTATGAATAGTTTATAAATAAATTTAATTTTTATTTTTATATATATTCATTTATTAAATTTAACAAATAATTATAAAAATATTTTAAAATATATTAATTAAATTAATAAATTACAAATATAATAAAATACATTTATATTCTATTCATTTACATTCTAATTAAATTTAATTTAAATTTCAAAAGAATTATTCCCATCAATCATCCTAATAAAGCATAAACCAACCTTCAAGAAAAACAAATACTATGGGTGCTTTTGGTTTAGTTTCCTATTAAAACTGTTTAATGTCCTATCCATTTTGTCCCTTATCTCTCCCTCAATTCTTTCTATCTTATCCCCCATAAATTCATTAATTCCTTCTTTATCTTAGCTTTCATCACTTCCTATAAATCAAAGTTCATTGAACCTAATCTATGCTTACAACCAAAAAAAATCATCAAATCTTTAACAAATTTCTTTTTCCTCATTTCTCTTTTGGGACATTACTGAGTTATTGGTCATTGTTTTTCCAATAACAAATATATACTCAATTACTTATCCATTTGCTGCCAACTTTTTATTTTTTATTTTTTAATTATCTTAAAATTTAATTGTTATTTATTTATATAATTAAAACTAAAATTCTTCAAATATTAAAAGAAATAATTATAACAATTTCTCTTACTCTTTTATTTATCTCTAAAAAAAATTGGTTTTTTTTTTTTTTTTTTTCCAAAAAAGCATCAAAACCTTATCCAAATGTCATCTTTTTAAGCAAAGGTAACAGCCAAAAGCCATAAATCTCTCCCTCCCTATCTCCCATAATAGTTTCAGCGTATTCCTCTGGGGTTGATGGACCATAGTCTCTTCCTCCACAAGGACCCTTCTCTCTCATCTTTTTTACCATCCGCGGTAAAAAAACCTTGGGCGCCCGACGTATTTACTCCTTCGAATTCACCTTCCAACTTCACTTTTACTCACCGGAGACCACTTAGGACTGGCTTTACTTCTACTGATTTCAATAATCGTAAGGTAACATCGGTCAAAGCCAGCGCCGGCGCTAGCCACTGCGACTTTAGTAGCTTGAACGCTCCTCTCGAGCTAAGGTCAGCTCCGGGGAAGTTCTTAACCAGCGTTCTTCAGAACCAACGACAGTTCTTCCACTTCGCCGCTGCCAATGAACTTAAACAGCTCGCTGGTGATCGTGATACCGCCGTCGGTCGTATGTTTCTTAGCTCGGATTCTGATGAGGCCTGTCTTCACAGGTTTGTATAACAGTTCAGTTCTTTAGTATACTAAAAAAAGTATATAATTTTTTTTTTATGTTCTTTAAAGGGGTTACTTTTTGTTGATAAGTTGCGATTTGGGAAGTTCTAATTTGTGCTAATGATGATTGTCATGTTTGTTTTGGTGGAATAGAGGTTTTATCATGTGATGGGTCTAGTTCAGTGGATCATGTATGGAGAAAAGTCAACTTTGATTCAACAGTGATGCCAATTAGATTTCAATGAAATTCAAATCCATTGGACCTTGGAATGTCAATCCAAGAATGTTTTGAATTGAATTGAACTCAAATTGTATGATAGCATGATTTGTTAAATCATTTGTACACTTGTTCTACTAAATGAGATCCCTCAGATGATAAAGCTCTGTTGATGGATATGTTCTTTTATTTTCTTACAATCTGAGAAGAAACTCATGAAAATTGCATTGGACTTCAAGTTCATTAATGATGAATCATTCATGATATGAAAATTTTGATATCTAAGAAGGGTCGGATATATCGGTCTTTGTGCTTTATGGATGTCATTGTTTCAAATACCTTGTAGATTGACTGATTCGAAGACTATGCTATGCCTTTTAAATAAAAAAGTTTTTTACCATAATTTTTCTAGGGTCATAGTGGTATTAACTAATGGTATCTGGCTTTATCTCTTGGTTGGCATTGCAACACATCTATTTGGGCATTTGTGAAATCCAGTTAGTATGCAACAATGCCTCAATTGTTTATTTTGCATTCATGTTTTTTGTGGATATCCTCCATGTTTATCAACTTCTATCATTCATACTACTTTACTATTAAAGAAGCTATCTATATTTTCTTTCCACGACACATTATCTGAGGATATGTTCCGACTTAAATATTTCCCAACTGATGCTCTAGTTGAAGTGAAGCTTACTTAGCAAAGATGAAGCACTGCTACATGTCATTTTCAGATAAGGTTGCTGAAAGTCACTCCTATATGATGTGAAAATCACAAACAGTGGGCTCATCTATGCCAAGGCTACGGCTAGCATTAGGGCTTTCTTCATTCTGTTATTAGTCCCAAGGCTGAACAAATTAACTATTGAAGCTTAGTTTTCAGTTCTTTCCCTTGGTTCATTAATTGTGGTCATTCTATTTCACTTGTAACTTTAAGCTATGAAAAGCTTGAGAAACTTATTGATATTATAAACAGATAAAAACCACTCATTTTATAGGAGTTTCCCAAAACCAGCCTGCTAATGGGTTTTAACAAGTGTTTTGTTCCTTCACTCTAACACAACTAAATCTTGTCCTATAATAGAATGGAAGTACATAAAAGTGTTGGATACATGCTTGTTGGATGCTTCTTCCTGTGTTTCTATCCTTGTTGAATACAAAGTGGAATAGTATGTTTGATTATATTATAATGATTCAATTGAACTTTGAAATGCTATTCAGACTATTATCGATTTCATCTTTCTTCCCATAAATATGTAATTAGTGACTAGTATGGCTGCAATCTTTTGTTTTTGGTTTCTTTAAAGTTCATACTGTGATCATAAGTTAACTTGTCTGTAATTGTTAGTTCGTGGAAGTCTTCTGTTGGCTTGGATTAGAAAAGAAGTTTATTCTTTTTATGTTTTATGGTGATATCAAATAGACTTTCTGGCACAATGGCAATTGTCTTCTTCTGAAAGGGAGCTCTCCAAATCCCTGGCTTGGCTCGTTTTACCATGCACCCCGGTGATGGTTGTAATAGTATTAACTGCCAATGAAGTAGGTATTATTTTAGCTGGCAATATTATCACTCTTACAAATGAGCTGCCATTGGAATACCTCAAAATTATGTTGGATCCTTTGACTCTGTAGATGGTTAATATAACAATCTCTTTTGTTTATTCTTTTTTTTTTTACCTAATTAGTTTTTCCTAAATGCCAGAAGGATTGCTCAGCTGAAAGAGCATGAATGCCAAGCTGCTGTGGAAGATGTCATGTATATGTTAATCTTCTACAAATTCTCTGAAATCAGAGTACCATTGGTTCCGAAGCTCTCCAGGTGCATTTACAATGGTAGACTTGAGATATTGCCTCCAAAAGACTGGGAGCTAGAGTCCATCCATAGCATTGAGGTTTTGAAGATGGTTAGGGAACATGTCAGTACCGTTATTGGCTTGAGAGCAAACTCCAGTGTCACAGACAACTGGGCTACTACTGAGATCCTGCGGCTCCAGCTAGGCCAAGTTTATGCATCTTCCATCTTGTATGGTTATTTTCTCAAGTCTGCCTCCTCCAGACACCAACTGGAAAGATGCCTAAGTTTGGCCCTTCAAGATGGTCTGATTCATACGAACTCCCTTAAGTTTCCAGATCTGTTGCCTTGTGGATTTAAAAGTCTGGTATTTGGCCTTGTTAGTGACATGCAATCTGTTTCATTAGGTCTGGGGCCAGGTAGACAGGAAAAGAATCTTGAAGAATTAAAGTATTATGTGATGGGATTTGACCCGGAGACACTACAGAGGTGTGCCAAACTGAAATCCAAAGAGGCTGTAAATTTGATTGAGAAGCACTGCTGTGCGCTCTTTGGAGATGAGCATACAGGCATGTTGGAGACTGATGAGGTGATTTTGACTTCTTTTTCAAGCCTGAAGAGGTTAGTTTTGGAAGCCCTTGCCTTTGGGTCTTTTCTTTGGGACATAGAAGAATATGTTGACACAGTGTATAAGCTGAAAGATAACTGATTGGAGAGAAGGGTAAGTTAAACAATTAAGAATTAAGATATAGCAGTTGAGTGAAGTCTCTTTGTACAGATGCGTTATATTTTCTGCTCCATGGCTTTGGTTTGCGATCGCTTAGCAATTCGCCTTGTATAGCTACAAGTTGGTTTTATAAAAATAATTTACATACAAAACTTTTCTACTCTCTTGTTGCAGCGTTGGAGCAATCACCATTAGTCGTGTATCAGTTTGTAATTATTGCATCAATAAGATCATTTTACTTGTTTTCGACAGGGTTGATTACAAAATTTGAGATTTAGAAAAAACCAGTGGGTAGTTAATGTTCCTGGTCAACGGCGTATATATTAAAATGTCAAGCGTAAATGCATGGTTTTGAAGTCTGAGGGCTTTATTGTATTTCAGAAAGTTCCATGGATGGGTTGAGATTGCCTCTTGTAGACTTGTTTGAATACCGAATAACAGTGTTCTGTTGAATAATTCCATGGATTAACGTAATCGCTATTAAGATCTTTTTGCGTCTCTCTGTTCATGGTTTTACACGTTGAGTTGAGTGATTCATGGTTGTCCTATAAAATCACTATGATTTCTTTTCGTCCCAGATATAGATAAATTGTGCACTGAGGATCTTGTAAAAGCAGGATTCTCCTATCTTAATATCTCATAACCGTCATTATAGAAGATTGAAGATGCTTTCTTCCTATCTTTTTGTTTTTTTGTTTTTTTTTTTTTTAAATTGAAGGGATTCGGACCTAGATACATAAATCTATCTTGAAGCCCAATGCTTTAGGAATTGGGTCTAGATTGGGTCTCCCTACCAACTTAAATGCATGTAATTTGGGGGTTAGAAGAGAAACTTTTGCCTTCTTCAATAAAAAAAAAAGAGGAACTTTAGACCATCGTTGGTTATTGGCCCTTATCTTCAATATCAAACTAGATTGCAGTAGAGATCTTCAATATCAAACTAGATTGCAGTGGAGGTTGATCCATTGAAAATTAAGTATTCAACCCAGAACACATTTAAAAAGAAAAAAAAAATCAAATTGGTTTGGCCAGATGTTTGGAATGGACATTCTTTTTAACTTCTTTTTGAAACCTGGATTGGAAGCATAACCACTTCAAGTAACCTAAATTACCAATGCTTAGAAACCTGGATTGGAAGTCCCCTCCACTTCAAGCAACCTATCAACATGGATGGTCATTTTCTATTGAAGCAACTTGCTGTTTTAAAAATCCTCAAAACTTCTTTTAAAAATCTTGTTTCTCTAAAACCTGATGCTGTCTCTGATTTAGATATTCTAACCTACTGTTCATTTGGAAAAAGGGTTTAAAGTGTAATAAGTCAACAGGCTATTTTATAATACAATAATTAGCATAATTTTGGAATCTGTGAAATTGGCAATTCAAGTCCTTCCTTAAGTCTTTTTCGATAATAGTTGGGATCTCTTGTTTGAGGATCAATTTTCATTAATATAATCAAGAAACTGTACCCCTCCTACAAGACTTTTGATTAATAAATATAACATCAGCCACTAAACTCTTTTCTTGGAAAAGGTCCTTCCTATACTCTTAATTTGGAGATTTAACTCCCTGGAATGAGAGGATAACAAAAGGCTTTCATTATCAAATATGGTTTACTAACTCTTCTCTGTAATTATTTTCTGACATGGTATATTTTTTAGTGATTATTACTCAGAAATCAGAATCATCCATGTGAAAGCCAAATGGCAATTTTAGTTTCGCCGAATTTTCAAAAATTGAAGACAAGACAACTGCTCCATATAATACTACGCGTAACAGATCATCTCACCCAGTTTCAACTTTCAACGGTCTATAAACTAATCAAAATACCTCCCTTCATTACTTGTAAATTTTACACCAATTGAACCTTCCATAAAAAAACTACTTGATCTCGTCTTCTTCATTTCCTTCCTTCTCAAGTTGTTTCTCTCTCTCTCTCTCTCTCTCTCTTTCTCTTTTGTTGTTCTCAGAACAACTAGCAGAAGATGTTAGCTCTCCTCTTCAAAGTCATTTTTTGCACAATCTGCACGTTATTAAACCTTGTTACTCGGTTAATCTTCTCCGCGACAGCTTATGCTCTGGTGTTATTGATCTATGGTTTCAAGGTACCTGGTGAAGCCATCCAGGGTGCATTAGAACAACTCGCGGAAGTCATCAAAGCATGTTTCGAGTACTTCCTAGGGAAGATTATAGAGCTAACAGGCTCTCTCGTCTCTTCTGGTTTTAATCTTCTTATAGAAGCTGTTACTTCGTCTGCATCTTTTTCCGGGGAAGTTTTCAATACGTTTGTGGAAAAGACGAGAACTTCCCTTGAAGAATTGTTAAAAGACATACCGGAGATTGCTACAGGGTTTTCAGAGATGATTTCGACTGTGGTGACAGATTTGTGGAACAATTACAAGGAAGCTTTAGGATATGTTACAGAAAATTCTTGATTCTGTATTTACATATACTATCAGGTTTCTTGGTTGTTTTATCAAAATTTTCCCATAAAATACTAACAATTTTGACTCGGAAACTAATTTCTTTCCATCAATCTCTACACCAAAGTTTTAGGGATACTTTTTACATTCAAAGCTGTTTCAGATCATCAATCTCCTGTATTCTATTCCAAACAAAAAAGCAAACTATTAGCTGCTAAAATGCATATATTATAGCTCCAAATGTCTATGTTGCCGGCACAATTTGACTGGTTCCTCCTTTTGATTTGGTACATACACAAGATCTTGAAGAATATGAATGTTCTATAATGTCACTTTCCTGATCAGTTTTCTGTTTTTTTTTTTTTGGTTAAAAGAAATTATGATTTGCTGTTTCTGTTTACGAAAATGACCACATTTACAAGAAATATATAGGATGCACGTTAAGGCACGAAACGTGTGAATCTATGCTCTTTTATATACCAAAAAACAACTTCTGTTGTGTAAATAGGATGCTTGTTCTCTTCGACAAGTCCACGTTGACCATAAAAATGTTGTATGCTTGATCTCACAGGGAACCTCAAACAATTTTAAGGTTGTCCGATTTTAGGTAAACACTTGTCTCAACATTAATTTGGTCGGAAAAGTATTAGAATTATGGAAAATTATTTCATCTTATGGTTGAAGTATGCATTGAAGGGGGAAAAAAAAAAAACCTGTAAACACTCCAGCATTCAAATACCTTTTTTTTTTTACGTTATTCATGTTTCTAATCAAATTGAACGTCTCAAGTAACAAAGTCAGCCAAAATCTTTTTTTTTTTTGAGAATTAATCTGCATATTTTAGATTTTATACAATTACATGAAAAACTTTGGTAACTAATATAACTAGTGCTTTCACCAATGATTATTGTTGTTCATAATATATATATATATATATATATATATATAAATATGAATTCAAGATTCAGCTCAGTGTTCAATGCTCACTGTGCATGATTGGGGCCAGGACCAGCCCAATCAACAAATAGAGGATTTTGGCCTAACTAGCCCATTGAAATGGATTTCGATCATAGGCGGAAATATAATAAATTAATAAAAATGTTAATACAAAATGAGACGTAAAAGGAAAAAAATATATACATAACGAAAACTAATCTTAAACTTAAAAATTGTAAATAAAAAAAAAAGAAAACTCAATCACTCACAAATAAAAAATAATCAGTGTTTAAGCTTAAAGAGAGCTGGTTTTAAAATGAACTTTTGTGATTGATTTTGAGAAAAATGATGAAGTGCAAAAATGTTGATCATTAAGAAAAAAGTAGAGTGAAACCCTAAAGAACTTATATGTTTTTAAAATATAAATATTAATATAGAAAAACTTATACAAATAAATAATAGTTTATATAAACATTATTATATTATATTAGTTAAATTTTAATTTAGATTTCAAATCAAACCGATACAAACTAAATTAATATTTGATTTTTTTTTTATTTTAACCAAATAATATCAGCAGCTAAAACTTAAAATAAGAGTTAAACATGCTTAAAATAAAAAGAAGTTAGCCAATGGCAGCAAGTTACGTTGTTGGAGAAATTAAAATTCCCGCATTAAGATGATCTGCTAGATTCTAGCTTTTGTCTCTCTCTCATCTCATACTATCTTGTCAAATTACACGAAAGAAAACAGCCGGCTTAATAAAAGCTTTTATCTAATTCCATTTTTAGCCCTACTAGTGTGAAAAGAATTACTCTAACAATTAAATTATCATAATTTTATATAATGATAGTAAATTTTTTAATTAATTAAAAAGTATTAAATATTTTATTAAAATTTATATTAAAAATAATAATTTTTTGAATAATAATTAAATATGTGAACCCTCTAATATCATTTATAATATTTAAAAATTTTATTATTTTTTATTTTATAAATATTTTTAATAAATCATCTCATGACACTTTAAAACTATTATAATAAGTAAATTTTTATAATAAATAAAAATCCATAATATTAATTGTGAATTAGCGATATTCATTATTTACTCTTACCATAATAATTCAATTTCTAGAACCTACCATTGCAAAAGTGCCAGATTTGCTGCAAAAGTATTAAAGAAGGGGTATATCCGTCAATTTATCCCTAGGGATCTTCTTTCGATATGTGGTATACTGCAAACACCAGTGTGCATCCAACGGCAAAATATCTAACCCTACAACACCAGCCGTCTTTATCTTTAACAGCGACTCTTGCATTTTTTTTATTTGGCCTTCGAACAAGCTTAAAAGGAGCTTCGTTTTTATCTCCTCTCACAAAAAAGAAAAAAGGGAAAATGGCCGGGAATCTGATGCATGCCGTTCAATATAGTAGTTATGGTGGAGGAGCTGCTGGTTTGAAGGTAATCTACTTTACTCTCTGATTATAGTATTTGCTTGCTTTTTTTCATTAATTTTTATCTTATAATTTTTTGTAGATCTTTCAATTTGTGCGTATTGTTTAACTTAAAATACTGGCAGTTAGTTGATGTCATAACGGCTGTGAATTTTATGGATGTTGCAGCATGTTGAAGTTCCGATTCCCACTCCAAAACAAGGCGAAGTTTTGCTGAAAGTGGAGGCAACTAGTCTAAATCCAGTTGACTGGAAAATGCAGAAAGGAATGCTGCGCCCATTTTTACCTCGCAAATTCCCCTACATACCTGGTATTTTACTTTTCTTTTTCTTTTGGCCGTTTCAATATCTTGTAATATTTATTTGACATTATCAGTTAGACTCCTAAGTTACGTCTGTCTTCCAAATCTGGGTTTTTCTTACTATGTCAATTTCCCTAGCAGTGCATTCTGAATAATGATGGCATTTTTTTTTTCACTTTTTTTGAAAATTAGAGTATTAATATGTTTGGTGAGCGTGTTTTCATTTTCAAAAACTAAAAACAAAAAACAGAATTTTGGAAATGGATGAAAACAGAAAAATGGTGTTTTCAAAATTTTGGAAACGTGTTTACTAAACACTGTTACTGCGTTGAAACTGTTCAACTGCTTGGCTACAGGACAAATTTTATTGCTTGAAAATCAAAAGTATCATGAAATTTTAATAGGTGAAAGGTTGGAACCCCCGCCATTTTAAAATTTAAAGCTTTACTTTTCCTTGTGCACCCATATTGTAAAATTTCTGCAACAAAAATAGTCTAAAAACATGTTTTCAAATTCTATATATTGAAAAATAAAAAAATAAAAATCCTCAAAAATATAAAACCCAAAATTGACAACAATGCCAAACAACCCCTTAATTTCTCAAAAGCAAACTTGGTTTGCTATCATATATCTTTTGCAAATTATATTAAAAGTATCCAACTTAAATCATCAGTAAGCATTACAGTTTTCTTTATGCTAATATTTGGTTTACTTCTTTTCAATCATTGGCTAAAGAATTTTTTTTGTTGGTGTAGGTACTGATATAGCAGGAGAAGTCATAAAGGTTGGAGCAGGAGTCAAGAATTACAAACCTGGGGATAAAGTTGTGGCTATACTTAACCACGCTGTAAGTTTTCATTCTTATTCTTCTGTTTTATTTTTCTTGTTCAAAATTTCAATTAGCATAAAAGTCCAATCTAGCTGGCTTTCCACTGAAGAGACACTATCATATTGTATTAATGTGAATGATTGGCTATTTTTAGATACAAGTGTAGGGGAGCATGTCATAAATCATTCTGAGAATAATCAGAAAAGGAGATTTCTTTATGAAGAGTGGAAGAAGCACTAGCACTGCACTAGAATAACAGATAAAGATTTGGAAAATAGTTTATGGTATTTGTGTTTTTGGTATTAGCTCGAGCATTTAATTGGATGTGAAGTTGAGTAGAACTTTAGCACATCCCCAACAATTCTTGGAAAAAGAAAAACAAAAAAAAAAAAAAAATAATTCCTTATAACCAAACAATGCACTCCAGAATCCAACAATGGAGGAACACTGGTAAATCATACACCCTTATAAAGTATATTCAAGGACCGGAGCTAGCTTTTCTGTTCCAAAATAACCATGTTCTAGTCATGGAATCTGGTTGGCATCTCCCTGCTTGCCTGTTTGGATGAATCAAAGTTAATGAAAGCTTTGTTTCCTGTCATCCCCTGAATCTGAAATCCTGTTATATTGCTGACTGTGGATTGCTTTTCCTTATAGATAGAAAGGTTAACTCTTTGAAAGCATTTGAATTTCCAATTTTGCTTGTATTGATGGTGTTGCTTGAGGGAAACATATGTATGTTTGATATTCCACTGGCTTCTTTGTTGGTTCAAGCTATAGGAACATGCCCGGGCCCCAGATTTTTTGTGCCTTGTTACTTTTCATATTGAGTTGTATCATGTTTTTTGAATGCAATCATCTTTTGTCTATGTGACTATCATTTCTGAGGAAGTTATTTTACTATCACTATAAATGCAATTGGCTTAGAGAAGACCTAGATATTATTAATGTGAGCCAGTGGTATGGTGATTTTATCTTCTGGTTGTATTATCAGCAATTCAGCAACATTTATTTCATTTGCTACGGCCATCTTCTTTTATGGATATATTTTGTAATGACAGAGTGGAGGTGGACTAGCTGAATTTGCTGTTGCTAAGGAGAGTTTGACAGTTGGAAGACCTCCAGAGGTATCAGCTGCTGAAGGTGCAGGTTTGCCTGTTGCTGGTCTCACAGCTCTCCAGGCACTCACCCAGTCTGCTGGGGTCAAGCTTGATGGAAGCGGTCAGCAAGTAAACCTCCTGATTACTGCTGCATCAGGCGGTGTAGGTCAATATGCAGTTCAACTGGCAAAGCGTGGAAACACACATGTGACAGCCACTTGTGGGGCTCGTAACACGGATTTTGTCAAGAGCCTGGGGGCCGACGAGGTTCTTGACTACAAGACTCCTGATGGTGCGGCTCTGAAGAGCCCTTCTGGTCGCAAATACGATGCAGTGATCCACTGTGCAATGGGCATTCCTTGGTCTACCTTTGAGCCTAATTTGAGTGCAAATGGGAAGGTAATAGATATTACTCCTGGTCCTAGTGCCTTGATGACTTTTGCTCTGAAAAAGCTTACCTTCTCCAAGAAACAGCTGGTACCACTACTTATGATACCTAAGAAAGAGAACCTCGATTATCTTGTTAAGTTGGTGAAAGAGGGAAAGCTTAAGACAATAATTGATTCAAAGCATCCCCTAAGTAAGGCTGAAGTCGGTTGGGCTAGGAGCATTGATGGCCATGCCACTGGGAAGATTGTTGTGGAGCCTTAGTTTGTGAATATTACTTGATACTTACTGTAGTTTCATACAATTCAGTGATCGGGATTGCTTATGGGTCATGTGTATATTTATGGGTACTTAGTATTTCGAACAATGCAAATGATGGTAATGAGTGCATGTCGTCTTTTGCTGGTAATTAAACAATGATATTTGGAGGTTATGTTGCTGAAACTGTATTGTTTTCGTTATAAATTGCACATAATACCATGGATAATTAGGATTTGTTAATTTTGTTTTTGAAAATAATAATATGTTTATGAAATGTATGTTTAAGATTACACTCTGGATGTACCAGCAGCAGGGTTTTGCAACAGTAACTGGAATGTTTGGTTCAAGCAATGATCAGGCTACGTATTAAGCCTGACGATGCCATTTTTGGATACTAGATGTATCAAATGTTTGAGCACCATGAGAGTAAGGAAAGAAGAGAGAAAGAGAATAAATCCTTTAAATTTGGATGTTCTCAAATTCATTTTTATTATCTAGATTATAGATGAATAAAGTGTGGGTGGAGGTTGTAAAAAGGAAATTTTAATGCAAATTAAATCTATATTATTAAGCAGCATATTGGAAATTCAAAATTTCAATAATAAAGTCCAAGAGAATTGATGGCATTGCAAAGCGAGTAATATCAATATCTTAATTCAAGAGAAATTCGTTGAAAAAAAAATCAAAACCAAAATAAAAATAGTTAGCCCAACTAGACTCATCAAAATTTGGTAGAATTCAAATTATTAATGTTTATCAAATGAAGAATCTGTGGCTAAGGAAAATCACCATTGTCAACATAAATGATAGAGGCGTAGAATAATCAAAACGCTTAAAACAAAAACTAATCAATGTGAGAAAGACACATTCGCCTACATTTCAAACACTTCGACAAATCAACATTGGCAAGAGAAGTTCAACATATAGAACTTAACAATATT
The DNA here is from genome assembly GCF_047325235.1 of Durio zibethinus. Lineage (NCBI taxonomy): Eukaryota > Viridiplantae > Streptophyta > Magnoliopsida > Malvales > Malvaceae > Durio > Durio zibethinus. The sequence goes on along the minus strand of NC_143182.1, from coordinate 8,859,115 downwards.
CACACCTAGACAGGCGAAAATTATGCAAAATCTTTCACTGTCTCGTGTTGCGTCGAGAGGATTTGCTTCGACTCTGTTCGATGAAGGGTATATCCGTTAATTTAACCATGTGGACCCCGCATGTTCTTGTCTGGAGTCTGGCTACTATAAATTCAAGTATCCAACGGCAACAGGTAAAGCACCCTCCGGTCTTTCCTTCGTTCTCTTTCTCAGATACTCTCTCGAGCTTCTTGTCTTACAACAAATTTAAAAAGTGCTTCGGTTTTATCTCCTCTTAGAAAAGAATGGGTGATAATCTGATGCATGCCATTCAGTACAGTACTTATGGCGGAGGAGCTGCTGGTTTGAAGGTAATCTACTTCATTCTCTTACCATGTTATTTTTCTTGCTTTTTTTTTTAATTACTAATTTTTTTGGTCTTATAATTTTCCTGGTTCAAAAGTTAAAACATCATCTAATTATTAATTTATTAATAAATTTTGACTGAAAGCATCATGATATTGAAAACGAGAAAAGTAAAGCTGGAAAGTTTGAAACATGGTTCCAAGAAGTTGGGCTGTTTTGAACCTAATGGTGACAAATTCAAATGGTATTGGTCAAAAGCTTAGTTCTGTCACTTGACATACATGAATATGGCTGTCTGATAGATGTAGCCAAACCCTTTTGTAATGATTTGAAAAACATGTACATGTAAACCTTTGTCTATATGAAATGCTACTTTTACAGTTAATTAGCAAGAGTAAAACTAGGTGATTTTCATTAAAAATTCGGTGTGTTTCATCTGTTGATGTGCTTTATCTTGGTATCATAGCAGAACAGTTCTCTGCATCTCCCCATAACAAAAGATAGATCTTCCCTAACAATAAGAAGCTTTCATCGTATGGCAAGCTTAGTTTCTATCGAACTCTCAAATTCTAATTTTTATTGTGGAAGTCGCAGTATCCACTCATACGCAGTGCACAACATCTTCACCGCCTTCACGAAGGATGGACCCGCAAGAGTCATCCAAAAAGATGATAGTGAAATTGAAAATCTAGAATATGTAATCTGGATTAATAATGGTGTGTTTTTTACCAGTTGGCTTTTAGTAACCATGAAAAGAATTAGGAATTTATTTGTTTAGTTGAAAATGATTTTTCGAAAATAATTTTCTTACTTTTAAGTGTTTGCTTGATAGAAAATTAATGAGTCAATGAAAAATACTTTATTAATCAACAAAAAAATAAGATAATTTTTTTGAAGCTTATCTTACATTTTGAAAAAGAGAAGAAAATTTTTTGAAAAAAATTATTTGTGAGTAAAATTATTTATCAAGCGTGTTTAAGTATAATTTTATTCATTTCGAACTTTTGACATAATTTTTTAAAATTTAAACTTAATTTTACCCTGCTCAAATTATTATTATATTAATAAATAATATTTTTTAAATTTTATTTAAAAAATCAAAATATTAATATTACAAATCTTTTAATATTTTAATTTTAAATATTTTTATAGTTTTATTTAAGTAAGATTTTGAATATAAGATTTTAAATTCAAATTTAATTTAATTCGACTTAAAATATTATTATATTAATAAAATATTTTATTTAATTTTAATAAAAAATTAAAATATATGCATTAAAAGTGTTTTGATATTTTAATTTGGTATATTATTAAACATAAATATTTTTAGTCTTTCAATAATAAATAGTATTATATTATTATTTTAATAATAAATAATAATTTATATAATAATATTTTTATTATTTAAAAATTTAATGTTAAATAATAAAACAATATTATTTTCTTAATGTGAATATTTATAATAATTTCTTTTTATTTTTTGTTTAAAGCATATGATTTTTTATTTTTTATTAAGATATTTATATTACTATTTTACTAAGAAATATAAATAATAAATAAAAAGATTTTTGTTATGATTTAATAATAAATACTGTCAATATAAAATATAAATATTTAAATAGTATAAATATTTTAATAATAAATATTACTATTTTAATTTTAATAAAAATAATATTTTAAGAATAATATACTATTTTTAAATATATTAAAATATTAACATAAAATTGATAAATAGTTTTATTTTTTATTTTATATTAATATAATATTTTAATATTTTAATATTATTATTAAAATTTAATTATTCTTAAATATTAATAAATGTAATAATAAATAATTTTAACACTTTAATAATAAATAATTTTTAACATTTTAATAATTATATTAATATTATTTTAAAAAATAAATTTTTTAAATTTTAAAAAACAATTAAATAATTCAAATAATAAAAAATCTGTTTTTTCAAAAAAAAAATATAAACATTTTGTGAAAAATATTTTCTAAAGTGAATTTTAACAAAACACATCGAGCCTAAGATTTTGGCCAATCCCCTTTGAATTTGTTACAATTAGTTTCAAAGCGTTCCAACTTCATGTAACCATGTTTCAAACTTTTCAGCCAGCAGATTTCAAAACTTTTACATATTTTTAAGCATAGGAAAGTGCAATTTCTAAAATGGAAAGAAAATAATTGTCAAGTTAGGGTTTTGCTCTTAGGAACCAAAATTCCAAAAAGGGTCTGAGACTAAGAGGCTGACGGCAAAGTCATAACATATTTTTGCTTATGTATTTCCAGCATTTTCCTGCTTTGATAAACTTCAAAAATTTTCCAGTGATTTGATATAATAACGGCCGTGAATTTTATGGCTGTTGCAGCATGTTGAAGTTCCAATTCCCACTCCAAAACAAGATGAAGTTTTGCTAAAACTGGAGGCAACTAGCCTAAATCCACTTGACTTGAAAATACAGAAAGGGTTGATTCGGCCATTTTTACCTCGCAAATTCCCCCACATTCCAGGTCGTTTACTTTTCTCTTGCGACTGTTTCAATCGTGTAATTTTCTTGAGACTTTTATTTTACTCCATGGTGGTATTTGTATTTATTTGACATTATCAGTTAGTCTCTTAAGTTACATCTGTCTTCCAAATCTGGGTTTTTCTTACTATGTCAATTTTCCAGGCTGTGCATTATGAATAATGACTTGTTTAATATCCTCTGGATGGTTCAACACAGTAAACTCATTTGTGTATTGTGTTTTAGTGGCTATTGTTAATAGAAAAAAATGTGTCTATTTGTTAATTGAAGCTATTGTTAATGGACAAAATTTGCCTATTTGTTAAGGAATATCCCTGTATTTGTTAGCCAAAAACATAAAATTACCGGTGGATAGGTCTCTTAATTTAACTAGTTGTGGTAATCTTATAGCAATTCATGGGTCCCATTATCATAGTTTAGTGTTTTCAAAATGTAAAGCGAACTTGGTTCAGCATCATATATCATCTGCTAACTAGGTTAAAAGTATCCAACTTTAAATCATCAGTAAGCATTGCTGTTTTCTTTCAGCTAATATTTTTTTTGCCTCTTTTCAATGGCTTAAAAACTGTTGTTGTAGCAGCTACCGATGTAGCAGGAGAAGTCATAAAGGTTGGAGAAGGAGTCAAGAACTTCAAAGTAGGGGATAAAGTTGTGGCTGTATTTGGTGTAAGTTGTCATTCTTATTCTTGTGGTTTTTTTTTTTTTCCTTGATCAAATTTTCAATCAGCACATAGAAATCAAATCTACCTGGCTCTCCACAAAACAGAAACTGTCATACCTTATTAATGAGAATGACTGCCTATTTTTGGATGGAAGTTTTGGGGTAGCATGCCACTAATCATTCTGAGAATAATTAGAATAGGAGATTTCTTTTAGGAAGAATGGAAGAAGCACTAGTATAATAGAAAAACAATAGTTAACTGCAGTTGTGTTTTTAAATATTAGCTCAAACAATTAATTGGGTGCTGAAGTGGGTTGGGACTTTAATCATTTGTGCAACCCCAACAATTCTTGAAAAATGGAATTCCTTATAGCCAAAAGATCCACTTCAGAATCCAATAATGGAGGAACACCAGTAAATCATAAACCCTTATAAAGGATTTTCTAGCACCGGTGCTATCATCTTTGCTGCAAATGAACCATGTCAGTCTTTTAATAAGTGACCTTAGTTAACTCTAGTCATGACATCTGGTGGGCATTGCCCTTCTTGCTTGTTTGGATGAATTAAAGTAAAGGAAAGCTTTGTGTTGTGTCATCATCAGAAATCGGAATGCTGTTATATTGCTGATTATGGGTTTCTTTTCCTTGTAGCTAGATTAACCTTTTAAATGGTAAGCCTATCTTTGAAAACATTCTGCTTTCCATTTGTGCTTATATTTGTTGTGTTGCTTGAGGGAAACATATTTTCCACCGGACTTTTTGATGGTTCAAGCTGTAGGAACATCCCCAGGCCCCAGATTTTTTGCGCTTTCTTACTTTTCATATTGAGTGTATCATGTTTTCAATGCAATCATCTTGTCTACATGACTATCATTTCTGAGGAAGTGATTTTACTATCACTATGTGAAGCATTTGGCTGTCAGAAGACCTGGATAATATTAATGTGGAGTGATTCTAGCTTCTGCTTGTTTTATCCGCAATTCAGGATCATTTATGTCGTTTGCTAAGGCCATTTTCTATTATGAATATATTTTGTAATGACAGAGTGGAGGTGGACTAGCTGAATATGCTGTGGCTAAGGAGAGTTCGACAGTAGGAAGGCCTCCAGGGGTATCAGCTGCTGAAGGTGCAGCTTTGCCTATTGCTGGCCTCGCAGCTTATGAGGCACTTACCCGGGGTGCTGGGCTCAAGCTTGATGGAAGCGACCAGCAAGTAAACCTCCTGATTACTGCTGCTTCAGGTGGCGTAGGCCACTATGCAGTTCAACTGGCAAAGCTTGGAAACACACATGTGACAGCCACTTGTGGGGCTCGTAATATTCATTTAGTCAAGAGCCTGGGGGCCGATGAGGTTCTTGACTACAAAAGTCCTGATGGGGCGGCTCTGAAGAGCCCTTCCGGTCGCAAATACGATGCAGTGATCCACTGTGCGACGGGCTTTCCCTGGTCTACCTTTGAGCCAAATTTGAGTGCAAATGGGAAGGTAATAGATATTTCTCCTCGTCCCATTGTTTTCATGACGTTTGCTCTGCAAAAACTTACATTCTCCAAGAAGCAGCTGGTACCACTGATTATGTTACCTAACAAAGAGAAACTCGAGTATCTTGTTAAGTTGGTGAAAGAAGGAAAGCTTAAGACAGTAATTGATTCAAAGCATCCTCTAAGCAAGGCTGAAGACGCTTGGGCTAAGATCATCGATGGCCATGCCACTGGGAAGATTATTGTGGAGCCTTAGTTTGTGAAGATTACTTGATACTTACTGTAGTTTTATACCATTCAGTGATTGGGGTTGCTTATTGGCTGTGTATTTCATAGGTACTCAAATACCAAATAAAATAAAATAAAATAAAAAAACTAGCCACCACCTTTTTTATCCGAAAAACATAAAAGAGAGAATGGGTGAGATTCATGAAAAGAGGAAGTAGTAGTTTTTGTTTTATAATATGGAGGTAATGGGTTTTACATGGCGGTGCAGTTTTTTACATTGGAAGGCTGCTACATGATTATGTGGCACCTGGCCAAGCACAACTCGAATGTAAGTGAAGAAGACAAAAGTACTTAAAACCAAAGTACTATACGGTACGGGGTAAAGTGGTATTTTTCTCCTAGTATTAGTACGTATTGTTGTATTTCGCTCTTTTTTTGAGTAAATAAGAGCAAATTAGCCATTTCATGTGGGATGAATGTAACGCAAAAACAAAATCCCTATGGGGTAATTAAGACAATGTTCGTTGAATACATTTAAGGTATAATAAATTTGGTTTTTCATATTTTCTTAAATGTTATTGTCTTTTTCTTTTTTTGGCCAGAAAACATTGTTGTTTTTTCTTTGGCCAAGAAAACGTTCTTGTTTAATTGCACTTAATTGCATAACCCAAGGTTTAATAGACGTTATTTTCTTTCATCTCTCGTTTTGTTTTTCTCTCTCTAACTTTCCCTTTCCAAACCCTAAACGTCCTTTTCAAATGTCTAAACCCATTTCTCTCTCTTTTCTATCTTCTTTTTTTTTTGTAATTTTCCCTTTAATTTTTTCAATCATCTACACAGATTACGGACTGTGAGGGTTTAATTATCAGAATCTGAGTACTATCGCAATAAACTTGCTAGAGAAGTATTTGATAGGCGGGGAGATGCTTTATGCCTCGCGTAAAGCTTTTAAAGAGTGTTCCTTGCTTTTGATCGATGAGTAGGACAGGTTGTAAAGGAAGCCGAATGTCCTAATTGAAGGTACATGAGATGCATGCAGCAGGTTAGCTTTGTTCTTCCTGTTTCTCCTTCACTTTAGTATCTCTCATGGATTAATCTCCCAGTTTTGTGAGTTATATTTGGTCCACTTTGCTACGGCCATATATCATTTGTTTTAGTTCTGTTTGAATGGGGAATTTTGATGGCATTAATTATCTGTTTGATGTATTTTTGTGTCTGTAATTCTGCATTGCTTTGCTGTCTTTCTACAAAAGAATGTTCCTTGCTGCCCCTGAATCCAAGGATGAATACTGTTCAACATGCTTCACCGTTTTGTTGACTTGAATAGGAATTGAGAATTTCATTGTGAGCTGAGTAATAGTCAATGTAACCGCAGACAAAGGCCCATTGACGTAGGGAATGACGATGGTTTTCTTTATTAATTAGGACAATAGATGTAACTTTTAAACTCCGAAGAACTTTATTCTTTTTGGCCAAGTAAGTGCAGAGAAATCTAGTACAATTATTTAAATTATTTATTGAGTCCCAAATGATTTTCATAAATTTTTTAACTTACAACTTATAAGACATGCATGCATGGCTCAATGCACAAGACTGTTTTTTATGAAAAATTATAATTATAATAAAATATTATATTTATGTATAAAAATTATTAAATATTAATTAATAAATTAAAACATAATTAAATAAATAAAATATAAAATTAAATCAATTTCACACTAAATGAAATTTCAACTTAAGTTCTGCTTCTATCTTTTTTTTAATTCAAAGTAAAAAATCGTATCCATAAAAATCTAAACTCATCAATTTGTTCTCTATCAACTATATATATATATATATATATATATATATATATATATATATCTCTACTAAACTCATCGATATTTTATCTATCCTTTTCAAAATTTGGTAGTGTATCAAATTCGGTCTTTATCAAATGAATAATCTATGACAAACGAAATTAGTATATATCCTTTAATTTTATTTATTTATTTATTATTATTAATATTATTCCCGGATTCCCCGTTAAATCACCATGGTCATCAGTCATGAAATGACATTTGCCTACTACAATTCAAACATTTGGACAAATCAACTTTGGCAACCAAAAATAAAATAAAAGAGGCTTGGGCTAAAATCAATAATATAAAACTATAATAAGCCGATAACAGCTGTCAGGCCTAAAAATGGAAAAAAAATGGAAACAGCCGCCTAACATGAACCTTTTTCTTTATTTAAAAGGAAATATCCATTCTCATCTTATGTATGAATGGTAAAATTTTTAAATTTCACGATTGAAATATTATAATTTAAAGATAATAAACTTTTATAATAATTAAATAAAAATATGACTACTTTTTAAAAAATATATTATACCGTATGTTAATAATAATTCTTAAAGAAGACTATGACTATATTTTGTTTTCGGACTAATAATATTCAAATTCTAGAACATTATCAGTTTCACACATACACGCCAAAATTAAGAAAAAATTTCCCTTATCTCGTTTGGACGGATTTCATGTCTGCGTTAGTATAAATTCAATTATCAGTCGCCAAAATACATCATCCAATAGCATCTTCGCTATTTCTCTTTATCTTTCTCGGATATTCTCTCCATCTTCTTGCCTAATAAACTTAAAAGGAGCTTCAGTTTTATCTCATCTTACCCAAAAGAAAAAAAATGTCTAAGGATCTGATGCGCGCCATTCAATATAGTAAATATGGCGGAGGAGCTGCTGCTTTGAAGGTAAAGCTACTTCATTCTTTGATTATGTTATTTTTCTTGCTACTTTTTTTTTTTTGGGGGGGGGGGGGTTTAGAAGTTAAAATCAAAAGGAAATGTTTTTTTCATGTTTAAATGGAGATTTAATTAAAGATTGTTTATCTAGTCCTTGTATTGATGAAGAAGGGTGAAGAAGGGTTTTGAAATTAGCTAGATTTTTGGACAAAACGTTTTGAATTCTAACGACTAAAGTAATATTTACGGGGAATAAGTAAGTACGACAACATCACGATCTAGTAGGATATCCTCTTGAAATATCTGCTGACATGTCAATTTTTCTACACTTGTGTGGCTCATCATCACAGCCGCCGCTGCCGCTCTTCTGCCTCCTCCCGCCCTTTTCTCCTCTTGTTTGGATCAAATCCGCTTTACTCCCTAGCAAATTCTCCCTTTGTGCTTTGTCTCTCTTTTTCTATTTGATTTCTGTTTTTCACTTATTGCTGAATCCCCCTTTTACCTGGTTTGCACCGTCGTGCTCCAGCTGCTCCGCTGTTCGCCGCTCCTCTTCCTTTCTGGGCTATCAGGACTCTGAATCTATCCACTTCCTACTTCCTGAATTTCTATTTATTTGTTTGGCTGTCTCCCTTTTTTAAAAAAAAAAAGAAAATTTCAAACTTTCTCTAAGGCTTCGATTCCAGGTGAAATCGAAAACGGTCAAGAATTTTGGTTGTTTACCAAGTTGGGGTTTTGAGGTTTGAGTCACAAGGACTAATTGATTCCTTTACTAGCATGGAAAAGAATGAAATAATTTGGAGATCAAAGTTTAATACTTCAACTCATCAATTGATTCTATTAGTATGGGAAAAGATGATAATCATTCATGAATCATGGTTGAATATTGATGAGGGTTTCCATCTTTTCTTCTCTCTTGAAAAGGAGAGGAACAATTGAAAAAGAGTATGAGAGACTGAGAGGTTGACGGCAAAGTCATAACATATGTTTGCAAATGTACTTACATTATTTTTCTTCTTTGATAAACTTCAAAAAATTGCGAGTTACCTGATGTCATAATGACCGTGAATATTTTGGCTGTTGCAGCATGTTGAAGTACCGACTCCCACTCCAAAGAAAGATGAAGTTTTGATAAAAGTAGAGGCAGCTGGTATAAATCCAATTGACTGGAAAATACAGAAAGGGATAGCGCGGCCATTTTTACCTCGCAAATTCCCCTTCATACCTGGTAACATACTTTTCTCTCTTGTGGCTATTTCAATCTTCTAATCTTCTTGAGACTATTTATTTTAATTACTCGGGGAGTGGTATTTGTATTTATTTGACATTATCATGTAGACACGTTTAATATCTCAAAAGCAAACTTGGTTTACTATCATATATCATCTGCAAACTATATTAAAAGTAGCCAACTTTAAATCATCAGTAAGCATTGCAGTTTTCTTTCAGCTAATATTTGATTGCCTCTTTTCGTTCATTGGCTAAAGAACTTTTGGTGGAACAGGTACCGATGTGGCAGGAGAAATCATAAAGGTTGGACCAGGAGTCAAGAATTTCAAAGCTGGGGATAAAGTTGTGGCTGTACTTGGTGTAAGTTGTCATTCTTATTCTTATGTTTTTTCTTGTTCAAATTTTCAATCAGCAAAGAAAGCCATCTACCGGGCTCTCCACTAAAGAGACACTATCACATGATACCAGTTGTAGGGTGGCATTTCACTAATCATTCTAAGAATAATCATCATAAAAGGAGATTTCTGATTGAGGTGTGGAAGAAGCCATAGCAATGTACTACCATAGTAGATAAAGATTTGGAAAATAGTTGATGACATTTGTGTTTTTAGGTATTAGCACTGGGTAGCACTTTAGTGCAACCCCAATAATTCTTGAAAAAGAAAAATGGAATTCTTTATGGCCAAATAATCCACTTCAGAATCCAACAGTGGAATAACACTAGTAAATTATGGACCATTATAAAGTATTTTCAAGGACTGGCGTCCATATTTTTGCTCCAAATGAACCCTGCCAGTCTTCCAGTGAGTGACCTTAGTTAACTCTAGTCGTGACATCTGGTGGACATTGCCCTGGTTCCCTGTTTGGATGAATCAAAGTAAATGAAAGCTTTGTGTTATGTCGTCCTCTGAATTTGAAATGCCGCTATATTGCTTATTATGGGTTGCTTTTCCTTGTAGATTGAAAAATTAACTTTTCAAATGGTAAGCCTATATTTGAAACCATTCGGCTTTCCATTTTTTCTTGTATTGATGGTGTTGCTTGAGGGAAACGAATGTATGTTTGATGTTCGACTGGACTATTTGTTGGATCAAGATATAGTAACATCCCAGGCCCTAGAATTTTTTCCCTTATTACTATTTGCATTGAGTCGTATCATGCTTTGAATGCAATTATCTGGACATGACTATTGACTATCGTTTATGAGGAATTGATTTTACTGTCAATATGTGAGGCATTTGGCTGTGAGAAGACCTAGATATTATAAATGTGGGCCAGTGGTATGATGATTCTATCTTCTGCTTGTTTTATCTGCAAGTCAGCGTTACTTATGTCCTTTGCTTTTGCCATCTTCTATTATGAATATATTCTGCAACAACAGAATGGAGGTGGACTAGCTGAATTTGCTGTGGCTAAGGAGGGTTCGACAGTTGCAAGGCCTTCAGAGGTATCAGCTGTTGAAGCTGCAGCTTTGCCTATTGCTGGCCTTGCAGCTCACCAATCACTCACCAAGGCTGCTGGGGTCAAGCTTGATGGAAGCGGCCAGCAAGTAAACATCCTGATAACTGCCGCTTCAGGTGGTGTAGGTCAATATGCAGTTCAACTCGCAAAGCTTGGAAACACACATGTGACAGCCACTTGTGGGGCTCGTAACATTGATTTAGTCAAGAGCCTGGGAGCTGATGAGGTTCTTGACTACAAGACTCCTGATGGAGCGGCTCTGAAGAGCCCTTCTGGTCTCAAATATGATGTAGTGATCCATTGTACAACAGGCATTCCTTGGTCTACCTTTGAGCCCAATTTGAGTTCAAATGGGAAGGTAGTAGATACTACTCCTGGTGTTAGTACTTTGATGAGTGTTGCTGTGAAAAAGCTTACATGCTCCAAGAAGCAGTTGATACCAGTTTTTACGGACCCTAAGAAAGAGAACCTCGAGTATCTTGTTAAGTTGGTGCAAGAAGAAAAGCTGAAGCCAGTAATTGATTCAAAGCATCCTCTAAGTAAGGCGGAAGACGCTTGGGCCAAGAGCATCGATGGCCATGCCACTGGGAAGATTATTGTGGAGCCCTAGTTTTATACAATTCAGTGAGTGGGGTCGCTTATGAGCCATGTGTATATTCACGAGTAGTCAGTATTTTGAACAATGCAAATGTTGATGTGAGTTTGTCTTGTCTTTTGCTGTTAATTTAAAGAATGATGTGTGGAGGTCATGTTGCTGAGCGCTGTATTTTGTTATTGAATATAAAATTTTTTGTTTAATGTGTTCGAATTACAGATGATGCTATGGATATTTAGGATTTGTGAATTTTGTTTTTGGAAATAATAGTGTTTATGAAATGTATGCTTAATATTACACTCTGGATGCAAAGCAGCAGCAAGTTTCTTTAAAATTCAAATGTGTAATATTTTATCATGTGATTAATTATAAAGTATATAGCATAGATTATTAATGTGTCTCTTATCAATTATCATAATGATTTATATGTTACATGATTTCTTAGCATATAATTATCAACATAATTTATTCGTGACGCTATAATAATATTTTATTATGTGAAATAGTATATATTATATGATTTATTATTATTATATATGTTGTTTAGAATTATTTATCACAATAATTTCTTATCATGTATTCATATGATTGAGATTAATTTGATCAAAGCTCATAATCATAAATGTTGCTTGCTATTAATTGTTAAGTATTTATTATCCTTCTCAACTCTACTTTCTAAAATAATTCTTTTAATTTTTTATAAAAGTTACAAAAATAACAGTACATATATGCTTAATATGTTATTAAAATTTATATATTTAATATATAAATCATTAATATAAAAACTTATTTGCATATTAAAAAATTATCAAAATTTAGATACCCATTTAATATGGATTATATATATAATGAAAAAGATCCACTTGCATCATTCATAAGTTTTACACTTTTTTTTATTTAATTTTTGGATCAAAATAGCTAAGATTAAAAATATTGTTTTGATTTAAATTAATTATTGATTTAATTTTGATTCAAGGATTAAAAGATAATGTAAAACTTACACTAATGTAAATAAATCCCTACTTATAATTAATATATACATTAGTAATATAAAAATCATAAATGTATACATATATAACTCTATTTTTTTGTAGCACCGACAAATCCAAAATAATGTCCTCCTGGATAACGAGCAACAATCATATAAAAAATGGCATATTAAATGAGTATAATAATTAAATTATTGAAATATTCTTTATATATATATATATATGATATATTGAATACATAATTATGTATCATAATTAAAATTTTAAAATAATTTTTATATATTTATATTAAATTAAATATAAAAATATGTTAAACGTATACTCATATAATATAATTTAGTAAAATGTGTTTCTAGTGTCTTTGTGTATTAACGTCATTTTTGTGCATAAAATAATGGATAAGATAGTATGATAATCATTTTATGTTATATTTGATTTGTATCTAATTTAAAGACATAAGATTATAATGAAGATTATCATCTTCTTGATATAAAATGATTCAATCATCTTAAAGTGAAAAGAATTATTTTTAACTCATTTGATTAAACTTAATATTGTATTATACTTTTAAAAATTATATAAATAATTTAAATTGTGTGAACTTTAAAAAATAATAATTTCAACCAATAAATAAATTATTCTGTATTAATATTAGTACATATAAAATATAAGATAAGATGATATTATTTAATTTAATCATATTTATAATATCATTTTATCTTATTATATCATAATCTTATGTATCAAATATAACTTAAATATATATTTGTATAACTAATGAGATTTTAGTTTAGTAACAAAAAAGAGAATTATGATCTTAAGGTTTTAAGTTTATTATTTGAGATTTGATTCAGTTTTATATTAAATTTATTTAATTATATTTTAATATTTTATATTGAATTTATTTAGTTATTTCTTCAATTATTTTATTGTTTCATTATTCATGATATAATAGTTAATTATGATTATAATTTGTAATTAAAAAAAATTATATTTGTATACTACAATTTAATTAAATATACTTTTATATAGCTTAAATGTATTAAACATTTTTTTGAAAAGTAAAATATATATATATGTAAAACATTACTAATATCTAAAATTTCATATTAATCTAACTAAACAATAAAATTTTTATCATATTCGAGTAGTATCTTGTAATCCACTTCTTTTGTCTAAAATTGTTGTCCATCCAATCCGTCTAATCTCATGCCAATGTGCTAATTTATTTACTACATTAAAAGAAAAAAAAAAGAAAACATGAAAACAATAACCTAACATAAACCGTACGGACGATAACAGTTTGATTCAAGTTAAATTTAATTTAAATTTTTTAAAAATATTATATATTATTGAAATTTAAAATTTGATTTGAATTTGAATCAAATTTTAATTTGATTCGAACTAAATTGAAGTTTACATGTTTTTAATTTTTAATTTTTATATATTATTTTAATATAAAATTTTTATTTTTATTTTATAAAAATTTAAAATATATATAAATTAAAAAAAATATATAATTTGATTTAATTTGATTTTTTTTATTTTTAGATTTAAAATTCGATCAAAACTTAATATATATTTAATATTTAAATTTAATCTGAATCAAATAAAAAAATTCAATCCGAATAAAACCATACAATATGGTTTATAATAAACCTTTTGTCCAATTACTAGAATAAAAATATCTTATTAGCAATTGAGAAAGAAAGATAAAAGAAATACATTCAGGTTGGTCAAGGAAATTTTTTTTTTAATTTGTTTTCTCCATTTAAAAATAAAATTTATTATCCTCTTATATATTAATAATGAAAAATTAAATTTTGCTATCACATATTTCATTATAATTTATTTAAAAATATTAAAATTTTATTATAATTAAATAAAAATATGACAACTCATTTATAAAATTTAAAATATCGGTTATCAGGAAAGAGATCAATTTATACAAAAAAATTATACATTTTTATACATTTTTCTAACTATTAATTATAATATATTCGAAAAATAAAAGAGAATTAATGAAAATGGTTTGATTATTCCCTTTATCAATTATACATATAATAATTCATAAGGATGTTACCGGAGGTATGAGAAAGATAATATATTTATCATCTCTATTTTTAGATTTTTATAGTATATTTATACTTAATAATATTTTAAATTTATTTTTATTTTTATTCTTACAAGTATTTAACAAGTATTAATAATTGTCATACATGTAACTTTTTAAAAAATAAAAAATAAAATTGAAAATATATTAATTTTAATTCATTTAAAATAATAATTTATATTTTTAATTAAAAATTTATTTATAAAAAATATATAAAAATATATATATAAAAGGGTATGAATACAAATACAAATATGAGGCTTGATATTATATTATTCATTTTTATTCTTGTACTCAAAAAATTTAAAATTATATAAATTCTCATAATGTACTATTCATCCAAATTTTTATTTAGATAAAAATTTTAATTTTAATTAAATATTAATAAAATTAACATCCAATGATTCATAAAAAAAAATAGTACTTTGAATATATTTCGTTTTCCATGACTAATAATATTCAACTTCTAGAACTGGCGAATTTCACCGTACCTACTGCTACACGCCTAATTAAGGGAAGTCTTCCATGTGGAGAGGTTTCATATCCGGTTGTTATAAATTCAACTGTCCGACGGCAAAATATATCATTCAATAACACTTTCCCTCTTTCTCAATCTTTTTGCCTCACAACAAACTTGAAAACAGCTTGGGTGTGATCTCATCTTAGAAAAAAAAAATGGCTAAGGATCTGATGCATGCTGTTCAATATAGTAAATACGGAGGAGGAGCTGCTGCTTTGAAGGTATTCTACATCCTTCTTTGATTGTGTTTTTTTTTGTTGCTTCTTTTTTTAATTACTAGTATTTTATTAATTTTCGGGTTCAAAAGTTGAAATAAAAGGAAATAACTTTTTTCAAGTTTAAAATGGATTATTTTTAATGTATTGCTTATATTGATAGAGGGCGGGGAAGGGTTTTAAAGTGGGCTTTATACTTGAAGCGTTAGGATCAAAATTTTTATATTACTTAATATGTAAGGATCCAAACATTTAATTTGAATCAAATTATTATTAGATGTTTATGAATTCTAAAAAATCATTTTTACGGAAATATGTGCATATCACCGCGGGTGACATCTCGAAATATGCTGCGGTGACATATCAATTTTTTGCACATGTCTGTGGCTCATCGTTACAGCCGCTGCCGCCGCTGACGCTGCTCTTCTGATTCCTCCCTACTTAGCTCCATTTTTATTTCTTTTCTCTTCTGTTTGGATCAAATCCCCTTTACTCTCTATCAAATTCTCCCCTTCCTCTCCCTGGATTGAAAACCCCTTTGTGTCTTCTCTCTCTTTTTTCTAGTAGTTTATGTTTTTCACTTATTTGCCGAAACCCTTTTTTCCTGGTTTACACCTCCTGCTCCCGCTGCGCCGCCTTTCACCCCTCCTCTTCGTTCCTTCGCGATGGCGACTCCGGATCCATCCGCTTGCTAGTTCCCGAATTTCTATTTAATTGTTTTGCTTTTTTTTTCTAAATTTCAGAAAATTTGTAGGGTTTAGATACCAGTTGAAATATAAAAGGGACAAGCATTTTGGTTGTTTATTAAGTTCGGGTTTTGAGGTTTGAGTCCCAAAAGCCTAACTGATTCTTGGGTTTGGTATCGGGAGGTTTGAGTCCCAAGGCCTAATTGATTCCTTCACCATATGTCAACCTTAGTTAATTTAATTGTACTACACTTATTTGTTTGCTTAAAAATATCTTTATTTGCTTTTCTTTTTTTTCAAATACCGTTATTTGTTAGTAGATCCATACATCAACGGGTAGGGTTGAATTCTGGTCGAATCTAAATAGGGTATTAAAAAGTTTTAACTTCATTCAAGTTCGGTGTGGCTTGAAATATGGATTTTTTTGTTGCCAAGTTCGATTTATTTTTTAAAAATTCTGCTCAATTCTACTAATATTTTTATTTTTTTAAAATAAAAAATAAAATAATTTTTTAATAAATATTAATTATGATAAAATAAATAATTAATAAAATAAAGATTAAAAAATATTTTATTAATTTAATTTGATGCTTGAATGTGTTTAGTAATATGTGCATAGGATATTAATGTATATATATTATTTATTTATTTTTATATAATATAATATAAATATACTTAAAAAATATATAATGGTTATTTAGGTTAGGCTCATGCCTAAAATTTCATATTCAAACCTGACATACTTTTAAAACGAGTCTAAATTTATTTAATGAGCTTAAAATTTATATTTAAATTTTCTTAAATTTTGAGTGAAATTTTCAATTGAAATTGATAATTTGATCTTTAAACAAATCTATTTATTAGAATTCGAAAACATTTAATTTTGATTTCTCAAATTAAAGGGTTGTTTGGGATTGTTTCTTATTTTTTACTTCCTGTTGTCAAAAAATTTGTTTTGATTTGTTTTCAAAATTTTGAAAACATAAAACATGTTCTAGCAAGTAATGTTGTTACATACTAAAAACAAATATTATTGTTTCAAATATAATATCATTTAAATAATAGTATAATTAAAAAATTAAATACTATAATTAAAATATTAATTCAATTAATTTATAAAAAAATTAATTTATAAAAAATTAAATATAGTTATTTAATATTAAAATTTGTTACATAGTAATACGAGCTAATGTAATTGTAAAATATATTCAATAATAATGTGTCTTAATGTAATATTAAATATTATATAATATTTAATTAATATTTAATATTATATAAATATTTTTATTTTTAATGATAATTAAATAAAATTTATATTTAATAATATTAAATAATAATATTTAAATAAATATTTAAAATGGAATATTTAATGTTAAATAATATTTGATTTTTGTGTGAGCAATCGGATTAAAGTTTGATCTTAAATTAAACATTTTCTTTGATTTTGGAAAGGGTACGTGTATGGTCCATGAGGACCTAAAGTTTGTAAGAAATAGGATTTTAATTTTATACTTGACCTTTAAATCTTTAAAATTTTAACATTTAATTAGTAATAAATTTTGATCGAATGCAACAATGCATTGAAAAAGAGGATAAAAGTAACTCAAAACTTATCTAAATCACTTTTTAAAATATAATATTTAATAAATAAAATATTCAAATTTTAATACTTCCAAACATTTACTTTATTTTTAAGCTTGGAAATCAAATAATTTGAAAAGTTTACAACATGCTCATAAGGAGTTTGGAATATTTTAAAACTAATTGAACAAATTCAAAGGTTTGGTCAAAAGTATGCTTCTCTCACATGTTTTTGACCAGTCTTCTTTGAATTTGTTACCTGTGACGGTTAGTTTCAAAAGGTTCCAATTTATTTTAGCCATCTTTCAAAGATTCAAACTTTTACTTTTTCATCCTTTCAGACATTTGTAAGCCTATGGAGCTGGAATTTTTAGAATGGAAAGAAAATAACGGTCAAGTTCGGGATTTGCTCTTAGCCGGGGCTGAGAAAAAAATATAAAAGAAAATTTTAAATCATAATTTTGATTTTATTTCAGTTGGTTTTTTTATTTAATTTATATTGTAAATATATATTAGATTTAAATCGAATTTTGAGTCAAAAAATAAAAATTAAGAAAAAATCAAATCAAATTATATATTTTTATTAATTTTTTATAAAATAATAATAATAATTTTATATCAAAATTTATTTAATATATTAAAGTTTTATATTTAAATAAAATATAAAAACAAAAAAAAATTTAAAAATTAAAAAATCGAATCAAATCATTAAAATTCACATCGATTTGGATTAAATTATAAAAAATCAATTCGAATTCAACTTTTAATTAATAATTTATGAGATATTTAAAAAAATCAAACACAATCCAATTGTGCTCTTGTCACTCCTACTTAGGATTCAAAATTCTAAAAAGGGTCTGAGAATGAGAGGTTGACAGCAAAGTCGTAACATAATTTGCAAATGTATTTCCACCATTTCCCTGCTTTGATAAACTTCAAAAATTATTGCCAATGACATGATGTCATAACGGGTGTAAAATTTTTTCCTGTTGCAGCACGTTGAAGTTCCAATTCCCACTCCAAAAAAAGATGAAGTTCTGCTAAAACTGGAGGCAGCTAGTATAAATCCAATTGACTGGAAAATTCAGAATGGGATGTTGCGGCCATTTTTACCAAGCAAATTCCCCTTCATACCTGGTAGTTTACTGTTCTCATGTGACTGTTTCAATTTTTTAGTCTTCTTGAGATTCTTTATTTTACTTCCTGAGTGGTATTTGTATTTATTTGACATTATCAGTTAAGTCTTTTAAGTTACATCTGTCATCCAAATCTGTGTTTTTCTTACTATGTCAATTTTCCAAGCAGTGCATTCTGAATAATGATTTGTTTAATATCCTCTGGATGGTTCAACACAGTAATATAATTTGCATCAGTGTTCATTTGTGGATTGTGCTTTGGTGACTTGGTTCACTATCTATATCATTTGTAAACTATATTAAAAGTAGCCAACTTTAAATCATCAGTAAGCATTGCAGTTTTCTTTCTGCTAATATTTTGATTGCATCTTTTCAATCATTGACTAAAGAACTTTTGTTGGAGCAGGTGGCGATGTAGCAGGAGAAGTCGTAAAGGTTGGACCAGGAGTCACGAATTACAAAGCTGGGGATAAAGTTGTGGCTGTACTTGCTGTAAGTTGTCATTCTTATTCTTCATTTTTCCTTGTTCAAATTTTCTATCAGCATAGCAATCTATCGACCTCGTTCTCCACTGAAGAGACAATATGATTTCTTATTAATGGGAATGATTGGCTATTTTTGGATACATGCTGTAGGGTAGTATGTCACTGATCATTCTGAGAATAATCGGAAAAAGATAATTCTTCATGACGAGTGGAAGAAATGGTAGAAGCACTAGCAATGTACTAGCATAATAGATAAAGATTTGGATAGTAGTTGATGTCATTTGTGTTTTTAGGTCTTAGCCCGCCCCAAGCAATTAATTGGGTGCTGAAGTGGTTTAGGACTTGGGTGCAACCCCAATAAGTCTCGGAAAAAAAAATTGGCATTCCTTGTAGCCAAATAATCCACTTCAGAATCCACGATGGAAGACTAGTATTAAATCATAGACGCTTATAAAGTACTTTCATGCTAGCATTTGTTGGTTCAAGCTATAGGAACATCCCAGGCCCCAGATTTTTTGCAGCTTCCTACTTTTCATTTTGAGTCGTATCATGTTTTAAATGCAAGTATCTTGACACGACTATCATTTCCGAGGAAGTGATTTTAGCATCACTATGTGAGGCATTTGGCTGTGGTATGGTGATTCTATCTTGTGCTTATTTTATCCTCAATTCAGCGTCATTTATGTCAATTTGCTATGGCCATTTATATCCTGAATATATTTTGCAATGACAGAGTGGAGGTGGACTAGCTGAATTTGTTGTGGCTAAGGAGAGTTTGACAGTTGCAAGGCCTCCAGAGGTATCAGCTGCTGAAGGTGCAAGTTTGCCTGTTGCTGGCCTTGCAGCTCACCAGGCACTCACCCAGTGTGCTGGGGTCAAGCTTGATGGAAGCGGCCAGCAAGTAAACATCCTGATTACTGCCGCTTCTGGTGGCGTAGGTCAATATGCAGTTCAACTGGCAAAGCTTGGAAACACACATATTACAGCCACTTGTGGGGCTCGTAACATGGATTTAGTCAAGAGCCTGGGGGCTGATGAGGTTCTGGACTACAGGACTCCTGACGGGGTGGCTCTGAAGAGCCCTTCTGGTCGCAAATACGATGTAGTGATCCACTGTACAACAGGCATTCCTTGGTCTACCTTTGATTCTAATTTGAGTGCAAATGGGAAGGTAGTAGATACGACTCCTGGTCTCGGTTCTTTGATGAGTGTAGCTCTGAAAAAGCTTACATTCTCCAAGAAACAGCTGGTACCACTATTTATGATACCTAAGAAAGAGAACCTTGAGTATCTTGTTAAGTTGGTGAAAGAAGGAAAGCTTAAGCCAATAATTGATTCAAAGCATCCTCTAAGCAAGGCTGAAGACGCTTGGGCCAAGAGCATTGATGGCCATGCCACTGGGAAGATTGTTGTGGAGCCTTAGTTTATGAAGATTACTTGATACTTACAGTAGTTTTATACAATTCAGTGAGTGGGGTTGCTTATGAGCATGTTTATATTCATAAGTACTCAGTATTTTGAACAATGCAAACGATGGATGTGAGTTTGTCTTGTCTTTTGCTGTTAATTTAAAGAATGATGTGTGGAGGTCATGTTGCTGAGTGCTGTTTATTATTATCGAATTTAAAATAATTTGTTTAATGTGTTCAAATTGCAGATGATGCTATGGATAACTAGGATTTGTGAATTTTGATTTTTGAAAATAATAATAAAAATGTTTATGAAATGTATGTTTAAGATTACAATCTGGATGTACAGCAGCAGGGGTTTGCAACAGTAACTGGAACACTGGTTTATAAAAATGACCAGGCTACGTATGAAGCCTGACGATGCCATTTGGATACTTAGATGTATCAAACGTTTGAGCACCATAGGAGTTAAGAACTGGAGGGAGAAGAGGAGAAATCCTTTCTCTCAAAATCCCTTCAATTTGAAGGTTCTGAAAACAATAGTTTTAGAAGGTTCTAAAGTGACTGGTAAAAGAAAAAAAAAAAGGTTCTAAAGAGATATCTCTTCTTTTATAAAATTAATCAAATGGGCGAATTTAAGACCGATCTCAAAAAAATTTGACTCCATTTAATATAGAACTTTTTTTTTTTTTTTTAATTTGATTCACTATTGAACTTCAAAAAAGCCCGCTCTCCCAAGTCTCAACTATCTCCTTTTCTTCTCTTAACAGTTCATGGCAATTCTCCTAGTAAAAATACTTCACTTTCCTTTCTAGTTATCTCCTTTCTCTAAACTTTCTCCTTTTTTTTTTTCTGGCATGTTTCTCAAAAGATGCATTGTCCAACTCCCCTGCGGGTCTCCTTCGCTTAACTCAGTTTCCTTCCTTTCCTCTTACAACCAAACAACAGCCGTAGTACTAACCCCACAGGACACGGCTCATCGTACTTCATCTTTAATCAACCAACCGAACTGGAAAACAAACTTAACCCTCAAATCCTTAGTTTCCCACATGAACCCCAACGTCGCTGCCCAGGTTATCCTTCTCCAAAACAACAATGTCTCACTTGCTTTCAAATTTTTCCAGTGGGTTTGTCAACACTCCACTTATTGCTACGATACGACTAGTAGAATCCACCTCTTAAAGTTGCTCGTATCCTCCAATTCATTTCAAATTGCTCATAAGGCTATAATTGAACTAGTAAAAAATTGTAGTAACAATGAAGACGATCTTTTGAAGCTAATGGGAGCGCTTGATGAGGTGAGGGAGACCGGCTTTCGCTTAAATTACCCTTGTTTTAGCGTTCTTTTGGCGTCTTTAGCTAAGTTAAGTATGGGGTTTTTAGCATTTTTGGTTTATAAAAGAATGGTCGCTGAAGGCTTTGCTCTTAGTGCTATTGATTATGGAACGATGATCAATGCTTTATCCAAAATTGGTTTTGTGTGTCAAGCTGAAATGTTCATGTCCCAAGCTTTGAAGCTTGGGTTTGAATTGGGTACTCATATTTGCACTTCTTTAGTCTTAGGTTATTGTCGACAAAATTATCTCTGGGAAGCCTTCCGGGTGCTTGATGTAATGTCGAGGCCAGATGGTTGTGGAGCGAATTCAGTTACTTACTCTATTTTAATACATGGTTTATGCGAGATTGGGAGAGTTGAAGAAGCATTTGCTTTGAAAGAAGGGATGAAAGAGAATGGTTGCCAGCCGACTACTCGGACTTATACTGTGTTAGTAAAGGCTTTATGTGATGATGGATTGATTGGTACGGCTTTGGATTTGGTCGGTGAGATGATTGGAAAAGGATGTAAGCCTAATGTTTATACTTATACTGTTTTGATTGATGGGTTATGCAGGGAAGGGAAGATTGAGGAGGGTAATGGGATGTTTAGGCAGGTGGTAAAAGGGGGTGTTTATCCAGGGATTGTAACATACAATGCACTGATTAATGGATATTGTAAGGAAGGGAAGATTGTTTCTGCTTTTGAGCTTCTTAGTGTGATGGAGAAACGAAATTGCAAGCCTAATATCCGTACCTATAATGAGCTTATTGAAGGGTTGTGTAGAGTTAACAAACCTTATAAAGCAATGCTCCTTTTGGGGAGGGTTATCAATAATGGCTTATTGCCTAACAGTGTAACTTATAATATTCTGATTGATGGTTTCTGTAGAGAAGGCCATTTTAACATGGCTTGCCAGATATTTGAATTGATGAACTCATTTGGAGTTGATCCTGATGCTTATAGTTTCACTGCTATGATTGATGGGATGTCCAAACAAGGGAGACTGAAGCCCGCAAATGGGCTGTTGTGTAAGATGATAAAGAAGGGAATAGAGCCTGATGAAGTAACATTTACTGCACTTATTGATGGGTTTTGCAAGGTTGGTAATACTGGGGATGCATCAAAGCTTTTCAAGATGATGATTGCTAATGGTTGTTTGAAGACTTGTCATGCATTCAACTCAATTCTTCATGTTCTGAGCAAAGAATGCAAGTTGATAGAGGAATATGCATTATTTGGAAAGATACTAAAGCATGGCTTACTTCCTTCTGTTGTGACTTACACAATATTAGTAGGTGGACTTTTTCAAGCAGGCAAGGTTGACCAGTCCTTGAGCATGATGGAGCTAATGAAACAAGTTGGCTGCCCTCCAGATGTGTACACATACAATGTCGTGGTTAATGGCTTGTGTCAAATTGGAAGATTTGAGGATGCAGAGAGAATGCTGGATAACATGTCCGGTATAGGAGTACCTCCAAATTATGTCACATACACTATATTGGTCAAAGCACATGTTTACGCTGGCAGGTTAGATTGTGCCCTTGATATTATGTCTATTATGGTTAAAAAAGGATATCAACCCAACAGTCGTATCTATTCCGCTCTTTTAGCAGGATTCATTTCATCAAACAAGGCCAATAAAGCAGGAGACTCCAGTTTTATCAGTCTCCTAGATGTGAGCTCACCACTTACTGCGGAAAATTATGAAGAATTTGTATCCAGTAATGTTCTAAAGGAAATGGAACTTGAGCATGCGTTTAAGCTCCGGCCTGAAATCGAGAAATTCAGTGGGTCCGTCTTGGAATTTGACAATTTTCTAATTACAGGCTTATGCAAAGTGGGAAGAATTTTAGATGCTGAAAATCTTACCAAAGATATATTGAAACATGGTTTATATCCTGACAAGGCATGCTTTTCTGTCATTGATTGGCATTCAAAGAACAGCAACTGCAATGAGTGCCTTGAGTTCCTGGATCTCATTGTCAGTCATGGTTTCCTTCCATCTTTTCAATCTTATTGTTCAGTGATCCACTGTATGCGTACCAAAGGAAAGACCAAAGAAGCTCAAAGACTGCTTGCTGACCTCATGAAATACAATAATATTGGAGAGGCAAGTGCAGTGTTACCTCATATTGAGTTCCTAGTAAACAGTGATGAACCTGAAAAATGCACAGAGCTTCTAAAACTGATTGAGCAAATGGCTAACAGGGAGAGGCCAGTCATCTAGTTTATGCTCCTTTCCTTCTCCCTTGACATCATTGCTTATCTGAAGTTAGGAACTCCCAGACTAGCTAGAGGAGAAATACATTTAATGGTTAGTCCCAGATTTTTTGGATAGCTTGTCAGACTCACCATAAGAACCAGATTCACAACAGGAATACCAGGTGAAATCTAGATCATACTCACAATTTTTTTTTTCTTTCCATGTAAAAAGCTTACCCTAAGGTCGTTTTGTAACTACTGAAAGTGAAGCCATATGTATTTAAGTAGGAATGTAGTTGGGAAAATTTTTGCTCCCAATTGGATCTAAAATGTAAAGCAATATTTGTCATATGTCAAACAACATGGATAAATGTTGGTTTATGTCTATCCAGATCTTGGACTCCTCTTAACTCTATCAATTAGTATGATATATGAGGAGTTTCAATAACTACTATTTCTCAATGAAATGTTTGGAATACAATTAACATTATTTCAAGTTTCTTTCAATAAACATGAAACTTACTGCTTTGGGGGGTTTTCAATTATATATATATATATATATATATATATATATATATATCCGTGTAAAAGGTTTCCCATCTGAAAAGGTAATGATAACTCTTCAATAAAACTTTGAAAACTACAACTTTCGAGCAACAAAAATGAGAGTTCAAATGTTCAATCCATACTTAAACAAAAAAAAAAATGTTCAATCCATGAAAATCACGTGTGAAAGCTGGAAATTTTGATTCTCGTGCTTTTTAAAATAGCACTGATAAATTCTAGAAAGTAAAAGTATATTGCAAACTTGCAAATCTTTTTTTTAAAGCAAAGAGAGGTTTTTGAATTTTATTAAATATATTTTTTACATCGATTTAAATAAATTTATTTAGATGAAATTTAATAAATTCATGATAAATTATTTTTTATAATGTCTCAATAAATTCAATTTCAGACAAAAAAAAAAAACTCTATCATTTGAAGTTTAAATTTGTAATCATATTTGACTTATCATGCATATATATATATATATATATATATAAAAGATATTAATCAAGGGCGTGAAAAGTGCTTGTTGAGAAATTAAACTCAGAAATTGATTTTTTTTAATGAAATTGTATAGTACGGGTGCCCATTTATTCCGTTTCTAGAAGTTCTATGAGATCAACGTGTCAGCTGTTAACCATGAAAGCATGAATGTGCTATGCTACTACGGCTGCAACTCAAATCCCCAACGGGAACGATGCTTAAATTCCACGGACAAGAACGCCCATACGCTTATCCTTTATTGACGCTTAAGTCCCGCACTAGATGCACACATTTAAGTAACCATCCACGTCAATCCTTATCCATCCATTGAGGGCAATCTCGTCAAAAATGGCACTCCCGTAATATACCAAGTAGTTGAGAATATTCTAGTAATTCCATTCAAAAAGAATATTATATCTGGACCACCTCCCTTCCCCACCACAACTAAACATCGTTCCTCGTTTCAACTTTCATTTTTTAAAAATAAATCTAAAAAGAGATATAAAACGATAATTATCTTTCTTTTTTTAAATAAAAATATTTTAATATTATTATTCTATTGTCTTTGGTTTCTTCTCCTTCGCATCTTCCGTGGAATTCTCTCTCTTATCGCTTCTCCAGTAATCTTAATTTTTCTCTCTCTCTCAAGTTCTCTCTCTCTGAAACTCATTCCTTTGCCTTGGTTTAAACGACATCGCTTATACATTGGCGATCTGTTTCTATTTCTTGCTTCGTAAGATAGTTTTTTTTAACACCTTGGTATTCGAAGGTGCGTTTAATCTCTCTCTTTCTCCCTATGTGTCCGCTTCTTTGAAAAAATTGTGTAATTTTGTGAATTCGAAATTGTTGTTTCGATATTTGCTTTTTCTGAGCTGTGTTTTTCTTTCACATTGGAATGTGGTTGGAGTTTTCGTCTTAGTTACTGTTTGTTTTCCAATAAAACGGAGAGGTAAAGATTGCTGAAAGTTCTCAATATTTCATATCAATTTAGCTCTATTTTTAATATAAAAGTGGTAAAAGAAAAGGAGACTAATTCAAATTCGGCTATGCCGAGTAATGGTGTTCGTGTGATTAGAAATTCATAGTTGTAGATTTGCATATTCCATTTTTTTAATAAAAAGAAAAATACGGGCCTTTTTCTCGGTGAGGAAATTGAAAGTATTGTTGAATATATATATTTTTGGCCAAGCATAGATAGCTACTTGCATCCTTGTTTTAATTTCTAATTTTTCAATTGCATCCTTTTTAGATGATTTATTTTATTATTTTGGATTTAAATTGATTTGATTTATCTGCTTCGGCTATCGAAAATCGAGGACTTCACTCAGCAAGCTGGCTCTTCTTTTTTTTTTTTTTTTAAAATGTGTGTTATAATTGTATTAGGTGCAAATTTTAATTTTATGGCTAAGCTGTTAAAAATCAATGGATGAATGACTTTACATGCGGCCATGTGGAAGATCTGATTGAATTTGCTGATGTATTTCTTGTGAAACTCTTCTTGTTTGGAAATCCAGAGGCCTCATTTGTTAAAGAACACTTTGTTTGATTCATTCGTAAAAACGGGTAAGGAGGGAAAGTCCCATGTTGGCATGTGTGTTTCTGACCACATAAAAATTGATCCATGGTCCTCCGTTCACATTTCTTTCTATGTTTAAACCACCTTGTTCGAATCTCTTTGGACAGAATTATGTTTTACATTTTTGGTATACAAGCCTCATAAAGGCTGAGTCCACTTATTGCTGTCCGGGTAATATGCTTGTCAGTTTTCTTTCTTTAGATTATGATTTATTACAAACAATTTAGTTTTGTGAGTTATATTGATTTTTGGTGATTGTTTACAGCCCAGCCCTGGTTTTTGATCTATGGGGAATCATTTAAGCTGTGTGTAAAGAAAATGGATCGATCCATGAAACTCAACTCTTGTACTGAAGTTCTATTGGAGGTCTCAAAGACTTGTTGGTTTTAGATGATACGAGCTGGCCGCAGCTTGTAGAAGCTGCTTTTGAGAATGTTGATAATTTTCCGGCTGATATTCGATCATTCTTACAATGACAAGTCTGTTCCTGTCAACATCATACATTTCATGCTACAGTTTAGCACTAAACCATGTATGCAAGCTAGTGATCAAGCCTATGTCGATACAGTAGACATCTCTATTTGGAGGTTGTTAGAAGTGCATTGACAAATTGTTGATTGTCATCTGCTACAACTTCAATAATGGAAAGGTTAGTGTCTTGTGTCTGCTCTTAATATTGGTAAGTTTGTCAAGTTTTCATTTTAACTCTTGTATCATTTTGGCACTATATCTTGTTACTTCGTTTTATTTCACTTAGGTATAAAATTTTGGAGGAGCTTGGAGATGGTACCTGTGGTAGTGTGTTCAAGGCCTTCAATATAGAAACATTTGAGATTGTAAGGAACTTTTACTCCACTAGCTGCTTTTCACCTTTCAGTTTACATAACTACATAATTTCCTTTTATTTGTCATTAAGATATGTTCTTGTGCCCATTTTATACTTCTCCTATGGTTGAAGTTTCTCAATGATAAATGTTATATTCTTTGCTGGATTTAGAAAATTTCTTTTTCCATGGAGGGAAATACACAAAAATCACTTCCATTTGTGACAAGCAGGATATTTGTACATTGGACTCATTTGGTAATTGAAATTACCTTAATGCCTTGGAGATAGCAAATAATGAATATAGGATCGATTTTAAAGTTACTTTGTGAGCTTGAACGATTCGGTGAAACCTATATTTTTACTTGGTCAATCCTTCATCTACCGGTACTAATTTTTGGCAGTTACTTTAAATTTTATATCTGAACCTCAGTTGATGATCCCTAATTCTCTATGCACCTGGCCGTGTATGTCACCCACCCCCATACCACCCCCTTGTAGGACGGGGTTGGCAAACAATTTGAGCTGTCTATTACAAGAAAAGTTAAGATGAGATTTTAAAGCTCTAAATCCTGTGGGCATGCAATGTATGATATGTATCTCTTTACCTGAAACTTTGATTTTTAAGCAGTAGAATATTGGGTTGGTTGGATATATGCCTGCATGAGATATTAGAGCACATATACATATAAGAGTAGTCCTTCAAGTTGAAACTTAGACCATATTATGTGTGTGTATATATATATATATATATAGAAACTAGGTTAGAAATCTTTAAGAGCTGAATAGAAAGAATATTGGTTTGTGTGGTCTTTCAAAAAATTTGATGTAGTTGGTTCACATTGGAAAATGATGTCTGGTGTTATTTCACGTCAATGAATTTAAGAGCTGAATAGAAAGAATATTGGCTTGTGTGGCCTTTCAAAAAATTTGATGCAGTTGGTTCGCATTGGAAAATGATGTCTGGTGTTATTTCACGTCAATGAGGGTTCATCAACTATGACAATGGTCATTAGGATGACCTTGGATTAGAAACCTCAACTCAGTCTATTATGGGTGGTTGACTTGAAATATTTTTTTTCCTGTTTATACTCCTTTTAAAGTTTCACCAAGATAATAGTGAATTTACTAAATGTGAAAGTTCCTTGAGTTGTTGTTCCTTATTGCTTTTGTAATTGTTTTCAATCTAGGTTGCTGTAAAGAAAATGAAAAGAAAGTTCTACTTCTGGGAAGAGTGCATGAATCTAAGAGAAGTTAAGGTATGCCATGATATTTCCTTGAACGTTTGAGTCCTTTGCTTTTTACCTAAGCCTTAATTAGGAGAGCGTGTTCCATTTATTGTGTATCATTCATTCCATACACACATTTTCTTGTTGGTATGAGTAATTTATTCTCTGCAGGCCCTTCGTAAGCTAAATCACCCTAATATTGTAAAGTTAAAGGAGGTTGTGAGGGCAAACGATGAACTATTCTTCATTCTTGAATTCATGGTAAGGGCACTTTTCCAACTTCACATTATTAGTCAGTGAAAGCATGAGATTTTAAAATTTTATCTTCCACCTAAATATTGTATTTTCACTCTCTGAAATTATAATATTTTGTTGCTTTATTTTCATCATTTTGGGTCAATACAAAGCTTGGGAATATGACTAGGATTAGTTTGGAGCTAGTAACTTGGAGGGGACTAGTCCATGTCTTAGTTACAAATGCAGTTTGTAATTTCCTAAGCTGGTGCTATTCTACTGGGGATCTGTTCATTTAACTACAATGTTTTAAGCTTGTTTAAAACTTGGAAGGTGAGCCTTTCTTTCAGCAAAACTATGTATGGTTGACTTTTGAAGCATTCTGTAATTGATTTCAGTGAAAGAATTGTTCAGATACTTGTTCTGCTCCTCCCAATCTCCCAAACACAAAAAAAAAGAAAAAAACCATCCACTTTTGATTTTTCTGTTCAACAAAATATCATGGTTTCTTTCAATAATAAAGGTTTCAACAAGTGGCTGCGTTTGCCTGCTGATCTTCTCACTATTGACTGTATCTCTTTCCTCGTAACGATACATTGGTTGTGTACTTCTGTGTAATTCATAAACTGGCTTATTTTGATTTCAACTGTATGTAATTAATAGTGTGATATATGATTTATTGTAAGCAAGCATGAAGTTGAATGAAATCCTTTTCACTTCATTTGGTAAGAGCTTGATTTAACTTCTTTCTAGGAACATAATCTTTACCAAATCATGAGAGAGCGACTAAGACCTTTTTCCGAAGGGGAGATACGCAACTTCATGTCTCAGATGCTGCAAGGACTTGCTCACATGCATAGAAATGGATATTTTCATCGAGATTTGAAACCTGGTAAATGTTCCTGTCATGTCTGTGCATTATGTAAGTCGTTTTTGCACATTGAATGGTGGATATCTTTATGGTATCATATTTGCTTTTTCCAGAGAACTTGCTGGTGACAAAGGATGTTCTCAAAATTGCTGATCTTGGACTGGCAAGAGAAGTATCATCAATGCCTCCTTATACAGAATATGTTTCTACACGGTGGTGAGTAATTATGGAGTGGTTTATCGTATTTACTTTGCATTTGTTTTTGTTTATGTTAACACAATGTAGCAATATGGGTGCAATCTCACTGATTACTTTGTAATTCTATCTTGTTCATGCATGTTTAGTTTTCTCATGTAGTGAATTGTGGGTTAATTTTGTCAGGTACCGTGCTCCAGAAATCTTGTTGCAGTCTTCCTCTTACACTCCTGCAATTGGTATGTGGATACGACTTGATTTAAGTCTGTGTGCGTGTGTGTGTGTACATGTGCTCATCTTCTTCTAGTAACTTTTATGGTGTTGTGGGACCAATCCAGAACTTCACTTATATCAGATAATGTATTTTCCATGTCAACTTGATTTATTGAGCTTTTCTTTCTTGCCACTAAATGTGATTGTTTGAGATTTATCTATATCATGGTTTGTTTTGCTTGAATGATGTCTGATAATGGTAGCATTTACAGATATGTGGGCTGTTGGTGCAATATTAGCAGAGCTTTTCACTTCATCTCCTATTTTCCCTGGTGAAAGGTGATTTATTATTTCAAGTTTTTCTCTTTTTAATCTTGGTGGAGGACAATGTAAATTAAGGCAATCCTTTTGTGCTTGCAAATGCACACAAGCAATGCAAATACTTTTATATCCAACATATATTCTCTAACCACAGTGCCCCAAATACTATGTAGTGTATACTACTTCAATATATTCCTCAAATTTTTGCTTTCAACTTTTAGTCTTTATAAAATTTCCTATGATATAGAGTTGGTATGTCAGCAGACGCTTGACTCAGGTAATTCTGTTGGATCTGTAGTGATGATTGCTAATGTTGATAATTTCAATAGCTTAAAGTTACTAGTTTGATCAATCATCTGTAACCTATAACCTAACTATGTATGCCAAGAAAAAACAAACACAACGTGGTTGATCTTGGTTTGTTCTAATGTTGTTTCTGTTCTACTTCATAATTATTGGTCCTTTAGGCACTTTTACCCTAAACCAAATTGATCCTACCTACATACGCATATCTATGGCCCTTTTTACCTATGGACAAAATATGGTGCATAAATTTTCTCATATTGCCCTTGGTCCATACCTCTGTTGCTGTTTTATAGATACTGTTATCTTTTTCTGTTTTATAGATACTGTTATGTGTATGTACATGAATACATGTGCTTGCATGCATGGGTTGGGATGCATAATTATAGATTTTAAGGTATATTTGTTACTCTTCTGCATAATAGTCTTGGCAGTGCTATGATCCTAAGATATTGGGGACTGTTATGTGTATGTACATGAATGTGCAAGCTTTGCACCCATGGGAGGGGATGTGTAACTATAGATATTGAGGAAGGTATATTTGTTATCCTTCTGTGTGATAATCTTGGCAGTGCTGTGATTCCAAGAACATTTCTTCACTTGCCATGCAAGTTTTAATATGCCTTTATCTACTATTTTTATTCTTGTTTGCTATTGGTTCAGAATACATAACTTGTGCAGTTTTGCTATTTAACTTCTGCCACTGAAGTAAAAGAAAGATATATCAGAACTTGTAAGGATTTTTTTCTTACGGTAATACTCTCACCTCTTGCCAGTGAAATAGATCAACTGTATAAGATATGCTGTGTTCTGGGTGCTCCAGATTGGACTTCTTTTCCTGAAGCAACAAACATCTCTCGTCTAATCAATATTAGCTGTTCAGAGGTAAGTTTTTTTTTTTTTTTTTTTCTATTTACTAGTTATCTATTATCTGCTAACTATTTTTACCTTTGCTCTTATTTTATTTTAATTTATCATTACTTTTGGGCAGATTTTACCTACCAACCTATCAGATATCATTCCCAATGCCAGCTCAGAGGCTGTTGATTTAATCATGGTGTGTATTGTGGTTGACTAGCATTTAACAAAGTGGCATTTGCTGTACTATAATATCTTACACTCCCTGCTTTTAACTGTCTGTAGCAACTTTGCTCATGGGACCCATTAAGGAGGCCAACGGCGGATCAGGCATTGCAGCATCCTTTTTTTAATGTAATATATGTCTTCTGGGGTTATTTTCAGGTTTCTAGTTGTATTAGATCAATCTTACTAAAAATCCTGGACAGGTGGCTGCATGTGTTCCTCATCCACTAATGCATGATCCACTTGAGCTGAGGCTAAACAACATGGGTGAGTTTTGAAGTTTGCTACTAGTTCCCATGTGAGACTGATCACTAACATTTTCTATTCTCCTTTTTTATGTTTCAGTCTATTAATTTTTTCTTGCACTATTCTGCAGGGGCGAAGCCAAATCTTGAGTTGAGTCTATGGGATTTCAACACTGAACCTGATGATTGTTTTCTGGGCTTGACACTTGCTGTAAAACCAAGTGTTTCAAACTTAGGTAATATTGTTGTACCTCCTGTGTTTGTAGTTCAGTGGACTGGTTACTTTTGTTAGCTACTGATGCCTCTCAAATTTAGTCACTGAACTGCATAAATACATGTGGCATGGGCAGGCATCTTTTCATCTTCTTCTGGGTGATTGTGAAGGAATAGGAGAGTGGTGTCTTAGAACTTAGGATTTAGTGCCTACCTCGAGTAGTTGGCGAGGCAGAGGTTAAGGCATTCATGGAAGAGATGGAAGTAGATGAACCTAGAAATAGAGTCTGCTATTATATTCTGCAAGCTATGTAGTTCTCCTCTTGACCAACTGAATATGCTTTTCCGTGTTATATTTTAAAACTATGTCAGCACTAATCCAGAATTGATATCTGCTTTTGAGCATCTTCAATAAAAACATCTTTGATCATGAAGGTCATTTACTTGTTTTTTATGGATAAATTTCCATTTATTGGAACATTTCTTGTGTATAATCTTTCTTTTAATTCTATTCTGCCATGTCTAGTTGAAGGATTTACTTTTACTTTTACTTTTTTTTTTTAATAAGTATATTGCTCATATTTCCTTTCCTGCAGAGGTGGTCCATGATGTCTCTCAAGGAATAGAGGAGGTGAGTTTTGCAGTCTAGGTTCAGCAAAGTTGCTCTTGGGTATTGTACATCTTTGATGTGTCAGATTTTTTACCATCACAGATATGGCTAACTGCTGAACTTCATGATGCAGGATTTACTGTTTTGTCCTAGGTTGGAAGATCATCCAGAGCAATCAGGTAATTCATATGATCCTCAAATATCCTCCAGAAACAGAGGCTAGGGAAAGGGAAGTGGTGATAGCAATGCATAAAGAAATTTTGTATGAGAGATAGATCTTTGTTATGAACGTTAATCTGGATACCATTCTTTATTTGAGTTAATGCTACCAGCTTGTTGAACTTTCCAGAAGTAACACTGTTCTCCAGTTGTTTCATTTGCCCTTTCTTCTTTGTTTAGAATTTAGTGTTTGCCGCTAATGGGCTGTGGATTCTTTTCCTTCCAGTTTTTTGGTCATTGCTTACTCCTGATCAAAATGGAATTCATGCACCAGTTGAATCCTCCTTGTCTCTCTCGTTCAGGTGAGTTCATTCATCTAGCCTCGCTCATGTTAGCAGTGGTGCATGTGGTGGCTCTAGCATTAAGGTATTGTTGTATTGATACTTTTAACCATATGTGAAAAGTAGTTTTTGTCATGCCCTTGTTCTGCATATGCTGTTATTAAATTATATATATATATATATATATTTTTATGGCTGGCTTGATGTGATATTCCCCCTTATTTTGGGGGGAAATTTTTAAATGGCAGTTCGATTCAGAATACACCAATTGGAGTTCCACAATCTACTGGATTCGCAATCACATCATTGCAGCCTAACCTTTTAGAACGGCAATTGTTGGCTGTGTCCTCCCCCTTCCACCTTTGACCGAGTTGAGTGGATAAATCTAATAAGGGGCTGTAGAGAACATTTATAATTTATTTCATTGGTTTTCTGTAAAGTACCATTTGCACCCTCATAGCTGCCAGCATTGGTCTGGCAAAATCGGTGTCCTAGGTATGTAAGTTTTTAAGATTTCGTCATTTCAAGTTATAGGAAATTACTCTTACAGTCAAAGTTGGCGCAATATTCATTTTGGTTAATGTACATTTTCTTCCATACGAATCTCGCTCACACAGTATGAATGTATGTATGCATGTGTAAATTTACGTAACAAAGGGAAAAAGTCTCATTCTGGAGCAAATCAGTGATAATGAATTTTCGAGTATATTCATAACAAAATTCTAATATTTGATGAAAAGCAGGCACTGATTTTTTCTCGTTTCTGGAAAACATGAAGATTTGATTGAATTATAAGGGCTCTATCTGGGCTTGGCTGGTGGAATAAAATCAAACTGTGAAAGCTGCGAGTGTGGAGGATAGTAGTTATCGACAAGCCAGGAGGCCAGTAATAGGGAGTTTTGCATGACCATATAAACAAGATTTGCCAATGGAAACGCTAAGCCAGGACACAGCTTTTGATTACTACAGAAGATTAAATATCTGTATATAGAAAATTTGGTCTCCATAGATTATTGAGAAAAAAGTTTGCAGGAAAGAAATAAGGCAAAAAAAAAAAGTCTAAAAGCCAACCAGAATTTGCATCATTCTTCAACAACTCCTTGACATTGACAGCTTCATAAAATGCATCAATTTAAAAAGGTCGTGGAGGGGGTTTACGGTCTAATGCAGAGACATTTCTGGCCCTAATTGAACAGGAGTTGTTCTTTTTAGTTTTTAATTAAAGTCAATTGGTGGGATTGTCTACTCCCCAAGTTTCTAATTCTTCAGCAAGATAAAACATAGAGCAGCATTCGCCACCCCTTCTTGGAGGGCATCCTAATGTAAATGCAGCGTTGTCAACAACCCGAAAGCCTCAAGTACCCTCCCACCCCACCCCCCCCCCCCCCCCCCCCCAAAAAAAAAAAAAAGAGAGTAGAAGCAGTATTTTGTGCAGCACTTTGGTGAGATCATGGCCATTAAATCAACAAGATATTAAAAATAGATTAAGATTCTAAGATCTAAATTTCTGACCATGCAGATTAGTAGAGAACAAAATAAAACTAAGAGTGTGAGAAAATAAAACCTTAATATTTATTTTTATTTTCCATGTTCTCAAATGGTGTTTAAATTTCAACTTCCTCCTCGTTACATAGAAGAGATCTTAAAAAAAAAAAAAAAGAAAGTATGACTCACCCCCGAAATTCTCTCGCAGAGGATTTATGCTACAGAGAGTAAGAACAGAAAAGAATCTCAATATCATGCATTCTTCGAATAAATGGAATTCCTGCCACCAAAAAAAAACTGGAACATTCCCAAGCTGCATTTTGGTAACCCATGAAGAGAGTATACGGTATAAATTATACCATTTGCTGCAAATGCTGCAGACTGAAAAAGTATGAAGTTGAGGCAAAGAATGACAAGATCTAGCTCTGAAAAAGAACTTCAGGTTATGACTACAATATTCCAAATATAGTGTTTGGAATGGTCTGCAAAAACATAGCCCTAGCAGGAGGATCAGTTGAAAATCGACCCAGCACAGCAACAGTAGCTGTGTTACTGCCAAACTTCTCAATCCCTCTAGAAATCATACATGTGTGGTCAGCCTCCACAACTACCATGACATCTCCACCCAAGAGTGATGAAACCGTCTCTGCTATTTGCCTGGTAAGTCTTTCTTGCACTTGGAGCTTGAAACCATAAAAATGTACCATTGACTGCAAAAGGGACTTTCCAATGGGATTGAATCCTTCAGGGCAGAAGTAGCCAATATGGACTACACCATGAAAAGGAAGTAGATGATGCTCACACTGAGACCAGAATGAGAGGTTCAACTCTGAATGTATCTGTTCATTATTGCGGGAGGGTTCCACACTAGGTTTAAAAAGATCTGTTATGCCACACGCAAAGCCATTCAGCTTCATCTCCAGCTTTGTATTCTGAAAGTTCATCAGCCACCTCAAAAAATGGCTAGGAGTTTCTACAAGCTCTTTCCTTAATGGATCTTCACCCAAAGATCTGAGTATTGAAGTTACTGCAGCAATCATTCCAGGGTTGGGTGCTACAAGCTCTGAGGGAATTTTAGCCACAGAGGAAGAGTAGGAAGGGCACCAACTTTGTTTTGTAGAATCCCTAGTTAGGATTTTCTCCACAGTTATACCTCTGAATTTCAAAAGACCCAGAAAATCACTCCAAGCATCAGCATTTTCATTTTCAAAAACCCCTGAACCTGAAGACACCAGTGCCTTTACCCATCCTTGATGCTTTGAGTCAAGAAAGACAGACTCCAGATTTGGAAAATGAATGTGAAAACACTGGAGTATCACAGCAACCCCTGCGGGCTTGATTCCATGGTGTACAGCCGAACATATTTCATCTACAAGACGCTGTGGATCTTGAAGCCGTTTGGCAAAAATATCAGCTACTCTAGAGAGTTTGCTTAATCCCACAACCCGCTGACCAGATGGCACATAACCTACATGACACTTAACCTGAAATGGGAGCAAGCACGATTCACAATATGAGAACAGATCAAGATCTCGAACAATCACAAGCCCACCTGCTCCTCCAGCATGACCAACTCCATCATGCAAACCCACTTCAGGGAATAAAGCTCCCTGAACAATATCCTTCACTTTTTGTTTGTAACCTGAAGAAGGCAATGGAAAAGCCTTGATCAATACTTAGCATAAAACATGAGATTAAGAAAACCTGCATAAATACATATGCATGTATGTGAACAGACATAATACGTTCATGCATAACAATTCTTGATGAAGAGGAAAGTATACACATTCTTATACAAATAAATCACTGGCAAAAGAGCCTTATATATCAGCTTCAAAAACTTCGTACAAACAACATATAATCTTTAATACTAATGTTCTATTGGAGCCCAAAACTTGCAAAAAAGCCAAAACACACTTAATCAATCAACCCCAAAATACTCGTACTTTAAAAATCTTTCTCTTTCATTGTTAGTTTTGGCTTTTTTCTAGCCGGCTAAACCCCCATGCAGCCAAAAAAAAAAAAAAACATGGACACCATTTGCATGTTGGTTTACCAACACTAACAAGGCCTCGGAACTAGACCAAAGAAGAAAAAACAACCTTGTGCTTGTTGATTGCAAATGATAAAACGAAACAAAAAGAAGAGCAATAGAGCAGATCGCTTCCATCACCATCGAAGATAGTGACAATTTTCTAGCTAAAAGCAAAATATTTATTCCACTTTATGCCGAAACAAGCGCCAAAAATTAAAAACTAACAACCTGCTTCAACCGGGTCTGCATATTATGAACTAAAAAAATTGCAGATCTTAGAGAAATTACAGCAATTACTACACTATGAAACTAGAATCACGAAAAATAAACAAAAAGCACCTCTTGTTCCTTCTCGAAGTGCCTTGGCAACACGAAAAGGAGTTTTCTTAAGACCTTCTCTGTTGACATCTTCACCCAAACCCTGCAACAGAACATTCACAGCATCCTCAATAGCTATAGTTTCTGGCTCTCTCTCCAAACCCAGGTCACTTACATCCAGCTTCATTCCATTCTCAAGCTCAACACAGAAATGGCCCTCATCCAAAGCGCCCATTGACAGAACCACAAAAAATTAGAAAGAAACCAACCTTGATCCAAATTAAAGAATAAAGTTATGAAAACCCAAAACTTGAAACAATCCAAAAATTCACCAGAAAATCAGAATGTTAATTCAAAATCCAAAATTTGATAAGAAACTCGTAAAATCTGAGGCACCCAGATGCAAAAATAAGTAAAAGACAGATATCATATATGTATGAATAAAGACAGAAAAAGATAGGTTGAGGAAAACAAATAGAGGAGAGAAGGAGGTGAAGGGAATTAATATGTAGGGTTGCCGTTGGTCTTTGGAATGTCTGGATAATCTCTGATGTTTCGTATTAATTTTTTTCAATAAAAAATGAAAAAAAATATATTTTTTTCAGAGGGGAGGTTAGGGATGGGGCCTCCAAGAAGGGATGTTCTTTGTACGGGAGTGCAAAATCTATCTCGTCTGCTCCAGCCTCCAACGTCTTGTTATCTGTACAGAGACCCGAGGAAGGAGGCGAAAGAGAAAGAGAAAATGAAGTCTTGCTTCTTCGGCACCTTAAAAATTATATCTCTCCCTCCCCAAAGCTCCTTTTAAGGCAAATTTTAGAGTTTGATTTTAGTATGATGGATGGGGCCCAAACCTGAAATGGGTAGGTGGAGAGATTGGCACATCTTACCAACCCATGAATCGAAAAAGTCCCAGATCTTCGCCACACGAGAGGTTATGGGCCAATCTCGCTAAGGTGATTTTATGCTCATTGTCGATGTAACCTAGCCATGAATTGTCGTCTTGTTTCATGAAATTGGGGGTAGATTTTGTCTTCCCTCCTGTTAAAAGAGAGAGATTAATCGAGATGAAAATAATTAAAGAAAACAAAGTTACTAGTGGGACTAGAATGGAATCAAGATCCAACAATAACTTGGGTAACATCAAAATTTTTCAATGATGATGATCGATGATTTAGTAATGACAATGATAGAATGTAATGGTGAGTTTTGGCTGCTTTTAATGCTTTAAGGGGAATGAATTCATTCTATTCAATCTTCTATCTTTACCATCACTGGAAGTTTTGGCTTTTTGTATGTAGCAATAGTTGAGAAATTTTGAAATGAAAGCAAGAAAAAAAAAGTACAGAGGATTTCTTTAATTAAAGGCTAAAAAATAAAAGCTCAATGTAAAAATTTAAAATTTAAAATTATTAAATATTATTTTTTAAAATAATTATATAAATTAATTAAATTAAATTATAATTGACCGAATAATTTCATTGATTTCACATCTATTGAAGAATAGGTTAGGTGATTGGTTAACATTATTTGGATTAGATTCTGAATCAAAGTCAAATTGACCTTACCCATGTGCTTTTTTCAACAACCACATTATTTTTTTTTTTATTTATAATTTGAATGTAGTGTAGTCATTTGGTGGGAAGATTCATTTAACTCTGGGACAACATATTTCAATAAGCTTTTAAGGAAAAGTATGGGGTTAAATCCATGGGCGTTGGACTTTGCTTTGTTCGGTGACAAACTGACAACAAACTCAATCTCCATTTTGATGTATGCCAGTTGAGGCCACCAACTCTTATTGATTGGTGATAAATTCACAACACCGACATCATGGTAAATTTATGACAAAAAAGTCTCTGTTTATATGTAAAATTTTGGGATGTTATCATTTAATTGTAAAAATTAAATTAAAAAATTAAAAAAAATTTGAATTATAAAAGCAGTTGATAGTAGAATGATAAGTGAGCATAAAAAATTTGTTATATGAAGTATAATAAATTTATTGAATAATTAATAATAAAAAAGTTGTCTGATTAGTAATATAAAGTAATTTAAAAATAAAAAAATTATCCATTATTTTTTTTATCTCATACTCTACTTTTTTTTTTATCTAATGTCTTCTTTTTTCATCGCTACCTATTTTATAGCCACGTAGATGGAAAACACAAAAAGCAACCTTGGAGTCTTTATGCAATTTTTTTATCAGATACCAGAGCCACGTAGATTCAAACATCATGAAAAAAACACACAGAGCAACCTTGGATTCTTTATGCAATTCTTTTGGTGGAACCATTATGCTGGGCCTTGGGGACACAGTCGCACGTTTTAGCATTCATCGATGCATTTTATGAAGAGATCATGCAATTTATTTTGCCAATGCCATTGGCCTTTGAGTATTGCAAAAGAGTTAGGCACTTGAAACGAGAACATAGGATTATTCTTTGTAACAGATTGAATATTATTCAGGAATGTAAAGGCCTAGTCCATGTACAGGACACCTCAACCAAGAAGTCTTATCAAAATGTCTTCTAATAAGGTTTTTAAGTGCCTGTTTAAGGCCAACAGAAACACCCTCCATACTTGGGCGACGATCAGGTTACACATTCTATTTACAGTGTACACATCCTTTTTGTTTTGCCAAAATTTTCAGACCCTTTCTTACTGCTTTGTTAATTATACCATGGTATAAGGATTTGAGATTTATTACTAATAAATTATAAATATAATAATTCGTATATTTATATCGTATCTAATTTTATATTAAATATGTATAAAATATTAAAATACAAAAATTATTACATCATAATTTAAATCCACAAGCCAAACACAACTTTTTTTCTTCGGACAAACCCACATACTATTTTTATCAAAATTTTAAATCGTATTACCTTTATATTTTTTTGTATCATGTTTTCATGTCAGTGTATATAATTAAGATGTATAATAAATTAGTAAACTTTAAGATATACATAAAATACACAATTAGTATGACATATTAAAAAAATTTTGATGAAATATTTGAATTATAAAAAAAAATTCAGAGTAATTAGACATTAACTGTAATTATCTTCTGCAAACTTTATTAATAGCACCATTTTAGTATCATAGAAGTAGGTTAATCTGCCAAGACCTGGAGGCATCAAACCAGGGATCAATGGCTTCCGCTTCAGCCTTACCATATTACCTGTTTCCTTGCTTAAAACCGATACGAAAATAATGTTTAGTCATGCAATGGTTTATGCCAGTATTTTCAACTAGCGGGCTCCCTCAATCATCTAAGGCTTACGAGCAAGTTTGCTGAAAGCAGTACTTATTCGTTCATCAGCAGTCATTTTGTTTTCGTAGAAGTCTAATATCTCCATGGAGATGTTTTTCACCTGCCAGTTTCAATAAAAATGAAGTCAAAATATTAGCCAATAAAGCACTCATTATAAAAATATAATTGCAATTGTGATGTTATGGACCTAATTTCAGTATACTCAAAATTCACAGCAACATGCAATGCTCGAATTAGAAGGTGATGATCAGTAAATACTATGCAATTTATTT
The DNA here is from genome assembly GCF_047325235.1 of Durio zibethinus. Lineage (NCBI taxonomy): Eukaryota > Viridiplantae > Streptophyta > Magnoliopsida > Malvales > Malvaceae > Durio > Durio zibethinus. The sequence continues at coordinate 8,818,364 of NC_143182.1, read as the reverse complement.
ACAGTAGGACGATCTCAGAAAATGCATTAATTTCTTCCCCGTTAAATATGAGGTAAATGTGCCTCACCAGACGAATGGAAAAGAAATTTTCCAAAATGGCAGCCACTTTTTGGTAGTACATGGATTTAATTAAACAAAATTTTGTACAAGATGGGTGTTTTTATGTAACAAAAGAAACCGCAACACTGTAGATCAGATTTAGCTTAGAAAACTCACCACATTCATATCAACTCGAAGCTCTTCAAACCAAGTGGTGATATCTTTCGCTCTGTATACACTAGCAATGTACATGCAAGCTAAGGCAATCAAATATGGCGCGTGTATAAGAATAAGGTCCATCTTGTATGTGTCATTTACAAGTCCCCTGTGTTTCAAAACGCCAAGTTTTAGTGTATATTCATTCAGTTAAATAAAACTTTAAAGGAGGAGAAAAAGAAAGGATCCATAAGACAAATTTAGACCAATGATTGATCATGAAAAAGACATCCTAATTAGTGCAGCCACCAGCCAGTCTTAATGTAACCTACCTTTACATGCAAGAAACTATACATCTTGATGTACAAGATGATGATCTATCTCTTGAAAACCACCTACATATATATGATGCATAATAAAATATTCCAAAATTTCCATCCATAATTTTCATTCATTTCGGTTCAGACAAACAGGTTTCTTAAATACTTCTGCACTTAATACACCTCAGCCAACTTTGATTCTCAGTTTCTCAACCTAGAAATATTAGCTAAGTGACCAACTTCAAGTACAGCTCAATAGTAACCACAAGATAATCTACACGCACTATAGCACTAACATGATCCTATGTAATTTGCATAGGCTGGGTATTTAAAAGTATATAATCAATCTCAAAAAATTGCAACTGAACACAGTCTCCAATCAGGCTAAGTTCCATCTGTTTGATGTAGATAGATACAGGTTGCCAGTCAAACCATTATCTTTGATCCTAACCATCAATGGTACTCCATATGTATTTGAGTTTGTGTATATGTATGTGTGTGTGTGTGTGTGTTTATGTATTATACATCTTCAATCAATTTTTCCTATATGTAATGAAAATGCGACATGGTCCACACATAGTTGGGAAAGCCAAAAGAAGACTTTCAACAGCTCCTGTACAACTTTAAGACTTAAGGAAAAAGATGGGACTTTTTTAGGGCATATTTCTCACGTGCACTAAATATTTTGAACTTCAAAAGTGACTGATGTTGGAGTTTTGACACTTACCACGACATTTGAGTCATACCTATATCATTCATGCCGGCATCCTGCAACAACCTGCCAAGGTGACAGGCGCAAGATACTATTCAGATATGTCAAAATAAACACTGATGCCAATGAGCAGAAAGAACAGTATTGGAATAATTTGAACTTAAAGTAGCTTAGTTATAATGAATTTGATATTGCAAAAGGTCATCTTAAAGTTGCATATCAACTGTAAATTATCAGATAAGGCTGCATTCAGTTTAAGTTATTAAAAATGTTTTAATAAGTAATAAATCATAAATGTGCATCTCTATAATATAAAACAAGTATTTACTAAATGCTACCCTAATTCTAAGAGAATAAATTTATTGATATCAAATGATAAATAAAATTATGTCACTTGGGAACTGAAAAAGATTTAAAAGAACAATGAAAAATGGGGAAAATAAGAAGTATAATAGAGTAAGAGGTCAACATAATTCATGCATAGAATGACCTTACAGGATTGTATCTCCAAAGTAGTCCAAACTTATTAAGGCTAAAATTATGGTTTCATTATTTCCCCATGTAGTCATTTCTTATTCCAACAATAAATTGTTAACCATGCAAAAGATCAGTGGTACAAATTAAAATACAACTCCGAACACATAAAGATTATGGCAAAGAAGATAAAAGCTTACTGAGACAATGTGCGGTAAGGATGAAATACAACTAAATAATAGTTAAGCGCTTCTAAAATCTTCATTTCCATTTCAAGTATGTCTTTGATTTCATATCTATACCTTTCATCAGAAGCTGCAAAACAAATATAGCAGGATTGCAATAAAATACCAAATTTCCAGGAAGTTCAAAGGATTAATCAACCAACTTAGTAATAAGTGATTACATAATTTTTTGATGTAAAATACAATAAGTCTAGCCTGCACTGTGCTTTCTTCTGCCTTGGATGCCAAATATAAGCAAGTAGGAGCAACAAGACGCGGATCATATTCAGTCATACTCTTTCTATAAGACAAATGAAAAACTATGATTAATGATTGATAACACATTGTATGGAGGAAAATTGAAGCTCTTACCTAATTTACAAATAATGCACCTCTATGTCATATTCCCATCTAATAATTCATGGTTGCTGTGTGGGATAAAGAATAATGAGCTGAGTGTCTAATTTTGCATGGGAAATTAATTATCAAGTTGTAACCATGATGAATATGTCTTATGTGAAGAAGTTGCAGATCATGTAGGCTTAAGGATTGACATATTTAAAGAAAACTGCATAAATTAGGAAACATGAAGTTAGTCATGATGAATTTGTAACATGTTAAAAAACTGGCATGTTGTAGTTGAAAAATAACAAGAATCTCATAGTTTGAGATAAAATCAATGAGAGAAAATGAGAGGATAGGTTATGAGCTGCTTGTCATCAATGAGTAGCATCCCTTTTACATCACCATTAATAAACTAGGTAAAATACCTGGTATAGACACGTCTCATATATGTAACTGCAGTTGCAACAACCCTGAAATATTAACCACATCTTAGAGATAATAACAATTGATGAAAACTAAGCCAGAAAACAAATTTGTGTGCATCAAGTTTGTAATGACAACAAGTTATACTAAATTCATTATGCAGAGAAACATACTAGATTTACTGTTTTTCCAGGAAATAATTGTCTCATAAATGAAAGAAATTAACTCTGTTTAAGCATGATATCACATTAAAGGATACATAATCTTCATAACTCCTTTCTGTTAGCAAACTTGTGGTGGTTACTAACTACAATTTCCCACACAGAATTTGCAACCAACTCTTTTCAAAAGGAAGCTATTGTGTTACAGGTGACAGTTACAGCAAACAAAGTGCTTATGTACAGATTAATTTGATAGACCAATGAAGAGGTTCACGAATGAGTGTCCATGCATCTGCATGGTGGATAATTAATTATCAGCTAAAATCAGTAATAGCACTAAAACAGAGATGCATAGCACATTATCAGAAACCTATGTGTTCTTGCTTTTTAAGTTGCCCCGTAGATTTTCAGTAAATGAAAGATGCTCTGTCTTAGATGGTCCAGTTCAGTCCAGGGATAGCACTACACAACAGCTAGGATATAGAATAAATTTCAGAGGCATAAAAATACTATATAAGCTGAATAAAAAAGAGATATTAGTCACGTCAGCAGTTGAACTAGCTCATATTCACCAATAACTACTACAATTAAACATTCTCACCATTAAGGAACCACAACAGTATATACAATTAGGAAGGAAAAGTAAAGATAAAAAATTGGGTGGCATCACTGAATGAATTGTCAATCATTTAGTAAATAGAAAGGTATTTCTTAAAAAAAAAACAAGAGATAAGATCAAACCTTTGCCTCACTTTAACATGTTGAGCCAGTTTCAGTATATCTAAGGGGAAAAAAAAAGGGCACAAAATCACTAACTTTAATGAGGAAGTTATATGGAACAAAGCTAGTAGTTCAATTAAATTAGGCAAGGCACATGTTTGCATGCAAAAAGCTCTCTAAAACACCAACAATTTCCTTTTATATCCTAAAAACAATAACAAGCCCCAAAGAGAATAGGCCACAAAGTAAATTTCAGTGCAGAAAAGAACTTGTTTGACGAACTTATGGGATTACAAATTTTCTTCTGCTGATGAACTTGTTTGACAACCATGCTAGAAACAAACATGAAAGTATATTAAAAATGAAGGACCCTCTAATTCTTGAAACAAATCCCACGGTGACAAAATATTGAAGTAACCCAATCCAAAAAATACTCCTTTTCCTGGCGATATGAGCACTTAAAATGATTAAATGGTCGTGATTTCGACTTTCGAGTACCCAAGATGCGAAATCACAAACTCCCATAGATTATAACGTGCAGAAATAAAAGATTATGTCAAAATGAAGAAAACCTAAAACCAAGCTAAAATTTTTAAGCCAAAAGAACTGATATTACCAATAAATAACAAACACCCAGATTATAAACTTCACAAAAAAAAATCCAAATTTTACAAAATCAAGTAAAAAGAGAATCTGAATCAAAACCCATAAAAAAGGCGTAAGAGAGAAAGGCAACATACAATTCGCCATATGCATCTTAATGAGCTTAAATTCTTCAAGAGTGATGCCTTTATCTTTATCTTGTTGATGAACCACATCCACCTCTTCTGGGTCCAAAAGGTGATTGCTGCACACACAAAATTAAATCAAATAAGATAATGACAAAAAAGAAATATTGAAACAATCTAAAATCAAGCGATTGATTGCAAAATCAACGGGAAGAGTTTGGCTTGGTTGTTACAAGTGAGAAGAAGTCCAGAAATTGGCTGCCATTTTTTTTTTCTTCTTTTGAGAGCTGAATTGTGTTCGTGTTTTATTTAACTTTGTTTAGTCATATAATTTGAGTTTTGTAGGAATCATGACATGATCAACGTTCCAAAATTTAGAATTTTTTAGATTTTTTTTTATGGTCGGGATTTTGTTAGGGTCAGCCCGGATTAAGCAGGCCATGCTTAGATTGATTCCAAACGATAGTTTATCACAAGCCTACATGCAAGCAAAAGGTAGACTTGGGCTGGGTTGGGCTTCTTTGTAATTTGGTTTGGATTTCAAATTTTTGCATTTATAATTTTTATTTTAAAATTACGATTTTTTTATAAAAAAATTTATATTTTATGAAAGTAATGCAAATATTCATACGTTATTTCTAAAATTTTTTTTTATAGTTTTATCATCAAAAGTTTCTTAAATTGAAAATTAATATATCTTAAAAGGAAATGTTAACGAATATTAGTAAAGCACTCACTAAAAACACTTAAAATTTAGCCCAAAATAACATCACACACTTTTTTATTGTCCCTGAATTCATCTGTGTCGCTGGGATTGTGGTTTTGCTTTATAAGCTTACTACCAAAATGATATGTTTTCGTTAAATATTTAATTTAAAATCAATTTATTATAATTAAAAATTTTAATCTGAATATAAAATAATAAAAAATTAAATATTTATTATACGTAAAATAATATTATTTTAACACTGATATATTTATTTATATTTTTTGAATGAAACCGTAAATGTTAAGTTATAATTATAATCAATTTTACATCAATCAAACAAACAAATTAGGATATAATTAACCAGACCCCATGGATTTGATTCAAATTTTTTAGGGTTGGTGATGTACATGACTATTTAATAATCAAGTAGTTTCTGTTTCTTTTTCAGGTCTTTCATTGAAGTCTCAAGAACTCGCGATAATATTCTTAGCTATAAGACTTGTCTGCAGCTTCATGTTGGAAGGTGACATTCATACATTGCTTGATTTTGCCACCCTCATTTTTTCTGCATGGCTTATATTTTATGATTCGATTCAAGTTGGAGTCAACCTATATGGGAGGAACTAGATAAATTTCCCATCAACTATATGGTAAATGCAATATTCTTCAGCTATTTTATTGATGATCAAATTATGTTAGATTCATCTCTATAATATATATATATATATATATATGTAGCTATGGTAGCATCATAGACAACCATATGAATATTTTGATTGATAATTATTAATTAGATTGTATTTCATTAGAGACTACAGCACTTTGTTTAGAACAAAATGAAAATAATTTTTGATCTCTATATATAATTGTTACAGGTGGTGCCCTCTGCTATCCTTGTTGTGTTAATCCACTCATGTAATTTGACATAAGAGTATCTGCACATCATACAATTTGGGTTGAAATAAAAACAGATTTATCTAAAAATAAGATGAGCCTATCATTGGTTCAAATCCACTAAATAAATGCAAAAATAAAATGAATTGGAATATGAATATTATGTTCACACTCGCTAGAAAAGAAAAGCATGAATATGGATGAGATTATGGTCATATTTATTATTATGTAATCTATAGGAATAAATGAGTTTACATACAAATCTCTTGATTTTAGACACGATTATAGCAATATAATCTGAAAGTTTTTATGTTTGAAGGGATATTCCTAGCATATATATATTTTCTATCATTCTTTGGTTGAAAGCATAATAAAGTTTTCTTTATCATTAAACAATATTTTAAATTGTTCACATACAAATTTCTTGATTTTAGGTACGATTATAGCAATATAATCTGAAAGTTTTTATGTTTGAAGGGATATTCCTAGCATATATATATTTTCTATCATTCTTTGGTAGAAAGCATAATAAAGTTTTCTTTATCATTAAACAATCTTTTAAATTGTTCTGTAAGTTCTGTATCTCTTAGGTAGATTTTCTAGAGTAGTAAACTTCTATGGTTCTATATTTTTTATTAGAATTCTTATGATAGTGTTTCTGTATCCCTTAATTTTTAGTCTTAGTGGTGAACTTTTATCCATTTTAATTCAATAATAATATTATATCATTATTCAAATTATTGTGAGTTATCTTCTTTATAAGTTTTTTTGTTTGCAGTTAATCTCTATATTTTAAACATCAATTCTTGGTTTCAAATTGGTATCAGAGCTATTGAACGTCATCGTCATCAAGCACCAGCAGAAAAGGTTAAAGCCAATACTGACATTGCAGCAACTACTAATGTTGACCCAAGATATGCCTTAATAAAAGAAATGCGGTAACAAACCCTTCAATTACAACATCAGCTGCATATATAAGAAGAGAGATAGGAGATAAGGAGGTAATGAAAAAAGAACGAAGAAGATGAAGGAAAAACCAATCCATGCCATAAAAACAACAATAATTCTAATGATAGTATCCTATCTCACCCACGGTAAGTCAGAGACTATATATGCAGAAACCAACTTCAACTTAATATATTTAATCCAAAGATAAAAATTCCTGAGTTTGAGGAGAATATGTAACTTAAAAAAGTTTTAGATTGGCTACACATGATGGAACACATATTTGAATACCATGATACTCTTAAACATCGTAAGGTGAAGCTAGTTGCCATCAAACTCATAAAGCATGTATCATTTTGATGAAAAAATCTGAAGAAGCAAAGGAAAAGAAAAAGCAAGAGAAAAATTACAACTTGAGAGAAAATGAAAAGAGAATTGAAAGAAAATATCTTCAAAACAACTTTCAACAAGATATCTTCCTTAGGCTTCATAACTTGAAGCAAAGATATCTCTCAGTAGAGAAGTATACGGTTGAGTTTGACCATCTCATGTTAAAATGCAAATTGGTGGAGCAGAATGAGCAAACTATAGCCCAATATCTTGAAGGATTGAAGATTGAGATAGCTAATATGGTGAAACTATAAGACTATTGGACTTTCAATGATGTATGTAAGCTTGCCATTAAGGTGAAAAGACAACAAAAAAGGCCCGTGACAACAACTTGAGATTTAATCCCGAAAAGGTAAGTCTCAGTCTAGTGAACAAACTAAAAAGTATTTTAAATGTCAAGGGCTTGGACACATTGCCTTAAAATGCCTAAACAGAATGATTGTGGCTCTAGTAAAGGAAAACTTTGAGGAAAATGAAAAAGAGCTAGCTGAAAAGGATTAAAACTTTAAAGAGAATGAATAGGTAACCTATGATAATTGTAAAGTATCCTTAGTCATACAATGCTACTTGAGTACTGCACCTGCTAAGGAAGAAGATTGATTGCATAAAAATATGTTTCACAATCAGTGTACTGGCCATAAAAAGATATGTGATGTTATAATTGATAGTGAAAGTTTTAAAAATATTGTTTCTACTTTTATGGTGTAAAAATTAAGCCTCAAGTTATGGATCACCCTCAACTATATAAGCTATCTTAGCTATAGAAAGATAATAAAATCAAGGTAAGCAAGAGTTATTTAGGTTTTTTTTATAGGAAAGCAATATAAGATGAAGTGTAATATGATGTAGCTCCAATGGATGCTTGCCATTTACTACTCGAAAAACCTTGGCATTATGATAGGAAGGTTATTTATGATAATTACCGTAACATTTACACATTTGTAAATGATGGATGCAAAATCATCATAGGCCCTACCAAACCCATGGTGATGTCAAAACCAATCAAAGGGGAAGAAAGTAGCTTGTTTACCAATGCCAGTTACAGAAAAAAATTAAGATGGCGATATTTTGTATGCACTAATGTTGATTGAGGAGAATAAAGATAGTGAGGAGCCCCCTACAGTGATGTAACCATTATTGGTAAAATTTCAAGATGTTGTTCAATAAAAGTTATCAACTGGTTTACCATAAATGAATGACATTCAAGACTATATAGACCTTATCCTAAGAGTTGTTTTACCTGATAAGGCAAAATTTTTTTTGAAGAGTTATGCGAGAAAGAAACTAAACCAATGGAAACTTATTTTGTTATAAGTGGAGTTTGCCTACAATCATTCACCAAGTCAAACAATTGGTTATAGCACTTTTAAAATTATTCTTGGTAAGAATGCAATATGTCTTTTGGATTTAATTCAACTTTATGCTAACTAACATTTTAATGATATGGAAGAAAGAGCCAAGAGTATCAAATATTTCATAAATAGGTTCAGAATAGAATTTTATAGAAAAATGATAAATATAAAAATGTAATAATGCATCGAAAACATGTGAAGTTCCAAGAACATGATTTAATATGAAAATACTTGCACAAAGAAATGTTTTCACAAAAAAAGTTTGACAAATTATAGCCTAAAGCAAATGGTCCATTTAGAATTCTCCAACGCAATGAGAAAAATGCCTACAAGATGAGCTTTTCGATACTTATAGAGTATCTTCTACTTTTAATGTTACTGATTTGTCACCCTACTATGATGAGAATATTAGTTCAGACTTGAGGATAAATTTTTCAACCAGAGAAAATTGACATCGGAGTGTCTGCACATCATACAACTTGGGCTGAGACTAAGGCAAATTTATCTAAAAATAAGATGGATATATCCTTTGTCTAAATCCACTAAATAAATGCAGAAAAAATATAGGTTGAAATAAGAAGATTGTGTTCACACTAGCTAGAGAATAGAGCATGAATATGGATGTGATTATGGTCACATTTATTATTATGTAATTTGTATGAGCAAATGAGTTCACATACAAATATCTTGATTTTAGGCACAATTTTGGCAATGTAATATGAAAATTTTCATATTTTGAGGGATGTTTTTAGCTTATATATTTTTTATTATTCTTTGGTAGAAGGTAGATTAGAGTTTTTTTTATCATTAAGCAATCTTTTAGATTATTCTATAAATTTTGTATCTTTTAGGTGGATTTTTTAGAGTGGTGAACTTATATTATTCTGTATTATTGATTAGAATTATTAATGTGGTATTTTTGTATCATTTAGTTTTAATTTAATGGTAAACTTTTATCCCTTTTAATCCAATAATTATATTCTATCATTATTCAAATTCTTATAAATTATCTTTTTTGTGAGTTTTTCGTTTTATAATTAATCTCCATATCTCAAATATCAATTTCTAGTATCATAATTCACAAGTATACATAAGTCTAAGTTCTTTGGGCCTTTTGTGTTTATTTGGAAGCAGTTTCAGTGCTGCCACAGCTTCGCATGATGCAGAATGCAAAGGTAATAATATAGCTCTAATATGGCTATTATTCGTTTACTTTATTACTTTTGTTAGTAGACTATATTATACTATACATAATTATTTTCCTGTCCTTAAATTGTTCTGCAGATGGTTGAACCATTCATAGCCCATTATATATTTGCGATGGCTGTTGAAAGATTCCTCACCTGTGCTCGTTGGATTATCCAGGTTAGTTTTATTATTATTATTATAGAACTCATTTAAACCCTTTTATATCCTTGATTCTTAAAGTTCCGTTTGGTAAATGTTTTATTTAAAAAATAAATAAAAGTATTAGAATTCATTGATTCGTTCAATAAAAAAAGTGTCATTTAACAAACCCAAAATTTAAATATTCTTGATTCTTTAGGTTTCATTTGGTAAATGTTATATTTTTAAAAAAATAATAAAATTAAAAAATTAAAAACCGTAAACCCAATATTTAATTAAATTAATTCATTCAATCATTATTTAAAAAGTTAACATCCAATGAATTTTAAATTCAAATTTCAACTTTGTAATCTTTTTTTTTTAATTTCTAAAATGTGATTTTGTAATTAAAAAAAAGCATCTAAATGATATAGAATCTAATTTAATTTCGCATGGATATATTATGGATGTACACAATTAAATTGCTGCTAATGAATTTTGAGGTTTTGAAATGAATACAATAGATTAAAACATTACTAATTTATTATGATTCCTATTAATTTGCATGAAAGGCTTATGAAACTGAGGGGGGGAAGTATCTTTTTCTGGTTGGAGCTGGGTACTTTGGGTTCCCAATGGCTGTCATTGCAGAAATTGTTCAAACATTCATCTTGGCAGACTTTTTGTTGCTATTACATTAAGAGATGACCCAATGGTACGCAAAATTTGTCTCACTTTTTCATTAAAAAAATTAGTATTACAATCTATTTTATTTTTCAATATAAAAAAAATTATATGATAAATCATACACAGGGTGTTTCAAGTCTCATCTTAGCACTTGACAATGTCTATGTTTAAATTTTATTTTTTAAAAAATATTAAATTAATTCAGCTTTTATTTGTATTGATTTTTTTTATTTAATAGAATTAAATTTGTATTTAGTTCATATAATTAATTTAGATTCATTTAATAAAAATATAATAATTGTTAATACATGTATAATCTTTAAATAATATTGTTATTGTTTTAAATTAAAATATATTTAACAAATTTGAGGATCATAAATAATTTTTTTTCAGTTGATTAAAATTTTACTTTTGAAAATTCTATAATTTCAACAAAATTTATGTTATTTAGATAAAAAATTATAGTTTATCTTGAAAATATAGAATTTAAAAATATATATTTTATATTTTATATTTTTAACAAAAAATACGTTTTTAATATTAAAAACGTAATATTTCTTGAAAATATATTGTGAAATTTTATTTTCTCTTTTCTTTTATAATTTAAACAAATACTATGTGTTTAAAATAAAAAATGTAATATTTATTGAAAATATGTTGCGAAAGATTTATTTTTCCTTTGGTTCTATAAATTCAATAAAAACTGCATTTTTAAGATAAAAAACATAGTACTTAATAAAAATATATTATGCAAAATTTATTTTTAAAAAATTTTACTTTTAGCAAAAACTACACTTTAAAAATAAAAAACATAGTCATTATTAAAAATTTTATTATAAAAAAATTATTTTTTAAAATTATTTGTTTTCAATAAATATTATATTTTTAAGATAAAAATGTAGTCCTTATTACCTCAAAATTCTATAATTTCAACAAAAATAGAATATTTAAGATAAAAATGGTAATCATTGTTAAAAATATATTAAGAAAGAATTATTTTATCAGAATTTTTTATTTTAAACAATAATTACATTTTTAAGATAAAAATATAATCATTGGTAATAATATATTATGAAAAAATTTTATTTTTCAGAATTATTTACTTTTAACAAAAATTACATTTTTAAGGTAAAAAAAAGTAATACTTATTATTTCAAAATTTCATAATTTCAATGTAGACCGAACTTTTAAAATAAAAAAGTAGTTTTTATTGATACTATAAGTAAGGATAATCAACATTAAAATATTAATTAGGCTCCATGCAACTTAATATATACATACAAATATTTTGAAAATATTTACTTACACAAGTATTATTTAATATATATAAACAAATTTAGTAATTTTTTACTTTTTATTAATTTGGCAAAAAAGTAGATAAATCATCTACGCTATACATAAATAAATTAATTAATTAACATATTAAATAAATAAGTGATAAATTCGTGTAATATTTTTATAAATTTTATATCACTTGTTATAAAAAATAATATAATAAAAAATTTTATCAGATAATATTACATTTTTTAAAACCAAACAAAAAATCTCATATTCTATAAAATAAGCAAAACACAAAAATTACCAACTTTTTTCAATATCACTATCCTATGAAATGAAAAAAGATTATATGAAATAATTATGCTAAATCAATATATATTTATTTAATTCAAAATTATATTATGTAATCATATTATTAAAAAATTAATTATTTATAATAAAATAATTGATGAATAGATTGAAATAAATATTTATTATTTAATTATTAGATGTAATATATAATAAATAATTAAATATCTTTAAATAATATAATTTAAATAAAATAATATATACTAACTTACTGTAACCATTCCGTAAGATCTTTTTCCCTCCCACAATTTCTTTACTTTCCGTCCGTGGACCAAATGTTCCTGATTTTTTTTTTTTTTTTTCAATGGTATCAGTCTTTTTCTTTTGCTTCTTATTGATGACACGTCCCATCCCATTTCCAACAAAGCTGTCCTACCTATAGTACATTAATACTTGTTCCATGTAATCATCACACATTTGCTCCGGTAGTTCTCAGTCTCACAAAGCTCGTGATTTTCTATGCCCACTTCTCGGACACTGCTCGTGGCCTTCATGCGTCTCTTCCTCAACTTTCAAGCCTTGGTCCACTCCCGGTCCAAACCACCACATGTGTCTATGACGTACCTCAGCCTCCGTTCATAAACCTCTTTGATCTTCGCCACGCGTCATTCCTTATGAATACATCTCCCACCACGTTTACTTCAACCTCGCCATACGGCCCACGTCGACAAATCATCATCCATCCGCGAAAGCAACCTGCTGAGCCGTGTCGCCAGGAGCTTCAGCCACGTGTCACAACAAGCTCCTCTAACACAAGGAAAACAGGTGCTTACTCACGATGTTTTACACGTGTCCTTTCCAGAAGCCTTGACGTAGCTTTCTGATTCCTGGGGATTCGTAAAGTGAATGAGACGGCCGAGATCCGCGGTGACCTAGAGATCTTCCACCACGTGTCTATAACGGCCAGGGTGTCGTGAAGTCCCCACCAAAACTGTTTCATTTCATTAACTCATCGCCAAGCGAAAACGTGTCGTGTCCTCAGCTCTTCAGTATTCATGCACGTGTGCCACGTGTCATTCTCTGAACTCCCTCTCCCTCTCCTCCCCTCAATTATATTTCCCCTATAACAACCAAAACTAAACCAGCGATTTCCCGCTAAATTTAACTTGTCGGGAACTTCAAGAAAAAAGTTCAACGGCGTTTCAAAAAAATGGTGCTAATCCCAGTTTATTGCTGTAACCTTACTTAACGCTTCCGCTAAATATGTCCGAAAACTCTCTTACGTGTCAACACCAACCGTTTATCTCCACTTCTCCCATCTCGCCACGTGGCTTTCTCTTCTCTCCCCTTCCTTCTTTTTCTCTTTTATCTTCCCGGAAAATCTGAATGCAAAGCAGGATACAAAAGCAGGTTACCCGTACAAAGAGAGTACATTTTTCTTGTCTCGTCTTCTATTTTTTCTATTTGTATCTTTATTTGTAGGATGAGGTTTTAGCAGGAAGCGGTGTTTTTAAACTCTTTGAAATGGAAAATAACCGTGGGATTATGGGGTTAACAGAGGATGAGATTGAGCTAGAGCTGGGATTATCAATAGGAGGAAGCTTTGGAAAAGCCGAGAAACTAAAGCCATTCAAGAAAGAATTAAAACCCAACAATAACTCGGTTGCAGATCTCGGGGAAAGAGTGGTTTTTGATCTGCAAACGAAACGTGAGATTCAAGCTTTAAGGAGACAAGAAGCGAAGAAGAAGCGAGAAGAGAAGCAGCAAAAGAAAGGAATAACAAAATCATCATCCAGATGTCACCAAAACGGCGAGTTCCAAAGCAAAAACAACGACGTCGATACAACAGAAGAAAGAGAATGCAAGAAGAACAAAGTTCAGGAATTTTCTGGTGATATAAATCCTAATTCAAGCGCCGAGCTAATTAATCCGTTGATGTGCCCAGTTATTCCGGTGCCGGTCCCGTGCCCGTATCCGCAGGTCCAGTTTGTGCCGCTCGCCAATGGGTTTGCGTATTCTTGCGTAAATGCGGTTCCTTGTTCGGGTGGTGGTGCTGGGAATGAGAAGGGGGTGGTGCAAACAGCGGCGGTGAATGGCGGGTTTCGGCCATTTCAAACGGGTCTGAATGGTAGGAATGGGTATGATTCGGGGCAGACTGATAGCAGAGATGAAAGGAATATGAAAACAGGGTCAAACGTGTCTCCCATGTGCAGTTCCTCCGTGGTTTCGGATCTTCAAAGTTCTTCTAATCAAGGTATGTACTTTCATGTGCTCCTTCTTGTTCTTCGCCGTTTATTACTGAATGTTTGTCTGCTTTCATTTGTTACTCGTCCAAATAGGATTTTATTTTATGCAAGTTTCAAAGAATGATGAAAATACATTTAATTCTATTATATGGCTCCCTAAAATGGAAATCAAAGCCTGCATCATGCATTTTTTTTTTCCATGAATCTGGTTCACGTTTCAATTTGAAATCTTAAAAGATAGGCCATTATTCATTTGTTTGTGGACAAGGGTGATCTCAGAATTTTGTTTTCTTCAATTAAGTACCATGATTAATGGAAAGCAAGAAAAGTTGGGTTTCTTCTTTCAAAAATGAAAGTTTGGTTTCGCAAATTAGTAAATTGCTTTCTTACGTTTCCAGTCATCTTATTATTGAACAAACTATGTAACGAACTGGAAAGGAGGGGATTGGTAGATGGTTTTCAAAAACCAAAAGGTTTTTGAAAATGTAAGATTTGAATAATGTGATTCTTATGAATACTAAATTTTGGTTGAAAAAGTATTAAAATATCAGGCTTAATGTATCCATCCGCCATTACGGAAGAGTAAGGCAGGGGGGATGTGCTGAAAACGACTAAGGATCCAAGAAGAAACCAAATTTAATTGAAAAACACAATATATGTTGGACACATGATCGTATAGAAAAGTGAGGAGTTAGAGCAACATAGAATGCAATATTTTGAATTTGTTTCTGATTGTTGTCTAATACTTGCCATGGATGAACTTAATCGAATTGCAGCTGCCAGATGCGTAGATGTATCTGTTTATTCCCAGTCTGCTATCTAGATTTATAACAAGTTATTTAGGAGGGAATGAAATCTTTTTCTTAAATCTAATGGTTGAGCCACACAGCCTCTTTTCTTATCACTTACCTCAACCATTTGATGAACTAATTTGACTGTGTTGAAGAGAATTAATTGAGATCCATACCTTAGGATTGAGATTATATACTTCACGATGAACTAATCACGAGTACTAAACATGATAGACTGGAGAAATCACTGAATTATCTACTGCTGAACCCATTTAGCATACTGGTTTCCTCCATTGCCAAGTGTAAGGATGTATTACTCCCCAAAGTAATCGTCATTGTGAAGTTAATTACATTGATATCAAATTCTTCTTTCTTCTAAGAACTCTGTTTTTGTTAATATACTGGTTGCCTTTCATTTTCAGGTGGTTGCAGCAGTGAAACTGGAACCCACCAAAGTCATTGCCAACTGGAACATCCTCAAATGAATTGTTCAGTGGCAAGCAATCTAAAGGGTCAGTATGAACAAAGTGCTACGTCTCACCAAATGGACTCTGCCCAAAGTATTGACAAATCTAGAAAAGTTATCGAAAAGACCTCAATGATGGCCACCGAATTCACTTCATTGAATCCAACGAAGGAACCCAAACCCGAAAGCCAACCAAATTTTAACAGCAAGCCAGTTTTGACTAATGAAACTACAACCACCACTTTAACAAAAGATACGAAGAGGGACACGGGCAAGCCTCCTAAGCCTCAAATTCTTACTCATGACGACATCCTTACCCTTCGTAACGTGCCTTGCGTTTCAACAACCGGCAATGGCCCTAATGGTAAAACCATTAATGGTTTTCTGTACAGATATACAAAATCAGAGGTCAGCATCATCTGTGTCTGCCATGGAAGTTCATTCACGCCGGCTGAGTTTGTGCAGCATGCTGGGGGTAGTGATGTGTCACATCCTCTGAGACACATTACCGTGATTCCTTCCGCTTTTTAGTAATACAACAAATGTAGCTATGCCTGATTGTTTTGCCTGGTCATCAGTGTTTTTTTTTTTTCCTTTTTGTCTGTTTTCTAGACCATGCTGAAAAAGTTTGAGTAGCCAGGGCACAAAATGATAGGTTTATCCTTGTTACTGAGCTCTTCTTCGAAACTGAATGGAGGAGACTCATTGCTTTCCTTTCCTTTGCAAATGGTTTCTAACTGAATTAACGGAAAAGAAGATTTTAGGTCATTTGCGTAATGGGTTTATTTTTTATTTGAGCAGCTCTTCCTTCATGACATGTCTAGTGTACGTTGAAATGACCTCACCTGGAGCTATTGCCATTTTAAACCACTTTTTCGTTATTATTACAGCTGCTGCTACCGACACATGCGGCGGTTGAAGCAGGGTCAATTTTGGGCCCAATATAGACCCAATGCTTGGAATGGTGCTATGGGAAACGCACAAAACAAAGTGGATTGAATCTGCTCCTTTGACGCCCAACAAACAGATAGGGATCAGATATTTGAAAGAGTAATTAAAATGATGTTTGTCAACGTGCCATTCCCGTTTAGCCTTTAGTGGCAGAGAGGGATATAATTGATCGAAGTTGAATTGATACGGTAATAAGTTTAAATTTGATTCAAAATTTAATGTTTAAAATTTAATTAAATTTTATTTTTTTAGTTTAAATTTAATTTGAAATAAAAATTAAATTATTCGAATTTACTTAATTAAATTTAATTAATATATAAAAATAATTTTAATTTTTATATTTGATAAAAATTTAATTATTTATATTTAAGTTTGAATTCAAATTTAAAATATTTTATTAATTAAAATACAGTAATGAGTTTAAATTTGATTCAAAGTTTAAAGTTTAAAACTTTATTTAAATTTGATCAATTTTTTTTTAATTCAAACTTGATTCAAGATAAAAATCAAGTTATTTGAATTTACTTAATTAGATTCAATTAACATATAAAAATAATTTTAATTTTTATATTCAATAAAATTTTAATTATTTGTATTCGATTTTAAATTTAAGTTTAAAATATTTTATTAATAAAAATAATTAAAATTTATTAAAATATAAAAACATAATTAAACTCGTAAATTACTCGAATCGGATATAAGAACACTCGATTCAAAATTAAAAACTCAAAACTCGATTCGAATTTAATTGAATTTTATTTTTTTAGTTCAAATTTAATTCGAGATAAAAATCGAACTATTCGAACTCGCTTGATTATGTTCGATTAACATACAAAAATAAATTTAATTTTTATATTTGATAAAAACTTTATTATTTATATTTAAACTCAAATTTGAGATATTTTATTAATTAAAATAATTAAAATATATTAAAATATAAAAATTTAATTAAATTCATGAATTATTTAAATTATATATAAAAATGTTCAAATTCGATTCCATTAATAAATCGAGCTACTCGAATTTAATTTAATAATAATCAAATTAAATTTGAGTTTTATTTGAATTGAAATTGAGTAATTTATAACTATTAATATATTATTTATACCCCTTGTGCTAACAAATTAAATGGCAAATTCTGTGAAAGAAAGCTTATACACAAATAATAATCAAACAAAAGTAGCAATAAAGCATGGAATAGGAAAGGAAAATTAAAAAACAAAACAAAGAAAAAGGAATAGATAAAGCATGCCTTGTCCGACTTCCTTAAGAATAAGAAAGCATCTTTCGCTTCCTTTTTTAGGTTCTTTTATTCTTCCAGAGTATAAATACCAAAAACCCTTTGGAAGCTGATTCCTCTCTTTGCTCCCCGGTCTCGCGCCTCTACAAGATCCACAAAAACCCTAGAAACCGCCTAACAACCCCTACAAAGGGAGGTGAGAGAAAGAAAGAGCAACCAAAAAAAAGAAAAGCGATTTGAACCAAAAAAAGAAAAATTCACATAAACAAGATCAGAAAGAAGCACTCTCTTCTCTCTCACCTCTCTTATTTTTTGGCGATTCGAATCTAAAAAACTCAGGTAAATACAACCTCATTTCTCACTCTATTTTATTCATTTTATTTCTCGTTCCTTCAATCTCTTGTTTATATCAATGATAAATGTTTTTTTTTTTCAAAAAAAAAAAAGGGAAGAATGCTTAATGTTTCTAGGGAAAATGAAATTTTTTTAATTTTCACTGTAAACAAGAGTTTATTGTTTGGATCCGTGAGGTTCTGTTTGTTTTCGCTGACAAATTTTCGTGGAAATTATTATGATATATTTGAGAGTTAAAAATACTTTTTATTCGGTAGGTATGTAAGTTGGAATGTTTCGTGCCTATTTATGGAAAAGAAAAGTTACATAATATTTGTCTAGGTTTTTTTTTTCTTTGAGTAAATGGCAGCTTAAAAATTAGGTTTAGAGTTTTGAGTTATGATTTGAATTTGGGTTTCGTTGCTTTGCAGGTAAGATATCGGCAATGGCATCTGCAGAACAACAAGTCCCAACTGGAATTACAGCTCCTACTGCCGATGTTGTATGTTTCCCCCCGCTTATTTGGATGCTTTAATGATTTAACGCATTTAAAGTTAAGTTTTGATCCCTATTGATGTTGATTTTAGGTCGGTAATGCCTTTGTTCATCAATACTACCTTATCTTACATCAATCCCCTGCGCTGGTTCACCGATTTTACCATGATAGCAGCAAACTTGGACGTCTTGAAGAAAATGGTGTCATGAGTATCACAACAACTATGCAGGTAAGTTTTCTCTTCTGTCGCTTTCAGGCATGGGTATTTATCTTGGGTCAGACTTTCTAAATGGGAGTGTGTGTCATTATGTTTAGGTTTTTTTTCCTTTCTTTAATCCAGCGTTTTTATTGAAAACCATGTTTTCTACCCTTTTGAAAGATATATGTCGTAGGAAGTCCAGGTTTACTTGGTTTCTAATGTGAAAATCTACTCTATTTTTGGCTCTGTTTGTGCAAAAACAAAAACAAAGGGAATGTACCACATAATTTAAGATTCTGATCTCTGCACTTTTTTCTACATGGCAAGGTTTTGTGAGGAACTTTAATTAATAGAAATTTCTAGTTGATAAATTTTTGTTTCCCATCAACTAGATGGATTAATATTCAAATATAAATGGCAATGGAATCAATTTTATTCTTCTACTTTTATATGGTTGGATGTATAGGAGCCTAGAGTCATATTCTCTTGGTGTAATATCTAAATAGTTATGACTTATATAGGAGTTTGAATTGGTAGTGTTGAAACCATGGTGCTTCATTTTGTGGACCAGGCCATTGATGAGAAGATACTCTCCCTTGGTTATGGAGAATTCACGGCAGAGATAACAACTGTAGATGCACAAGACTCTCACAATGGGGGAGTACTTGTTCTTGTCACTGGGTATTTAACTGGAAAGGATAAAGTGAAGCGGAAGTTCACTCAGAGTTTCTTTTTGGCACCTCAAGACAAAGGCTATTTTGTTCTAAATGATGTATTTAGATATGTTGATGAGGCCAAACATCAAAGTGGGAGCCAGGACCCAGTTAATAATATTGAAGCTTCTCTTACTCCGGAGCAGGGTAATTGGAAACCCAGACTACCTTCTGAAATACAGAATTATAATAATTTTCTCCAATTGATGTAAATGTTTATCTGCAGATCCTTATCCTGCTCCAGAGAATCGCATTGAGCAACCACCTACATTGCCAGAAGAAGCTAATGGGCCAGAAGCGTACAATCCTTCTGATAATGGAGATGGTTCTATCGAAGAAGAGGAAGCACCAGTGGCTGAGGTTGTTGATGAGATTCCTGATGATTCACAGATGGTCGCCGACTCGAACTCCAAAATCGAGGAAGTGCCAAAGAAATCATATGCATCTATTGTAAGTATTAACTACTAAGTATCGTTCTACTGGACATTAGACTTCTAATCTTTTTGAGAATTACTTGGTATAGTGCCAGTTTAAAGGTGATAGATTTAGTCACATCTATTAATGCTATAGGTGAAGGTTATGAAGGAGAATGCGGTTCCTTTATCAGTCCCTACACATTCCCCTGTGAAGTCTGCAGTTAAGAGCCATGAACAACCTGGAACTACTTCACCACCTACTGCTCCAGTCCCAGCATCTGACGCACAGATATCTAGCAACAATGTTACAGAAAATGGGAATAACCAAGATGTGGAAGGTATCCACCTTTTTGTCATTCCTGCATAATTTTCAAATAGTTAGCATGCACTTTATTTGTTATCTGCTTTATCATGATATTTTATTTATTCTTGTATCTATGTGCCTGTGCATCTGATTTACTTACATATCCTGTTATTCTTGGACAGCTGAGGGTCCCTCCATTTACGTCAAAGGTCTGCCCTTGAATGCTACACCCAGCATGCTGGAGAATGAGTTTAAGAAGTTTGGACCTATTAAGACTGATGGTATTCAAGTTCGAAGTCAGAAGGTAGATATGGACTCTTTTTTCAATGCATTAAATTGTGACTGTATATTCAATTAATATTTTCTGTGTATTTCACTACAGGGATTCTGTTTTGGTTTTGTGGAATTTGAAGTGGCAAGTTCTGTGCAAAGTGCTATAGAGGTATTTGTCAGTTTAATTTTTTTCCTGTTCTGACCTTTTCAATGTTTTCCATCATAACACATTTCATTACATACTTAGAGGTGTGTTATCATGGATCGGATGGTAACAAGTTCTGCAATCCAGAACTTGCTTTCGCCCAAGCATACAGGTTTTGCTTCAGCTTATGGCAGTGATTCTAGTCTAACCTCTCAAAAATTTCTCGATTGAAGTTATGATTGTACCTAGATTTAAGGGAACTTTTTTTTTCTGTTAGAAAATTGAGTTTTAGCATTTACTAGAAATGAGGAAAAAGTGTTAGTTTTATAATGTGCTTGCATGAACATGGGGTGGACGTTAGTATTTTCTAGTGGAAGACTGGTGCTGGATTTGCTGGAAGTTCCCAGTCAATGGTATGATTTCAGAATAGTTCTTCTTGCAACTTTTTGACTTAGAAAACCTGTTAAGCATGGTCCATTACATTCTTTTGAACATATGCCAAGTTGTGTAGGGAAGGGTGATTCATAACTTTATATGCAGATGGGTTAGAAACTTGGGGGTGTGTAACAGCTGTGGTAAGTTAAGGAGACATGATTAGGTTGTGGAACTAATGCAGTTGTACAGGTCACAAAGGGATTAAGGACCCTCTGTGGCTTCGTTCTGTGGGAATAAGGAGCTACTTGTTACTTGGCCTAATTATCTTAAGAGGGGAGCCTAAAGTATATGAGTTTCTGCTAGTTAAGGTGGTAAAACGATTTTTATTTTAGTAGGTCTCAAATAAAGTTCCATTAAAGATTGACAAAAGCTTGGTGGAACATTGATGAACTGGAGTTAAGCTAAAGAATAAGGAAAACTGCTGCAAGATTCCTAGGATTTCCCCAATCCATTATTCTTTTTTTCCTGTTACTTATTGCAACTTGTGTATTCTCTTTCCATTTCAGTAAGCTGGATACATTATTTATGTGGCATTTTTCGGTGACCCCTTTATCTAGTAACTTGCTGCTAGACCTTAATGGAAAATTATGTACGATTTGCCAAACCTTTCATTCAATTTGCGTTTAATGGTCTTTCCCTTTGTTGGACCTACGTAGTAGCTTGCCATATTTTAAATGTCATATTAGGATCATTAAAACTTGGCGCTGTACATGGGTACTTTCTCTTTAACTTCAATTTTTGCATTATTAAGGTCCCAATGTAGTCTTATTCTTCAGGTTTAGCTAATTGACAATTTTTAAAAGTTGCATTTCCAGTTTTGGTTGTGTATAATGTCTTGATTGGTGCATTTTTTTGTGTAGTTATTAATTGTCTACGGAATCATCAAATGGTTTTAGTGGTATTTTGGATAGAATATTGGTTTTTTCTCTTTCCACCATCTTTTGGTGATGCCTATAGAGTTTGGCCTAAATTATATTTTTCTGTCAATATGGTAAAGAAGGTGCATTCAAATGTTAAACTCAAATTCATTTTTGCATTAAAAAAAACAAAACATATTTCTTTGTGTTGAATCTTTTTTCTTTATCTTTTAAATCTGTATATCCTCCAGGGTTAGTTTCAAATTGAACTTAATTCAGGATTTGATTTTTGATGTGTCTCTCCAATAATAATGGGAGGAGTGCAATGTTACAAGTTTATATTTATGTCCCGGCATTATATGATTCTTTTCCAGCTGCAATTATTAATTTCTTTTGTGCAATAAATCTATATCTTTATGCCCTATTCTTTGTTGAAATATCTTTCAGGCTTCACCTATTAATATTGGTGGACGTAAAGCAGTTGTTGAAGAAAAGCGATCTACCTCACGAGGCAAGTTGCTTTTATTTGTTAACCTCACTCAAATTTTAGTAAATGATCTACATGATTTGGTAAAATATGGTACCATTTTGAGTTATTGACTGGAGTATTGAGATCTTTCTCATAGGTAAACCATATGAGCCACTTTATGGTTAGTAGAGGAACTATAATGAGCTTTGCTCATGTTTAATAATGAGATTTTTAAGTTAATGTTGAAGTGATGTTTACATCCTACGACATCAGAAATCTTTGGTTTTTGGTGTAGATTTGATGTTTCCTTTTCTTGGTTGGATGCAAATGACAGTTTATATATCGCAAGTTTTGTGATCTGGGCCAGATTCTAGAGTCTAGTCTAGAATATGGGCTTTAAAACTTATGTTGATATATATTTTGCATGTTATAAGACTGTTCTTCATTTGCAGGGAACAAAGGTCGGACTTCATCTGGTTCTGGGGCTGGATACAGAAATGAGGGAGCAAGAGGGCGTGGAAACTATGGTGGTGGCAGGGGCTATAGCCGTGGTGAGTTTGGTAATCGGCCAGAGTATGGAAACAGGAGCAACAATCGAGGAGGATATTCCAACCGCGGAGGTGATGGATATCAGAGGGGTGAGCACATGGGGAGTAATGGTGGCCGTGTGAACCGCTCTGGTGGACTAACTGTTAATGCAGCAGCCAAAAACGTGGCACCAAGCGTATCTGCCCCGGCTTGAAGAAATTAATCTTGTGGAGTGATCAAAGATAACTTTCGGTTTGTAGTGTAATGATTTATGGAATTGTTGCATAGCGTTAGAGGAAAGCACTCAATATGCTTTGCAGTAGAGTTTATCTGAGATTTGTTTATTAGGGTTTTCTCGTCCCCTTTGGTCCATTTTCACTTTTATAATATATACTGAAAGGTTTTGGGTGGTGATGGACAGTAGATTAAATTCTTGTTTACTATAGGCTTCTGGGGACATTCTATTTTGGGAGATCTTCCTTTAATTGATGGTTTTTGCCTTTGTTGCTTTTTGAACAGAAGATGCATCCGTAACAAATATTTGTAGATGGATTTTCACCAAACACCTCATCTGACCATTCTTATTGCTTGATTTGAATTTTCCTAATTCGTGTTCAACTTTTCCCCCTTTGGAGCGTGTGGTAGCTGCATTGCATTGTCTATGCGTTCGTAACTGAAGCATTTATGATTAGTCAGCACAATTGTGTAGTCTAGTAGACTGTTATATAGTTAGGCTTCCTACAATTTAGTTCTCTATAATGATAAAAGTTATTATCAGGTCGCAATGGTGAAACATCAAATCTCTTAATTCTGTTTTCCTTACGTAGAGTTAAGTTGAAAGATGGTTTCACTAACAGTTCGAAATGGAATAATGTGACGAGAAAATGACAAGAAGATCATTATGATTACATAATAATTTAACAGTTGTACATATGCTTACTAATAATTTTAATTGCGACACTCGTATGAACAAATTAAAGGAAGAACTCTAAAATTAATGAGAAGTATGCTATGCTTAGCATAGATACTAATTTTCTTGCACGTAGAATAAGAACACTTGATTAAACTGTAAGAAAATGCTTATGATGGTGAGTTGAAAATCTTGCTGTCTAACTAGCTTTGTAGCAGATATTCCCAGTCCAGAAGCTTCAATCACGATCTTATTTAGACACCAAAATTGCACGCCTGGACGAACTCCAAATCAAAGTCAACATACTTACTCCATAGAGGCTTGAACTGATTCATGGCAATGTCGAGCCATGGCTTCATATTTCCATTGAAGTGCACCACTGCAGCATTGCGGATCTCATCCATGCTAATGCTTGGATTATAACCAAGTCCAAGAACATGCCAAGACTTGTCCAGCGGTTTTGTTGTGGAGTAAAATGTGATCAAACCAGGGGGCAATGTTCCCAATTTCCACAAGGTCCTGTTCTCATTCTGCAAAAGACAGGCATCCACCAATTAATGATACAACCCAACTACCATGCTGAATATAGCTGCCGCAAAGAAAACATAATCTAAAAAAAAGTAATAAGAAACAACTTAAATTAATAAAACCAAAAACTGCTAGCATTTCCACCTTCAATTTCAGTGTATTAGCAGCTATTACCAGCAGTTTCACCAGTCTCAATTCATAGGCTTAAGTTTTGAAATAGAAAACTCAAGCTAGACTATGGAACAAGTTGTAGTATGTAATACATAATCGGGTTAAAATCACGGATGCCCACGAATTATAGTGAAATGTTCAGATACCATATTAAAAATTTTTAAAGTTCAAGTATCATATTGAACATTTAACTATAGTTCAAGGATCAATTGTGACATTATCTCTACATAAATCAAGTACCACATGTAGCATAAGCAGCGCATAATAAACCAAACAAATAACTAAAGAATGGCAATCAAAACTTACCAGATTCTGCCAGTAATGATACTCCTCCGTACACTTTTCCCTCCTCCAAGCATCCAAATCAAAGAAATTCATCCCATAAGCCCAAGCACAGGCCTTGGGATTAAACTTCTGCTTAATCAAAGGATGTGAGAAATTCATATACTGCGCGTACCTATGGAAAGACCCAAAACAAGTCTCCACCGCCCCATTCACTTTCCCATCCATATCGATCTTCCACAACCCAGTCAAATCCTTCTGCACCACAATATCATCATCCAAAAACAATATCCTATGCAACTTGGGATACATCTCTGGTAAATAAAACCTCAAATGATTTAAAATTGACAAATACTTTGGGTTCCTAAACTTCATGTTAGTAGTATCTTTAGTGGCATTCTCAAGTGCGTTCTCAAAGTAAAACTTCTGCAAGTTTGCAGATTCCAACTGTCTTAACACTGGAACATAAGATGAATTCAAAAACTTATAATCCTCTACCGCCTTAACTTCAATATGTGCCCCATTATAATCCTTCAATTTAAACATAACCTGCATTGCTCCGAGATTCATCTTATCAGTCACCACATGGAAAACGTGTTTCCATGGCTCTTTTGCGTTCTTTGTGGCTGAATTCACCACCACGGACGCTGCAAGTACATTATCCGAAAAAATTGCGTAGTGATAAAGCTTGGGATCCTCGAATTCGGGAGGAATTGGCTTCCCTTCATCAATATATTTCTCCGGATGCGCGATTCGTTCCTCCATCAACCTCATTGCCAAACAATGTAAGCTTTTAGGGATCGATTTCGCGGCGATAAGGCTGGAAAACGCGCCTTGCTTTTTCGCTTTGGTCAGTTGCTCGTTGACCGCAAATATCGTGTCTTTCAATTTCTGGATCTTGAGTTGGTTATCGAAAGACTCCTTGGCTTCGGAGATCATTTGGCGTGTGGCTTTGATTCGCTCTTTAACTTCTTTCTCAAATTGTCGGAGCACCGACTCGTCGATGGAAAGTGAATCGGCTTCGAAGAGAGCCCGATAAGATGGTTTGTTAATGAGATCCGAGTAGTTTCGAGATAGATCTGCGAAAACCCTAACGAGCTTCGAGTTTTCGAGCTTTAACTTTCGAGCGTAAGAGGCGTAGGCGAGAACGAGGGAGCGGTGGTCGTCCGCTTGTTTCCGGATCTGATCCAATCGGGGCTTGAGCGGATCCGATTTGAGTGCCAAAACAGACCTCCTCGTGGATCCAATTCCATAGGAACCCGTGGAGAAACCCTACAAACACAAAGAAACAACACCGTCCAATCATTCACCCTTGCAATGTTCAATTCTCTTTTTTTTTTTTTGCTTAAATTAATCTTTTAAAGAACAGAAATCAGAAGATCCAGAATCCAAAAATGAAAAACAAAGAAAAAAAAAAGAGGGGAAGGTTAGTACTTACAAAGTTGGCTTGGAGATGAGGGGAGTGAGAGTGGGAAGTGAAGAAGAAAGAAAGAGCAAAGAAGAAACAGATTGCAATCGTAATTGCTGAAGCCAATAATCTAACTATAAATCCAAAACCTCCCAACATTGGCCCTCCTCCTCCTCCGCCACCGACGCCGCTTCTTAATGCACGGTGGTAATTCGCCATTTTCCGATCAATCAACAGCGCATCAAATTTTAAAAAATAATAATAAAAAGAGAAGGTGATTAAGATTAGAGATTAGAGTTGAGATGACGAGGATTTTGATAATGACCACACCCGCTCTATCTTTCACTCACTCTTTTTATGCAGTTTTAAGACTCTGTCTTTCTGCTTTCCGCGCAGAAGTGAGGAGATTATGATACGGAAGTGGGTCTCGGGATATCAACGGCTATGATTTGTTTTGGTTAATTTGGGTGATAGCTGGCTGCCACTTGGAATTTGGCGGCAACGCGGGATCCCGTGTGAACGCTCTCATTGTCTCACTTTCTATTATCATCTTGTTTAAAAGTTTAATAATTAATTAATTTCAAACTTGTCTCCAAATGGATCAAAATCAATCACAAATCTCAAATTAATTTTTATATTAGAGTTTATAGTCTTTTTCTCCATTGAATTTAAATTTCATTCATTAAAAATTAAACTTTAGGTTACTAATTTTTTTAATTAATTAAGCTTTTTCATAGTAAACTAATTATCGTGTATAAGTGTCACATTCCTAGATTGAAAACGGACATGTGATAAGTATAAAGGTTGAAGTAGGTCCATATCACAAATTCTGCATCGAATAAAAATGAAAATGATTTTTGATTTAAAAATAACGAATCTTATGAGTTAAAAATATGAACAAGTGACGTTAGTTACTAAAAACTTGTTAATCGAATAGAACAATAATAACATAACATTCTTAATGTTAAAAAGAATATGTAAGTTGTTGAAGTTTTGCAAGACTTATGAATTAAATGTAACATTTTCCATAGTAAAGTTTGGGTAAAAGAAGAAAGCAGTAGCGAAAGGGCAATGACAGATGCATAACCAAGTGTTGTGTAAGAATCGTAAATGAGTCAAATGTCAACTGCAATAGGTCCATAGTCAGTGCCTTCAGTCATGGGTTTTGCCTAACCAAAAAAAAAAAAAAAGCGTACATTAGTCAAATAAAATACTAATTAAAGGTGACCAAATTCTTAGAATATAAATACGAGACATCATCATTTGGAAAATTAAAAACAATTCAAACATACTGCTGCTGTAATCCAATTATTGTCAAGAAGCTGTTTGTTTCATTTTTGCCTAATTCCCTTGACACCGACATTACCTATGAGCTGTGCCGACGATTGATTTTTACCGCCCGTGCCCAAAAACAAAAAAATACAACTAGTGCTAAACTACTTCAAAGGCCCAACGAAAACCAAAGAAAGAATTAATAGAAGGTTGGTATTTGCACACTCTAATCGATAATCGATAGGAAGGTAATTTTATTTTATAACTGACAATACTATAAGCGTGGAACAAGTAACTTATTTGTGTCGAGAGTTAAAATCTTAAAATTATAAGATAAAAAAATAATTAAAAATAAAAGTAAAAAGTGTTTTTTATGTTTTTGTTTTGACACTCAAATTTAAAGTAAAAAAATAAAAAAAATAAATTCGATTAATAATATCTGAATGATTTTATTTATAAATAAAAAATAAAAAATTTATAAAATAAAATAATAATGTAATCAAATTGATATAATACTGCACATGTATCGATTCAAAAATTAAAAATATTATTGATTATTTACTAACAATTTATAATGTATGAAAAGATCAATTTATTTTTTAATTTCAAAAATATCTCAAACAAAATTAGATGCTTACTTGTCATGCGTGTCATTTCATCACCTTACCGCTCACCATCTCCAAAACATTAAACTCCTTAATTTCTTCCTTTACCAGTTGCCAATAGCAAGTGCCCTGGGGAGGGACGGGTTGTTGCTATTAATTGTTGAAAGGTGGGGCTATAGATGGATTGTGGAAGCATTGTTTCATGCTATACTAAACGTTAAGCTTAATAAATCAAGGTGAACTTCATTCAAATTATATATCGAACATCTTCCGGTTCCACTAGCCTAATTCATCGAACTCATACTTCTTTTCATTTCTTTTAACAATCTGATGGAGAAAACATGATCGATTTTATGTGTTTTAACCAATTCCATTTGCCATTAAAAAATGTGAGCAAGGTGAAGCTACCAATTTCGATTGCCATGCAGGATATATGTATACATATACAAAATGTGAGCATCTCATTGGATTTGCTATGTTCTCTGGGCTCCAGAGCCAACTAGAAAAACAAATCGGTGCATTGGTACATATGAGCAAAGGAATGGTGCTTTGCTTTGAAGCACATGAGAATTGTATACGACCACTCTCCTCTGCCACCGCCATCATTTATTTCCCTGGAGAGCATGCCATGTTAAGTCGAAGCACATGGTTCTTGTCGGATAATTCAAGACACAAAATTTAAGATCAACGAAATGCTTGAGGCTGGGTTGTCTAATTTCCCGTCGATCATCATTAGGTTAAGCATCAGGAAGGTTACCAATACATTTTGAAAACCAACAATGAGGACAGAACTCCATAGGAAGTACTGCCATATCTTTTTTAAACTGAAACAAAATCTTTGGTCCAAGAAGAGACAGGGATGTACGAACAAGTGAATCTGATAAACAACAGCTGAAATCTGTGTTATCATTCTTGGATGTTAACAATTATATGAAAGTATTTAGTCTTCTTTGTCATCAAATTAATTTTTGGTTCTTTACAAACACCCAATGAATCGATTCCATGAATTTCATTTCTTTAACAAGCTGTTGTTGGGTGGAAATATGTTCTTTCAAACATAACTGAGCCAAGCTCTGCAATCAAACTACCAAATTAGATTGCACTGAATGGTCCTGGCCATTGCCAGCAATACAATTTTTTCGCTTTGCAAACAATCTGTCCAAGCCACATGTGACCTCATATAATTGAAAGGCCCAAAAATTGGTAGATGATTATTGAAAGACATTTAATTCGAGATCCCAATTATTCAGGATACTTCGATCTACAGAAATGAATTACACCCTTCAGGCAAAAACAAGAGTGGATGGAAATAAAATTTTAAGCAGCAAATTTTAGTGTCAATGACAGATTTTTAACTAATAGCCAAGTTCTTTTATCAAAGAGCAAAAGATGGAACTGTTACCCTGCCTTGGATGCCCAGCGGGGAATCCAACAACAAATGTTAAATATCACTTGATGGATATTAGGTGAAACTTCCATTGTGCTGTCTCTGATCATATAGAACTTTATTATGCTGCGTGTGATTGTGACATAAACTGGAGGGCCCTAAAACCATTACTTAGAAAAACAGGTTCGCTTTAAGGAATAAATGATTTTATGTATAACGATAAAGCAACTATCTAGGCCCTTCGATGTAATACACCATTATTATTGCTACAGTTTGTGAAAACTAAAAATCTATTCTAGCACGCCATATAAACCTAAAAGAAGCACCAACAAAGCAGGAAATCATTTCTTTACCATAACAGTAAGAAATAAGCAAATGTTCAAAGTTGGATTTCTGCAAATTTTTTTGATGCTTCAGCAATTATTTGTCTCACTCATCAACCCCATACAAGGGGGAAAAATAAAAAGAAAAAAGAGTTACTTTCATGTGAAATCAAAAGAACATATTTACTTGCAATTTTTGGAGAAATACACATATCCACTATCCTCATCAAACATAAATTAATAAAAGTAAAATCTAATTCAGTGGTACCCTTTCTTGCCATGCCTGCTGCTAACATGGTGCAACCATCCAATCCCTTTCAGGGCCTTGGAGATTTTAACAAGATTAGGCCTTCCCATTCCCATTCCGAAATTCATCTTTCCAGCTGAGAACTTAAGAGCCTGTAAGCAACACAACTGCCCATCTGAGTCTTCCTCATAGTCATCCTGATCATGATCGTAGTAGTACTCGTTGCCACCTTTCCTTCCTTTCTTTGAGCTGCTTTTCAGTTGTACCTTATTGGAATCAGTTTCATATGTCTCCCAAAGCAAATCCATCCCTTCACCTCCATCTACATTCTGAGAGTGTCTCTCCTCGAAAAGTTTGCATGCCAATGTCCTTTTCCACTCTTTTTCTTTCCTCATTGACCCGAAATTCCCAAGGCTTGAATATCCCATTGTTTGGCAGTTGTCTGCAACTTTGGAATTGTAATTATCTCCATCATTTTCAGTACTCCAATTAGCTTTCACTCTTTGGGGATTCACCATTGCTTTGGCAGCATGCTCCCCTCCATGTTCGGCACTCACTTTAGGATCACTTATTTTGTTCCCCATTGCCTTGGATCCGCTTCTCATGAATTCTTCTTCCTTTTGTTCCTCACCTTTATTGGACTCTACGCTTAGTGACTTGACTTCTTTTTCTCTCTTTTTGGACGACAAATTTTCTACCCCATCCTTTTCTTGCAAGAAGTGTTCGAAGATCTTCACTACCGCCTTTACCTGATTAGTCTGCGGGCGCGTGATCTCCGCTGATTTTTCATCTAAACATGCACTCGTCAATGCTTCAGGTACACCAAGACCCTTGTTTTCACAGCTCAAACCCTTGTCAACGGGAGCTTCAACAGCTTCCAAGCAATCTTCTTTGGACTCCATCTCCAAAACTTCGTCAGGGTTTTCCCTAATTTCAAAAGTAGTTGATGTTTCAAATACGATCTTATATGCTTCAAGCTCTTCCAAGCATCCAAAGCCATCACTTTCATCGTCAACTTTAGACCTTAATGTTTCAACAAGTGTTTGGTAGGTAGTAAGTAGGAAACTGACCTTGGATTCTGGTAATTCGAGGTGGCAAGAACCAACTTGGTTGACAAAGCTGGGAGTAAGAGTGAAAAAAGCAAGAAGCAAAAGGGCAGTGGTAACAAAGAGAGGTGAAAGAAAAGAGAAAATCTTGAAGAGGTAAGGAGATAAGAAGATGAAGTAAAAGAAATAGAGAGGGTGAGAGAGAATGAAAGAACAAAAGAGCATAAAGTCAGAGAGCAAAAGACTTGACAAATGCGTTTTCTTCTTCGCAGTTGTTGAAGCCAAAGAAAATTCAGACATTTTTGGTGAAAACGATAGTGAACGAAAACAAGAGAACTAGCAGATGGTAACGGATGGGAACAGCTTAACAGGGGAGGGAAGGAAGACTTAGAAAAATTTTGGGTTCTTTTGTTTTGTTAAACAAAAAAATGTAGTAGTCCATGAAAGTTGGGAAGAGGGAGCGGCGTGAATAAAGGGAAGAGACCGAGGAGAGAGAGAAATGGAGAGCAGAGATTAACCAACATTGACAAAAAAACAAACAAAAGCCACTTTGGAAACTGTCTCCCGTCCTGTCCCATGTCCATAACCACCCACATTGGTTCTTATATTTTTTCTTATTCAGCTATTTTGTTTTCGAGTATATAATTATCAATGGATCTACCAAAAAGATCAACATTAATAAAATAGATTAATGGTTGTTTACAGGACAGCAGAAAGAATTCAATTTGGTCTATTTTCTTAGCAATGAAAGATCACTACTGTTTTATACCGGCAGATTTCTCCTTCACTCATATATATATATGAGCATTGCTTCATGTTTTTGTCATGTACAGATAATCTTTTAAGTAGTAGATTTTAATCTCCCTTCATAGGTACATTGGAATGAGAAAATTATTGGTACTTTTTCTACATATACCTGTATGAAATGATGCAATTGGAATATGACAAAACCATTAACAGCAACAACAACCTCTTCCACTGAAAAACCTTAACAAGACACTTCTCATTAATAGGCCAGGTTAGAATTATTTCGAAACATTCAGCAGTGTAAAACCAACCCAACATTTATAGAGAATCTTACTTGTTAAAGATGGTCAACACTGTATCAACAATTTCATCACAGGCAAAATTGATTTTATTCTTCTCAGGTTTAACTTCCCTGAGTCTTTTCTTACCTAGTTTTCCTGCTCAAATATTTGGCAAAAATAGTTACATCTTTTTTACCAAAGAAATAAAATATCGATGAAAAGCAGTATCTCAATTTCTTAAGAGAGATTGGAAATTATGGATCCTAAAAGAAAAGCTTCTGTTTGGTTTGTCCCAGCTCATTAAAATTACATCTAAATCTAATCTCTTAGAAAGTTTTGAATGCAAGCTTAGAAACCCAGATAAAATAGAATTTCATCCAACCAACTAATTCCATAAATAACTACCCACACGACTTTATAACCTAACAGAGAGTGAATACGGTGCAGTTAAATTCGAAACTTAATTTAATGGATTTATTTAATCATTTAAAAAAAACATTCAATAAATATGTGATTCAAATTTTAGTATATCTCAAACTATGATTTTTTTTTTTAAATGATATAGTATATAGCAGCTTTTAATTTGAAGATTAACTCTAATTAAATTAAATGAAGAGGGGCACTTCATTACATTAGATTAATTAACTCTAATTTAATGAATATACAAGTAGTGGAGCATTTTGCCTTGATAGCTTATATATATATAAGTCAGTCCATCTAGACGGATTAATGCAGGTGAAAATTTACTTAATTTATGATAAAGTGTATAAACTTAAATACATTGTGACATATCCTTACATTAGACCATCTAAATTCTAATAAAATTATTTTTTTTATACTTGAAAAGTTTTTAAATTTCACAAATAAAATTAACTAAAATCATTTAACTTTACAAATGGAGTTAAAGTGCTACAATATGTTCATTTAATTATACATTAATTTATTAATTTTCTTAAATATAACTTAATAAGACGCGTGTGTGTCTGTGACGATCCTCTAACCCCGATCTGTGAAGCTTAAAAACTTCACATTACGCGTAAGTTAATAATCTTTCAACTTTCATGTGATCCTTCTAAACCTTAAATGCATATATCACTTACAATTTACAAAAGGATTTTCCAGGACATTTAAAAAATGCAAGAAAATATTGCAGATAGGAGTGTTAAGAGTCGGAGACAAAGGGGGGTGATTGAAGGTGAAAGGGTTTGGGAGCTTCGATTGAGGTGCACATGGGAGGCACTCATGGGCACTCAAGTGCAATGCCATGCATGCACCCTTAGATTCTCAGCTTTGCACCTCTTAATGGACCCATATGTCTGTTGTTGTCCTTTTTTCGGTTCTAGCTCTACTATCTCTCAGGATACCAATGTTAATTTAATTCTTTTACACACTTTTTTTTTCCATGTTCGACTACAAAAATCTTTCATTGTTCGGCTTTAGTGAATAAGTTAAAGTTAAAAATAAGATAGCTTAGCAAAAAAGGAAAGAATTTTCTTTTCTCATTATGTCGGAGTGAAAGATACAAGTGGGGCTGAGGGACTTTTTGACAAACATGCTGGTTGATTGGTATATACTGATAGATGTTTGAGGCTAAAAATCAGATTTCAGACCATCACTGTAACATAATTCGTCTGTCTCACATATAGAGTAGTAATGTAGACGTGGCCAGGCCAGCCTCAACCAAAAATCTGTCTTAAAATCAGTCATCTTATTTAAAAATCATCGACATTAGTCATTTTATTATCATGCTTGTAAATATATGAATAAGCATTAAGACCGTAATTTGATTGGCACAGCTTAATCGCAAATCCTTCAAAAGTTTCAGGTTAATTCCAATCCCGAGAACTGAGTCTGTCTTGTAAAACAGAATTTCGATCACCATATTCAAAGTGATTGAAGCGATTAAGCAAAGCTACAAAAATATTAACTAAGATTACCAATATTTCTCCTACCAAAAAGCCAACTTGGTCATAAAACTCATAGAACAATCGGGTCCCAACTGCCAACAATGTCCACATGTCTCCCGCGAAGAGAACCATTAAATTTAGGCCTTTTGCGGTTTTGCCCCCAGGGAAGAGTTTTTCTTTAAAGCAATCTGCTGAAAACTGAAAAGGGTACCTCTCAAGTCTCAACCAAACAACAAGCTATTGCTTAAGCAGGGCACTTGAAGGGGACGAAAGGGGAGGGAAGACCAGGAAAAAAAAAGTTTTCTCTAGCAAATCGGGCCAAACAAACTTAATACTAGAAAGAGAGTTCGTAGAATTTCAGTTCCGTTGAAAATCAGTCTCTAGCTATGTAGAATAAACTATTAAAAGTTGAATCAATGCCACTGCTAATAGATTTGCGTTAAGCTACCTAATCAGCTTCCAGGGCATTGGTCGGAACACAAACTTAGGCAGCTACAAGGAGACATATAGTCATTGAGATATCAGCCCCTGGCATAACTCAAAGTGAGTTGGTGGCATAAGAATCTAAAACCAATGTAAGCATTTCGCATAACATCCATGACCAACACATTTTATGAAGGTGTGCCGAGATGGAGTAATGCCATCGCTACTCCTAAAGCCTACTCATACCCAAAACCCAGAATTTCTTGATAGAATTAATACCCCATTGTAGATAAATCTATGAATATTCCACCACAAACTTATAAAACATCCATAACAACAAAAATATACAAGATTGAAAGTCAGATAAGAATGAGTTCATTCCACCTAAAAAACCCACTAAGACAGTATTTCCAAACGTCCGCAAGCATTTTCCATCCTACAACATATCAGAGTTCTCATAAAAATTACCCCAGCATTTTAAAACCTCCACTAACCTATCCCATCCTAAAGCATACCAAACAAAAGCATCTGTTACTCCGTCATGACTGGCTTGTTCTCAGTTGCTTTGGGTCTCTGTTCCTTGGGCTTCTGCTCCTCCATTTTCCTGAAAGGTTAAGAGAAAGTTGCATCCACGCATTAGAGGCATGTCACCAGAACAAAACCTTCTCTTACAATAAGATTTCAGTAGCGCAAGGTAAAACCCAAAGTGAAAGATTGTAAATGATGCATAAGAAAACCAACACATAATCACCATTTGCAGCATAGGGCAAAAGCATAGGAGAGCAAATAAGCACTTTAAACAGCATAACAAGATAAACTGGAAAAACAGAAACAGATCTTTACTCTAAATTGTGAACTTAACCACATATACCAATCCAATTCAGTGTCGTGAGTCAAAAATAACTTGCCAGAAAAGATGCTTTAGTGAGTGTCAGACAGAGAGAGAAAGAGAGCGATAAAAGCTGCAATTGCAAAGCTTCCTAAGTTGTAAATTTCAGCATCATTACATAGAGTCTGGTAATGATGATAAGCAAAAGATCCTATTATTAAATTAGAAGCACCAGATATAATTGCCAAAAGCATTTAAAGGGATTAGCAAGCAAATCCTCTTAATTTCATATAAAAATCAATCACACAATAAACCAGCTAGCTAAGCCCTGTGCACATAGAACCACACATTTCAACAAAGCTGACACAAGCCATCTTATTCTAAAACATCAGATTCATTGTTCACAATCACAACAAAACTTTGTTCCCCTTTGTCACCGAATAGTTGAAAAATATATGTTAAATAATTTAAATAAACATTTAGTAAATAATATCTTGTCAAGTTTAAGCTGGAGTCAAAAGTAAGAACTTGATAAAATTTCCCCTTTGACCAACGGTCCCATTAAAAGAGCTCATGCTTTAATCTTTATACGACAATCTTCACATCAAGAAATCCGTAACCGTTTCAAACGTATTCAACTCCCAATGAATATAATCATCATTCACGTTAATCACATTGAAACTCAGACCCAAAGAAAAAGAAAATATGCACATAAAAATCTGAATAAAAAGATAACGAGAGCGAAACCTCTTGTCGGATGAGCCCCCCTTCTGGCTGAGGAATGAGCGGAAGAGAGGAGAATTGACGTCGTAAATCATTTTCGAAGGAAACCTAGGCCCTAGCTAGCTTTATTCGCTCACGCTCTCGCAGCTTCTATAGCCTTTTTGCTGCTAGAACCTTGAATACATGCGAGGATTTTCGGTCTACTAAGAACCGCCTTGAGGGCTTCAATTATTTTGGGTTTTTAGGTAATACTTAATTAATTTTGGGCCGTTTCCAAAAATCTGTAGCCATTCGAAACTTTTGGGCTTCCGCTTGCACTATAACCACTGTAATCGAAGTGTCAGGCACTTTAGATTGAACTTTTCATTTTTCTATTAAATTTCTATATTTTATTATATCCAAATAAATTCTGAATCTATAAATTTTTATTTAAAAAAAAAAATTAACTTTTGTTGCAATCAATACCAGTTAAATTATTTTCACATATAAGTTGACGTAATTTATGACCGTAATTGAAAATTGAAAAAGAATATTTTTTGAAAATAAACAAATAATTTAAGATCAAAATTTTATTTGAGAATAAATTGAAAGTTAATAATTTATTTAGTTACAAATTAAAGGTTAAGAATTGATTTTAATGCAATAAAAATTTAAAATTTTATTTAAAAAATATAACAAAGTTTATGAGTTTTTTTTTTTAAGTCTAAGTTGTATCTGATTAAAATATTAAATTTCTGATTTACTCCATACCAAAAAACTTAATAAGAATCAAATGTCATAAAAATTACAAATAAAATAGATTATGAGATAAAAATTATATTTTTAATCACAAGTAATGTTATAAAAAAAATAAATTTACATAATACTATTCATTTAATGAAATTACTTTCACTACTGATTAATTGATTTAATCAATTATTACGGGTAGTTCAGAGCGCCACATTCTTCCGTTGTGATTCTATTTGCTTAGTACTTTTTACATTGCCTTTGCCGTAACTTGATAAAAGATTTTTATCATCCTTGCAATTTACTTAGTGTCAATCTCATCATAGTTAATTTTAATATCAAATTGAGCCCTAATGGTTATGTTCTTTCTTTATGAATAAAAATTACCTAACGTGTCAAAGATTCCATTCGTGAAGTCAAATTCCAAAAAGGATAAAAATAAATACTAAACAAGTGATGGTCAAAAGAAATGCTCCTACATTTGGATGCTTTAGGGATATCTTTCTATGCAAAAATGATTAAAGTAACCATTCATTTACAACAAAAGTTGCACATTATAATATAAACAAACAAACAAACAAAAAAAAAAAATAGCATTTGCTAAAGGGTTGATTGAGTGAATAAAATTTAAATATTTTACTTATAATATTATCAATAGTTTTTTTTTTTTTTATGATTTATAAATTTAATGTAAGTCTTTTTTATTGAAATATCCCTTCATTCTGTACTTTTGTATGCAATAAATAATAATAAATCATTTTATTTTATTTTTATCTTAAGTTATCAAGAATGAATTTATTTTTTTATCAAAATTTTATGATTGAAAATAAAATTATAAATATTGAAATATAAAATTTACATTTATCAGATATTTTTAATTAAAAATAGTTATAAAATCAATCAAATTACATATTAAATTTAAGGATGAATTTATCACCCAAATTAAAAATATGATATTTTACCAAGTGAACAATGAAATTAAGGATTGTACATAAATTTTTAACTCAAAAGCAGAATTTGAATCTCCGAATAAAAGAAGAAAGGAAAAAAAAAATGGTACTAATTAGGATCAGTGGCTGTAAGTATTGGCAAAGGAGCCTAGTTCGTTTGCCTAAAACAGAAGATTTTTTGTGGTAATCAATGCTTGGCAGTACAAAATCTTTCACTCCTTTTCATAACCACAGCAACAATGACGCCATCGTCAAGCCGTACAGCAAACGATCGAAACCGAGAAACTTCGGCGACGAATAACGGGTAGACACCCAAATCTACACTGTCTTCCATGGTTTACAGAAATTGTCAGTATTATTCACACCCAGTTACTTCACTAATCCAATTGTCGTTTGATCACCGCCGTCCGATGCAATTAAATAAAAAGCACGTGCCTGCCCCACACTGGACCCCACGTTCAATGTTTATTTCTTGTTGTTTGACCACCAATCAAATACAGCATGAAAAGTCATAAGCGGGTAGGCCACTTTGGGTCCACCTAAGTTCTAACACATACAAAACGACATGTGTGAACACAGTTTTGTGTTTTCTGCACGTGTTTTGTACGGTGGAATTAGGAATGAATTATCTCGTTGTAATTGGATTTTTTTTTTCTCCACTTTTAATAATTTTTGCCACTGTTTAGGACGTAATCAGGTACGTTTAAATTCGACCATGAATTTAGATTTTATTTGAATTGATTTATATTATATTTTTAAAATATCATTTAACAAATTTAAATTTTAATTACATTTTTTAATATCGCATTGTAACCTTTTTTTTTATAGAAAAACTCAATTAAAATGTCTGATGCTTTATATGTTTGGGGTTTTTTAGATCCTATTTTATATCACAAATTATATTTGTATTTGAGCACAATGTTAAATTTGATTCACGTATAATGTTGAACAAAATAAAATTTATTTTCATAATTACTTTTTTTGCTTAAAATTTTTATAATTACTCCTCTTTTTGGTATAATGAAAATGAAGTAAATGTAAGAAAAACAAAATTATTCCCCTGTATATTCAATCCAATTAGATAATATATAATAAAATTGATAAAGAAAACAGATTATACCCTTAATGTCTATATCAAATAGTAAAATTGTTGGTCCTATATATATGTCTTTCTAAGTTGTAACTTACTGACTTTTTTAAATGTCTTCTTAATCTTTTTACTGTTTTATGTAAAGTTAGCATAAGGTTCGAGGCAAGTTTTGCTCACCCTAAATCCGACAAATTTACCTCGAATCCGATTTGATTTTTTATGTTATTAAACTCGAACTTGATCCTATCCAATTTTTTTTTGTTTTTTCATATCCGAACATGATCTGAAACTATATAAATAATACCCGATCATAAATTAATAAAATATTATTTTTTAAATATAAAATATTTAAAAATATAATTATATAAAGATATATAAATAAAAAATTAAATAATTGATTAAAAAATAATTTTTATATAATATCGAGTCGGATCAGATCGAATTTGCTTAAAACTTGAATCCGATCCAAAAATCGAATTAAAAAAAAAAAAAAAACTTCATAAAGTTGGGTCAGGTCGGAACCTGTCGGAGACGAATTGGATTGTCGTCCCTAATTTTATGAAATTAAATTTGATTAAAAGGTTAAAAATATTTTAAAACTATAATTTAATATTTATTTAAGATTTTAAGATTTTATTATTATTATTCAAGTCTTTAATTTTTTTATTTCGATTCAATTGAATTTATAATTTAATTAAATTTAGTTTATATGAAAAAACTGAATCAAGCAATTCTAAATTATAATCAATTAAATTATTAATCAGATTTTAAAGAGAGAGTGAGAGTGAAAATAAAAAATTTATTTTATTTAATTTTCATATATATATTAATTATATAACAAGATAATTTTTTTATATATTTTAGTAATATCATATGAAATTTTATCTTAATTAAAAAAATAATGGTGCAAACTTTTTCATTAAAATAAAAGTTTAATTAGAGATAAAGAACTATTGAAATGATTGATTAATTATAATAAAAAATAAAATTTTAAATAATTTTTAATTATAGTTCAAGAAATTTATATACCATTTAACTTTAAAATTTATCCTGTTTTACATCAAGAAAACAAAAAAAGTTTGTGTTTTTTGAAAACTAAAGCCCTGTAACAAGTAATAACCTGATTAACCTTTCAATGACAGAATGTAAAACGAAATCCACTTTCAAATTTGGTAATGCAAACTTTGTAACAGGCATAGGGGAATGCAAACTTCAAATTTGGGAGAAAATTTAAATTATACACGTGTAAACATTTGTCTAAAATTTCTTTATTTGGATAAAAACCAATTTTCAACTTTTAGAAGAAAATTAAACAATATGTTTAATTCTGTCCTTGAAGGCACCTGTGTTTTTTTTTTCCCTTATGGATACCATAACCTTC
The DNA here is from genome assembly GCF_047325235.1 of Durio zibethinus. Classification (NCBI taxonomy): domain Eukaryota; kingdom Viridiplantae; phylum Streptophyta; class Magnoliopsida; order Malvales; family Malvaceae; genus Durio; species Durio zibethinus. The sequence continues at coordinate 8,778,095 of NC_143182.1, read as the reverse complement.
CATTATTATATTGTCACTCACCAGTCACCACGCAGCTAGAAAAATATGGTGCGGAGCCCGCAGTCAATCCGATCGCTTTTGATTTCATAATATTGTTATCATAAAAAATTTAAAATAAGGGAGGCTTTTTTTATCAGTTAAAATTTATAAATTATTTATAAAAAATTATTGATAATAAAAAAAAATTTAATTTTATAAATATAAAATACTTACCTAATCCTTACGGAAATTCGAATATTTGTTTTATTATAGAGGGACACAAATTCATATCAAGACTCATGATTTTTTCTTTTTATATAATATAATTTCATGCTTCAACTTGATTTTCTTATGACCAATTGGCCTTCACATTGGATGGGATTCCCAGAGGGAAAATGGGCCATAAGCTCCAATTGGCTATACTAGCAAGTAAAAAGACTATATATGGGAAGTTAACAGAGGAAAAAGATTTTAGGGTTGAGGTTGGCGGGACATTATCTACACAGCTTCTATGACAGGCCGCCCATCCAATCAGAGCATCGTCGGTGCCTTTCGCTCGATACCAACCAAGCCACACTAATAATAATTTCTCTTAGCCACTTTGTCTACCCTTTGCTTTCCCTTTTTGCCCGTTTCGTCCCCTCTTTATCCGCCACTTGGCTTATAGTGCCATATGACATGATTGCCCTCCTATTGCATTGTCCGTAGCTTTCTCTAACTTTCTTCGTTTGCTTAACCTTAAATGCCACGATCTTTGAATAATCTTTTGGGAAAGCTATTTTCATGCGTCAATTTGATGAAATTTGTTTTTTATTTGATATTAAAAAAAACTCATAATACTATTACCTATTACTTTGATATTATATATTTTTAAGTAGTTGAATAATTTGAATATTAATATTAGACGTTATTAATGTTGCAATTTGAAAATAAAAAAAATTATATAAATTAAAATTTGAATATGAAATATATTGAATATTGACTCTTAAAATTGATTGTATGAATTAATTAAATTAATTAAATTTTAAATTCATCTTAGACCTGTTCATGAGCATGGCTAAATTTTATATGATACTTTAACATTTTAAGTAAGTTTAAGCTTGATCGAATCTAATTTTTTTAGTCTCATTTTCTATCTAACCCGGTTCTTATTTATAATTTTAAAGTTCAAACTCACTTAAAATATTAGTATTTAAAATTGAGGAAGATAGATTTTTTTATTTTTTAAAATTATTATTTTAACTAATTTAATTGAATTTATAAGTCATTTAGATTTTAGTTCAATTTAATTTTGTTAAATGTAATTTAAAATTTGATCATTATTTTATATAAAAAAATAAAATTTATCATATTGTAAGAATGAAGCAAATGAGCATTATTTATTATAAAAAAGTAAAGTAAATCCCGTTATAATAACAAATACTTTTTATTTTTAAATCGGACCAAACTCGAACTTTAAATATTAAAACTCAAGTTCTATCTTTTTTTTTTTTAATCAATCTCATTATTTATCCAAGTTCATTTAATAAAATTAATATTCATGCTTAAATTCTTCAAAATCTCAACAAATTATCGGATGAATCACTTATCTTTAGTTTTGCTTTTATTATAAATCTTTCAAATAAATATAATTTAAAAGGAAAATATTAATTCACACTATCAAATATCAGTTAAGATTATATTTCAAGAAAAAAATTGTAATTAACGTGTTGTTTTCTTTTGAATTTGATGAAAACAATTTATCAAATGAAAACATTTTACAAATTAGTATTTTAATTATTTTTAACCAATGTTTATAGACATCACATAATTGAAAATTTCAAAAAAATTAGATAAGATATAATTATTTTTTTAAATTTATATATTTACATCTAATATAATTATTTTCGTCTCTATACTTTTGAATTCAAATCATTTACAGTATTCTTGACTTTTAATCCTAACAATAAATACTTTTATTCTTTTGATTGGCCATGAAAAAAAAAAAAGTCCAACATTTTGGTTAGCTAGCATATCCACCGGGACCAACAAATTGATGGGTTATAAACTCTTTTAGTTTACCAGTATGTAATAGCATTCTTGATGTTACGATTTTAGGTTTGGTCTAAGTATAGCAAAATCAAAATCATCATTCACAAGTGACAGTTTTCCAGAATAATAAATTCAAAGAATTTGATGTGACATATTCATTTTTAAACTATACCATGAATTGAGTTAGATGTGTTTATTATCAACTCGGATTGAGTCAAGTTGATACTTGCAAATTTTTGTTCAAAGTTCAAGTTCCATTAAATTTAAGATTTTAAAAAATAAAAAAAAATTAATTATAAGTAGATAAATTTAATGTAAAATAAAATAAAATTAAATTTATACACAGTAATTTTTAATTTAAAATTGTTATATTTATTATTAAATAAAAACTTCATTGTTTGAAATGAAAAAATTTTAAATAATTACTAAATAAATATTAATATGATTACTGATCTCCATAAAATAATTATGTTTGATCGATCATGTTGCTTTCATTGTTGATAATTAATTGAAGTCGCCATGCTCCATCCTATAAACTGAATCTTTACCGAAAATAAAACTTTATCTTTTTCTTCCCGAAATCATAAAAGGAACAAATAAACAACACAAACAATAGAAGAAAGTCTATCCGATCAGCGTCCAACGCCACACTTATGCTACTTGAAAATATTTGTTAACTAACAAAAAAAAAAAAAAAAAAGAGAGAAACCCATTTATAAAAATATTCATTCATAATAGTTGAGTATACAAAAAGTGAATGTGACCAAATATATGTTCTCTTGTGCTATACAAAATTTGTATATGTTCATTTTTCTTGATAAAAAAAAATTTAATTTAAATTTTATTGGTGATTATTTATTGAAGTCATATTAAATATATAGTTTGAGCCACGTATTCTCTTGCATTATACAAAAATTACATATGTTCGTCTTTTTCGATAAAAAAATTTTAAGTTTAAATTTTGTTAATGATCATTTGTTGAAATTATTTTAAATATACAATTTGAATAATATATCTTAAATTATCAAATATAATATATTTTTTTAAATTTGAAAACTAAAGAACTTATTTATCTCGAATTTTGAAAGAATAAAAAAAAAATTGCATGTGCGCATATTTCTTTTATCTTTTAGTGGATGGAGATCGCGAGGGGAGTACAATGTTCAGTGATGTACTTACGTTGATTGATGGTAATGGTAATGGTATTGGTATCGCTAACAAATTATTATGCACCGTTAAAACATTTGCCTAAGCATGCAAATATATCATTTATAATTCTTTTTCTTGCCATCGTGTAATTATTTGATTGTGATTAAAAATTATATAAAAATTTATTATTTATAAATGCATGCTTCATATAATATTTTGAAGTATTTTATGCGATCCTAAATTATAATTAAAATTTTAATAAAAAATTATAAATATAAATATTTGAATTCTAAATTTGTTAAATATTATATTTTAAGATTTTTAAAAATTATTATACAAATAAACTAAATTTAATGTTAAATTCAAATTATAATTAATTATAATATAATAATTATAAGTGATGTCTTCACGAAAGTAATATCTCCTTGAACGTATACAGCACTCTTATTTCATAATTCACAAAAGACTTATGCTTCAAATTCACCTAGTCATAGTTTAAAAATCATTAGTGTTAATTAGATGCTCGTGATAATTGGGAAAAGAGCTACTCCTATAAAAAGGAGATTCCTTTTCAATTTAGGTGAAAAAAATTCAATTCCTCGGGAGAGCTTTGATTCTAACATTGGAAGCAATAGTAATAATCGCTTGATTAAGCTATATATAGTTGTATTTAAAAAGAACATTTAACAATAAGAACTATGACTTCTCTTAAAAAAAAAAATGAAGTATGGCATTTTGTATAAAATGATCTTTTTTTTTTTTTTTTTTTTAAGGATGACAATATAATGAGATTAACTTAATTTTCAAGTCACATTAAATTTTATTTATGTTTTTTAATTTAAGTTTTACTTTCATTTAGACTTGATAATTTAAAATATGATATGGTAATATGAGATAAAAATAATATGAATAAAAAACATAAAAATAATATAATTTAAAATTTTAATAAAAATTATAAATAAATTTAATAAAAAAAAATTTTTTTAATTTTTTTTATTGATACGAATTATAATACATAATTTTTATATAAAATATTATAAAATACATAAATGATCAATATTTTACACAACATAAATACATAAATTATTTTATTTTGAACTATCTTGATTTTTTTTCTACTTTGCTGAAAAACCAAATCAATATCACATATCAACCTCTTTTAAATAAACAAAAACAGATAAGTTATATACAAGCACTCTGACATCTATAACAAATAATTCATTGAATTAGTGATTATTACCTTCTCCACCAAATTATATCACAAAAGAAAATTCCGTAGGAGTTGGCTTTTAGACAAGTTGGGTCAAGTTTGATCGGCCACTTCGTATTGGGTTATTATGAGTTTTTCAGTTTTTCAGTTTTTGAGTTTTTGAAATTTTGGTTTATTTTCAGGGTTAGATTATTTAAGCTTCACATCATCTCAAAATTAAATTATTTCGAATTTAAATTATTTGAAGTTAAAAAATTTTTGTAGCTTAACATTGAGTTGTGTGAGTTTCGATATTTTCAAATCTAAATTATTAAATTTTAAAATAAAATTAATTTAATTTCAAATTATTCATGAATTTGAGTTTGATTTGTTTTGGGTTATTGACTTTTATAAATTAAATCGGATTTAAGAAGATTATTGAAGTTGGAGTCAATTTTTATAGCTTTATTCTTTACTTTAGAAAAGAAAAAAAAAGAAATAACAGTTCATATAAAAGCAAAAGGGTATTAAGGTAAATCTAAAGACGGCTAAAGAAACCTTAAGAGATATGGTATTTGGAAAACTGGAGAGGGGCAGTAGAGGAATCATTGTTGAGCTGACTAAAGACAAAAAGTACACAAATAGAAGCAAACGTTCCCCTTCTCATATTCAACATTCTCTCTCTCTCTCTCTCTCTCTCTCTCTGTACAAAGACTTGGCCGTTGGTTTTGGCATTCGCTTTGATTTATTTTTTTATTTTTTTCTTTAAATTTATTTTTCTCCGTCTACACCATCAGCTCCACCACCCTCATAAAAATGGGCTTTCAATCAAAACGCAAAAAATTTTAACATAAAAGCAAACAAACAAAAGGTGGTAGATGCATGAGCCACCACCACAGCAACACCAACAGCATCACCAACTTCTTAAAAACGCTCTTATTTTCTTTTTCTTTTCACTCTTATCTTCTTTTACCATCTTCCTTCACACAAAAAAATCCTTATTTTTTTACATTTTTTTTTTTTGGTTTTTAGTTTTTACCGGATTTTAGTTTTAACCTTAAAAAACCTGTCTTTCTCTCTGTGTTTCTCCTCGGTTTCTACGCTGTCTCAACAACTACCTTTTCTTTCTCTGTCTCAGGTACCAAATGATAAAAACAATGACTTTTTTTTTTTTCTTTTTATTCGTTTATCTTCTTCTTTGTAATGGGTGGTTTTTGCTGTTCCTGGTTATGGAGTTATGGCCATTTTTTGCTTTGATGGGCTTAAACGCTTTGGCTTTGTGGGTTTCCTTTTTCTCTTTGATTTTTGTGTGTTTTGGGGGGTTTGGGTATTGTGTTTTGTCTTGTTTGTTCACTGCCTCTTCTTCCATGAAAGGTGGTAGGTTGGTGGGGTTGACTTATTTTCCACGGAGAGATAATTGGGATTTTTATTAGGCAGACTCATTGGACTGCTTTGTTAGTTTCACATGATGAAAGTTTTGGCTTTACTTTATGCAAAATATAATGAATTTATTTTTTCCAAAAAAAAAAAATGGCTGAGCTTTATGTCACCTTGCCGCCTTATCCGGAGTCTGGTTAACTTCTATAGAAGTGAATACCGTTTGACCTGAATAGAGGGTGACTAAAAACGTGTCATGTGATTTGCAATGGATTGTTCATAGCATTCTTTAAATTTCGTTTATGAATGATTTCCGTTTTACCAGCATCAACTCTGTTGTCTTTTTTAGAAATCTAATCCGTACATGGGATTTAGATTTTAGCCCCCTGCTTGTCTATGCAGCATTATCGAAATCAAACATACGTGATGATGAGAAAATAGTTGGTTTTCAGCCAACCGAATTCTGTAAGAAAGTACTTGTGGTTGACATCAATATTTGATAACATAAAGTTGATTAACATCTGGGAGTTTCACCAGGCAATTCCATTGTCCTTGAATTTCTTTGTCTAAATTGCTTAGGTGCTTCAGATTACTTGCATTGACTTATAGTTTTTGATGGCTTTCCTTGTATCAGTCCAAAGGAACCGCTTTTTCTCTGTTGACATTTTTCTCCTTTTGCTGTATAACTATGATAGGTGATATCTTGTTTACTTATATTATGATGCTGTTTGCTATACATCTCAGCCTTCTGTTTTCATCTGCCATCTTGTTCATTTTCTAATATATTTTGCTTTAACGTTTGTCATTCTCTAATTGTTTAATCCACTCCTAATTGGCCCATCTTTGGTAAGCTTAGGAGAACAGATATCGGGACAAATGCTAAGGGCGATCAACTAAAAAATTGTTCACTAATTAAAGGATTGCCGTCATGGTGAGCATACGCAGACGCAAGCTCCTGGGACTCTGCTCTGGTAAACGTAGTTGAGATGTACTTTATATTTGCATAATTAGTTGCTTCTATCGATAGCAATGAGTAGGAACCTTTACTATATATTGTTATGTAAAGTGTATCCTTCAATTCTTTGCCTTTTTGGTTTCTAGGGTCAGTTTCATTGAGTAAACTATGAGTTACTTAGATAGAATGTAAGCAAACAAGTTCTAATTTATGATTGAATAATTTCATTCACCAAATTTGGTGACCTTTCGTAGGGAAGAGTTCCTTTTTGACTCCTCTTCCAAGATTTTTTGACAATGGCAATGCCCCTGAAAATTCAAGTCAAAATGTAAGATCAGTTAGTGTGCATCCTATGCCCTCAGAAATCAACCACCTGCATGGGGTAAGAATGCTGATATAAGTTGGTGTTGTATAACTATTTCTTTTACTATTTTGTATGAACTTAGCAGCTTGCAGAGATTCCTTTTATCTTTCTTTTTCTCTTGGGATAGGGATGTTTGCCTTAATAATGCCTCACTACTCTATGTCAAATGATTGACCACTTTTTCATATTTATCCATATCCAACATTTTCAATGACTAGCATGCATACAACGCACAAGAGTGGGGCTGGGGGTGTCAGATTAAGTATGCGTTCTTGGGAAAAAAAAAGGAGGAAAGGATATACCATTATGGATTTTCAATCATAGTTCATTTTCTTTAAACCTCTGCTAATCTTAAACTGGTCTTGTAACTTAGCTGAGTCCATAATTATATATTTACTGGCACCTCTCATTGTGGAAGAATTTCTCCTCCCTTATGGTGGATCTTCTTTAATTCCATATTTTAAGAAAGATTGGTAATATGCAAAAATGAAAACATGATAGAATGTATCCTTAGTTGATAAGTACTGACAGAGATTACATTCTATCTTCATCATTGTTTTGGTATCTGTATTTGCATGGTAGCCTGTCACAATTGCAGTGCTCATGTTTGGTTTAGAAGTTATAGTTATATGAATATCCAAGCCATCTGTTGGTGGCATTTTCTGGTTGTGTTCTAATGGAGTGAGCTAAAAGGTGGATCCATGAGAAAAAGTAGGACATGGTACATGCTACTTGTTTTAACTCCTTTAACTATGCTGGATGAGAATCATTGAATACAAAGAATTATGTCTTTACTCGCAATTGATGGAAAATATGCAATTGGTAATCATAGTATCTTTCCTCTGTGTATGCCATGTATGTGATCATAAGGATTCCTGGGTTCCTCTGCCAATATGGAGGAATGAAAAGAATATGATGAAACTGTTGATGGTTGGTTAGTCCATTGTGTCCTGGGCCACCCATTCTTATTAAACGAATTCGTTTGAGATATAGTGGTTCCTTTTTGAGCTATAAGCACAGGGTAAAGAGTCAGTTGTCAATTAAAATGGTATTTAACTGCATCTATATTCGGCATACTGGCCAAGTGTACTCTTGATTCGGAGTTGCTTTAACTTATAGGTAGAAAAGCTGTCTGCATTTCGGAATCTGTTTTATTGTTTGTGCAAATGCTTCGCTGTTCTGGAATTTTAATTCAAAATTTTTTTGCTATTTTTTAGTTTATTTAATTGGCATGCTTCCAAATGGAAGTTCTTTATGAATATATTAAATGATTCAGGTCTTTAATATCATGATAGATGAAAGCTAAGTGGAATGTACTGTTCAATTTCTGTTTTTACCAAACACTTTCTTACATGTAATTATTTGATGTTGTTTCTCAGAAAAACATTGCTAAGGTTGGCTCTGGATCACCAAATGTTTCTGGTTCTGGTTCATCAAAAGAGCAGCATAATCAACCTTTTCCAGGTTTGTCTCTTTTGAAACACGTGTTCCATATGTTTGTTGAGTTTTTTCTCATGATAAGGCACCCTATAGTCTTATTTATCAAATTAGAATAGTTTTAAAGTTAATTCCTAAAATAAGATACTTTGAACTTGGAATCCACATCAGATATATATGACAAATTATATAAAAATAAAATAAATGATAAATTATTTACTTAGTTTTAATTCAGTCAACAAATTCTAAAATACACATATCTTGAAAAAGCCTCATCTTCTCTTCTTTGTCCCTATCATCAGATTGTCCTCTCTTTATCTTTTCTTTTCATTTGAATTAAAATATTCATGCATTGTTATTTACTAAAAACAAACTATTGATGTTTAAAGGGTGTTCAGTGAAATGTCTATAAGAAACTTTTTTTTTGTTTTTGACGATACTTTAGAACCTTAGCTCTTGAAAATTGGAACTGAATTTAGCAGCAAGGTTGGTGAAGAAAGCAGAAGGAAAAATAAAAGGGAGATACTCAATGGAATGTAGACCAATACTACTGCAAATTAGGTAGAGAGAGAAAAAGAGAAGGGAAAAATCTAAGATCAAAACCAAAAGATGTAAAACAAAGAAGAAATAAAAAAAAAAAAAACTATAAAATAAAATTTGAAGAGCATTTATTCGGTGGGAAGTGAATAATCATGGTGCGATGGTTTTATATTTTCAGAATCATTCAAAAAATTTTGTGAAGGAGATCCTAACTCTTGCTATTTAGATTATTCTTTCAACTCTACTGGGTTGGATTTTTTGTTTCTTTGTTCATGAGTTTTTTTGTTGCCAAAAGATAAAAATTTAAAAAGAGATGAATGGTTATTAAAAAAAAAAGAGAAATTGATGAATAGTTTTTCTGGAGCAAAAAAGAGAGATTATTTGGAGGTAGATTGAAACTCCAATACTCTCTAGATCTACTCCTGAAGGTGCTCAAAATTATTTGGTGCCGTCGAGAATCCAAGAACATTCTATGCTTTGCCTTAAAACCCGCATCTTTTCAATTAATGGTTTTTGGTTTTGATAAATATTATCAAATAGCAAGGTAAGTTTATACTTGTTGTCAGGGCATGTTACAGCGTTGCAATGATTGTCTTCTACTGATAAGCTTTCTGCATTTTTTAAGAGATGAATGGTTACAATGGAGAAAGGAAGAGAAGATCAAAAAATAAAGTGACGTGGAATTTCATGCTGACATGGAATTGAATTGTAGAATACTATCTGTTTTTAAGAATAAAGTTTAAAAGTATTCCACTTAAAGAAATAAGATATCAAAGTACCTTTGTTTGGGAAAAAACTCTTATGTTTGTTAGCATTGACAAAACCCGCAAAATGTTTACTTGTTTATGGCTTGGTGTTGGTCTTTCCTTCCTTTCTCCCCCTTCCTCTTCCTTTCTCTCTAACTTTTTATTTTTCTCTTTGCATGTTTATTTTTTTAAGATAGAAAATTAACAAAAAATCCAGTGCCTCTCTCTCACTTCCTCTGTCTCAGATGCATGCACAAAACACATATAAATTAGGTAATTTTAGTGAAATAGAGAATATTGCATACTAGAAGGAACTGAGGCATGGGTGGGAGTATGACATAATAAGGTGCTACTACAACACAGAAAATGGTGGGGGCAACCCGGGGGGGGGGGGGGGGTGGTGGGGGGAATGATTGGGAAAAGCAATCACATTTTGCATGATCTTTATTTGGGACCTTTAGTAACACCAACTCCAATCAATGGAAAAAAAGCTGTTTTTGCTGTCTGAAGTTGTATTCAACTATTGGATTGTTAGGTGCAACTAATAATTTGGTCGGACAATAATGCATGTCTTGGAATTTATTTAATGAGGATTACTTTGAAAATATGTGTTTTAAGATGATATTAATGGGTTTCCAGCTTATAAAATCCATATGCAGCTGATCAGTAAAAGTAGATTGGCTGGCCATATGCGCTCTTTTGGGATTAACGGAACCTGACCATTTGAAATACTAGCTTATATTCATTATTTGGTTTTATGTCATGGTTGTTTACTGTTCCTCCATATTCAGATTTAAATGGCTTGAAAGAAGTGCATCCCTGCCCTATTTGCATTTATGATGCTAAAGCCCGGATTAATATTGCAATGGTTTATGTTCCGCCGATTATGCTAAAAACTCTCCAAAAGCTTCCTTCTTCCCTCATGCCCTCTGCTCTTTTGCATACCGTTCTTGCCTCTCACTAATTGTTTTATGTATTCCATATTTGAGACGAGCAAATAAGGATTATATTTTTGCAAAGGAAGAAAAATAAAATTATTGCAAAATTCGTTTGTCAAAGTTTCATGGTTTTGACATCATTAGTTCATGCAAGGCAGTATGGCAAACCGGTACTACTGTCTAAAGAATCAACATTGTGAAATGATATGAAAATGATTTGATATGCGGATATTTAACATGCAAAAATTGGGACCGTTTTATCTTATGTATTAGAATCCTGTTGACGTATGAGTTTTAGACTTTTCTTTTATCTTCTTTGGGGGCTATTGCAGAGTGTTTCTTGTGATAATTACATATTTGACATAAATACATAAGCAATTTGAGGAAGAGACAGTGTTTTACCCCTTTTTGTAAGTAAGAATAAATAGAAAAATGATACATCAGAGAACTGAGTTCTTGCCATGGTGCTTCCACATAAAACATGTCATTTTACTCATTAGCTTCAAACTCTGATGCCGGGAGCCATTTTAATTTCTATGTTTTGACTGATGTCCATTTACAATGTTATTATCTGTAGGGCAACCAATCAAACGTAGGAAGCAACACAGGAGGAAGCATGTTCAAAACCAAGAACCATGTCTAATGAGGGGTGTATACTTCAAAAATATGAAATGGCAGGCTGCAATAAAAGTTGACAAGAAACAGATTCACTTAGGGACTGTTGGTTCGCAAGAAGAAGCTGCACGTTTGTATGACAGGTAATATGTTAGCTTTTATCTTGCTTGTAATGATTGCTACTACAATTTGTCCAGAAACTCTGATCACTATTTGTAAGACAAATATTATTCTTCAGTAGCATGAAGTATGAAGGACGGATAATTTTATATAAATGCAAAAAGAACTTTAAGCTTTATAGATGGTAGTCTGATAAGAACATTGATTTGCTGGAAGAACAATTCTTATTCATTTGTTCTCACACTTATTGTCGTATGAGGTAAAATTGTTCTTTCTTCATGTTACTAATGGATTTATTTGAAAGTTTTCATGTGTATTGATGATAAATACAATAAAGTGCTATTCATTGCAAAGTACACAAGAATATGGGATGGTATGGTATGTATGAAAAGGTTGTGAAGGTAAATGTGAGTCCTAGCCTCTCTTTGGTTTATTTTTTTTATTATGTCATCTACTATAAGTAAACAATGCTGGTTCTACCATTTTTTAATGTGCTAAGCTGGTTACTAATGTCGGTTTTGATTATTTTTTGGTAATATAACTTAGAGAGTAGTTGTGTTGATAGATAGGCTAATGAATTTTGAAACTCATTGGTAGATATTTTTGTCTGTAGAGCTGCTTTCATGTGTGGAAGGGAGCCTAATTTTGAGCTTGCAGAGGAGGAAAAGCAAGAGCTTAGAAAATTCAAGTGGGATGAGTTTTTGGCATATACTCGCCGTTCAATTACCAATAAAAGTAACCCTTTTTGATATGGATTCTATCCTTATTATCTGAGATATTACCATTTAAATATTCAATGGGTTTATCTTGAATGATGATTGCAGAATTCAAGCGAAGGCTTGGGGTTGGACCACAGAAGAGGTCTGAACCTGCAATAGAGAACAGTGACTTGGACAGCAAACAAGGAGTCAATAATTTCTCAGCTTCAGAAGAGGTGGGACCAGACTCTTCAGCCTCATGAAAAAATTATGTTTCAAGAATGAGGCTGAATGATCTGGTTTGAGCAAATGAATTCCAGTTGCAGGATCTCCATTTTTGGGTGTATAAAGGCCCCTATTAGGGCAAGTAATGATAGATCTCATTATCTTCTGGTAAGCATATGTCAATAGTGTTTAACCCAATAAGTGGTAACTATTAGTTGCATTATCACCCTGATCATGAATCACGATTGTTACTAGACAGATGGACGCATGCAAAAAGATATAGTGCCTTATTCTGTTTTCCCCGAAGCAGAACCCTGAACTTGTTTTCAGGTCATTGTTGCTGTCCATGTACTGCAAAAATGCAGAATGCACAAAACCCTTTGTTTCAGAAGAAGAATTAATCCTTCCTAGTTACGGTTATGCCAATTGTACTCTTATCTCTATGGTTCCATCTGCTATTTACGGGTAAGGGAGACTTGGGGGTTCCTGCTTAGTTGGCCCTGTATCTGAAACTAGTGTGTTAAGGCATGAAAAAATAAATTCAGACAGCACCTAGGAAATTGTCTTCACCTTGTTTTCATGGGATTTGCAGCATTTACAAGCAAGAAAGAATGTTTAAACACTTTATTTGACTGAAATAAAAGTGACAAAAAACTATTTTTGGATTAATTTTTTCATAAACGTAATTAAATCCAAAATTCTGCTGAATTGCTACATTAATAAAGTAGTAGCAGATGGATATTAGGACCAATAAGTCTGCGGGTTTTGGGCCTTTCCTATTGATCAGACCCAATATATTTCCATCCATACTCCAGAGTCCACACTCCACCGTCTACTCGAATTGGAGTTTTTAGTTTACCGACCCAAGCCACCAAAAAGAGAGACAGACTGTTAGTCACTCATCAAAATTTCCCTGGAAACGACTAACTCTACAAACAGAAACTGATTACGCCCCCAGAAAAGGTCAAAACCCATAAATATGGCTGGAGAGTACCCATCATCATCATTCTCTGAGGACTGGCGGCATCGTATATTGATCCCTACAGTCCTTGCAGGTTTTTGAGTTTTTCCATCCTTCAACAATCGAAAGCTTTCATTTTTATGACCATTTATTTATTCAGGAATGTTGGTTGGATTGGTTTGGTTGTGGGTTTTTTTTTTTTTTTTGAAACAGGGTTTGCTGGTGGAGGAGTTGGGTTGGTGTCAAAACATCGAAAAGTGCATGGCCTTGCTAATATTTCAGCTACTTATGCGGCTAATTTCGCTATTGTTACCGGCTGCTATTGCGGTATTTCCTTTCTTCATTGCTATTACTTTCACCCTATCAGCTTTCCTAAGTACCTAAGTGCAAGTGATGGGTAAATCCCAAATCTTTTTTTTTTTTCAATTGAAATTAGCAAAGAAGGTTAAAAGGTACTGTAATTTCAATCATAATTTGAATAAAAGTGAAACCCTGAATTTCATTATCTATAAGAACCATTTTTTTTATGTTTAATTCTTCCAAAATATTGCTCCCTTTTCCATCTAATCTAAATGTAGCTTTTGAAAAAAGTTGAAATAGCAACAGTCAAACAGAGTCTTACAGAAATTTCTTTTACCAATTTTATGTTGTTGGTTGTGATGGTGGGTCATTTTTTCTTTAGTGTCTTCATCTGTAGTCATATTCACATATACACACAAGCCATAATGTTGGTTTGTTTTTATCTTCCGAAATGAAAAATTAGTTGTTTGTGCTGTACTCCCTTGGGGCAAGATTTTTCGATGACAACTTCGTTAACAGAAGTTCTGTAGGTGCAGAAATTGAAGCAACTTGGTTGGTTGGCTTTCTTGACTTACATAACTAGAGGGAAGTTTGGCACAACAAGGCAGTGAAATGCAACCTATTTCAAGGGGATTGAACTAGGGTGGAGTATCATATTAGGTGTTTACACTTGGATGTTATGATTGATGCTTTGATTTCATTACTGTTAGGGAGCTTGTTAGTTCTCATCTTGTGATAGTCATAAGAATGAGGAATTCATTCTCTTCTCCATAACATAACTTGTTACAATATAGGCATACTGCAGTCATTTCTCTATTCTCACAGTCATGTGTGACTTAGCATCACGGGCATCACACTGCTGAATGCAAACTCCATTCAAGAGAAACCCCATAGCATGGATACTGAGAACTACAATTTTTTCTCCATTCTTCGTTTGTAGTAGTGTTATTGTATAATATTATGTTACTCTGAAGGTTAATGCAGCTTTTGACTTATATGAACATCCTAGGTTTTTGTGTTAGCCAATCACCCTAGGTTGATGATTTTAGTAGATAATGGGCCAAAACGCAATTACATGGATTGTGTATTCTGCATTGGGAAATGCATCAATCTTATAACAGGCCTCAAATACTTTAACTGTAAACTGAAACCCTGCTTCCTTTCACACTTTTTTTTTCTTTTTAATATGCCCATTTGTGAGAACACATGCCTTCCCCCTGTTGTCTTCTGCCGTTTCCTCTATGGCTGAGGCTAACTTGATCTTCTACTCAAGGAAATGGAAGGCAGTAGGAGATATAGGCTTTTGCCACCCGGCAGATTCAATAGTGGATTCTTTGGTATCAACAGCACCATATTTCTTGCAAACTGATTACTTAAATTGGAAACGGTAATAATACCTTTAATTTGGCAGGAGCACGTGAATTTGTAAGAGCAACTCGCAAAACAGGACCCGATGATCTACTGAATTCT
Source organism: Durio zibethinus (assembly GCF_047325235.1). Taxonomy (NCBI): domain Eukaryota; kingdom Viridiplantae; phylum Streptophyta; class Magnoliopsida; order Malvales; family Malvaceae; genus Durio; species Durio zibethinus. The sequence continues at coordinate 8,763,001 of NC_143182.1, read as the reverse complement.
GCAATTGCTGGATTTGGTTCTGGTGCTATACTGGGTCGTCTTCAAGGTAAAGTTTTATTGGCTTCTCTCTCTTTCCATGTGCTTGTATGCTTTTGCACATGTTGATAAGTATCACTCTGCATTGTTACTCCAACTGTTTTTGAGCACTAAAGTGCAAAAGTTGCTTGATTGTCACCTTTATCATCCCTCATGATGTCTCTTTTAAAAGGTTTCTTCTTTGGCATTTTAGGTGGTCAACTTGGTGCTTATCGCTACTCGCTCATCTTTGCTGTTGCTGGGACGGCAGTGGATTTTGCTGTTCCAAAAGTAAGACATAAATTACGCCACTTCAGTGAATCTATGTTTGACAAGAACGGTTCGTTGAAGTTGCCAGAATGGTCTCCTATACAAGTACTTGATGAAGAAGCCCTTGCTGCAAAACGAGCTCGAGAAGAAAAACTCTATGCACAAAGAACTCTAAGCAAAGAAGAATCATAAGGATAGGCTGATTCATGTATTCTA